>NC_143564.1:75152500-76402500 GCF_054136105.1 Typopeltis vanoorti | reverse complement strand
CGCGCAGCATGCCGGGAAAGGTGTCCGAGAACAGGGGGAGACCGCATTCATCGTGAAACCTGATCTCATGTATTCATTTTTTTAAACATGCATTTAGAGCTGTGGGCTCTTCGCTAGGAGAAGAACGGGCTCCAGCTTTTCAAGCCTGGTTTGCAGGGTTTTTTCCCCCTTATACAACAGCCACCGCTGCCGTTATCCTTCTTTGAAACAGCTGTACAATAACGGCAACTCCCCATTGGGTCTGCTAGTTGAAAACAAGCGCCCCATGAATCAGGTCCAGGCGAAATTTGATCCTGCAGAAGGCTGGGACGCATTATTTACTCTGTCTTGGATGGAGACAGAGGTGTTCCAACGGTGTTACTCACTGGCCTGCGTCTCTTATTCTCCCCCCCTCTTCTCCCCCCCATCTCTCCCTCCCTCCCTTCAGAGCTTGAACCTTGGCATAAATGCGTTGGTGAGAGCCAGGACGTCACCTTGAAGTCTCCAAGGGCGCAAATGATAGGCAGACCTAAGTGTCATGTTCGGTGCATATCGCATCTCCGTGGTGTCAATAGGCATCAGAATGTAGTGGCGATGTAGCCTTGCGGCCAATCCGGATGACATGTGTAAAAAGCGTTCCTGCTGAGAGGATAGGGAACCCCTTAAAGAATGCGTATTTGAAAAGTCTCTGCATGCAGCAACTCTGTGTGTCTGACCTGGCATTTGAAAGATGCAAGAAGGTTCGACTGTCGGGTGGGAAGGAATGTCGTAATCGACATGAGTTCCCTAAAAATCTCTAGTCACATATCGCTTAGGCTATTGTGATGCGGGAATGGACAATGGTGACGGCTTGTGAATACGATAAGGGTACACGAGGTCAACGACGAAGGTAGCTATTATTGCGTGATGCAGTCGTTGTGTAGAGTTGAGAGGGATGGAAGATACAAAGTGATGCTGGTAAGGAAAGAAATATTTTTTAGAAAAAAGTGTCAGTCCGTGGCGTTGTCATCCAGACAGCTGAACTGTCACCCTTTCCAAGAATCTGTTGCGACGATAACTTCACACTTGAACCACTACTAGGTTGTCTAGCAAGACTAGAAAAGAATTGCTATTAATTCATAGCAATGAATACTTTTAAATCATTTGTTTTCCTTTTTTTTTTTATTTGTAGTCCATTTTTAACTTCTGTTTACTTTATTCCTTTATGTACGTACATTGTTGAATAGTGTAATATTTTTTTTTTTTTTTTTTTTTTACTTTCCTTCTTCAAGCTCGAGATTTAAGTGTGCCAAAAGACGAAACATTGTTCAGCAAAATATTCATATCTTTACGAATATATTTCTTCATGTCGTCAATGATAGGTTTGCCACAAGGACAACGTGTTAAGTGCACAAAAGGCAAACGTGAGCATTAGTTCTACAGTAACATTTGTTGAGGATGAGGGGAAAAAAAATTAAGAAAAAAAATATTCAACAAATGAAATGAACGAAGCATTTATGGCTATGTTTGTAATTTTCTTTACAGCTAACGAAAATTAGATAATTTACTAAGCAAAAAAAACCAATTTTAGAAAGACGATAAAAAAATGAAACAGAAATGGTTGAATAAGAAGAGAGAAAGATGAGATAAGGCAAATGGAAAGATGAAAGAAAGCGAAAACCTTGAAGAACCAAAAACGACCTGTCAACAGATAGAAGGAACACGAAAGAAAAGAGAAAAAAAACATTGACATACTTTAGGAAGTCCAGAAGTATACAAAGAATAATCTCTGAATTAATCACGAAAAAAAGAGAAAAGAAAAAAGAATAATAGACAAGACGAAGCAGTTGGAGGAATGTGACGAAAATGATGGGAATCTGTGATTCAATGGGAAACTGTTGCCCACGCAGAAGGAGCGCGGAGTTGAAAGAGAGAGACAGAAAGAACCAATTCAAATAGAAAAAAGCAGATGCTACGAAGGGAGGATGGAGCGAAGGAATAAGAACTTATGAAATAATTATCTTTCTGAAATTATCTCTCTTTTTTGAACAAAATGTTGTTTGAAAAACAATTAAGCCTGTAACTCTCTACTTCTCACCGTGTTCTCTGCTTATATGGCTACTTGCATCTATTAGCATTTAGGTCTTTATTCTCTTCCAATTTTCTAGTTAGAATCCGATAATGAAAGTTTCGAGAAAGAGAGAAGCATCAAAACTACCTGTTTTCTGAACTTGTTAGTTTGTCTTCAGGAATGAGAAAAAAATATGATCAATGTTGTTCTCCTTATCAGAGAGTAAATAAGTAAGGTGTTTGTGAAGAAAGAAAGTAAATATTTGGCCAAGAGTTGGGCGGTTTTTGTAAGCGATTCAATGCAAACCAGTGCAGTGATGTTGTACGATATTCTCTTGTGCAGTAGTAAACCTCTTCGTTCTTTCATCAGCTTTTGTGCTCTCAATTTGGCTCTTTCAGAACGTATCATTAAATAAAGCTTTATGCTTCGAGGTGTCTTATGTTTCTGTTCTACAAACGGTTTTATTTTTTATTTTTTAAAGGTCAATAGTTATTCGTCGTTTTTTACAATTTCTTTTTATTTATTTATGTTCTCCGTTATCTGGAAACTCGTGCTCCACAGATCAAAAATGAAACCAAGAGAAACCAATGCTTGAAGTTTGGTGGGGAAGGATTACACTTTCTCCTTCGAATTCCAGTGACGGGTGGCCAAAGTATAATGGTCCAGACTTTGATGCATTTAGGCAATAAGACATTCCTCGGGTATCTGTCACTTCCACACTCGCCCATCAAATCAGAAAAGCTGTATCTTCATAAACGTCGTATTAATGTCTTTATACCAGTGCGGTCTGTGAACTGTTGATGTGTAGTGGTTGATATTTGGTTTATTATGCAGCTGCTTTTCCTTAAAAATCGAGATGTTGCAACCTCTTACGACCTTTAATGACCTGTAGACTATTTGAACTCCTGATTTTATAGTTTCCAAGTGGGATTGCTGATATTTCAGTCTACCCTCAAGGTATGCCGGTGTTTGGGTATACTTTGGAGTTTCCTGTGGTTTCGTAGATGACGTGGCATCTTCACATTTCCATCTATTGAAAATGATGTCGACAGTGGATTTGGGGTGAGAACTTTTACGAATATCAGATGGGCCACTGATATGGCATTGCATGATAAAAGTCTTCTCAAAGTCCGTAACTTTTTTTCCCAATGTACCAATGTACCAGTACATGAATGGATCATTGTAAAATAGGAGATAACCCAGTACTCATTTCGACTGTGTATATTTTATGTTTTGAGAATATTAGCTAAAATTTCGAGTTTAGCATTGGATGCTGCTTACATTTTTCTATAATAAAACAGTTCGACAAGACGAAAGTTACGTAAAGAATATTTTTCAGTATCAGTGATATGTTCTGCTTGCGTCTACGAGGTGGCAGAGTAGTCAGTGTATTTTCAAAAGATATAATCAATAAATAGTGTTCTTTTTTTTATTGAGTTTTTCACTGTTAGGCATTAAATGAATTCTTGCACCATGAACTATTAATGATGACGTCATTATATTGCCACAAAAATTCTTACAACCGCATCGAGATACAAAATTGGCACCCAAATTTTAAATGCAAGCTTCAAGTACTTTTTGAGGCTTACCTTTTGACACCTTCCGATGGGCTACGAAAAGAAAAGTTATAGGTTGTAGTCAACACCAGTTTTGATCGTTATGTAGTGCTTTTTCTGCACTGCATAAACCCCTGAATGCATTTCAAATGATTTTTTTCACTCGAGTTTGAAAGATAGCGTTGAAAGCAATGACTCTTGGCTTTCAAAAGTGAATGAATCAAAAGTAATGAATCAGTAAAAATACCAGTGAAAGGAATTCAGAATTCATATCAGGAATTAAATAGAAGCGTACGCACTAACAGACTGCGTATGATTTGAGTGTCCCTTAAAAAGTAAGCATTAAATATCATAAGGGATCTTTGCTCTATCTGAGATTTTGGCCAGGGATTTCTCAGTATATCCAGAATCAAAGAGCAGCGTTTCTTGTCAGTAACCGTGCCCTCACCCCTTCCCAATCTTTGATAAATATCGGTTGTCAAGCAGCTTTAATTTCGAGTCAACCAAAAAAAAGCCATAGGAGCCCTTGTTAATCGAGACTTGGCTTTCTCTTCCCAGAATGCAACACTCCTTCACTTTCATCACGAAAACTCCTAAACGAGAAACGAAACCTCTTCGTTGTGATGGTCCGATACTCTCCGCTGCCCTTCCGTGACCCGGTGAGCAGCGCTACCGAAGATTGGCAGGGCTTGCGAGGTCGCCGTCAGTCATGTGGTTAATCACGTGTAATGACGAGCTGAAGGTGCACAAGCGAGGATACTGTCGTTTTAATAACGTCGGCTTAGCGGGAGGGTTTGAAGAGGGACGAACTTGGAATAAAAGTGTAAGATCGTTGCAAGTACCAGTTTTAAGTGACGAACTCACGTTGCCGAGGAAATGAAATGAAGGTTTGGTTATCCGTGAGACTATGAACGACGTACAGCAATAAATGTGTAAGCCAAGAACGGTTGCATTCACTCCCTCCCCCTCGTGGGACACAATGAAATGTTAATTCTCGTTTTTAGTGGACGAATATAAAAATAAGAAGAGTTTTTTTTTACAAAAAAAATAACCAGTTAAAATGAAATAAAAATTTGAACTTTTTAGTTTTAATTTTTTTTTTTTTTTATCGTTCTCCGACTAATACGGAAAACAGACCACGTTAGAGAAAATCGTAGCTCTTGTCCCATTTCGTGTCTGTAGAACAGTCGGTCCGACAAAAGCACCAGGGTTCGAATTCAGAGAAAGACACAGCGATTATATACATTTCACCTGCCTTCATAACTCAGTCAGTCTCGATGACGCGCGTTGATTGGAGAGACTTGGATTGCGTAGAACCTTTATAATGGTTTTTATTCAAATGAAAGATGTCTTAACCAATCTCATAAGGAGCAGTGTTTTTTACCTTTCGTAAACTTGGTAGTAATTTTAAAACATCAACACTGAAGATGAGTTATCCGGTCTTATGCGATGGTCACCGTTTTTTTTTTTTTTTTTTAAACCCTGCAAACCACACAATGATAAAGTGAACTTATGGCTTTAATTTCCTCTTCAAATCAAAACAGCAACAACCTAAATGATTAATGTTCTTACTACAATGAATTTGTGTTGTTTAAAGATTTCAGTGTTTACGTGCAACCTTCCAATAGAGGAAGCACATTTATTTCTCCATTCGGATCCACGTCAATTCCCATTAAGGGTGTTTCTGTATATGCTGTTTTGGATACATTATTTCAAAGATACTCGGAAACGACGCCATCTTCACAAGTGACGTTCAGTGATTTGAAAAGAACATAAACCAGCAATGACAAGATCATTGAGATATACCATATATTTAACAAAGACCACATTGAAATGCCTTTTAGACAAATGCTCATAAAATGATGGGAAGAGTCATGCGTAGCTGATTGCTTATCGAGGTACGTTTGGTATTTGAGATGAAGACTTGCATGTGTAGGATTTAAGCTGAGCTCCGTGTAGTAAACTAGTGTTTTCCCATTCTGTACAATATTAGAATTTTATTTCTGTGAAATGGACAGCAGTGTATATTTTTGATACCTTGAGAATGTTAGTTAAATTCTAGTGAAACGTCTATTTTGTTTAATGGATTCTGATACACAAAATCGGATTACAGAACTGTAAATGATGTCTTTTCTTCATCTTTGGAAAGATTGTGCAATTATCAAATCATTTTAAACATTACTTTAATAAAATCTCCCGCGTATTTATTGTGCGAATGTAAAATGTGAGGATTGAATTACTAGAGATTTATCACAGATGTAAGGTCAAAGCACTGAGTTAGTCGGTTTTGGGCTGATTTTGAAAGTGGGTTTCTTCCAGGTACTCCCTTAAAATAACAAAATCGAGTATTATGTACCACTGTAATTATGTTTTCTTAGTACATACACGGTCATTCTAGAGTTCAGACCATTGCCACCATAAATGAATTAATAATTTTTTTTAGCGCTTAACTTGATTTTGAAGGAGTTCAGAGAGTTTAGATGGAAGTTGCAAAGATAATGAAAATAGATTGTAATAAACACGCCATGATTAGCTTGGGAACCCTTGACACAGTTTACAGTTGGAATGGTAAACATTCTATTATTAGAATGAGGCTTGGAAACTTATAAACTCTCACTGTTATCGTATTAACTCTTCTTTATGCTTCGGTTTGTTTTCACTTTGAACATCACATGCGTTTAGTTTCTTATCAATAGGACATCAACTTCTATTTTTTTTATTATCTGTGTGGGGTTGAATGATTCAATCCAAAGAGTTAACGAGAGAGAGAGAGAGAGAGAGAGAGAGAAACCATACGTTGTTAGGATTCAATTGTAAATAATGCCGTTCATCTCACTCTGGAAGGACGTTCGCCATAGTTCGAAAAAGCGACCATTGAACATCTTATATTTTATCTATTTTCCTGTTCTGAACTTACCTTGGCCCTGAAGTGTATTTGCCTTTATATTTGAGTCTCAAAACATTCATATCCGAGGATAAATAACGATCATTCGATTCAAAAATGTATCGAAGGAGATATTTTTTTATGTGAATGTCTTCCATCGAAAGTATTTACTTGTTCTAACAAAAGTGATTTCTGGAATATTAAGTCGCGTCTTAGATGGAGGACTACATGAATTAAATCCCGGCTGTAGTTAATAAATAAAGGCACGTGGTGGAAGTGTGTAAACATATAGAGCAAGTAATTCCAGGGCTTGACCTCTCTACCGAACTCATGAAATTATAATGCAATACAGTTCAAAATGACGATCAGAATGCCGCAAATATTCCTCCCCAATTCTTTTTTTTTTTTTTTTTTTGTGATTAGAATAAACCAAGGGTAGTTGTTAGGAACTCTGCAATCGCCCCCTCCCCCCAGGGTTCATCCGAAACCTTCCGCGACTTTGAAACAAAGGACTTATCGACCTCTCAGGTTCCCAGTCATGTGACGTATCGCAATCACTCCATTGGACCTCCTTGTACGGTCACTGTCACGTGCTTAAGGCCAGAGAGAGAGAGAGAGAGAGAGGAAGAGAAAGAGGGTACAGCCGCCCGCGCGCCAGCAAGTGCTACGATGCCGGCTGACGAAACTTTCCACGCCAGTAAGCCGTGGCGTTCTATCCGTGCAACAGTAATAACTTGCAAATCAGCGACGCACTGAACCATACCCGACCGCATATTAACAATCCTCTCCCCACTCTGGCTTCTACTGTGCAGACATGGGGATGAAGCGATGAGAATGACGGAGGTGGCAGGGGAAAGGGGGAGGGGAAAGAAGTTGGAACAGGCCAGGGTCACCACATGTGCGCAGACAACCAATCATTCAACGACCGATGACCTCCCACAACTTTCATACAGTTTATAATCTGAGGCAGCAAAGGGATGCTGCAGGCATCGATGCGAGAGATGGGAAGGAATGTCTTTGGCAAGCCACTGGAAGAAGCTAATTTCAGCACTTCTGTGGATTTAGCGAAGTGTTGTTTTAGTTGGAATAGATGGGGGAAAGGGAAATTACACTGGGGAGATAGATGGTGAATCCAAGGGTCCGATTTTGGATCGTAAGGTAAGATGTTGCAGCAAAGATCAACTGGAAGAATGCCATTGTTTTATGGTCGGTGACCATAAAAGTCTGATGGAAAGCACACACGTAGCACCGATTGAAGCTTTTAAATAAAATTTATAATTGCATATTTTTCAAAATATTTACCATGAAAGGTTGAGGAGTTTGGTACTGAAGCTTAAATGCCATTATGTATTATGGAGCTGAACTAAAATAGTGAACATGGACAAATCATCCTTTCCAAAAACACTCCTGCAGATGAATTCTCTTTAGAAGCTGATAGACACCAACGTAGGGAAATCCGTGGTTATAAAAAGTCGATAGATTGGAGACAAATAATTCGTAATGCCCAGTAAGGTGGAGTTAGAACAAGTGACATTGCCGTATATGTTTAGACAGTCTAGAACAAAATTCAGTGCACAATTATGCCTTAGTACTGATTGTGCATAAACCAAGTACAGTACACAGCATATTAACAGAAGTGAATTAAAATTCGTGGCTTATTGCAATCATAAAATTTAGACACGTGGTCAAGTGTTGGATGATACAGGCTGGGTGGAATCTTAGTCCACATTCCAAATATGGAATGGACTTCTGGATACATCACACAATAAAACAGTTTGAATACTCGTGAAACTGAATGCTAATAGGCTGGAAGTTAAGTCTCAATAAAGAATTTGACTGCTTGGAAAGAAACTGTCTTTCAGATGAAGAATCCCAGGTGCACCGCTGAATGCGAATTGTTGCATGCCATTTCCATCTGAAGATCTCATTCTGTGATCGGGCATACTGCATGGTCCTTAAATTTATTATTATTTTTATTTTTATTTTTTGAAACAATGACGAGCAAAACCTTCAAGAATTGTGTGGCTGTTGACAGGCCAATTAAGTAGATGATCACAAAGAAAAATTGTATCTATTCAGCCCTTTTTTTAGTTTACTTTGTGCAGTGCAATCTCATACGATCAACGTCAAAATCAACAAATATTTAAGACGATACTTTGGAAAATCAAAGAGGGAAAATAAAAAAAATACTTTGGAACGACTCGTTGGGTGATTCTTAAGATGTTCAAATGTCTTCATCTTGAAAACTCTATGCATGCACAGTGTTTTCAATTGCAAAATGATTCCGTATGGGTTTTTGGCCTTTGCGCGTGTCCGTCTTAAAAAAAAAATCAACAAGGGACGATGCTAAAACAATATGAGTCAAAATTGCCGAATTTTTCATTTTGAGCACTTATAATGACGTCACACAATACACTGAATTTGTCCAGCATTTGCTTGTTTCTTTTGTTGCGTCTAAAATTTCTATAACTGCTAAGATATATTCAATAAGTGTTTGTGATGAATGAAGCCATTGAAATCTAACAGGAAAACAGAATTCCTGAACAGTAAATCGTATTGAAGAAATCTTGGAGATGACCAAATGTCCATCCTCCTTCCCCATCACACACACACACACACACACACACACACACACACACACACACACACACACACACACACACACACACACACACACACACACACACACACACACAGGTTTTCTCTAATGGTTGTGTTTATTGCAGACGTTTATATATGCTTGTCCAATTTAAATAGATGTTTACCTATGAATATGTAGTTTCATTGTTTGAGAATGTTTGTTGGTGTCGTAAAATATTAGGTCAAAATGATTGAACGCTATCAAGTGAAATCATAGCGAAAACATCGGAGTAAGAAAAAAATAAATCCGAATTGTCAACAGCAGAGCAGACTATTCTGCACTGTGCAGAGAATGCGTAGCAAAAGAAAAAGAGAGAGAGAGAGATAGAGAGAGAGAGAGAATAATTATGATCTCATCTCACTCCCACGGTGCAATAGTTTACATTATCACTTGAATGTTTGGAGATGTTCCCCAATTTTCTCCGCAACTAATAATCTCTTTCACCGTATTCCCATAAGCTACTGAAAGATTTAAATTACCAGATGTATCACACAGTCGAGGATAAGGACAAATATTAATCGCTAGATATCCCGATATTAGTTTCTTTATTTGTACAGTTGCGAACGAACTCTATACCTAAGGGAGTTGATTTCTTTTGCGCCATGCACTCATCGTGTAAAGAATAGCATTTATAAGCGAGCGAACTATTCGGAAACAGCAGTGAGACCCCAGTTTGAAGCTGTACTCGGAAGATTGGTGTGTATTGTTATCGTGGTTGAATGTGAATCATTCTGTGCCTCTAATAAATCATCTTGTTATCAAAGTCGCACAGCGAGCCTCTACTGTCGGTCCCAGAGGTCTCTCGGTGGTTTAAACGTTACGCCACACGATTTTAACAATGAGGACGTCACAGAAGCTAAGCGCATGCCAATGCGTGCGTTGCCATGGAGTTTAATTGGTTGTTAAGGTTCGTGGAGAACATTTTGGAAAAGTTGAACTTATCGTTATAATTGTGCTTGTTTTGGTTGCGAATATTTGCCTTTAAATTCTATCATTTTATTGACAGTGCAGACTTCCTCCGAGAACTACTTTTGTAAGTTGGTTGTGAGAAATGACAAACACAAGCTTCGGTGATACTTTTGTTCGGCAAAACAATGGCAAACGTAATAACGATACTCGGGATGAAGTGGGTATTATTCTTGCACGTGACACACAGAACCTTGCTAAAATAAATGATCGAATATCTCCAGCCACCACTTAAACCAAAGAATTCTTCAGACAGGCAACGCTAAATTATTGTATCATCCTGTTCCTAATTTCGTCTTTTCTTTCAAAATGCACGATAGCTGAAATTCATTACTTTCTTTCTATTATAAATGAATTGATTTATGAAACTGGACCATAATTCAACATAATTTTGTCATTTAAAGAGGCCATATCATTTTTTTTTTGTCTAAAAGGCAACACACGGTCAATGTCTTCGATAATACGAATAAATTTGAGTCTTAAAGAGAAGGTTTCGACACCAAATGCATTCGATGCCTCTTTAATTGCAACAGCAAACCATCATAAAATATTTTGAACTCTTCTTTCTATTCTGAGAGTCTCTTTGACTTCCTTTTTGTGAAAAGAATCCATTCGGTTGGAATGACTTAATCTGGGTTCGACTTCCGGAAACTAGTTTTTGCTATGTTGCATAACATACAAATAGACCACAAAAACACGCAGTTTCAGACTTCCTACCCTCCTGTCTTAGTCTTAGGTGCATACAGGAGATGTTGAACAATGTCCTGAGCAATTTTCTTCTTGAAATAAAAATCGCATGGTCCGAATCCAGGCTACCTTGGGATGGTATGAGTTTTGAGGTATAAAAAAAAAAAACGACTTTTTGTGATAAACTTATTAAGGAATGATTCAGTAATAATAATAATATCAAACACGTCTGACAGCACGAATTAAATATTCATTTATGAGCATGGATAGATAGCATTGGAGTAGAGGTGAAGTCAGAGAATCCATCTCGGCAAGAGTAACTAGAATTACACGATTACTTTTGTTGTTGTTGTTGTTGTTATTGCCCTATAATAGCACGTGCGTTGAGCTGTAATCGGGCATTGCAAATGTTGTATCGCCGGAAACAACAGCAACTATTAATGTTGAGCAGCGGTGTTTGTCGGGAGGACTGAGCAACTACGTATTACCTCAAATCTGTCTTTCGAAAACGGGAGTGCGGGGAGGGGATGGGGGGGGGGGGAAGAAGAGAAGGGAAGAAAAAGAAAAGCGAGTGAAGAATTGGGTGTTCTTGACCGCACATTTGAAAGGCCGTCACGCCGTGTGAGCACGCAGAAGCCAGCGAAGCACAAGCCAGGAAGGGGGAGCTTACATTCATGCTAAGCAAAATCTCGCCAAATCTCGCTGCTCCCATTGCCGTCATTTTTCAGCGGCAGGCAGCCATGAAGGAAGAGGACCTTGTTTATCGACGGCAAAATCGAAACGGTAGCCGAACCGACGAGTCAGTAGTCTGACACGTCGGACCCTAAGGACCCTGGTGTGAAAGTGCAACCAGGCGTTCTGCTTCTCTCTCTCTCTCTCTCTCTCTCTCTCTCTCTCTCTTCGTTCGTTCCCTCTTTTCAACTTGTCAGGAAGGAAACACTGCAGCAGTGAAAAAAAGAAAGAAAGAAAATCTCTGGAGCTCCTGGGGAGAGGTTAAGTGAAGGGCAATGTGCCGTAAGGACTTTAGTTGTTTTTTCTTTTTTTTTTTTAACTCTCTTCTCTGCCTGATGCTGTGTAAAAAAAAAAAAAAAAAAAAAAAAGAAATTGTCGGAAAAAGATTTTTATTCGTTAAAGGTTTTCCTCTCCGATTTTTGAATGAACACTTAAAAAGCTAACTGGTTTGAACTCGACGTGCTTCGTGTCTTTTCCACAAGAGAAATTAAATAATTTAATCAAATAACATTTAGATGGATTCAACACACGTGCGTGCGTTTCTCCCACTCTGTTTTTCCCATGGTGTTCGGTGCTTTTATAGCTCTTTTTTTTTTAAAACTCTCTCTATTTCTTTTTCTCTATTGATGCGAAATCTACCTCTTTTTCTTTCTTTCATTCACCATTTCCGCTGAGGATGCTGTTGTGATTACATCATTTCTTTTTTTTTGTTGTTTTGTTTTCTAAGCTTTAAAAAAAAAATCGACCTGTCCAACAGGCCGTTTATCAGTCCTTTGGTCGACAACATGACAACTGTGTAGCCACTCCTCTGTATCATTTGGTACGTTTTTCATCGCATGGGTACCGAATTTTTATCCTCGGTAGTAATAAAGCTATAGGATGGATGGATGGATAAAAAATGCCAACAAGAACGTGCGAGATGGGATATCACAAGCTCATGTTTCGCATGCCACATGACTGCATGTGTTCTCATTAGAGGGATGAATTCGTGGCAAATGCTGCTCAATTATGAAAGGAAGTGGCAAATGTTGACAATTATTTTTATATAAGTCGAGTTAGCTAACTTAGTGGAACATAGATGGCGCTTTTGTGCACTACAAAGGGTTGGAAAGGTTATTGAGATAACTAGTTCAAATCACGATGGCCCAGTAACATCTTTTCGCAAACGAGGGAAAACGGGAACCATTTTTCCCTACTTATATATGGTGACACCAGGTGGCGTCAGTGTGGCATATGACCTTGCCCTTTGCAGAATAGGTTATCTACGAGAATGTCCGCCCATTATCGGAGCAAATGGCCTTCGGATAAGTCTCCCTTGATGCTATGGCGAGCAGTATTTCACAGCTCGTTCTAACACGAACTCCCTCTAGGCTAAGAGTAGTCGAAGTGAGGCATTAAATACGTCCGCTAAGACTACGACTGTATCGACTCACGGTCAGCTACTGAAGGGGGGGGGGAGGATGAGAAATTTCACAGAAAGAAAAGGAAATACCGTCACGGAATTCGTAGAAGCAATTTTCAATCGGTGCCCGATTACTGAAGTGTATGAACGGGAGGATAAGAGAAAGCACCCTGTCGGAAATAAAGTTATCACGACCATCCCGTACTCCTTTTTGCAAAGACTTCCTTACGCAAAATTCTCGGTGTTCTCACGTGCCTCAGTTTTGCAATGATTTTTACTACTCTGAGATCGTCAGCCGTCATTTTCAGGCTCGTGAACGAGAGGTCACTTTGTCCCGTGTCCATCTCATACTTTGCGAAACCAGATTGGAAGAAATTGTGAAGCAGTGACTGCATGGAATTAATTAACGTGATAAAGGGTTTCTTTCTTCTGTTTTTCCCCTATTCACTTTTCTGTTTAATTGTAAATGGCAATTGACTAGTGCATTTAAAAAAAAAACAAAAAAACTTTTGCACATCTCTATAATGAGCTAATTAGCACCTATTGGTTTTTTATTCCGAAGCTCTGCCAGAAAAGATTGCTGTGCAACAGACTAAACTCATTCAACAGTTAATAAAACCCAAAAACATGCAATGGAGAACAAATCCCCTTGCCATCTGGTTTATGTTTCGAAGTATAATTATTAAAAAAATGAATGTAATGAATAAATATGATGAATTCTCTTTATTATAGCTTTCTTTAACAACTCGTGGTTCCTTAGCGATTTTCTCCCTAGCCAATGATGACGGGTAGGCAAAGCGGCTTCTAATGAATCCCAAAGTCATAACGAAGTAACAGGTCTGCAAATATGAGAGAAAACGTCGATAAATAGCAGGGTTAAACACTGCGCAGAAATTTGGAATGATTCATTAAAACTATAAGAGAATCATTTAGTATACCGACTCTGTTGCATCAATTCCTGAAGGTCTTTTTTTTTTAAAATAAAAACAGGTATTATAAAAACTTTTTATGCAGCGTAAAATGAATGCACGTCATTTATGAAAAAATATCTGCTTTATTGTCTGTTAAATATCGATATCATAACCGTAAAAACCACAAGCAAGCGAAATATTTCGCATATGGAAAAACGGGGACGTAAAGAGATATGCGGATATACTGGTAGAGTCTGTGATGTACTTGAGTAAAGTAAGAAAGGCAATCGTAAAAAAAAAAAAAAAAAAAAAACATACAGTTTTCAATAGTATAGCATGCCTGTAGAGTGATATCATTACTATTACAGCAGCTGAACTTGGTGCCGTTTTTGGCGTACTGTAGCTTGTTCTCATCTGTAAGATCTGATTCCACGTCCTTTTGCCTGATTTTGCACTAAAATGATTTAATTCAACGAAATTAAAAAAAAAAAAAAATTTGTATTTCTTTTATGTGTGAAACCGGTGAAAAAGTGTCAGAAGAATATTCTAATTTAAAATAAAAAGTGCTTTTTCAGCCAATATTATTCTTATGTAATTAAGGAACGTGAATCTGAATGTTCCACAATATGATTGACGAATGAACACGAAGTATGATGATTCATTGTTCTTAAAATCGTATTATGCCGGCGTGCAGCTTCCCTATCACAAATGGGGTGGGGGGGGCAGACATGGGATTTCCATTTTGAAGAACGTGCAGTACTTAACTAGTGTATACAAGTTCTGCATCAGTTCTTTAAAATCAAACTGTTTTCATTTTAAAAGCCTTCTTTTTTTGTGGATGAGCATTAGTACTTTCTCTCTCTCAGACCTTTGTTTGTATCGAATGGATTTGTACATATTTTCTCAACTTATTAGCACTTTCTTTAAACCTATTTTATTTTTGTTATTGCAGTTTTCAGTGTTCAATGATTTCCACTTTTATACTACAAAATGAAATGCGATATTGAAAAAAAAAAATATATATATTTTCTTTAATTTGAACTCAATAGGAATTTTTTAAACGGAACACATCAGTTCGCATTTTTCATATTTTCTCATCACATGCGAAAGAAAATGCGAACAGTTGCCTTTAATCAATTTTCATCTTACGACAGTGTGTTGAGTAGGAATGAAGGCATTACACTGCATCCAATGGAAGATGCGCAATTTTGTGTATTTAATAATATGAATGTAAATATCAATATTTACAAGACTGAGCTACTAGATCTTTTTTTGAAGCTAATACCCTCGATAAATTTCAGATTATCAAATGATATTTTATTCGTCGATTTCACCACCAACAAAAGATATATTTTGTAATCTTTTCTTCTGGCATAACATCAAAAACACAATAATACGCAATAACATCACATCGAAAAACAATAGCCAAGACAAGCAATTACACTGAAAAATAACTGAACTTACTGTAACCTTACTTTCTGTGCAATCATAAGTATGGTGTCCTTCAATAACGCGCTACTCCAGTGGATAGCGGGTAGTAATAATCATTTAATACTGTTAAGGGCCACATGTGGCCAGTAGACATGCATCATCCGCCTCTTGACCTCTTTGTACAATTTCTTTAGAGTGCGCTTCGTTTCTTGTGTCACGTTATGTGGTCAGCGGTCATGCATAAACCAGTTACTATAGCTGCATATCTTGTTGCGTCACATCATTGAAAGCTGGTGTCTCAATGATCTAAATGTCCATATTATTTGAAGGTGATTCTCAAATATGGCACTCTCCAAAAATGATAACGGTCCTACCAAACCATGAAGATGATATTTGCACTGTTACTCCTGACCAATTAATCAATGTGACCATCGGAATCTACGAGTATTTCTCGATCCTATATTACGAAACTATTACATCCCTCACTAAAACGAAGCCTTTTATTAGCCTCTAAAATCAGAGGTGAGCAATATTTCAGCCTAAGGGCTGCATTAAACCATAATGTAGGGATTGGGGGCTGGTAATTATATAAAATAAGTGGGAACCGGTTAGTCTGGTGCGTGTCTATATGAAGCGAAACTGAAATGTGTCAAGTTAAGATCTGAAGGCAAAGAATAAGGGAGATTGCATTGTTTGGTGAATTATTTATTGAGCCGGTTTCAAAATGTAGACCCTGTTAATAATTCCGACTAGAAATTTATGGAGAAAGGTGGAGCGACATAATAATTAATAAAGGTTTATGCAATGTTAGTTAAAGATTGTATAAAACTAATAAGAATGAAAACGATTTTGGATCTGATATAATTAATGTAATTTATAGTTCTCTGTATCGGCGGCGCCCATTTTCTTTTCTTTATTTCAGTATACATTTTCAATTTTGCTTGTTTCAAGTATATTTAAATAAAAACGTAATATTTCTTTTAGCTAAGTTGAATAAAAATGATCCTTTTACGCCTCATAATAACGCTATGTACTAAAGAATTCTTTGCATCAAAGTCCTTAATAAAGGGCGTTGAGCACTGACCAATCATCGTTCACTATCCAACAATGCAAATATTAAACGTGAACTAAACACTAGAAACTTCATAGTTTAGCAGTTTACATTTTATCATGTGCTCATTCCATTAATTAATAAAAATAATTAATATATATTTTATCACGTTTTTGTTCGCGCATATTATACAGTTTGGCAGGTCAGCTCGCCTAATTCACACCTTTTGTATTCCCTTCAGCACTGAACACGCTGTTTCACATCCAAATCATGCAGCGCCCTCTCTGACATCAGCTAATCTTTACTTGCTGCAAAAGCTGCGAACTTGTTATTAATATTAAAATACTTAATATTTAATAACAAACATTAATATATTTAATAATTCATAAAATTAATAACACCTGACAGTCTTAATTAATGAAACTGTTTACAAACCGGTACTAAAAAAAAAAAAAAAAAAAAAATCCTGTAATTTACGTCCTTACCACTTGCTGAAGCGAGTCGTCCTGCCCAATGTAGTGGTTTGAATATGAGATGAATAGGAAAATATATAATCGGTAATGATATTTAACATTGGAAACCGTATCTCAACCTTTTACTGAAAAAAAAAATCATTCTTCTATAATTTATAAGAAGAATTTTATTTATTTAGGTATGTTTTTGTTTAGCCGCCATTCAGCAAACTATAGCATGGTTGAGTACAATTTCAAAATACTGGAAAAATGAATTCGATCACGATCGAGCAGTGCGATGATATTCTGGTTGAGAGCTTTTAACAGCGAACCACAGAGATGGAAATATGAATTAATAGTTCCTAAAGTGTGCGGCTTGTACGGAGACTTATAGATCCACTGAGAGACAACATCGATCTTTATGGAGGCGATAGATTTTTTGCCCTTGCGACAGGCAGTACATTTTCTTTTAATGCTGAATAAAACATTCCAAAAACCGGACAGGTCTTATATATTTTTTGGGGGAGTGGGGAAATAAAAGTAATATGTAAGTGGTCATTCCGAACTTTATTAATTTATTTTTAGAACATAAAAGTTTTAACTACTCTACTTGAAATATATTTTTCGCTTTTCGCTTTTTTCGCTTTTTTCTCCCCTAGCTACAAATCTACACAAATTATACAAAACTTCTTTTAGTATTATAAAATTGTCTACCGATGTCTGTGATTTTTTTTATAGAATTAAATTCACTATTACGAAGGGAGTTTCATTCCACATACAACGCATAGTCGGGGCTTGCATGTACGTCGACTATTCGCTGTATTCGGGGGGCACAAATTATAATGTCAACGTTCCAGTACTAATTGTAACTGGCTGTTCACCTTCATCATTCCTGGGATGAAATTCACACGGAAACTGTTCGAAATTCGCTAATTGATCGAACTATTTAGTACGCATGTAATGGTAATTACGATATTTTAATGCGAGACAGGTCGTCGTAGATCGGGTCACAGGCCAAAAAGAAGAGGGTTCCAAGTGAAGATAGATGGTAGTTTGTAGAAAGACCACTCGAGAGAAAAGATGCATTGTGTATTAATAAAACGTGTGCACAAGTATTAAATTATATCGGGTCGAAACAGCATTCATCACGTGACCTATGACACAAAAGCAGCAGACATCTCTAGCACGAAAGAAAATTGGAAGATGAAATTTTCATACTATCGTTTAGTTATGTGTCTGTTGTGCGACACGCTTACAAGTGAGCATCACACGTGCACGTGGGATCCCTACTCTTTTGCATAGCGACTAACCCCCCCCCCCTCCCCGGAATCTGAATTGATTCATTGCTTGCATCTTCGGAGGTCTCCTGTAGTGGTGACTTGCCCTTCGTTTTCCGGCACGATCTCCTTATTGCAACAATAAGTAACCATACACCGCACCTATCCCCCTCTGACAAGGAACTAATTGAAATGCAGATTAAAATTCTCCTCCAACTCCATCTTTGCCCCTTCTCGAATGAAAGTCACGAGCGCTATTGAAGGGCTCTTCCCAGACAAACAACAGCACGTCTGCAGTAGGTTAATTTTTAGCTTGGAGGTCAGAAAGAAGAGCCAAGAACCATCACCTGTCCAAAAATGATGCATTACATCCATTAACGGTGACAGTACAATATTCATTAGCCCCCTCCCCACCTCCCTCGAGTTGTCTTCTAACTATAGAACACTTAGTTGTTGCAAGATGACCTTCTATCTTCGGTTCTTCTTTGTATGACTTTAATCGGCATCCGTATTTGTTTGCTTACAGGTGCACTTGTTGCTAGACAAAACAGGATTCATCTTCCCACAAATCCATTGAATCTTTAATGGTGTTTAGTTTGAATCATAATTTAAATTTGGTTGAAATAAGCCAAAGAAAATGGCCACGTCAGTTGATTCCAAGGTCAAGCAAGCAAATAGTTTATCTGGTTTTGAGGTCAATAAGTAACAAATTTAGTAATAAATGATTAAAGTAGACCTGTTATTTGTAAAAAATTAAAATTCACGAAATAATTGTTAATTTGTGCTTGAAGAAAGTGCCTGTTGCATGTGACTGGCTAAATTATCGTTTAGATTTTATGATTTTTTTTTAAATAATTTTTTTTTAATCAACACCCTAAACCAGGTGTTCGCTTTTCAGTTAGAAAATCGTCAGTTTAATCACAGTCTTTTAAACTTCATTATCTGAATGGCTGTTCGCTGTATCATATCCACCGCACCCAGTACAGACTTAAGATGTTGTAATTCGAATGCAAGACCACGCTTCTAGTGATCGGGTCCGAGACTAACAGTGAATTTATGAAACACTTTTAGTATGCCGAAATCTGGGAATGCCCTCAATGGCAAATAAGTAGATTCTTCTGTACTTGGATGTTCAGCAATCAACTATGCGAAGCATTAAGAAATCCCTTTCGATAATTCATTGCATTTTATTTAAAAGTAGTAAACTTATTTTTATTAGGGGGGGGGGGGGGTTGAAGAATGGTTTCGGAAATGAATAACAGTGTAATGATACCTACGCTACCTTACTATGGCTAATACGTGCCTGCAAAAAATATGTTATTTGCAAACAGAAAGATACACAAGAATAATAAATGTGGATTGTTTAAGTAAGATGGCCTTAATTATTGATAAAAATTTCGCTGGCAGTATGATAATCGAAGATGGAGTAATAGCACTGGCATACATAACAAAAAGGTTAACAATGCAAATATGGAATAATGAGATAACACACTTTTTTTTTTTTTTTTTTAAAATAAACCTCGCTAGAAAATTAACGATAAGTACATAGTGGAGTTCTACTATTTATGGTTCCATTTCAGTATCCTTCTGTGAGGTTGTTGATCTCATACGGCGATGAAAAGACTTTTCCTTCCGACATTGCCTTCATCGCTTTAGTTGTTTTGGCTGTAATTCCCAGTAAACAGCTAGTTTTAAACTATGATCATACGAGAATAATTACAAAATTATAATAATTTTTACTTATTTGCTTCTATGTGCTTTTACTGAAAAGTATTAACATTCTGTAGGGGGAAAAAACATCCGCTGTAAGTTTGTTTCAAAACAGAACATTCTCTCTCTCTCTCTCTCTCTCTCTCTCTCTCTCTCTCTCATTCTTTTCTGAAGAAGTGGGGGAGGTGTCTCTAAGGAGTTGCAGAGGTCGTATCTGAGCAACATATATGAGGAGGGTTTATGAAACTGGGTTTATGGTCCCCGTATGAAGTAGAATGGGAAGCTAATCTCAGTAAAAGCTCCGTCAGTAGCCAAGGATGAGACCGCAGAGGAAGTGGAGATTAATTCCCGACTAAGGATGCTGTCCGGAGAAGTGTAAGCCCTTGCAGAGCTATAAACGACGAGACTCCGAATAGCGTAGAACAGACGCTACGGACGCTGACAGGTTCTAAAAAACCTAACAGAATTTCTAGAGTCGATGTCGCCGCTAGAATGATAGGCTTATCTTCGGCAGTCATTTTTCTTGTTATCGTTCCGAAAAAGGTTTGCACGAAAAAGAAGGAAATATAATTTTGAGAATTACGAAGCTAAATATGGTGCTTTTATGCAGAATTGTAGGAAAGCTAGTAAGGGAATATTGGACTGATACTTGTGATAAAATCGTATTATAAGCCAGAAACCAGCAGTATCACAACAGAGCTGACACAATAGAATTTTTCTCAATCCAAAGTGCTATCGATCCTCATATGACAGCAAAACTGTTTTATTCCAAGAACTATTAGGGAAAATAAGTTATTTATTAGCTATCTTACAGTAACCGTTTGAAGAAAAAGAACTCATATAATATTCAGGTTAAGTTAGACGACTAATCAGAAATACAACCGGTTTATTTCAAGTATGACGTATATCCGGCAGGTTTGTTTTTTAGCATCATTCATCCTTACCTATTAACCGAATTGTGTCTTTATATTATTCTTCCATTCTTTCCTCTTAACTCAATATAAGGAAATTGCTACCCAGGAGTCTTATCTAGGCTTCAGGCAAATTATGGTTACTTCGAAATTCGTATTCGAATTTCTAGACCAACATGAAGTCGTATGTTGTAATCAGTATCAGTATAGTTTACAGATTTATTCTGTCTTTCAAGGGAGAAGAGTTTGGATTGTTATTATCATTATAAAAATAATCTGAGAACCCTGATACACATGTGAACTCAAGCACTAAATACATGTAGAACCAATGTCAATAAGAATCAGATAAATTTATCTCAAAAATGTCTCTTTATTCAACTATTTATTCTATATTATTCCTTGCGAAACACTTTGCATTAATTTCGATTCATATATATTTTGTTATTTAATCGTATTTTGCTTCTTACATGAAATCGCACTTTATCGTTACCAGTATTATTGCATACAGGCCATATGCAGCTACAGTAATACGATGAATGTGTCATCAAAGACTTCAATCGTATTGTTACGCTTTGGTATGGGAGAGTATCCATTGTTCATTTCAACTCAACTTTACAGAGTTAAATTTAGATCCATTTGCAAATCCATTTTCATCATTTTAAATCATTTATCAATACCAGGGAATCTTTTCGTAACTGTAAAAGAAAAAGTCTACAGTGTTGATCTTAATAATTATTTGTTTTCTTAAAGCAATTTTATTATGTATTTCTACTAAACATTGCAATTGCAATCAGCTATTAAAATGTATATAAATGAAATAGAATTGTGTTTGCTTATTTATGTGTTTCTCCGATCATAGCAAATCAAGCATTTATTCTCGCAAACAGCAATGTTTTAGTTTAATGAAGGCTCACACAGGTAAGTGGCGTTTATTGCATAAATAGAATTACCATCCATAGCGATTTAAAGTATTAGTATACAAATATATAACAGTAGCAATTTCTTTAAGTTATCTGTATTGTAATATGTCTCTTGGGGTTTCCATTTACTGATCTGTTCGTTGAGTCTTCGGTTTCTTTTGAAGATATTCTTAAATGGTTCTGTTTCAGATGGATGGAAAAGAATTGGTTCTAGGGTTAGATTTCTCCTAGACGGGATCCAAGCCCAAATATATCTCAACAAAGAACAAGTTTCTTCTGTCGTAAAAGGATTTAGTTTCCTTGAGTTTTAAAAGCAAAATATTCGTAACTTTTGAATGGAAGACGCTGCTCCAACTTCCATACCAATAAACACGTTTGAAATCTAAATATCTTTCATTTTTTTAAGCAGCAGAAATCCAAACCCGTTTCAGAAAATACAACTTGAATCAACAGTGATGTCTTTATTCAGAAAAGCTGTGTGTGTGTTGCACAATACCTGTAAAAAGATAAAAGAAAACATATCTCATATGGATCCACTCAACGGTTCTATTTGATCTGACTCATCGACTTGGTTATCCTTGAATAACGTAGATGGCCGGCATCGTATTCTCTGATATTGACGATATGCCGTAAGAGAGTCATCGGTCGGTGTGTGTGTGGCCGCAATTTGAGAGCCATGGAATGAAATAAGCCAGCACCACCCAACTTTTTTATTTATTTTTTTGCTACGATATCAATTTTCGTTAGATACTCAGTACTAAAATAATAACTAATGCTATTAATTGCTTATAAGCATCTCGCTTGTATATATGGTCTAGTGAATGCAATAATGAACGACTTGTACCAATTCAGCTTATAATAAATAGCAGCTGAGAAATTAGATTTTTACTGCAATTATGATTACATTAAATCTAACTGAGCATGGTGAGCTGTAGTCGAAGATGAGATCAACAAGAGCAAATGAAACTAATCCTACGACGGGCAATCCAAGGTTCGCCATTGCGTTTGTAATGCTATACAGAGAAAAATAAAATAAGTTAGATACAGAATAATATCAACATTATTACACTAAAATAATGTGCTATGGAAAACCAACACAAACGAATATTTTAAAAATGAACAGCATTTTCTCATATTAATCATTGTAATTTTTAAACGATAAAACATAAGAAAATCAATTTAAATAAATTGCAGTTATCAGTGTCTAATTATTCTTATTTATTGAGAGTACACAAGCATTATTAGAGTGGCCAACGAAATCACTCTTACCTATTAATTAGCGTGCTAAAAAAGGTTGATCCTTCTTCTTAATGGTCGAGATAACCAATAGTTAGGACTAATACGAGAATTTTTATCGATTTTTTTTTGCAAAATGAGGCGCACCAGCAAAGGGGTTTTTTTCTCCTTCATTGTCTTCGAATGGAAAGAAAGTATCCAGGGATGGTTATCAGCATTTCGTATTTTGACTACAATTTGTGAACTTATTGCAGTTTTAATTATGAATAGGAAAATGCAGAATTCTGAAACCAATTTTTTAGTTGTTTCTTTCAGGTTATGTCCTTAAAATCTCATGACTTCAAGTTTATTATTATCACACCTCCAGGGAGTCCAAAGACTCATCCAAGGAGGGCATGAACTCAACAACTCTTCGTCTCACTACTCCACCAACTTTCTTCATCTAACACCAACGCCATCTACCGCCGACTACCACTAGTGCTTTCACAGACAATCACAAACATCCATGCCCATGGAGGGGGGGGGAGGGGATTCGAACCCGCAGTCTTTTGGCTGGAGAGCGGATACACTAACCACTAGACCAACCAGACCAGCATTATTAGGCTATAAATATAACACATCTTCATAAAAAACCTTTAACTATAATTCCAAGTGGAGACGATGCTCTCTCCTATTTGCAAGTTTGTTCATATTTGTCATTAATCTTGGATAATTGACTTGTTAATCAAGTATGATATTAAAAGACACTTACCGCGTTTGGATCTGTCTGGAATCGTCCCTAATTCCAAGCACTGTTGATTATTTTCATTGAGAAAAAAATTAATTTCGCAAGAATTTTTTAAAATATTATTTTTCCATTTGGTACAGATTTCTGTTGGCACCCTGTTCTGTTGCCATGAAGGTTTCGAGATTATTTTGTCACGTGTTAACCAGTTTGTAATTGCAATGTGAAAAACTTATAAGGCTGTAACTACAAACTAGCTTTGTGATTTTAAATTTCGTTCAGTTGACAGCGGTCATGTAACCATTGACGGTTATTTTTATTTATTTATTTTTTTAACCATAGCAAAAGAAAAGACAACACTACTGATCCGGAAAACCGAATTTAAAACTCAAAAAAATAACATTTTAAAACTGGGACGGGTTGTTTATAAGTTGACACTTTCTAGAATTACAGCTTTATTTGGCAAAGCGGTTCAAAGATGTCTCGATGCAGTTCGTAATATTATTCCATTAACCTATCAAAAGCTGTTATCTTATAATAAAAGTCATAATTTTTATATAAAATAATATTTCTACTTATAACTACTTAAAATAAATTTTTAATAAAATGTTAAAATATTAATTAAAATTTAAATTAGAAAAAAATTTTAAAACACCTTTTAAAAATATAAATAACTTAATTATTATTAAAATTATTATTGGTGAATTTTGACATTTTTATTCTCACATCTTGTAATATAATATATTTTATTCGAATATTTATCTTATATTTTATATTTTATTTGAGTTATTATTTTAGTTTACTTTAAAATCTTCAGATGTAGTTGTTGCAAGTTTACGAACACGATTATTATCTGTCATATCGAATCCAGAAGAAAATCCTCTAACTTTGTTATTCTAAACAATTGCAATCTTTAGTAGATTCATTCCCGATTAAGTTTGCATCAGTATTATGCTAACTTTGTTGACATAACAGTCAGTTGTGATACAACTTGAGGAGATCATTTCTTGGCTAGAAATCGCATTAATCTGAAGCAGGACGGATGGTATTAAAATATGTTCAGCAAGCACTATGCTTATCATCCTTTAAATTTCCCTTCCTTTCTAGTTATTCAATTCAACATCATCCTCATCTCGCGTAATATACAGTGCACGTGATTTCAATTCTTGGGATCGTGCAATGATAGTAGGAGAGCACAGTTTTCCTCAAAGCAGATTTCTACTTGAAGCTGTGTTCTGGTATTCATTTAAACTGCACCAACGTCAAGAAAATATATTTTAAGTTTGTGGCGAATGATATATTCTACAATTATATTTGATCACGTGACACGCTTTTTTTTTATCAGCTACAAAATTCCTCCACTGGCAATAATATTTGTTAACCATCAGATGAATTCTTTGTCTTCCATAAGATGCATTCATGGTCTATTAAACACGCTGTTAAGTCATTCCTTTCATGGTTGTTGGAAGTGGTTCTCTACATGTATATAAGGATTCAGCCTCGTTCTTATTTATGCTGCAACTTACTATCTGTACCGATACAACTTCCTCTTTATCTTGATTCTACAAGATAAAGAGGAAGTTTTAGTCGTCAAATATCATTCTTTTCTATAATTACCTCCAAATGACAATATCCATCCTCAATTGTTCCCATTTTACAGCGAAGACTTTAATCTTCCATGTGGACATGAATTATCACGAAAGATGCCATTTAAAATGAACTTGTAGTCATATATCAAATTCCGATGTGTTGAACAACGTTAAAGTAATGAAGTAGCCGAAGAAACACACACACACACACACACACACACACACACACACACACACACACACACACACACACACACACACACACACACACACACACACACACACACACACACACACACACACACACACACACACACATCGTAATTTAAGATCAAACAACATTCATTATACATCCTTGAACTGCTCAAGTTGTTGAATGGGCAAACATCCTTTCCCAATAACAGTTCTGAGAAAAGCCAAAGCAGAACAGAAATAAAAAGAAAAAAAAATACGAGTGAGTAATATCTGCTGAAATACTAACTTATTGGAAAAGTCTTCTTACGAAGCGTTCCATTATGATATTTCTATCTGCCATTTTTCCTGTAGATGTCGCTTCTATTGTACGCCAATGGCAGCGGTGTCATATCTTGGATTTCGAACAATGTGCCACTTCTCTTTCTTCTGCTGTGTCCACGAGATGAACACTTGTAGCGATAAGTCTGTTAGAACTCCTTTCCCACTCAGACTTAATTTCTGAGTCAACGACCTCCCCCCCCCCACGTCCATCCACCCCTTGACAGTCCAGTACAACACCCTAGCTATTATCAGCCGTCACAGACCGAGTCACTTTGCAAGCTGCATTCTCCTTCCTTATCACTATATTTGTCCCCTCCTCCGCGACCAACTAGAGCAGCTAGGCCTAGCAAAACGCTACTTATCTCCCATCTTCTGCCCAATGCACGCAACATGACGTGACACTCTCGCGCGCGTTTCCCGCCAAGGAGCATGAGTGATTCCTCCTCTTTGGCTGGTGGCCTAAAGGGAAGGGAAATATTCCCAAACTTGGCAGGTTGATTTCAGGCTTAGTTTCCTGTGAAAATTGAACAATGAGGTATAATGTACTTTGTTTTGGGGGGGAGAAAATGACACCAGGTCAGAATTGGTTCTTATCTTCGATGATGGGGTTCAGTCAAGTTCAGTTTAGTGACTGTAACCTGCAAGAAACTAGTTATCCATAGAGATCTTCTTCTTCTGTTTAAATGTGTTCTACTTAAAGGGCTTATCCAGTTCAACTGTAGCTTGGTCAGGCTGCAGAGATATTCTACAAATCTGAATGAGTTATGTTGCTATGGATACTGGTTAGAAGTGCTAAACCTAACTGAAGATTGATTCTTTTAGTTAGTTAAAGAAAGAGAAAAAAATGTTGATTTACATAAAATCCTGATTTCTGAAATTTAATTAATTTGCAGAGATTTAAGTCCGCATGATCTTTTATTGTGTAGCTTCTACAGCAATTTCAACAATCTGTTTATTATTATTATTATTATTATTATTACCTAGCCAGTTAAAAGTCACAATAACTTGTAGAGCTTATAACCTATTCTTAGGCCTATTTTAATGGTTCATATATATAATGAAAGCATATAAGTAGTTTCATTCTGGTTACGTAATGGTTTCTGTCTACAAAGATAAAATTATGTGTAAATACCTGCAGTCCTTTATTTTCAGATGGATAATTTCCATGACATTTACATAAAAATAATGAAATCACACTTATAATTCTTTTATTCTGTGCAGGCAAATAACTCGACTATCAACTCTGTATTTTCAATGATTCCAAACTGTTGTTCGTGCCCTTGAGGTAAAAAAAAAAGGAAAAAAAAACATTTTAACCGTTTCCTTTTTCAGTTATCAGCTACCTTCACATCAGCTACCTTCACAGACCCCTTAGGGCTCTGAGAACTACCTTAGAGGCAAATGAAACCTAAAGATTTTAGAACCATTAAGTAAGGGATAAATGCTTTGTAGTGTTTGAATTTCGAAGTTGTAAATATTTCTTAGGATAGGATATTATTAACTTCGAATTATTTACAACCTGGTGTAAAGGTTTTCTTTTATATCGTTTAGGTTGCCTCTAGTCAATGCGGAAATAAGTCAGGAAACATTTAAATATTAATATTAATATTAATAAACGTCCTGCTGTAGTTTTTAGAATTTTTAGATAATATAACAGATTCAGTTATTTACATTTTTTATAGTCTCGATGCATTCCTACAACATCTGAATATTCTCCGTATATTAATAATATTATTCCCCCCCACTGACTTGTTCATAGCGTATTAAATTACTCCTACAACATCCCGAAGCAATTTTAAATTTCATTGTACACTAACTTATATTGCTAGTTTCCGTACATAAGTTTTATAATTTGCCTGAACAAGACAGTTATTTGCATCGCATTAAATATGGTCGTAATTAACCCTATTTATCATTTCATATTCAAAGTAAAAACTCTGAACACCTCAAAGGTAATTCACATTAGTTCACAAAATGAGTGTAAAATGATAATATTTTAAAATACAAATCACGGATAAAATATCTAGTGTAATTAATTTTCCTTGTTTTTTTATAATAATTAAAGAGGTAGACAGTACAATGTGACTGTTTTATATGAACACAGGTCATCGAGTAGGTAGAAAGATCGGCTTTAGTAGAGACTTATGTAGGCGCACCTCCGTATAATTATATATATTGTACCTTACATGCCGGTCTGTTTATTCGATCTGGGGATTGCTTGTGAGTCATCAATTCTCCTACTTTCCGCCTTGCTAGCTTAGATTTGTTTTGATTTTGACAACGTCACGAGATCCAAGTATGTCCCGATGGATTCACCTACAGTTCTATGCAAAAAAAAAAAAAAAAAGGAATAGAGAGAGAGAGAGAGAGAGGGAGAGAGATGACCAAATAGAGAAAGCGAAATGCTTGGCAGTAAACTAGGATTCTGTGGTTCTTTTCTTACTTTAAAGTTAAATTTTCAGCAATTTAGATGATCATCACCCCCTCAACCACTAATACCGAGATCAAGTTTTTTTGTTTGATTTGGAAATACCCACAGCAAAGAGGTCATTGGCACCCACCTTTTCTCAAATGAGCTAAACGGATTATAGAAGCTAATATACATCTGTAGATTATAGAACATAAATGTCTAGATTTTATGAAAGAAATAATCACTGGTGCAGCTGATATTATGATTCTCAATGAAATGTGGATGATATTCCACAGAGATTTTATTATTCATGTTTTGATGAAGTCAAATTCCGAATAAAACTTTTTTATTCGGAAGTTTTCCTGCTGACGAATGTTGTTCCAAAACAATGCCAGTATTATTTCCTTTAAAATTTGACTGTTTGTTATTGGCAACCATTGTTGATACGGTGATGGATGAAGACGTCTCCAGATGATGCATCCCTCCCACTTCGACCTGTTACTTTACCACTCACAGCACTTCTTAGAGCTCTGAGTGGTTCTCCTCCATATGTTTAAAGTATTCACTTTATGCTTTCAATTTATTCTTGTACTCAGCAACTAGTTTTTTATGTTATTGTCTCTTACTGATATCTACTAAAGCATGTGTTGCCCTTTATCTTTGGCGCTACGGCACAATGATAACTGAATCCTTATTCAAGTTGTGTTTTACGTTAAGCATCACAATATAAGTAATACGATTAGGTTTCATTTGATGTAATGTCTTCATAATGAACCGTGCTATGTAGGATATACAGTTTAGTAAGTGGAGTTTGCAGATGATGAAAAGAGCTGTTGAAATTATGGATAGAAAATTGAAACACTAACATATTTATTAGTAGTAGAGTTTTATTATAACAGCATGGATGTAATACGAAAAAGTAGAAGGACTGGGTTTGCAAGGGATGTATTCTTCAAGGAACTGCAGTCAAAAAGTGACCAAGAGTGCTGGATCACTATTTGATTGGAACATTTTTATCTTGGACAAAATATAACAGTAGAGATAAATGAAATGTTACAATTTAGATGATTGATTATATATATATATATATGGTGTTCACTGGAGTTTTTCTGCTCTTGCATGTATTCATGTATATTATATTATATAGATATAACACGTGACAGATGATATCTTTGATTCTAAAGTAGTATCTACTCGATGGTACATTTCTGATGAGGACATCGTTTTTTGCTTGGTAATGAACAAAAACCGAAAGATTTCCTCATACCATTAACCACATGTATAGCCACTTCATTCACTGACCTGCAGAAATATTTCATACTTCATATATTTTTTACAAAAATATGAAAAAGGAGGGAGAATATATAAGTGTATAATATATTAATTCCTTGAGTGATTTTAGACAGAAATGTTTACAGTGACATTTGTTTGATTTAGATGGGGAGGATGTGGACATTTTTCGATTCAGTCACAAATAATTGCAGCACTACCTGATTATGAACGTATCATGGTCTAATGACGTAATACAGTTCTCAAAATATCTTCGCTTGCAAATGATGTTTCATTGTATGTTATTGGATTGATCATGTTTACTGTGTGCGTTCATCTTTCGGAAAAGATGCCAGATAATTTTCAAAGTAGACTACTCTTACATCCACTTCGTTTACTGTTTATGTAATCACAAACATTAAGGTTGTTTTTAAGAAATGCAGATTCATGAATGTATTGTTTCTAATCAGCAATTTTTTAGTTGATACCATTTCTCTAGTTGCAAAAATCCTTATGTAACAGTTAAGACAATGTTTAATGTTATGTTTGGTAAATATTTAGGTCAATTTGTTAAGAACTAATTAATTGAACAACGTGTTCAATGACTGTCTCGGTGAGGAATTCGTCTGCAAAATTAGCAGCCGAATATTTTAGAGGATGGCAGAAATAGTGCTTTCTTAATGTAGTTCCGCTGCATGGAGTTTTTCCGATAGGTTCCGATTATCCAATCCATCCCCATCACAACAGTTGAATTGGTCGAAGAGAGAGTTCCGCTCATTGACCAGATAGATACACGATTTTAAATATTCAGACTTATTGTCTGGCTTTCCTCAAAATCATCAGTGCACGCGCAAAAGATAACGACAGGGATGCACGTGCACCGAAGAATTTTGGATGCTGCTGAATTACTTTCGAAATGACGACCGAAGAGAACACAAGCAACATGACAGCGCTCCGAAATGTGGATCAAAGCAGGAAAGCAAAAACGTTTTGAGCAATTGTTAAGAATTTTGTGTGTTTATGAATTTCATGTTTACTTCAAGTGATTTTCCAACTTTTGATACCATCTTACTTTTGGAAAATAACCGAGTTAGCAACATTTTGTAACTTGTAATTCTAAAATATAACATTTACAGTATATTCTATTTTTTCCCTTATCTCCATACCGGTTGGGAATTAGAAAAATTCTTTGCTTAAAATCACTCAAGGAATCGTCTCTTCGTATGGAGGTAGTAGGAGTTTTCTTTCCCAGAAACTCTGCATTTTCGTCCCTCAAAACAATCAGACCAGCCAGATGAACACGCACGCAATTATATTGGCATTATACAGTGGCCTCATTTCCTCATTGCTTGGACTGTAATCACAAACAACCCAATCAGCCAACTCCTGAATTTGGCGTATTCCTCTAGGGACATTAAGATTTAAGATAGTGTTAAATTTTTCTGAAAGATTCATCTTATAGCATTCTTGGGACATGGACAGAAATTAGGCTAAAAATATATAAAATATTATTACGGGTATAACTCCTACAATGATTCCTAGGGGTATGTTATCAACAGGATTTCTTTAATTTATTTCAGTCATGGGTTGGCAGAATCACCATCATTTTCAGCAATTTTCTGTTTACTGCTAGACGAAGGCCTTCATTCACTCCAGTTCCTGAGCTTTTCTGTGCCACTAAGTTCCAGCCACCTCATCCTCTTACCGTCACTTTGGTATTCCTGTAGCTCTCTTTCCATCTCTGGGATAGCACTCACATATCAAGAATCACAATGATAAGAAAAATGTTCATTCTAATACAAGTGTGGCTTTTTCTTCTAAAATTGTATAAAGAGCCAGAATGTGTACAGTTTGATGACGCACCTCCGTGTTTAAAGTTTCATGCACAACTAATCGCTTTAGGCCAAACACGTGATACAGATCAGAGTTTTTTTCCCGAAATGTACAAGCAATGTAACTCCAATAGAGCCGAAAAAAAGTTCTGTGAGCCTAAATCATATATACATTTTCGACCATCCGATGCTTTAACCTTATGGTACGACCCTTCTCTCCGCAGTACTCTTTCTGTTGCTGCAAGATCCGTAACTTGCATTTGCTTTTTACCAAAACATTCAGAGCAGCTGAAAGACTACGAGATCCTAACTTACAATGTATCTCTCTGATGGTTGGTGTTGATTTTGTCTCCAATAGGAAACCGTACGAATTTGTCACAATACGATTCACTTGAGAAGAAGATCTGATTGTCGTTATTAGTGATTTATCCTGTCTTGGTGATTGATGACATTATTGTGTGTCTTCTGCCTTCCCAGTAATATTTCTAGTTGTTTATTTCTAATGGCAGACTTGTGCTGTAATCTGAAGAGGATGTACTCGCAATGTAGCATGCTACTGGAATGGTATTATAATTTTTTCTTTCGCATTATCAGATCCTGTGCAGGTAAACTATTTACGAACATCTTTATAATGAGCGTCTTTGAATGATTAAGGTCGCTTCCGTATCCAAGTAGACAGGACATCGCGATAATTTGTGTTTGCAGTTTATATAAAGAGGACGAGTTGAGTTTGACTTAAACTCAACCCATATTCTTGCAAATAATAATAATAATAATAAATAAGAATCAATCATGAATAATATATCCGGATCTTTAGACCCCCCCCCCACTCACTCTGAATTCATGTTTTCAATAAACATTCTCTAAGGTAGTGAAAGCTGCTTGCAAATATAACTAAGTATTTCTATCGCTTTTTGTAGGCCTATAGTTTGCTATAGTGCAGTTAAATCCTTCGTTTCGATTAATAACTCTTCCTGATCAATCACTTTAAACCAAATCTGAAGTGATTTCATGACTCACTAGATTCCTCTTGATCCAGAGAGGCAAACATATTTTGAAGCCATATTAATCTTAGAAATAATAAATTAAACGATGAATGAGTTATTTACCGTATACGTTGATAGAGTAATTTTATTGAGCTTAACTATCGGTTCGTTTCTAACCTTTCTTTTAAATGCTGGAATCTTTAAACCAGCTTCCAGAGAATAGCGATTGGTTATATCTCATAAAAATGTGAAAATGAAGCTTTGATTTTAGGGATATTCTTTCGTTTTATTTTGTCTTTCTTACTTGAGAAATAATGTATCTTCTCATTCCCGAACCAAGTCAATAACAACGTAATCAAGCGATAAATTTGTACCCCTTAAAACGTCTTCCAGATTGGTGGAATTCTGTCAATCTTTTTCTAGTCTTTTATGATGGTGTGACTTCCTATTTCGTATTTTTCTTGTCTAATATTAGACAACTATATTATTGTTTTTATTTGTTAATCCGTATTTTGTGACCTGTTTTAAATTGTCTTTCTTGTGTAAGTAAAGAGCGCACTCAATCTGAAATATTCTACTTCGTCAACTATTTTGCCACCCTGATCAGTAAATTGAAACTCTTTCTCATTTTTTTTTTGCGTTTGGGTTTTAAAGAGCGATTATTTCACATTTATATTCTATACCAATTTTTGCTATATCATTCCAGAGATGCTGGTAATTACCTCTTAATTTGTGTTTGGAGCTGATTTCTACCTAAGAGAATGAATAACCTGAGACTAATGTTCGGATGATGATTATTTTATCCCACACTGTGTCACAAAATATACAATTATTTTAAGAGTTTTGTCTCAGAACCAATTTCGTCTTCCAAGACAACTTTGTTTCTAATCAACAGTTTTACTGATTAGATGCTTCCTTCTATGTGACTCTTTCTGCTTAGCACAAGAAGATGCGAATTTGTTAGTGTAAACTGTCCTGGGATAATTTCATAGATTATTAATCCAAATCTATAATCTACACATTCAATATGCATTTATTAAGCAAAACACAGCACACGATCATTGTTTCAGAACGCAATGCCATATTACATATTATTTTATATCATGTGCAGGTGCTACAGAACTTAAAAGCACCCGTTCGATCTCTATTATACAAGACTATGTTATTAAAAAAAAGGGTGTACTTCTAAACTTGGTATTTAATTTATAATTTTATTAATTACTTCAAAGTAGTCAAGAAATTTTATTAACAACATAACTTGATATAATATTTCCTTTTGTATTCTATATGAAATACTTAATTTTATGCTAGAAATAAATGATATTTTACTTTCTTACTCCAATATCAATCATTACATCATCTTGCATTAGAAATTTATGTAGTTGTATGTTTCTGTATTCACCATGAAATAATATTAATAAAAGAAAAGCGTGATTTATAATTTTGTCAGTTTTTTATGTTTTTTTAATATTTTTGCATTTGTTTAATAGCTTATTTGGTTCAGTGCATTTTTGTATTTTTTTATAACTCGATTATAGTGCCTTTTAGCAGCCAGATCAATTAGAGCATAGCAGTAAGAAAATTTTACAGTATATATATGTATAGCATGAATATAGCGCCCTCTAAAGAGCGTGACAGGAATTAGAGCATAACAGCCAGAAAATTACAAATGTATATTGAGATTGACGTTTTGATTTTCGTTAACTGTATAAACGGATATACAGGGTGGTCCATAAGTCATGAAACATTTCGTAGAAAGGGCCACTACTTTGTGAAGCCGAAAATGGAAGGCATTTACGTGATGTGGTTTTTCACTAATAAAAAAAAAAAATCTTATGCAGTCGTTTCCGTTTCATAAAGACTGGCCTTTTCTACGGCATGTTCCAACTTATGGACCATCCTTAATAGCACTTCTGAAGTATATTAAAAAAAAGGCGGGTCTTTAGTTGTTTTTAGCTATAATTATAGTATATTAAAAAAGGACACATTATTCTTATTCTGTCGTGAATACAGCGGCAACATTTCCTGATCTACAAGAGGATGTCTTTGTCTTCTTTCTTTTTCGAAAATGGACGCCTGCAAGACAGCAAAACTTCTAGGATTGATGCTGATGTTCAGCGCAAGTCCTTCATTATCCTTCGCAAAATTAAGAGAAAAACAACTATGCTAGATTACTCTTACGTATTCTACCAATCAAATCCCAGAATGATATCACAGAGTAGCAAAATAGTGACAATGTTGATTGTACATTCTAAGCCTAATTAAAGGAGTTGTGAATGAAAAAAAAAAAGCAGCCAATAATGAGACAGAGACTGTTCTACAACAAAATGAGATCAATTTAATGATGCTTGTCAATCATGTGTCTTGGACACGTCTAAAACTCGACAGAAAAAATTAAGCACTGGTAAATACAAGATGGTGCTCACTAGAAAAGGGGGTGAGTTCCTAGTGGCACTGATTACATGGGGGAAACAATCACCACCGCGACAACAACAGACTATTCTGTCGACATTGTATACACATACGTACATACATTACATTGCATTACATATACATACATACATACATACAATAACGCTGTTGGTCAGAGAGAGGTCAATGTTTAACCCCTTACTGCTATTCGACGTACGTCGCTGTCAACTAAGTAATAGGTCGAAGAAGGCTTTAACTTAGAACACTTCCAGGAATAATGAGTTTATAAACCTCTCACCCTTTCCACTTTACAAGAGGGTGAACCAACAGGTTGTGTTTTACACTGGCCATAAAGAAAGGATGCAAGTGAAGTTAGCAATTGCTTAACACTGGTCTTTCATCAATTTGTGTGTGTTTGTGTGTGTGATACATCAAAATTTGTACAGATGATGGAAGCAGAAATGAATCAAAAATATTGCTATGCATTTTGATATCCGTTATTACATACGTCACTACTCATTTAGTAGTGCATGTAATATTTTCAGCTCCTGTAGGATATTTCGTAGATATGCAATACTTTTGTGCAACAAGGGATTGCAATATTCACTTTTCAGAAAGAAAATATAAACAATTGGGCTTTTGTCGATAACAATTTTCATTGCATTGAGATAAATAATACCCCGCGCCCCAATTATTTCAGTCTGAGGAAGAAGCAATCCATTTTGGAGTTCATCAACTCCATATTTCTTACGATTAATGTATTTGTTCGTTTTTATAAGCTTATAACGAAATTAAATAATCAACGTCTAAAAAGACTGTTGAGGATATCATAGGACACAGACTGAGTTAGGTGGTCAATAGCAGTGGACGAAGTCTTTATTTTGTACGGCTTTCAGGAAATATTTCGTTCCGTCGTCTAACTTTTTTTTTTATCATGTTGTCTCTACAACTCCTTTGCATCAATGAAAAAGACACGTGTTGCTATAGTGACAGAAATGAAATTGTTCAGGAATCATTAGGTTTGTTAATATATAGTTTGCATTATTGAGTCCAATTGTGGTGTGAGGTGCTCAAGTAAAATTTTGTTGCTTCTATTTTTGTTTTAACTTTTTTTTTTATTTTGCTTTTTTACGTTGCCAATGCAACGCTTCATTTATTATTCATCTTTCTTTTAGTCCTTGTCTGAAACAAACATCACAGTACGAGAAAGCTAAAAGTCTTCTTTGCCGGGTTATTTCATTTGTTTCTCTCTTTATTGTAGACGTACTGCTACATGCATCATGGGTTTTTTTTTTAGATTAACTGTTTTTGTTTTCAAGTTCGTTTGATGACGATTTATGAAACCCCCAATCGAAACGTCATTAAAGCTTGTGCAATTTATTCCGTGCTACTGTCTGCTTCATTTGTCGGAACTTATTTGGGATGTTGGTTCGGTGAACACAGAATGTACCGATTAGTTCATACTTAGTGGGAAAAGCTGTAAGATAATTTCAAGGCACTCGACATAATACATCAAGTCAACTTATTTGAAAAAGGTTTGTACTTTTCTGCTAATTGTCCGGAAATGGTTGGTTCTGACAGTGTTTTTATTTTGAGAAAATTAATGTTAATTCGTTAGCCTAAAACAGTTTCGTAAATGAATCCGGTGGGATTAACGATTTTTAAAGTTTCTCGTTGAGAAATAGAACATCTTTTCCTCGAGTTTTGCTTGATCGTTTTTCCTCTCTTTCTTTCTCTGTTTCAGAGCTTAGAACCTTTTGGTATGCAACAACACATGATCCGTTCTGATTGATCTTTCTGTCCAGAATATTGAAATCCCTTGCTTACTTTGCTCATAATTATTAAAACTATATTTACGTGAAAAGGGATCTGGAATATACATTACGACAGAAACTAGATAATTTTTTTTTTTTTTTCCATCTGGGAATAATTTTATGTGTTGAAGGCGGAAAAGCTAACCCTAAATCTGAAAACTCATGGCTACCAGGTTAGCAATGGTAGAATGAATGCTTAGAAATGGAAAAAACATTGCTTAGATAAAGAAATGACAAGAAAGAAAAAAAGAGACAGACAGAGATTGAGAGATAGTGTAATGTGATAACAGCTTACAGTTTTCTTATAACTTGGCGAAGAATTCTAGCTGTATATGCAGTAATATATATATAATATATATATAAACTACATATATAATATATACAAGAGCGTTCTCCTATACGGTTGTAGAGTCCAGCCTCCTTGCTATGGCAACGCATTCATATGGAGGAGGAGGAGGAAGAGGCTGGACTTTGATATAGTCTTCACTTTGTCACTTTATTTATTTATTTTTTTGTTTCCATTTGGGAAACGAGGCTATCTACACACCTTGCTGCGAACCATTTGCAGCTTCAGAGGCAGGGGTAGAGATGGTGTGATCACCATGAGAAGAGGAGAGTCCACTGATGTCGCTACGATGGTGAAGGTGACGGCCGACCTTTGCAGTCGGGCAGCAGCGGAACGACAGCGGGCACAAGGGGCGAGAAGTAGACGTACCGGTGTTCTCCTGTTAGGGAGCCCCGTGGAGGGGCCCCTGCCAAAGGTCACTGGAGTTGCATGTACGGCCAACTGAAGGAACTGCCACTGAGCAGCATGTCCCTAATAAGCGTTTCGATCGGCGTCTTTCCCACCAACCGGACAAAAAATAGCTGCTCTATGACTTGGGAGCTAACAGTCCGTAGTGAAGGGAGGCGCAGTAGAAGTTTACCGAAGCGGGTAGGCTGGTTGGGATACTGCGTCCGACAGTACTCTTCTAGGGCACACTGGGATTTTTCCTGGAGGCTTTCAATGTGAGCGACATCCGATAACCCGCAGGCGTCTGTAAAAAGAAGAAATAAACAGAAAATGCAACTATCAATAAAACGAAAGAAACACGAGAAAATACAGCTATCGATCAATTATTGTATCAATAAAGCAAGCCATTATATTTCTATAATATTAATTCTGTATTTGTATATTCCTTTGTATACTACCTTTTATTTAATTCCGCATATATCATAAAACCCATTAAGGTTTAAGATTCCAGAGATCCTATAAGCATGTTACAGTTGTAAGATTCCTGAGAATTTATAAGTCCACTAATGTCGCAAAGTCTCAGATCTCTTGCAACTTTGAACTTTAGAATTGCATTGAGGTAATGAGAATCCAGAACCTTACAAGGGCGTTAAGGTTTTAGTTTTCTGAAAATTTATAAGCAGAATTCAGGTCCTGAGAATTAATATGAGACCTTAAGGTCTCGACGATTTTGAAACTTTTGCGTTACAGATAATATCTGAGCGGAACGACAGCGGGCACAAGGGGCGAGAAATAGACGTACCGGTGTTCTCCTGTTAATGTTTGTAATTAAAATAATAAAAACATTGGGGATGTTGCGTGATCTTAAGATCTTAACGTCGCTCATGATGATCTTGAGATCCTGCGACTCTCATTATAGACTTGAGATCTCTTGAGATCCTGTAACTCCTGTTACTGTTTACTGATGCTACTCTTATGTATTTAACGGCAAAGTCGCTCCAATAGAAATGCTTCTTCCTTTAGGTCTTCAAGCATCGTTCGTTTATCCTATGATTGTTCGCCATCTTCATTCAATATACATTTTGTAATTATATCAAATACAAAAGACGTTGGTAATTTATTCTAAATTGTAATAAGCTGTGTTAAAATGATTCCCCATCACAATACCTACAGATCTGTATCTATAGGTATTGTTGCCTTCCGATAATTAAACATATCCTAAGGTGCAGTACTTAAATTTCTGGAGCGATGTAGACCGCATACGAAACAAGCGAGGCGACACCTGAACTAGCTTGTGACATTGCTGATTACAGGCAGTCAATATCTGGTAGCAATTAGCAATTGAAATGTAGGTAATTTGCAATACACCTTGCATGTCATCCGACATGTACGTTAGAGGCGGAGCCGTATCGCATTGTTTTCGCGACTGGTTAATACGCATTAAAATTGACATCGGTTCACGCATTACAAGTTCACTGTATTACAACATATTCCAACAAATGTTATATATGTAACAAGTTGTTGGTGAATCGAACTACTAGCGTGTCACGGAATTCGGTTGCAACGTTGTGTGGTTAACTCACGTGTTGCGATGAATGAATTGCAATAGAATCATTTGGTAATAACTAAAGAAATTAATTTTTGTTAGCCGAGATGAACACGTGCAAAGGAAATGGTTGTTGTTATTACAGTGTGTGTAGTATATAAAGGATGACTGCAGAAGATTCACGAGAATAAACACAAAGAAAATCCTGTTTCGGTGTCACCCACTCTGAATCGCATTGAATGTTGTTAAGGTTTTAAAAGTTAAATAGAAGAGGAGATAACTGAAAAAGGTTAATAATAAAAAAAAAGCCAGCAGTCTCCTTCGTAGGAATGTTTGTGTGATATACTTAGGATAAAAAAAATCCTACAATCAATAGCAATATTGGTGAGTGCCATAACCAAGTCAGTGGCCTATAAATTTATTACTGGCAGTTTTTTAGGAATATTATCAGGCATTGTTTATTCTCTCTCTCTCTCTCTCTCTCTCTCTAGTTTCTTTATGGAATGCGAAAAGCAGCGCCTCTGTAGAGCAGTCGGTTGCCACGATGCCCTTTGGTTTGAAAGTTTGAATGTCTTGGACGCTAGGAATGTGCACAAGAGCTTAAAGGGGAGTTAGTAAACTTAGGGAAGTCGATAGGCTTTTTTGCCTCAGGAGACTATTCTACTGTGAGATAGACAAAAACTATCATGTTATGTGGAATATGAAAACAGAAAATAAATTACTTTAAGCATTAAGGTGGTGCTTGCAGAGCTCAGTAGCATTTCAAGAAGGATCGGGGTTCAGGTATCGTATAGGTTCCTTGTCTTCCGCACACGAGAGGCTACAAAATCTAGTACATCAGTTCTGTACGGAGGCAACTGATTAAAAAGGAAGGAAGAACCTGTTGATGGGTTTCTTGAATAGCTAGAGGTCCTTAAGGAAGACATTAAGAGGAACTGTTCCATAGGACTGAGATAAACCGAATGAGAAAGAGGACGAGGGCGATTTGAAAGTGGAGCTGCGAATAAATGTTGACTAAGAGCTGTAAGTTTCCCCCCCCACACACACACACAGAGTTATTAGTTAGAGGAAAGTGGAAGATCGATGGTTACCACTTCAGAAAAAAGAAACGCGCTCATGAAAGTAGCTATGCAAGAGGCACAAGGCAAAACAAAACGTCTATAAGAAAGTGATTGGAGTAAGAGAGGGATCCTCATCTGTTTAAGCAGATGGCCCTCTTCTGGATATCATCAAACGGAAAAATATCCAGAAACCACAGTTTTCCAGGAAAAATATCCAGAAACCACTTCCAAAGACCACAGTTTTTGGAAGCGAAATAAGGATGAATGTGGCCAGATGTATAGATGTGTTTATACTAGAAAAGACTATCATAAGCTGGTTAGAGAACAAATATGTAATCTTATCACTCAATGGTGTTATTTGGGTATTATCAGCGGTAAGGGAAGGAGAGCTTTCTTCCAAGAAATAAGACAGGACTGCGTTTTGTTAACATTGAAGCTGAGAAGACTGTTCCTACCACATTGGGAAACGTCAGGGAGATCAAATTTAAACTTTTGGAAGCTATTTTGAAGCCTTGAATCATTTGAGCATGGCTTAGTTTGGGAAATGAAGGAAACGAATGGAGCGTGCTCATCAGCAGAGCTATGAATAAGATTCGAGGTCAGGAAGTCATTCGTGTACGGTAGTAAGACAAATTTCATCGTCGCCAAGCATGAGACTACCTTACTTATTGGAGGCTTGTGGATTGAAAAGTTTCACGTTGAGAAACATTTCATTTTCATGGTTAGAAACATGAAAATCCGGTTTCCATGTGAAACCGGAAACCTGGTTTTCTAGTGCTAGACCTGTCCAATGTACTAATACAGTAATTTACTATAGTTTGCATCTTTTCGGTGGAATTCACATAAAAAATTTTATAAGTGGAAAAGCGTAAGTGAAAGTACAAAGATTGGGATACTCCAGCATTAAAATTGCTTGCAACCCTATAAAGGTTGGCTCCCCGGTAGCGTGCGCTCCCCACCCTCCGATTCACACATCCCTAGCGGAAATATAAAGACTGTAGCTGGGGAGGGGAAGCGATGTGACAAGCATTGGCCAGTCTGTGCTTAAATGTTCTTATATTTCCGGTTGGCGAATCCCTGCTAGTGGTGAAGAGCAAGAAACAAGAGCTCATGGGATGAGTACTGGAGTCCATGTTGAAATCTAAAGTTTGAAGAACATATTTCATTTTTAAAAAAAATGATTATTTGACCTCATATTCGCTAACTATTAAAGTATGTCCTTTTTATTAGTAAAGTAATATTTATGAATTAATTTTAGAATTTTGTTCTGCATGAAATGCTGCATTCATTTGTGCCCAAGTTTGTTTGGAATATACCCGTGATCTACGACTTCGTTTGCACTGACTTGGATTTCCCCGCTTTCCACTAGAAAATCAACGAATCCTGCATTATATCTTACACTGAACCATGAGAAATCGTAATACACACACACACACACGCACGCACGAAATGTCTTTCAACATCACAGCATAACTTCGTATATTTCTTCGACATACATCCAAGATTAAATATCTTTTATACCCAGGTGTGTCTCCTCTCCTTTTATCAAACCGAATAATCTCGTATAATGTATTTTGGCAACGTTCCTAGATGAATTCGGTGTTTGCCTTCTGGTTCTGCAATACAATCACGCACTTGTTAAGTGGCAAATGTGGAGTAAAATGTTTTCGTAACTCATACGTTATTGTGTCTGAGATTGCAAATAGACGGTTTACTCGTACAAGTTAGTTTGCTAGTGAATCAACGTTACTACTGTGATAATGATAATGCAGATAAGATAAATATCTCGGCATGTGCAAAGCAGAAAGCATTGTGAAGTCTGCGTCTGCTATATGTATACACACGCACAACGGTTGTGCCGGACCACTTTTCTCTCCCTACCTAATCTCACGTGCGTGAAGTCATTCCGTAGCATATTATAGCTCTCTTCATATAGCAAACCGCAGGCCTGTAGTTCGGATCACTTAGCAGCTTCCCATGGCATATTTTTAAGGTGATCTTGACAGGAAACACAAGAAAACATTGGTTTCCAGAGACATAGATTATTAATGCAAGCTATTTAAGGCTTCATTTAGCCTAAAAAGATTCAGTTAGGCTTGAATGAAGCCTAGAATTCAAGAGAAAAAAAAATCTAAAATTAACGCTAAAAGAATCTTGAAAGTAAGGCTAAATTAAGGCCTTAGAATGCAAGAAAAATATATATATAAAATTAAGGTTAAATAAATCTTGAAATTAAGGCTAAATGAAGCCTTAGAATTTAAGGCTAAATAAATCTTAAAAGTAATAAGAAGTAAAACCTTAGAAGGCTAAATGAATCAAAAAATAAGATCAAATGAAGACTTAGAATTTAAGGCTAAACGAATCTTAACAACTTCATTTTAGCCTTAAAAGTTGAATGAATGTTTTTTTGCCAGATTTTCATCAGCTTATCATTAATCACATAAGGACTCGTCGATAATAATATAACAACAACGGACCCAATTCTTCTTAAGTGTTTTACTGGGGATGGAGCAAACTAATAATAATGTGGACGTTGATTACTCTGCCTTCATACAAAGCTTTTATTATGTTTCTTCAATCACACAAATGGATGCAGATAGATTTTCTTTTGACAATAATAACTAAAAAATATCTTAATCTCACGTTTGTTGTTGACAATTGGATTTTTATCAGTTTGCACTCATAAAAAGTTCATTCTGGTAGCTACTATCATTTTGTATTAATAGTTTCTCGAAGTCAACTGCGCATGAATAAATGTTAAAAGGATGAAGTCCAAAGTCTCGCTAGTGTAATGAAACGATGTGACCGATTTTAAGTTGGTCGTGTGCAGGAGTTAAAAAAAAAAAAGGAACAGTAAGATATTTGTGTACAAAAGCAATCGAATGAAAAATTCGGAGGTGTCCTTCTTGTGTTAAAAAAAGTTTGAAAAGTCCACAAGGTAAACAGTACACTGAACTTTGACATGCTAGCGCGTGTTTACTGTTAAACACGACAGAGAACAGAGATAGTGCTGTAGACGTCGGATACGATGACCCTTTATCAGGGAGCAGGAAAAGGTGTACAAGTACCACGAGAATTGAACTGCAACACCACCAACAGATAAGGCATACGGCAGGTGTTCCGACTTTAGCGGGAATGATTTGGATACAGTTCCTTCGTGATAACGCAGACTTCGAGGGAGGACATCAGCGATGAATGAGTCACACAGATCGGACCAACAAAAATGCTTTGGTGACATCTGGCGGAGAAACCAAGACGCACAAATATCGCCACGATTTGTCCTTATTACTTTGAAAAACATGCCCAAGAAGTTTAAAAACTGACATTTTCTCTTTTTTTTTATTTTTTACTTTTTTTTTTTTTTTTTTTTTGTATGCAGGATAATTCGTGAGTTGTTTCCCTTCTTCTTAATGTATTGTACGGCTGTCGGCTATTTAAGAACAGGCAATTGTCTTAGTGTCAAGATGATGTCCATTTGTATGATTCCTCTTGTTTAGAAAAGCAGTTTTTTTTCTCTCTCTTTGTTGAAGATGTCCTTGTGAAGCTAATGAGCTTCCGTCTTGCCTACCAGTATGTTTACTATTTCTTTTCCCCCCCACCCCAGTCCCGTTCACCTGCATCGAGTCTTCAGCTGTTAGCGAAAAGATTCAAACAACCTTGAAATATAAAGCTTGAATTCCTAACATCATCCATCTTCAGTACAACAAAACTGGTTTGGTAGGATATATCTACACGTGCAATAGGGGCACCCCCTTGTAGCCTCTGATGTGTCGTCCGTCAATTAACAACCACCAGATGGCATTCTGTCAGAAGTTACCAACTTGATCACCTCCGTGTTTTCTGTTCTACCCACAATGACATTATTTGCACAGCAAGTGTAAGACCGATCGGAATACCTGAATGAGGAAGTTGGGATCCTGTTCCAGATAAGGTATTCCCTCCGTTTCCTTGTGTCCTCCCCTCCTTGAGAAAAGGGAGCATCACGGTTGCCTTTAAGTTAGTTTTAAACATCAGTAACATGGTAAGTGGGCAACTTATAGGCTTCTTTCAAGCAAGGCTTGAAAGAGGCCTATTACTCAGGCGAAGTAAATTTGTCTTGCCTGAAACATAGAAAAAGCGATTTCCCCTCAAGATACGGATTAAGCATCTGAATCAACTGAATTTATTTTTATAATATTCTGTAAAAGATATGACTGTTTTTTTTTTCTTTTTCTCCTAAAAGTATCCCACGATTAAAAAGAATAATTCATTCCTCTCCCCAATTAAAGTGTTCGCTGATTACAGCCTTTTTTCAAGGCGTACGAACTGCTTGCTTTCATTTGGATTGAGAACAAGTGTGTAAACTGGAATTTCCATTGAAATTCTTGTATTAAGGCGTTACCATGTGCTCGAACATAATAGTGGTATGAACCCAGAAAATTCGATGGCAAAGCAGAGAGAAATGACACTACCAAGGCGCCTTTATAATTGTTGTAACATACCTTATATAGTCAAGTTTCATGTAAAAAGGCTCTTGGTTTGACTTTCAGAAATTTTGAGTGTCATCCATTTCATTATGAAAAGATCGTAGTTATGCATGAATCCAAAATTGATTCATTTACTGTTTTCCACGGTAGTAATATTTCCGTTTTATGTTGCTTATGTGGAAAGCAATGTCTTTTTTTTTCTTTTTTTCTTGCCTTGTTGAGATTTTTTCAATCGATAAATAAAATAAATTGGAAAAAGCACTTAATGTATTGGCAACATCCCTGGAACTTAATATTCTTTCATAGAAGTTAAAAAATTCCTAGAAGAAAAAAATAATTTAAATAAGTTTCGAATGTAAAATGTTAGCAAGAAATCTTAGCAAGAACTAAGATAGTAATAGATAACAAGATCTTAGAACAAACAGGTGAATTCATTTAAATACCTAGGATGTATGATCACATATGAAAATGAAAAAGATATAAACGTAAAAATTGCAAAATGTTTAGAAATAACAGGTGTAATTACCTCTATATTTAAACCAAACCAAGTTCAAAAACAAACCAGGCTAAAAGTATACAATACTTTAGCCCTACCAGTCTTAATGTATGGAAGCGAAATCTGGACAATAAAACAAAAAGACGAACAAAGATTAATAACAGCAGAAATGAAGTTTATGAGAAAAACTGAAAAGTATATCCTATTTGATCACAAAAGAAACGAAGATATTATGAAAGAATTAAACCAAGAACCAGTAATACAAAAAATTAAAAAATATAAACATAGATGGATGGAACACGTTTAAAGAATGAAAACAGAAAGATTACCAAAACAAGCCTTAAAGTACAAGCCATTAGGAAAAAGAAAACCAGGACGTCCTCTTAAACGATTCAACGAACTAGGCCTAAATCCTTGATACGCATGATGATGATGATGAAATGTTTGAAACTGAGGGATCATATTTAGAAAAATGATGGCGTATAACCTGCATATGTTCTTGAGGATCACAATTTCGCAAGTATTTAGTGATACTTAATGTTTTATTTTAATATAAATAATCAACTATCCATTGAAAATCATCATTAAAAAGTTGGAACAACGATAGATTTCGATTGCTTACGCTTTTAATGGAAACGTCTGTGTTCTATTAAACCGAGATGAAGTTATCACAGTGAGAATGTTACACGCTGCACAGTTAAAAGACTTTCACATGCATTCTACTTTCCCTCTTTTAATGTTTCTAATAGGAGATACTATTTCGGGGACATTAGACGGTGGATGCACATTTAGTTCAGACAATAATCATCATCGATAAGAGGGGTTAATTTCTAAATACAGTCCTCTCGCGTAGCTCTGGATCGCATAGTGACCTCCGATATATTCAAACCCTTTCGCTTTTACCCCTCATATAACACGAGTGGGGGGTGTACAGGTGGTCTAGAACAAGCAATGGTGGGAATCACCGCTACCAGCATACAGCGTTCCTTTAGATAAAAGTCGAACGGCGTCTGCAGAAAAGCCCCAGCAGAGTTGGGATGTTGTTAGGGTTCTACGACTCCGCCAACGGGAAGGTCGCTGTCATCTGTTGGTAAAAACCAGCGATATATTAATCTGACATCTGGTTGTGTCTTAATGATCCGGTCGTTACGGGCTGTTTATCAGATTATAAGCCTCCGTACGTCTCAAGACGGCTGCGGCTCCGTGTCGTTACGGCGGAAGTCCGACTCCAATCGAACCGAGTAAAACACGCCCTCCTTCGTCGTTTGCTACTCTGCATGCATTAGCGGAATAGCTGTCTCGCGCTGCCTGATTACTTTGAGAAATATAGTATGAATGGCAAAGTAAACATTACCTTAGCAATTACTCCGTAAACTGCTCCGGTGTCGATATCCTGCTGCTCCTATCGATAGGCAGATGTTTATCGCTAAGGAATTTTTCGTTCTTTCTTTTTCTTTTTTTTTTTTTTATATAAGAAATCTTCCAGGAGTACTTCAAATATTTCTGTATCGCAATTCAAGCATTACATTTTCGTCATTTAACCTGTAAATAGACGGTGCGACTTGAACAGGCTTCAGACGTTGCACTTTTGCATTTTTATTTTATGTTTTTATTTTTTGAGAGGATTGAAAGATGAATCATTTGGATTCTTTTCGTTATGGACACGAACATTAATCGACGAAGGGTGATGTGGCGTTCGATCGTATGAGAAACGACTAAAAATGAGGATGGTACGAGTTTAGCCGTAATGATGCTAATGAAACAAGTGATCTGGTTTCGTACACGCAGACGTAGAAGAATTACACGTGATCTTTGGTTGAAAGGAACGCCTTGGTTCGAATCTCATATGAGGATGCAAGAATTGTTTTTTTTTTTTTTCTCTTCCGTGGTTTCCTCCTGAAAAACAGACCAACCAGCCGAAGAACACATGCATTTAACAAAATTAATATTGGCCTTATAGCCTTAGTTGTAATCTGTTTATCTGCAGTATGATAATAAAGAGCAGGTGACATATGGTTATCTCATCAAATGAACCACAAACAGCCTCTAACGACACCACTCTTTATTTCAATTGCATTTCACTTAATTGTCGTGCTTTATAAAAATCTTACAGGTTACGCCACCTGTCGATAATATTTTTCTGCTACATCCCGTTATTCGTGATACTTTTGGTAGCCTTCAGATTTACTCAATCACACGCTACAAAAATCAGAGCGCGTCTCGTTTGCGAAATGTTTTTAAATCTGTACGAAGGCTCATTATAAATCCATCAATGGATATTTATAGAGATGAGAGGCGTGTTAGGATTATTAATGTATAACCCAGCTGGATATGGATGCTGAGATTTTTAAGGTCTGTGTTGAACGTCATACAAACATTGGAAATAATTTCCGGTATTGTTCCACTACGATTCTATTGTTTTGCTGGTCTTTAGTTCATTAATATTTTGCAACATTCATTGTTGAATTAAATATGCTGTCGTTACTAAAACCGGGTGCACATTTCTGCAATCGAATAGCAAAAGGATCGTTTGGATCAACAAAATTTTTGACTCGAAGCTCTTCCCAGGTTACATCGAACTAAAATGAAGGCAGAAGCTGTCTTACCAAAAAAAAAAAAGAACGGTTCATTATCTCTCTGTCATTGTCTATACTAATGCAGTGGACGTCTTTTCGAGTGTTGTTCGAAAGGGATGGAATTGGGAGGGGGGGGGGGATAGAGAGAAATAAACGAAAAGAAAGTCGTCATCAAACATTACATACCATTTACTCGTTCGAATGGCGTCTTTATGTCTTTCTTAGACTCGAATGAAAGGGAGTGTTGGGGGGGGGGATGGAAAGACTGTCTTTCGTCTCGTTGTCTTCCAAGTCAGCCTCTTCCCATCGACACAAGTGGGCCACCAACTTGACAGATCACCCTGTCGCCATGGCAACGGAAGGTCGCTTCCCATCACCACTTTCTGCGACAACGCCTCTCTTCTGCTCGAGAAGAGGACGAGGTAGGGGCCGCAACATTTGCATGGCACGTGGTCTTGTGCACTTGCCACGATCACATTATCTATTCGCGTCTAGCTCATCGCAATGTGTTCCAGTGGCTCATCAGGAGCGTTTGGCGGAGAACTGAGTACCCCTCATCGCTCCGCCTGATGCCGATATGATGACAAGGCGCTTTGTTTTTGTGCTGAGTCGGCATTTTTCGTCGGGGCTAATGCGTGCTTTGATGGGTTAGGTCAGACTCTCGAACAGCGCGAGGTTATAGAAATTACATTGTTTGAAACCATCAAAAACTACCCAACTGGTAGGGAGGAGGGGTGGCGCTATTGAGAAATACGGGCATATTTTAGGGTTTTTAATCCCGTCGAAGCGGAGTAAATATTGTCGGAGCATGCACGGGTGCGTTTTTTGCCACGCTTTGAAACGCTTCGTTGGAACTTAGGCTTGCCGGTTACATCGGCCGCTTCAACATCTTGCATTTTCGCACTTCAACAGAGAGAGAGAAAACGGAACAAACACGATACAAGTTCCTGATTTTTAGAGATGCCAAATGAATCCTAGTCTCTTTCTTTATTACGGTACACACACACACACGCGCGCGCGCGTGTGTGTATATCGTGATTTTCAACAAAATGATCACATCCCTTATCAATCACTTTATTCAGGTTATTTCCATTATTGGCTATACAAGAGTTTTACATATTTGGCAGAGAAAAAATGTTCTCTCCAAGTTTACGCTGCAAAAATAAATATCGTGTAAGTGAAATAATATTTATGTTTAAAGGCCCTTGATGTGTAGAATATTATGTCTGATTCAGCGTTTTTTTGAGCAAATTTGGTAGCCCCAGATTTTTTCACGTGTCAAACAAGATGACACCGAAAAAATACTCTGCTGGATGCTCGTTTGAGATGTGATCACCTCACCTCACTAATTTTTGTTCCTTTCATTGCTAACAATACCTGACAGTCATTCCAACTGAACAAAATCATTTAGTTGAACAATGCACAATTTAGAATGATTTGAGTGACTCGTAACAATGCCAAACATTTTCAGTAACTCAGTAGCAAATGTTTGCTTGAATTAGGGTGGGAAACAACTAAAGCTATGAGTCCAATGCATTTAGGCTTATTAATGACGTATGTTTTCCTGGATGATTTGTCTCTTTCGAGAGATGAAGAAGCCTAATTTTTATATGAGAACCAGCTAACTCACCTTCAGATGAAAAGCCCCGATTAAGATTCTTTGCGTCCCAAACAGGATTTGAACACGGGTTCGAACCAGAGGGCATTGTTGTTACCGAAACGGCAATATTTATAATTATTGCCGTTTTATTAGGCAGAATATTAAAATAAATATTCTGCCTCCCAAAAATATTGAGTGGTCAGTTGCAATGTGTCTTGAAGTAAAAGATAAAACCCAAAATAATAATTAATTCTTTGACTAATTTCCCGAAATATTCTACGATCAGGACCATCATACAATAAACTTCAGGGATACGTGATGACATATTTGAATAACGGTTATCCTTTCTTTTACCGAAATTTCCAAGGGTCAGAGATCTTGACTTCACACGCTTCGTTAATGTAGAGTTATGTGAAATCAACATACCGGAACTGATATGAACTGTACAGGGAAGGAGGTGAAAAAAAATCAGGTTACCGCAAGAATCATTCTAGTGTGGGATATCTCGGGTAAATAAATGTCTTTCAAGACACTGTAACAGTGCCATAAGATATCTGAGGCAAACTCCATCAGCTTTTAAACAGAGCATCAGCTTTTACAAGACACATTTATTCTCTGGGATCTCATCTGCTAACGTGGGATGCGATCTGACTATGGTTTGTTGCTTATTTTGCATCCTACCCACCTGTCGACATATATCCCTGTTAGCTAGAAACCACCGCTTCGAAGCCGCCATTAACCCAACGAATCTGTTAGCTAGATGACTGGTGCCCACTGCGCACGCGCAATTGGTCCGTGAACGTCAAGGCTAGAAATTAGCATTTTAATGACGGCTGTTTGCCTGTAGCAGGCAGGGTCGTCCATGCTGTCGTAATGTGACAGCCCTTTGCCCGAGCCGAGCCGTACCGGAGTTATTTGACAGCCAACTAAGAATTCCCCTGATACACGGCTGTAGCCGTAGCTCGAGCCTTTAGTAAAGGTGTTCACCATCTACAGCCATTAAGAAAAAAAAAGTGTTTGTATGAATGTCACTTGGTATCTTTATGGAGTGGCCCTATCTTCGTGATGAGGAGTTTAATCATCATAAATCTCTCGCATAGCTGCGTTGAATACTTAAGAGTCGCCGCAAAAAATGGCACGTGAAAAAGCGCATTTGACGACTAAAATATAATATAAAGGTTGCAAAAGGGGGAGGGAGTGTCAAAAAAAAAAAAAAAAAGAGTAGAATTTGAAAATAAAGATTTAGTGAGGAACCGATCTTAAGATAAAAATGAAAGAAGGTTCATTTTGGAAAGTACGAAAAAGGAATGATAAGACGAATAGAAAGTCAGACGAGGTTAGAAGAAAGACAATTTTTTTTCCCTTCCTTCCTTTATTTTATTTATTTTTTTTTCTTTTCATTCTCGGTGACGATTAAAATGGTTTGCAGTAAAGTTTTTTTTTTAAAAAAGGACAAACCAAAAATTAGAACCAAAAAGAGAAAGTTTTAACTATGAAGCGAATATTTGTTGGTGTTTAATGGTTGGTTTAAAAAAAAAATAAATAAAAAGATTTTCTCGGAGAAAACACGAAAATATAATACCTTTAAATGAACACGAACGAAGAGAACGTTTTAAAAAGTGTTAAAATGCTTTTAGGTGGCGAATCTCCCTTTCTGGTTAGGAAGTATCGTTAAGCAATTAGGAAGGAAGTGTTTAGATGTAAAAATGGAACATAAATGCAAATGAAAGGCAATAAAAAAGAAGTCGATATTATTTAGAGGTAAGGTGGCTTTTAATGTGGGCAGGGAGTTGAGCGAACTGGAAAAGTGTGTGCGAATATAAGACGAAAGAGAGACATTTAGAAAGAAGCAGAGCAGTGATACGTAATTGAAAAATATTGGCTGGTCTTGTTCACTCAATTTCAAAAACTGCTTACAGGCATTTCAAGATATTGTGCGGGTTCTCTTGTATTAACAGAAAATAAGAAACGCCGCTAACCTCTAGTCCTTGTGTTTGACAGAAGAATTAATCGAAATATTGACTTCAGTAGATGGAAAGATAAGTCGAAGAAACAAAGGAATACAAGACACATTTGCATGAATTCGTGTTTTTTTTTTTAAATTATTTCTAAGACGTAAAATAGCATAGAATTCTTCTTTTTCTTGTACCGAGTTTGTGCCTTTTGGTACGTTGTAAGTACTATTGTTTATGACTAAAGGTCAATTTTTTAGTTTGATTGTTAATAAATGGCATTCGATATTGCTGAAGTTTGGTCAAGTTGCGTGGTTTGTTTTGAATTGAAGCAACTAAGGCTATGGAAGCCACAGTTAGCGTGATTGTTGATAAACTTGACTCGTTTTCAATCCAAGTTCATCTTTTCGCGTTGAGTGCAAAGTTGACGTTCACTATGAACGTATGTGTTGTTGCCACTGAAGAATCTTAGATAACTAAAACATTAATTATATCATATGGTAGATCTCGATACTTCATCTGACGATTATTTTGTCTGTGAGAGGGCAATATCAGGTTTTTAATTTAAAAAATCAGTCATCTCTCTAATTCTAGTACAGTATTTCTTATTCTATCCCTTTTTTTTATGTGGAGCATTTTCTCTCCAAGGCTCTTTGGGCTTCACCTAACCTGTCTTCCAGTTTTTTTTTTTTTTAATCGCTGCCCATGTCTCGCTTCCATAGATAAACACTGAAATAATGTACATATTAAAAGCGCTTTCATTTTAGGCATATGGGGTAAACCTCGTAACAGATAAAATGCTTTCTTTACTTGTGTGATTCTTCTACTTATGTTATTTTACTTTAAATAATTTGATAATTTCAAAGTTTCTTTTTTCAGATTTTTACACAATCCGCCTTGCTTTAATTTTCAAATTGGTCTTCTTGGTATACCGTAGCCACCATATTTGTTCGTTAATTACATTTCTCAGAAATATTAAAGATTGGCTTGGGGGTATTAACTAGGGGTTGGAATTACGGCCGAAGCAAGCTAAGATTACGAGTCTAGTGTATTATGTGTCAATGTATCTGTGTTCTACGACTGGTTTGCTTGTTTTGAAGAAGGAAAACGCATTCCACTACCACAAGAGACCAACTAAACTCACCATTCGATGAGTTAACTACTTTCTAGAGCATTAAAAAAGTGACAAGTGAATTACAAATTCTCAGGAAAGAAAATTGCTTTAAAATCTCCCCATTTTCGTATCAGACTGCAGGAAAATCATCAACATTTAAAGCTTTTTTTTTAAAAAAAAAAATACTATTTTACAATAATTGTATGCATTATTTTCGCTCTGTTTATCATTATTTAAAATAATTTATGGCATTGATATTTTCGAGCTTCTGATCTAACTGAAAATATGCCAATCCCACGTTTTCTTCTTTCTCTACATCGATGAGATTTCAAATTAATGTCTGAAACCATCACTTGCATACACCAGTTCTTTGTCCCAATTTTTTCCTTTAGATTTTAAGCATTCATACCCGACATTTTGACACACTGCATTCTGTTTTTATTTTGAGAGCGTCTGACTGGAAATGTGCTATTTTAAACATGCATCCTGAATAAAAGTCAACCCTCTGGCAATTCCCCTATCCACCTACACATTATCACAGCTTTGCCTTCTCGACCTTGTTCTAGATGGACCCACTTCTTTTCAGAAACAATAGAGAAGCCACTTTGTTATGCGTGTCACGAGCAACGGCGTGCTGCTAACGTACTTGGTGGCACACTAATGGTCAACCGGAACCAGGGATTTTGTTTCAAATGTCCAACATTTCTTCCCCTTCTTCCAAGTTCTTGGAAGAAACAGAGAACAGAATGGCTTTCTAAATTCTTCATCTATCTTTCTATCAGTTCGTCCTTGTGAAAAATTATTGGAGAAAATTGAAGGTCGAAACAGTTTCTTTCTTTCTTTCTTATTGGTAAGCTATTGTCTCATAAGTCTGAACGAAAAGAAAATGACAAACCTTCTTACAGTTAGTACTTGACGATTGCTACTCCACAGTTTCTTTCATGTTTCAAATAAATAAAGTGTCGGAGCGTCGAGAATTAATTCATAGAGGTCATGATTTATTTTCTAGAAACTGACATTGAAGCTCGCCATGATATTATAAACCATCCTCTTTGGAATTAATAAACATTGAAGATTAGCGAAAAAAATTGCCAAGTTGGTTGTTATTCACTCAGCCAAAGCTGACAGGTGATATTCGTGAAACATTTTTGAATATTTGCGTATTAAACTTAGAATTAAATATTCTTCGAGTTAGACCATGCTCAATTAGCTGAATTTATTATTTGTACAGCTTGCTAGTATACTTTTTAGACAGTAAATGTCTTGTATAAGACATTCACAATATAAAACAAACAAATAAAGAAACCTAAGACTTGCTAAATTTGTCATCCTATGCATATTTCACAAAGAATGGTTGTTGGTTGGGTTGGAATCAACACATAAGCAACTAAGGTAATTATGTACTTATGTCCTATCACACTCGTGTATTTCAACAGGATTAAAAACCATTCACTTCCGATTAAAGACTTATTATCAGCTTCAATTGAAAAGATCAAAAAAATTCCATGCATCCTTGAAGATTCCAAATCGGAACTTTCCAACCACATATATTATTTTTGCAACTGTGCTTCGGATGCCTGGAGATGAAAGCTGGTATAAATACACTTCATCGGGAATGAAGACCCTCGATCGAGCAGTGGCAAGGTCATCCCAACGTTTCCCTTTCCGTTGGAAAGATCTGGGTTCGATCCCGTCCAGGATGCGAGGAACATTTATAAGGGTTTATTCATATGAAGTTAGCGGGATGGCAGTTTTTTCTCCTTGGATTTTTTCATCCGGCAGATGGGCCAGAAGACACTCGCATTAACAGACATAATGCATTTGCTTCGTTATGTGGAAATTCTAGAAAAGTCCATCCAACTCTTCCTGTACGAGGAACTAGAATTATTACTGCGATACTTCGATGTAGGTGATTCCCTGGGACATCCGTCTACTTTGAATGCTTATTTATATATAGATTCCTTAGATTTATAATCCAGCCCGGAAATCTTTTTTACGGAATGACTAATCCCCCTTTTTTCCCCCAAAGAAAAAGGTTCTGAATTAGTTAGGACAGTAGTTCCTAAACTGCGCTCTGCGGCGCTCTGGGGGCACCGCAAAATATTCCAATATTTTCACTGAAATGACACTTAGCCCACGTGGTTTTAGAATCGGACCATGAAGCATCGTGCAAAAATCAACGTGGAACAGAAAATGAGGGTGGCTGTGTCCAGTTTGATTCCAAGATTTGAGAAGACGTGCAGTGAACAACAGGCTCACCCGTCCCACTAATTACAATTTATTTATTCAGTGATTTGATTGTTCAAAATATTAATACTTTTACATAAATTGTTTCTGAATTTGAAATGCGTTTTATTTAATTTTTTTTTTTTTTAGCTTAATCAACCTAACAGCACCAACTGCGCACTGTAGCTATTAGGTAGACCTCTATTCTGACTTTAGGGGCCGTGGAAAAATCCTGATACACCTAACCCTCATACGCCGTGAACCGAAAAATTTTGGGAACACTGAGTTAGGAGATTCATCTAAAGAGAGGAAACTAGCGATTTCGTTATGTTGTTGTTGTTGTTGTTGTTATTATTATTATTATTATTTAGATGTCGCTTTTTTGCGATTGCTTTCATGTTTTTCATCTCTTCTTGACGCTATAATACATGACAAACATTCACATTTCATCAGTTTGTGTGATCTTAAACATGTTAGGACTCGCAATTCTTATGAGTGAAGATTTTTAACTTTCTTATTCACAGGTGTTATCACAGAATCCCAAAGTTTTCAACTTGCTCTTCGATTTAAACATTGTAAGATTTTTTTAAGCATTATAACTGGATGTTTTGATTAAATCCTTTATCACAATAAGTAAGATATTTTCGACATATCTAGCTATATGTCGAAAATATCTTACTTATTCTTTTCTTTAGATACTCATATTCACAAAGTTCGAAGAAATATTTGAATATCCCCGTGTTCGTGCGATGTTCCCGTCATGAAGGGAAAATCTAAACAAGCCCTTTCGTAAATATTTAAACTCCAATTTTGATCTCGATCGAGCATATTCATTCGTTTTCCTAAATAGCAATTCATATGAATTCAAATAATTACTTAGAAACGATGTAAATTGTTCTTGAGTATTCCGTGTTTTCTCTTCCTATTATTCCCATACGGTATTACTTAAAAAATAGAGAGAAGAATAGTAATTTGCGCTATTTCACTAGCTCATTAACTCCACTGCATGTCTTGAGATGAGACAAGACGACAAAGTAGACAGTAAACAACCTGAGTTTCTTCTTTTTCGAAATTTTTAAAATTTACTAGCGTATTACTTGTCAATGACGGGAATTAAAACTAAAATAAATAAATCTTGTTTCACTTTAAAACGTAGTCTGCTTTTTTCTTTATACTAAAGAAAAATGGATTTTTATATTTTGAACTTCAAGCTGTTGGTCGAGTGCATCATTCTAAGATAATTAAGATACAAAATTATTTTGATGATACTAACACCGAAAAAAGTAGAATATAATCAGTATAACTGAAAAGCGAAAATTTGCTTTTGTAAGAGAACATTATATTTTCATTTGTCTTCTTTATGAAACCGATATTATGAACTAAAATTTTGCAGTTTTACAAGATTTATTAAATATGTCATCACTTGTTAAATTAAACCATTTAGCGAACAATTCAAGTTTCAAAGACAACACATTTAACTTCGTTTGGTTGGTTTCAGAAAAAAAAGCGCCCTCTCAACAAAGCTGTGGAAAATGTTTAATGTTTCAACATTATTTATTAAATTCAACCATTTAGCGAATAGTTTGTCTCAAAAGACAAACACGTTCAACTTCGTTTGGTTCATTGCAGAAAAAAGCGCCCTCTCAACACAGCCGTGAGAAATATTAGAAAAAAAAATTTTACAAATAGGAAAAGGGGTAATAATTTTTTTTTTTTAAAAATAGCTTTACTTTTCTGAATGTTACAATATTTATTAAATATGTCATCATTTGTTAAATTAAACCATTTAGCGAACAATTCAAGTTTCAAAGACAACACATTTAACTTCGTTTGGTTGGTTTCAGAAAAAAAAAGCGCCCTCTCAACAAAGCTGTGGAAAATGTCTAAAAAAAAGATGTTTCAACATTATTTGTTAAATTCAACTATTTAGCGAATAGTTTGTCTCAAAAGACAAGTTCAACTTCGTTTGGGTCATTGCAGAAAAAAGCGCCCTCTCAACAAAGCCGTGAGAAATATTAGAAAAAAGATTTTTAAAAATAGGAAAAGGGGTAATAATTTTTTTTTTTTTTTTTAAATAGCGGTCTGAATGCTTTACTTACTTGCATGGATCTTTAAATTCTGTCAACTAATGTGGCTGTTTCTTTCTTTCAGAAATCTATTTAATAAATTCTTACGAGATGATCTCATCTCAGCTGCATATTCCGAAGTACATTTTTCTGCTTGAGTGATGGCGATGTGTGTTGAGTGTGTTGCAGGCTAGCAACCACAACGCGATCGAGCCAGGGAGCACAACCTAATCACAACGGATCACATCCATAAACGTACCAAGAAATAGTTTCGTGCCCTCTGCTATTCTTTTTTGGCCTTTCTAAATGACAGAGGAAAATTTCTTTCTTTCTCTCTCTCTGCTACCTCCCGCGGCTAACGGTTCAAAGTGGGGGGTGGCAGCCAACGGGAAACGCCGACTGACAATCTGACATTAAATGGGCGAGGACGACCCCGCACTTTTTGCATGCGCCAGTCGGCGACCTTTAAGACACACACTCGTGGTGTCAGACGCGGTGATGGATGAAAGGAACCGACTTGTGATACGGGGAAGTTGTCGACGGTGTGGGGGGGGGTTAAGGGGGGGGGCAGAAAATGCAAGAGAAGAAGAAAAGAACGTGGTTTATGATGGCGTGAACGTGAAGACACACAGGGGGGTGGGAGTTAGGACCGAGGTTGGGATGGAACGGATTACTTCAACGTTTTCCAAAGATGACATTTGTCCAACATGATGTCGGAAAGCGAAAAGATGTTTATTATTTCTGTTCAAGGTTTAAGAAAGGGAGGCAGCCAGAACCATAAGACAGAAAAAAATAAATAGAAAATGCCAGTTAGAAGGGTGGTTCGAAGTAACGAAAACTATCTGGAAAACGCTAAACTAACCCTTTGATCACCTAAAGAGGTGAATGGCTAACATCCGTTTAAGTAAAACCGATGAAGTGAAGACTGACCTGCTACACTGTTCAAAATCGCTAGTCCTCTTCTAAGTTTAAGAATGTTTTCCCACGTCAAAGGGTTTTCTCCAGGAAATATCCCCCTCTCCACAATAGATGAAGAAATGGTCATCAGATCAAACGCACAGCCAACATGCTGTTCGAAATAAAATTGTTATACTTTTAGATCCATCGGTAATGCAAAAATATTCATAGACGATTTCCATAATAGAAAGACATTGTATATTGAGGTACCATGTTGCTATTTCATTAAACAACCGTGATTTCGTCTTATTCTTGCACAGCTCGTACTAACCTAACCTAATCGATACTGTAGTGGATATCATGAAAATTGTCGTATCATTACACATTACTCGTTCGTGTGAGCAGATGGTTTCCACCCAATCTTTCCCATTACAGAACCAATGCGGGCTTAGTTATGTGGGTTTGACTTTAACTTAGATTAAATTGTTCGTATTAGATTAGGTTACGTTGGTTTAGTATGACGTACGAAGTAACACACGAAACAACACAAACATCGACATAATGTGCAGCTATTATAACATCTTTCTATTACGTCCTTTGATAAAATGGTACACTTCTAATAATCCTCACTGCAAGAATCTAAACCCACATTCTTGTAAACTCGATGAATCCAAAAATATAAGAATTTTATTTCTATTTAGCGACAATCTCTAAAATTTTTCCACGGACTCTTTTTTTGTGTGTTAACACCAAAATAATTTTTTTAAAAACAATAATTTAAAAATTTTAAACATAGCTGTGTTGATCATTTGAAAACGTAGCCATCCCGATTGTCTTTAATACAATATCTATTAATGATCGCGAGTTATTTCCCGATTTGTGGGCCATTTTATGTAAATGACACAAAAACTCGCTCATCTTATGTTGAATGTGTGTTCTCGTTTGTATAAAATCGATTTATTTTAGTCTCTGTATTCATTCGCTTTATTACGTTACCCGTTGTTACTACATCGCCACTTGATGTCATGTCTCGCCTAACAAAGAATTTGGGTGGAGACCGTCATGATTGGCGTGCATTGTTTGTGGACTTTAATAGCTGATCTAAGGAACTAAATGGTCCATTTCAGTAGATGCCTTTTCAAAAAAGAAAAAAAAAAAAAAGAGTCATTGGATTACTGTGATATTTAATAAACGTGGAAGTGTATAATTTTAAAAGAAGAAAAGCGAAATGAACATTTAGTTTCCGATGAATTTATTGCTATTTTCAAAGCAATGTTGTTAGTGGAAAATGGTGTTCAAGTAACAAACATTGAGTACTGTTTGAAACGCGCTGAAATAAGTTGAGACAAAGAGACTATTGTTTTGAAAATATCTTTCTCTCTCTCCATTTTTCTTTCTCTTTTCCTTGAAAATACATGACTCGCAATTAAGTCTTTCTATGATCACATTCTAATTCTTGCATCTCATAAAGTTACGCGTTTTTTTTTTTAAATTTCATTTTTTAATTTTATATTGATTTATTGTTCGACTTATCACATACATTCAAATAGTAAATATTTTTACCATGTGAAATATAACTGAAATTATCATTGTTTATCACTAACGCTATATACAAGTCACGCGAATATAAAATACAATATATTATATTGCTACGGTTTTATACAACTGGCCATAAAAATATTGTAAATGAAAACAAAATAAAATAAAAGAAAACACACAGCAAACTTAAAACCGTTTTTTGTTGGACCATACGTTTTAATCTAAATACATCGTATTCCTGCCAATATTGCTTGCATTGGCAAGCAATAGTTGTAAGCAGTGCCCATCTCATTTGTCAGTCGAGGTAACATGCGGCTCTGGAAAATTTGCCATGACCTTATAAGTGATGGAAAGTATTATTTCATGCCTATAGGGATACAACTTATCCCCTAAACATCTCAAGAAATACTGGGATATTTTATTTCTTACCCTGTACATGTTTATCTGTGTACATGACTGTACACAGATAAACACACCAGAACTGACAATGACTCATAAACATAATAAATTCCACCGAACCACAACACACTGTTGTAATGACAATTTGCTCTACTAAAACACTAGAAAAACAGTTTCTGGTCATACTTCAGAAACTAGGGATTTTTTTCCCCTTTTAAACTGGGATATGTTTCTGATGGTACTAATTGATAAGTTATTCAGTTCTGTATACATCTAAGTTAATAAATCTCTAAAATCGAAAGCATCATTTATTTTAAAAATTGTTTTATTATCAAAGAAAACGCAAATAAAACCATTTTTAAAGCAGTTTGATTCACGACTTCATCTGGCTTCAAACTGTCACTAAATAAATCCGTAACTTATTTTAACAGTGGTGGTTAGAAGGATGTATAACCACCACATATAACGATTAATAATTTTGTTGGAATGGAAATACGTTGTCACCGTTGATGAGGGATCTTCACTTCGGAATGAATCTTATGCACGAGTATTGAAAACAAAAATAAAGACTCAAAAAAAAACTTTCTCAAGGTTTATATTTAATTGTGTTATCTATCAATTGACAGTTGGGATGAGAAATTTAGGAAAATTATTATGGTGTAGATTTTTAATTTAGGTGATTTAGAGCAGTTCTACAGATGAATTACCACTAAAATACCTTAATTTTTATTCTATCGGCGATGTTTGCATTTGTGAAATTCTTCACTTCAAGCATGCCCTGCGCCTCAAATACACAACCGATTCTTTTATGAGCTATTTGGGAATATTATAACAGTGAATGATCCAATCCCGTCATTTAGAATATGGGATTGGATGACATCTATCTAAAACAGTCCTGCCAAATATGAAGTGATACCAAGTGGATTCCTCGTCTGAAATTAAAGATACGAAATCATGAACCTTTGGAAGACATGACTTCATAGTTGAGCATATTAAATTAATATACCCATGGAGGATACTTTATCTTACGTGAGTCCATGATTGTTATCGTGATAATTACAGTGGCTTTATGACGAAACAATTGTAAAATTCAATTTAAAAAACAAACAGCTCAAGAAACTTTGGTTATGAAATAAAAATAGAAATAAAACTGGAACTGTTAGTAGGAAAATCCGCTAATAGTAGATATGTTACAAAACTACTAATCAGTATTATACATTTCTATAAGGGAAAAAAAATGAAATTCACGAATAAAACACAACGTTTCTATCTAGAGGGGTTCTGAGATATAGTGGTACGTCATTTTCAGTCCTAATGTATGAGAGAAAGAAAGAGAGAGATGCTCGAAAATGTTACTAGACGGCCAAAGTGTGGCCTCTGTACCAGTGGGGGTTTCTGAAGCTTCCTTCCTTCCTCCCAGTGCGGCGATGAGATGCCACAGATAAGTCAGGCAGGAGGTCCCTTTCTCTCTTAGGGAACCCACACACCACTCTTTTACATGTTCACAATAGGGAGGTTAAAGACGAGATCACCAACAGTAAAACATTAGCCAAGTTAACAACCATGGCAACCTTACGATACGCATAGGCAGAGAAGGGGGGGTGGGATTGGTGTGTGGGGGAGGGAGGAATCGTGCTTAATCAATGGGAGTCTTTCATTCGACGTCACACACTGAGGGTAAAATGGCGAAAAATTCTGCACCAACGACTAAGCCACGAAGCCTGCTCTCATAATCTATGGCATGAGTCATTCTCAGACAGCTGCCATTATTAATAGTATTGGATGGATGTTCGAGAGCAGTAGTCGCAAGCCAGTGCGTGGTCTGCCTTCTTCCCATTCTGCTAACCGGAGGGGAAGAGAAGGCCAAATTCGCCGGGAAGCCACAAGTATTGATTGCGGCCGTGAATCTTAATGAAATTTTGAAACAAATGCCGAGCCTTGCTTAGCGACCTATAATAATTTGGCGCGCCTCTGCGTAACACTAGACAGCAGAGAAAGAGAGAGAGAGAGAGAGAGAGAAAGAGAGAGAAAGGAAAAAATCTCGTTGGCATTAATCCTATCTCTTTTCCTAAGCAGTCAGTTTCACAATAGAAATCTATGGCACAAGGCTAAAAGAGAGATTGAAAGAGACAGAGATGAGAGAGTGAGAGACCTCCGACGCGTTATCGTAGCGGCATATTTAATGGCTCCAATAGCGAACAGCGCTGCAATTATGGGGTGATTAATGCGACCTCAACGATATACGAACTTCGAAGGCAGACTAGGGGATCGTTTGGTGGCGAGATCTGGAGTTCAGATAGACAGCACCAACTCCTGTTTTAGGGGGAGGAAAAGAAACGCTGTAACTGCGTGCTAATGGATTTTCTTGTTGGCGCATTAATCATGAAGAAACGGGCAGAACGCACGTGGAGAAACGGGGCCACTTAGGAGAGAGAGACAGAGAGAGAGAGAGGAGGGGGGTATCTGTCGAAGTGTCCAGCAGTAAATGAGTGAACTAGATAGAGAGACAGATAGTCGGAGTGATTTATCGGCACACTGTGAACAATAGAACTTAACCTACATTTGATTATTGGAGTTTTTGTCTCTTGCAAGCAGCACAGAGCGACTGTTGGAGAGTCAGATGGGCGGAAAGTTTGAAAGAACCGAAGTTACTGCTGTTTTTTTTTCTTCTTCTTCTATGTTTCAACATCTTAGAAGGAAAGCCGTTTCTTTAAATAACTTAAAGGAACACGTTAGAAAGATATGTTTGTTATTTGTTATCATCAAAGTCTCCTCCTACTTCACTCACTCTGCTCGTGATGAGGAGTGAAATCACGACTCAAGAAAAGAGGATGAATTATTAATAAATGGGAATTTGCAGTAGCTCGCTATTAGTAGGACGTCACAGGTTTCATAGGAATTTCCTGGAATAAACAGTTGGGGTTAGATTGTTTGGGATTTAAATGTCGAGTGAGTCATACCGACTATATTGACTACGTGGCTTTCCCATCTGTCTTTTAGAAGAACTCCGTTTTCCAAGAGCCACCCACGTCTGGGTTCCGGTAACTCAACTTCGCTTGAAAAACATCCAGAAAAATTTCTTTCCATTAAAGGAGAAGCTGAGCAAGTATTTCCAACCAGAAGTCCGGTTTATCTCTTTTACTGAGCCAATGAGGTCATAATTATGCAAAAATAAATGCGTAATTTTTGTTATTTGAAGCTGGTTTGATTTCCTTTTCTCCTATCCACTCTTCGTGGAAAACTTAAATGTTCCATTTTGTAGCCATAATTCTATCCAAAACTTCTTATCTCTAGTAAAAAGAAGTGATCCGTGCCACCATTTTTACTTCAAATTGAGAATTTCACCTTTTAAAGTTTTGATTATTATGATGGTATCAAAGAAAGAAATTTCGTTATTCTGTTGGAAAGAAACTCCCATCTGTTACTGTCTCACCAGTGGGTTAAACTGTGCGATCACAGTGTGGTTTTCAGATGTCAAAACAGCGCGTCGGACGTCACGAGGTGATCCCCCCCCCCCACACACACACTTTACATATTGGGAAACATGTATTACAAGAGCTCTTTCAAAACAGAAATGATTTCACGCTGTTTTTCCTGGGAATGGCAATGATTTCGAATTAAGGACAGCAAAAAAAAAGGACTCAAAAGCAATGGATACCAGCCTGAAGTCATGTCTACACCGTGGGAACCCTTGTTCGTTTCTAAACCTCAAGGATATATTTATGTCCGGGAAGTGTCCAGCATACCAAATCAGATGGGTGTAGCTACTGTACGGTCCACAATCATACGGATAGAGTACATTTTGGACAATAATCACCTGTAAAACAGGAGCAACGACTGTTTGCAGGTCATTAATGCCATTGTGATGCTCTTTCAGTATGTTTTCACTCGTCACACTTTTAATTTCTTGGTCTGGTATGATAAATAGATGGCTATTAAATTAGTTGGAAGGCAATAAAAATAATCAGTGACTTCCGATGAGCCTGTACTTCCTTGTTGATCTCTTATCATGCTAGAATCGTGAATTTTCTGCCATTTTGTTACACGAATTTAAGTGTAATCACAGCTGTAAGAGAGTGAGAGAGAAGGAGACAAGCCAAACTAAACTCGATGTTACCTGATAGTACTTTGACAAAACCCTAGATCGCTTTTCCCTCACCTTGAAATGTTTGAAGGCACGTTGACCTTTCATTAGGGCAAAGGGAGAGCAGGGAGAAGCCCCCAACCTTGGCATATAACCAACAGATAACTTTAGCTGCATTCAGACGTTTTTCTTTTAGGTGTGAGAAAACAAATTAAGTTTTTATGAAAGCGTTTACAATAAGCGAAGGTGTGTTCAGTTTGGAGGGATCCTCGTCTTCTTACTCGCCCGATGGAGAGGGGCACAGCCTTAAAATATGTTGGGATGGTGAAAAAAAGAACCGTGGTTTTTGATTGTAGATCTTTAAAACTGCTGTTTTCTTTCCATCAGCCTTGAGACTTCATTTTAAAATCAAAATATATCGATGAGGAAATCAGAGTATGTATAAACGTGTTTTAAATAAGTTAGATAAAATTCTGGGACAGTTTAATTATACTTAATAGCAAGAATTCGACTAAAACTCAAGGCAATATTTAATGTGCACTTCTACTTAAAATTTCCTTCCTGAATACAAAACTATACTTGTATAGCAAACACCCTCCTTGTACACTAGAACACATCGATGTAACCTTCGTTGTTATGCTTTTTAATTCACGCACATTTCGATAAATTCAAACCATATAATGGAACTCTTTTTCAATCAAGCGGTTTTATAAAGTCGTTCATTATGCTGGACCTTTCACGTTAATAAACGTCCACAATTTAAATGTCGTTATTAATCAAATAACAGCAGTCTTCGAGGCACGTTACATAATGGTAGGGAAAACGAGTTGTTCTCGTTTACTGTTTTTCAAAGATTTTTCCCGCGTTTCTTATGATAAATAACCTATTTCCAAGTAATCCGAAAAGTTTCTCCCCTTTCCCTCGCTTGCTTAACGACCTCAGTACGTCATAGCCACCCCCTCGCCGTCTAGATTCCTGACAAGGTGACCATACACTCTTCTTGTAACCCAACTGGTTTGACCAGCTTGAAGTTCAGCTGTCTGATAGATAGCGACCCCTATCGGTAAAAGAAACAAGAGAATCGGTATGTAAACTGGTTATGGTAGGAGTCCGTGGAGGAGATGAATTAAAGACTTTTTTTTTTTTTATTTATTTTATTTTTATTTATGACGGAAATGGAATGAATATCAGAGATTCTTGGAATGGAAAACATTGAAAGTTTCATTGATAATTATGTTAATTTCGTTCTCTGGCTGGTTGGTCTATCTCTTGTCTGGACAACAGATAAACGAGAATGGCTAACTCACCTTCAGTTGGAAATGTCCTCATGAAGACGCCTTCATGTTGTAGACGGGATTCTAACGGGTGATCTTTCCAACTAAAGAACGCGTGTCATTTTCCAGACTGTACCATGCAAGTATTCAGGGGATGGGAAGGTGCCCTGAAGCAAGTCTATCTCTAGCACTCGCACAACTCCTCTCGTTCCTTCTTTCAATATTTTTCACCTTCTCCATCCACACCAATACTTTCATTACAACGGAATATTTTTTTTATCTTCTCAATGGAGAGGAAGAGGGATCTGATGAAGGTAATTCAATAACATGCTTAGTCACTTTGGACGTGTGGGTGGATATGCGCGCAAGTGGATAAGCATCATATAATAGTAATTCCTATAATTAATTAGACAAAAACGATAAAAAAAAAACTTGCTAAAATAGGAACGTTTCTAACAACAGTACTATTAGGGAAGCCAGGGGGAGGGAAATTCTTACAAGCTCAAATGTTTCTGATTTAGTCCGTGTTTTCATTGTAGCCATTTCGTTGTGAATTTGATAAACGGATAATTGGGAGGGTGGAGACGATGCCTTAATCGTGAACATATGCTAACTGATGGAAAGAATCTTTTACATATGCTTTTGTCATTAATAAGATCCACCAACTCAACAAGTAACTATTTGATTGACTCATTGTGCGCATAATTTATGCGTCTCCATCTCATTACTTGCTCCTAATGGTGACCTGGATTCCTCTGATCACTGTAACGGCACATATTAATACGATAATTTTAATAGTAAAAACCATAATTTTATGGAACATCATTAGTCATTTTAAGTGTCGACCTTTTCTCAAAGGTTATACCTTAGCACTGTTATAGACCTTAAGGGTTGCGGTAAATACGATTTTCTTCGTCTTAAATCACTGTTTTTTTTTTCCTTCCCCCTCGATAGCTCCGTGGACCGTTGAGCAGGAACTTTCTTCTTTCTTAAGCAGCCGATCGTTAAGATGCCGGGAAGTAATTAATTGTGTTTTCATGTAGTGTCTAAGAAAAGAAACGGTGGTCTTAAGAAAATCGATGTCGGGTGTCAAGGGTTTGACGATAAAGTGGCCGTTTTAATTACATCTTAAATAATTAGCAATTTATGGTTTATAATCAAGAGATCATTCGTCAGGCCGGTAATATATAGGTGTCTCCTGCCTCGCTGAGTCCGAACATTCAGGATCTTCCATCCTTTTTTTATTTACATTTTTTTATTCATATTATTTTCAGGAATATAATAGTTACAATATCAAGAGGCGCAACCCGCTAATTTCACATGGTTTACGGTAGGAGACTAATTTCTTCGGTAGAGGGCGCAAAATACAATTAATAAAATAATCTGATATGCATAGTAAACATCCATACAAATGTCATTAAGAATAGACAGACAAAAGTGCTTCTGAAAGCCTGAAGGAAATTCTGAAGAGACATCCAACCAAAGAATAAATTACCCAAAATAGAAATGAGATAGTTTATTGGTTTTTTTTTTTAATCTATGAGAACACTGTGACCGCTACACGGAAGAATATGATTAGATTGGTTATATAATTATAATAATAAACAAAGAAGTTTAATTTAAAATGTGCTCATCCAACCGTAGCTTTCATATATTTTGCAAGTAGAATTCATTCATATCATGAATCGATGTTGAGTGACAAATTACGTAAATTATGTATTTCTAATAGGTTAAGACAATTTTTTATGTTTGATTCAAATAGATTGATAAATATATTTTTTCAATATATATATATATATATATATATATATATATATATATATATATATATATATATATATATATATATATATATATATATATATATAATTACCAAATTGTTTATGCGTTCACTGATTGGTTGGCCGAGTGGTTAACATACTCGCTCTCCAACCAGCAAGCTGCGATTTCGAATCCCACCATGCGCATGGATGTTTGTAAGTGTCTTTCATTTGTTTGGTCCTTAGAGCAGGGTTTCCATGAAATAAAAACTTTAATAAAAATCATTGCAAGAAATCTTAGCTCACACGCAGTACTAATGTACCTTAGGTTTACAGCCTTTCGTGGATGAGAGTCGTATAAAAAGTGGAGAAACATGAAAAAAAAATCCGATAATACGGAAATATATATAAACACAACTTCATAATCTTTTGTCGAACACTCGCTACGATTTTGTCTCCAATGTGAAAAATATTTTCTCGGTACTATATTTCAAAATGTAGTAAAATTAATCCTGTGGTAATATTTCATTAATACTTAAATAAATCTAAGTCTGTTATGTTTCCTTATTTCAAAAAGGATACCTTGAGCCATTAAAAATCAGGATCCCCCCCCCCCACCACAAAAAATGTTTATCCGTTATTTAATAATAAATATTCGCTTACATCTTAGAATACACCTATTAAACCATTATGTATCGACTGTTCTTATTTTAAACTTTCTCTTCAAAAACATTAAACGTCATACTCATCCAACCAATCATCATCATCGTGTGCATAGATTCCGAATTACATAAACGGGGACTTCTTACTTGAATTGACATATTCACTATCTAAATTATATGGTATTCATTAATATTTTCTACGTGCATAATTGTGGTATACAGTACACCTTTCGTGAGGTTAATTGTGGAACATGTTTCGTATTTCCTTCTTTTCCTTAACTTGGTATATAAAGAAGGATTCGGTTCAATTCATATGAGAACACCTGGTGTATATTATCAGATTTCAGATGTAATTATCAGCTATTTCAACGGAAACGTGTTAGGTAACAAGTACAGACCTCTAAAGAATAACACTTTACCATCACAAGACAATACATAGAAGAGTTAAAGCCAAGTGTTTCTCAGCGTGTCCTATTTCAGTCTCTCATCATTAGCGTTAGGTGTTAGCGAATTAAAGTGATTAAATATTTTATCACTTCTTCAGGAGTGATTAAAGGAAGTGACTCTTGCAGAAAAGTGATGAAATACTCGTAAAGTTATTCTAGAAGTGATCAAATGAAACACTTCTTGATTATTATAACAAGTGATGGCATGAAATGGCTCTCGTAGAAGTGATAAAATAGTATGATTATTAATTATTATTATTATTATTCATAAGTGAAATTGTCCATGAAGAATTGAGGAAGTAAACTGATTCGGTTTTTTTATATCAAAGGCGAAAGGCTACAAAACGTATGACCTATTTGTGCACACAAAAGATTAAGCAATAGTTTATGGAGATTTTCAGATTTTCAAAAAACAAAAGCTGATCGAAGAAATAAATAAATAAAGAATAAAATATAACCGACCAGAACTTGAAACAGCAAGAAAAAACAACCGGTTTATCCGTAAGTACCAGTTTTTTAAAATGACAGATTTTGGAGGTTTAATTAAAACACGTCTGATATACAAACTGGATAATAAGAACAAGAATACAAAAAAGCGATGGTTGATTTGCGTTTGAAACAAATCAAAGCACACTTGTGTTGTTATGCACTAATGTCGATTCACGATCATCCATTTAAAACACGCCATTACAGAAAAATAGGCTTAATGTATCGAGCAGCTGTTCGACAGGTTGAAAATAAACAATATTTGCATCGTCATTTTTTTTTTTTTCATGTTTATAAAACCTTGCGAATTTTCTATCTTGGAGAAGAAGAACGCAGGAGGGAGAGTGTCCTTACTGTGTATTGATTTCGTATAAACGACTTTTCAGTATGGAGATCACACCATTTACGAAGCCGTTGTTGTCGGTCCCAGAGTGAATTAGGGAACCAAATCATCGGAGAAAGTTCTGAATAAACATGAACATTGAGTTTAAGGGATTGTTACGTCAAAACACGTTCGTCAAGATCTGGTGCAATGGTGACCTTGATTCTTCGTGTGCTGATCTGTGCTGCCACCTAATGGATGTAATCCAAGCACTGACTGTTCGAACGGTTCTTAGCCATCTTTGTGTTTTGCGCGTAATGCAATTGAGGTATGCGGTTATCAAGGAAGTAGTTAAGAACGCGAGGCCCCGTGCAAGGAGAGAAGTAACTTCCAATAGGAAGCTTAATCTTGTTTCGCGTATAGATGTGTGTGTGTGAGGAGATGATTACATTGTAGACAGCAAATAAAAAAAAAAAAAAGAACTCATGGCCATATTCGTTGCGTAAGAATTTTCAAACGGATGTGTTACTACTTCAGACACCGTGGCGACAGACAGACACTCCATATGGATACTGCACCTGTCAAAGAGTGCTTTGGAAAGAAGAAAAAGAAAGATCCCATACTATTCATTCAGGTCACTGTAGTTGTACTCTGGATGTTACCTACTTTTCCATTTGCTATTAATAAGCAGAACCAGCAAAATCGTTTCATGAAACGAATGTTCATTCTACAAAGAAATTCGTTCCTATCAAGTTGATAAAAAAATTAGTTAGAAGCGAGTAATGATATCTTTCATAAGTGGCTCTTTCTTTAGTGGTCCGTATGAGATTCGTTATGAAGAAAATTCTAAATTCAGATGATATCAGTATTACAGAGATCTTAATACCGACGTTTGATTTTTAAGGGTTATTTCTTATTCGATATCGTCTTATTCTTACGTTTCCAAAACTATTCTGAATATTGCATTCTTAGTGTTAATAAATTAAGTTGTTCAGATCTTAAAAAAAAAAAAAAAAAAAACGCGAATCTCCTATGGTAATTATATGAGAAATATTCATCTATTTTTCCTTCCTAGATATAACACTTCGTTACCAACACATGCACAGGAACTAGTGTGTGTATGGCGCACGCAAAACAAAGATAAGAACCCACAACTGAAACAAAGATAAAAAGTCAAGTGCAAGCTGAAGGACGGGAACTATTTTAGTGACTTACTAACAAAGCCTTTATATTATTGGTTAAAAAAAATCAATCACTCATTTAGAACTTTGAAAAATTCAAAATTCATTTAAAAAACAAACAAAAAAAAACGCAGATGAGGGCACGTTACTTTATTCTTAATGGGATTTACATAGATGTTTCTTATTAACCAGTTATTATTTTTCCTCAAATTTTTAGAGTAGCGCATGCGCTTGTTATCAATATGCTCTCTATAATTGCTAACAGAAGCGATGTTATTAAATAGTATTTCCTTCTTCTGATCTTAAACAATTGCACTGTTTGTTCCACAGCATAATCTAAATCTTTTTAGATTCTTCATCGTATTCATAATCTACAAGTATGCTGAGAAAAATATTAGTTGCCCTTTAGGGTGCTTAAATAACTTTTTTTTTTAAATACACAATTCGTTCTTGTGCACGTGACTGTAGTTATTTTCAAGAAAAGCACATCTTTTACTTTTGTATACTTTTTTTTTTTATTTTAAATAGTGCGTTTCGATGTAGAGGGACTTGTTTTCGTTCTTCCACAACTCAATGACCTGGAAAAGTTTTGGGGGGAGGGGGTGGCTGGTGGGGCGGAAAGAGAAATATTGTCCGCTTAAGCTAGTTATGAAGGGTAGCTCAAATCAACTTTGTTCAGCAAACTATTTCAAAATCATTTCAGAGTTCAAAGAGCTGTTTATAATTCTCTTTTCTTTTTTTCTTTTTTTTTATTTGTAAAGATCCCTCTGTCTGCCTTTATAATGCGATGTGGTAGTGTGGGATAAAGCAGTGCTTATCTTGCATTTCCAGACATGCAGCCGAGCAACCGAAATGTGCAATCTGATCTGTGTGTGCGTGTGTGCTGTCATAGCCTTGGGAATGCGCACTTTTTTTTTCCGTAAGGATTTCTACGTCAGTCCAAATTATAGTCCTCGTCTTATAGGGTAATTAATACCCTGAAAATACATTACACACAGAAAAAAAAAAAAAAAAAAAAAATTGTTCCCATTCTCTGTGTAATGGCGACGATAGGTGGCAGTACCATCAGAACATCCCACCAGTTGCTTCCGTCCACATCGCTGGATCGGACATTACACGCGCACTTGTGTCTAAATCTGACTTTCAGCTGCCAGACCTGAAGCAACAGGTGATGGAATTTGTGTACAGATGGACCCACAACCGAGGGAGGGTGAGGGATTAGCGGGATAGAGGCTCACGAAGGGCACACACACACACTCTTAGAGTGCAAGAGAAGGAACGTAAAGCGTTGCTGTAAAATCAAGCGTTCAGTTCCTTGACACGATCAAACCTGTCGTCTGCACGCAAAGGTTCCTTTACCCCTCCCGTATGTCGCACGACTTAAGTTTCCTCATCATCGAAGAAATTCATAAAAGCGCAACAAGCAGTGTAGATCATAAACCGACAAATGTAAAGCAAAGAATGGAGAAATACACCCTGGAGGGAAATTACTTTACACACAAAGGGTAATTGGTTTTGTTGACGACATTATGGGCATCGTAGAAACAGCAAAAGGGGGTTAGGGATGGGGGGATATTACAACGCAATCTTCATGGTAGACAAGAAAGCCCTTCTTGTTCGGGAATGAGGTCGAGGTTCATTTTTCCTGTTTTCAGTTTCTGGAGTAAATTTACAGAAAAGAAGTTTGTGTGTGTGTGTGGGGGGGGGGGGTGATGTGTTTGTATCTTCTTAAGTTTGTTACAGAGCGATACCTAAGATAATCGTTCATTGGCCTTCCTGTTTTACTTAACGGTCTCTCCCGTCAGGGAGGGTAAAGGAAATTTCCGGCAAGAAGCGTGGCTGAGAGGGTTGGGCAAAACTGGTTTTCTTCTTTCTTTTTATAAGCCACGAGAAGTAGATTTTTCAGTGATCGTAGCTAATTTGAAGGGATTATTACCAATCAAATATTGTTTGACATCTTATGGGATCACAGTGACTTCAATGTTTTCCTTAATTTCTTCTTCTTTTTTTACTTTATTACTCAAAAGTTTTTATTTTTATTTTCAATTTCTGCATTCATTTCTGTGTGGTTTTAAGACCGGGATATTACAAAATGTTTCCGATATGATTTAGTACTTTCACTTCCGCTTGTTTCTTCTCAGAGAATTTCCACACCGTCAGTAATTTAATGCATTTCACCAGTGAATCTCCAGGGCCACGGATGAATCCAAAGAGGAAGGATGATGATTGAGTATTTACGAGAGATATAACTAACATATAACCAGTTTCGGCTCGCTAAAATGTCACTTTTTTTATTCGTATTTTATTAAGTGAAATTTCAAATGGTTCAACGTGGTTCCAAACTCTGCCTTTTTCATTCTATTTATCATAATTTATCAGCGTAAAGAGTTAAAAGTAAGTTGGATGCTATGCTGAAGTACAATCTTAATTATAATTGAAAAATCTCTCCTGGAGCAGTAGTAACAAATTCTCATACGTATTAAGAATTTCATTAGAGCCTCCACAGAGCTGATATAATCTCGGTACCTCGAGCTTCTCCGTTCCACCAAGTCCTCCGTGACGATGCCTTTTGGATGGGAAGACTTGAGTTCATTTCCCATCGCAATAGAAGAAACTTTAGATGCACGGGCTACTCTGCTTCATGCCACTTATTGTTACCATTGTAATGCTGACATATGACGTCACTACTTCAATTTAAATAAAGGTGAGTTAGGCGGTCTCATGCTAAGGTAGAGTACGGTTCCACCCCGCTACTCAGTCAACCACCGATTGAATAGGATTAGCGTTTCAAGGAAAAACGTAACTAAGACGCTGACCCCAATAAGGATTGAGAAAAGACCAAAGAAAAAGAATATTCCAGATTTTATCTCTGGTACCAATGCTATCATTAGACTTAACTATTTATGCGGGGAAATTAATTTTTACATAAAAACTTGACAATATTTTTGAGTGCATGGGGATCTGTTGTGGCTAATTATAACTCAATGGCTTGATGCTTCCCCCCCCCCTTCTGCGATGTAAAGTTATCACCCACAAGCAACAGCGCCTTCCTAACGCAAATATCGCTGTACCGATATAAACAAGTTTTCTAAATTTTATCAAAAAAAAGTACGAAATAGAAACTTATAATTTTGTGCTTGACAGTGGTGAAAAGAGGAACTAAAAATTACCCACGCAAAACAGAATAATAAAAGAGTAAAGTTGATTTTCTCCAAACATTGTCAAACACTGCATGTACGACGAATAAAGGACTCAAACCTGTTTGCTATAGACCCACCTAGTGTAGTGCTGCAGTGACTGGGCCACACACACTCCCTCCCCACTCACTCAATTGCTGGTTATAAGAAAGAACCAACAGTAATAGCTGTCTGCAGATAAATATCAACTTCAGAAATTCTTCAACTTCCACTTTATCGAAATGGCCAAAACAATCTGATTAAGTCATCTTACTAAATTTTATTTATTTGATTAAACTTATCAAATTTAATGAACTCAGTTTTACAGAAGTTGATTTATCCATAATACTCAATAGCAGCACGTGCAAATGATGTTTGTAGCTGATTCTTAGGATTTAGTATTGCAAGTAGTTTTGATTACATTTTGAACGTTGTTTCATTTGCTGATAAAGAGAATCCAAAACCATCCGAATCAATAATAATAATAATAAACCTCACAAAACAACTCGAATAATAACCTAAAACTTAAAATTCAAAACTATTAATTAATATTATTAGCTTTATTTCTTTACAGCAATTTTAATTAATACAAGAAAACTCTATTTAAAAAAAAAACGGATTTTTTTTTTTTTTTGTACGAAACTACGCACATTCGCACTTGAGATTTCAATGTAGAAGTAAAACAATCGTCACAAGGTATCAGTGGCTCTGTTGGCCGCTACCTCATACATGTTTTCTCGTAGCTACGCTGAGAACTTTTGTCCTAGTCTAATTGTGAGAGGCTTACGAAGCCCGTAGATCACGTGAACTGTAAGCAGACCGTAACAATGGCCTCAAGACATTGAAATAATCTCGCATCGGGATTCCAATCCCGTATTACGAGACGTAGCTAAACCTGGTTGAAGAATGTTTAAGCGATATTAATAGCAGTAAACAACTTTGCGACAGGGCGACACGTTTGGGTGTCATTTCCTTACGATTACGACGATATATTGTGGATAGCCTTTGACTTCTAAACCGTATATGTTCGCCCAAATGCCGTGATATTTATCGAATGCAAACTTCAGATTTGTAAAGACAGAAGCAGGCATAAGACTGGTGTCTAAAGAACGCCATACGAGTGTACTCTTCGCTAGCCCCCCTGATACTCGCCGGGCCCAAGGTCAAGCGGTCCTGTACATCCCCCTCCGCCCAGACTAAGTAGTCGGTGGTTGTGCGTACGAGTTTTCCGGCTGCTTCAGTCTGCTCCAAGAGTGGACAGGGCTGCCTCCTCTGCTTCAGGGCGGCAAGATTTTTTTTTTCTCTACTCCCCCCCCCCACATTGGTATCCGGGAATTCAGGCTGCTTCTTCTACTTCCTCCCCACCACCTATTTATTCCCCCTATTTCGTCTATATTAAGAACGCAGTCTTTCAGCTCTCTTATACTTTCTCATGTTTGAACCCTCCCCAGATCGGAACGAACACAACTTGAAGTTAAATACAGAGGGACAAAAAAAAAAAAAAAAGAAAAAGTGATTTGGTAATTTGAGTACTAAATACTTACGAAGCTTAACGATATATATATTCTTCGTTATAGTTTTAAATTGAGAGCATTTTAATTGTATTTTTTATCGATGAAAAAAAAAAAACGATAACTTTTTCATAATAAATCTAGAAATGCAAATAAAAAGAAAAAAAAACCAAACTACCATGAAATCGTTTTACAGAATATATTTGTGTTTCGAACTAGGTTTGCTAGTAAGAAAAGATAGAGAGAGAGAGAAGGTGAAGCTGAACTACTAAGAATCTCAGTATACAGTACCAGTATTTGGACTGCAGGAGTTAATGTTTGTTTTAATAATTTTCTTCGCATGGTTGACGGAAGTCACTATAAAAAGCTACAAAGTTTAAAAAAGAAAAAAAAATACTCAGGTTAAAGTTATTTCGTGGTTATCTTTTATTCTCACGTGGGTTTTTCCTCTTCGTAACTCATTCTTTTATTGCAGGAAAAGCCAGTTTTTGTAACATTTTAGTAGTTAAAGTTTCATTATTCTCTCTCTCTCTCTCTCTCTCTCGAGAAAGAAAGAGAGAGAGAGAGATAGCATAACCAAAAAGTTGTACACAAACACAAGAGGCAGATATGTTTAATGTATAATAGTTTTCCAACCCAGTTGAGAATGTTTTTAAGCAATTGTGCACGCCGGATACACACAGCAAAGTAAAACAACTGAAAATATGTTAATTCCGAAAAAAATTATAAAAATTATTCCCCCTTTGGGTAATCTTTTATTTTAATAATATTTATTAACTATCTCTCTAGAAAGCATTCATAAAGGCAAATGTTTTTGTAGGGGAAACGTTGGCAATACGTCCTGATGAGTGCAAATTGCTTCTAAAACATAACGAAAGATTTGCTCATTGGACTAGCAGAACGAAGCAACCAACTTTTATGCCGATGGGGATATGATAGTGTGAATAACCTCAGTAAAAAAAAGATGAGTTGTGTCGATACGGCTGAAACAAGTGTGTGGTCAATATTTTATGTTTGTTAATTATATGTGTTCTTTGGCATGTTTGTCTGTTTTGGGGGGATAAAAAACTGGAATTTTCGAAAGTAAAAACCCTGTCGTTTCTGAATAAGATCTCCTGACTCATATTCGGTATAAAAGATCTTATAAAAGAATCCCAGATGGAATTCAAACTCGGATCATTCCATCCGAAGTGCTCGCACTGCAATGTTCTCTCAGCTCGGGTCTCTTCATCCACAAGACTTTAGCCAAAGTATTTGGCTCAATTCTTAATTGATTGTTTGTAATTAAGGAGTTTAACTAAAATTATGTTTTCATGTTCTCGATGTGATTTTATAAATAATTATTGAAATAAAATATATTAAAAATCGTTTATAGATTGTGTACTATCGTAAGACACGAAGATATGGTTAATATTCTGCGTGGAAGGATTAAATGACTCTTAGAAAGGTAATTCTGATTTATTCAACTGAAGACAGTTGAATAAACAGAAGAATGAATTATATGAAAAATATATTGAATATCTTCGATCGTTTTTATTCCATAAATGAAACTTGAAAAACTGCCTTTAGTAAAAATCAATAATTAAACTATAGCCTAAAGTATGTTCGGTGTGCATTACATACTTACTTGAACATCAAGCAGGGGGAGGAAAAAGACAAATATTCCAATGTTTAAGTTTACTTTTTTTTTTGTTTGCGTTATGGTATATTTGTTACCTGCTATTTGTTTATTTCAACAATGCAATGCACTTCAAAAATGTGCATGCACCTGAGCACTGACACGTGCCCAACAATAACTTGCGTGCTACTAACAAAAAAAAAAAAAAAAAAAATTAAAACATGAACCACATTCGCGTGCCTACAACAATGGCCTGTTAATTTCAATGATCTACACAGGAAGTAAAGCGCTATGACCTGATAAGAATTTCGTGTACATATTGAAGAACCCTCAACGATTGTTATGTTAAGGGATAGTTAAAATAATAATAATAATAAAAAAAAAATCACAGTTACCACCCATTAGAGCATCATCACAGTACACTGGACAACACACTACCCATTGAAGAAGCTCTGCATCCTTAGAGGCATTTGTCTGAGTGCGTGCGAGCATGGATAGTCAGTTTGTGACGACAGAGATATATCATCCGCGTTCGCCGTGCACATGACACGTAGGTAATGTTACACAACACTGCCGTATCCTCTCGGCTAGCGGCACTATACGACAATACGTCCGTCGTTCCTAGTGACAACGGAAACCATGGAATCACTGCTGTTCAGCTTCTCGGAAACAAGGGATCTCTGTTCACCATCTCTGCTGGAGGAAACTAAATGTGTCATAGCTTGTTACTGGTTTTCGGGCAGGGGTGTCGACGGCTTTGAGGTGGTTAATTCAGGCGAATTAAATCTGATTCAGATTGGCTATACACCGCGAGAGAGAGAGAATACCCTCTGATTACTAAATATATTTGCTAAGTGACCATGCATTCGCGTCTCTCTTAAGTGCGTTAATTTAACAGCAAAATTAGCATCGCTTTTAAGTATAGAAGTTGGCATTAAGAAAATGAACCCAATCAGAGCATTCAATGAAGTGTGATCTGATTGGTTAGTTTATATCATGTAAATTTTATACGATTAAACAATGTTAGACAACAATGGCTGGCAAAAGCAGAAGATGAATTAATTGAAATTTTTTATTTATTTATTTTTTTTTCATCAGTTGCATCCCGTACTTTGAAAATTCAAACATTTCCTGCTCCAATATAGGTAAGTATCAATTTAATCTATTATCATAATAGAGTCCCATTATCTCGAAATATATAACAGAAGAATAAGCATCATTGTAATAAGATACAGTGTTATATGCGATCATTGATTCTCAAGAAAAGAGAGAGCTAGACAGAGAGATGTACTTAGAATATCAATGAGACATTCATGTTTCGAAGACCTTTGGCGACATGCACTTATCACTTGTTATGTCGGATAGTCTGAGGCGGTCGGCGTGACTAGCTTAGTGAGTTGGGTCCTTTGTGTAAAACGCAATCCACCTGTGCGGATGTCTGACAGAGATGAGCTGTTGTTTATATGTGGAGGATACAAAGAAATGTTTACAGTAGAAAATGTCCGGATGTTTCGATAGAATTTCAATAATATAAAATCAGTATAAATGACCACTGATGGTTGCTAATAGGACAGATAGAGATGTGCTAATAATCATGTAAAAAAGTAGTCTGCAGTACTTGCAGTCCCTTAAGACCCACGAGTCAAGTAGCTTTGGTTTTCCCAAACTATATTTTTAGATTTAAATTTAATTGCTTTAATAATAAATGACATCGCTATATAACATGCAATTATTGTTGAGCAAATTCTTTCTCCAATCCTTCTTTAGTCGCATGCTACATGATAGATATATCACGAATCCTTTTTGCTCTTACTAAACATAAAAAAAAAAAACACACAGAAAATCGTAGCCTGTATACTATTACACTTAATCACAAACCTGATAAGATAATGGTGATTGCACCCACTTTTTTATACTCAAAATATCGACTGAGGGAAAAAAGGGGAAAGAATAGTCAAAAAATCCCCAGCTAATTTTAGGAAAACTATAAGTCAGTGGACTACAGCACATCAATTGACGATAAAGCAGATTACATGAAACATTAGTAAAATCAAACAGTAGGAAAAAAATTCGCAGAACAGCTGTGCAGTGCAATATCGTTGAGAGATAGTAGAAGAGATTGCTAAGAAAAAACTTCCATTTATCAGATAAGAATATTTGTAGATTGCTGATAAAAGAATAAAGAGAAGGCAGGAGACTCGAAGAATAGCTTTGTAAAATAGCATACAAACACGAGAGAGACAAACAGATAGATAGATAGAGAGAGAGAGAGAGAGAGAGAGAGAGAGAGAGAGAGAGAGAGAGAGAGATGAACTAGTGTAGCAAATATCAAAAAGAGGATAACTGTCTATCTTGATTTTAAGAATCTTTAAAATATTGTCTCTGCTCTTACTACGTACTTGCTAGAATTATTATTTATTTATTACTATTAATAAAAGTAATAAGTACTATTCGATATCAGTTATGTCTAATTAATATATCAAATAATTTGTTTCTTAATCTTAAAGCAAGATTAAGATTAAATTTTTTCAGTCACGTATTGAAAAAACGATCATTGACACGATGATCAGAGGAAGCATCTCTTGGAAGCTAAACTAGAATTCACTTCCTGTTCAAGGAAGAAATTTAACGCTGGATCTTTCCCTTTCGGCAAGTATAAGTAGATCGGGGTTGTCTCTTTAATCGGTCATGTAAGTGAAACAGAAAAACCCTAAAGTTGCAGAGTGAGTGTGCTCACAGGAAAAGGAGCCCAGCAGGCAGAAGGTTTGCTTAAAGGAGGGTCCCGAAATACTCGAAGACTTACGATGGTATTTAACTAACCTCATTATCATCAACGAAGTGCTGATGTATTTAATTATGATTAATCCAATGCCGAGGTTCCATTTCAAAATACAATACCTGCATTTTTGTGACGTCTTTTATCGTAAAAATGTTTAAATTGGGTAAACAAAATCAATTATGTAGCGAACACCAACATAATGTATTCATCTCACGGCCTTAGTTGCCTCTACATTAATGTTAGCTGATTGAAGGAGATTATAACTATTTATAATCTCTTAAAACTCGTTTTATAACAAAATCTAATCTCTTACTTCGAAATAAATCCCATACTAATTATGATTTTGTTAAATTTAAAAGTCCTTTTACGAGAATGAAACTTCACGAGCTCATATATTTAATAAACAGTTCTCAACTACATCAACGATCTAATTGGTATCAGTTGTATTAGTAAGCATCTAATTAATTAATACATCAAATTTCAAACAAGAGAGCTAACCTCTCCGCGATCGCTCCATTGTGCTCGAATTTCGTTGATTTGTTAAAGTGAGTTAAACTGTTGTGTCAATGACAATACCGACTGCATATTGGGCTTGTGTCACGTCTACCATTTGTTACAATATGACTCAAATAGTACACAGTCCACACCGATTAGAGACAGATGACCGATTATTACAGCCCCATTGTTAACAGAAACTCACATTTAAATGTCAAACACACATCAACAGGCGATGATAACAGGCCTCAGGGCATTCCCTACCCAATTCGATCGGTCATCGATTTAATCAAAATGCAAATTCCCAAAATGCCGCTTATCATGCATATTTGAATCTTTAGTAGGAATTTTATGAAGAAAAATATTAGGTGTGTTATAATCTTTTATTTTATTTTGTTTGTATTGTATTTAATGATCTATTCCACCATAATTCTGGTAGGCGAAGTCGCTTCCCGCAAATCTTATTACAGTATCTGCATTAGAGTTTATCCTTCTTCATCTCCTCCACTCTTAACCATCTAGTAATGGTTTCCTCCTCCTAATTGCTTTTCGTTGCCAGAGAATAAAAGCAATAACAACGTAAAGAAAGAAAACGGAATGAGAGAAAATTAAAACCACCATTTGACCTCGCCACGTTGTTACTAAGACCCATGAAGCTCGGACACCAAGTTTGACGCCTGGCCTCCGACATCACGTGAGTTTTTTTTTTTTTTTTTTTTTTTTTTTATGTCATCCTCTTGCTCGTTTCTTTTAGTTTAGTCGATGTAACGTTAGCCAAGACTTTCTTTAAGTTGGACTCGCCTCCCGTACATGGAAAGAATTTTGCGAGAACGCTTTTTTTTTATGAGGTAAAAGACGGCATTCGCAAATATAAATGTCTCTTCTACGACTTAAGATACTTGGTGATCTTTTCCAGGAAGTTTACTATCTGTAGTCGGGTTTAGCACGCAAATATGTATGACATCAGGGCTGAATGACACGCAGAAAGTGAACTTTGCATGAAGTTTGGTAGGGTATATTTATCAATGATTGATGGTTCTAGAAATTGATAGTTGCTCTTATAAGCGATTTGTATACTAAATCTCCTGCCAGTTTGTGAGAGCACAATAATGGACTTTTAGGCTTAGTATTATCTGCTATTTTGTTCTTCTACACAAACGGTTCTCTCGCATTTTTTCTTTATTCTCTTTTCGAGTTTCTTTTGTTGTAAATCACTTCAACATTTCGCATCCAATTTGTCACTGCTTGTTTTTTTTTTTTTTTTTGAACAAAGTTTAGTGTAGAATTCGCAAAAAATATAACACCACTCCCAATCACTTCTAACTGTTCTGATTCAACTATTGGATATTTGATCTCATTATTATAACTTTTAATTATATTTCAAGTTCCGATTCCTGTCTCTCCCGCAACCCCCTTCTTTTTTATATCAGTATTAATATTAAGAATAACTACATTCCGTTTTTGTTCCTTAAAAGGACGAAGCAAGAATGATTTTCACATTCCCCATTATTTGTAGAGGACAGTGTAGGGATAATGTGTTATTGAGCTAATGCTCTGATCATGGCAGGAGGGTAATAGCAATAGCCGAGCCTCAGTTAAAACTTCATCGACTACAGCATTGCCATCCATTACCCTCCCAGGATGGAGATAGATCTCATATCTTTCTTCCCGTTTTTGTTCTTAAGTTCTTAAAAGAATTGAGCGATGGACTGAGTCCTTGACTTTTTATCCCGTCATCTGAATGAAGATAATCTGTGTGGATGGAGTGTTATCGAGCTAAAAAGCTCTAGTCATGGCTGGGTAACGGCAATAGCCGAGCCTCAGTTAAAACTTCATTGGCTACAGCATTGCCATTTGTTACCCTGGAACTGTTTAGGTAAAGGGTAAAATCTCAAAAAATCAGACGATCTCTAGGCCACTCATTCATGGGCGAAAGACCGTTTAAATCTCCGCGTTGGTTCTACTCAGTGAAACTCGACCACCGAGCAGAACCGCTCATTCCGAAGAAAATAATTCACCGGCCAGAACCCCTCAGCGGGCCGTGCCGGAGAACACTTTACCCGGTGACTCAAATTGCTCCCTTAGGACAAAAACCCTAAGAGAGCGAACTCATTACCCAGGATAACAGCAACAGCCGAACCTCAGTTAACTTCCTTGGTTCAGCATTGCCATTTGTTACCCTGGAAGTCCTAAAAAGGACTTATTCCTTCGCTTCTCCCTCCCGTTTTTGTTGAACTTGAACTTGAACTTAATTGGTTGATGGACTGAGTCCTTGACTCTTTATCCCTTCATCTGGATTTTAGATTGTGGGTGATGAGATTATTGTGGGTAATTTACCCGCTCATTGTGAGCATTGAGGCTGTATCAGCTTTCTCTTGCGATGGAGGATTTCGGTTTTTTATGTTTGAAACGATCTGAGGGCTTGTAGTCCACTGCCTGTCGAACTAACTGATTTGGGTGATTATCCGTGATTGTGAAGAATTTCTCTGCAATGCTTGTCATGTAGGTCTTAATATCTAGAAGATTGGCTTCTTGATGTAACTGGATGTTTCTGATGAACCATGGGGCATTAAATGCCATTCTTAGGCATTTATTCTGTATTATCTGAAGTCTGTTGATGTTGCTTTTAGTCGTGTGACCCCAGGTTGGAGAGGCATAAGTTAGTTGCGGTCTGATTACCGATTTGAAAAGTAAGATTTTGTTGCTTATGCTTAGGAAGCTGTTCCTGTTCAAAAGTGGATATAGCTGTGCTATAGTCTGACTTGCCTTAGTGGCAACACTATCCATATGCGACTTGAAGTTTAGACGTCTATCAAGATGAATTCCCAGATATTTGGTAGAATTGCGCCAAGGGATGATTTTACCAAACATTTGTATGCTTGTATTCGGTTCTGCTTTACGTCTGGTGAAAAGTACTGCAGAGCTTTTGTTTGGATTAATTGCGATACGCCACTTGGTGTACCAATCCTCCAATTCATTGACTGCTCTCTGCAGCTTGATTGTGGCCAGGTGTGGACGGAGGGATCTGGCTATAATGATTGTATCGTCGGCATACAGAGCGGTGATAGCTGGAGACAGTTTGGGGAGATCTGCCATGTATATGGAGAAGAGTAGGGGAGATAGTAGAGAGCCTTGAGGTACTCCGGCCGTGATTCTCCTCTCTGTGGATCTGATACCGTTGAGTTTTATTTTAAATTTTCTGTTGTGTAGATATGATTTGATAAGTAGCACTAGTGGCAATGGAATACCAGCTTCGTGTAGTTTAAAAATTAGTCCATGATGCCATACTCTATCAAATGCCTGAGTGATGTCTAGAAAAACTGCGCCAGTGTGTTGGTGCCATTCATACCCTTGGGTTATATGTTCGATAACTCTGTAAATTTGTAGCGTTGTGGAGTGATATTTCCTAAAGCCGAATTGTTCATCTTGAATTATATGGTTGATATCTGTTGCCTCTTGAAGCCGTGTGAGAATAGCACGTTCGGCTATCTTACCTATGCATGAAAGAAGGCTGATTGGTCTGTAATTTTCAGGAAACTGTGTATTTTTCCCAGGTTTGGGAATTAGGAAAACGTCGGCAATTTTCCATCGTTGTGGGAAATAATTTAGCCGGAGGATGGCATTAATGATGGCTACTAGATGCATAACCCCTTTGCGAGGAAGTAACTTGAGTACCTTATTTGTTATTCCATCTGGACCTGGAGCCTTTTTGTTATTTAGTTTTCTTAAAATCTCATATACTTCTGTTGGTGACACGGATTTGTTATTGGATTGGAATGAGGCATTTTGAGTTATTTTACGCACTTGGGTGTGAATTTTACTTATGAAATTTATATCTGTATTGATATAATTGGGGCTGCATTGTTTTTCTAAACTGTCAGCAAATGCTTCAGCTTTTTCCTCGTCGTTGTAGACAACATTAGATTCACCTTGGATTGGAGGAAATGTAAAACGCTTTGAACGGAGTGATTTCATCATTTTCCATATTAATTGATCCTCTGTGTTTAATTGGAGAATTTTGTTATTCCAGAGTTGGTTACGGTGGTCCTTTAGGGCATATCGAACCTGGTTTGTTGCTCTATTGACCGAGCGGATAAACTGCTTGTTTATCCGCTCGGTCCATTGTTCTCTGATATTGTCTTCTTAATCTGTTTTTCTCTTGGATAAGACGTTTTATATCCTGTGGAAGTTTATTTGATGGTGTACATTTGGTTATATTTGTTACCTGCGTTATAGCTGTCAGCAGTTGTTTTTCAAGAGTCTTCACTGCTTTTTCTACATTTTCAGCAGATGTTATATGAGGTATTGGACCAAGGTTTTCCTGGAAGGCTGAGGGAAGTTGTTTCCAATTTATAAATGTGGTGGTGTTTTCTGTTATATCTTGTATGGTGCCTAGTTGTAATATGATGGGGTTATGATCAGAACTTAAGTCGTTGATTGCTTGTATCTGATAGCTGTGCGCTATGTTTTTTAATATAGCTACTTCTAGTACATCAGGACGACCGGTAGCTCCATAATGTGTGGGTTCAGTGGGTCCTATTACTGTTATATTTCTTGAAGTGGTGTAAGAGTTGAGTATTCTTCCATTAATATTTGAGTTTCTGCTGTTCCAGACTGAGTGTTTGGCATTAAGATCTCCGGCTATAATCACTGCTCTGCCTGTATTTAGTAGCACCTCTAAGTCAGATTCAAGGAGTTTTTTATTTGGGGGGTTGTAGGCTGCATATATCGTAATGTTGCTTGTGTTTTCCATATGTATTTCTATTCCTGTAGTTTCCATGTGTTCTGTTTGGGGTTCTGCTATTGAATTATGTTTTATGTTACTTTTCACAAAGATGGCAGTGCCTCCACCTCTAGCAAAGCATCTGTCTGTACGGTAAGTGCTATAACTATTGATTCTGATTTTGTCACTTGGACGAAGATGTGTTTCATTTATGAGGATGATGTCTGCTTGAGTTTCTGCTGCAAACTCCTACAGCTCCTGTAATTTGATAGATAAACCATTTGCATTCCATGAAACAATTTGTAATGATTTCGGTTTTCTTTTAGATTTATCCATTAAGAATTTCCATAAAGAGTGATTGTGTATGCCTTAAGATGATATCTTTGGCTTCTTGAGTTGGGTTGGTTTGTTGGAGTTCAGCAAGCATTTCACCTAAGTGGCATGTTATGTTCAGTAGGATAGGTTTGTTGGTTTGCTGTGACTGCTTTGGTTTTGGGTCTTTTTGGAAGGTTGATCTTGTAACTTCAGCATACGATCATCCATCCGTTGTGGAGACTATGGTTTGATGGGAAGACGCTTGTTCTTGAAGAGGTTTACTGGTTTTGAGTTGTAATTTTTGGTTTTGAGGAAATGCTATACAGCCCCTATAGTTTGCAGGGTGTGGTCCTCCGCAGTTTGCACACTTTGCTGGAAGTGTACGAGGTTTATGGCATTCATTTGATGCATGTTTGCCACCACATTTAACGCAACGAAATTCGGCCTTGCAGCATCGTTGGGCATGTCCAATCTTCTGGCATCTATGGCACTGGGTTGTAGTTGATTTATGTTTCAATGCCTCAACTTTTATAACTAGATCACAGATGGTTTGGAGATTGTATATATGTTTTTGGTCTTTGTTTATTTCCACTAGAATTAGGGGATAGGGTGTTTTATCAGCTCTCCGCATTCGGCTGACTTTAATTGGGCTAAATCCCTTAAGTTGGAGGTCTGCAGTGAGGTCTTCTATTTGTAATGTTTCAGTTACTCCCCTTAACACTACTTTTAAATTTTTTTCATTGTTGAGTGCAAAAGTGTGATATGGCAAATTGTTGTTGTTTAGAAGTTTGGTCATTTTTCTGTAATCTGATGATGTTTTAGGTTGTATGCGAATCCCTTCTTCTGTGTTTGTGGCTTTAATGAAGGTGATATCTGAAGATTTCAGTGTGGATGCAACGGACGTCCAGTGCTCCTTGGCCCTTAGGACGACTGGGGGTACCCTTACTTTAATTACATTATCTGGTTCTATCTCCACGGTTTTGGGTGTATCTGCAGTAGAGGAGATTTTCCTTTTCTTTTTGACTGTTTGAAATTCTGTGTTGGTTTCCAAAAACTGCGGAGTATTATCCTGAGATGCAGCATTCTCTGTATTCGTGGAGTGACTTGATTCTGGTTCAGTCAACATACTTCCTTCATTAGAATCATCCATCCTATCTTCCGTGACTGCTGTAGGGGGAATGTATCTAACAGCTTTACTTTCCCTGGCCAGTTGTCGCTCAAAAGTTTTCCTAATCTTAGGAATTCTCTGTAAACTTCTTCAAATATGCCTTCATTGAGAGGTTTTGTCATGATTGATAGAAGGCAACAACTCTATTAGAATAAAGTTTGAGAAGTGGGACCTAGAGCCCAATGTAAATATCCCGTAGATCAAATCGATCTACCAGCAAAGGTAGTAAATGTTTCACAGAATGAAGAACACTTACCTCTATATATAAATATCCCGTAGATCAAATCGATCTACCAGCATCAGTAGCAAATATTTTACAAAATAAATTTTTCTTCAGAAAATCATAACGACTATTTAAATCACTGATCACATATATAAACACTTGGCAGCCGCCATTACGCCAGCATTCCGTTATTCTTACCCCGTTTTTGTGGAATAAATTTTCAAAAACTTATATTAATTATATACTTAAAATATTATGGTGAATTTATAATATTTTTTAATAATAAATAAAATTTAAATATAATCAAAATTAATTTTTAAATCAGAAGAGAAAGAAGAGTTACCTACTATTTATATAGAAATCTAGTTTAAAAATCAAATCATTATCGGTTTAAAAACACAAAAATTGCTATTCAAAAATAAATGAAAAGTAAAATAACTGTATTGATTTGAAAAATCAGCTCGCAGTTAAGAAATTATATTGTCAAGTTATAAGGAAACCACGTTTCATTATATTTCTGAGTGCTTCTCAAAGAAAAATTCTAAAAAATAATTTCAGGAATCTGAGGACTGAAATGTATTTGAAGATTCATCTGGTTCTCCACATTTAGCAAAGATTGTTATTGTGAGAGTGTTAAACAATGAGTTTAAATAGCCACATGGCAGTAAACGGATGAGGTTGATTCGCTGGAATCACTGCCTGAGAAACTAAGACTATGGAGCCAGTACTGTGTTCTTCGGCTGGTTTGTCTGTTTCACGGGATGAGAAAACTGAGTTTCTGAGAGAAAAAAATCTCTGCCATCTCTGTATAAAAGGGGCTAACTCAAAGTCAAAAACGTCCTTATAAAGGTCTGAAATATATTGTCAAGGACTGAAACCAAGTCTTTGCTAGTGGATGAAAATGGGAGTTATTTCGGCCTTCCAAGAAAAAATAAAAATAATAATAAGAAAGAGAAATAACTACAATACGTTCTAAAAAGATTTATTATTATCATATTAGTAAAATAAAAAAATAGCAGTTTGCCATTAACATTTCAGAGACTTAAATTCGTTTTATTTATACTCATAGAGCAAACTCCAGAGAGCTTCGTATTGTGTGAGTGGGGAAATTTACTATCATTTGTACAATGCGAAGAACATTAGCCTCCATTGACGTTTTCACATGAAGTTTTGGGTTAGTTCTTTTAAGATGTACTTTTTATTATTTAATACGGAGAACTTTTGGATTTTTGTCCAAGCCGAATACCCAGCTCTCTTCACAAGAGTTTTTAACATCATATTTGTGTGAGCTCGGTTCCTCCATATGAATCAATATAAAAACTAAAAAGCGTGAAATACTTACTAATATAGTCAAAGATGTGAGGGTAGCTATATCACGTATTAGACCTGATATTGCTGAAATCTGCAAAAGCCGACAAGCTCAAGTATCGCATTAAAATAAGTTCCATTTTTATAAAAGGAAGTCCATGCGCATTTTTATTGTTAGTTTTATGATCCTAATGCTTTCGGTGTTCCCCAAATTTTTCTTATAATCAAAAGTGTTCCGTGACTTCGAAAAGGTTAAGAACCAATGATCTCATCTTAGGTGTAACCAACGCTATCAAAAAATTCAATGTATATTAACAAGGCTCTCAAACAAGCCTTATAAGGACTGGCTTAAAGGGATAAAGCAAGAATGCTTTTCATCTTCCCCGTTATCTGTAGAGGACAGTGTATAGGGATAAGGTGTTATTGAGCTATTAAAGCTCTGATCATAGCAAGAGGGTAACAGCAATAGCCGAGCCTCAGTTGGAACTTCATTGGCTACAGGATTGCCATCCATTACCCTCAAAGGATATTAATCACCGCATCTCACGGTGGATTAAATTCCAAAAAAAAAAAAAAAACCTCAAACAAGCGAATATATGTAGAATATATGTAGAATTCACTATATCAGCTATGTAAATAAATAAAAGGTGTATTAGAAATTTTCATTTAACAGTTTTTATTCTTCTTAAACTACAAAAATGTTAAAATATTTATATTTAGTATATAACTTACAGTAATATTCTATATAAAAGAATTATTATATATCAGGAACAATTTAATTATTTGAACATTGTACAACTAAATTATACAAAGTTTAAACCACCTTTGGCACGAGTATCGCTTGTAATAATTCGTAAGAGGTGCCTACTAAATTACCTCTGTAAAGTAATAAATGCAAAGAGTTAAAATACATATTATATGCACAGCCACACAAACGTGCTATTGTTAAGATTTCAAAAATAAACCGGCGTTGAGTACATTTTTGCAGAACTGCGTTTACTTCTGCACTCATATGAATTTGTAATTCGTAGAGTTCATACCGTTGATATCCTGAATGGACTGTTTCCTGGTAGAGGAATGTTGGAATAATAATAATAATAATAATAACAAATGCCTTATCGCCAATTAGACAAATTAACAATTATTCTAATGTATGCGGAGATTGTTGGCATTTTCTCGGAGTGTCCTTGGTATTTGTACTAATTAAAGGATAATTTGAAATTCTGAATTTTTGTTATTTCTTAGTGTATTGTTAGGATTACAACAATTGCTAAGAATGACTTGATTCTTTCGATTTCCCCTGTTTCCTAGGTCGCGCTTATGACCAGTCTTCTATACTTCACTAATGTCAATCAGACCGAATCTGATAATCATAAATGGACATTTTTTAAATTATTATTTACTGAGATTTTATTCTTAGCAAAACCAAGAACCAAGAAATTCCAAATAACACAGTGGAGCGAATCCTAGTGGTATTACGACTGCAGATCCTAACGAGATAACAACGTTGGCAAATTCAATTAAATGGAAGAAACCAAAATCTGTTCTCTGAGGGAATAAAGCATATAACATGAGTCAGAATTCAGTGTATGTGTTGATTATTGCGTAACAAAGCCAGTAGATGAAACAATTATAGATTTCAGTAGTATAAGCTATACAAAAAATTATTGAGATATCAATACGTATTGGTGGAATAGAATTAGTGATAGCCTCCTTGTATGTTCTAAAAACAACATATAGTAAATAGTTCCTTTAAAAGAATAGTGGTGGGGAACACATAACAGGCATGGAAACGCGAATTCTCATGGCTTACGAGACAAGCACACGGTAGTTTCGGGTTTTGACACCACCCACTTTCTATAAAGGATTACTCCAATCTTCCCTGAGCAGAGAAAGAAATCCATTTCATACTCCCAACTACCATTAAATGTGTCCTCCCCTTGTAGCCGGTAATCTGCTCTCCCGAAACTGATGTACCATGTAGTGGCCTCAAATAGCCATAATTCACTCAAATAACTGATGGATTGCTTGATTGGTTGAGTGATTGGCTGCCGTACTGACTTAACTGATTGATCGATTGATTTTGTTACTCTCCTTCAACAGGAAGTCGATTTCAGATTGGCACGTGCAGTGAAACCTATTCCCCCCCCCACCATCCCACCATTCTTTCGGTCTTTTTGTACAACAAATGAGAATTATTAGAAGGAAAGATTTTGTAAAAAAAAATTAAGACGGAAATAAGAGATGACGATTTTATATTTCAGCAGAAGTGAGGTTTTTGTTGGCCAAGTTCATGTTGTATTCCTGTCGTGGATCGAGTTCTGTTGATCCCATAGACTACAGTTTGAGACAAGGAAGTTACGATATATACTATTTAAAAAGTATTTTTTATCTTCGAAAATGTCATATCATTCAAAGACAGTGAGTGTCATTGGATAACTGTCTCCGAATTCGCATTTCGACACAATGTCTTTCTTAGACTAGTCCATACAACTAACAACAATCATGCTGTTGAACCCACATGACTCTATCGATGTTAAGGAAACTGGCAAAAAGAGTTTAACAAAGAATTAATGCGATATACTGAATGCCATTTATGCAAGAATACCTTTTTGTTGTAATATTATTATTGCACAATAAAAGCTATTAGATAAAACAATTATAGATGTACGTACGTAGCAATCGCACTGATTTCGATTCGCATTTTTAACATTTTTTTTTATTTCCTTGTGAATGATGCAATAGAAGGGGAAAGCTATGGAATTAAGAGCATTATATGCATCGCCAACCCAGATGGACGAGTAGATTGCGTCTCAAACAACGAGGATGTTTATGAATGGCATTAAGTGGAAAATGAATATCATTGCTTGGTTACATGATCAAGTTTTTATTAAATGACAAATTTTAGGACCACCCGGTACACGCTGTGAATCACTGACGATTATAAATCGAATATCTAAAGAACTTGAAGATACTTTCTGCATTAGGTTCTGCGAATCTAATCGTTGTATGTCTTTAACCGCAAATGCACAGGTGAGGACTCGCTTTGAACCTACAGATGCTAATAAATGTGTCAATAACAGTTTTACAAAGTTAAGCTCTTTCCCCACAGCAAAGTCCTGTTCATAGTTCAGTGCCGATGTTACAGGAATCAGATGTCAATGGTGCCCTTTGGAGCCCTCAGGAAAAAAGCATTGAAAGAGGAGAAGTGACTTAGAAACAAGTACAAAGAAATATTTTCTTTGGTATGCTGATCGGATGAGGAAGAATCATGGAATATATATCTAGTAACACTTAACGCAAGACATTATTTATGCTAACATCCTCAAACGATGATCCACATCAGTGATTCTGAAGATTTTTTGAGGAAAGGGGTTTCCATCAATGGAATTTTGCCACAATGTTTTCGTTTTCCAGGTACTTTACCACTAAAGATTCTACTCACTGAAAGAAAAGCTGAAATTTATTGGAATTTAAATGAGTTCTATTGATCTTGAGGTGTAAGACGCAACCAAATGTAAAAAATTATCAGACACACTTTTGTAAAGAAAGGAGTATCACATCTGGTAATTAAAATCATCGATTGTCGTCTGAAAGAAAAGTTCTATTTTCTATTTCTAATCCTCTAAAGTTTCAAATAATTTGAGCTTAATAATGAACCAGGAGATGCGATTAAGATGTCCTACTTACGATGTTAGATCTAGACATCGAAAAAGGTGTGTGTGTGGGGGGAATTATTAATAGTAAAACTTTAAGGCGAACTAAAATATTGTGTTTAAATTTCAAAACCACCGAACTATTCTCTCCCTTTGGAAGTCCACTAAAGATCGGTGTTCACTAATACAATGTAATGTAAACAAGATCCGTACTCGAGACACACCATGTTCTAACTATAACGAAATGTAGGCATAAAAACGACATAATAAAAATGAGCAAGAAAGTAAAAAACATGAAGTTTTTTCCCCTTCATTATAAATTAGGGATTCTTGGCTCTCTCTATGACTGGAGTTGCTAAGAATGGATAACATAATTAGGAGAATGACAGCCAACCTTGCTGTTCTAATTGCCCGACAGAAAGCGTCAGCTAAAGACAATCACAAGATGCAAGTGAACACCATACAAAGCAAAAATTAGTCTAAATTGTTAGAAGTGGCTTGCTTATGAAAAAAAGCTAAAAAAAAAAGTGACGTCACTGTGACGTAGAGCAAACATTGTTGAGTCTTGAACAGTAATTGAAAAAAAAAATGTTTTCTGTTTCAACAATGGGATTTTGTGTGGAGTAACAGCACTTCTTTCTTCAAAATGCATGACTTGAAATAGCACGTGCAATTAGTTCTACACCGGACAATGTGTCGCATTCGAGGGCAAAGTATCGTGACTTGTGGTTTCTAATAAAGCTGTTGTGATGTACTGCTCATAACCGAATCAGATATGACCTAGCTGACGCACTCTCTTTGTTCGTAACATCCAGACTTGCTCAGTCACTACTCATTCTACGGAACCGCGGGGTCGCATGGCCGCGTTAGGCTTAGGGTTCCCAGCCGCTTCTCGCTTTCGACGAGGAGCGAAGCCCCATCCTCTTATCTTTTATCAGTCCCGCTACACACATTAATGGGGGTGGGTGAAGGGGGAGATAGGTTTTTTTTTTTTTTTTTTTGCCCAGGAGGGTTTCGCTTCACCCCCCTGTTTGTATGTTCCTCCCCTTTAGCGCTTGTTGTTCTCACTCTCCGTGGCGACTCATTACAGTTAACAATGTCCTCATCGACAAAACAAACATTGAGACGTCTCACTGCCATTGGCGCTACACGCCATCCTCAGTGTCGTCTCATACTCCACCGCCGGTCCCTTGTCAGCACTTTGCACACACGGACGATAGGTGACAAAAAAAAGAGGAAGCAACAGCGGACAGTGGAACCGCAATAAATTTTCGGAAAGGGTCAAAAGGTTTAATGTTAAACGCCGATACGGAACTTCTGATCTCCATCAGGCCAAGATTTAGTTGCTTCTCTTTTTAAACTTGTCCGGCATTTCTCTTGAATACTAATTAGGACAAGTTAAACGTTAATTATGGGAAAGAGACTAAGGGTGTGATTATGTGTCATTGCACGTTATACAAACCGGAAATACAGATTTATCATTGAGTATTCCATCTTAAAGCAGCTGCAATCTCAAATACGAACGTGTGAATGGTAATCGTGTATGTGTGCGTGCGCGCGCGCAGTGGTTGCGTAAAATAGTCTACGGGGTTCTCTTTAATCGCTGTTATTGTCGATGTCTCTTGAGCAATTAATCTAACGGTGTCGAAACAGTATGAAGAGAAAATATTGAACCCGACATTTTACTACTGTTCCTATGTGCTAAATTCGCTGATCGTCTGCTTAATGAACAGTGTGCTGTTATATGCTTCAACAATGCCAATCTAAACACTGTCATTTTCAGCACGTGCGTGTGACTGTATAAACTTGAACAATGGAACTATAAATGCATCACATAGTAGCACGTTTCGAACTGCTCTCACTGCTAAATCTGGATAGTAATGTTTGCTAACTGACAACAAATGAATATTCATATAATATATTTATACCCGCTCTGCCTCTCACTGTAAACATACAGACGTGTCTTGGTAATCCCTCTTAATTGAAGGATCTAGGATGAAATGGAGATCAGGTCTGTTGCAGTCTGACTCTTATGTGTTACGATTGCACTGACAATACTTGTTTACCTACCAAATTATCTAGAAGTTTTCTACTTTCGCTTCAGCTTTGGAAGAATAATTGCAATGGAGATACTGAAGGAAATAAAATTCGTGTGGATTATCATTTTTTCCTGTCTTTATTATCTTGTTAAGGGAGCAGTTTTAGTGTCACAACGAACTACTTAAAGCATTTGAAGAAACAAATTAAAGATTTTTTGGAAAGTTGATTACGTGAATGGGTCCATGTATTATGAAGTGATTAAACTAAACTCTTTTATTACGAAGAATAATTAAATCAAATGAACCACGAAACATTCTAAACCTATAGTACATTAATATTAATACCATGGGCGGAGATTACAGGTCAAATAATCCAGAAATTCTTTAGGCTAAACTGAACTTTTCTAAATATATTCTCCTGCTCCCATCCTTAGATCTGTTGCGTAACGTTTTTAATTTTTTTTTAAATTTTTTATTTTACTGTTGGAATTCAGAGCTAAACAGTGTTATTTATGAGAGACAAGGCGGGATAAATAAACATATGACTTCGCGGTACGCTGATTGCATTTATCATAAGAGATCAAACGTGTGATGGATCTGATAACAGCCGGAGGTTGGCAACTGTTTAGGCCTGATGCAAAAGACTTCGTTTTAGTGGCAAAAATTTATAAGCAATTTCTGTAGTTTCTGATGGGGTCCTATTCAAGTGAAAAAATAGAAGGGCATTGTTGAATAGTCTTCAATATTGCTGAACAGTTTCCATAATTGATGTCTTAAATCCTGATCTCTCTACTGGTAGGGTGAGGACAAACCTAATGAACTTTAATGCTACTAAAACACTGCCTGTCTTATTCTTCGTAAGAGAGATCCGACTTTACTCCGGCTAATCTTTGATAATATTCTGATCCCCAAAAGATCAGATTTTCTTCTTCGGCTGGGACTGGCCTGATGTACACCTTTAGCCTTCCCTAGCACAAGCATCCACTTCCCTTCAGATTAGACTCCAAAACGTCCTCTTTAAGCAAAAAGTCGTCTGCACAACTCCTGACACTTTAAAATTCCAAATCTACCGAAAAACTTCCCTAAAGTCCTGAAGAGGGAACAGAAAGAAATCCCTTATAAGGTCTCTCTCTCCATTCGTTTTGTGGCTGATGTTCTATTTCTAAATTTATTTTTGTAGCTGCTGATCTGATCTTCCCTTTCAGTCGTTTCCGACCGCATGTGACTTTGTAGGCATTGCCCACAAAGTACTCCTGGTGAGATTTTTACAGGGTAGTTCACCATTGCTTTCCCCAATCCCTCATTATTTATCCGGGCTCGGGACCGGCATATGGCCGGGACATATTCATCACTGTAATCCGCGTGTGTTCACGGGTCCGGTTTGCCTGTTCTGGGGACGAAAAACCCGAGTTTCCGGGTGGGAAAGAACCCTTACCTCCGTATGAGACTGGCTAACTCACCTTTAGTCGAAAGAGACCAGATAAAGATTCCTCACGTCACTGATGGAAATCAAACCCAGGTCTTTCAAACCAAAGGGCTTCGTCTATACTGACCGAGCAACGGAGGCTCTTGTGGCTGTTCATCACCGTTTTTCTAATTTCTTCTGGACCGTGAAAAACAAGATCATCCTTCATACGCATTTTAGCTTCAAATTTATGAACCAACTTTTCACCCTCTTCTGTTTTTTTTTTTTTTGAAACAAAAGCCATATCTTTTCCTTTCTAAACTACAATCTTCAAAGTTCAAAAACGTATCAACTGATTCCAGCTTTTGCCCGGACCCACTTGCTGACGCACAGCACTGTTGTTATAGGCTTTGCGATACTTCTAGTGTCTGTGGGTATATGACTGCTCACTGTTCTGATCTAATGGAAGTAGATTCCATTCGCAATAGCGCTGGACAGGTCGTGTGATAAGAATGTCTAATAATAGATGGACAAAGAGATCAATGAATGGACAAGAAGAAGAAGTGGACAATGAAAATGACAAGTTAAAAAGATATTAGGGGCATTTAGGGAGCAGAAATACATAAGACGAATTAAAATGGATGAAACATCGAGAGAGGCGCATCCTTGCAGCAGTGTAAAGAACAAAACTGTTGATGTTGATATGACAGAAGTCAAAATTAGATCCACTTTAAATCCAGAAATAGAATGGAGATAACGAACTGTATACCGAAGGTAGAACGCACACTTTTTCTGGACAGACTTATTATTTTTATGTTAATCCCAACCAAGAACGGTTGTAAACTCGTCGTAAATTTAGCCTATGGTGAGTGGACTAAAAGGTAAATAAACCGGGAATCCTACTCTGTCAAGTCACTGTAGATCTTCAATAGGCAAGACGATAGTCTCGCGTGTAACCATGATTTTCGCCTAATTATAAAATTATTTCTATTTTAGCTACATATTACAAGCACATTGTGATCAACATTTTCCCATGCCAAGAATGATCTCGAAGAATGGTCTCTACAGCGAAGAGGAGATTAATAAAAAACTGATTCCATGAGTAACACGAACAAATGCTATTCGATAATCAGTGGGAGTTCAAATGCTGGTTCTACGGATGGAATGTTTCTTAAAACAGTGGTCTTGTTTTTTTTCTAAGAATGTAATTTATTATATTAATTTATATCCACCTAAATTCCTATCTAGAATTATTTTGGATGCAGTTATAGAGACTTAAGGTTTAGTATCCTTCACAAATACAGGATAGTACTGTGCTCCTTTAGTCATCTAGGCGGTTTTAAAGCAATCCAACAGGATAAACTGTATGGCCATGTCTCCGGTTTGATACATTTCAACACTGAGTTGTGTAAGCTGTGGGAGCGATCCATACTCGAACAACAGTATCCGCTATGACTGCCTAGTGGTTAGATGGGATGTCTAGGTAGTCATTGCAATACAAATATCTTTCGGAATTCCCTTTCTTTTGGAGAGCACTCTAAAAGCCTCACAATTATAACCGAAATAGTCCCTCATTTAGCTATACAGCATGATACCGATTTGTAAGTTGCAGTGTACGGCTGTATTCAAGTTTTGATTAGAGATGAATTGTATACGTTAGTTTAACGATTGGTGCATCTCGGTGCAGCAAGTTTACTATGTAAAAGAGATGCTTCATTCATTATCAGTGGCACTAACTCTTCATCTAGCACTGCCCTGTAGTGAAAACCCATATCGTAATTGAAATTATCATTTGTTTACGTCCTGTTATCGTAAAAACGATAAATTGATTGGTTGGTCAGTGGTGGCTTGCATTGATATGAAGCAACGCATCCCACAAAAGTCCCTGGGATGGCAAGGCGGAACGTGTTTAACACCGAGTATTTCGATCGCTAATTATGTGTATCGATGGAGGCCTAATTTAGGAGATTATAAGCAATTTATCAGTGGCTTTCATGTCTACATGGCGATGATTTTTTTTTTTTTTTTTGAAATTTAGCATACCCATTTAGAAGTTACATCTACTGAATTCATGGAATGTTCTCATTTTAAAGTTCATTAATATTGTCTTCGTCTTGATCAGTTCTTTGGGGCTTGTATCGTCAGCGATCTCCTTCTCAAGTGCTTACAATTGGTGGATTGGGATTCGAGAATTTTTTTTTTTTTTAGTAATGAACGAATTCCCTTTTGATGTTGTTACCACGTGGCATAACGAGCCTTATTCGAAAAAGAAATAATAATAATAAAAAGATAGCGTTGTCCGTAAATCAATACCAACTGTTTTCCACATAGGCAACTAGAAGTCATTAATAGATATTTAACATACAGTTAGTTTCCTTAATCACATCATTTAGAAGCCCATTAAAAGGGCAAGATTCATTATTTTTAACTACAGAAACAATACTATTAATGTTCATTACTCTGTCTACATACTACGCTTCCGTTTCTAACAGTTTATAAATGCATATCACGTGTCTAAAGCGATCACTTGAAATAGCACTTGTGTAGAATTTTAGTTAGGTTTCCGTGTGTTAATATTGTCTGATTTGAAAGAATAAAAGTCTTAGCATTATATTAATGAGTAATTGCCATTTTCTTTCATTCGTGCACACCGAACCCATGATAAATTCCCACTTTATTATTTTTTCTATTGACTTTCGCTTTTTTTTTCTTTTCCTTTTCTTGCAACTTCCTTGTGGATGAAAGCCAGCAATATGTGCCCAGAGGAAGATCAATACCAGTAAGTTATCAGCCGAGACACACACACATAAAACACGACATTCAAACAAACACGATATTGTATAGAGGGCAGATAGATATAGACTGTCATCCTTCATTTGGGTTTTAACATGGACTAATTGGTTTGTGTGGAGCCTTCGGTGCTATTCTAGCGTTGTAAGTGTAGAGCAGACATGTTACAGAGTTCTACAGTAACCCAACCATTTAAATGCGCCCCGTTTTGATTATTTTAGGCATTCTCAGCCCACATGGTAGTTATATGACAGCATCAGCTGCACGCTATCCAAGGTCACCTGTCACTTGACGGTGGCTTGTGACAAAATGCAGGCGATGCAGGAAAAGTATTGATAGCCGTGTCATATTTTAGGTTGTGTCGTAAGGTCACGTGGTGTCAGATTTAGTCTGGCAACCTCTTTTCTTATTGGGAGGTTTGTTTAAGTTATCGGCTGCTCAGATAAATTGGAATAAATACGAATAACGTGAAAGATAAAGAGACAATGGGATTGTCGAACGGAAAATAACTAAGAAGAGGCTAAAGGCAAAAACTACGGGAAAATAAAGAAAGATATTATGGAACATATTGATGGACTTTGAAAGTAGAAGCAATCAAAGAAATGCTTCAGCTGTTTGGGAAAAAATCAGTACGCCAAGAAGTACAAGACTTGCTTTTTCTAGTGTGTGTGTGTGTGTGGGGGGGTAAACCAGGAGGGTGCACCACCTTCCTCTTTTTGCATTTCAGAAGAGGATTCCTGGCTTCCACACGATTCGTCTACATTTCTACAACTCGATTCGTATACTAGAATTCGCGTGCCTGCTTAGAAATAATCCCAGTTTTGTTTGGAATCGCTGAGAACCTTATACAAACCAGACAGACTAATATAGTTAAAATAACTTTGGCTAAATGTCACCTTCGCATTTCATACTTTTATTACCTAAGTTATCTATCCAATTAGAGGACATTAGTTTGTTCTTATCTATTCTTAAGTATTAGCAAAGTCGACATATATCTAAATGAATATGCGCATAAATCTATTTCATTACACATATATATTACGAGGCAAAGAGACAAATTTAGTTATATCTGCAGTCAAGTAAAGGTACTCTATCTAAAGAGATACAGATAACAGCCTTTTTTTTTGTTGTTTTGTTTTGTTTTATATCCACCTAAGCTATACGGTATGAACTGCACATCAATGCATTCACAGTTTAATATACCGTACAGGATAGAGTGTACTTTTCATCTAGTAGACTGTCATATTTGTAATAGAAAATGCTTTGGAACATAAATGAGATTAATTTTAGACATAACATTTCTGGACGTCTCATTGGCCAGATACAAACACGTATTTAAATGATAAGTTGAATAGCTACTATTATAGATAAAAGAAATACATTTGCAATCTATACATTTGCAGTCGAAAATACAAAGACATGTACACAATTATACAAACTATGCAATAGTAATGGCAGAGAAGAATTATATCATTAAGAAGGTCATATTCTGTTAGAACTGGAACAATAAATGCAAATAAACTTATCCCGACATTCTACGTACAGAAGTACAAGCATAGATAAATGTATATAACTACATTGTCCATAGTAGGAAGTACAGATAGCTTTACACTTAGTTTTCGGTGTGAGAATGCAAAGTTAGATTAATATATTTACCTGCTATCGCGAAATCAGAAGTATAAATAAAGGTGTGGGATGTTTCACCTTCACCAGTTGAAGATGATTTTGTAATCTCTATTTTAGCTAACATGAAATACTTGGCAGTCAAGTTTTCGTTTTATTTTCAGCGATTTATAATGTGAACAGTAACGGTGTACTTAAGTAGTATGCTTTAAGGTGTAAAGAATAGATTAACAAACACTGGGTTTACTTTTCGTTTAGAAATTTGAGCAATACTAGTTGGTAATTAGAAATTCTTATTGAGGGAGTTTCAAGGAGAATCGAAATACTTTGAATTTCGCATTTGTCTGATTGTTATGGAAGCTACAAATAGCAGAGTGTCAAAATACTGGTTACAGTGCTCTTTTTTTAACAACGAATACAAAGATTTATTTATTTTTTGAGACGTGATATTGGGTTAGAGATATTCTCCACTCTCCCCGTTACAATGTGTGATTTTTCCAAATCTCCATCCTCCCCTCTAAAAAACGAAATATCATTTAAGAACGGCCTCTTCTACTTAATGTTGTACTGAATGATAAGATAAATAGCAGTAGAGGATTTATAACTATAAGAAGAGTGGATTAATGTTAGTCCACGTTATGTGAGCAAATAATTGGCACTACACGGCTTACCACGGAAAAGCAATTGGCATTTCAAAAGCAGTAAGAAGATACTGACCTCATATGATAGTCTTCTTACCGTTAAAAACTGTCTGAATATTACTCATTATAATTCTTAGATGAATAGCTTTATATGAAATTCGTAAGATGGACGTGGTTAAACTCCAAGTAGCGCTTGAAAGGCATCAGGTAGGGAAGCGACTTATTCTTGTCAGTCTTCAAGTAGATCATTCAATTGCATCACCCGTCTCCTTACGAGGTTAGCTGTTTCACACACAGAGAAAGAAAGATATAAAGTAGCTGACAAAGAAGCGAATCTAAAGCTACTCGAGGTGTGATGAATAACATACGGTGCAAGGGATGCTATTCCTAGTGCTTGAACGAGTTGTGCGAAGGGGGAAAAAAATGGTGAGCATTGTCGTGCCTTAAATCTGACATTTATTAATAGTTCAACATTTTTGAACTGTTACATATAATACTACTAGTTTAAAATCTTAAATACAAGCATATACTAGTTTTAAATCGGTTTCTAATCTTACTCTAGTAAGAAATCCGAAGTTGATGGTGGGAAAGGGGCGAATTCGAATCGTCTGGGAAGCTAAGAACATTTACAAAGACATTTCTTAAAACTAAAGGTGACTTTTTTGGTGTTATACATAGATGGTGGGGGTTTTCCTCTCAGAAAAGGAGTTTTATTACCTTCAAATCAGACAAACAATCCCAAGAACACACTCAGTTAACAAACATTATACTCGCTTCATACTTTTAGTTTGCTTTGGCATAATTAACCACAGCTGCAACGATATTTTAATTTTTGACAAAAGTAATTTATTTTAACTTGCAAATGATGAAGTGCAGTATGATTATCTCTCATTAGTTTAATGGCGCATAGTTGAGGATAATTATCACATCCAAGTTATTTTGTGTAGCCCTTTCTAACACCACGCATTCAATTTTTTTTAAGTGTTTACATTCGTGAAATTGAGATTTTGTTTAGAATATGCTGATGCCCAGACTATTCGCCAATATGAGAGAGTATTACACTGAAATTCCTGACTGCTAGAAAAATCTCTGTGCTGTCTTATGAGAGCCTCTGTAACTCAGTCGGTTTCGCCGATGTCCTTTGATTGGAAAAACGTCCGTTCAAGTCCTGGTTAGGGCGCAAAAAAAACCTTTATCAGGACTTTTCAGCTACAGGTGAGTTAGTTGATCTCATATGGAGATGGCAAGGATTTTTTCCCTCCGGAAACTCCGGTTTTTCATCCTGTAAACTATCCAGAAGAACAATATGTAGACAATACAATGGCCTTATAACCTTGCTGCTTCTTCTATGGCTCCAAACAACAACATCAACAATAGCTTAGAGTAAACAAATTCCATTTAGCATCTGAAATTCCACCATATTCTTTTATGCGTATTAAAGGTATTTGTAGCAATTCGTGGATACTTTTAGGTGTAAAGAGTAGATTAACAAACACTGGGTTTATTTTTCGTTTACAAATTTGAGCAATACTAGTTGGTAATTAGATATTCTTACTGGGGGAGCTTCAAGGAGAATCGAAATACTTTGAATTCACAATCCTTTGAAATACTTTGATGGAATGTGATCTGTTTCATCACATTCCAAATCCAGCAATGATTCTTTGAAATAATCTTTTTTTTTTAATACAAAAACTATCAAGAAGTATCGAAATTTAATACAAGTATAGCATAAAAATACGAGACAAATATGACACAAATATACATTGATGGAGCACACAACTTTACTAACGCGTCTGATCACGATCGGACTGCTTACGGTAGGCATGAAGTTAGTTTTCCGGTTTTCTCCAGTTTAAAGAAATGATCATAAAACGATGATATACACCTCCAAATCAAAAAATTAGAATAATCAAAGAAAATATGTTGAATGATTTGCAATTCTAATTTATTGCATAGAAAATAATTATTACCAAATATGAATTAGCATCATCTAAATCTACGTACTTTGTAGATTATATAACCATGTAAACACATAAAAATGTAATATAAATTATAAGAAAACTGTTATTTGAAAATATTCACAAAATTAGAATAATTTTTTAACGTGGTTCAAAATGTTAGAAAAATGCGAAAATAAATGAACAAAAATTAGGGTCAAAGGGAAACAATAACATTTTGTTGCATCCCCCTTAGCTTTCATGACCGTTCGTAAACGGATGGGCATATTATTTACTAGCAGTTCACAGTCTTTATTTATTTATTTATTTATTTATTTTAAATCAAAATATGCCCATATGCTCTGCAGACTAGAAACAAGTTAATTTTTATCTCTTGGGGCAATTTCTTGAAGACGTTTCTTCATAATTCCCCACAAAGTTTCAATAGGGTTTAAATCTGGTAAGTTGGTCGGCCAAGGAATTCCATTCATTTGCATTTCTTTAAGCCATCTAGTAGTGGTCTTGGAATTGTGACAAGAAGCTGAATCTTGCTGAAAACGGAAATCGCCATCACATAAATCTTCCGATGCCGGTAATATAAGGTGTTCAAGAATTTCTTGCTCCACTTTGGAATTGACTCTTTCGTACACAATACACAGCCTACCTGGATCCTCTGCGGTCATACAAGCCCATACTATGACAGAGGTTGCAAATTTCACCAAATGTTTCATGTGTTCTTTATCAAATGCTTCTTGCTTAAGATGCCAAACACGTATCCCTTGATGATCACGAGACACACAAGCATGCTTTCATTGCTAAGAAGCACCTTTTTCCAGTTCTCTTGCTTCCACCATCGCACTCGAGCTGCCTTTTGCTTGATCTTAAGCACACGTGATTTAAAACCCAATTTGTGAAGTTGTCTCAACGTCATAGATTTAGACACATCCACACCTAGTTCTTTCCATCTCCCATGAAAATACTTTACAATTCGAAAGCGGTTTTTCTTCACGATATTCTTCAATCTCCTCTCATCTCTTGATGTAGTTATTACATTTCGACCGCTATTGCAGCGATTATTTTGAAAACTCCGGTTTAGAATACTGTCTCAATACTCTACTCACGCTTGCTTGAGATTATTTCAATTCCTTAGCTATAAACTGTTGAGTTTGGCTTTAAAGACACCATACGAGTGATTAACAGCAAATGATTAACTGAAATCCACACACCAACGATTCCTCACACCCGAGTCGGCCCCGCAGCTACTGAAATAGATGCTATTTCTATTCTCTCTTCAAAACCAATCGGAAGAATTTGAAATATTCTAATATTTTGAACCACGTTAAAAATTATTCTAATTTTTTCAATGTTTTCAAATAACAGTTTTCTTATAATTTATATTACATTTTTATGGTTATATAATCTACAAAGCACGCAAATTTAGATTATGCTAATTCATATTTGGTAATAATTATTTTCTATGCAATTCAACACATTTTCTTTGATTATTCTAATTTTGTGATTCGGAGTTGTATCATGATGATGCGTCTACTCACTCATTATGAATTAGTAAAAGCAATTGATGGCTACACATCGTTCCCTGAAGTCGTAGCTTTTCAATGATCAACTTTTTAGCATTCCAGAAATGCTTCTAACAGTTTCAAAAACTGAAAAAAATATAAAACTTTGATTTCGAGTCCGTCTTTTTATGTGTATTTAGTATCAGCGAATAGAATGAAGTTCATCCATTCATTTCAGAGGCCGGATTCTCCATCTGGTATATATCTAGCGGTCCTTGATTCCTTCTCTCATTTCAAGTTCCATCCACATAAGCTTTCCCCCCACTTACCTGATTTCACACTTGAGCACCATCACCTTGGTCAATAAGAGAAGTGTTGAATCTGTTCAGTGATTTCAAAGGTCGATGCACTCGAAGAAAGCCACTTTGACGCACTAAAATGAGTAATGCTTGATTGTTGAGGTCTTTCTACACCTTAACCATCAAAGCAACTCGAAATGAGTCAAATCGAGTCTTGTTCCGTTGACGACGTAAAAATTATCTGCTGAATTATTGCAATCTGAAATAGATTTGGACTAATTCACATCAACAGCTTTCGTTACATTACCGTACTTTCCATTTCTCTCTCTCTCTCTCTCTCTCTCTCTCTCTCTCTCTCTCTCTCTCTCTCTCTCTCTCTCTCTCTCTCTCTCTCTCTCTCTCTCAGAGCTGTTTTAAATGAATAGGTAATCGACTACGTTTTGAAAGAATTTATATTGCTTTTACATGGACTTGCAAACAATTCTTTTTAATCTCAATTCTGTCCATAAAAGATTGGAAACTTACGGTAGTAATTTACTGGTGAACTAAGGGTCAAATGATCCAATAAACCCGAAGTATCTTGAAAACAGTACCAAACATGGTAATTTTTTCAAGCTATTTTAGATCTCCAACAGACATGATGGTAGTGTCACACATCGGGCGTCGAAAATCGTCTCTCTTCTAAAAACCTTTTTAGACACAAATGCCACGTGGGACTAGATCCCCCATCCTGTTGGTTGGAGACGCTACGCATTCAGCCAACCAAGCCAGCGATACACAGACCGTTTTAAAATCATTTGGGCATCAATTGAAGACTAACATGTAATTTGGAGCACTTATATACAAGCAGAAGTGAGTATTTGATTTCGTAATTTCATTGGTGAAACTATACGATAAGGATGTGTGTTAAGGGGGGAGAGTGAAGATTCGATATGAGTTCTCGTCGAACCAAATGAAAGCTGGTAATGTTGCGATTGAAGGCTCAAATCCTAGTTCATAGCTAATTATGTTCCATCATAGCATCATGGATCGGTCTGTATTTCTGTGCCTTCTTCTTACCATCAGTTAATAGTCGACATTAGCCAATGAGAATTATGACATCTGAACACAACCCCGTGCTTTAGTCTTCCCACACTTAAGGTGGCTTATTCCATCGTTGCAATATTAACTGAATAGCCTCAGTTTACTGTATTCCAGCATGTTGTTCCTCTTATCTTATTTGCAACACTACTGATATGTGTGTGTGTGTGGACATGGTTACCTTATAGTAGCAACTACCCTTTCGCACTCATGTCAGTATGACCTTCCGTTCCACCGTCCACAAGACACGATATTAAACTCACCCCCCCCCGCATTACAATCTCTCTCTCTCTCTCTCTCTCTCTCTTTGCTCCACCACTGACCACTTCCTGTAGAATTATTCATCCACATATATCAGAGCACGCAAGCGCATATTAATACCGCTTCCGGTCCGTGTAGGCATCCGTGCACGACAGTCGGGTCAAAGTGCGATTGTTGCGCACGTACAAGATTTACAACTGTTCAAGGTTCAGCCACTCTTCAGAAAATGAGACAACCATGACGACCCCGATATCGCCTACACAGACGGGTCGTAGTTCCTTGTTTGTGCTGCTTTTGTATTTGTCTGTGTGTATGTGCTTTTGGAGAGCAGATACATATCTGAGATGCACGGGAGTGTTGGCCTTGCATATAAAACCCACTTTTTTTTTTTTTCATAGGAATTTACGTTCGTTAGAATACAAAGACTACATTTTTTTCGTTGGAATTTAAGTTCAACTACGTTTCTCCAGGATGCCTCGAAGTTTCTCTTAGTTTGCTAGGATCACAAGACTAGATTTCTGCAGTGCTTGAAGTTGAGAGCACATTTCGACTTATTCTTAATTTTTCTATTAAAATAGTTAAGAAAAAAAATGACCGATGAAAAATCTACCTAAGTGGAAATAGTAATGCTATTGAGAGGTTTGCAAAAAAAAAAAAAAAAAAAGAAAAAAAAATCTAAGAAATACTCAAGTTGATTTCTCGGAGAAACTTCAGGGGAAATCCCAGTAACGGATTTTGATTCCATAACGGGACAAATTGAGCCACGTTTATTCTAGATTACTTCGTTATGCTTGAAGAGTGACCCTCTATATCAGCACATTATCCTTGCTACGTTTTCCACACTCATGGAAATAAATGGTATTCACTGCAATGGTTACATGTGTCAGTTTCGACACAAGTGTAGACCTTGTGACGAAAGAAATTTTTTTTTTCCTCATACGGTTGTTATTATGCGGGATTCGTCACCTCTCCGTACCTCAAAGCACACTTAAAATTCACGCCATGTTTCCTGTCCACTCCATCCTTCGTGCAAAAAGTACCCCTCCTGCTATTTTCTGAAAACGTTCGCTCACCTCTTCCATCAGAAGGCTTGTGTTTAGTCACCTCACATATTTTGCTCTCAAGGCCAGGTAACTATGGACAAAATTTACGTGTCAAAAAAACCAAAAATATACTGCGCTAAACAAAGAATTGTAGAACAGCAACTGTCAACAGTGTTGGTTTTATCTCTGCCGAAAAATTATATATAATAAAAACACACGTAAAGGGTATCTGTGATGAAAACCATGTTTAGATTTTGATTTTTCATTCTGGTGCTGCCGTAGCCATATATTGCATTTTTCCTCCATTCTCTCTCTCTCTCTCTCTCTCATACAGACAGACAGACAGGCACACACACACACACAAAGGAAGGGCTAGATGGAATAAGAGTTCAACTTCTTATAGTAGTCTGTTTCGCGGATAAGCGGATCCCGGGCCACGCAGCTTGACACTAACAACTGTCGCCGGTAGGCACATCATGAGCGTTTCGTGACCCGGCTCGGTGAGTGGGTAAAATATACAGCCTTCTAAGAGAGCTTCGGTTGGTGTCGGATCTGTATGCCTGTCTCATCTCTGAATTCGCTCTGCTAGGCACGCCTACACTTCAGCTTCGCTTTCTCTGTCTCTCTCTCTCTCTTTCTTGGCTTCCAACCCCCCTCTTTTCGCAAATCGCACGGTTCAACAACAGATTTCACCCAGCTACAAAATGTCAGCGTTCATGGGAGATGCTGCCGGCGGTAAAGTCCTCATTCTCATCCTCTGTCTCTCTCTTAGCTGGAAGGCTCGCCCTTCGTGTGCTGAGGAGACGCTACCGCCTTTCCACGAACGCTTGCTTCAGTTGCCGGCTTGCTCACCGTCAACAAGAGGCTTTGATCGCGTTCGATTTTGTGGTTGAACCGCGAATTTGCGGCTGATGGGAGGGTGGTGCGCGGGCATGTGAAATTAATCGTTAGGGAGAAAAACGGTTTTTATTTTGCTTGCATATCGAGATTCTTTCCCCCCCTTCTCTCTCGCTTTGTCCCACCCCCTCTTTCCTCCCTGAACTCCACTGCTCTTTTCTTCGTTTAGAGTCAGTCGCTTCTGAAGCAAATAAAAATAATTATAAATGGACGACATTTTCTTTCTTTCTTTCTGATCAGACAGGAGGTATTCTTGGTAAAGTGTTAGGAAATATTTTGAATGGCTGAGTGTGTCTACGATGTCACAATAGTCTACTGGGAATACCATCTAACCTCGCATCAGTATTAAAATACGATCATCCACAAACTGTTTTTTTATTATCCTTAATGACATTACCAAACAATATTCATAAGAGTGAGTCGCCGACTTCGTCATTCATCCTGTTTTCGTTGGAGTTATATAAAGCAAACTCTGTTTATATTGAAAACAGGTTTCTAAGCTTTTGACGTAGTCTTCCATAGCAAACACTTGAACAAACACGTTTAGCTTATAAAATCAACCGCGTGTGTAAATGAAAAGATGTACACAACCAAACAGGAACACATTGCATTATTTGCTTATTTGGTTTTACTTGTTCTTCTTCTTCTTAGATGGAATTTGTTATGCCAACCATGTTGTCTCAGAAAACGTAGACAATGGTGAGTAGCATAAAAAAACCACAAATATTCTTCAGTCAAGATTGGCACGAAGACAAATCTAATGCTCTTTCAAAAGCAACTAAATTTCTAGTGATCGTAAGTCTAGTTAATCTACTTTTGAGAGCGAACAAAAAACTTGTTTTATACTTGGAAAATCAAATCAAAAATAACAAACCAGAACTTCAATGATTACGTAGAGGTTGTGTTTGATGTATTTATTAGCTCACCTCAATCGAACTGTATTTGATTTGAACTACTACCTGATGGTAGTCACCTAGTTTTTTAATACAGCAACTCATGATGCATTTACACTGTCAAACCAGGTAAAATTTATCTTTTTAGCCGCTCCTCGTCTATCTTTCACTCAATTATTAAGTTATTTATAAAACCTGGTATGGTCAAAAGCAAGAATACAATTTTACCAATACAATAACCTATCATGTATAATTGGATCAACGGGGACAGTATGATAAATATACGGAGATATTCCATAAAATTCATTATCTAATCAAGTATAAGTTACTGAGATCATGACTTGGTATATATGTGTATGATGCTTTTTTATGTTTTTGGAGTTATATGGATCTGAATGCAGTGAATAAGAGACCAGTATAATAACAATGCAGATACAAAAACGTAAGAATGTCTAGAGTAATGATAATATGTATTAATCCAAGTATTTATAAGTTGATGGGGGGAGGCTTCAGTTGAATCGAGAAGGGATAAATGGAAGAGATAGAGAGGTTATTAGAGGGGGGGATGCTGATAAACTTTAATTGTTTACATGAGTTATAAAAGAAGATACATCAGAGAAAACGGCGATAGTAACTTCAGTTAATCAAGAAGCAGAACTGTGTGTAGAAATAAAGTGGACTCGAAAGAAACTGAAGGAAATAAATATATCTTGGGATGAATTTCTTGTGCAAAATAATATACTTGTTCTGTAAACCAACATAGTGGGCTGATAAATAAGAACATTTCAATGGGTTTTATTCTATCTTGTGGATTTCCTTCTGAGCCAATGAAATTATCCACTTACAAATATGTAATCAAACAAGAGAGAGAGAGAGAGAGAAAGACTTATGCCGGTCGTCGGTAAACTAGCAATCTTGGAAGAATGCAAACCGCCACAGTAAATTACAGAGTGCAGATGGTGTTACAGTAAGATTTAAGAATTTAGCACAAGTGGAAAGGCGACCTCTGAATGGCCAGCCAGAGTTGTATTGTACAATCAGAAAACCTTCTGTTAGTGACGTCATAAGTGAACGAAAGTCATAAAGTAAAACTTAAGCATGCAGGACGTTTGAGATGAAGCATAATAACTGTTCCTGGTTAGGCATGCTCGATGGGAACGACCAGAGGTCACGAACCTGTTAAAAAGTCAACAGAAAAATTATATGTTCGGAGTTAGTGCAGATCACTGAGTTTGCCTTGCTTGAACGACTCCTTATGAGAAAGTTTTTCATGTGTCATCTTTTATGACCTCAGTTTTTTCCTCCTCCTTTTTTGAGGGGGGGGGAATGCCTTTGCTTGTAAACTCCGATTTCAATGAATTTGGCAAACTCTGTTTAGTAGAGCTTAGTATGTCGACGCAAAATCTTATTTACAATTTCAGTTTTCTTGGTTCAATACGTTTGGTTGTTGTTGTAAGCGCTCGTGCTATACTTCTCTCGCCCCCCGTCCGCATTTATTGATTTCAGTATCGTATCTGATATGGAATAAATAAGTATGACTAAGGATATACACACACGTTAAGAACTCCAACGGATCTTTTGAATTTAAGGTTCTCACGGAACTTTGTCATTTTTTGTAAGAAAAAAAATGCTTTTTCACACAAGTGCGTGTGGATTTGGCTTTCGGTCACATGACTTGGAATAGTTGATAGAATCTCTTGGAGAAGCTAATGGGTTCGATAGCGAAAAACACTTTCTCAAAAGAGTTATTTAGTCAATTAGAAGTCGTAAAGTTCTTTTGTCTAGAATTAGAAATATTACTTCTATTATCACCGTCCTTCCTTGAACTAAGAGCGTAGTTTTAGATAAGAAAAACAGTATGGCACATGCATTGTATCTGAAATAGAGGGAAATTAGGAGTCAAGATAAGGTTCAAATAACCAGATTTACCTGTTTGAAGCGCTGAAGATGAAAGGCGAAGGACTCGTCGATTTTTGTGAAGTAGAGAAATGGATTTACGTTGATGTCATTCAAGTTCGTTTTTTTTTTCACTCAAAAACCTTCCTCGATTTATTTCCTCTTCGACTACACATCGAATAGAGAATAAGTTCTTTGATTACCAATGAAGAAAAAGTTAATATAACCTTGGATAACAAGGAAAGTGAACCATAACTATCTTTCAAAAGCTCCTACAGCGCGAGATTATGCTGATTGTGTATTATTCCGATAAAAACAGTCCAAGATAAGGAGTTTACATGTTCTTTAAATCTAGAAGTTCTTTATGAAGCAATTCGTGTCTCAATAGACTTTTGAAGATGAAAAGTCCCGAATTTTATACTGCACGTTGGGTTTTGTTTTTAGTAAAGTAGCTACTAGAGAAAAAGTTTTATTTAAAACTTTCTAAAGAGTGTTACTTTAAAGTCGACTCCGGTTTGAAAAGATGTTTTAAGAAACATCTTTTCACACATGAATCTGGAACTGAGTCAAAATGAAGCGGATCATTGATCAAGTTCTCTCTCTCTCTCTCTCTCTCTCAATGGTTCTAAATCAAAGTTACCGACTACTTGATTTCCTTCTGGTCAGACATCGCTAACTGAACAGTGTAGGCAACTTGAACATTGTCTAAACTTGACTGCATTCACTTGGAATAACTCCGTGAAGATGAGCGAGCTGGTGTTGTGTTTTCGTTAAATCCTTAAGTAGTTTAACATTATTGCATTCTCCATACGAATAATGGTTCCTTGATACATATTATTTATGTAAAAACCGGATTCCTCATGCAAGGACTTTAAATGATTTGTTTGGGCATATTGAAAATATGTTGAAGACTAGAGGAAGCATTACATTGTAAATAAAGTCAACTACTTATTATTTTTTTCTTACAATTGTATTTTTGATACTCACGACTTATCTTTGAACTTTGAAGTATCTAATGCTTCAGACTCCGGTCGTTCAAAGGTGAAAACTTCGTTTTCTCTGCCTACGCTACTATTTATGATTTCGTAAGAAGCGTGCAGAATTGAAGCAGGAAATTTAGGTAATCCCAATATACATGAATAAACACTTAAAAACGAAGTGTGTAGATGCAAAACTAATCACTTATTTACAGGTACATACTAAAACTGCTGTGTAGTGAAAACCTAATCTATCCATTGATTATGCGACAAGAGATACAAATTCCTACCATAAGTCCAACAAATTTGATTCGGTGAGGAACCGCCATGAATTTATAATCAAAATTAAGTTTACCGAAAAGAGAAATTCTTATAAGTGGAAGGAATGAATAATTAGTTGTAAATATGGAAAAACATGCAACTATTTATTTTTATTATTTTCAGCTTTTTTTCACAATTTTTAGTCATTAATGATAAATTAGTCACTACGTATAAATCGAAGTGGGAAGTTGGATTAGTTTGGAACTTTGGTCGAAACAACTACACTATGATTCCAGTCTAGATTGTCGATCCGAGAACTTGCCACTACGTATTGAGACAGGCAAAGTATCTTCAAAGGAAAAAAAAAATCATTATAAACAGCTTTTCGCATCCTAGACGGGTTCGAACCCAGGTTTTCCCAACCAGGGTTGGAAAAACCTGCTGATGTCTAAAACTAGAAAGGAATTCTTCAAGAACATTTCATTGATATACGAAAATTATTTCAACACCTGTTATTTATGATTACATATTGAGGCATGTAGAAGAGTCAAGCGAAAGTCTTTGGATTTGTGTATGTTTCATTGCCAGGCAGACAATCTTAAAAAAAAAAAAGTATCTTTTTGGTCAACGAAATATCGTATCGGATGGCGTAGAAAGTAAACAAAATCTGAGATCAGAAAAACAGTACTGGTAAGGTAATAAAATTGAGAAAAAAAAAGGACTTTTTTATAAGAACGTACCTGTGTTTACAATAAAAAAAATTCATCCAGTGAAAAGAGGCGACCAACAGCAGATTCAGCCACAGGCGGCAACAAACAACATGATCCCCCTCATCTCTACACCAGATTTAAAGGGGAAGCTAACGAATCATCATGCACTTCTCATTTATATGCAACGTTTCCCCTTTTCGAAACTATTCATGTGCTTTTTGCATGCGTTTCCTCCCCTATTAGGTCCCTCCCGTGTAAGATTTCCTATCTTAAGGCCCTGGATGACCGCGTGCGATTGAGTGACTATTAATTAATCCCGACTTCGCAGAGCTTCCACACGTTCTTAAACAAATCAGTAGCTGTAAGAGACGCTTTACGGTCCTCGGCCCGTCATACAAGCGTGGCGTTTATCGTTGTAAACAGTGTCTCACTTCGTTTGGCCGTCATGCATAGGAGACGAAACAAGAAAGTCTGGTTAGCATTCTTACGTCACTAACTCTGAATGTCTCCTTAGTTATTTAATAGCGAACTACGTTTCTACAGGGGCTACTAAGAAAAGCAGGAAGTTTTTAAATATTCACCGAAAACCACATGATAAACATGTAGGTTGAACTTTTACCCGGATTTCCTTCTATTTTTATAGAAGGGAAAATAATTCCGGGACTGTATAAGTCACCACACGTGGCTGACACAATTGTTGACTCCATTTGGCTTCTTGTAAACAATCCAATATTGTTGTTCAACCCTCTTCAATTTTTTTTTTTTGTTACCTTCATCTTACCGTTCTTTCACAGTCGTTTTTTTTTCCCATGATGCATTTTTTAACGAGCAAAAGCTGTTTATCTACACTATAATTACAACGTTGCTCGCTAGGTGACTCAATATACGCAGCCCTCAATTTTAAACTCCACCCCATAATAATAATAATATCCCCCTGGTAGAATGAACCGGCTGTTTTTTTGTGACTTGCCTAAGACCGAACCCTAGGGCAGCTGACACTGTCCTAACTCACACATGCTCCATTTTTAATGGCTATTGCACTCCGACCTGGAAGTACTTTGGAAGGAACACATCATTATTATTTTTTATGCGAATTTTCCTGTTGAAGGTTATAACGCTCTTAGTTATGGAAGTATAACCGAGACTAGATTGTTTCGATATCACTGGGACATGATGAAAACGAAAGAGGGAAATGTGTTCTCCTGTTTTTCAATTCTCAAAAGGCTTCTGTCACTATGGAAAATAATCAAAGGGAAAAACCTCGTTTTATAAAGCATGAAAAGGGATTTTTGTATGAAGTTGTTTCTTTTATTAATGGACGAACTAAAAACTCTTATTCCTAACTCCCACTTTGCAAATAACAAAATGGAAGTTATAAAGGTAATCACTATACTCGTGTAGAGAACGGTAATTGTGATTCACACGGAGAAAAACGACACCAGCGTCGACCGACATCAACGCGAAAGGGTTAACACATTTCTTTTGAAGCTTAAAGAATGATTCATTTCACTGAGAAATCTCTTTGTAACTTCCACTTGGTAAATTACATGTCCCCGAGACAGTAAGAAGGGCGGTAATGGTGACGTTCATTAGATGGACTCTGACTTAACACATTTCTAAGAAAAGGAATCTCAAGAAGATAGAACGTTTTACAAACTGATGGCTTTCCTCGAACACTGGTGTGGAACCGCTCGTCTAAAAACAGAGACGCATTGTTAGCCACCGTCATGTGCCCCGCAAGGCACTATTTCGGACAGCTCCCCACTCAACAAACCTCCCTTTAACGAAAGATGGATGACTTTTTTGTGTCACTTTCTAAATATAGTCCCCCAACAAACCAAAGATTCGTTAGATACTGCTTTTTATAGTTCGACCGCGGGAGGGCGCTAAATGTCTTGGAAGAGAGAAGAAAGTTGAAAACAAGAGACGGTTATTGTTAGCAGTATGAGTTGTGACGTTTATGAAATATCCAACGCACACACCTTGCTGACAGATGAAATTGATGGCTTCAGATTTAATCATGCCCTGCAAAGGGCATGCAAGTGTTGATGTGGAGCTAAAGAATTGTTGGAATACTTCATGCTTCCCTGGGCGTTACTACTTTCATTTGTAATAGGTTGCTCTACTTGAACATGATTTTGGAGTTCAAAATTGTGTGCGTCATGGGCAACGCTGTTGGAAATGCAAGTAATTGTTGATAATAGGATACCGATTTCTATTGTTTAAAATTACAAATACACACGCGTGCAGATGATTCTTTAATTGGTTGGCATTATACGTATTTATTTCATGCTTCTTAAATCAATTTAAATAAATGTAAATCAATAATCTCCATGTTCTAGATATTTATTGCTCATTTCTACTAAGAATGTTTCGAACACTACACGAATAAAAGCCATTTCGTATCCACCATACTAAACACTATCAAAAAGGCTTTTTACCACGGAACAAAATTCAAGCAATTAGGAACATATCCCAACTGTTGTCACTCTTTAATAAAATCAGTATCGTTACTTTATTGTTGGTCTTCGTGCGTTCATGATAGTGTTCTTGTGCTTTATCATTAAGGTTAGTATCGTATATAGCAAACAGAAGATAAGTTTAAAGGAACTTTATTTTTTGGAACAATTCTATGATGTTAAGATAGAGACATTTATTTTAAAATTATATCCGAATTAATATTTGTTTAGATTTGTGGGAGTGGCATTTTGAATTTTCATTCGTTAGGTCTTTAAGTACCCAAATTAAGCTCACCTAAATGTCGATGTAAGACTTAAGATTTTCCTCGTAATCAACGAAAAAAAAAAAGGGGGGGGGGAGATGGGTGATATCCTACGAAATGTGTTATCCTTGGTCTACAACTGTCAAGGATAAAAAATATAAAAAATCCGCCTCTAAACCAAAGCACGGTTCCAGTTCAGCAGAGCATTTGAGTGTCTGACAGCGTGCCTTTGTTATGTAATTTCAATGTTTATTATAGCGTTTTATCCTACATTTTTTTTTAGCCTTTTCCCATTTATCATATTATTCTGACAATCAACAATTGAATTAAATTGTTTTCAGAGCAACACATTTAACAATGAATAATAATAATCGCAATTTTAAACGTCTGCTAATGTGTATAATCCAATCAACAGAGTGAAACACTTCAACAAAGAAAAATTAAATCAAACTGATGACGTACTACAGAACAAGAAAAGATAGCAGAAGACACACAAAAGCAGAGACCGATCATTAGACAAAACATACTGAAAATTTATGAAAGTTATTGGGAAACAGCTTGAATGGATACCTACTGGTATGTTAGTTGGAAATGTTGCCACCACCTGCAAGCTACATGAACTTCGGAGCGATCTGGGACCATGAAGCACGAATATTCTTAGGAATGTTGGTATAAAGCGAGCAATGAACAAACGCCCATGCATAGTTAAGGACGTCATGACCGAAAGCTGGGCTCATTATAAGTTAATTACACTATAGAACCTCCAGGAGGTTCATACTTCATGATCCCACGACATCGTCTGGAACATGGATTTGGCAGGTGGTCAAATTGGAAATTTAATTTGACGACAATGGTGAGTTATATTCCGCGAATTCCGTAAATCGTACAAGCGTGTCCACCCAACACGCCACTGTTCTTTGTCGAAAACAGCCCCTATCACGAGATATCCCAAACCCGTTTGCTTTCAATCAACAAATGAAAAAAATGGATCAATTTTGTTTCGTGGCCCCCACCCACTTCCCCTGTCTTTAGCGGTGCAGAGAACCCGCAAAGGAATAATACAAATAAAGAGTTCTATATGCACACGATTACAGGCTTAATTTCCCTTCACTCCGCCCCCCCCCACCCAACCTGACATACTATTTGTCATCACGGAACACTTTCTTGTAATGTGGAACACTTATTAAGTCAATTATGCAAATAAAACCAGCTAGGAAATATAAAAAGAAAATATTAGAACGATGAAAGAATAGAAAAGGGACTGTTGAACGAGTATTCGTAGTAGGAATGCGAAGGAGAGTCTGATGAAATAGGGAGAATTAGAAGTGCACTGGCTCTTCAAGTCTTTATTAAGCCGTCCGTAGGATTGATTTGAACTTTTTGTTGACTTTCTGGAGTCAATGGATTTTACTTGATCAAAAGATAACATCGTTGACAATCAGAAAATAGCAGTTTTTTTTTTTTTATATAATATTTGAATACGTATTCAGAGTCTTTCTTTCCTGGAAATCAAGTCCAAAAGATTGACTCATGATTGTTAAAAAAAAATAGGTGATTCATAGCTTAAACAAGAGGGAAAAATTCCATTGTTGTTGATGATCTCGTGTTCAAAAGCATGAAGCGATATTTTTGATGAAAAAAAAGTAGCAAAGATAATGGATGGAGTCTGCGCATACTGTGATATTCCCAACTGAATCAAGAGAGAACACATGAATACAGTGGGCTGCAAAGAGAGTAGGAGGATAAAGTGGGTGTTTCGATGACAACTTGAAGCTATCCATTTCAGTGTTTGCTACACGAGTGAGACTTTTGCTATCCAACAGATAACTGATCTACTACGGGGTTTGCATTTCAAAATGTACAATAACACGAGGAAGCTGTTTCCAAATAACGCTATGTGCACTAAAAGTCTTCTTGGATGGCTTTATTGTTTCAACACAATTCGTGTTTAAGCCTAAATTTCCAATAGCGCGTTAGTCGCAAAGCTAACAAGTATTTAATAATAAAAGCAATCTGTTTACTCTGAAATTTATCCTAGAGAACTAAATATATAATGTACATGTATAAGTTACATCAGCCTGCAATTATTGTGTGCGATTGTTGGCTAGATTAATTGTTTTATATATGAACTGTTGCTAAGTGATCATGGCACGTTATCAGTTACTGAATACGGGTGACATATTGTTTATATTATCATAGGAAACGTAAATTAGATATGTCAGTAATTTTCGATTCCCTGTGAAATCATGACATTACACGTCCGGGATTTTGGATTGTTTCTGTTTTGTAATTGTATATATAATTTATTATTATTTTTAAACAATATTAGAACGCCCATCTACGTGTAATACCGACTTGTGATGCATATATTTGTGCATTTATTTATCAGTATAATGATTTTTTCTCTTGCTAGATCACATGTGAAATCCAATAAGGAAAACTAATGCCAGAATTCACCTTGTTTCAAGTATTAATTGAATCAGACGAGTTAGTAATGTTATTTTATTCATTCAAAAGCGTTAATTGGAATATATGCATAAGAAAGTCAGATCTGAAGCATTATTGGAGACACACAGACCAAGAAATAAAGATATCAGGTAATGATTCTATAAAGGAGCATATTGACCAGAACATAGAAGTTGTAAAGAAAAAAAATTAAAATGAATCGATATATATTCCCTCAAAGAATAACAATATCTAGACTTTAGACGAGAATAGATGAGTATTGGGGAAAGAATATGTTATAGCAATGCACTGAAGTTATTATTTTTTGTGTGTGTGTTTATTCTAAAATATTTTTGGTTCGTTATAATAAAGTAAATACAAAACCATTATTTTTATAATCAGAGTGTAAATGTAACAGTGGAACAGGAAGAAACTAGCAAAAAAGAGTTGATCAGCCACTTATATATATAAGCACGTAATGCACATGAATTAGATTATGACAAGCAGTATCGCTGGAGCTTGTGCTGTACTAATTAACAATAGGATATCTGGCACTGACGTCACACGTTGAATAATGGATAAGGTATTTATTCTCTCTGTGTATTACACTGGTTTTAAATGAGTGTTTACACGCTATGTTTTCTATTTAGCCTTAGGCTTAACAGATAGATGTTGGGAATGGGCTGGATTAAGATACGATATTCAGAACGCCTATCAGTTCTTATAAACTTAACCCCTGCCATTGTAATATTATTACTAGCACTAAAAAAATGAAGAAACATGCCTTACCTGTTGTGAAGAGCACTATTGCCTTCAAACAGCTATATTCTGCCGCATCCACGTGTAATGCCTTCAATTTCTCCACCTGTTCCTGGAAGATGCGGATGTGGTCCATGAACGCCACCACCCTGTCCGCGGCCATGGGAGAGGCATGAAGTCCTGCGGCCGCCAGGAGTGGGGCAACGTGAAGCGGCATGGAACACTGAGAGGCATTCAGCACAAACAGTTCACTCCACACAAGTCGTAGAAGCGCCACTTGGTCAGTGACTTGTAGGTCGGGAAAGAAAGGGATGTTCCTGGCCCACTCTACGGCACTAAACAACAGTCTGGCGGCCAGTTCACAGATATTGTCAATGCCCATGATGTTGTTGGGTTGCATACACTGGGCGTACCTTGACGGCGGATACGGCTCCGCTCGTAGGAGTAGGGAGATGAAGCTGGATAGATAGGAGTGTCCATTCAAGGCATCGCCATTAGTCAAGGCCATCTGTCCAGGTAGGGGATGCTGCGTCGGGGGAACTCGTCCTCGCTGGACAGCTGTGGGACAAAGGAGACAGAATGAAGTAGGCCGACTGGCCACTGGCGCTTGACAAGTGCCACAAAAAAACATTTTTTTTTTTTTTTACCGCGACAAGTAATTCAAAGCATTAAGATTACAGTCCTGCATTTAGTGCACAGAAAATATACGAATTTCAAAGAAATGACAAAAGAGGGCGTTTCAGTTACACAATCTTAATTTCCTAAGGAGAGAGAGAGGGATAGAGAGAGACAGACAGACAGAGAGAATAATCTTAATAAAAAAAAAAAAAGACACCCATAAGATGAGGGAGAAAGCGCAGCGCTAGATCGTTCTCCAGCTCCCGTCCCCCCAAGCTCTAGCGGCCGAGTCACACAAGTGGAACAGAACTGCTAGGAGACAGCTTTTTCTATAACCCATCAGCGATGGCGGGGCGGGAAAGTCAGGGAGAACGTGGCGCTGCGCCACGCCGCGTCGTGCTTCTCTGTGTTGTGTGTGTGTGTCGTATGTCGATAGTAGCTGCATGCTCCGGTGTCCGCCAGCTGAGCAAGCACTAGTAGCCCCTCTCCCTGTATACACTTCGACATAACAGCAAAGAATCTGCTGCGACTTCCGAACCGTAACTACGTCGTAATCTTGGGAATTCTGACACACACAAAAAATAACTCGCCGAACTCCCAAGATGCCGAGCTTTCGAAATGCACAGAAAAGCACGAGCCACGTAGCGACTCAGTTCTTTGTCCTACGCATGACCTCAACGTTGCTGCGGAGTGAGCGAGTGTCAAACCGCCTTGGCAGAAATCAAAGTGTCGAGATCAAGGCCTGGGACAAAGAGGAGGGCCGCAGAAGGGTGCTGAGGGAATAGCAAAATAAGCTGACCTGGGCACCTACCCTCCCTGCGCATGCCCATCTTTAGGCATTTCTTGAGACGACAATATTGGCACTGGTTTCGGTGATGCTGGTCGATGGGGCAGTTCCGGTTTCCACGACATGTGTAGGTCAAGTTGCGGCGGACACTCCGCTTGAAGAACGACTTGCAGCCTTCACACGTGAACTGTCCGTAATGTTTTCCACTGCTCTTGTCTCCGCACACGACGCATTCGATGTGCTGCTGCTGATTCTTCTCGGAACTCGAGGGTGTGCTGGGTTGCGTTGGCTGAGGCGGTCCCGCTGCGTTACCGTTCTGAGTTGGGGGCTGAGAGGTCAAGTCCGAATCGGGCGGCGTCGTACCCGTGCTGGTCGCCGGATCCCGCCACGGAGTCACGGCAAGGGCCATGCTAAGGTGGCGGGATAGCAGTAACGGCGACGTCGGCGTCAGATGAGAAGAGGTCGCTCGTCAGACAAAGCCGCTAGTTCTCGAATACACACACACATAAGCACGGCACGAGAACCTGCCTCCGAACTGCTGACTTGCCAAGGCCCCGAGTTTGCCGTCGAGTCAGATGTCACGAGTACACGCCCTGCTGTGCTACCCCGTGGCTACAATCGCCGACACTGAAGCCTAAGAGGTGAAGTGTGGTAAACACCGTGGAGCGACGAGTCAGACCAGAGCGACTGGTCGCCCGTCCTGACGTAGTCGAGTCACACAGCCGACTGGTGCTGCCACGCTCTGTCGTCACGTGAACAGGGCCTCCCTGTCGGAGGCAAGCCCCAAACGTGAACCGGGGGAAACGTCAGGAGCAAGGAGCTCTGAACCCACATGAACTGCGCGCGCGGAACAACTGCTACACTCGGCCAGGCCACGCCGCTGGCGCGCGAACGTCTGGACGCAACCCCCAGCTATTTTGAACTATGACACGACAGTTGAAACTGTGCGGTTGGCATGGCAACAGCTTCCATATACGGCAGGATGTGTCATTAAAGTTCAAGAAGCCTATTAGTGAGTGGTAATCCTGGGCTAGATGGTCGTGCCCTCCAGGCAATCAGGGCATGACTAGGCAACGCCGAGCTGCCTTCCCATTGGCTGTCAGCGGCGTCTGTAACTCGCTTCTACCGGAGCCACGGTGCGATTTTGGTATCCTTGCGCAGCACGCGCTAACATAGATCCTTACACAGGCGACTGCGTTGCGGCATCGTGTAGACAGAGGCCAATCCCCTGTTTGGTTTGGTGGCCGAGTACTCGCCTGCCGCTAGGAATGGGCTGGCGCCAGATGAAAAGAAGCACAAATCACAAATTCGGTGTGTGTGGAACTTAACCGCGCACAGAGCTATAAACCAGCCACCAAAGACGCGATCACATCGCACACACACGGAGGTTTACAGCGGTGCTTAGCAATGGGCGGGGTCGGAACACGTACAAAATACACGCTGACAGAAAAGGATCGCGCTGAACACCGTCCAGAAAGCAACTGAGCACTGTCCACTGGGTTACTGCTGAAGAATTCATTGTTTTAGGGGAAAGGAGGGGGGGGGGGTTTCATGGTCTCGTGAGCACTAATTACATCAGAACCTAAAAAAAAAAAAAAAACGTTTAAAAGAGTTCGACACAAGAGCCACCGTAAAGAAATGTATTGATCTGAAGGAGGCAGCAATAGAAAGGCATTGCTGGCAGAAGCTCTGGAATGAATCCTTGGGATCGTTGATCAACCATCTTCAGCTGACTTGAAGCTGCTCAGATTAACAAACATAATAAGGAGTAAAAACGCATTTTTCCCGAATCTGTTGTTGCTCCCATGCAAGCCATAACTCACCTCATAGGTGATTTTTTTTTTAGAAAAACACAAAGGTGACCTTGAGAGTGGGTTGCCATGACGTGTGGTCACTTGGTAAGAAGACAAGACTTCGGAATACACCTCATTATATCTGGTAGAGAGAATGAAAAGAGAAAATACCAGAGTGTTATAATTTTTATTATTTTCCCACCATTTCTTGCTTGTAATAAAAACGGGGATGGTTACAAAAGCGAATGCCAAATGTGTGTGTTATATCGATCAATGTTTAGTGGATTACTTATTTAACAGAGTCGAACTGCTATTTCCTGTTTTAAAGGTTGAACTTGTAGCCGATTTGCTATTCAGAGTGAGTTTGTTTTTTGTAAAAATATAATTTCATATTTTGAATAATTTATAATTCTGTTTGTTCATGATTCTGTGCGAACTTGCTTATTTTGCGCTGTGTGACCGTACTCAACCCTAACAAAGTAGTATTGTATGAAGCATACGCGCTCACCAACAGCTTACTCTTAACACGCGAAATGACTCATGGGAAGCGACTTCGTCAGAGTAACGTTGGTCAATTATGATACGTTTGTTTATTTTTTTTTTTTAGCAAACTCATGATGTAAGAACTATCGAAAATATGTCACAAAAATTTAAATTGTTTATTTAATATTTTGTATTTAAAGACAGAATAAGTGGAGGAAATCATAACAGTAGTGACGTATTTTGACATATTCACACGCCAAAATTGACGTGTTTGAAATAGAGATCACCTCGTTGGTATTTGCCCCTCGGTTGGAATTCGAATCCCATGTATGACTTGAAGAGCCTCCTATAAGAGCTTTTTAATTGAAGATGGCTGACATAGACCTAGTTGTATATTTCTTCCAAAACTGTGATTTTTTTCATCACACAAATTTGCCAGAAACACACACGTAATAGCAGACAATCAAATTAACATATTTCTAAAATTTAAATTTATGCATCGGTACTTCTGCGCCATCTATTGAGTGCTAATAGCATACGTATTAGGTTACATATTTCTGTATAGCGATTTTTTTTTAAGGGAATTGCGAGTTTATAAGAAACAGAAGTCGGCCACGGTTGTAAACTTATATATTGCTTGAGTCTATTTTATACGTTTTTTTTTTTTTTTTTTTTTTTTTTTAACTGGTAAAATGCAGCTGGTTTGAGTATAAAGTGAGAAATTTGTTGATCATCTTTCTATACGGCTCAATCTTTTTCTATATTGGTTTCGAACAATTACATGTACCAAATCAAGCAAAAAAATCAAATGAAATAAAAATGTAAAAGTCCGCTTTTAAGAATTAAGCAATTTAAATGGCGATTAATAAAAGTCCGCGCGGTTAGCCCAGTGGCTTTGCGCTTCGCAACCATATTTGCTATTCAGAGTGAGTTTGCTTTTTGTAAAAAAATATAATTTCATATTTTGAATAATTTATGATTCTGTTTGTATATATACCTGGGGAAGGAGTGTCCTAGGTTCGATTTCCGTCGAAGACGCGAAGAACTGGAGAATCTTTCTCAAGCATAGCCAAGTTAGCCGGTCTTGGGTGCGGGCAGTAGGGTTTTTTCATCCCACAAGCAGGCAAACCGACCCCGTGAACATACGCTCCTACAGCCAAAAAAAAAAAAATATATATTCCCCCCAGCGGCAGACTAGGTGATTGGGAGCGTGTATTAACACGTAGTCGCATCTAAGTAACACGCGAACCCTGCATAGGAAGCGGGAATAACGCGTAATGAAAGAAGAAATGGCGATTAACAAAGATGTATGGCGATACATAATAAATTCGCAAGTGCATAATGTTTCTTTCTCTCTTTTACTTTTGCTCCCTAATCCTTTAGTCATTTTCCTTCTTATTCAGACGGATGAACATCATCCCGGAAGTACAAAAACGTTGAACATCTTGGGATGCACGAAGACAGACAACAAACAATCCGATAGATACTGTTCGACACTACAAGTCAATATAACTTGGATATAATTTTGTCCAACGACTGTTCTTTTCCTTACTCTTGGAATAACCAAACTTTGAATCCCTTTAGGATGCGACTAGCATTACAAGAATTCTTTTAGTTGATCTTGTGTGGAAGTGGAAGGATTTCCCTTCGGAACATTCAGATATTTTCCTATGCAATTTACAGTTGATAACAGCAAAAACAAGTGTTCAGAATTTTCTCGTGTGAACGGAGTGACTAATATTTTTGACTTTGAAAAGTGTGTGTGTGGGGGGGGGGGGACATTCGTTTCGAATCTGCTGCGAAGGATTTTCATAAATGCAGTCACACCTTCTTACACACGCGTAGAGCAGACAACAGTTCTATAGTGATTGGACCTGGAGTTGTCCACACAGCTTTAAGGATACTTTATTATTTACAAGAATCAGCCAGCCAATATTCTCGACTAATTGGCTAAGAAAATAGCCCTGCAATCGGGTAATTACCTCTTCTAACACCCCGTCTTGTCTTAAGCAAGGTTGTGTTTGTCAGATCGTGCTATTTCTCAACACACACACACCACTGGCAGGCTTCAAGGAATTTTCCTGTATGTACGTCATATATGACCCCCCCCCTCCGAAAAAAAGAAAAGAAAAGAAATCCTCTACAGGTGTTGTGAAACAGTACGTGATTGGTGTAAATTTTGGTAAGATGCAACCTTAAAAAAAAAAAAAAGGATTTAACCATACACGATTTACTTTCGTTCATTTCCTTGTGCATTGTATTTGTTCTTAGGATTTAAAAAAAAAATTTTTTTTTCAGGAGAAATCCTCCAGTAATTTAAAGGAGAAAAACGTGATATCTTTAGTGAACAGTACACAGCACTGCTAACATTTTGTTCTAAGCGAATCCCACTCAAACGTACTTTTAAACAGTTTGCGGAGGTCAAAGGTCGCTGTACAAATCGCGAAACGAGTGTCCCACATACAAAGAAGAGTGCGGCCAGCTGCTCCCGCAGCAAGATCCTTTCTCCTAGCAAAAAGACTAACGGGAAGTGATCAGGGAGGTTCCGCCAAGGGAGAAAGGTCAGTGAATAGGTCCGACACGGAAAGATTTGTGAACATTTTAGGGCTCAAAGGTGTCCAATACAAGCTTGAATGGGACAGACTGCTGGCGGTGACATCCCCCCGCAGCCAACACCAAGACTGTTAATATTTTGAACCCTGTTCGGTTGGAAGAGGCGACAATGTTTCCTGCGTCAGTTTGACCTCTTCTTTGTGTTTTGCCGCCAAGGGTCATCTTCCATGCGAACTATCTCCAAGGGGTCGGGCGAAGGGGTTGCCGGGTGATCGCCGAACCTTTACATGCTCTTGACCATACCATGTCACGGATGGGTGACACCCATCTCACCGGCACATGGTCCAGCATTCCCCTCTGTCGCTCTCCCATGGTCTAGGGTTGGTCTCCCAGCAGGACTTCAGCTTCGAGACACCAGAAGGCTGACCTCTGATCTCTTCAATGACCTTCACATCGTTCGACTTGCGGTGGAAGGGAGGTCGAAGGGTGGTTGGAATGTTTTGACTGCTTCAGAACGACGTTCTGAAGAGGGGGATGGGGTTGGACATGAAAGCAGACGCTAGCGAGACGATCTACTCTATTTTAGCAGGAGAGATTTCTAAGTCTCTCTTGCTGTTAATGTAAAGAGAAAATCTAATTTTGTTTGAAATTTCTCTTTTTTTTGGGGGGGGGGGCTACTTTGGAGTCATTTAAACATTAGATCGTGACTGAATGTTAAAAACCACAAAGAAAAATGGAAAATATTACAATTTTCTTTCGTAAACTATTCTTTACCACTTATATACAAATTCAGAAATTTATTACGAACATGTTATGACTGCGAAGGTTGGTTTTGAAGCGATTTGTTTAAATAACAAACAAATCGCTTTCAGAACTATAAAAGTACATTTGTACATAGATGGTCACGCCCGAAAAAAAAAAAAAAAAAAAAAAAATCCACCAGAAAAATCATTTTAATTTTTTGTTTTATTTCATTAGTTGCCAACTCAACAAACATTACGTTTATCTACATCCTTCATCTGAAACTCATCGTTTGTTTTCTTCACTCCATCTAAAATTGCAACCGAGATAAACACCACAGACCAAAGAAAAAAAAAAAAAAAACAGTGAGGGGGGGAAGAATAAAGAAAAAGAAAAAAAAAAGGAAAAAAAGCTGGAACGACAAATCATCGAACTGTGACGAAGCACGTGAGAGCACGTGCAAAAGTAGCACCCTTTGTCCTGACCCGACACGAAGTCATCGAAGCGATGGTGGACGCATTAGAAAGAGGTAAAAAAAAAAAAAAAAAAAAAAAAAAAATCAAGACCTACAAAGGTCTGGATGGAGTGTTCGAGAGTAGTTTTACTCAACAAGGAAAACAGCAAAAGAAACATCTTTTCGAATCTCTTTTCCTCCCCCTCACCCCCGAAAAAAAAAAAAGTACATTGTGAAATACGGGCTGTCAAAGGATGTCTTATGTCGTTCGCAGTACTATGTGGTTAGAAACCGGATTTATTTAAGGTACTACCCATTTAAGGAAATGGTAGTTTTTGTATCTTTATGTAGCGTTTTGGCTCTCGGCCATAAATGGAAGCACGTGCTTTGTGAGTAGGGGGGGGGGGGATCTTAACACTGTTAAGGTTTACTGGTGTGATAGGAGAATGTGTAACAGGACACGACAGCGATGAAGCTAACTTATATATGCGGGAAGACTGTTGCATTATGGATTTGAGGACCGTCCTCTTTGTTAATCCTTGTGGAATGAATTTGTTCTTAAAATTAACTTTTTTTTTTTTTTGCATCTTCAGTTTTCGATTAATATAACTCCTTCTCATCTGGATGAAAGAATCCGGAAACTCCCACTCTTAGAGACCAAACCCCTAGAATTTTATGAAGCCACTTCACGCTTTCGATAAGCCAGAATAGATGATTCTCATAGCCCGTGGCGAGACCACCCTTTTTTTGGTTAAAACGGCAACCTGTTAGTCGGACGATAACCACTTCGCCAACCAGGCTGGCACGTTCTGTATTTCAATCTCTTTATTTAAAATTATCTTCAGATTTTTGCTCATTTTTGGCCCATCTTCTCTTAACTAAGATGTCTTGTTATAGTCAAGTAACTTGACATCTTAAAAATGCAATACCGTAATGACAATACTTCCTCTTGACTTTGCTATGTCTGTCAGCGAGTGTGTTTTCTGGTCGGTCGAGAGGTAAAAAATCACATTTTCCAGAAAGAAAATCTCCGCCACCTCCGTTTGAGACTGACTAACTCATCTTCATTTGTAAAAACCTTACAAATGTGTCTCTGACAGTGCAGACTTGACTGACTAGAATCCTGATCTTTTGGCCAAAGAGTATCATAGCTACTGACAGCGCTACTGAGATGCTTGCATATTTTTTTTTTTATCTGTTGCTTTGTTTACGATTATACGCAGTATTTTTTTTAATGATTTGTTAACAACTACTTTTAGATTCACGTGCTTCATTTTGCAAATCTTTCTCTTTGCTTAACATCACTATCGGGTCATCAATCTATTATAGATGACACCGAAAAACAGTTTGGGGCATGTCTTTACTGCTTGTCTCCAATAGCATTCTGTTTTCTTGATGTTACCATGACATCGGTGCATTTTTAGGCTTTTTTTTTTTCCAACGAAGCTGAGAGCACCATCGAGTGCAAAAAAAAAGTGCCTCAGTTCTTCTCGTTTTTTTTTAAATTGCGTGATGCTTTTTTTATGAATTTTGCATAAGCTTTAGAAAATTTTACGTAACTTATTTTATATAGTGTGCATATTTTTGCGTGTCAATAACTATCATTGAAAGTTGTTTAAAATAATAATTATATAAAATCTTAACACGCGGGCTTCAGTTGCTATTTATTATGATAGAAGAATGAAATAAAAGAGAGAATTTAAATTATTATTCGAATCGTATCTGTAATAATGCAGTTTAAGTGATGAGGGTTATTCCAGTGGTTTAAAGGTATATCAGATTACCACAAAAGCCTTAAAAAGTACCTACTGAGAAATGCTATGGTTCACTGAGGACTGTGGAGAGCTTGGTCTAACTGCCAGTTGTCAATTGCTGTCTTGCTCTCTTCACGTTGAGATGGCATCAATGAATTTTTTTTTTCACTGATGATTTTTTCTTCTCTGTTGTTGTTGTTGTTTGACATTTTTTAAACCGTTTAAATGTCTTTGAACTTTTCGATGGCATTTGCCCGAAAGTAGGTGATGTATATAAGAACGTCCATTTCAAGCGATAGTGATGGAATATATGTATATCGGTTCTCATTCATTACGTAAGGTTTTCTAGAAGTGGAGTAGTTGACTGGAAATCATGCATTATTTTTTTAAATGATTAGAGTCTGAAAATATTTTTAAAATTATAAATGGCTTCGGTAACGTCTTTACCTTTCATCAGATCTTTTTTTTTTTTTTTTCCTTTTTAAGTTAAGAATCTGTTTAGCAGATTAAAGCTATTAATTCTGAAAAAAAAAAAAAAGAAGGTTTTTGATGTTCAAAATTTAGGGACGGTATGTGACATGCCCATGCGCAGTAACTTACGTTCTGAGCAATACATTAAAGGCTAAATGATCCGGTGTGTGAGTTATAATGCAATGCTTCGTGATGCCTTACTAGTATGAATTGTAGCTGATGGTGGAGTGTAATTTTTATTACTTTTATTTAAAAATTGTATGAGTTATAAATCTGCAGCTCATCAGATACATAATGGGAATAACAGTTTATCTTCTTTGTACAAGAATCTAGACATTCCCCTCCAAAGAAGCTGAAAGAATTAAGAATTAAACGAATATAATCAAGCTATATTTTTCTTACTTTTTTTGCACAATAAGAAAAGGTGAATATGTTGATTAAGACGTACCCCTCTGTAATAAAAATCTCCAATTAGGCCATGCAAGATAGATAGATAGATAGATAGATAGAGAGAGAGATGTCAAATTATGGGCTAAGTGGTTTATTCTTGATAAAAATAGTACCGAGATAATCAGAGCGCTTGTATTCTGATAAATATTATGAACATCCCACATAGCAGTGACTCTCTCTGCTTTCTTATCATACTACTGTTTTGTTACGATGCAATGCGTGTGCATCTATTACTTGTCTAGACACGTTAGCTCACACACTCTATTAATTCAGAATAGTTATCATTTGCCCAATTAAATCATAACCAAGAGATAAAAAAATGCATGATTAAAATAGTCAGGAAACTTACTAAACTATGTAAAATTAGCATAATGCAAATATCACCGTCAGTCACAATTCATCTGACATGCGCATGCACACTTGTTTGAGTTTTTTATTATTAAAAAAAACATCGAATAAAAATCAGACGGAATAGCAAGTCGCAAAAATTTGTTTTAAAAGGTAATGGTAAGATAGAACGTATTGTTTTAAAAATCACATAATTAATTATATTATAATAATAAAATGACTGTATTAAGTCGGATTTTATCATCTTCATTTGCGAAATATTGTATACATCGTTGTGTGCCTGGAAAAAAAAAAAAAGGAAAAAAGTTCTCCACCGTTTAGTTTATCACAGAAGATTTAATCTTGAACCAAAAGCGCTAAAAAGTAAAGAAAAATGAATTATTTGGTGGCATTTTAACGTATCTTAGAGCAGAACAAATTAGTTAATAAATTAGACTAATAAAATAAATTAGTTTCTTCGCTCTTTTCATCAGAGTTTCAGATAACGTGGGTGACGTCATGTTTTAATTTCCACTTTAAACATTAGACGTCATTATTGCGAGTGATTTGGAGTTTATTTTTTAAATGCAGCAAAGGAATAAATAAAATGGCAAAGAAGAAAAAAAAGGATGGAAAAAAGAAAATAGATATAATAACAACAGCTTTGAATATTAACGGACAAACAGTTGATTTACTAGAGAATATTTCCCATGCGAATTATGGGTCTACTTTACATGAGACTGTAAAAGAAGAGAGAAAATCTTCCAGACAATCAACAACTGCTTTAGACAACAACCAGTCCTCTATGGGAGATCCCCAAAGGGGATTCTTGTGCCATAATTGGTCATCGCGATGCGTCCATACCATTCTTGTGCGGAAAATAACAGTAATTGTACACGAGGTCCATTCCCTTGTTCCGATACTCGATCCTAATTAGAAATACATACTGCGCAGAAGTGGCCATTTAGTTGAAGCTGATTACAATAATCAGACGCTGGGTCCTTGGCGAAGAACGAAGAAAGGTTGAGAAAGATACTACGCAAGGTGGTAAGCAATGTGGGCTTTTGCACAAATAAACGGTTGCTAGTAGCAGGCGTTCGAGCGAAACAAATCAACTCCGCCATAATCGAGGTATCGCAGTACCTCGTTACCTTTGACCCCCGAACACGCTCCACATCCTTCAACGGGTATGGAATGGAGAAAGATCCTCTCATTGTGCGATCTTCGGTAGAGGAGCAGTAATGTGAATAATCCAATCCTTTTATTTTATTTTTTTCACATTGGCCATTGGCCTAAATACTAGCTATAAGGAATATAGAGAAGGTATTCTGACGACTTCATAAATTATGGAATACTTGTCGGATTCATTGACGGCCAATGTCTATGAAAGAAAGTCGAATCTAATATGTAATAATGTGTGTGTGTAGGGGGGGGGGGCGGGGATGAGCATCAAAATTAAAAAATAAAATAAAATAAAGAAATATACTGGAACTCGATACGACACGCATTCTTTACCATGCAAACACAATAAATAATTTATAATTGAAATTGGATAGAAAACACAACTGAATTTTCTTGCGTGTATTTATGGAACTGTCCACTTCTGATTTCTATTACTTTTTTTTTTTTTTTTTTTGGCACGTGATTTCGCGTAGCGTGTTGGTTGGTTGGTACCAGAAGGTGAAAAATAGGACCTGGTCGTGGTATGTATAAAAAGATCATCGCTGATTTATTTTTAATAATTCACTGTTCAAAAACAAGAAATATTTTTACGTCAGTCAGCTTATTACCAAAAAGATCTCTAATTCTGTTCCCTTGACTATATACGAGCCCACTCAATAGGTAGTGGATGCTCCCCTTCTGGTCAACGTTTCAATGTACAAATAACAACTAAATTTTGCTTGTTTTTCGTGATGTAAAACCCAAGTTTCCGAAGGGGGAAAAAATCCTTCCATCTCTGAGATCGGCTTCAGATGAAAATCTCTGATGAAGGTTCTTCGCGTGCTAGAAGGGATACGAACCCAGATCTTTCCAACCAAAGATCAATTCTTCTAAAATTTAGTCCCGAATTTTACTCTTATAATATTTCAGATTATTTTTATTCATTCAACACACCAAAATTTCAAACCCCGTTTCATCGAGGCTATTCATTAAAGGCGTCATAAGTCTTTTGTTTGCCGCGCAATCTGCTCCCATCCTGTAGCAACCCTGAATCGCAGAATCCATCCCTACCCAGTTTAATGAGCTTACGGTCATCAATTTATACTGTCTTTGAAACCATTAGTCTTATCTAAGTTTTCATAGAGCCTCGCTCAGACAAGCCTCTCCAACACCTTAACGTCATTACTGTCCAATGAGAGTCTATAATTTTCCACCCCACCACGATGTCCGTTTTGTTTATAGCAGCGTGTCAGCATTTTTCCAATCACTTACACCATGTCTTCAAACATTAGTTTATTGAAAGAAATGCGCCATTGTTATCGCCGTTATTTAATAGATTTGACTTAGATCCGGGATGTTCGACTAACACTATGGGTGGTCACTCATTTAATGTTATTAGTGGTAGTACGGCCTTCCATTTGCCTACTACGTGGTTATTGTATTTTTGCTAATAAACTGCCTATGTAAACCTAATCATTGGTATCGACAGGTTCACAAACGTATTTCTAATTTTGTGAATGCAGTTGATATTACTATGGCTATTGCTTCAAGTAGAAAACATACGCTGAATTAAAAGCAAATGATGAAGATCTAGATACTGGCAGGTAAGGGTTAAGATCCCAATAATAACACATCTTATTTCTAATATTAAGGTTTCTATAGAAACACTTAAACTTGCAATGAAATTTCATGCACACGAGAATAACTTTACTGTGTTTCTTTGTAAAATCAGTATTTTATTTTATTATTATTTTTATTTTTATGTCAGACATCTCGCCAAACTTATAGACGTGTGGATAAAAAGGATTTTAAGAGAAGTTGGTATTCTTGATGCTTTTTTTTTTTTTTTTTTGAACAGGTAAAAGCCGTATGTAGTCTTTGGGATAAACAGTGTGAGGAAGGCGTTCTAAAAAACAATAGTAAATGAAATGCAAGAAAGTGGAGGACCCGAATTTGGTTCAGTAATTTGAAGCTAGAGACAGTAAATGGATGTCGACAATCAACTTCTCGTGCTTTTACAGGCTCAAAGGAAAGTGTAGAGATGATCATGGCTAGTTCAGCGGAACATTCGTGATGTGTGAGACAACGGTCATCAAAAAACTGGATTTCTTCCTTCTGGAGAACATTAATGTGTGTGTGTGTGTTGACACTTCCAAAAAAGACGTTCTCTAAATTGCAGTGTTGCCCTTAGATCGGAAAAGAGGGCCCGTGCTCCACGCTTTAGAGATCTCGCATATCACACACACACACACACACACACACACACACACACACACACACACACACACACACACACACACACACACACACACACACACACACACACAATAAATTTATTAAGTAACAGAAAAAAATAAAATATTCAGAATCTTATGGAAAAATAAATTTTATAGAATAAATATATAATAATATGAATTATGTATCTCTTTATTATTACGCATCCAAACATCGCTGGCCCAACAACAGAAAACAACCAGACATCCGCAATAATTAAATTCAGTAATCTTTGATATTTTGTACACTTTCAGTTACATAAAAACCATAGCTTTGCTTCAGACATATTTTTTCGATTTTTTGTCGAAATGTTTCGACATTTGAAGGTATTTTGGTCAAGACAAGAAGACAGAACTTACAGAAGGGATCCTTAAATTTAAAAATATAGAACAAACAAAGTTTTTTCGTCCTATTTCCAGCCATACCAAAGGCTTTCAACGATGCCGGCTGCCATATTTACTCCTCGGGGTAAGGCAGTGCACTTCGGAAAAACCTTCCACGGTTACAGTTTTCTCGTGAATATAAAGGTGGCCCCTCCCTTCAGATTAGGGAACTTGTATGACTTCTTTCGCCTCCACTCTTCCAGGAGAAGCTGGTCTCGCAAGTATGCTCATCCTAAGAAATTCTGACAGGGTGGTCAGAATATCTCACTAGAAGGATCACGCCGTCTTATGTATAATGAAATGTAATTACAACGTATTCGCGAATTCCAAGGAGGGTCGACGACGCCCCTTGACCTTACTTAAGGACGCCCTTATTCACTGGTCGTTTGGATGTCTTCATTCAACGATTTCCATTCATCCAGTTTTCTGGATGCGACCCCTATACAAGTTATAAACTTTTTTTTGGGGGGGGGGGAAGAAATATGTTTCTTATTTGATTTCAGAGTGGGGTAACTTCCACTTTATTTTTGTACTGAATACGTTGCTCATTGCTGTTAAGGGCTTTAATGTTTTATTTTTTAAATTTTTTTTTTCTTCTGAATTTTACTGTAAAATTCAGAAGAAAAAAAAAAACGAAAAAAAAACCACTAAAAAAAAAAAAGAAAGGGCGTCATATATCTTCTTCTTCTTATTCCTTCCGTTCCTCTTTTACCTTGCGGTGTCGAGGATTTTCTGTTCACTTAACCGCTACCGTATGAGGATAAGGTAGTTAGCCGTATGCCTTCCGGTGTGTGTGTGTGTGTGTGTGTGTGTGTCCTATGTTTGCAGATGGGTGTGTGTTCACAGGCTGGTTTGTCTGTTCTGGGGAACAAAAACCCGAGTTTCCGGTTGGGAAAAACCCCCTACTTCTGTATGCGACCGGCTAACTCACTTTTAGTCGAAAGAAGCCAGATAAATATTCCTCACTGACGGGAATCGAACCCAGGTCTTTCAAAACGTCATATATATATATATGAGGTAAAGCTCTTTGATCTTACTGAAGCAAACATTCCACGTTTTTATGATAATTCTGTCCATGAAATATTGGAAGCCTTAAGCATCCTTCCCCACAATACATTAACACTATTGGGGGTAAGGATTAAATAATCCGAAAACTTGAAAAAAGTACCAATATTGGAGCCGCTTCTGGCCCGTAGTAAGCAAGACTTTCACAAATATTCCTGTCATAGAGGATGCACTTGTAGGCAGCGAAATGGAGCCATCAGAGGGAGTTTAGCTAGAAAGACCGGGGTTAAAATACTGTCTAGGACGAGAAGAATCTTTTCAAATGAAGGTAAATTAGTCTCTTAAGGAGGCAAGAGCTTCTCCTCCCAGAAAAAAATTTTTTTTTTTTGTTTTGTTTTTAATTCCAACAAACAGGCAAATCGGCCAGAAGAGTCGTATCTTAAATACAGTACAGGAATATTTAAATCGATGGTTTCCACTCGCCTTGTTTTACGGATGATCAAAAACGTTTCTCTAATTTTTGAAAGTACTATCTACGAGCATGTGAATATTTTTTCGTTGTGAGTGGTAACCAACTAAGCCTACGAGATTATGAATTTTTTCCCTTATTTTTTTCTTTATTTTTTCAAAATAAATTTGCATTATTAAAAGATTATTGTTCATTCGTTAGCGTTTAATTTGATTCTTTAGAATATTGAAAAAAATGTAATTAATTGTGAATTTTCTAGGCTTTCCGACTTGACTAGCATTTTTAAAATAAACTAAAACAAATCAAGCCCATTGCGAAATATGGACATATTTATATCCTCCACATTAATAAGCCGACATTTATTGTTGCAAGCAATGATAATCACTGCGCATGACGGAAATTCAAAATGGATTAAATCAGAATACTGTCATGATTCCATAGCTATAACAAACCTGTACTGTATTTCAAGAGTAAAATGAGATCAGATATAATAAGATAAATATATTAAAATAAAGAATTATTTTCAGATAACTAATATCTTATTAATATACATTCTATATAATGAATTAATAACTAATGCTTCTATGGTTGAATAATATATTCAATTACTTTATAGAACCAAGAAATTTGTGGTTTAGATGGGCGGAGATGACTTACTAATTTGTTAGCTAACGTTCGAGGGTGGGGAGGTTAAATTTTTGACAGTTTGTGACAGAAGGAAAATAGTGTTACGTAATTTATGGACAGTCCTTGTGGTGCGAACCATAAAATATTTTTTTAGTAATTTAAATCAAGATGCTAATGCAGGTAAAAAATACCCCAAAGCAAAATGCTAAATATTCTCATGGATTACGCATAAGATATTCTCATTTCACACTGACTGTTAACAAATCGGGAGACCCCTGTGATAGCGATTGTGATGATTATATTTGAATGACCTTTTTTTTTTAACTTAGCATCGGTAAGGATAAAAATCAAGGATTTCTTACTATTCCAACGATCTTAAAGAAGTAACAAGAAACGAACATGTTTATAGAGAATAGTGTGCATTTATTAGCGGCAGTGCACACATCGTACTTGACATTTGATAAAAGAGGTACGCGCCAAGGGCTGCCGTTAAAGTTCAAGGGTGTCTTTGCGAGTCATAGTGCTGCAGTGACACTTGGTGCTAATCCTTCCGACAATACTTACTCTTCCTAACACGTGTCATTGACGCCAAATGAACAACAAAACCACCCTTGTCCAATAACAACCCCCAGTGGGTCCTGTTATTCCCTAACTACATTGATTAGTGCGCTCATAATTTGTCTTTGTGGTGTCAAACACAATTACACTGTTTCCTAAAGCGCCCCCCTTTGCTTCCCCCCCATCGTTCTCTTTGTCCTGCCTACGCGGATCGGACTGGTGCCTGTTTACTATGCCAGGAACGCTCCAGAGTGCCGCCAAGCGTTTGATGGTAGGCTCGTCACGTTAACGTGACATACAGGAGAATGCTGAGCGACTGCACGCTCATGTAAAGTTCATTAAGAGACGCAACACGGCGAGCAGTATAGGACCCTGAGCTGCAGCTAACTAACTCCGCACAGATACATTTAGCGAAGTGAACGTCAAGGTAATCTCTGGTAGGTGTATCGGGGATTGATCTTGATGGGGATCTTGCGACACACGTTTATGGAGTGGGGATTTTATGTGATAGATCGGTATAGATAACAGCCTTAGGTTAATGAAATTATATGGACCTCGGAAGTGGGCGAAAAGAAATATAAATGCATTAAGGATGGGTTGTAATGTCTTCAAGTGCTTTTTTTTTCTCTCTCTCTTCTTTTTGTGCGTGTGTACGTGCGTTTGCCTGCTTGCTCTGTAGCTCTACGTATGCATGTAGGCTTTAAATTTATTCTCGTGCCTTCCTTATAGCGCTGTCAAGAAATGCATAAAAATAAATGAAACCAGTTGGCTAAGTTCAATCACTCGCATTTTCCTTTTTTTTTTCATGATTATTTTTGATTTATTACTAATTAATTTGATATTGAGTATTTGGTGTATGTAAATGAATACATTTTCTTGAATGTAAAGAATATTTTAAAAATTTCCGACTATAGTCCTTTTTTTTTTTTTTTTTCTGTTTGTTGTTCGTTTTTGTTTCCCTACGAAGCACAGTGTTTGGAAAGTGAACACGTTTTGTTATTTTAAAAGAAGTTATTGTTCCTTTATCCGAGGATGTGAATGATTGTTACCATGACAACAATCACCGTTGGCTGTTGTTACAGTTAAGTCTGCCAAGAAAGTATATTTCTATCAACTGCGCATATTCTCCAGCCAATTTTTCCATTTTGCATGAGGAAACTACGAATTTCGGAGATTTTTCTTGATTAAAAAGAAACTGCTACCTCTGCATGACAAGTGAACTGGCTTTCGGTTAAAGAACCGTAATAAATGACCCTCATTCAACTCAAATATTTAAAATCAAATGGAATTGCTATGCTAAGGAGTGTGTTTCATATTATTATAATGTAATACATAGTAAAGAGCTTCAATAACTCAGCAGTTATAGACGATGCTCTTTGATCGGAAAGACTTGTGTTCGAATCGACGTGAAGAACCCTCAGGGCTTTTCAAATAAATGCGAATTAGCCGGTGTCATACGGAGGTGGGAGGGTTTTACCATCCCGTAAAGTAGACAAAGTGGTCAGAAGAATACACGCACTTTATAGTCATAGCAAAATGCAGATAGGATTAACCGCCGTATCAGAAACAGCTAGCAGACATCTACGAAGGTAGGTTACTTGGCCGTGACAGACCAGTGAGTCGAACACGAAAGGGAAGATAGGCTACGACAGTACTTTAATATAGTAGAAGGGCTATGGGTGTGATAATCTATAGAGCAGAAATCCTACTCTAGAGACCAACTCTTTTCAAGTCGCTCAAGTCTCCTATAATAGGATGTTGTGCTCACCCCAGCAATAATATATTGATGCTTGCTTTCCTTACATATTGCAGCAACTGATCCTTTTGGACACTGGAATGTTTCAGATCCTGAACGTATCTGTTAACAAGCATTAGACTATTGTATGCATTTCTTTATGTTTCGTATAGTTTTATAGGATTTTACTATCCGTTTCTTTTTCTCTACCCGGTTTGGTTTCATACAAAACCAACGATAGTATAAAAATAAGAATTTAATTTTTACCAACCAGTTCAGGAACTCAACTTTCAGCTCCATCGTTAATCACTAATCTAGAAACTGGTTTATATTAATTTGCAGGCTACTCGGAAAACTGGTGAGAAGAATTTTAATGTCATGTGTGAAGGAGAAGGAGTAGCAAAGCCGTTAAATTTCTTTAGTCATACATATTTAATACTTTCGAAAAAAAATCCCCACGTATTCGGTATTTATGGGTGCATAATATTTGGATGTTTAACCAATAAAGAATGGATCAAACTGATGAGCTCCAAATATTAAAGAAACGTTGAATACTTTGTGGAAAATTCTGTACTTTACTTGTTACGATGTTTACTCATTAGTATTCCTTTTGTCTGTCGGAGTAGGAGCAACAAGTTTTTGCTCTAAAAAAGAAACATGAACCTCACTTCACCTCTATCTAACAATTTATGTTTCCTTGGGATCATCTCTCCTCCTACCTAATTAAATTTTAATTAAATTTGCCTCCTTACATATTTCTTATGACACTCTACTTCGAAGATGTCTGGTTTCAAGGGTAGACGAGTGCCATACCAAACTCCGTGAGAGGGCGAACTTCAAAAACGGTGCCTTCGAACCGGCCAAGATGGAGAAAGAAAGAAAAAAAAAAAAAAAAATACCGAACCATCAACCTGACTTGGCTATCTCCCATCACTTTGTAAAGGTCACATTATGGATCATACGTATTCCAAGCACACCTTCAGTGGACCTGTAGGGCGGTGCCACGTGTTGTTCCGTCTCGCTTTGTACATACGGACAGGTGATCAAAAGTGGGTTTGCAGAAGCGGCGCGTATTTCTCCCTCAGCTTGCCGAACTGATTAATGGCAACGATAAGCCGCTAGATGGCAGTAAATCAAATTTCATATTAAAAAACTCTCAGCCATGACCACCTGATGTTTGTTAGACTTTACGAGGGTTTTCAGTCTGGTTATTCACGATGCAGATGGTGATAAGAGAGACGATTTATTGCGTGTGTCGGGATGCTAATAGAAGGATTGTAGAAAGTTACACTTTTATTTTGGTCCAGCTCTTACTGCTAACTTGATGGAATCAAACGGTCGGCAAAGGTTTCGAAATTAGGCGAAAAAAACCGGACTTACTGGTGTTTGTAATGCTGATACAAAACTCCGACAAATTGTACTTTGTTTCCAGAGATAAACTTTATATCATTAAAAAAAATGATGGCGACTACTGAATCTGTTTTAGTAGATGTTATGGACATTTTATCCCAAACCAGTTAAGACAAACGAGCAAAATTAATTCTGATATTAGAATTCATTCTAATTAATTAAAGAGGGGGGAAGGAGATTTTCTTACGAAGTAGACTTGGAACATCGTTGTAATATTCTGAGAAGAATCGCGCAGTGAAGTTCCTATTCTATTAGTTCAAATAAATAATCGACACCATTAAAGTTATGGAAAAAAAATGTCTTAATTTAAGACATTCATAGATAGTTTACAAATGGAGAAAAACAGAAGAATGGTTTTATAAAAATGAAATAACTGAATGGGAGATCACAGTTATGTGATTTTACTCATTTTATGATTTCGAAAATGAATTTTTAAAGAAATAATTCAGGAAATGTAAATCTGCTTCTCATAAACATAGGTGGCGCTTCTCTAGTTCTCTTCATCTGAAGGCAAGTAACCTGGAAGAGAATGTACAATTAGCAGACATAATATCTTGAATTTATCAACGTTTGTTGTCTCTATTTAAGATCAAATAATCCGGATTCAATATATATTTCTGGACTCGTAGCCTTGGGTGCTTCGACTATAATTCAAGAACAACAATAACAACGACTGTTATTTATTTATTTATTTTAATAAAATATTTAAATACAATATAACTGTGATTAAAACATTTTTAGGATACAGTTTCAAATCTGACATCGAGAAAAATCTTGTTAGAACGCGACAATACATTCTAAACATGTAGATATTTTAAGGATAGCTCGATTAGCAAGAATAAAATCCTCTTAATCTAATTAAGGGATAAAATACACAATGAATGAGATTTGAGTTATTATTGTAATCTTTCTACAATGAGCCAGAAGTTAATTTAGGCTAGGATATACATTCTATGGATTACCCAATTCCAACTACTAGCAAAATATATTTCAGGCCCGTTTTATATTTTCCAGAGAAAGTCCGATGCATCCTGATGAAAAACCAAATTTATGTCTGCAGCTAGAGATCGACTAAGTCAGCACTGAACAAATTCATCTGAAGGTGAACTATATGCTGATAATCAGCATGTGGCTAGATGAAACAAATACACACAATGCGACATGTTTGTATATTTGCATTTACCTTTCATCCTTGCCCTTTTTTGTTCCATTATTCATTATATTTAGTTGTGTTATTGGCTATTAAAATTTTTGCAGTATCTATAACATTATTAACCATTTTTTTGTCAAAATTGTATACTTAAAAATACATTTTTGACACGAATATGAAAACGATGCAAAACTATCTTAATCAGTTAGTTTCACACATCGGCTGTTTTATCCCAAGTTTTCTTCTGTCTACATCCGAGACGTCGATGACATCACAACTCACTTCTATATCGGGAGTAAAGAGTTCGAAAAAAAAAATCGAGATATTCTAAACGAGTTAACAACAAGGATATAATCAGTAACTATTTATTTCTTTAACTGAATTCCCATCTAAGAACAGTGTTGAGTTTCAAGTAGTTGTCTTACACGCGACTAGTCCAAGTATCTCATCACGAAAGGAGGGCATGGCTTAAGAGATACGCGTGCTACAACTCCACTGAACTTCGTTGCACAGGTGATGCAGCGGTTGAGTGATGGTTCGGTGATTATGAGGGGCGATCACCTGTTACAACCTCCGTATAGACGGTCCACTATTAGGTCGCGGTACATTCGAACAATATTTTATTGGCTCGCCAATTTCTTCAGCCGCATGTATTCGAGATTGAAAAATAGATTTGAGATGATTTATTATTTTTTTTTATTGAATGATTCTAAGTCCTAGTGGGGGGGGGAAAGGAACGTACAAAAATCAATAAGCCAGGTAGATCATAAAGAGGTAGATCGAGATAAGTGTCAATATTTGTGTTTCGTCAAACGCAGTTCCTAATCTGCTACCTCTGTTGCATCATTCGACAACAGAAATGCCCTCGTATAACACCACGAACGTAATTACAGGATTATAATGCTCGGTTTCAGCTTTACCTTTATTTTTCTATAGTCAGGTCAAAATCTTACGGGTGGTTAAGTTGCGGCAACCAGTACACTGGCACGATTGCCGCACCCAGATCTAACCTACGACTGTGGTGTCATGTGGCTTGCTTCAATGTAGCAAACCCCTATTTTGTATAAATAGTCAAGTTCGTTTCCTAATGCTAAAAAGCAAGGAAATTGATATAACAATTTAGATAAAATCCCTGAAAACCGGATCTCAAAAGTAATATAATGTTCTGTAGCATATTTGAAAGAATAAATTGAAGGAAAAAACCAAAGTTATGCGAACCTTCACCGTATGATAATAAATAACGAAACTTATCATTAAGCCTAACAACTGATTCATACTATACTAGACCAATGGAAGCGATCTGTTAGTATTTGCATCGATTATAATTTAACTTGTAGATTCAGAGCGAATAAACAGATACAATTGAAGAAGGGTGAAAATGCATCGACCGATTGTTAAAATCATTTATCTAACAGATGCGTGAAGCTGAAAATATTTATTATGAGGTGCTCATTGGCAGTAGAACACTACATGCGATTTTTTTTTTTTTTGTCACCTGTGTGTGTGTGTGTGTGTTCTTGACCGGTTGCCCTATCTCATCCAAAAGAGGATGGAAATTTACATCTTATTATTACTGTTGGTGGATCAAGGGAATTTGCAGATTCTAACTCCAGAGTTATCTTCTTCTAACTAATTGAGACTTCCGATTTTCAACAGTGACAACGTATCCCATGGAAACAGTGTTCCTGATTTCAGAACTCAGAAGTGTCTAGCGATGCTAAAAGAAATAAATACATCTTTATGTATTAACATAAAGCAGCTAATCTCCATTTTAAAATGAGTGATTGAATAAAAATAGTTTATTCTAAAAATAAAAATAGGTTATGGGGAAGCAAACGTGTCCTCTTATCAAACCTGTGTGCTTCCAGTAGTTCAAGTAATAAGCACAGGTTCTTTTTGAAAGGAGTTTTTTTATATTTCTGAAATATGAAAATAAAAGAAAAATAAATGATTCTTTATTTCCCCCTATTTATTCGCTCTCTATCCCACACTCTTTTAAGATTTTATCTTTGTGATCTTATTATACTAAGATTATTTTCGGAATGTCCCTCTTATAATTATACGAGGGACACTGCGATAGCTGCCAAGTCCAAGATATAAAAAAACAGAAAATAAAATCTCTCTTTTTATACGCCATTTCTTATCATAATCTCTCTCTCCCCATCAATGCAATTTCTCCGCCACGTAAATTTTTTTATTTTATTTTAATTTTCTCACCTCTGCTTTGACTTGTTTGTCATTTTTCGAAATAGATAACTTTGAAATGTGTCATCAGTTTAGGAAATAACCAAAAGTTCGCTACAGGAGCCAAGGCTGCACCTTGTGGAGGATGTTCCACAACTTCAATTTCGATAATCGTTGAAATGAAAGGGATAACAATAAGTTCTCAAAACTATTTCCCATACAACTGCGCTTTAGGTTGGTATAATACCGTTTGATATTAATATGGTATATTTTTCAGAATACAATCAAGCAATAAGATTCCATTTATATTCACTCGTGAATTTCATTTTAATATACAGTCAATAATTATAGTCAAATAATAATATTCGAGAATTGATTTTATAAAATAATAACGATCCGTTGAAGCAACAGAGTAAACAGCTTCATGACAAAGGGAGTAGCGACATTTATGGAACAGCTGAAAGCAATCGGTGTGATGCTGTGAAGTTAACATGCGCTTCACACTATTATAAAAGGCGGAGATTTTTATCCAAGTGTAGAAATCTTCTCCTTGGGATAATTTCAATAAATGTAGGCAAGACAAGACTAATGTTTGAATTACATCAGATTACACCGTGCATAATTGTTAAAGTTGTCATGCATCTTATATAAACGCGTATTAGTTTAGATTTATGTAAATAACAAAGTTTTTTTTTTCCTACACGAGCTGATTAATCCTTTGCAATTAACCTGTCTTAAGATGTTGAGACTGTCACGGCTAACTAACTTGCCTTCCTGCAGTTGCATCACCATAGTCTGTCTGTCTGCAATGTCTGCTTGTTACATGTGTTCAATGGTCTGTTTGTCTATTTTGCAGAAATCCACTACTTCCTTTTGATACCGGATTACTCAACTTCAGCTGACAATTATTAATCTACTTCGCATCTTAGGCCTGATTCGAAGCTAAGTCTTTGCAATCAAATGCATTGTCGTTTACTAGACCAGTTAAAGAAGCACCAACTTATCTTTTTAATATTTGTAATAAAAACAGTGTTTATAAGTGTTTTATAGCTCCGTTAAGAAATTAAAGTGCATTTATTTTTGTTCAGACAGAATTATTTGCTATTTCATCATCGGATAAATTCCTTTTGCTTCTTCTGTTGCATTGACATTCAATTAGATTGCAAATTTTTAATTTTAAGACTTTGTGGAATCTAGGTTAACATCGAATGAAGAGTTGCATTCTTAAAGTGTTGATGTATTTACATACAGTTTGTTCCAGTAAACCACGGAAAATATAAATAGTATTGAATAAATAATTGCAAAAAATATAAATCGCATTCTTTTTACGGAATTCAACCACTTGGTTTCCTATTCAGTTATGGCCTATTTTAAAATTCAAATGAGAATCTGTGTTAGCGATAATTCATTCGAAACTACTTTCCAAAGTAGCGTTTTTTTTTCTTCAAATATGATATCTATTCAAAAAGTATATGGATAGATATGTATAAAAGAATGAGAGATTTACAGGTTTGTAGATTAGACATTTTAGTAAGTCCTTTCTGCAGTAACATCGCTACTCACTGACATCGGAAATATTTAGCCTCTGTTTGGGATCAGTATTGATAAAAATAACATGTAGAATTTTTGTTATAAATTGTTTTTCGAAAGATGAAGCATCAAACTTTTTTTTCTTACACTAAAAATATCTATTGAAAACTACGCTTTGGACTACTGATCAACGGCATAGCCAATATCTTGATAAAGAAGTTCACAGTTTGGAGCCAACCACATGATACATTGGATCCAGCATACATTGCTTCTATTATGCTTGTGGTATATCTGTTGCGATATGGGAGGGGTTCTTCGGTTGATAACGAAAATGTGCTTCACTATCTCTTGATGGTCTGGTGACCTGGCAAACATATCTCAAATCCTCTCTAATCAACGGGTAATTGAATCTTCTTGGATTAATGCGGAATAACATTCTTCTGCTACTACTGAAGGGAGTAGGATTAGAACCTATCCAGATGAATGGCATAATATCTTGACCTTTTGTCACGATGTATAGACAGTTTCAAAGGCTTAATATAATTCAGATCGTTAATAATAGTAAATGTTGTTGTCTGCATGTGTCTAAGCACTGCATGTGTAGTGGTTGGTTGTGATTGTTTAGCATTCGTTAAAACTATGAAGCGAGTATAACAAATCGGGTTGCTGTGACTTTCTCTGGCACGGAAAAAACGGAACCGTGTCCGCAAAAGATCGTCTAACTCACTGTGTAAAATTTCTTGTAAAGGTATTTCGTGTCCTAGTTGGGATGTGAACTTGATTTCTTCATTTTTGTTGTTATTCTTCTGTTGGCGAGTCACCTGTTATGTGTACGGAGGATGTGAAGAGATCGTAGAGTGGATGTATGGAAGTTATACACAAGAGCTGTGAAGAGGAAGTTCAAGCAGCGCATCGTTTAAAACCATTTTACAAATTCCACTTGATTTCTTCACAGATAGATTACAGCGAAGATATATTACTAACGTCTATTAGGTAATTTTATTTTATTGAAAGTGTTGCCCTCTTCTTTCCTGTGCAATAAATAAACTAAATAAATAGTAGAAAAAACTATGAATGTGCTCCTAGCAAGCAACAGTCACAAATCAGCACCATCTTATAATCAATTAATGGTATTCCTTGCGAGAATGACCTACAGTTAAGAGCCCACACTGTAGATATTAACACGATTAGACACGAGTCAGCAAGCTGCAAGCTTTCTAAAATAGAATCAGTTATCTCAATCCGTAATCCGCCCCTCTACGATAAACACACGTAGAAAAAAAAAAAAACTTTAATAATCGTTGTGAGGTTCCCCCCCCCTCTTTCTAGAACGGTGGTGCGTTGCGTCTTATGGGCCATCGCACCGCTTCTTGCATTGCCCGAGATCAGATTAGCGCACGTTGGAAGTGATACAAGTTTGCACGCTGTATGTAGCTCAAACCTTCGTCGTGACTGGGCCCGACTAGTCGTATAAGTAACAAATATGTGCCTGTTTACGGTGAGGGCAGGATACAGGAAAAAGAGGTAGTGGTGGTGTTAGTACGTGGATGCGAGGTGGATTTCATATCTCTCGCACAATACGCACGGGGCAATTGTGATCAAGGAAGAAGAAACAAGAAAAGTGCTGCGATAAAGCTCTAAACTTTGTCTGTAGTATCACAGCTTGCTCAAAATTGCCGTGTTTCTTTACGGCAGCGGTGGCTACGACCCACCTCGTTCAGTGAATGCCAATCTGAATGCTCCACCTTTAGAACCGAAAAGAGATCATAGAAAACTCCGGTTTGGTCACTGACTTTGAAGAAGGTTACTAATATTTCGGCATTTGATTGGTTTAAAAAGTACGTAGTGATATTATATTGGAGATGGAAAACTGTAGACATTGGCTTTATATTCTGTGAATGGGGGGAAGTGAAAAGGAAGAACTGGTTGGTTTTAAGGTTTCGTGCAACGTGTGATGATGACAAAAGAAAAAGTGAATTACAAATAAAATTCAGCACACTTTTATATTTCCAACCATCTTTGAAATCTTATAAAACTTTAAGTGTGAACGCAAGTAATAATAATTTGTTTTATTTAGTTTAGCACGTTAGTATGGACTTTCGATTTTCTCGATAAATCAGTAAAAGATATCGGTAGTCCATTGGAATCAATCAAGGAATATCTAAAAAAAGAGTCATGTTGGACTGCATTTCTAGATAGGAGAATGAATTGGGTGGAAATAAAGTGGATGAATGGCATCATTGAGCAAAAACTGAAAAAAAAAACAAGTAGAAAGAGAAAAAGATGGACAGACAAACAGAATATGGTTAAAAAAAGACGAAGAAAAGACACATGAGCAGCAGGGATAAGGATAAGTGTGGTAAGAAGTGATAAGTAAACACGAAATCAAATTATAAAAAATCTGTTTTCGTGTTCAGAAAGGTTGTTTTGTTTTGTGGTCAATAAATGGAATAATAACTCTGTAAGAATTCAGCGAAAGAAGGCTGAATTATTGCATGATCACTTCAGGAGTGATGTGATACCTGATACACAGGAGGAAGAAGATAAGAGAGAGAGAGCGGAGCTTGGTTGTCTGGAGAGTGCTAAGAATATTGCCAAGTCTTGATGCAGATATGAGAGTAAAATTGAATGGGACATCATCATAATGTGTTAAGCGAGCCTATGAATAAATTTAATCTTGGCTATTTGATGTTATTTTGACACTGAAGGGTACAAGATAGATAAAGCGTGTGTGTGCGTGCATAATCTCTTTATGTTTCGTGAAGGAGGGATGCCTACTATTTTGCTCAATGACTGGTCGTTGAATCGTTCTTATAAAGGTTCCCCTCGTAATATGACGGGAATTTAACCCAGGTTTGAATAAATTGGATTAATTGAGATGGTTAATAATGATGGTTTGGATAAGAAACTAGTTGTTCTACAAGTATCAGAAAGAATCGCATGGAGAAGATGACCAGCTGAAGGCTTTTCTGGCGCTAACTGTTTAATTTTTATATTAATTTAATTTTGGAAGTTTTATCGACGATATCCAGTATTTGCTGAAAATCAAAAGCTGTAAAAGGATACAAATGCAATGTTGACCCCCCCCATAACACTTTGATGCAGACACTTCTAAAAATGCACAGATTTAGTCAAGAGAGAGTGGAATATCGGAAGAGTGGAATCTGATTGCGATAACAGATTAATGGAAAGTATGTGGGGCACAGAGTTTAGCTAATGAAAAAGAGATGAGAAGGTGGAGTAGAAGATAACCTAAGTATAAATTGGTGATTTTGTTGTTACTGGTATCATAATGAAAGAAAGAAAGAAAGGGAAAGGACCAAGCAAGTCATCAAGAACAATGTAGTCAAGTGTAAGTGTGGGGGGGATTTTTTTCCCTTTTTTTTTATCAAGGAGATGAATGAGTGAGTTGACGATGAATGAACTGAAGGAACCGGTATGATAAACTAGTGTGAACTGAAGTGTTCTCCCAATGTCTCCTGTCATGTTTATAGATTACGAAATAATAAATCTTAAGAAATGTCACTTTAAATTAAAAATTAGACCTTATTCTCCCCACTTTTCTTCAAAAACCTTATTACCGTTCCTTACGTTTCACTAAACAAAAACAGCTACATGATGCATGTTGTTATGTAACAAACAATTATTGTTTATCCTTTTATCCTTTATTCTCTGCAAGCAACTTAGAGAGAATAAAGGATACACTGCATGTTATAAGTATTTTGTAAAAGATATTCAAATTATCAAATCGTATATTTGCTTGTTTTATACGATCTCTCAATAAAGATCGCTCTTAAGTCTTGATCTTGTAAGTGTTTAAAAAAACAACCATATTTCTCTTTTAAATCGGATGCGATTTGAATTTTCTAGAATTATTTGCGTGAAATCTGCTAGCACAAACATTTTGAGCTTCTCTAATCGTGAAATTTTTTTCTCGTAATTGTGTAGAAAGGTTTCTTTTTAATATTTTATTTATATATAATACTTGACATGAAGAGTAAAAAATTCAATAGCAGCAGGTTTGCTTTCTGATTTAAAAATAATGTAATAGGTTGAGATAAATATCAATTAGTGTTGGACACAATGCAGACGGAAAATTTTGACTACCCTCACTAGCTTATTCTTAATTCCTTTGATGGGGGATGCATGTTTTCGACTGCGGTTTCTGATAATTTAAAGTATTGGAAAATATATCCAGCAATATTCCTGAATGCTATTGGAATCATATAAGGAAGAAATTTTAAAGAAAATTTCCTAATCATTTATCATAAAATATTTCACTCAGATGCGAACATTTAGATGGATGTTGCGTACCAACATTCTCTTACTTGTTTTATGCATAACTTAGTGGATAATGTTGATCCTCTTTGATCAGAAACATCGCGTGGGATGCAAAGAACTTTTATAAAGGCTTCTCAAGCGAAGGTTAGTTAGTTATCCGTTTTTATACGGACGTGCAAGTGTTTTACATCTCGTAATACTGGCAAACCATCTAGAAGAATACATGCAAGCAACAGTTTATATTTACATTAAATATAAACATTATATTTAACATGGTAGTTGAATATAATGTGTGCTAATTAATGTTCACTTGATAATGAAGGCAAAGCTAACAGGTTGCAATATCTATAAAAACAAAGAGTGACGTCAGGAGGGTTGGTATGCTTGGGATTAGGTTTGAAACAAGAAAGGGCATGAGGCTAACTTATCAAATCGGTTAACTGCGTTGTTTCTATGAGCAGATTTTTCATACCCCCAAGTCAGGCAAGACTTGGGGGTATGAAAAATCTGAGATTTGGGAGAAAATATTGAATTGAAAGGTTTTCATCTGAAAAGTTTATATAATGTTTTTCACTTCCTGGACGGGATTTGAACCAAGAGGTGATGCTCAAGTGTCACCGTGGTTCGAATGCGGCAAGGTAGAGAACTACGAACCGAAAATGGGCGAGACGAAACGTAAAGAAGTTGAATGCTTCTTTCAGAATGTTTTTATGAAGTTAATAATGTTATCACAATATATTGAAACATATTTAACATAAAGTAAGGATCGAGAGAGGGAAGGAGGGAGGGGGTTCCGGGAAGACCTAAAAAGTAGAAAAATAATAATGAGAGAACCATCACAGATGTGAATTCTTTGTGTAGAAAATTTATGTAAGACTTTCTAAAACTTTAATTCTAGCTATAATTCAAGTGTGGATTTGTAAGTAGGTCGGGAAAGCTGTAATATAAGAAATGAATCCTAGAATTATAAACCGATACTCGAAGAAAACATAAATAAGACAGGCACAAATTATGGATGACACGTTGGAAAACACACTGTTAGGTTAAAAAAAAAATCTCGAAAATGTGGTTTTAACTATTAACTAAGAAAATGGTTGTTATTATCTTCAGATTTCCAAAGAATTCAGTTGTACTACACTTCTTTTTTTAGGGTATTCTTGATGGTCTATAGAATAATGATCTTGGATTTATAGACGCCTACGAGACAATGAAAACGAATATGTTCAAGATGTATTGAGATGAAAGTTAGAATAAAGAAACAAATCTTAAGGAAACGGTTGAAGAGAGAATGGTAAAACTCGTGTTTCATTGTACATATAAATGCATACAAGCGTGCGCACCTTAAATGATCTATCTGTGTGTGTGTACGTATTTTATAGATCTGATTCGTTTAATGTTAAACAGTGCCTGCCATGTGGAGCGCTACTAACCTTAAGAAAAACTGCGCTAAAGCAGCTTTTCCCAACTAAGAGGAAGTTCCAGTATGTCTGAAGATGGAAATTCTTCTAAACGCTGTCTCTTGCGTGATTGTGCAAATTTCTCAAACAAGTCTTGAACGTTTTAGGTGTATTGCACAAAAGTATAAACATTCATTAGGTCTGTTTTAATTTTTTTCTGCCTTTTTTTAATATTTATATCACTAGAATTGCTCTTGCTAGACTTCATAATTTTATATAAATTTTAATATTATTAAACTATTAAATTAAAGTATCAAATTATTATTGCTATTATTAAAATATGCCGATAAATTTTAATATTTATTAAAATCTAGTAACAAATTTTAGTTTAGGTTTGAACGGACTAATTGAGATCATTGTTTTGTTTGTTCATAGCGTTAAATTGTTATTAATTACTAGCAGGAACTACTAATATGGCTAGTAATAATCTTCCAGTGTCTCTCGAAACGAAGTCCACACACACACACACACACACACACACACACACACACACACACACACACACACACACACACACACACACACACACACACACACACACACACACACACACACACACAGAGAGAGAGAGAGTTATGATTAGCTGAGAAAGTAATAGAAAAGGTGGTAGAATGAGTGCAGCATGGCTCGCCAGTTTTCTTTTGTAATCTTAAAATGGGACGTAAGATGTCAGAATTGTTTATGTTTCAGAAACCAGAATTATGGAAGCCGGAATCAAATTGACCCCACTTTTGAACGTCTAATATTTTATATTATTATTTGTTACTTAAATATAAAAAGCTAATAAGCTTCATTTCGGCGATATAAACATTATTTATAAACATTAGCGGTATTAATTGGTCTAGCTACTCACTGATGAAGCCTCAAAAAAGGCTGAAACCGGTCTGGGTAGTGACCGCCCACCATAATGTAATAACAGCATACATTTCCTAGGAAATGTGTTTTTACATTATGGAAAATACCTAAGAATAGCGATCAGAACTTCACCACCTTTGCTACGAGTTGTCCGGTATTGTACTACGTACTAGGGTCACTTGCATTAGCTCACGCTAGTGGTCGCCGATACTTTATAGTTTACTATATTCGGCAAGAAACTCTCTGATTCCAATCTTTGAGTTTCTTATTCGGTTTTAAAACAATGTGGGATTTAATATCCCCTTAATTTAAATAATTATTATTTGTATTATTGCATTAATAATAATCATGATGTTAGCACATATATATATATATATATATATATATATATTTAGTTTTATGAAAAAAAATTGAATGACTAGAACCGAGATTTAATTAAAAAGGTTTTAATATAAACACACTACTAGTTTCGGCCTGTAACAGCCTTCTTCAGGTGACATTATAAAAGAAAAAACACTAAACATTGAGGGTTAAAAGACTATGAACAACACAGACAGTCTTTATACATAATTAGCATTAAAACTGTGGAAAAATTGTGGAATCGAGAGAAATCATCTTCAATCCTGTTCATCTAAATAACAACTTAAGCTACAACCTCCCAGATAGTCATTCAGCTGTAATCATGTACTGGCGTTCACGTGATGCAGCAAGCACGCACTCTCCCAACAATGCAACAAATGAAAGAACAGCTTCAAATACAACTACAACGTTTTAATGCTAATTATGTATAAAGACTGTCTGTGTTGTTCATAGTCTTTTAACCCTCAATGTTTAGTGTTTTTTCTTTTATAATGTCACCTGAAGAAGGCTGTTACAGGCCGAAACTAGTAGTGTGTTTATATTAAAACCTTTTTAATTAAATCTTGGTTCTAGTCATTCAATTTTTTTTCATAAAACTATGTATGTTAACCGAGTCAATGATCATTCTGTCATATATATATATATATATATATATATATATATATATATATATATATATATATATATATATATATATATATAGTTATATTTCGATTAGAACAAGGCACACTTTAGAATTCATCTGAACTTTTCTATCAAATTCTAAATTAAGACTTCCAACATATGTAAAACATTCAAGAAATTCGGGTTAAGAGAAAAGAAAATTTCTATCTATGAAAAAAAAGAAGAAAAAAAGAAGAAATTTAACATATTGTTCGTCTTCCACGCTTTGTGGACCACCCCTGTTTAAAACCACACTCATTGCACATTTTGGCTTCATTTGTGTGACCAAAGGGTTTCGGTTACCACAGAAAGCAACATTGAACGAAGCCACTGAGGCCTCTCCCAAAGCAACCAACCCGATTGCTGTGAGGGTGAATATTTATGTTCGAACTTTTCCCTTGGTGATAGATGGTTTCTCCAGTTTTAGGCGAGTTTATTCTTTCCCTTATGCTTCCCCTCTGTCTTCTGTGCAGTCGTCTCTTGTTTCACAACTACTTGTTACCGGAGCTTGGACGCGGCAGCTCGAGCAACATAAGTGGTCACAAACACGATTAGGCAGGTAGGGATTAACGGTCAACGAAATACCATGACCCCGTCCCACGTGCCGCGACGAGGTCGCTGACCTGCTTATCATGCTCTTGGCTAAACATACCGGAAGTGAGGGATCGAAGACGGGGAAAAGAAAATAGGGGGAAGTTCACATTCTTCAGAGTTCCGCGAAGGGTTTTGGGGGGATAGGATCGACCGAAAAACAACAAAGAAGAAAAGAAAAGAAAGAAAGAATAAAAATGGATTTCATATTCTAAGTCACAACGTGAAGAAACTAGAGTTAGGGGAGGGAACCAAATGAGATCCCCTAGGGTCTAAAAATTACCTACAGTTAGGGAAATATTGCAGGAGAATTAAAGGGAAAGAAATGCATGCAGACTTGTTCTAGACTGGAATAATTTAATAATTTAAAAAATTAAAAAATTAATTTTTTTACCATTCGTCCATTCCCAACCTCTTCAGTTTCTGTTTTTAATTTCTTGCGGAAATGTTTTAATTTTCTCTTTCCCATTCAACCCAGTAAAAATTACTATTGTGAAAACTGGAAGTGCAAGGAAAGTAGTGGAGATTTACAAAACACATATAAACTGGGTTTAACAGGTCGGAGGTTTTTTTTTTTTTTTTATTGTAAAGTAATAGCCTACTAGTTTCTCTGACTTGACTGTTGGCTTCGTCTGGGCAACAAGGTGACAAAACAGCTTGAAAAAGATCAAAAAAGAAGCTAAGGATATCAGGTTAAAACATAAACGAATGTTAAGTATTATCTAAATTCAAATAAAACGCTACATCAAACGCATGGAGAGTGCATGTTAGGAAGTCGTAACCATCATGGACAATCTATTTCCTCAAGATATTGCTCATCTTTATAGACATTATCTCACTTCAAACTATTTCAAATGGAATGGACAATCTTTAATAAACTACCGGGTCTTGCGATGGATAGTCCTCTATCTCCTCCATGTGCTGATTTGTTTATGGAGAAGTTCGAAAAAGACTTCTTGTCACAATTAGATCCGAAACTATCAGTATGGTAGAGATACGGCGATGATATTTTCATCATATGGAAATATACAGAAGCAGAACTGTTTGAATTCCTAACTAAAATAAACTCATTTCATCAAAATATCAAGTTTACCTTAGAACTCGCAAGGTAAAGAAAATTACCGTTTGTAGACGTCTTAATCACAAAACAAACGGATGGCAATATTGACCTAAAGGTTTACCGCAAACCGACCCACACTGGCCGTTACCTTCAGTTTTCTTCATCCCATCACATTTCACAAAAGTCGAGTAGTTTACATATGTTGAAAAAGAGAGAAGCTCATCTCAAGAGATGACCGAACTTTAAAAGATGAATTAGACCTCGTCTTCGAAACTCTAACAAACAATGGCTATCCAACAAATTTCATAAATAAGATTCTTTTTCTCCAACTCATCCCAACAACAAACTCAAGAAACTCACTACAGATCTTCAATTTCCATTCCTTTTGCTGGGACTGTTTCGCAGAAAATTGCTAAAATGCTCAAACCTTATGAGATCCGAGAGGGCTTCAAACCGATAAAGACAATCCGCAACTTGTTAAGATCACTGAAGGACAAAAATGCTTTCTATAAACATCCTGGTGTTTACAACATTCCGTGCTCTTGTGGTTTAAATTATATAAGACAAACTTCCAGAAGTCTAGAGATAAGAAAAAAAGAACATATCGGGGACGTTAATAACAACAGAGAAGACAAGTCTGGCTTGACGCTCCATTTTTCTAATACCAGTCGAATGGGATAAAAGTACGATGCCGTACTTGGAAGATTTTCGTTCCCGTAACTTCAAAGAAGCTGCAGTAGTTTTCCGTTCCAGAGGCAGCCTGAAACAGAAACCAAGGGATGATCCTTGGTGACATATGGAAGTCTCAGAAGATCACTCAACACATCGGAGTTCAATGTTGCTGCCAATTATAGATTGTACATGTATAACAATGACTGATTCTCACTGAGGCAATGCTCTCAAAACCGCCTTTGAGTTTTATAGTACGATGACTTTTTAATTGTATATCCCCCCCCCAGATTCGACATGTTGAATACAGCTCCCCCAGCTTTTCAGTTAACAAATTCCTTCTTTCTCTATAAGCACTTGCTTGCACATGTTAAGTTGTGAAAATAAAATATAGCATGCTTACAGATGTTCGATGATTCAAGTCGTGTCTCTGTGCCAGCCACTAAAATGGTTGAATATTGTTCTTTTCAAATCACATATTTACAATATTGCTTGTGAAAGGGAATGTAATCGTGTTGGCAGGTGTATGGGTTTGTACCATAAAACTGCTACAATGTAGGTGAAGCATAATGTACAGAAGAATATCAACGTAAGAGAAAGGAGTTTTGATGTTAACGTGGAATGGTATTCGTCGCTCCTGAGGACCGATTTTCATTGTCCAGGTTGTGTGTTTGTGCTTGGTCTATGCCAACTATGACAAAGTGGTGTGCTTGTTGTTAACAAAGACTTTTGGGCGTCAGCTATTTAAAAGGGTTTAGAAAAGGTGAGTGCAGATAATTCTCCTTTTTTTTGTATAAAAAATCATCGTGCAAATTCTGAAGAACAAAGTTTCCGTTATTATTTTATTGTCCACTGACCAATCAGTTTGGATGTGCTTTTTCTTTTTACTAATAATATTCCTGTCACAGAATCAATGGAATTGTTGTAGAATAATTTTGCTTCTGATAGCCTAAAATTATTTGATTTTACTATTAATACCATGTGAATGATACCTTCCTTGGTAGATTTAGTTTTCCTCCGAAGAATCGACTAAAAAAAATCCCTGTAGTATTAGAAGCCAATAATAATAGCTTTCTTGCTTAAATTTACTGATCGAAAGATCATATGACAAGTAGATGGCAGCTTGCAAACTACAGATAAAATAAAAATCAACACAAGAAGAAACATCAGTTACTAATTTTCATGACACCCTCTATTATGCTTCACTCTTTTATATCAGAAACTGCTGCATGTTTAAATCCATTCTCTCTCTCTCTCTCTCTCTCTCTCTCTCTCTCTCTCTTGCTAATGACTAACCTTGTATCTCGTTTCTAAGATAATAAACTACAGTCTCCACCCTCGTTCTCCTCAAGAGGACATTTTTAGAGTTTACATTCTTATGTCCAAGATATATCGGGAATATCTTCTACGTACTGTAGACGACCTTCAAGTTTTGTTTTGCGGTTTCCAAGTTAACGATGTTTGCATGTTTTCCAAAAGAATATTTTTTCCTTCTTCTCATACAAGGGCATATTGGGTAGATGGGATACGATCTTTGCAGAAAGATCTTCTTCCTGATATTGTATTTTCTATGCAATTCATCTGCAATGGTGTGCTTACAAGAGAATCAGAATTAACTTTGATTCCTTGAGACGGACAAATAAAGTCTTACACATTTCACAATACTACATCTTCCAGAGAAAGGATCCAATTGGGAAAAGACAAAGTGCTACATAAAAGCGGTTTTTTGGTAGAATACTATTTATTTGTTTATTTATGTGACTCCCACAGGCAAAAAACTGTGAATCTGTAGCACATCAGTAAAATCAATGACTAAGACTGTGTATTTAGTTTATTTATTTCACAGTCGGGAGATCCGGTTCTAAAGATCCACCATGGATCAGGTTAACCACTGCCCATTTAACGGGGCAGTGGTCTCACGTCAAGTAATGAAACTCATTTATCGCTTAAAGACATTCGCAAACACCCTTCCATAATAGGATTCAAACCCACCCACGCTCCGTAGTTTGGAGAATGAAGACGCTGTGTACTCAACCATCCAAGCTAGTAATGACTTTCGATAATTATTTTAACAAATTGCCGCGTGTCAATTTATCTGAACTTCACTTCTCCGAATGTATTACTGGTGTTGAATAAGGCGCTCTCGATTCTCTAAGTCTAAATAGCAACTCTGTAAGGTAAACACTGCGAGTGATTATGGACCAGAAAAGTTTCTCACCAAATATCGGATTTCGAGATTATGTTGAAATTATTACTCCCAACCCGAAATTAAGTTGATCTGTTTGGATCAACTCTTCTCTTAGCCTTTGAACTCGGCTTGCAGCATATGTCGTCTCGAAATGATATTATAAATAGATCGAAATCATCAGCGATACCACCCACTTCAGGACCTCTTATGCATGCAGTTGAGAGTAAAAATCTCTTTTCTAAATCCTAAGACTTTTGCTTGGAACTGGAATCCTTGTATCGTCTTCAAGTAGAAGAATAACGTCATTCATTAGTCTAGGGAACGTTCCTTGCCTGTCGGGGAAAGAATAATTTTTAATAAAGTTATTATTATACACTAGGGGGCTCCGCGCCCTGACGCCTACGGCATCCAACCCCCCCCCTCCCCCGAGTTCCGGACTAGTAGGCCGGTTCTCCTTGAATTCCGATGACTCGAATTTTGAAGAATCGACACTCTGGGTAGCTCCCGAGTTTTAAAACGTTTCAAATAACTTGACAAAAACAACGTTACGAAAAAAGGCTTATCATTTTATATTATAGGATAGATAATGATAATATATACTACTATTTTCATAAGAGGTCCTGAAGTAATTAATTATTGTTATTATTATTATTTAATAATAATATATTTATGTATTGCAACAACAAGTCACCTCTGGAAAATGTGGAGAATGCTTCGCGTGCTGCCATTATGTTATCCCATTCAGAAACTGAGTGAGCATCATAAACCGCTTTTAGTTTGAGTTTTCCTCATCGTTGTCTGGAGAGTTACTGTATTAGCGGTTATGGCTACTAGTGACAACAATGGATCCAAATAATTATGTATGGATCCATTATTAATAATTGTATTATTATGTTCCCCTTTTCAGAAATATCTGTTTATTTATACTCTGTATGGAAATGTATTATATAATATCTTATATAAAAATCGTTTAATGTATTTATTATTATTAATAAGAAAAAAATTATGTTTAATATTATTAATAGAAAAATGTGGAGAATGAAATTAAAAAATATTTTAAATTTTATAAATAATTTAACAAGATTTATGAACACACCTTTTATTTGTTACTATAACTTTTAATATATAATTATTTGAGAAAATTATTCTGTTTATGATAAAAAAAAGTCCTTTTTAGGACTTCCAGGGTAACAATGGCAATGCTTTAGCCAATGAAGTTTAGCCAATAACTGAGGCTCGGCTATTGCCGTTACCCAGCCATGACTAGAGCTTTTTAGCTCAATAACATCCCATCCACACAGATTTTCTTCATTCAGATGACGGGATAAAGAGTCAAGGACTCAGTCCATCGCCCAGTTCTTTTAAGATTTATTCTGTTTATGAGAAGATGGAAGATAAGAATCAATCGACCGTGAGATGGGTGATTGATTCATTAATGCCCTTGGGGGTGATGGATAGCAACGCAAAGCTGTACCAATGAAGTTTAACTGAGGTTCGGCTGTTGCTCTTACCCACTTGGGCGATGAGTTTTTGAGTTCGCTCTCTTAGGGTTTTTGCCTTAAGGGAGCACTTTGAGTCTCCGGGGAAGGTGTTCTCCGGCACGGCCCGCTGAGGGGCTTTGTCGGTGAATTATTTTCCTCGGAATTTGAGCGGTTCTGCTCAGTGGTCGGGGAGCCCGTCACTGAGTGGAACCAACGCTGAGATTAGGACGGTCTTTCGCCCACTATGGAGTGGCCTAGAGATCGTCCGTATTTTTGAGATTTCACCTTTACTTACATAGTCGGTGATTAATTCATTCAATCCAACACCCTTGGAGGGTGATGGATGGCAATGCTGTAGCTAATGAAGTTCTAACTGAGGCTCGGCTATTGCTGTTACCCTCCTGCCATGATCAGAGCTTTAATAGTCAATAACACCCTATTCCTACACTGTCCTCTACAGATAACGGGGAAGATGAAAAGCATTCTTGCTTCGCCCCTTTAAGCCAGTCCTTATAAGGACTATTCTGTTTATGAAGCGGATATGCAGCCATAGGGGAATGGATGGCAATGCTATACCAATGAAGTTTAACTGAGGCTCGGCTGTTGCTGTTACCCCCCTGGGGCGCAGAGATTCGAGAGTTTGAGTTCCCTCTCTCTTAAGGTTTTTGCCTTAAGGGAGCAATTTGAGTCTCCGAAGAAAGTGTTCTCCGGCACGGCCCGCTGAGGGGCTTTGTCGGTGAATGCTTTTCTTCGGAATATGAGCGGTTCTGCTCGGTGGTGATAGGTGGAAGGCCATCACTGAGTGGAGCCAACGCTGAGATGGACGTGCTTTCGCCCACGATTGAGTGGCCTAGGGATCGTCCGAATTTTTAGAGACGGCTTTACCTTTACATATGGCAATGCTGTAGCTAATGAAGTTTTAACTGAGGCTCGGCTATTGCTGTTACCCGCCAAGACCAGAGCTTATAGCTCAATAACACCCCATCCATACATTTTCTTCTACAGATAAAGGAGAATATGAAAACCATTCTTGCTTCACCCATCTAACCAAAATAAATATTTCTGTTTATGTTCATATGTGATGTAATTTATGTATAAATAATTTAGCATGATTTGCAAGCGGATTTGTTAATTTATCACATAATAATATTAATTTAGTGATATTATTAATGGAGAACAAATTTCTTATGCTTATATAATCTAATTAATTGTTTCTCAAACTTCAGATATATGCGTACCCCTTCTTAAATTTTCATTATTACCAAGTACCCCCTTATCAAATAATAAATAAAGTATATTTCATTGTAAATGTCTATTTTATTTGAATTTATATGTTCATGTAAACAAAAAATCTGATTTATTTTTAATAGAACAAAATTTGGAAGAGGTTCCTCTTCATTTCCCGTCCATGAAAATCCACATTTCAAGTAATTCATATCTTACTTACGAAGATTTTTCATCTTCTTCCTAGTTGGTTCTCTAGAGATGTCAGATGACGCACCCTTATCAATTCATCTGATCCAGATGCAATATCCAAGTTTTCTTGTTACTCCCAGCTACTTGTATTTGCTCTCTTTTGGGGGTTTTATAAATCCAATCTTTAATCAATGGTCCATACTTAAGAATTTGAAAGCTAAAAAAATTACCTTATTTACTCGAATCAGAATTCGAGTATAACTCGCACTTTTTCCCAAAATGAAAGCTAAAAAATCGTGGTGTGAGATATATCAGGGAATTTTCGGAAACTAAAGTTTTCAGAAAAAAAATGAAAATGGTGCGACTTACAAGAAGCTCCTACTCGCTATTACTACTTTTGGCATCGAGAAAAATTTCTTTGTGTGCATCGTCAAAGTCATCTACCCAAATAGCGTCATCTTCTTTCCCATTATTTCAAGCAAAAATTATCTCAAGTCTTATAAATCAGTAATTTACAAGACTTGAGATACGTAGAGCAGCTATGAAGAAGTGCATCTGATTGGTGCGGTGTTAACAAAAGATCGCGCGAACCAAAGACAAATTAGCATTTCAACAGTTGAGTTGAAATGCTAATTCCCTTCAACCGAATTCCATAATATCTGAAACACATTCACTGTATGTTTCTTAGTTTTAGCACATTCACCGAGGGGTGGTGTCAAGCAAAACCATATGTTGCACCGGCAACATAAGGTTTTGCTTGAGTCTATACAGCAGTTTCTGTTGGAGGGGAGAAGTGAGTCATTAGTTAGTGCCGTTTTTATCTCAGTTGTCACTGATTGCACTGTTTGTTGAGAAATATAATGATTCCATGCGTTAATGATGCATAGACGAAAATTGCCACGTATCCCTGAAGACCTTTCGCGTACCACACTTTGAGAAACACTGATCTAATTTATATATATATATATATATATATATATATAGTAGGTCTCTTTTCTTTTTTAGGTCCTATTGATTTATTTCTAACGTGATTTAGTATTTTTGTTACATTTTATCTTATAATGATAAAGAAGCTGAATCTCTCCAACCGTGAACTCCATCCTTTGTTTGCATTTTTTAAGCAGAAATTCAACATTCCTTTATGTGGAGTTTGTGTGTAAAAAGCTGTTTTTCAATTCTTCTAAGTCGAGCCATTCCGCAGCACAATAATTATAGGAGTTTTAAGTGATCTATTATGGATTCCATTATCAGTAATTGTTTTGTAGCGGCATCAAACCATCAATATGATAAAAGAACCCATCTCTTACCACGACACTATTACCCGTTCACATTTCGTTGGCCACTACAGTTTCGTATTTGTTTTTATTTTCGGCACACACACACACACGCGCGCGCGCTTTGACTATCCCTTTAGGCAGAAAATAAGGGGAAGAAGGGTAGGGCAGGTTTATTCGCGTGCACTATCGCGTTCGCAACTCCTTCTGCCCTGATTCTTTTCAGCGAGACCATCGAACTAAAATTTAAATAACGCCAATCGACACGACCTTTCTTTCACCGCTTAAAAATCCCGAAGGCAACGTCTGTCTCAAGTCGGCAGGTCTAAAGTCACCCCAGAGGCATAGCAGTCAGCAGCAAGTCTTCGGTAGTTTCGTCTACTGTTGCATCTTTTGCGGACGACGGATCACTAACCTACTTGTATAATCGGGGTAACAGCAGTACTAATTCTGGACGTAACTGTTTATCTGGGGCAGTGACGGGAGTCAGCTCGAAACGCTAAGCGTCTCATTCCTGGTGCTCTACTGACCACCTGACAATTATCACAAGATTGCTCTAAATGTGTAAAGGCCTGCATGCACACGGAAAAAATGAGAGGTGAAGGGATAAATATGTAGCCTCACTGTTGGCTGAACTTCTAAGATGAGGTTTAGAATCTTTGGAATGATCGCTGATGTAAAAGAAGATTGTGACCTCTAGGTCATGCAGTGCGTTTTTCCTTACTTATTTTTTTTTTTGCTTTAAGTTTAGCGAGTGCATTTTCAACTACTCTAAAAGAACAATAAAAGCCTAAACAGTTGCAAGCTAATATCAGATCAAGTGTGCAAACGTCCGTTTAAATATGTCATTGATAATACAGTTTATATTCTTCAGTAAAAAATGATTTGTCTGTTTTCCATAATTTGAAAAAAAAAAAAAAGAATTATTTGTCATAATTTAAAAAAAAAACAACATTTTGGTACATTTTGTATGTTTGGTTGAATGCAATTTGGTTACGTAAATTTTTTTCTTTGTGTGTTCATACACAAAGTAAAAAGTAAAAATAAAAGTTCATACAAAATGTAAAAATTCTAAAGGTATTTATACATTTTGTATGAACTTTCAGTGATTTCGCGAAGCAGATACTCGGACTTTGTTCATCAAAACATGGAAAGTAAACTGCCAAAATTCCTTAGCCGTGGTGAACATTTAAGATTTTTATCTTTGTTTTAGAGGAGGCAATGTTTGGATACTTCCAATTAGTATTTTGTCTTCCTTAATATTATTAACATTTTCTTCTAGAGTACTTACAAACAGGCATTATCAAAGTCAGTTCTTTTGACAGGCGAGAGTCGGGTGTTGGTCGAAGAAGTAAGTTTTGTTACAATCAATAGGTTAACATAAACCTAATAGTTTTCGGCCTCCGTTGCTAAAAATCTTCGACCTCGGCCCAAGTAACTAATTTTTTTTTTTCATTCGATTATTATTGTGAATAAACCTGTTTTTTTTTTAACCAAAAAAAAAAAAAACGAATAGAGGTGACCGTATATTTAACATTCGTCTACAAAAGAATTTTCTGTACAGTAGCATTTAGCGGGTATGATTGGAAGTCAACGAAAGAACCGTGACATAAATTCAGGTTTTCCCACTAAGTTTCAGATTTTATTTTTTAAAAAAACATTAAGTACTTTTTTATATAAAAGAATACGAAAATGACAGAACTTGTTGCCATCCAGTAAGCAAGCTTTTCATCTTTGCTGTCTTTGAAAAATCCGACAAGGAAAGAAGGAAAAGAAAGAATAAAAAAAAAAAAGAAAATCATATTTCTAAAGCAAATGGATGGTTTTCGTAATATTCAGCTAGAAGCAGTATAAAACGGAAGATTTAGGGTTAGAGAGGTTGAGATACTATTTAAAGGAGTCCAAAATCTTTCTAGATGAAAGAAGCCCACTCTTCCCATAGTGAAATTGGGAAGCCATGAAAACTTGCGGAGAATAAACCAACAAATATTTGTTAACTGGACAGAGAAACAAGTATTTATTTTTGACATGTGATTCCTAAGGTACCAGTATCGAACGGTATAAATAAAAGTAGATTACATCTGATTTTTTTTTTTTTTTTTATTACGTGGCTCCCATCCACGATAAGTTGCAAACCTATAGTACATGAGTTACCGTGTATGGGCCAAGGATTTTCCTGTTTTTATTACTTTTATATATTTTGTATTATTTATTTATTATTTTTATACAGTGCGGAACCATACTATGGAGACCAAACGTGGACCTTTTTCAAGCCACTCCAGGTCTCCAATAAAACGTGGTGATGATCTCACATCGGGAGATGAAATCCATCTCCCACCTAAAAGATAATCACAAACATCCACGCTCACAACGGGATTCGAACCCGCAGATTTTAGTTTGGGAAGCCAATACGATCCTTCTCCAAGAGGCTGGCAGAGGTTGTCTTTTTGTATATTATTATTATTATTATTATTATTTGAAATCATTGAGATGCCAAAATCAAAATTTAAGATGATCTATTGCTACAATGACCTCTCTTTGTGTTTCCAGTGTAATATCGACTGTTCTTATTTATTTTCTGTTTATTGTTAAGTGCATTCAAATTGGTCGCATCATAATAACAACCAGTAATCTTTAATTAATCCCATAAACGATATTGTAATTAAGTTTATCTTCACCATCGCTGTCTATAAATGCATTTTACATTAAAGAATTCGCAAGGTCTCTAGAAAGAGATGCGCATTTATTAAACACGTTTTCCGTTTTAGCTATTCAAGACCTCACACGTGTAATTCTGGGCAATGCTGTCAAAGAACCTGTCGGGGAGCAAAGTTAAAAAAATAAAATAAGCAAACCGTCGATGACCTCTGTAATGTAGGTCATTGAAGAATGATGGGATTAAATGGTTCATTTTGTGGGGTTATTATAATATGTGCGTGTGTGAGTAGGTGGGAGGTACTTGAGCCTTCCAGATGGGGGAGAAGAAGAAATGGAGTAGAGCGATTGAATTAATGATGACGACACCAAAACAAAGTCAGATGCTTTCTTTTTAAGTCCCGTCTTTGTTATACATGTTTATATTCCATCTTATTAAGGTCGAGTTTAATAGACATCCCTTTCTTAGGCGGAGTGTGAGATCTCTATGCACGGTTATGCTATAGTTTGAAATTGGTAGATCGTAATTTTTTTTTTTTTTTTCCCTTAGATTTTTCTTTTCATCAAATAGCTTACATGATGAATAACAAGATCGTATTTTTATAACAACAATATTTAATATTATTAAGCTTCGAAAAATCTGCAATTGCAAATAGCGACCATCCTTACATGAAATACTACGCAAAAAAACAAATATCTTACAATATGGAACATTTTAAAACTGCCAGTGTTTGTGGTTTCTCTGTTCTCAAGAGATTAGATGATACATCGGATAAAAGTACTCAGAAATGAATTTGATGAGTGTCCGTCCCAGTTCTAATTACACTGATTTCTAATAGTAACTCGAAGGTCTGTCTAACCAACAATCATTAAGAAGGCATGGGAAACAGTGAACACTGTCTGCTTTTATTAAATCCCCAATGAGAGGGCGTTAGCAGATAAAACACTTCAGAATATTGTAATTTTGTCTAAATATATTATAAAGGTCAACAGGGTTAACTTTAGAATGATCAAGAGCTATTATTATTTAATTTTTTTTTATATATTTCATCACCTAAACCAGGTGATGAAATTTATCTTCCATGAAGTCAGGGCATTTTTTTGTTTGTTGTTTTTCATAATGAAATTTTGGCCATAAATCGTGTAATTCTAATTTAATCATTCCCCCAATCCCCCCTGTTACACTCTTCCACGAAAGACCACCCCGTCTATACTTTTTCTTTCTTTTATTTTCCTTTTCTTGTGTGTCTAAAAACTGTTTGTTGTAATGAATGATGATTTTCATTTAAACGATTGCTTGTATATTTTGATCGCAAAGTTTTAGCATTCTAAGTATCAAATCTGCACAAAACTGTGATCCGAAATGCGTTATCACCTTACACGAGTCAAATAAAACAAAACAAAACATAAACGAGCATTTTGCAATCCCTACTCTTTTGGGCTGCTAATAAATGCTTTTCTGAAAGAGCATCCCTTTGATGGGATTGGAACCCAGATCTTCCCAAACCAAACTGCACTCTTCCGATAACATCACGAAGGTGTCCGTTAATGACGTCATTATTTTTCATCACTTGTACCCTAGCATCCTCGTTTCTTGATTATAGGGATGTTATTCTGTGTCCACAGAGGCACAAACTGACCGTTAAAAAGTTGGATTGGCATTCCATCCCTTTATGTAGTATTAAGAAATAAGATTAACTATTTTCTGAGTAAGATTCAGAAAGCTGATCAACTTTAGTTCAAAATAGGAGTTAAGAGAACTGTGTACCGCGCTAAAATTTCATAAGATCATTTATTGACAACACGCATAACACTTTATCCCAGTCGGTATACGAAAACAAAAAGAATGTCACACATTCTTAACCAAACAAACAAAACTAGATTAGTATATAAGTTACTGTAAAAGCCAGAAAATTGGTAAATCCTTACATTTATCATAGTGAGGTGGTAAAAGTCTGAAAAAGGCTTGTCGAGCCTTCTATTTCGGGCTTTTACCGAACCATTTCAGGAAATGCCAGCATTTACCAACACCAATGGTAAAAGCCCGAGTAGAGTTAGAGTATAGAGTATATGAGCGGTCTAGAATCAGTTTGTTTTTGTGCTAATATATTTTACGTTTTTTTATTTATTTATTTTTTATTATTTCCTTCATGAAAATGCGGAAAAAGGTTTTACAATCTTTTGAGTGAATCAGTGGTGAGAAGCCTATAGCTTATTTTACCATGGGTAGGCAGGTTGGATAATCCTTCTCTAGGGACAAGTTGTTATCCTTATAATAATAAGGATAACAACTTGTATTTACCAAGTGAATGCTCTGTTGAACGAAGTGAAAGAAGCTAAAAGTAAAACAATGTTGGCAACATGGACGGAAACAAACGACACAACAAAGTGGTCGGAAGGATAGGTTCAGGTTAGGTAAATAAGTTACTTTTATTTCATGAACATTTTCTTATAATACATTAATTAAATGTAGTATAATAATAAAGCAGTTATGTTTAATGTTATTCTGGACATTATGTTTTGAAATTTAAATGGACAAAGGTAAATTATTATAATATAACCAAAACGGGCTCTTATCAATTGGATTTACCGAAATGGTTTGATAAAAGCCCGAAATGGAAGCGTTTACAAGTCTTTGTCGGACTTTTACCACATCACTATGGTAAATGCTAGGATTTGCCAGTGAAACCTGGGATTTACCAAATTTCGGGCTTTTACAGTAACTTATATACATACAGAGACAAAGATTCAAGCCATTCCGCATCTTAATATTCTGTTAGTTATATGGGAACAATGAATCATCATTGAATGTCTTTCTAATTACAACATCAAAATTGAGTTGCTTCTGATGATATCGCCGTGTCCTAAATAATGATAATAATAAATTATCTTGCTGCCATATTCGATAAGAATAATAGGAAAGAAGAGTGAATAGTCATCACCTGGTTAATGTTGCTCTGATCGTCGTCCGGTAGCATCCTCTAGCAAGAAGGTTGCAGCAGATGAGCAGCTCTTCTCCATTTCTCTCTGTCTGTCTCTTCTGTCATTCTTAAACCAGTCCATTCCACGATGTCATTAAATCACTCTCTAGTTGGTCTTCCACGTCTTCTCTTCCCCTCAACCTCCCCTTGTAATATAGTTCTTGTCAGGTGTCCGTCTTAAAACTTCTTGATTTGATATTCTTTCTGTATAGCTAATCTTTTCCATCTTTCTCTAACACCACATTTTCAATGCATTAATTCTTTCCATATCTCTCTTTCTGAGTGTCCATGACTCACTTCCATAACTTGCAATACTCCAAACTGTTGCTTTAACTATTCCAACTCTAACACCTATTTTAATGTTCTTGCTTATTAAAATTCTCTTCATTTTCATAAATTCCTATTTAGCTTTGCCTATTCTATTTCTATTGTCCAACTCTGACGTTCCTTTCTCTGAGATCCAGCTACCTAAATACTGAAATATTTCAACTTCTTCTAAAATCTTTCCTCCACATCTTATTTTTACATTATCTCCTAATTTTCTACCCATTATCATTATCTTGATCTTTTTTATGTTAATTCTTAGTCCATACTCTTTACAAGAGTTTTCAATTCTTTGAGCAATTTGTTGTAACCCATTTTTACTTTCTGCCATCACCACTACATTATCCGCATATCTTAAGTTATTAATGATTCTTCCATTTATTTTTATTCCTTCTTCTACATCCTCAAATGCCTCTCTAAGCATTTGCTCACTATAAAGGTTAAACAATAAAGGTGATAACTTGCATCCTTGTCTAACTCCTCTCTCCACTGGGAGTTCTCCTGTTTCCTCTCCATTTACACATACTGACGCTGTTTGTGACCACTATAATCCCTTTAAAATTTCCAAGTCATAAGAGTCAATAGCAATATTTTCTAGAATGTCAAAAAGCCTTTCATGTTTCACTGTATCAAATGCCTTTTCAAAATCTAGAAATCCCAAAAACAACTTTCCACCATGGTTTAGTGTCCACTCCCCAATAATTCTTAGACAAGTTATAGCCTCTCTAGTTTCCCTGTTGGTTCTGAATCCAAAGTGTTCCTCATTCATTTCTTTTTCTATTTTATTCCTAATTCTCTCTAAAATTATTTGCGCCGGAATTTTGTTGTGTGAATTATAAGACTTATCGTTCTAAAATTGTTACAGTCTAAAATGCCGTCTTTTTTGGAATGGGTATAAAACTTGATCTTCTAAACTCCTCTGGTAATTCTTGTCCCTCATAAATTCCGTTAATAATATACCATAACACTTCCATACCTTTTTCACCTATATTCCTTATAAGTTCTATCTGTATACCATCTATTCTAGGGGATTTTCCTTCTTTCATCTTTTGAATTGCTAGATTCAATTCCTCCCTCATGATGTACAGCCTCTGCCCACTATGTTCTTTCATTTGAATTTCTCCTCGTTCTCTGTCTTCATAAAGTTTACTTACATATTCTTCCCATCTCTGTAATATCTTCTCTTTTTCTATCAGAATTTCACCTCTTTCATTCTTGACTGCTCCAATCTTTTGCATCTTTCTCGTTCCTGTCATCATATTAATGTTTTTATAAACACCTTTTATGTCATTTCTTTCTGCTTTTGGTGTTGTATCTTTACTTATTTCATCTAACCATTCTTCTTTTTCCTTCTTATCTCTCTTTGTATCTTATCTTCTTATCTCCTACTCAAGTCTTTATACTGCTTTTTTCTCTCCTCTGTTTTACTATTAACTAACTTTCATTAATGTTGCTGTAAAGTTTTAAATTCGTTGTACATCAAATTTATCAGATCTTTCAAGATTTTATAGCATAAAAACTTAAACAGGAGGCTGTTGTTTATGTGACTTGAAAAGTGGTAAATTATAGTACATTAGTACGGCGGGTGGGTTAAGTTTTTCAGTATTTATTTTATGTTTTTAATATTTTAAAAAAAAAAATTTCTCTATATACGTAGGCTGTTCAATAAGTAATAAGACTATATTTATACAGAAAACAGATTACCTTTAATCGTCATCATTCACATGGTCTTTTTCGAAGTAACTACCGTGAGACGCGATGCATTTGTCCCAACGTTGCGTCCACTTCTTAAACACATGTGAGAGTCCATTTTTTGAGTTCTTTCAAAACCGCCTCCGCATCTTTTACACATGCTTTGTTGCTTTCGAAATGGCGGCCTCTTAGTGTTTTCTTGAGCAGAGGAAACAGCCAGAAATCGCACGGTGCGAGATCAGGACTGTATGGAGGGTGTGGTAGGATATCTGTGTTGTTCTTCTGCAAAACATCCACTACACAACCAGCAATATGTGGCCTTGCATTATCGTGGTGCAATAAGAAACCATTCTTCAGCAATGGACGCTTCCTTTTGACATGCTTGATGATAATCGCTGCTGTGTTGATCATTGTCTCTGTGATGGACGTAGAAGGTCTTCCCTCGCGTTCAAGATCTTCCACATTTTGCCTTCCTTCCTTAAAAGTTTTATGCCAGCGAAAAACACTTGCCCTCGACATTGCTTCATCGTGGAAAGTTTCGCGTATCATGTTAAAAGTGTCCGATGCCGATTTTTGCAAACGCACACGAAATTTAATCGCATAACGCTGTTCCAAGGACGCTTCCATTTCGAAGACTGGTCGCACCTCGTAGGCACGCCGATGAGCACTTGCGTTTAGTCACGTGACACTCTGGCACATCATCCCGTATACGCCATCCATCAACCTCTTTTGTTAATACATACAGCAACATTTCTTTATTCCACAGAAATTAATATTGTGATGAGTGGTTTCGCCACAGTAAAATTAGTCTTATTACTTATTGAACAGCCCACGTATAACTCCTGAATCCTGCTCTTGAGACGAAACATGAGTTCGTCTCGCACTGGGCAATGATATTTGTCTCTCATCTAAAGATATTCACAAATATCCATTCCTAAGGAGGGATTCGAACCACATCTGGTGTTTGGAGAGCGTGTACTCTACCCACGTGACTCATCGGTGATAGTCAATCAATTGGTATTATTATTATTTTTAAACTTTTAGCTTGTTACTTAAAATTACGAGACAATGATACAAGTATAACAATGTTTTTTTTTTAATTCTTCAGCAATTTAAATAAAGTTAATGGAACTGGCTATCCATTTAATGCTTGTTAAAAAGTGCGCAAGAGTATAACCAAACTTTTACCACGGCGCGTATTTTATTTTCTCAGCAGTTCAAGGCAATATATCAATAATGACTGTTCCATCTTTATCACCAATCACTACAAGCTTTGTCGTTTTTTATGAGGTTTGAAGGTAGGAGAAAACTTTTTCCCGTCTTTAATATCGGCATATTTCACTTAGATACTTGGGAGGTCTGAAACTTTTTTTTTAAGATGTTGGTAAAAAAAAAAAAAAAAAAAGATGGCAATTTTTTTAAGGACCATTTCAAGAGATAGCACGAGAACCTCTTTTATGCGGAGCAGGTGTATGGCTGTTACAATAAGGTAGTGGCTATTTTCATATTACTCTATAAAACCACGGGCGTCTGTCTTACTTTCCTTTGGAAGCATAAGGGACAAACAAGAGTTGAAGTGAAGCTGTTTATTGCCCGATTAAAGATGAGATAAGACAGCAAATGTTCAGGGCGCAGGATCAGTCATCGCTCTTTTTTGGCGTAACGTAATGAGGATAATGAACTTGCACTCTTTGTTTCGAAATACATTAATAGGGTTTGGCCTCAAAGGGTTATATATCCGGGACATCTCTCACACGCTCTACACTTTTTTGTTCTCGACCATCAGAATTGCGATGGCCCCCGTACAGAATTCTAATGAAACGAATAAGACCGTGATGTTTTAAAAGAACACCCACCTTTCTAATGCGATTGTGAGAATGCAGGCGTTTCGGATATCCTGAGAGAAATTGAGGCAGTCGTGAACTCACGCTGGACACTAAAAGAATGGAAACGAAACCGTCTTTACGATGGGTATATTTCTGATATACAGCAACATACTCATTAATGTATGGAGTGTGAGCCAAAGGGCTCAGACTGGTGCTATAATTCTGAATAGTTTCAATCAAAATTGTAGGACTGGTGTATTATGAATCATTACCATATTGGTCATTTGTTGCATCTCACAAAAGGTTGGTAACATTTAGCACGTTACTTACGTCTCTTCAGGTCAAACTGTGGCAGAACAGTAGCTCAACACCGGGCGATGAAAGTCATCTACCCCTGAAATATTTTTTTTTTGTTTTCCCTACAAAGATCCATGCTAGAATAGGATTCGAATCCGTAGCTTGTAAATCGGAGCTTATAAAACACGACTTGTAAAAGAGCATGGTAGTAAAAACAGATTCTAGCTACCACACAAACAAGCCAGTTCTGCCTACTCGTTTTTATATGTGAAATTTGCAGATGCAACACATATTGCGTCTCTCAAGTATATTGGATTGTCGTTTGGTTTCGACGGTGCCTTTGGATGGGAAAGAACTGGGTTCGAATTTCGTCTATGACTCGAAAAACCTTCTATATATAAAGTTCATGTTACATACTTATATAATGATCTATTCCGAAGATGATAAAACATTAAATTTGTTCTGTTCTGTTCCATTTTATTGCCATAATTAGAATCTGCTTGGTTACAGGACATAAATAGAAAGAAGAAATAAGAAAAACTATTTCTCGATTCCCCCTTTTTTTTTAAAATTCTTATATTTGCTTTTAAATGTTCCCAAATTAAAAAAAAAATGTTTATATTCTATATTCTGATGTGACCGGTCACCCTTTGAACTCGTAGATCGGCGGCGAATATACACTGTTACAATAGGAAAGATTTTGTGGACGTAAAATGGATCTTGTGCACCCAACCGTGAAGAGCAAATGAACGAGAGATAAGGTGTGCGTAGCAGAATGTGACGGGGAAAAGGTTTCATTAGCTCTACTTCGAATCGAAATTTGCTGAAGGCGATGCCAGATTTACATCATTTTTCCACCATACCATGAAATATATGTGAGTTCCTGAACCAAAATAACCTACAGCAATAATGGGATTGTAATCTGATAATCGGTGGGGGGAAACAGTCACGAGTTTGATAGGCCTTCAAAGGAGACATCAAAACCTGTAAGACGAAATCAGGCTGCCATGCTAAGATACGTGATCGGAACATGAACATTGCGACCCGAAGTTATAAAATGATTAATAAGTTTGCAAAGGTATCCATTAAAAAAATGTAGTTAGAACTTTGAATACTATTTAGTCAGGTTCGAAATTCTCAGTAATGTCCAGTAAAATTGAAGTCCAAAATCCAGTCAATTGTAAGTGAAGAAATAAATACTTTCATAAATCCTAATGAAACTCTCAAATGGTGGAAGGTTGAAGAAGCTACACATTCTGAATTACAATAATGCAATGTCCAGAAAAGTTGAGAAAGAATCTTGAGGTAGCCATCTGATGACCAGAGGTGCATGCAATAGTAATCAAATCTTAATTCCTTTGAGTAAGACTGAGAAAGGCTATTTTAGTTGTTACATTGCAAAATGCTTCACACTTTAGTGGATACATTGATAGGTACTATTAGTCATTCGCAACACATAATGCTACTGATATTAATGTTGCTAAACTTATGAATCGGGAAAGATTCCATGGTATTATCCACGTGTCCGCTTGTGAATTGTTATAAGATTTTCGCGTTGATAAGTCTGCTCTAAATCCACTCGTGCCATGATAGTTAAGTCTTAAGAAACTGCATTCTCCTGGAGGATATCAAACATAATTGAAGGCGAAATAGCCTCCAAACTCTTTAGCTAGTTCTCTTCTAAGCCGATCATCAAGAAAGAGTTATTTCGAAAGAGGATGTGCTGCACTCTAGGAAAAAAAAAAAAAAAAAAACTTGACTGCTCATTTCATGTGAAGTTGATTCATCTAAATATCAACTTTTTAATTTCTACCATCGACTGAAGATGGACTCCCATTCAGGCGAGCGATAAAATGTTCAAAACTGTTAACACAGTTCTATCATTTAAATAAATGTGACAACATATACGTGAAAAGGTTGGACATTCTTTAAATATAGCTTTATATAGGCTGCAAAGAGCTCGTTCGCAGTAGTCCAGTTCTTCAGTGTTCTTCTATTCATTAAAAAAAAAAAAAAAAATACTTGATCTGAGTAATTTTAAGAAAGTGACACGAATGAATTGCTCCACTTGTCTTACCAGCTTCGACTTTTAGCAGTCGTGACTACAGTTATCTCGGACTAGCAATGGACTTTGGCTACCGTGAAGCCTCCGCTAATTGCACACCTTTTCTCCTCCCATCCCTACGGACTCGACCTTCGTTCTCCGTCATTAACGAGGTGAATAAGGCGGTAATGGCAGTCATCGAGATTTTAAACGTGCTCAGATGACACCCCTAGTCCAGACAAGATGCTGAAGGAGTCTTTTTCTGTTCTTTTTTTTTTTTTTCGAAAGGGGTCGCAGGCCTGCATAATGGTACATTAATCTTGGCTGCAATTCTGCCTGCTCGAGAAAGGAGTACGTTACCTAACATGCTCGATGCATTCTTCCTGTCCACCTTGTGAAAGAGCAGCAGACAATCAAGACAAAAGCTCCCATTCTGACGCGGATATCGTAAATTACTGCACAATAACAGTTCTCTCGTCCATTACAGAGAAAAAAGACAGATTACTTCCCATAGCTAAACTAGCTGACTTGGCCTTATGGGTATAAAAGGTAGTTTTTCAGCCTCGCTGACAAGAAGGCTTAGGTAAGCAATCCCCCTCAGGTGATAAACAGCATGTAAAAGGGGTACGGGAGGATGCCAACGAGACTAATGTTCAGCATGAATCCCCCCCTCGATGAAATACCTTCGATGATCTAGATGGGTAACTTAATGATTATCCATTCGGAACAAACGAGGGCAGCCCAGCACATTCGGCATATTTGCACTAACCGCCCAGAATATTGGTTAATTTTTTGTCTTCCAGCATTCCCGGAAACCTACTTATTACCCGAAGTACTGTAATTACGCAAGCAATAGATGCAAAGGATGGATGTTTTTCCTGCTGTTAAATTGCCGTAGTGACGATAGTTTGTGGTGCTCCACAGAGGTGAAATGCACATGGAGGTTAGATGGCAAAGTTCATTACTTGAAGACATACTGAGGCGAAGAAGTAGTTCATTTTTTTTCTTTTTTTTTTAAGTGGGTTGGACGGTCAATTACTTTGATACTTATAGGACGGGATGCTAATTAGGAATATAAAACGTAAAATGAGTAGCAATGGCATTTTTATTTCCTTATATCGAGAGCATAGAAGAACAGCATCATTGGATTCTTGATATGTATCTTCCATGATAATTATTATCATTCAAATAATCCTATTAAAATCCAAGAGGTGTACAGGATAAGCGACTGGATCGTGGTCATCCTTTTGGTCTTTTCTTGCCATCTTGGCAAGAGAAAGACCTCCTACCATATCAGCTTTGCTCATTCTTTTGTCTATTTCCATATTTAATTTGCCACCTTCACTAAAAATGCACCTAAATATTGGAACTATTTTTGCTTGTTACATTCCTTAATTTGTCCTGAATCCATGATGTTCTTAAATTTTTTTTCCTACATTTTTCCTTAGCCTCTTCTGGAGTATGCTTGTACATATTTCAGGCAGGCAGGCATATAGAGTGAAGTTGTCTGCAAAAATAGAAGCTTGAAAGCTAAGAAGAATCTTTCAAGAAGCTTTTAGAAACGTATATGGTTGAAAAAATCTTGTAAATGGAAGAATGAGTACCGCAAAAGGAATCAGAGATGGTAAAGGTGATAGAAGTGAAGATTTATTGAGTCACGTCAGTTGTTGGTTAAACCCAGACTGTTTCGTTGTCAAAATATGGCGACACACGATTCAAAATATTGTAATATGTAAAGGAATAACTTAGCTCTTGATGGACGAAATTGAATAATTTCACATTTTAGGATATTTATTAAATTTTTAAGGTATCTCAGTTTTGTTTTAAAATCGATCATTTTACAAATCACAGTAAATAAAATATCAAACGTACAGACTCAAATGGCCTCTATGTTATTAGCTGTTACAACGATAGATGTTACTATACATTAATCAATGGTATCTAGTTCTACGAAAGTAGGAAAGACGTGTTAACATGTACTTTTAATTCATATTCTTAATTTTAGCATTTAGAAATGTACAGATCTCCGAGAGGTGGCGATGTTGCTTCTCTTGTTTGTTAACAGCGATTTCAGCTCTCTCTATTTGTACATCAACGTATTGTTTTTGAGTTGCGGTTGTGAATACCACTTTGGATAACCCACAAACAGACAGCGCTTCAGAAGGCAACCAGTTATCACGTGTGTCGTGTGGATTGGGGCATTAATTGGAAGAAATACTTTTGAATTTGAGCACCCTGAGCTGCTAACGCATGTTTTTACCCTGTTACAGAAAAGCATGTGGCCCGACAACTTATCGGGCCGCACGACATTCTTTCACTGCTCGGTTATCTATTGTCTAAGCGTATTGCAATGGGTGTTACCATGAGTGAGAGATTTATGCTGAGTAGTCCTGCTGCGATGTCCGGTCCTGCAGAATTCTACTGGAACCACTTCAGACGAGTGTTCACAACTCATCTTGAACTACGCACAGTTCGCCTACTCTCTTTCTTTCTTTCTTTCTTTCTTTCTTTTTCCTCTTTAGACTTGTAGTTCATTTGCGTTCTTTTCATTGAGATGTCATTATTCTCTTTTTCTAATCTTTTTTTTTTTCTTTTTCACGTTAACGCCACTGTTCAACCAGTTTCTCATTTACAAACACTCTGCATCTTTTCACGCCTCACCCAGAATTTATTCATTTCTGTGTTGGATTCTTCATTGCGCATTCGACATTGAGACCACTTATTTGGATTCAACCCTTCACAATGTCACATAGACTTGAAACTTTCCGTAAATTCTGTAGGGTTCTGTCCCATGCGATTTTACTGCGCAATCTATCAAGATCGTATTAACCGAGAAAAAAAAAACTTACTTGTTCACTATATACAGCTGTAGTTTCGTCTTCAGTGTAATCACTTGTATACCAATGATCTCCTCAGATGAGAAAGAGGAAAGGTAGACTGATTATGAGAATGAAGGCTCGCTTCATGGGCCGATGGCATCTCAAGAAATTACTTTTATTCTAACATCATTATCAGAAGCAACAGTTTCAGTCACATCTTGTGTCAGAGGACGCTTTAGAACATGAATTGGCTGAAGTAAGTCACCTCCACCAACGTGGAGGAGAGGATCGTTTAAAAGAATATTTATTACGTATTATAGACTATTGATGAGTGTAAAATGGAATATTTTTGTCCCCTTATGACTATCAACAGACTGTAATGCTGTGTTTTTAGTATTACGTTAAGCTGTGGAATCCTTGAGAGATTTCCGACTGCTTTAAAAGAGAGAACTTGTCTTTGAGATTGGCCATGACGTATCATTTCGAACTTGGGTACAACAGGCATTTAAAGGAAATAACAAGTGTTGCTGTCATCTCAACAGATGGCTTCTATTTTTCTTTCGTGTCTTCATTATTCATGTTGATTAATTTTCCTCCTTTTTTTTTTCTTCTTTCATTTACCTTCCGTACAGTTTCCATTTTTTGCTTTTTTCTTTATTTCTATCGTGTGTTTATAGGCATTCAAGTATAATTAATACCTTTCAAGTATAATTTTCTGGGGGCCCCTCCTCCTTCCGCTGGTCTTTCCAGTTTGTTTCTATCCAGCTGTTTCATACGAGAAGTTTCCTCATTCATTATAATTTCTCTTTCTTTCGTTCATTCTTGCCTTGGCTTTTAATTTTGCGCATTATCATTATATACGTTTCATTTTCTTCGTTGTCTCTCTCTCTTTTTCTTTTTATTCTAATGTTTTCGTTTTTTCTGTTTTTTTTTATTATTAAATTCGTCATTTGAACTGTAAATCTATTTTATGTTTTTTTTCCTTTTAAGTTTATTCATTTTTTCAATGCATTTTAAAAAAAAAAATTCTCTTGGCTAAATAAACGAGATAAAAGAATTTCTTCTTAGTTATTTTTCTGTTCTTCATCTTCATTCGTTCCTTTTGAGTTTTCTAAATTTTGTTCCTTTTTTTTTTTTTTTTTTCTGTACATTCTCTCGTTTGTGTTACCGTCTTCCCTTCTAACTAAAGTTCAATGGACCGAGAGGACCACACAACACTGGAAGAATGAGTCTTAAAAATCTAACTTTACGGCCATTTAAATGATCTCGCCAACCAAGTCAGCTCGCTGTGCACATTACAGTGGGTGTTTAATCCCCCAGCTATCTCCTACCAATGTGCCCTGCCGTTCTTCACTTAATCCTATGATGCGCCCCGATGGGTGCTAACGTGGCTGCGCCTCCCTGTGCAATGTGTTGTCGGGTCACATGCTGGGCTCATCCCGACCTACTCCGGATGGGGGCGGAGAAGTCTTTTTCTAACATCACTACCGAATGATTATTGCTCTGATTGCGTCATTTTCTTCATCCGGTCGTTTGGATAACGCACTGCAAGCCAGAGAAAGACCACCTGTGTTGACCTCGCTTCTCTAACCCCTCAACTTTTGAGTTGACGTTCTGCGTTTTTGGAATGTTTATTTTCCTTTCGCTAGACTTTTCTCAAATATCATTCTTTGTAGTTAAAAACTACTTGTTTATATTTTCGAATGAACATTCTTTGGTCGGAAAGACCTGGATTCGATTCTCGTCGATGACGTAAGGAATCCTACCGACGAAAGGAGAATAAGCCGGCCTCATACGGAGGTAGGGTTTTTTTTTCACCAGAAAACTCGGGTTTTTCGTTCCCCCAGAACAGGCAAACCGTCCCCGTGAACACACACACAATCTACATTCATACATACTTAACCCCCCATGAGAGGTGGTCAATTTGCCCCAATAGGAACGGGAGAGAAAAGAGAGGAAACTCCATACGAATAATTAAAATAAATAAAAACTGCTGAAATCATTTCCTACATCAACAACTAAATTATTCTTAATATGATTATCAAATGCTTTAAAAACATTTGCTTTTCTTAGCTGATATATAAATAGCATCTATGTGATGTCATATATATTTTATTATGCACAAGAATACGACAATTATTGGGGTATACGTTGATCCCAGGTTTGTGTCATATACGAGATTCATCACAGTTTGTGATAGGTTATCTTCTAACGTTTGTATTAATTCGGTTGTCATTATGAATGAAAGAGATGGAGAGTCTTAATACAATTATCAACTACTTATAAAAGTACTTGATAATCGTATTAAGAATAATTTGTTTTCGGTGTAGACTAGCTGCTGCTTTTTTTTTGGAATTATGACTGAAGCAACTAAAGCTATGAGGCATTAACAGGTAGGAGTGTATCACGTCTGTAAATTGCTTGTGACCTTCTGTTTGTTTTGCGAGATGAAAAACAGCTGAAGATCAGTTAGCCAGGTCTGTTATTACGACGATGGCACGGGTTCTTTTTCCAAAAAAAAAAAAGGCAAACCAGCATGAAGACGCGCAATTCACAGAATAATGCACTAATTCCCTTAGTTGACAGGTCGTATTGCAAACAAAACAAAAATCCTTTTCAACAAAGCATTTTTTGCCAATAAATGAAAAATCCACGTTAATCCGCTCATAACTGAATTCCATTGCAAATCATTGGAGAAATGTGCTTCCTCTCGAGGTGATTTAATCCAAAATCAAAAAAATTTGATCTGAGGAAAGTCATTTTTACTTTATTTGTTTATTAATAACAGTTCAATGGTTCTATGATTAGAATCTAAAGACATTTAAGATGTCTTTAGACATTGCCTTGATGTCTGATCACACATGAAAGCAACGCGTAGTTTTAATGAGTGAAGATGGACAGCATACCTTTGATGTTCATTAATGAAGAAGAATTACATACTATTGGGAAACAACAACAAAAGAATTTGTTTGAAATGGGAATAAACATGGCTGACAGAAAGGTGAAGTATCTTCAGAAAGAAGGTCACCTAATAAACAATTATATTGTTAACAATTTGCGCACGTAGCTTGTGCCCATCATTCTCAGCCTCATCTAAACTTTGGTGTTGTCTTGTAAATGTCTTGTCCACCTATTCGGGGACAGTCGGGCGTGACGCTCGTTGTTCTAGTCTTGAAACAAGCTCTCTTCACATGAAGCCGTGTGTAAAATGAAGTAGAGTGTGGGAGGGATTGTCACTGGCTGCTTTCAGATGCGGAACTATGCTCATAGCTCCATCCTAACAATGCCGGGGCATCATTCCCGTCAACGGACCACGATCACAATTCTTCCAGTGAGTATTTTACATCCCGGCGCCTTGGACGGAACAACGAGAGGCAGGAATAATTACCAACACGTCGCCACTTGGCAAGGTCATCACCTCCCTGTTTTAGACGTTACGAACGCCACCGGAAGTTGTCAGTTTGCTTCTTCCCAAAGATGGCTGCTGATTAAATACAATGTTCACGTCTTCCGCCAGAGAAGAAGAAGAAGAAAATGATGTTTTCTAAGATGCAGGAGTCGCGAGACGGAAACTATGCTATGCTAGTAAGGGAGTGTGTGTGTGTGGGGGGGGGGGTGACGAAAAGATTTCGCACGGTGACTTACATCATCCATGAAAAATGCTGTCTGAATAGCAAATAGAAATGTGAAGTCAATATGCCTTCTCTCTCTCTCTTTGTGTGTGTATGTGCGTGTGTGTGCGTAATTATACTGGTTACACTGAAGTAGAGCATTCTTTTTTTTTAGCAACATATAATGCATTTTTTACTCTATTACTTTAGGGATGACTATGTTAGCATTAGTTCAATAGCTCACTCTCACTACCCAGATTGTTTAAATCTTGTTTTTTTTTTTATTATTTTTTTTTAAAAACCTTACACGAAGGTAAGCAGGGCTCCGCCCCTCGGAAACGGGTGCATTTAATCCAGCAGAGAAAGTACATTAGCCAAAAGAACCGATGCAGTTAAAGGTTGGCATGAACAGCCTTTATTACTTCGACCATGATTCCTAGCAACGAAACCTAAGTGGTAAAAAAAAAGTGTGCTTAATTATGATAATCATTGAGAGAAGTGTGTGGAGGGGAAAGTTTTAATTCTTGGATTCACAAACAAAAAGATAGATGATTACTTAAAGAACAGATAATGGATTTATAATTTACAGGCAAATAGCTTTACTACAACTGATTTTTTTTTTTTTTTTTTTTTTTTTAACCTACGTTAATATTCACTTAATGACAAGTTCTCAGTTACTATTTCACCTGTCTAGAGTGAAAAAAAAAGTTGGGTTACTTATTTTCATACCTTAAATATATAAACTCAACTCCCATTCAGAATTTTAAAGATTTAAAGTTAAATTATTTAACAATTTTAATATAAAATAATCATGAAAATTAATTCTTTTCTCTCATGCTAGATTTAATTCTTCGGAAATTCTTTTCATTAATTTAAATTTAGACACCAATTAATTGTTCACTTAATAAAAAGTATACATAATTTTTGAAGAGATGCTGGCGTTGTATTTCTAGGTTTTTAATTTTTGTTTGATTTATTAAGTATGACATCACGTACAACTCCTCTTCTGTATGATAATATCCTAAGAACAGCAATCTTCATCATGAAAATTTTGCGGTGGTTTTTTATTATATAAATAAAATTATTAAACTAACAATAAAGTGATTTATACTAATGTATGGAAATAGCGTATTTGACCAGGGTGCGTGTAGTAACTGATAAAAATTAATTAAAAAAAGCATTTGTTTCGCATTGTCAATCATTTGCATGCCTATAAACATGTACTTTAAACAAGCAATAAACATAGAATATGAATGTGAGCTGAAATTTCTGTTTAGCGGTCTAAAAATGAATGTTTTGCCTCGGCTTTCATTTTGCTTCACATGGGTTGGAATAGGAAGATCTCTCGCGATAGTATACGTGACGATACTTGCTGAAATATGCAGATATCGTTACTGGGGGTCTGAGGTGAAGTCATACACGCAGTGAGCGTGGGTGCTACGAATAAGGTGGGAGGAACAGCAATTTCCAATATTTCCTCGTAAGAGATGTAACCCCTGAAATATTTCCTCTACCTCCCCATTGTAGAGGTAAAAGACAATTGAACACCGACCAGTTTCCGTGGGAGGAATCGAAAGACGAGGGTGGAAAGGAGGGGGAAACGAAGAAGATGAAGAACTGACGAAATCACTCAAGTCAGGTTATGAAACAACTTCTGAGTCGTTTACTGCGGCGACGAGATAAAAATCTTGGCGCGTTCCCCAGTATGCTAAAGAAGCGGATCGCCACTTTCCTCCTGTTGAGTTCTCCTTTCCCCCTCCGAAAGTACTGCTAGCGTTCGCTTCTTCAAGTGCCGTAGAGTTGGCGATGACTTTTAGTGATAGGTACATTCAAGGTCACCTTGTGTCAGACTTGTAGCGTCTTCTCCGTCCTAAGGTCATCTATAATGATGGTGGATCCGGTCAGTACTTGTGTCCCGGGGCGCAGGGCAACAGGTGGGAAGCGCGAGGGGGTAGAATGAGCGCGTGATGCTCTGTTATACGTGCGGCCGCTGGCGTTGTTTGGTAAACTAGGTCCTCTTTGGTGAATTTTAATGAGACAGGGCTAAGTGTACCGACTTTGTTGATGATGTGCTAATGATGGTTCAGAACAAAGTTTTTTCTTCTCTCTTCACCTTTTCTTTTTCTGGTCCGTCACGCTGCTGGCCCGTTGTTTTTGTACACATAAACAAAGCCCTAATAAATCTTCGAGATCATTTGTAGAGCAACATGATTTCCGTAGACAATGACGACAAGAACATACGTAAAGCGAGAATGGCTACTATTGACTATAATTCATCGACGGATGTCCCATCATCGATGCCAAGCCTTCCTCTTTCTTGCCTTCTTTACACAACTCCTCCTGTCTCATCTTTTGCCCTTACTTTTCTTAATTGAGACTGGAAATTTCAAGTAGTGTTGTGCATACTAAATACGGTGTTTTTTTTTTTTTCCCTTTTTACTTATCTTATTATTATGAGCATTAGAAGCACTACCTTTCTTGTTAGCACTGCTTCTAGAACATGCGAGTTCCAAATGGTCTGCAAGAATGTGGAACCAGTGCAATCATTAGTTGAAACAATACGTTAGTTTTTCAATATGGAATAGGCAGGAGAAATAGGAGGGAAATTCGGTCGAGTTTTAGCAAAGTAAAAGAAAAATATTTATGAGATAAAGAAATCGAATAAAGAAAGATAAAAGGAGGTAGAGAAAACACAGAAATGAAGACGTGGATAGAAAGTTGACCACACCACTGTCCACACATCACTTGACCACACGAGAACAACCTTTCAGAAGTTTATAAAAACAAAGAAAAAGTTCAGAAACAGGACTCTTTTAATCATTTTCTTTTTGATTTGTTACACGTGGTTCTCTCCTGATAAATTATAATAGAAATAGCGCTATCGTGTCATCATACTCGAAACGGAACGTAGAAAAAGAGACTCATATACTGCCTATCATCTCGTGTGACGTAAAACAACTAATGACGTAGATTTTGACAAATACAAGAAATCTAAACCTATCTTCACTTGAAAAACTCCTTATAATGGTTCTTCGCGTCCTAGACCATTTTCTAAACCTCAAACCAAAGGGAATCGTTGATACCCAACTGAAAGAGAAAGGCTCTTCAAATTAGTTGTTTGTTAAACCATTCATGTTCATCACAAGGCACCAATTTTCCCAAGAAGTCGTATTATTTTTAAGTCTGTCATAAAATTTCGGACGGCGATCAGCCAGTACATTTACAGCAAAAGCAGAGATAGAACGACAGTTTGTTTTTGCTTTCTTCTGTATAACTTTGGTCCATTGAGCAGATGCTATTCCTGACAGGGAATTGGTCTTCTACTGGAAACACGAGTGTAGGGCAAAAATGTTAAAAGTTGATCGGAATTCGAAATGAAATTCAATGAAGGAGACTTCTTCATTTTATGGCATTAAGATTAATGATCTTTCTGTTCATTCTAAAAGGTCATCAAAATTAGAATTTGTCTCTTTCCTGGATAAAATCTTGAAAACCAGATGATTCGCTGGTCTAGTTGGCAGAGTGGTGAGTGAGTTTTCTAACCACTAGAGGTTCTGGCAGGTGGGAGATGAATTTCATTTCTGTGCGAGTCGTCAACAGAGCTTCTTATAAAACTTGAAGGAGCTTGAATATATCTAACTGCAATTTATGTATATATATATATATATATATATATATATATATATATATATATATATATATATATATATATATATATATATATATATATATATATATATATATTTTTTTTTTTTTTTTTGGGTGAGGAAACCAGTAGGTATCTTGCAATTGTTTTTATTTAAATCAAACGCACTACTTTACGAAGAACTGAAGCATCTTGAGACCATACAGATAACTAATATGCTTTCAAAGTTTTTAATAATAATAATAATAAAAAAACTTAATGTTAGTATCTCTTGAAGTCTTTAGTGGAAAAGGTCTATTTGTTGGAAAGCTGTGAGGTACCCGTCTGGTAGTAGTAGTAGAGTTTTTTTTTTTCATCCCCCCAAAAAAGCTCTGCTAGTACTATGAGATACACGCAATTTAATAGTCATGCGGACTGTGTTAGATGGGATTAACCACCCTTTGTCATGACATCAAAAAATTTAATATAAATTATATAAATATAAAGGAGGAATGAAATTATAGACCAGGATCAAGTAGTCAGGCCATCGAGCAAAGGAGGGTGGGGGCGTATGACCGGTAGAAATTCCCAGGGCCCAGGGTCTGCAAGGAGGACCAGGGTAGGACAATCTTTCATACGTTTTTGTCTTTCTCGGTAGAATCGTTATTAGCCGATCTGCCCTTTCTTCCCTCCCTCCTTCTGTAAAGAAAAAAAAAATTACCGAGTCCCAAACTTCCTCTCGTTGTCCTTGCCAGCATCACCATGATTTTTCCGAGAGATCGTCACATATTTTGATATTGCAGTATAATTTTTCACCACCTATTAAAACCTATGCGATGATTGATTATCTTCGCCTCTAAACAAACTTATCTTATTAGCTCAGTCTTCATCGCCTTTCCTTGCACTGCCGGACGAAACAAACTTCTGACGTCGCTAAGTTGTTCAAAGGTTTAAAAGTAATTATGACGTTCAATTACGTCATGAGAAACGTCACCTTGCAATGTGAAACGATGTCGGCAGATATTCGATTCCTTTGGGTGATTAGCAGACCGGTGATCATTTTTTATGTTTGCTTAAATAAATTTTCCTGAAAGAGATATGTAATTACCTGTGACAAACGGTGATCCGGGAGAGTTTCAGAGGATGCTGGAGTGGCACGCACATCTCTCATTAATAACAATGTTTATCTGAACCGAAGAGTTTCTAGTACAACATTAGCGTTTCCCTCCTCTTTCTCCTCCCCTCATACAGAAATGGGTGTATATTGGCTGCGAAACTGAATTCATATTTCTCTTTAAAAGAATGTAATTTTCTAAAAGAGGCCACCTAACGACAAGTGATCAAACTAACTGCTTCAGTGTCAGCCTGTAGCTCTTAATGGAAAAGCCGTGCTTCGTAGATCATGTTCGACATCACGCATTTCGGCAATTAACAGAGATTAAGAAGTTGTTGGACCACATGGATCGTTACGGGATGGTGCACAGATGATGTTTCTCAATGTGACGTTGATGCGTTTCTTCTTGATGTTCTGATAATGAGATATTCCTAAGACGTAGACGTCTTAGGGATATCTAATACTGTAGACGTATTAAAAAAATAAAAGAAGGGAAAAAATAAATGTTAGGGAGCATAATAGTTGCAAAAGGAAAACATAGGTAAGGAGATCTGATAAAGCATTCTCAGAGGACCATAAAACTAGTCATCTTAAGAGAATAAGAGCAAACAGTTCCTAACAATCATTGCATTCATATAATAACTAACACTTGTAGTTTTGATTCTTCTAATGGAACCTCCGTAGTTCAATTGTTATAGACGAGTTCTTTGGCGGAAAAAAAAACAGAAAAACACGGGTTCGAATCCTGTCTCTAATATGAGGAACCTTTAAGGACTTTCTCAATCGAATGGTGGATTAGCTTGCGGAAATGGAGATTTTTCTCCCAGAAACTTGCGTTTTTTGTCCCTCAAAACACGGGACAAACTGGCCCATGCACACACACAGATCTACAGGCGTAAATATTTACCTTTAGGGCATGCAGCAGAGAAATGGCATGCTGGCTGCGTTAATTCACCGTAAATCCTAATCAAGGTTTAGCGTACATATTCTCTCATATCAGCACCATTTTTCATATTACATGGAATAGATTAAAGGTGTAAAAACGAAAAAAAAAAAAAAACTTTTTTTTTTTCATTTTTTTTTAGACTCATTATTTATCCAATCCTGTGAACTGCACCAAGTACTTCCGAACTGCAACTTCATCCAGTTTAGTGGAGAGTCAGCACTGCGGTCAACACCGAGAATCAACATCGTCAGTGAGCATCTTGGTCCCAATCTCAGAACTAGATTTAGGAGAAATCTGAACATATAATAAAGCAGCTAATGTCTTTCGTAAATAAATAAATATAAAAGCAACAAGCGAGTTCTCCTATGATCCAAGGGATACCTCATATATATTACACAAAAAATTCAGGACTATGATTGGAATTTTGTCAGCAGAAAATTACTTCTGTAGGACGTGTAGAATGGAAGTATTATGGATGTTTGAGCCTCCGTAGCAAAGTCAGTATAGACGAAGCTCTTGGGTCGTAAAGACCTGAGTTCGATTCCCGTCAGTGACGTGAGGAGCTTATCTGGTCTTTTTCGACAAAAGGTGAGTTAGCCGGTCTCATACGGATGTAGGAGGTTCCCACCCCCACCCCCCTCGGAAACTCGGGTTTTTGTCCCCCAGAACAAGCCAACCGACCCTCGTGAACACACGGGGATTCCCGTGTGCCCTATGCCTCCCGGTGTGTCCTACAGACATAGGACACACCGGGAGGCATAGGGCTCACCACCTTATCCTCGATACGGTAGCGGTTTAATGTAGAAAAATCCTCGACACCGTAAGTAAAAGAGGCGGAAGAAAGGAATAATAATAAGAAAAAAATAGATGATGTACCACGAGGATACTGAAAAGCAAACTCAAAATCGTTGATGCAGTTTCATCGCTTTCTATTGTAGGACCTTCTGCACATTTGATTCAGATGTTTTTCCTCTTCCAACTCTAATCTATTGATCATTCTTTAATATTGTTTTTCATCTGATGCGATCTTTCGGTCCAGGATCTACTTGCACACTTTAATACAAACTACGCAAAAAATAAAACAAAATAAAAGAGTAAAGCAGTAGTAAGGCAACGTGTGTCTTAGACTATTCTAAGGAAATGCAGTAATCCTTGAAGCAACAACATGATGATATTTGTCATAATAAATAAGAAAGACACGAACTTGATCATTCTGAGTGGAAAACAGTCAGCGCCAAGCTCTTCGGAAGCAGAAACTTACCACCTTTACCGGTTTTCTTTTCTTGACTTCTGCTGTTAGGTCAAAGTAGCACGCGTGTAAAAGTGCGAGGTTCCTTTTGAAAAGGTATAAGAATATTGATTGCACAAAGTCGGTGAGGGGTAGAACACCGTGTACCATACGATCAACTTTTTAATGAAAAAAAAAAAAAAACGGGTTCTCAACGTAGACTTTTTTGAGCTTCTTTGTGTTCCGAGAATAGGACACACGAATGATGATGATCTGATACACACACGTGAGCGTGTGTATGATTTAATATACCTTTTGTTAAAAATTGCATATGGGAATAACCAGAATTATAATTATATCGAATCACGTATCTTTAAAAATGATTTTAATTAACATATTCAAAACGCTTGTAGTATCCACTGCAATGATGCTCCAATTATTTGAAACTCACTTTAGATCTTCTTTTTTTTTGTTATAGTTATATTGTTAAGTATAAAAAAAAGTATATTATTAAACTCATCCCAAAGTATTTAAACATAATTTTAATATTTTTTTCCCCAGCAAAACATACTTCATGTTTGTCTATTTGGGAGGAGGTCAATATTAGCTATTGCCTTCGTTATCCTTACATTCCTTTTCGCTCCGATTGTAAAAAGAGTAATAATCTTCCTGTCAATACATCCTTCAAAGAGGTGTGGCAAGCATTCAGATTCACGCGACAAGGTCCAATAGATCTTTGTAGACCGTGTCATTTATGGCTTCATAATTTGTTTCAAGAGGGAAAACAACATCAACAAAAAAAAAAGTAGGTTTTGCTTCATTTCGAAAACTAATCTTCAAACGATCACGTGCTTGCATTCGAAATCAAATGGGGGAATTATTTTATGTTGTAACAGGCTCCAATTTCGGATGATCATATAACAGCGAAAGTAAAAATACCACAGTCAATGAAAAACTAATCAAATATGCTTTGTTATAATACACTACGTCATCAAAAATATCGGAATATCTGAGAAACAAATAGATCAACATATTATCATTTTAACAAGGTTTAAGATAACTTTCGCTTATATCCCAGCATTTTATCTAAGTGTTAATTTTTCCACTTACTTTTGACTAGTTTTATGATAAAGAAATCTTGCATAAATGTGGGGAAATACAGCACCATTCAGAAAGCGAAGATACACCTCTTCATTCAGGAGTATTGAATATCCGAACTTGATTCCAATTGTAGTACAAGAGGAACCTTTATAAGGTGTTTCATCTAAAGATGAGTACTTTCTCAACTTTAGATCCTCCTATCTCATACGGAGATAGGAGGATTTTTCTTCCCTAAAATAGACAGACTAGCCATATAGCGTATGAGATTTAGTAACGTAAAGTCTAATTATAAGGATAGGGTGTTATTGAGCTATGAGCTCTGATCATGGCAGGAGTGTAACAGCAATAGCCGAGTCTCAGTTAGAACTTCATTGGATACAGCATTGCCATTCATCACTCTCCCTGGGTACCCATATTAGTCGCCGCTTACGACATGCATTGGCTGCAATGGCTCTATTCTTATCACGGCCAAGCTAGCTAAGTTTTATATCAGTTAATTTTTATTCCTAACTTTGAAAAAAAGAAAAAGATATCTTTTTTTATTTAATATATATATATATATATATATATATATATATATATATATATATATATATATATATATATATATATATATATATATATATATATATATATTATATATATGTATATAAGAATTGTATGTGTATAATAAGAATTACTAAATAATGAAATAAGTATCTAGTAAAAAAACAGGATTTGCAAACAGCTAGTAATTACGTCATTTTGCATTTAAATTTAAATCTATAAAACAAAAGAGCAACGAAACATAAAAGTTAAATGCTTGCACAAAATCCTAATAAAAATCATCAGTATAGGATATCAAAGATATTTTTAAACAGACATTAGGATTCATATAGAAATACAGTAGTGAAAAAGCTACCAGATAGCTGAAAAATGTTGTAGCTTGTATGGACTTAATAAAGAAAATATTAACTATTCAGACAAAATATTCTGTATTTGTATATATTCTGTACACGGAAAACACAGGCATCAATTGATAATTATTAACTTTCTTTAACCTGAAAAAAAGTCCTTGTAAGGACTAGCTTAAAGGGGCGAAGCAAGAATGCTTTTCATCTTCCCCGTTATCTGTAGCGGACAGTGTAGGGATAATTATTGAGCTATTAAAGCTCTGATCATGGCACGAGGGTAACAGCAATAGCTGAGCCTCAGTTAGAACTTCATTGGCTACAGCATTGCCATCCATTACCCTCCAAAGGGTATTAATCACCGCATCTCACGGTTGATAAAAGCCAGCCATCTAATCAATCTGAAAAATACATAACATAACATCACTGGCCAGAAGGGTGAAGCAAGATGCTTTTATTCCCCGTTGTCTGATAGGGGGGATGAATTGAAGGAAAGATTTATGAGCTGAGAGCTCGCCCTGAGGGGGGGGGGCACGGAGATTAGTCACTGTTGCAAGTATTCAGGATGGCTTTTGGCCTCTTGTATTTGATGAGGTCAGTTTCATCATAGTTTGCTGCCTGTTTAACTAGATCGTTGGGGTGTGTAGAGATCTTTGAGAAGAATTTTTCTGCTGTAGTTAGTAGGAAGGAGTAGATGTAAGGGATGTTTGTATCTCTATGCTGTGGGGGGGGGGGGGGGTGGGGGGGGGGGGGGGTGGGGGGGGGGGGGGGTGGGGGGGGGGGGGGGTGGGGGGGGGGGGGGGTGGGGGGGGGGGGGGGTGGGGGGGGGGGGGGGTGGGGGGGGGGGGGGGTGGGGGGGGGGGGGGGTGGGGGGGGGGGGGGGTGGGGGGGGGGGGGGGTGGGGGGGGGGGGGGGTGGGGGGGGGGGGGGGTGGGGGGGGGGGGGGGTGGGGGGGGGGGGGGGTGGGGGGGGGGGGGGGTGGGGGGGGGGGGGGGTGGGGGGGGGGGGGGGTGGGGGGGGGGGGGGGTGGGGGGGGGGGGGGGTGGGGGGGGGGGGGGGTGGGGGGGGGGGGGGGTGGGGGGGGGGGGGGGTGGGGGGGGGGGGGGGTGGGGGGGGGGGGGGGTGGGGGGGGGGGGGGGTGGGGGGGGGGGGGGGTGGGGGGGGGGGGGGGTGGGGGGGGGGGGGGGTGGGGGGGGGGGGGGGTGGGGGGGGGGGGGGGTGATTTTCCTTTCCTAGAGAATATTTTAATCTTTTATTTATTTTTTTTTAACAAACTGCACCGATCACCTCCTCAAAACCCAGAAATATACCCACACATATACTCATTAGTATTCTTAGCCTATTCCTTCCCTTATTAACTGCAATTACTTGCTTTCGAGGTTATTCGGGAGATAAGTGCATGTGGCACTCCTGTCGTTGAGGAATAACAGAAACAGGAGTAAATAAGTGAAACGTGATTGAAAAATCTTCAGGAATGATTTTTTTCCAAGTTTTCCAATATTTTTACTCTGCTGAATTCCTGTATATTTTATTATTATATCGTGAAAAATATTTACATCAAAGAATCAATTTATTATTATTAGTAGTAGTAGTAGTAATATTAATGATTAATACTATTTTCCCTCAATCTAATGATTGTTGGTATAGCAAATGCAGCTTTACTAAGGAATAATTACAGAACAATATGGATTCTTATTGTCTTTCTTGTCCGATTTGCCTATTTCCAGGAGGATAAGCCTAGTCATCTCAGTATTAGGCCTACTAACTTATTTCAGTAAATTTATTTATTTATTTTATTAATGAAAAAATTTTATTTGGATTCCGTATTTGAAACTTTTACAAAAAAATGTCGAACCGTTCCAGTTTTCAGTTCAGGTATATTTGGGGCTACAAAGAAAAGTGTCGAAATTATGTATTACAATAACTCGCAGACTTAGCAGAATTCGTAGAAGTTTTCAGAACAAGAAGCTGAATGCACGGTTCAGTTTTAGTTCGTAATGGATCACTTTTATCATGACATTTCCGTAAAGAAGTTCCTAAATGATATTAGCAATTTCGCTGACTGGATGAAATTTAATGAATTTAATTTCAATCGACTAGACTTATTGTGACAAAATTTGGTAGAACGAATTTCTTAGCCTATTCCTCCCCTTATTAACTGCAATTACATGTTTTTATTCGAGAGATAAGTGCATGTGGTACTCCTGTCTTCCCTACAGATAAATCGCTAACTGTACAATGAAGCAGGATGTACACTTACATTAAATGCTCTAAAATGCAAGAAAATAATTATTACGTTTCAATGACCACTTCCATGTGTTTTATGTATCATGAGTAACGTTCCGAATTGTTTCTGAACATTTTCTAAACAATAGTTTGCAAGAAAAATGACTTTTCCATGAATTATGAAAGAATTTATCGAAAATTTTTCGGTGAATTGTTTTTTCGATGAATTGCATTTTCGACGAATTGTCGTTCGATGAATTGTCATTCGAGGAATTGGTCATTCGATGAATTGCCTTTTCGACGAATTGCCATTCGTTAAATTGTCGTTCGGCGAATTGTTTATTCGGCGAATTGCTTTTTCGATGAATTGCTGTTCGATGAATTGTCTTTCGATTAATTGTTTTTCGATGAATTTGCCTGTAACCATAACAGACATGGCTTACACATTGTTTAGGACAATGGTGTAGGGCAGTGGTTCTCAAACATTTTACCTCTGAGCCCCACTTGACAAGAGAAAACATTGTCATCCCCCCCCCCTCCGCCGGTTTTATTTATCAAAATAGAAAAATACTAAGTTTGACGTTTTATTCAGTTTATTTTGTGTTTTCTGCATACTATTTACCAGTTTTCGAAACAAAATAATTAAAGTATCACAATATTAGGTCTACAATAAAAATTAGTTTTAACACTTGCAATTAACCAAAATATGTATTGAAATGAAACAATATTTAACTAACAAGTATTTAATTTTTCTCTTTAAAAATAATCAAACATTTAAATGTCAAAGTCTAAGTGATGAATGGGCCTGCTTTTGAGAACAAAGTTTATCAAAACGTGGTGTAATATCAGAAATGGCCACTGTAAGTTTTTTAGCAATATTTAGTCTTGAACGATACTTTGACTTCATAGCTACCAAAGCAGAAAAGCCTTTCTCGCATAAATAAGTTGTTGCGAAAGAAATAAGGATCTTCGATGCTTTTTGGCTCAAAGTTGGGAATTCTTTGCCAATACGGATCCAGATCTCTGACAAAGACAATTCCTTATATTTATTTTTTCAGTGAAGTATCACTAGTGAGATCGATGAGTTATTCTTGCTCATTTACAGTTTTAACTGTTACTGTAGGAAAGTATGCTGCGTCCCCTTTCAAGCTATTTGCGCTCCCCCCCCCCCTGGGATCGCGCCCCACAGTTTGAGAATCACTGGTGTAGGGAAATTGAAGACTTAGAACAGTGTAACATGATACACATCTCCAGGCTAATTTAAAAAAAAAATAAATAATAATAATAAAAATAACGAATACAGCAACGAAAGGATTGTAACCATGGATACTTCATATCCTATAACATAGTTCAGGAATGGGGTGGTGACGCAATGTTTTAGAATATGTTGCACAAAAGAGTCGTCTGGAAGGAAATCAACATTACGTATCTGAATACGCTTCCATAATCATACTGATAATCCGTATCCTAACACATTCTTTTATTCCTTCGAAGTTTGGATTCCAGTTGCTCTAAGTCTCTACATATAGAAATGGTAATAAGTCAGCTGCAATTATCTTGATTTAGTGGTTAACAACCTCACGCGACTTCTGAGTGCTATTACAGACAGGTAAATGGAAAATCAAGAGTGCACGTTTAGACTTTTTTTTAATGTTTAATTTCACCCCCGCACACATAGATTGCCTATTTATTCCTCAATAACCGGCTCCAGCGCATGCTAAATTTAGGTCATGCACCTCACTCGACAGAACACCACTGACGAGGTAAGTTTTTGTATTTAAAGTAAGGGGGTACTTATTTAACCTTCATGTCATTGTTCTTCATTATTCATTGATTAATCTTTATGTTGTTAGCTCATCTCATATTTACTTTGACCTCTTTTCATTACCCATATCTGTGTATTGCATATAATTTAACGTGTTTTACTGGTTACCATAATTTAGTCTTTAGAGACTCAAAATGCGGAAGTTCACTTAAAAGTGTAATTCACCTTTAGGTGATTTTCACGACAAACTCATCCCTAAAGGATGAGCTATTTTATAAAAGAATCATCAGAGGCTTTTCAGTTATGCGCAAAATATATGCAGCCCTCACGGAATGGATCTGAACTGACAAGTTGTTTACTTTTGAAAAATTCAAAAAAAAAAAAAAGTAAACATAATGTTTGATCTGAATGATGGCTTCGTTTCTACTCTTTACGCATACTTGATATTTTATTTTTACAACACATCTTGTCAAGCGTAATTGTTCGACATTTTTAACAACATTATATGCTATATTAAAATTCACCAACAATTGTTTCATCTATTTAGAGATGTTTCAAAGGCAAGCTAAAAATCATTGAAATATTCTTGTTATTATCTGTAGGCGTAAATCCATACTCATTCACAACCACTGCAAATGACAACTTTAAAAAAAAAACGTTGCAGTCACAGCGCCATCTAAACATATTCCTTTTATGAAAAATTGTAAACATCAGGGTGTGGCTACGAATTCACTTTTCAAGTGAATTTGACATAAAAAAAAATCAGGACTTATGTCAAATCTAAGGAGAACAGTCAATAAGTACGGAGATTAAGGCTCTGGTTACAACAGTATGCGATGTCCTGGAATGGGGATTGTTCTCATGGACATCACTGGGTCCTCCCATCCACAATGAGCACACCTTGACCGCTAATTCTTAAGAACCTTGGGAATGTTTCGGGCCGAGCGCTGCTCTACATGGTGGCCAAATGGATCTGAACTCTTCCAGCAAGAAAATGTGCCTTGACTGCCTAATTTTCCTGATTTGAATCCCATCGAACGTTTGCCGGATCGTATGGAACGCAGCATTCACTGGTCGAGCCCATGCTTCTTTCAGTCGCTAACCTCTGAGACGTTATTCTGTCTAGTCGTTGGTCCAGAATGAGATGAGATGAGAATCCCGGCTCAGGTCATTACTTGTAAAGGTGATACTCTCAGACGGTCATAAGTTCCTGAGGACCCATATACATTCTAAGAGTGCACAACAGAGTTTTGTTAAGTTCCATGAGGAGATTCCAGGAAATTTCCGGGGCTATCATGAAAATCGCTTATTACTTTTTTTATTTCTATTTCATTTTTGACAAACGACAAAATCTATTTTATTCAAATAACACACAAAGCTAATATTGTTTTCGTTTATTGTGAACTCTTCATATTCTGATTGATGCATTGCAGAAATAATCAGAAAATCCAAGGATAACAAAACAGTCTTAAAGCTATAATGGTATTAGAGTACGAACATCGGTCAGAAGTGAGTTATTTGACTCATTTATTTAACTCGCTTTCATTTAGTTGCGTGTTTCAAATCAATTATTATTTCGGAGCTACGTTATTTAAAAATATTTTGAAAAATATATAAATATTCAACGAAAATATTCGTGTCTATTGCGTGTTGCTCAGATAGTTTCCTACTGAACCATTTGAACAGCATGGATAGTTGATTGGTGAACAGATAGTATAATTTTTTTTTAGATGTCGCTATTCCCCATTTTGAAATAACTAATTTTTGATGCTGGAATATAAGTAAGTAGTAGGGTAGGCACTAGTGACTAGATCAAGATCAAGATAAGATAAGGAATCGTGACGTGATTGGTTGCTCATTTGATGAGGTCTTTGTGTGTGACGTCATGAATTTGGAATGTTTGGAATTTCCCTGGGGCATATGCGTCAATGGCTTCAGTTCTTGTGTTTTGGTTCACGTATGGAATTATGGGTGACAGTAGAGATAAGGATTCGTGTTGTGATTGGTGGGGCACTTCTGACTAGATCAAGATAAGGAATTCTGTCGTGGGTGTGTGTTGTTTACGGATGTAGATAAGTGATGTAATTTGTTAGTTGTAAATAAGTGACGTTTTTGTTTTGAATGGAAAAGGGAGATATATTGCAACGTATTTTGATAAAAGACGCTGCAAGTAAGTATGGCTCCAGTACGAAGGAAAATGGCGGCCAGTAATGATGGTTCGCCATCTTTATCAAAGAACGGTAGTATAAAAGAGATGATTTAGTGTACTAGCTGCGAAATGTACGCTTTGCGGAGTGTGGTTAGATGATAATAAATGGAGCGAATGTGTGTAGAAAATGTAGGGAGAATGAGAAATTGAAGAGTATTTCGGATCGTGAGTGTGATATTTTTGTCAAACTTCAGAATGAAGGAAATAGGGATATGACAAGAAACGGCGAGGTTGTACCAGAGAATTGTGAGAGTGTGAATGATAGTATTTATGGTTTTACAGAGAATAAAAAATATGAGATATATGCAATGAGTGAGATCGCGTTGTTGAATGGTGCGATACAAAGGGCAAAACAGCAGCTAGAGCATATGAGCAAAAGTCGACTGAATGAACCAGCCAATAATAAAAAGTATGACAGGAAAAATAGACATATGAGTGTGAACATGAACAAAATGAAGGATAGAGTGCTGTATGGAGACTCGTTAGTACGAGGTGTGATAGTAGAGGATTTGACAAAATCGTACCAACCTGGTGTGACCATAAAGGATGTAACTGAGTCTATTAGAGAGCAAAAGGAAAGGGTGAAAGAAATGATTGTTGTGGCAGGTACGAATGATTTGAAAGGAGACAAAATGGAAATGATAGAAGACCTGAATGAATTGTTTGAGGTAGCAAAAGAAAAGAGTGAGAGAGTTAGAATGATTAGTCTTTTGCCACGGTATGACAGTGAAATATTTAAAAGGAGGGCCATAATTGCGAATGACTTTATGCGTGGGTTATGTATGACGAGTGGTGTGGAATTTGTGGACGTGTGGAGTGAGTTCGATGGGCGAAAGGATCTACATAAGATGGATGGCTTGCATTTGAATGGTTACGGTGTAAGAAGACTTGAGAAAGTGTTGCTGAATATGGTGGATGTGCAAATTCAGGGAAACTAGATTTATTAAGGGGGGGGGGGAGTAGATATACAGTCCTTAGGGAGGCAGTTGAATGTAAGAATGAATATAATATGCCCGAGCAAATAAGGACAACAAATCAGAGTGGGATGGTTAATATAAGGCATCAAGGTAGGGTTGGGGCTAATGGGGGTCTTAAATTCATGAACACTAATGCTAGGACTATTAGGAACAAGAAGGAACAGTTTTTGGCCATGGTTGGCACTTCCAGACCACAGGTTATTGGTATTAGTGAAACATGGCTGACTGTAGATGATATAGCTAGTGGGATTGAATGTGATGGGTATAGTGTGTTCAGGAATGACAGGGAGAATAAAATGGAGGGAGGAGTATTGTTGATGATAGCTGATGAGCTGCAGCCAAGGAGAATAGAAGTTGAATTGCAGGATAGAGAAAAGAGCACATTTGAGGCCATTTGGTGTGAGATTGTGACTAGCAGAACTAAATATTCAATTGGGTGCTGCTATAGACCAGGTGATGGAAAAGATGGTGGTGACAGTATGCACAAGCAAATAGAAGAAATGAGTGGAAGGAGGGTGATTATTATGGGAGATTTCAACTATGGTCGCATTGATTGGAGTGAGGAGAGGACACACGGGAGGAAGGAATTGGATTTTATGTGGTTATTAAGGGATAACTATCTGCGACAGCATGTAATGGAAAATACTAGAGGTCAGAGAGTGCTTGACCTAGTAATTACATCTGAGGATTTGGCTGTAACAAATATGACCACATTGCCACCAATCGGTGAGAGTAATCATAGGGTCTTGACTTGGGAGGTGGCTAAAGGTGTAGAATTTTCAATTAAGACAGGGTACATGTGGAATTATCGGGCTGGAAAGTATGACAAGCTTAAGAGTTTGATTGGTTTAGTGCCATGGCATGTACAACTGCAAGGACTAGAAGTCGATAGTGCATGGGAGGTAGTTAAGAAGTGTTTGCATGAAGCAATGGCTGACTGTATACCTAGAGTCCGAATAATAAATCGAGTAGGGATTAAATGGATGAATAACACCATTAAGCTTGAGCTGCAAAAAAAGAAACAACTATGGAGGGAATTTAAGGAGAAAGGTGACCGGCAGGCACATGAACGGTATAATGTGCAGGCCAGAAGGGTAACGAGTGTGGTAAGAAAAGCAAAAAAGGATTACGAAAGAACATTGGCCATGCAGGCTAAAGAGAATCCTAAACAGTTTTTTAGATATGTAGCAAGTAAAAGGAAAAATGTACATGGCAGAATGATTTTAAAGAATGCCGATGGTAGGGAGGTAACTGAATCAGTTGATATAGTTGAGTTACTGAGTGAGCACTTTGCAAGAATATATCATCCAGGTGGTGACATTGCAGAAACGAATGTACCAGTAGATTATACGGGAATTGTGGTGAATGAAGTGGAGGTGAGTAGTCTATTGCATAACCTCAATGTCAATCCAACTGTGGGATTGGATGGTATACCAGCTCGTGTTGTACGAGAAGCAGCTAAAGAATTGTCAGTACCCTTGATCATTTTGTTTAATTTGAGTCTCCGGTCTGGGTTAGTCCCGAGGGGGGTGGAAAGAGGGGAAAATAGTTCCACTGCATAAAGGTGGTTCCAAGACTGCTGTTGTAAATTACCGACCGATTAGCATATCAGGAATCATTGTCAAGGTCTTAGAGAAATTAGTCAAGAAAAGAATACAGGATTGGATAGATGAAAATGGGATATTGTATGGGGGACAACATGGTTTTGTGAAGGGTAAATCATGCCTCAGTAACTTGCTCACGTTTTATAACACAGTGACGGTTGAACTGGATAGGGGTAATGGGTTTACAGTAATACTACTGGACCTTGCCAAGGCTTTTGATAGGATACCACATAGAACCCTAATCAGTAAACTAGAGCAGATGGGGATAGATATAGGGTTGGTGAGATGGATAGGAGGATGGTTGAAGGAGAGATACCAGAGAGTGGTTGAAGGAGAGATACCAGAGAGTGGTTTATTCAGGAGTGGAGTCTAAAAGACGGCTTGTGACTAGTGGAGTGCCACAGGGCTCTGTTCTTGGACCACTGCTTTTCAATTTTTTCATCAATGATATAGGAAAGGATTTGAGAGGAAGTGTTCACTTGTTTGCTGATGATGCAAAGTTGGGTAGAGCAATTATGAATACATAGGATGTCAAAATTCTACAGGATGATTTGGATAGTTTGGAGGACTGGGCTAGGAAAAATGGATGTCAATTTAATGGGCCAAAGTGTAAGGTTATGCACTTTGGGGTGAAAAAGAATAGCAGCAGTATATCGCATTAGTGGAACCGTACTCCAGGAGATTGATGAGGCCAGGGATTTGGTAGTGTTGGTGGATAGGGAATTGAAGTTTAGGGGGTACATTGCAAAAGTGACTAAAACAGCTCACCAAATCACTTGGCTTCTGAAAAATAATTTAACATGCAGAGACAAACAAGTTATTGTTCCTCTGTATCGAGACTTGATAAGACCCCCATCTGGACTACTGTGCCCAGTTATGGGCACCAGGGTTTCTTCGTGATGGGGAGGAAGTGGAGAGGATCCAGAGACGAGTGACCAAGATGATAGCAGGTCTGTGGAATGAACCTTATGAGAATAGGTTGAAGATTTGTGGGTTGCAGAAATTGGTTGATAGGCGAAGGAGGGGTGATATGATTGAGACATTCAAATTACTGAAGGGTTTCTATAAGATTGATCCAGAAGATATTTTTGAAAATATGACTGGTGGTGGGAGGACTAGGGGCCATGAATGGAAGCTGGGCGAGAGCGTGGTTGACAAGGGCGTTAGAGCTAGGTTTTTTACTTAGAGAGTAGTGAATGAGTGGAATAAGCTTCCAGAGTCTGTTGTGGGTGCTACGACCATGAATGAGTTCAAGGCAAGGTATGATATATACTGTGTGAATGTTGAATATTTGTTCTTGACATGATGTTAGGGCCTCCCTCGATGAGTCTGTCGACTACTTGGAGTTGCCCGGAACAATAATAATAATAATAATAATAATAATATTAGTGGATAAGGGTTCGTGTCGTCATTGGTGGGACACTTCTGACCAGATCAAGATCGAAATAAGATAAGGAATCGTGACGTGATATTTGTTATTATCAGATGTAGATAAGTGACGTAATTTGTTAGTTGTAAGTGACGTTATTGTTTTGAATGGAAAAGGGAGATATATTAGTGGATAAGGATTCGTGTCGTGATTGGTGGGACACTATGAACCAAATAGGGGTAGGGTGAAAGGGGAAGCGACGTCAGTGTCTTGGACGTGTATTGTTATGAGTTGTAGATAAGTAAATGGTTTGCGTACTGCATTATGGGTGATGGATAGTGATAAGATACATTTTGAAATGTTTGGAATTTCGCTGGGGTATTCGAATTTCGAAGGTCCCCCCTTCTGTCAGGGACATCACGTGATGTGTTGGGGTCGCAAAAGCATTGTGGATGATTTTTAGAGATAAGCAATCGTGACGTTATGTGTTTAGAAATTTCTGGGGAACATATGCCTCTCTGTGATATCACATGGTGTTTTGGTTTGCCTATGGAATAATGGGCGATGTTTTTGAGATACGATATCATGGAATTTTCCCAGGGTGACACACATCCATCATTGTCGTCATGTTTTGTCTTTGGTTGTCTATAGATGGTTGTACTAATTTTCCAATACATTTTGGGGTATTTCTTTCCTGTTAAAGGTTGGGAATTCTTAGAGTAGATTCGTGATGGCGGCAGTGATTAGGCTTTTCTGAATAATTTAATTATATGCTGGTGTCCCTCAAACACACACACACACATTAGACATGAAAAGCCGCTAATGTATCCATGTTGATACTCTAATATGTACCCTATGATTATTCTTATGAAAAAAAACTATTCCTTATTAGAATTATGCTTCCCAAAACATATGAGCAGTCATTATTGAAATTACATTTATCAATTGTTATGTTTAAGATAAAAAAATAATAATAACTTACATTTCTTTCCAGAATTGGAACATCTTGGTACTATCAAGGTTTTCTGAATATTCCAAATTGTTGATTTTTAACATATATTTACAGCACAGAACAAAAACACAAGTCAGAAAATGCAGAAAAGACTTTTTCGTTATAGGTTACTGGGGCTAACATGTATTCAGGACAGAAACACACAAAATATAGGAGTTGAAAGATATTTCTGTAAATAACCAGAAAATATTGTAGACACATCGTTTAGATTACCACCCGTTTGGTTCTGTTCGTTTTCTTGGAGACCACTCATTAATATCCGGACTTAGTTTTCGGTTCTCTTTTCAAGCTATGGAACTATAGTTACTCATTTTGTATACAACTAATCACATCCTGTATTAGATGACATTCAAAAAGTATAATTCCCATGTTTTTTTCCCCGCGCTTCTGGAGCTTCTCTGATTACTGACATCCTGGAAAAAAAGTAAACTCAGTGCTTGTTTTTCTGTTAATCTCATTTATTTCCGGTATTCTGTAGTTTAGTCTGATTATATTAATCACATCCTGTAATATATGAGTTGCGGTATCGTTTAAAAGGTATCATTTTCCAATGGTAGGATGTTTCTCAATCACTTACATATGACTAAGTGATTATGATTCAAATGATTGTGATGACATAGCCTAAAGTTATTCATTCATGATTAAGGATTTTATACACACTTATTGTTTTCAAGTAGATGGCTTGTTTGTTTGTTTACATTTTGTGTAGCTAGGAAACTGGAATTTATTTCAAATGAATGTTAGTTCTATAATATATACTTTGTTAATTTCTATGTTACCTTTTATTTGATTGTAATATTATTAACAAATTGTATTTACTGAATCTAACATACAGAAATTAAATAAAGTGAAAAAGAGAGTATTTTTTTTTTTCTTATTCTTATGATTTTACATTTGCACTGATGTTCATAGTGTGTGATTTCCCACTGGTGCTTACACATAATTTACACGATTTTTCTCCATCAAAACAAGCTGAACTATGGTTTTTACGTAGTTCAGCTATTTAAAATTCAGTTCCATTAGTCCCAATTGACTGTTGTCCTCTCAGCCCGACATTTATATCACAATAGGGATATTTATATATATATTTTTTAACACAATTATTATATTAGATATTCTTTCCAATACAAATAAATAATTATTTATTGTTATTTCAAATGAAAATTAGCTCAGAAAGAAAGATAGAAAGAAAGAAAAAAAAAGTTTACCCTCAAATAAATATTTATGATCACAGTAAACAAGAAATTCATCAACTTTTTCAAAGTTTTGAAATTGATGCACATATTGTTTACTTTCCTGGATACCAATCACCATAATACAATACAATAGCTGCACGGGATGAATGAATTCCCGTAAATGCGAAGACACTTGACTCATTTGTTTGTTATAGTACTGCTTACCTGACCCTTAACCCTGACCATTCCTTCCAAAATGAAACTTTCACATAGATGATTTTTCTCCATCAAAACAAGTTGAACAAGTTGGATATGATGTTGATGTGAGATTATCTTACTTTGAGACATCATAGGACAAATCTTATCTCTGTGGCTTGAAGGGTATTCTATATTATTTGTCTTTATTATGTTAAGTATTTTATCCTCAAAAAGTGTTTTTGATGTTAGACCATGTGACTAGTTCTCTCACTCATATGGCTGAAATTGGTGGGATGGGAAAAAAATGGCATTAGGTGGTGGAAGCGAAAAGGTAGTCAAAAGGGTAACAGAGGTCTTCCCTGCAATGCTCCCCACCCCCCCTAACTCCATCATTCCTCTATTCTTCCCCTCTCCTCCAGAAGATGTCTGCTCAGGCTAGTGGAGATGAGCAAGCTCAGAATTTGTGCATAGCTTTTAGTGATGTTACCTCCAAAGTTATCAGTATCACCACTGATACTGATAAATGCAGAGCAAAAAAATGAAAGAAACGCTTCTCTGCAATGGTCCCCCACCCCATACTCTAACCCTTTATCCCTCTCTCGTCCAGAAAATGTCTGCTCAGCATAGTGGAGATGAGCGAGCTATTTATTTGCAGATATCTTTTAGTGATGTCACCTCCAACTGACACTGATAACTTTGGATAAAAAAAAATGCGTTTTTTTTGTAAGAAGAATAATGTGAGCAGAAGAATGAAGGAAAACGAATATGCAAAATCTACAGTGGATGAAAAAATACGAATTTTTGGTTACCATTGGTATCACTGATGTACAATTTCTTTTGAATAAGATTTCACATTTATTTCCTAAAGAAATTTGTATTTCTGATGGAATTATTGTAAGATATGCATTGACAAAATCACCTTGTAGTTGGAAAGAATTACCTGAAAGAGTTAAAAAAACAGAATTCTTGGTTAATGAAATATAACCATCAGCTGAAGTGAGAAATTGGTTCACTATCTCCGGAATTATTGAATTAAAAGTCTTATTTGTTCATGCAAGCCCTCAAATATTTCAAGAAACTGCAACTCTTGGAAGCAAAAGGAATTGGGTATTAAATTAATAGCCAGAATTTTAGTGGAGAAGATTTCACCTGAAAAGTCACAATACTGTTAGAATTTGGTTATTTTACAGAGAGACATTAGATATTTTAAACCAACATGTTAATAAAGCTCTTGAAAAGATTGGTGTAGAAAAAAGGTATTGTAGTGTGCGGATAAAATCAAGTGAATCAATGTGCATATATCAAATAATACTCATCATTGGAAGAGAAAATTAAAAAAAAAAAAGACATTAACGAACTTAATAGCCAGACCCATTGTTCATTTAAATGATACCGAATGATGAAAACAATATGTGCATCAATTTCAAAACTTTGAAAAAGTTGATGAAGTTCTTGTTTACTGTGATCATAAATATTTATTTGATGGTAAACATTTTTTTTTCTTTCTTTCTTTCTGAGCTAATTTTCATTTGAAATAAGAATAAGTAATTATTTATTTGAATTGGAAAGAATATCTAATATAATAATTGTGTTAAAATATATATATATATAAATACCCCTACAGTGATATAAATGTCAGGCTGAGAGGACAACAGTCAATTGGGACAAACGGAGCTGAATTTTAAATAGCTGAACTATGTAAAAACCATAGTTCAGCTTGTTTTGATGGAGAAAAATCATGTAAATTTTGTGTAAGCACCAGTGGGAAATCACACACTATGAACATCAGTGCAAATGTAATATCATAAGAATAAGAAATGAATTTTAAAATGAATTTTAAATAGCTGAACTATGTAAAAACCATAGTTCAGCTTGTTTTGATGGAGAAAAATCATGTAAATTTTGTGTAAGCACCAGTGGGAAATCACACACTATGAACATCAGTGCAAATGTAATATCATAAGAATAAGAAAACAATACTCTCTTTTTCACTTTATTTAATTTCTGTATGTTAGATTCAGTAAATACAATTTGTTAATAATATTACAGTCAAATAAAAGGTAACATAGAAATTAACAAAGTATATATTACAGAACTAACATTCATTTGAAATAAATTCCAGTTTCCTAGCTACACAAAATGTAAACAAACAAACAAGCCATCTACTTGAAAACAATAAGTGTGTATAAAATCCTTAATCAGGAATGAATAACTTTAGGCTATGTCATCACAATCATGTGAATGATAATCACTTAGTCATATGTAAGTGTTTGAAAAACATCCGACCATGGGAAAATGGTACATTTTGAATAATTCTGCAACTCATATATTACAGGATGTGATTAATACAATCAGACTAAACTACAGAATACCGGAAATAAATGAGATTAACAGAAAAACAAGCACTGAGTTTACTTTTCTTCCAGGATGTCAGTAATCAGAGAAGCTCCAGAAACGCAGAAAAAAAAACATGGGAATTATACTTTTTGAATGTCATCTAATACAGGATGTGATTAGTTGTATACAAAATGAGTAACTATGGTTCCATAGTTTGAAAAGAGAACCGAAAACTAAGTCCGGAAATTAATGAGTCATCTCCAAGAAAACGAACAGAACCAAACGGGTGGTAATCTAAACGATATGTCTACAATATTTTCTGGTTATTTACAGAAATATCTTTCAACTCCTATGTTTTGTGTGTTTCTGTGCTGTGAATACATGTTAGCCCCAGTAACCTATAACGAAAAAGTCTTTTCTGCATTTTCTGACTTGTGTTTTTGTTCTGTGCTGTGAATATATGTTAAAAATCAACAATTTGGAATATTCAGAAAACCTTGATAGTACCAAGATGTTCCAATTCTGGAAAGAAATGTAAGTTATTATTATTTTTTTAACTTAAACATAACAATTGATAAATGTAATTTCAATAATCACTGCTCATATGTTTTGGTAAGCATAATTCTAATAAGGAATAGTTTTTTTCATAAGAATAATCATAGGGTACATATTAGAGTATCAACATGGATACATTAGCGACTTTTCATGTCTAATGTGTGTGTGTGTGTTTGAGGGACACCAGCATATAATTAAATTATTCAGAAAATCCTAATCACTGCCGCCATCACGAATCTACTCTAAGAATTCCCACCCTTTAACAGGAAAGAAATACCCCAAAATGTATTGGAAAATTAGTACAACCATCTATAGACAACCAAAGACAAAACATGACGACAATGATGGATGTGTGTCAACCTGGGAAAATTTCAAGATATCTTATCTCAAAAACATCGGCCATAATTCCATAGGCAAACCAAAACACCATGTGATATCACAGAGAGGCATATGTTTCCCAGAAATTTCCAAACACACAACGTCACGATTGCTTATCTCTAAATAATACCGACAATGCAATACGCGAACCCAACACATCACGTGATGTCCCTGACAGAAGGGGGCCTTCGAAATTCGAAAACCTCAGCGAAATTCCAAACATTCCAAAATTTATGTTATCACTATCAATCACCCATAATGCCATACGCAAACCATTTACTTATCTACAACTCATAACAATACATATCCAAGACACTGACGTCGCTTCCTCTTTCACCCTACTCCTATTTGGTTCATAGTGTCCCACCAATCATGACACGAATCCTTATCCACTAATATATCTCCCTTTTCCATTCAAAACAATAACGTCACTTACTTACAACTAACAAATTACGTCACTTACTTACAACTAACAAATTACGTCACTTATCTACATCTGATAATAACAAATATCACGTCACGATTCCTTATCTTATCTCGATCTTGAACTGGTCAGAAGTGTCCCACTAATCACGACACGAACCCTTATCCACTAATATATCTCCCTTTTCTATTCAAAACAAAAACGTCACTTATTTACAACTAACAGATTACGTCACTTATCTACATCTGTAAGCAACACACACCCACGACACGATTCTTTATCTTGATCTAGTCAGAAGTGCCCCACCAATCATAACACGAATCCTTATCTCTACCATCACCCATAATTCCATACGTGAACCAAAACACAAGAACTGAAGCCAGTGACACATATACCCCAGGGAAATTCCAAACATTCCAAACTCATGACGTCACACACAAAGACGTCATCAAATGAACAACCAATCACGTCACGATTCCTTATCTTATCTTGATCTATCTGGTCACTACTGCTGCCCTACTACTAAAGTAAAACACACAAAGCACGTTCCGAATTGGTACCGAGTGGACTGTAATTAATTCCCGAAGAATTGTAGTGTATGTTTATTTCATTTATATTAGAAGATTGGTACTGAAGACATCTAAAGAGTTAAGTTTTCTTATTAGTTTTCCCCTATCTAAAGATAGGGGAAAACTAATAAGGATAGCTGGCAAGCTTGACTGGATTTACGAACGAAGCAATCGCGACAACGTGTGTTCTTCGGTTGGTTTGCAGGTTGAAAAAGTGGGGTTTCTGAGAAGAAATCCTGCTACCTCCATATGAGACCTGTTAATTTAGCTCTCAGTTGAAATGCCTGCGTAAGAACTCCTCTTTTTAGATAGGATTCGAACCGAATCTTAAGTCTTTCTGGTCTCTGGGGAAATGTCCCAACGTCCTTGCAACTGCGCCACGGAGGATGCACCAATAAAGGAAAAATAAAAACTGAAATTGAGAAAAAGCTGAATAAATAGATGGGAGCATGAATGGATATTAATTTGTTGATGTTTAAAGAAACTTCTGTGTGTGTGTGGGGGGGGGGGAATGGATTAAACGAAAAGTAGAGAACGGGTAAAGAAGGCGTTTCCCTGCTTCATGCGTTTAATCAATTTCTGGGATGGATGCTATAAGGTACTGTTTACATCAAAAATCTTGTGTTAAGGCCTTTAGCTCGTGTGTGCCATTCTGTCTTGGAAGGTGGAAGTGAAGAGTTAGGAATACTGTATGACAAGAGTTCCCATAAATCATCACTTATGTTCGGGCCATCGGTAAGTCTGGTGTTTATTTGTAGATTTGATTTCGGAAATAGTTTGGAAGTAGTTGACTGCGAAGAAAAAAAAATCTAATCTGCGATTATTATTATTATTATTATTATTATTATTATTATTTTGCATCGTCGGATGTTTACTTTCTAAGTTTATTTCTTTGATTTCTTAATCAATGATCCTTCAATAATGAATTACACTTATTGCAAATCGTTCCATCTGAACAACTCATCTCAGACTAACTACCTTCCACTCAGCATAACCTCGTAAGTCCTTGTATATCATATTTTATATCCAACTTTTAAATATAATTTAATGCAAGAAAAGTGCTCTTAACATCATAAGTTTGCTATCTTTTATCTGTTAATTACTGAAATTTATAGGCAAAAAGAACATCTGCATCATTTTTGAGTATCAGCGGAAATAAAGTTTGTGCGCATGCTCATTGAATATGCAATGCCAAAATTATTCTTAAGCAAGTATCTATAGAACAGAAACTCGTTATTATTCGTATAAGAGGTATTAAATTTCCTAAGGAAAGAGTATTGCGATGTTTAAGTAATTTCCTGAAGAGCTTTGCTTATCTATGTAAATACAAAACAAGTATGGAAATGATCCGAACGAATCATAATAAGAGATGGTTTTCTGAGTCATCGTCCCTTCTTACATGCATGCATGCGTTTTTGACCTCAACATTAAGGTCTTAGTGCTAAATCATAGTACTGAATCACAGCAACGGCGACTACTTTTAAGTACTATAATTTAGTACTAAGACCTTAATGTTAAAGTTATAAGGCACGAATACACCCAGAAGACAAGATCAGAGTACGATGGACATATGGCTGAACACAGTGATTCTAAATTCTAAATAAGTATTTAAACTGTTGTGAATTGTACTTAGAATGGATTTTCTAATCCATTCTAAGTACACATATAATTATCATATGTGTACGTATGATAATTATAAGTACACATATAATTATTAAATATTTATACATATCAAATGCCAGCTAGAAATTATAAGCAGAAAATTGATTCCAAATAAGTATAGCAGAGCATACGTTCTTACATGGATCTCATTTAAGTGTATTTTGCAACCACGAATGCGTTGACCTTGTTGGTAATCGATTAATGATACATTCTCGATGCTATGAATTGTGAAGTGGTTTATTACATTTCTACTTCGCGAAATAGTTTTGGTTTGCATTTTTGTATTTAGTTGGCAAACAAATTATAAGGTGGAGACGTAGTGTGTTGTGTTGTTTTTATATTTTAAGGACGCTTTCCTTAGACTTTCTTCTAGAACGTGAGTAGATGTCGTCTTCCTGCATTCTACGATAAGGTTTTATTTGTATACAATAATTTATTTATATATTTACTATTATATTTTTAATGTTCACTTTCGGTCATCTGCTATTAGCGAGTTCGTTTTAGAAATTCATAACTTCTCGCTTTATGTATTCGCAATTCCCACATTAACTCAACATTACAATTTAGCTTGTGAATTTTTATTTCACATGTGAATAATATACACGCAAGACTAATTATCACCAAGGGATTGATTATATCATTAACATAAAACAGCCAACATAAATATGCGTTTTATTTAAACGATAAAGGAGGAAAAAATGATGCTAATGTTTTTTTTTTTTTTAATTTTCTCATAAAAGAAAAAAACTCAATGAGATAAAACAATGTAAAAGAAACCAACAGACGAAAAACTCTGAATAGCTAAAAAAGCCAAACAAAGAAAAAAAATGATATAATCAAAACAATGTAAAGAGAAACCAACAGACGAAAAACTCTGAAAGCTAAAAAAGCTAAACAAAGAAAAAAAGGATATAATCAAAACAATGTAAAAGAAACTAACAACAGACAAACCATTTGGTAGGAAATTAAATATAATATACAAGGAAATAAAACTATAGCTAGAATCGAGTTAATAACTTTTCGTTACAATAACTGATTGTTAGAAAGTATCACAATGTGTCATAACTTTGTTACAAAATGAAGTTAAATCGAGCACTGATCACCTAAAACGAGACAGTCTTCGTGCTAAAAAATAATAAAGAATTTATTTCCTTAGCAAGGAAAATAAAAAAGTTGTACTTCTGCAGGTATTAAATTTATCCCTTTCCACACTCACCACTTCGTTTTTGCTTTTTTTCCATTCTGGGTAGGTATGTGAGAGACCCCATCCTCTCTAATTCTAAAATTAAATCGAAAGTTATGCGCGACGAATACATAACAATCACACAGTACGTGACCTCGTGCGATCTTCAACTCCTTCTGTCGTGTTCCAGCTAGGATGCAGTGACATTTGTTTGCATTGCAGATAGAATCCTGCATTTTAATATATATTGGTATTGATTTCCTAGAAGATATTTGATCACCGTGATATCTGCGAATTTAAAAGCCTCTTTTTTATATATATATATATATATATATTTTTTATTTATTCCGCTGTTCTCTCCTACCTCCGTAAAATTTGCGCGGTTGAAGTAATTATTGTTGTTATTACTTCGCTCCTATGACGATTCATGCTGGAGTGTCGTAGCCAAGCCAAGACAGCGTCAAACGACAACAATAAAATTCTCATCTATAACCGCTTTAGCTGTGACCGCGTGGTTCCTGTACAATCAAATGACTCACACGGCAAAATGTCATCACTAGAAAGGAATTCTTTGCGCATGCTCACTGGCCAAAGTTAGGCAACACTGTAGATGCAATTAGTTGTGTCGTATTTTAATATTGCGCGCATGTAAAGCAGTATGTCAAGTCCCGAGGCTAGCTATAGATTTGTGTTTTCGGGCCTGGAATTTTTACATGTGTATATGTATAATGCATCATGTATGACATCGCTGGTAGTGTAATTTTTTTTTTTTTTTTTTTTTTTTTTTTTTTTTACCTCCACAGACGAACCTTGGAAAAGTGATTGCAGCAGATTGCTACAAGCAATAATAATAGAATACGAAGAATGAAATATTACTGTAAACAACAAGATTTCAATCATAGGAATTGAAGTGCCCGATTGAATGGTTAATCATAGAAAAGCCCAAAGGATTTATTTGAGAATCTGATAGCGTCAATATTATCTTTTATGTGTTCAAATAATGTCAGTTTGAAATGAATAGATAATTGCACAATAAGAATGGTGTGATCCAAATCAGGTTAGTCTTCAATTTGTGAACGGTCCAGGAACGAAAGTGGGTTTATGTGAAGAGATAAATGCAGGTTGTCCGGTGAATGTTGATGATGTATTGCTAGAGAAGATAATGTGGTTTTGAAATGATGAAATAATAATAATAATAATAATAAAAACATAAAATCATTGCAGTTATAATTTCCTTCTGATTATTATTGTACGCGAGATTTAATTGACTCGGAGATCTAGTTAGGAAGCAGTCCAATAATGCACGTGCCACCAATGGTGTACCGGTGCGGTAATGAGCACAATCGCTATTTCCATACTGATTTTTTTTTAAAGTAACTTCCATTACTTTGGGATTATTTTCAGAATTGGAATTCTACTGTTTAACAGGATTATTCAGATACTGCAACAGTCTTTATTAAGTTAAATGTTTTTGTTGTTGTGATCAGTTTGTTGGAGCCTCTGTAGTTCAGTTGGTTTTGATGGAACTCTTTAGTTGGAAAAGACGTGGGTTCGAGTCCCGTGAGAAATCTTTATCACAATCAAATGTAAGTTAGCCGGGCTCATACGGAGGAGGAGGAGGATGTTCTCCCAGCAAGTCGGGGGTTTTTCATCCTCAAAAGAGACAAACCAGTCTCCCTTGAATGGTTGAATGTTGAATGCAACAGGAGGCCACCTTGTTCCATCATGGCTCTTTCCTAGTAAAGTAGTTGCTACCGTAACCAATCCTCTTACTGACGTACCTTAATAGAAGTAGAGGATCAACGTGTTATATCTCACTATTGAACAAAACTCCTCTCAATTTCTCCGCTTCTTTCTTCCTCCCTCTACTGGGCCATTCGCTTTCACTTGTTTCCTATGATCTTGTCTTCCCGCCGATCTCTTGCTATCTAAAAAAATACTTTCGGCGTTTTTTTAAATTCACAAAAGAATTATTTCCAGCAACTGCTCCATGCTTTGATTATTCAGGATTGGGACTTCATTTCTAGATCATGCGTTTGTCGAAAGATGGTGTTTGTTCAAGACAGGTTTTCATCTGAAGGCGATTTATACGGTGGTGGAAGTTTTTTCCTTTCAGCAACTGTGGTTTGTTATTCCGCGACAAACCGGGTTTGTCCAGAGGGAAAAAAAAACAGCGTGTGTTCTTCTGGCCGGATTTCCTGTTTTAAGGAATGAAAAACCCGAGTAAGCGAAAAAAAAAAAAAAACTGTTCTTTCATGAGACTGGCTAACTATGAGCTATAGTTTGTCAAATACTTTGTTATAGCCATACAGATGCAAGATAATTTGTTATATTCGTTATATTTTCTTCTTCAAAAAGTTGATATATTTATTCAAGTATGTAGAAATTTTTTTTTCGTAAGCCCTGCTTGCTCATATGGCCTGGTTTGAGGTTTTGAATAATTCTAATAAGCAACTAGTAGTTAAGGGAAATAAGCTGGTTGGTCAGTAATTAATTATACCAGATTTACAATTTTTTTTTTTCAATAAAAAGATATTCTTTGATTTTCGTCATTGGTCCGAGATGGGTTGATTGCCAATAATGTGTTGTAGCCAGTGGCGCACCCAGAGGGGGGGGGGGGGGCAAGTGGACCGGGCACCCCCAAAGAAAAGGAAAAAACACTAGAAAAATTTCCAAAAATATTTTCCTAATTAAAATTCATTTTTTTTATTTATGTTGTGTGCTACTTATGAATTAGCGATCACTGCAGATGCTCAGTTATAGGTCGTGTGCGATGTGTAGTGTGTATTCGCAAAACGTCTACTCAACTCGCCCCCCCCCCCCCCAAAAGGTTAAATCCTGAGCGCTCGGTCCCCTCCAAGATTAAATCCTGAGTGCGCCACTAGTTGTAGCATTTCAGTAAAATAATAATTCTTGTGATATAAATTTTAATTTCGACATTTATATCGTCTTCATAAAGAGTTTTTTTTTTCTTTCCCCATCTAACATATGGTATTCTTAATTACTACGCTTCTCATATTTGGAGACATCTTCTGCATGGCGGAAAAATCTCTTACCTAAAATCGCAAAGGAAAAAACTTCAAAAATATTTGAACTCTAAATGGGATAATGTCCATAATTAATGAGAATACAAGAGCTGCAAGAGTCACTGGAAATGGAACATTTTAGGCCCTTGCACTCAAAGAAACCAAGGGTTAATATGTAGTGAGAATCCCGATCATAACAGAATGCAGACCGTGTCCATTTTGCAAATTAAAACATCTAAAGGTACAATAATAATTTTTGTTCGCACTAAAAGCCGAGAGGCAAACCTTATACTGAAAGGATACGTCTTCAAAAACAATGCCACTCATGAATCATATATCGCCAGCAACACAAACAACGTAATAACTTATTTATTTGCATTTAGCAAACTTCAAGCAGAAACCAACTATATAAAAGAAAAAGAACAATTTATCCACATAACTTTCAGACGACATTGGAAACAGGAACTAATTATTATTATGCACTGCTACCATGGAAACACAAAAAGATGACGTCACATTCATGTTAATAGATAACACATGGAAATATCTGATTATACATCAAGAGTGCAGCAATTTGCTTTTCTAAGTATAAAAAATTACACTTAAAAAATTGATCTACTAAGATCATTCGAAAAAAAAAAGTATGACGTCACTGCATGCCATTTATTGGGAAATATATCAAGACAAGAGAAGTATTCCTCATGTGGGTTATCATTACTTAAAAGCAATTACCTTATCATTATCATTATTTTACAGTAATGATAACGTATCATACCTAAGTGTAATGATAAGTGTCTTGAGTCGAGTTTCCTCTGGGATTTATTGGCGTTAAGTGTCTAATTAACCGATTGATTGATTTGCTATATCAGCATCAGAAGTCAAGGAAATATTATAGGTGGCGCCACAGTTCTAACCTTCTTTTTCTGCATATTTCTGTTGATGTGATCCAAGATAAGTGGCAGAAGAGTTTGCACATTTGGTTTGTCCTCAAAATTTTCATATCGTACTACACCTGCCTAAACAGCTTTTCCGATGTGTTTCTTCTTGCGTCTGTCGCGTGCAGTGGAAGCAACAGGATCAGCGATGAATAGCTGGGGTTAAAAAAACATAAAGAATCATTTGTGTTACCGGAAAATTGCAAATGAAGTATTTCATCCGCAAGTAAAAAAAAAAAAAAAAGCTGAGGTCCGATTTTCTTTTTTGTGTCAGTAGCCAGTCGAATGTGGTTTTTAAATGAACGTAGCGTTTGTCAGAGGATTTGTCCCTTCAAGCGGAACAAATTAAACTCATGTCGCCGAGTCTGACAGGTCGTTTATTTCCATTGACTTAAAATCCGTTGAAATTCACCCCCCCCCCTTTCTTTCCTGTTGTGTTTCGTATTCGTTGGTTCTTTCTGCCTTTAACAGACAAATACCTCCCTCAGTAGATGCACGTCTTATCAAGAAGCTAGAGCAATGATCCGCTCTTAATACTGTCGGATTCCGTGGATGTAAGATGGGCTGTGACAAATCCATTGTTCATCCCCATGCAGATGTTGTATTGCATAAGAACTAGAAGAAGAGCTCCGCTGTTTGGCAAATATAATTCCAACAGTCTGCTTCTGGTTGCCTTATGCAAAAATACCAAAAGGCAATTCAAACATGTGTGTGTGTGCTGAGTCATCGAATTGAGAAAGCGACTATGAATGAATATGTTTGAAAAAAAGAGGATTTTGATTTCTAATTCACGTAGCTTGGGAACAAATCCATACTGAAACTTGTCTATGCCACACACGGATCCACACGTTCTCTTTAATGGATGCAAAATATTCTCTGGTGCAGACATCTGATTTTTCTTTTCTTTTTTATTAGTTTCTGTTGTTATGATAATTAATCGTCTTATTTTGTTTGTTGTTGCCGAAGATTTTTTCTAGCTGTCAAAACAGGTGTTTATTCTAGCACTGTAAGAAGTAGACAGGCAAACGTAACTTCTAGTCTTTTTATTATTATTATTATTATAATTCTGCATGCAGTATTTCTTCTTTTAGGAGATAAGCATTTTACAAAATTCAACATTGATTATACGTCTTATAAGTGGAATTGGTTGGAATTACTAATGGATAACTAAGGCAATAAAATCCTTCTGGTGATTTGTTAACCGCATGCTTTCTTCGATGGGTTGATTTCTTTTGTGAGAGTAAATACCCACTCATCTAGAAAGGAAAGCCTCGTCACCACCCTCGTATTTGTGACTTACCTTGCATTCGTAAAGATTTCTTGCTAGACTGGAATATGAACTGGAGTCTGTTTCAACAAAAGGCTAATGTTGACTCGCTTTTCCAATGTTGTTAACAGTATTGTCAGAGCCGTTTCTACATTTTGCGGGGCCCATGAAAGTTAGTAATATTTATGGAAATTTTAAATGGAAGAATATCTTGTTAATTAATTAATTAAATCAAATATGAAAAAGATGTATGCACATAAATAAACAAGTATGCTCTTTTGCGTCAATTTAAGTGAAGAGAAAAAAATTAGTTAAAAAATAAATGTGTTTGTATGGACATGATATATTATTTTATTATGTAAGTACACATTATCATATAAATACGCCAGAACAATGATTTATTTAATAATATAAATAATAATATAAAAATATGAAAAAAATATCCATTTTTGCTATAAAGAACGAAATATATATATATAAACTTCTAAGATTTAAAAGAAATCTTAATATATTAAATTTTATTTAACCTAATGCGCTTATCAATAAAATCATTTATAACGCTATCAAAATTCAAAATTTTTTTGCAATTTCGTGCTCTATAGATATTATTGCCAGGGACGACAAACGTTCTCGAGACAGAAGATCGCAAATAGGTTTTTATTAATTTTAATTCGGAAAATGACCTTTTTTCTGATGCGACCGTAACTGGACTAGTCAACAATATTTTAAATGCCGTAGTAATATTTGGATAAATCAAATTATTTGCAATTATGAATTTTAAAATATTAACGGGTGCATCTTCGGGAACAATATTTCTAAAAATAATTAATTCATTGTAAAATTCAGATTCATCAATATCTGCATTTAATTTTCGATACAGCTGTTTGCAGAAAAATTTTAATTCATTTTCTGTCATTTTTCTTATTAATTTCATATCATAAAGAAATCCAAATGATTTTTGCTGAATTTCATACAATTCAAATCTTTTTTTGACAGACTGTAGAGCAGTATCTAAAATTACAAATAAAAAGAAATTTATCCTAAAATTATCTTTGTTATCACTTGTGTGTCATCAGGCGTTTCATAATCAAAATATACTTTTCTTCGACGTACTCGACTTTCTTTAAATTTAATTTCTATTTCTAATAGATTTGACAGTTCTTTAGCAATCTCAAAAGAGCTTTCAAATCCTGATATCCTCTGCTCTTCAAAGTACTGCACTAACTCTTTAATATGCTTAGTTGCTACGTCTATGGGAATTTTTGCATTTTGTAATGCTTTACTTACTAAACTAACTTTTGACAAAAGCTCATACCAAATTACAAGGCTTAGTACTCAAATGAATCTATTTGTTCATATATTGAAACCACTTCTACTTTGATAGTATTATCCGATGCAGTTTTAAATAATTCTTTTAGTGCATTTAAAAATTCTGGAATTTGAAAACATACAGCTCTAACTGATTCTATTCCACATTCCCATCTTGTATCACATAACGATTTTGGAGTTAATTATTTAACAAATTTCTTTAATATGTCCCAACGTGAAGTTGAGGCAGCAAATGATGTATATATTTTTTGTATAACATAAAAAAAATTATTGCTATAATTTATGATTTTGCGTCATCCCCTAAAATCAAATTTAAATTATGACAGGCGCAAGGAGTATAAAATGCCTTTTCGTTCTCATTTAAAATGCAAACACGGACTCCCTTATATACTCCTTTCATATTCGCTCCGTTATCATACCTTTACCCTCTACAATCTGACAATTTAAGATTTAATTTATTCAAAAGCCTTTACCAGTAGTCATTGGTCGTTAAAAACCTCAAAAAGTGGTTACGAATTTCAATATCTGCTTCAAATATATGTAAAAATCTAAAAATTACTGAAATTGGGTCCTGATGACTAGCATCAGGAGTACAATCAAGATTTATTGAATAGTACTTTGCCTGTCGTATCATATTTACAATATTTTGTTGAATTTTGATTCCCATATCAACAATTAATTCATTTAGCACAATGGGTGATAGATACGAATTTTGTTTCTTACCTATAATTTTTTTCCCGAACATCGCATTAAGTGATCTTTTAAAAGTGGATCAAATTCTGCAATTAATTCTATGATTCCAAAAAAATTACCACTATGGACTGTGTACAAAGTATCAAAATTACCTCTAAAAGTTAAATTATGTTCGGATAAATAAAGAATTGCTGCTACTATTCGTCTTAAAACATTTCTTAACCGTTCTGCTTCGAATTTTATGACATTTTGATTTGCCTGATCAATTGTATTGTGATTTTTTAAATTACATTCCATTGGTGTCCATGAATACATGCATTTCATGTACACTGGATTTCGTTCGTGAGACTTTAATCTTTCACTTACATGTCGCCAGTCAGAAAAGCCATTATTAGATAAAAAATTATCATCAGAAGAAAATAATTTGCATCAAAAACAAAAAATTGAGTTGGAAGAGTTTGAATATACAAGCCATCTTCTGTTTTGCTTCTCTCCGTTTGCAATTGTCCTAACATAGTGAGCTGTGGAAAAACACCTCTTGTTGTCAACTTTTGGAAAATCATTTTCAGTCGGAGGAGACGGTGGACCACGTACAATTTTGTGTTAGTGTCACGTTGTTCAAAATTTTGGACCATGTTGCTGGATCATCAATAGTAAATAGTTCACCTTCCTCTGATGTCTCAGTTTTAGGATCTTCAACACTCATTGTTTGACCAAACGCGTCATGTTCTCCGCTTCCTTTGAGTATTTCAGAACTCTCATTATTAATTAATGTTGAAGCCGAAGAACTGTTTGTAGTTATTTCAGAACTCCCGTTATCAACTGATATATCTGAACAAATATATGAGTTCAACTTCATAAATTTAAACAGTGAATTTCTTCGACGTTCCTCAGCCGCTTCTTTTTCTTGCTTTCGCTTTCGTTTTTAATGCCCACTTGGATATTTTCTTCCATAATAATCTCTCTCACGACTAGTCATACTCTAGAATTAAATACGATAGATTTAATTATAAAATAAGTTAATAAATTAAAACAAAATTACTTATCTGATAAATAAAATATCTCTAAAATAGATAATATTAGAAAATAAATAAATCTAATATAGATTGAAAACTGCTATTCAAGAAAAATTCTGATGTCGGAAAACCTAAAACCAGTTTACAAAATATATTTTTTAAGATGCTTCGCAAGTAATGTCACATAAAAAATTGCCATGACAGTACGTATATATACTTACTTGTTCATAAAATCATAAACTAAAATAAAAAAAACTCCTTAAAATTATTAAAAACACCTGTTTTAAAATGCACTTTTCCCTATTTAACACTATGTTGTACGATATTGTCATAAAATATCTTAGAGTAGTTTCAAATACTACCGCTCTAGCGCTACGATCTTATTTCGCTTATTATAACAACAATAGTTGGTTGTAAAATTATATACATATATTTTTCTATATAATAATATTTTTTATATAATAATTACAATATTAATTTATTTAAAAAATTAATCGATTTTCTTTTTTCAATTTTTTGAACTTTGTGGAGCCCTGTGCCACCGCACAGTTCGCACACCCATGAATACGGCCTTGAGTATTGTAGCAAGGCATAATAACAAATTAGCATACATGATAAAATTGTTTTATGTAGATAAAGCCAATTTGTTAATCTGTATGACTGAAAAGCTATTATGCAAGGTGTTCTTCTTATTCTTCTTCGTCTATGATCTCTTGTGCTTTTAAGCGTTGAGATTTTGCCAAAGAGATTTCCATGTCGTCCTGTCCAAGGTTTGTTGTTTTGCTTCTTTCCAGTTAATTCCCTTCTTTTCCAATTTTTCTTTAATTTCCTTTTGCCAACCTTTCCTGGGTTCTGCCTATGTTTCTTTTCCCTATTTTCTGGCTTTCGTATACAGTTTTTGATATTCTTCCTTCTTCCATTCGATTGAGATGTCCAAACTATCTCATTTGGGCTTGTGTCATGAATTGATTCAGAGGTGCAACTTGAAGGCTGTCTCTTATGGTTTGATTTCTTATTCGGTCTAGTCTTGTTTTTTGAGCCACTTTCCCTAAGATATTTCATTTCAATTGTTCGTAGTTTATTTGTGTTTCCTTTGTTAAACATCAAGACCAAGACTCACAACTGTATGTTAATGTTGGTAGAAACACTGAACGGTACACTGCCATTTTGGTATTTTGGGTGACTTCTTTCTTATCTAGGAGTGGGCCTTTCATCGCATAGAATAGCTTTGTTCCCCCTCTTATCCTGTTGTTAATTTCTGTGTCTAGTCTACCATCTTCTTGTATACATGATCCCAAGTATTTAAAGGAGTGGACTTGTTCCAGTTGGTGATTCTCTATTTTTATTAGGTGTTTTTGTTGATTTCTAGATATGATCATTGTTTTTAGTTTTATTTATATTTATGGTCATATTCCTTTTCTTTGTTTCTTCATACCAAATGTTGATATTGTACTGCAGATCTTCAGCTGTATTTGCTAGAATCACTACATCATCTGCAAAAGCCATGTGCGAAATCCTGGTTTTTTTTCAGTTTCTGTATCCTAAGTGGAATTTTTTGTTTGGCATATCTTTAAAATTTCATCCATTACTACGATGAAGAGAGGAGAGCTGAGGATACAACCTTGCCTCACTCCTACATTTGTTTCAAATTCTTTTGATCTATTATTCCAGGTTCTTAGATAATTTCTATTACTTTTGTAGAGGCTTTGTATGGCTGCTATTAAGTTATCTTGTATCTTGTTTTTCTTTAATGTTTGCCATATTAAGTGTCTGGGAACTCGGTCAAAGGCCTTTTCAAAATCTATAAAACATGAATGTGGTACTTTTCCATATTCCAACGTTTTCTCTGATATTTGTCTAAGACTGAGATAAGGTCCTGCGTGCTTCTATTTTTTCGTAAGCCATTTCATCCAGTGTATCCTCTATTTGATTCCTCGCTTCTAAAATACGGGCATATAATTTTCCTGGAACGCTTAAAAGCGAAATTCCTCTATGGTTTTCACATTTGCGGTTGTCTCTTTTCCATAACGAGCTGTCTACATAAGTACCGACATGGTATTGCAAAGCAACAGTAGTTCGGGTAGAATTCTGTAGTAATCGTGTGTTTAGTATTCATGTATTAATATTCCTATGTTAAGACTATTAATTAAAATATCAATGAAACGGAGATTCAGTGTGGTTAACTAGTATTATCAACTGTTGCTAATATACCTTATATGTGTTGGTATTAGCAAGATGTATAATTATAATTTTCCAACAGAAGGACACTTTAATCATATATGTCGCATACAAATAGTATTTTATTATATATGGCTTTCCTTTATATAATTGTTTTTCACTTTCTTTCATTCTTATATTAAGACTCGCAGACTTCCCACAGCTCACTTAGATAATTGCGATATCCTTTGGTTCGGGAAGGATCTGGGTTCGAATCCAGTGTATAACACGAGGAACTCTATGAGCGATTTTCGGCTGATGATAAGTTTATCTGTCTCATTACGAAGGTTGCAGAGTTTTTCTCTCTACTACTTTCGTATTACCCCCCCCCTCCCCTGCTGCAAAACAAGGCAAAGGGCATGCGCATATGATAGGCGTAACAGACTATTTATGTAGGATTAACTGCTGTGAATATTAATTAAGTTCATTATGAAGACAAACCAATTCGTTTGGTCGTGGTAGGTTATGATCTTAACACGCTAAAGTAATTGTATGAGATGAGGTTAAAGAACACAACAGTTGCAAATAAATTGGCTGAACTTGGAAAAAAATCAGCTTTTAAAAAGGCAGGAAATTTGCATAATATCCAAATTGTATTCGCATTTCCTTGACCTGCTAAAATGTTTGGCCCAAACGTGTGCGCAATTATTTCCATTTCTTCTGAATTCAAATGGTTCCAATGCAAAACCGAACTCAAGTATTGATCCCGATTGATTTTTCTCTGTTTTTTTTATTTTTTGATTTATTTTATGTTTATTTTTTTTACCATCTTTTATATAGGATGATGACTCTTTTGTTTGGAATCATCATAAAAAGGTCTCTTCTACTATTGATCTTATGCTGTTTTACTCTTTGCCAATCGGATCAAGAAAACTGGTTATTTATGGTGCCGAGAAATATGGATATTTGAATAGATAAACAAAGAAGAATACCTACAGTAGTTACAGTCATGATATTTATAGAAAGAGCAACAAAGTACACAACATCCTAAAATATCAACCGGATGTGATCATGAAAAAATTGCAATAACGTAATTCGGTTAGTTATAAAGTGATAGATAAAATTACTAACAATTTAAAAAGTGGCTGATTTATGATTTGAAGATTAATATTAAAAAGCACATTATTACCATAAAGGCAGGTCGCATTCTTTTTAAAAGAAAATAATTTGACTTGAGTTTATCCCAAAGTTCCCAATGGGCTCTAAGAAGTCTATTGGCCGCTGAGACCAGACATTATTTTAGACGTAAATTATCATGTTTCTTAGCATGATATCCCCAAATTCTTGCTGTTTCTGAAAAATAAATAATAGTAATACTATTATTATTTATATGTTAATTGCTCTGGCAGGGCAAAATTTGTTGAATCATCGCACATCTATTTTTATTTTATTTATTCTTCATACTACTAATATGAAGATTACATTATACATAATCTAAATATGATTAAAATTACCATATTTTTCTCAATTTGTTTCCAATCAAAGCATTTTAAGAGTCCTTTTCAAAAGCGAAAAAGAACATCTGTAGATGTTTAAACCGGTCAATTTAGATAATGGGATAAATAAAACAAATAAGTTTTTGTTTTTCGTGATAGGACAAGAGACTGATCTGTCTTTGAATTGTTGATGACGTCGAACTCTCTCCACACACACACGCTCTGTGGGTAGATCGTAGCTGGTTGCTTCGTGATACGGCTCATCCATTAGGCTTAGTAGAAGTCAGCAAGCCACCCATTGACTGCGTCGGCTTGCAGGCAGCTAGCTCCATTGTTTAGGACACAGTCTGTCATTTTGCGCGTGGTTGTGGTTCTTCTGCACCACTGAGACAGGGAAAGAAGGCTACTCTACGTGAGGGAGAAGGATAGTGGGGAGAGCTATCTCCTCTCGACACACTTCCCGGCTCTATTTACACTGGAGCGGGGTTGGTAATGAAAGACGGAGGATTAGGCGGAGATGTTCGTGGTTTGCCACCAAAACAAAAGCTCGGTTTCTGTTTCTCTCTTTCTCCCCTCTTCGTTCCCCCATAATACCAATAACCCACCCTCACAGCTTTGAAACCGCGGAAACCAAATGGCATCGATTAGAGAGTAGAGGATGGACTAGGGACAGAACGATGAGGTGGATTGGAAGTTAGGGAGGATTCCGGTGACATAGCTGACAGACAGGAATGGGAGTCGCATTCATAGTTGTATTTTTGTGTGTGTGTGTGTTCTGTCCTAGTAAAATACAGCTATAGTTTAGCATTGGACTGTGGTACAGTTTACCAGACTTAAAAGATAATTTTTTACAGTACTTAATTTTAATTGATAGAATACGTAAATCAGTTTTAAATTAATCAATATGACCTATTAAATTTTGCCTAGCCTTTAAAATCAGATAAACTGTTATCTCTAGTTTCATTGGAAGTATCGACTCAATTTAATGAATCCACCAGATAAACTATTCTAGTCCTTATCCTTATAAGGACTGGCTTAAAGGGGCGAAGCAAGAATGCTTTTCATCTTCCCCGTTATCTGTAGAGATAAGGTGTTACTGAGCTATTAAAGCTCTGATCATGGCAGGAGGGTAACAGCAATAGCCGAGCCTCAGTTAGAACTTCATTGGCAACAGCATTGCCATCCATTACCCTCCAAGGGTATTGGATTCTTCTGTTATATGACCAAATTTATAATTTTTTAAAATATATTTCTTATGGGTGTTTCTCGTTCTTTATGATTTTTTTTTCGTATTTCCTTTTCATTCTAATAAATTTTATATTATTTATTGAAAACAATAAGAAAACAAAAAAAATATATATATAAATTTACATTTTTTTTCTAATTATCTAACAGATTCGGTTGATAAAACATTTTTTAACCTTGTTTGGCTCTTCATATATCTAATAAACATTTTTTAATCGCCTTGGAAAGCTGTGTATTATTTACATCTCGAGAATTGTTAGCATCCGAAACATGTTTACTTGTATGAAGAGATTCTTGTATGGTTCAGATTTACTCTGGCAACAATTCTTCGATAAACACACCTTGGTTAAATAATAAAATTGCATGCATTGTGACCCGGAACGGCATCCTTATCCAGATATTTGCAGAAAGAAGACTTTTGACTCTGTTTGTTTTTCTTTGGGAAAATAATATACGTTATTTAAGAGGAAAACACGTGCTATGCAACAGTCAGCCTCCAGCAGTTGAGATTTAAATGATGAGACATTCAGACCGTGCAGAAAAAAAAAAAAAAAAAAATACTGCTTCAAAAAACTAGAACAAATCCCTCTGGATAATAAATTGTTTTATATACTACGCATTAGGAGGAATGTAGATAAAATTACGTTAACAAAATAGACAATGATATTATTGTCTGCTCCTCCAATGCCCGCTGAAGGTCTAGTAATGAAATAAAATTTTACATATGATAAAAGAGAATTAACAGGGGCTTGAAATGATACAACACGTTCGTTTGTTTCATTTTAAATACACGTATTAGGTAGTTCTTGCAGAATTTGCATGTTCCCCATCAGTGTATACACGGATTACTCCTATTGTTGGACAAATCTTGAACAGATATAGATTATGCACGTTCTGTCCACTATCACATGCAAAATTTTTCTTATTTCCAAAATAATAATATGCACATTTCGATTTTTCTCTCATATAACTAGAACTGAAGGCTTGATTTATTTAATGTAATCAGATGATCAAAGAAATCTTGCTTTAGAGACGAGGGCCATGGATTTTTCATGTATTTTAGGCTTCTAACCAAGATACTGTTGTTGTATCATTGAAAGAATTAAACACATCCGCGTTACAATGAGATTATGCCAACCGAATCCTCGACAGCAAGGAGGAGGAGATTTCAGTTTAAATCTGTTGATTATGTTGTAAACTAGTGGCCCAATGGGGAGATGGGACAGGCAATGCAGAGTAAATTAGTCCCAACTCTGTAGAGGATTAGTTGGGTTCATCAGGATTGTTCTTCCAGGCAACTTTTATCATATGTTCTTTAGTAAAATGAAAAAACTAACAACAGTGGTAATTTTTTTTTTATTTTTTCATTTGAACATTAAAAGTAACAAAATATAGTGGTATGGTTATAACGTTAAACCATAAAGCGTGAACTTTTGCATACTTCGTAATTTTTACATATTATTAAACTCAAATCAGTAAAGTACATATGATCATGCTCTATATATGCGCAATTTAATCTTTCTCTTAGCAAATGTCATTAAAATTCTTCTGATCGAGATTGTGTGATTGCTGATCGAGATAATCTGAGATTCGTTGCATCGAAAGAAAAAGGGTTATAGATTCATTACAGATTCTGTAGACTGCTTATGACTTCCAAATGCACTTATGCATAAGGGGAAAAACATTACGGACTTCTATCTTTTTCCAGATGGACAGCATTAACTGAAACACATTAAAAAAACACCAAAAATAATCACCCGTCTGTGAATTTATCTCCTAACATATTTCGTCCATTCTCGGAGCAGTCCGAGTGAGCACACACGAGCAATCATAGGTCCTGATTCTTGTTAACTACTAATCACCGATTTTTCTATGATTTATCTCCGCTTGCAAATTTCGAACGGCTAAAGAGGCTCATTGTAAAGGATCTTAAATGATCGCTATCGCAAACTTGCACCAGGACACCCTCTGGTAATAAGAAGACAAGCGGACGAAGCGTTTTCCGGACGCCTCTAACGACCGTTCCCACGCTGCCACTTTGACAGCTAGGAATACATATCGGCCATCCGCCACCTCCTTTTACTCTCCCAGCGCGCCCACCCCCGTAAATGGGTCTGTCACGACACCCAAAGCTCGCAGTCTAAATTACGCAGTGGGAGGCCATTAATCAGGTTCCAGCTAGTGGTGACATAGCGAAGGGCGAGAATTCTCCAGATTAGAAAGATCTGGTGGCTTTTCCGGTGATTTTGTCTTTCGTTCCTTAGATTACCTCCCTCCCCACACACACCATCCCCCATTTCTTTCTCTTTCCTGCTTCCTCTGAGGGTTCCTTCAAAGCCATTGCACTTGAAGCGGACTCAGGTTACTCCCATCATTACAGCGAGTCCTCCCGAATATGATCCTAACAAGTAGAATCATTATATAGTTCAAATAAGTCTCCATCTTTCTGTTTCTTTCCGCCGCCCCCCCTCATTCTCCCCATCTCTCTCTCGCATTCACTCTGGATGTCTGTTCGCAGCCCTCTTGTTGTCATTGTCGTCTCATTTGAAGATTTAGGCTTCGCATACCATTCATTCATATAGGGAGGACTACTACTGTCGCGTGACCGTGTCATTTGATACCATCATTGATCTATACTAGAGCAAGACGTAGAGAAACATAAGAATTATTACCTGAAAATCAGCTCTTAAAGATCATTATACGCAATAAGATCTGAGTTACAATATTTGTGGCCATTCTTTATCATCCTTAATAATTAAAGTAATGAAACTATTATGATTTTAATATCGAATCAGAATTGTTCTGGATCATGAATTCTTTTGTGTATTTTATTTTCAGATAAATATTGGTATGGTGTCTGTATGGATGGAATTTGTAAAATGTTATCGAGTATGCCAGCGGAAAATCGTCGTGCATTATCTTTCGCTTTTTAATCACACGATTTCTGTGGGCGCTATTAAAGTCCTGTAAATGGAATGTAGGACTATTTTTGATACGTTGAATTCACTTAAAGCATAGGAAGCAGTTTGGTCGAGGTATATCTAACCTAATTGGCCTATTTGGTTTCTCCGATGAAAATAAAAAAATATATAACCAATGTGTTAATGGTTTTCAACCTTTCGTGAATGAAATATTAATAAGGTAACAAGAACTCTATTAATTTTATATTATTATTTGAATAATTATTTTATCACTACAATGTCATTAATTAACATTTCACCTTTTTCTTTCCCGATTGCATTATGGGACATCATTGAACATACTGAAGACAAGAAATTTTTTAAAGATTACATTCTTTAATCTGGACGAAACATCTTTTAAGTTTCAAATTCAATCATTGAAAAGGATATCGTGTGAACGACCACCAATAGTTAATTTTGCGAGTATTTATTTTCTAAACGGACAGCTATGAGGAAATCTAAATTATGTAGCTTGTACAGAATCATCATTCTTAAGTGTTAGACTCCGCTATCTTCTCTGGTATTCAAATCCTACTCTGGCTCTCTTCCTCCTCCCCCTCCCCCTCACTACGCGCGCGCGCGCGCGCATAGTAATATCAGAATGCGTTGGTTATTTCTCTTCACTGTCTAAAGAGACAGAAAACAGAAGAGAAAGAAATAATTACTGTCAAAGTGTATTTTATGAAATGAATTGACGAATGAAAAAATAATTTCTAACAATAAAAATGTGTTAAAAATTACGATCATAGTCGGGGTAGTAGAGCATTTAAAATTTTTGGCAGCAGTATTTTATACGAGGGAAAAAAGTGAATGCATAATTATGTAGTTTGTACGTGTAGCCAGGAAGAAGAATTATGCTTCAAGCTGTACTGAAAAAAAAAAAGCATAAAGAACAGCATGTGAAAGATTGACAACTCAGCGCCCTCCTTCCTCCATGGTAAAAAAAAAAAAAATAAATAAATAAAAATCCAGTGTTCGATATATCTGAACTCCGGAGACACCCTTATAACACATGTAATAAAAATGCCTTGCCATTTAAGGTTTTTTGAAATGTAGACGTTTTAAAATGTTTGCTGGAAAGACTTGGGTTCGAGCCCTTCTAGAACCAGAACAAGGCTTTTCATGTTGCAGAACAGGCCAACCGGTCACAACTTAGAGACACCATATTGGTCTCGTAGCTTTAGTTGTTCTGGCCATAATAACAAATAATACCCATCCCCAAAACATAAACCAGCTCTAGAACACACAGTCAGTTCACAGGCATAGAAAACTACACACTGCTAAAACATTAATTACGTTTATTCGGTCAAGTTGTTTAGCAATAACGAGGCCATACTTGAAGGAGGAGGTGAAAAGACGTATGAAGTAAATAAGAAATTACACCTCAGAAATCAAAATGCTGCTAACGGATTTCTGATTACTGAAACTAGTTGGTTTGCGTAATAAAAGTAATTGATTCCTAGTGCGTTTATAATCAATTTCTTTGCTTATTATTTACTTCCAAATCGCTTAGAAAACAGTTGCATCATGTTACGTAAATATTCAAGTTTCCTGGCGGCAAACTTTAGAACTTTTAATATTTTTGGATAGTTTTTCCTAATTTTAACCAGCTTATTAATTATAATACTTCTCAAATACGAAGGCAATTAGAGAAAATCAGTTATAATTGAAATTTTGAGTAACCAAATATCTCAAAAAAAAAAAAGTGAAAAGAATGTTATCCTTAACAATGAGTTCCCGGATGTTCTAAGTTCTCCTAATGGCTTAAGCATCTCTCATATTAAAAAAAAAAAAAAATGCTATTACTTTCTCATTATTTTAATGGAAAATGCAATTATTTTTACAAAGCAGAGGAAGACTGCATAAACAATGATAAAGTCGCTAATCGTACTTCTCCGCCAGTGGACATCTGAATATAATCTAAACGGATAATTGCCGTTGAGGGCGAGAAGGGCTAAACGCGATGTTACTTCGTGGTAACTTAATGATTGAATGCGATGTAATCATGAGAATGTGGGAGATACACGAATAGATTACTAAAACTGGTTAAGATATTTGCAGCTATTCGAACGTCATATGCTGAACCAAATGAAGCATATCGCAGCGCTATCTAGTGGTGTTTCATTGAACTCGTGTAATGTAATTTTTTACGTATTTGAATTTCTGCACTGCCTACAATATTAATGCAATACGAAATATATTTGGTTAGAATAATCGCAACCATTCTCCACCCTCCCAGTAATATATAAAAATAGCCTGATATAATAATTTAAAGTTGGCTGTATTGCATTAATTTCAAAAATTATTATGTATAATTCTTATATCTTTGACTCAAAATGTATTTATGTGGCACGACATTATGCATCATATCGAAAAAAAACTTGATATCAATCAGAACACTGTATTCTACACACGAAGCGAAAATCTCGAGGCATTTCGTGATGTCGTTGTTAAGTAGAGTACATGAGGGGAGGCCATTGAAATTCTTCAAATGTTGGTCATTTAAAATATGATGTATACAAAAATCCTCTTGGAATCAATAATATATAGCTCACAAGTATTTAGACCTTACAAAGATATTTGCATTTATAGGAATATGATCAATGTATCAATTTTGGTATCCTATTTTATAAATATTACAAAAATTTCGTTAAAAACTTGCTCTATTTTCCCAATGGAAGATTTCATAATTGGCCTTTACTACTGATACATACCATTCCCGTAAATTGTAATTAAACTATGGGTGCTAAAAATAACAAAAAATAAAATAAAATACAAAATATTTGTGGTGCGTGACTGGAAGTGCACGTAAAAAATAAAATAAAGCGAGGGGCACAGCAAGGATAAGTTGCTTGACCTTTACTGAAACCCCCATCTGTTCAACCTCCCCTTGCATGTTAGAAGTTGGGCCATCCCGAAATGCTGGAACTTGAAGCGCGTCGGCGAGACAGAGTGAAACGACGGGCCAAGGTCATGCCCAGGTCAATGATAAGCATGAGCAGAAGCCGACCTTAGGTTCAAGGTCATGGCCTGTCGCACATTAGCCGTCACTGGAGGCCAACATTTCAGATAACGTATTCCTATAGCTAAGAGGACGCCTCGGTTTCAAGCTCCCCTCTCCCCCACCGCCACCTTTACTTTATAAGGTTATAAATATCCCCTCACTCTCATTTACCTGCCCTTAGTCTCTTAATGCTATTTTTCCCTAAAAAAGGAAAGAAAAAAAATAAATCCGTTTAGGTTTGAATGTAGAGCCCAACTATTCAATAGTTTCTCGGAGATAATAGAAATATTTTTTTTTTTTTTTCGTTTTAGGACTAGAATTTTTGGTATTGTGTCCCTAATCCTCGTCTGCTTTTGTAAGCCGATTGTGGATGAAACAAATGGTCGCGTTTTTTATTTCCGCTTTGAGGCCAGACTGCGTAGCGCACCACTTCTGCCCATCAGTGAAAGACCGACCACCTTTCACTTTATTAACTTGTCACCCGACAATAAATGCTTCCTTTTTTTTTTTTTTCTTGTGTGCAGCGTAACCGTTTTTAAATCTTTCTGTTCTCTCTCTTTCTCTGCTATTTTCAGCACGGTGAATGAAACGCGTTCCCCCCCCCCCTTATTGGCTATCACCCATAAAAAACGCATTCTCCCCTACCCCCCATCTTCTATTAACGGACTCAAACAAGAAAAGAAATCTCCGCAGTCGTTTAGTAGTATTTAAAACGAGGATTGGAGATTAGTAAAATCGGTTCCATATGTTTAACTAAGCGATATTTAAAAATACCCCCCCCCCCAACCTTAATTCAGTTTTTTGTTTTGTGTGTGTGTGTACGTTCGGTTCGTCATAAGCTTTTATGTCATGCGAAATTGGACAACTTGCCTTTATCAAATGATTTCCTCGCATTACACCTTTCGTGTTGAGGGAGATATGAGCTACTGAACAAAATTCACAAGCAGATCCCCACCCTCCAAGCATCCTGATGTTTAATAGATAAGAATTCAACTGTATCGACGTCAAACTGGTGCATCAACAAAGAGATTCTGTGTATTCAACTATATTAATGAAAATTATCTTTTATTAACCGCTCGCAAAAATCAGGGAAACTCAAGTAGAAAATATTGGGAATAACTTCAGATCGAGTCAGTAGATTACACAGATTTCTTCTGCTGTTGTGTATTGAATACTAACTAGATAATCATCTTTGTTTACAATGTGATGTCTTTTTACTGTTTTCAAGATTTTCAGTAGAACATTTCTACTGTAAGATTTAAAACTAATAGCTACACACAACTTGAGAAAGAAACCATTTATTTGCTTCTGTAGGAATAGCCAACAGCTGTTGAGAAGAGTTGAGTGAGAGAAGATGATGTGTTTAGGGAGAACCCCCCCCCCAGTTCTATTTATATCGTAAAATTTCTGTTTATGAAAAATTTTTTCTTTAATTTTATAACATTCACCAATAAGTCATTTATTTCATCAGTATTCAATTTTTAAATTTAAGTGCGATTACACGTTTTGCATTTTTATTATAAAAATTCTGCAAATGCGTACTGTGGTCAGGAACTTCCATACACAATTCGCAAACCTTGGGGTTATCGTCTTTTTTTTTTATTTCTATTAACAAAGCCTTTCCAAGACTCTCCAGAGTTTTCGAAGCAGCCCACGAGATCCTTCAAGTCTTCCCAGAGCTAATTTGATAATTCAAGACAGGAATATCATTGCGCCACATGTTTATCGGATTTGTTTTCTTTTCGTTAAACACCACCTACTTAATAACTGCGTACCCCAGGCAAAAAAAGCAAGCAACCATAACGTCATTCTATTAAATCTTATTGGCCCAAGCTTGACCAATGCGAGTTGTTGGCAATGGCAGAAAGCACATGTCAACAGTTGGTAATGTCTATCAGACTTAACTAACTTGTAGTAGAGAATAGCGGAAGCGTTTTTGGTATGCCGACTTACAGGTGGCTGTGACAGTTGTTAGCCAGAGCAGTAGATCGAGGAGGAACTGGAACAAAGAAAGTAATTAAGTCATCATTCTTATACTCGTCTTTCCGCTAATGCTAAGACGTAACAGGAAAGCATTTCAATTCTCAGCCAATTTACTGCAAATTGGCTTTACTGCTCATTTCTGAACCAAATAATCACTTTTTTTCTATCCCCTATCCGTTTTCCTTATCTTCTCTTTGTCTCGGACTAATTGTTTTTTACGTATTTTTTTTCCCTTCATTTTGAACTGTGTCCCTCCTCTCTTATATCCTGTCAGTTTCATGCGCCTTGGTATAATAAACGAACTTATAAAAACAAGTAATTTGTTCTTCCACTGCAGGATTAGTCCCTGAAGACACGAGAAACACAATATGCATATACACTAATAGAAAACAGCCGTGCGTAGCCACACCACCTTGCTGAAGTTTAGTAGAAAGGTATTTTTCTAAGACTTCCTACAATTCAACAGAGTGGAGTTTGAGCACGAAGTTGTTCTAATCATTCTTCTGATCTGTCTTGTTGAGGTCACGACTTTCTTGAAACGAAACAGAGCTAACCATAAAAAAGAAAAACCAAATAGTCCCATCATTCATCACTGTATCTGTCTGGGAATTACTTAAAATGAATTGGTTCAAGGAGTTACTTGAGTGAGAGATGCTTCAATGGAAACGGTTTTGATATTGTATTGCTTCAGGGTATGCAGTCAGTGTTTTCCATAGCATTTTACTGTTTCATCACGCAACAGGCACCCCTGTTTTGACCTTAGTGCTATTTGCTATGCCCCCTTCCCCCATATACACAATGATATTTGCATGTCACAGATGCAAGCGTGACGCTTGAATTTTGACAAGTTAAACACACCGTCTTATACAACTGATTGTAAAGTCTTAATCTAAATTTTCGTTTTACTTTTAAGTCAAATCAGTATTTTTTTTTTTTAGTTTATAGAAAAGTATTCTAATTTATTTTCAGTTATGATTGTTTTTTTTTTAATCTGCATGCTACCTGAATTTCCAAGTCGTGCTGCAGTCGGATTAAAAATGCAGTTTGGACATATTTAAGTTTAGGTCAGAGATGAACACAATCGTGGTCCCTCTAGAACGTGTATCTCTGGAATAAAATAAATAAATAATGTTCAACATTCTGTAGATTGCCCGTACATTGATGATCACGAGTAATAGATTATGAATATATATTAAAACATTTGGTAATTATTCATTATGACTTCATGGAAGTCCAGAGATTTGAGTTAATGTTCTCAGTTTTTTCTTGCATCATAAAAATTTTATGTGAGAGGAACAAAACAGCATTTTTTAAATGTAATTATCACCCACGAAAGGTTATATAAATCTATATAGGATATTAATATCGTGGTTAGGCCAAATTTTTTTTTTTTTAAATTTTTTACATAATCGGGAAGCCCTGCTGCAAACACCTAACATGAAACTTTTTTCAAGCAGGGAGGTGGTCTCACAATGCGCATGACATTCATCTCCCACTTAAAGACAATCAAAATGCATCCATGCCCATGTCGGGATTTCGAAACCTCAACCTATTGGTCGGAGAGTGGATCATTCAGCCAACCAGTTCGGTAAATTTTTATTATATTCTTAATCTCTTAAAACTATTCTCAATTGTGCAAATGGTTCTTGCTGTGTCTATCTCTAAGAAAGATTATAATTTTGCGATATTTGTAAAGTTGATTTCATCTTATCAGGGGTATAGCTAGGGGGATGACAGTCCGCCCCGTTTAAGAAATCTTGCCATACTCTCTATAGAACAGCAACTGAGTGATGAAATAGACTTTGACAATGTCATCGACGATTTTGCTAACGGAAAAGCAAGAAAAATAACATTTTAGAATGTTGAAATTAAACTTTTACTTCAAAAATAAACATCGTGTTTTAATTTATTTCCCTATGTGTCATTTTGACTTTTTGTAGTATTTTTGGTGTGTATTGATAGGGGCGGCAAAAGCTCTAGCTACGGCACTGCATCTTATTTTAAGAAGTTTAAAGTTGATTATTAACAAACTAAAATAAATACCAATCCATATTTATGACTGATAAAATTTCACTATCATTACATGATTTTAAATGTTAAGGACGATTAAAAATTTCTTCTTAAAAAATCCAGCCAATCTCCAAATATCTCTAAGCTGCAAATCGGGCTCGTATGTCATAACGCAGTGTAAGGAGACACTCAATCTAACTCCTGCTGACCTACAGGGAGGATCACCCCCGCACAAAGTGCCCCCTTGTACCAATTAGTTACCTCACTGTAGTGACCACTGGTCACTGTCAATAGAGCATGCTCAGTCATTAAATTACGAAATAACAAACTTTGCCGCTTCATTATCCGTCCGAAGCTATACCGTAACTGTACGGTCATTGACTGTCCACTACCTCCCACGATGTCTCGTAGAGTTCAAGATGGACTGTGGTCATTTGGTCACCGTAGGAGTTCCTGGGGAGGTTGAAAGGGTAATGTGGACAATGGTCATCCGTTTAGCGATTGCTTCAGTGACTGCCGGTCAATAGTATAACAAGCGCTCGGGGAGACGAGGTCGATCACCAGTAAACAAGAGTGGACAAATAAAGGCGTGGATGGCGAACACTTTGGGGAGTTAAAGGTCATGGCTTCAAGGCACAGTAGAACGAAAGCTGATGTTTGGTATTCCGCTGAGAACGGAGCGACTTCATTCATGAGAATTTTTACTTTTCTTTACCTTACAGGTGAGAGTCGAGATAAATTACTGTATGAAGTCCCATAAAAAATGAGTTTATTTTTTGAACACCCATCACGTGCACATTGGGCCTGAAGCTCTGTTTTTGCCTGTGTTAGAAATAATGTGAAAAAAAATCATTACAAATGTCTTAGTATAGGACCACGCATACATTTTATTTGCATCCTCTCATAGGTAGAATCATTTGTGAATTGCTTGCTATCATCCATTAAGAAAACTTCAAAGAAATAGTCATAGTAGAGTTCATTTGTCTTGAATCATTTATGATTCGATAGTGCAGTTTCTGGTGAATGGGCGACCTCACACCGTCTCTCCGGATAGTCGGAGTTTTACTGTTTTTGTTGAATCAAAATTTCAAGCAATATCCTTTCTTCCAAAGAACCTGAAATTAATAAAAGTGGATAACTATTAGAAAAATTAATAAGGATTATATTTTAGTTTATAAATACACTTTATAAATGCTTAATTTTCAATGATTGTATATGAGCCTAATGCCTTATATGCAATTATAGATTACAAATAAGTCAGTGAAGTTGTTGACAACGTTAGTCAACATTGTTTAACTATTTTTATTGGCCTTCTATAATTGTTTCATTCTGTTCTTTTAAAACAGTGAAAATATTTAAGATGTAAGTCCTCCTCCCACTAGCTTCGTAATTTTTATTCATTTGAAATGGCTTCGTTTATACCTACTGAACTACGTAGGCTTCCGAATTGTAGATCATATGACGATATTTAAGGATAAGCTGATATAAATGTCAGCGTAGGAAGTGAATGTTATAAGAGGAACAGGAAATATAGGATTAACGAAAAGAAGCCGCGCTTTGAACTTCAGACACATCCTGAAGGTCGAAGGCAAACTTCTGAAAGTAAACATGAGCTTAAGTGAACTGAAGTCGACTACGTGAATTTTTTAGGGTTGGGGGGGGGGAAATCATTCCTTTTTGATTTTTCTCCTTCTGTCTTAGGTATTTAAACATCTCTCTCTTTGGGTGTTTCGTAGTTCAGCAAGGAGATGCGATGAGAATTGTGACTCAGAGAAGAAAGGGCACCCCTCGATTCGAGAGGAGGAAACGAGCTGGAATGCTCTTTAACCATGAATAGCAGAGGCTAATGCACCTACGGTTGTTTTTTTTCAAATGCAGGTGAATTAAACATATCAGTATTATAAATAATAATAATAATATAAATCATATGAATGTTAGGCAACATGTGTCCTTCCTTTATATTGTTTTCAGAAAAGAGCAGCTTATATATATATATATATATATATATATATATATGAATATTAATATGGTTTAAATGACTATAACACCGAGATTTAAAAAGAATAAGGTTTAATCGTGAGACACTATTAGTTTCGTTGAAAAAAAATCAACTTCCTCAGGTGTCCAATACAAAGAATTATTTAAAAGATAACAGAAACCTTGTAAAATAACAACAACAGATCTAATGTAAAAAAACTGAAGTACTGTTTAAAAAATAATACGTTTTTTACATTATATCTGTTGTTGTTATTTTACAAGGTTTCTGTTATCTTTTAAATAATTCTTTGTATTGGACACCTGAGGAAGTTGATTTTTTTCAACGAAACTAATAGTGTCTCACGATTAAACCTTATTCTTTTTTAATCTCGGTGTTATAATCATTTAAACCATATTAATATTCACAACATTATTAACCGAGTAAATATGAACTCCGATATATATATATATATATATATATATATATATCGGTATAAGTTTCAGATTTTTTCAATACTTTTCGATCTATATATATATATATTTTTAATTTAATACTTTTTTCATTCCACAGATGGAGTTGGTGTCATATTTTTAGTCCCGATTTTTGGGAATTGGTTTTGGGGTCACTTTCCACCACTCGTTATCGTAATAACTGAGTTCATTTCTTTCATTATTAAATGAAAGGTGACGTAATATTAATGCCATTTCCTTTTCCTAATACTAACTGTTATTATCGTATTTGTTCTGCCGTTGAATTTTTCTGAGTTGGGGTATTAAAAATCATTACTATGCATGGTTATTATACATGAATAATAACCATGCATATAGTTACTAGGGGGGGGATCCCCTCCTGTCGCCTACGGCGTCCAACCCCCCCTGAGTTCCGGGCTGGTAAGACAAAAAACGTGACATAAAAACGTTTCGAATTTCGGCTTATCTTTTTATATATAGAGAGAGTAGATATGATGCATGTATATATAGGTTAATATTTATGAAAGTCTTCATGTTTAGTTTCTGCATGTGTATTTTTGAAAGGCTGTTTTCCTTTCTTCTCATAATTACATTTACGGCTTGTATTTAGACATACAGGAATACAAAAAAGAGTAGGAAATATTTCAGCGACGATTTTTAAAAAATAAGAACGCAATACAACCGGCTGCGTCACTTTTAAGACTTGAGAGTAGGAAATACGAGATTCAACCAATTAAACATTAAATACAAAAACACCTGAAACTGAATATAAATAAATAACTTTAACCAAAACCGAAGCAAAACGAAAAAACTTAAGGCTGAGCACATAATGGAACAGTTCAGCCATCAGTAGAATTCCTCTCACCAAAAATACGATTTCCAAACGTAAGCCGAAAGCAAGGAGGGTTTACCAGAAATTATTTTCACACACCAAGTCACCGCACATAATATATGCGAAACCCGACACCGGTGTACGATCCAACACCAACAGACAGAGCTCGTATATTTTCCGACCGCTTTTCATTGCACGCGCAGCGGAGTGCCTGTCTGATCAATGACCAGGTGAAAAGAGGCCAACTGGGGTCGTATCGCATAGCCGATCGGACGGCGGAATGAAGAAAAGGTCAGAAGCAACCTTTATCTAACAAACGGCCAGGTATCGTTCCGGAGAACCCCGACGTTGTTACATGACACTCAAAAGGTCATAGTCTGGAAGCAGTGTCCGTCTGCTGAACGCTAGGCACGGAGAGAGAGAGAGAAGACGGGGTAGGGAAAAAATACTGAGGGCGCAGGTCCCCACGAATGACCTTTTGTGCCGTATCCGACCATGCATGGGAAAGTTTGCTCATAGATCTCGACCTAGTATTGATGGCTCGTTACCTTTTGTTGTTTCCATTGATACTCTTTGCTTTCCCATTTCGAGGACCACTGGCCCAGAAAGGAAGGGTTTTGCCTGGTCTGGGGATTTATTAGTCTTGTGGTTCTCCCCCATCCACCGATTTCATTGTCGTTCCGTGACACCTGAACCGGCTTCGCATTCTCCCTGAACTCTGAGCTTTATGTAGAAAGATGTAGGGGAAGGCGTACGGTTCAGCGAAGAGGAGAAGAAAAAAAAAAGCATCGCACACGCAGAAACACGTGCGTCTAGGTCAGAGGGGAGTCGAGTTACAAATGACACCTCTGTGTAGTCTTGAGTGAGGACAAGAGAAAGAAAAACTGTTCTGTTTACTTATAGGTCAGATCAGTAGAGGACTACTGATGAAGTGCAAACCTAAAAGTAGCTGAAGACAATTGCATTTATTGTTGGAACTCTTAGATGGATCTCCCTGAACAGCATGCGCATAGCATCATTCAAACGAAAGTTTTGAGACTGCTTTAGTATGTAATGTCATTTCATGATAAAAAAGAATTTGGAATCTCGGGTGAGTTTCTTCAAAGAATATTTTAAAGACCATAAGAAAGTCCTAAATAGTTCATTTTTTTTTAAACCAAAATTGTCTGAGCATGATACCAATTCTTTTCGTAGAATCAGATACGGAACATTTCATCACTCAACACGGTTCCTGAATTTTTTTTTTTCTCCTGGCAATTTTCATTCTTCTAGAAACAAACACGTTTTAATAAAGAAAAAAAAAATGATATTCTGTATTTTGGCATTTTCATTTGCAAAAACTTCAGTGATTTAGGAGGTCTTATAAATAGTACTTCATTCTTTCTTTCTGATCGAGACATATGAAATCAGTAAATTCATTTTAGAATTTGTCAAAGGTTTCAAAGTATGATGACTCATATTTCTAGTTTCAGGATGCCGTCTGGTTTTATTTATTTATATTTCGATATAAGTATTGTTAGAATTTGAATATTGCAATAAAAAGTTCCGAAGATTTACACTTTTCAAATTATAATTTTTTTTGGGCTAATGGTGAAGCCAGAATGCTTTTCATATTCCCCGTTATCTGTAGAAGAAAATGCACGGATGGGGTGTTATTGAGCTGTTCAATTAAAACTTTATTGGCTATAGCACTGCCATCCGGTACCGTGGGTCTACCCATCTCTCAATTAAAACTTCATTGGTTACAACATTGCGATCCGTTATTCTCTGTCTTTGCTCAATCCTTATCATGGCTTAAAGGGGCGAAGCAAGAAAGCTTTTCATCTTCCCCGTTATCTGTAGAGGACAGTGTAGGGATAAGGTGTTATTGAGCTATTAAAGCTATGATCATGGCAGGAAGGTAACAGCAATAGCCGAGCCTCAGTTAGAACTTCATTGGCTACAGCATTGCCATATTTAAAGGTAAAGCCGTCTCTAAAAATTCGGACGATCCCTAGGCCACTCAATCGTGGGCGAAAGACCGTCCATCTCAGCGTTGGCTCCGCTCAGTGATGGCCTTCCACCCACACGCCACCACTGAACGGAACCGCTGAAATTCCGAAGAAAATCATTCACCGACAAAGCCCCTCAGCGGGCCGTGCCGGAGAACACTTTCCCCGGAGACTCAAATTGCTCCCTTAAGGCAAATTTTCTTACTTTTTCTATAATATTTTAAAAAAATAATGAGAAATAATTTACCCAATTTAAATCAGCAGTCGATTTCCTAAAGAATTTCAAGTGTAGCTGATAACCAGTTATAAGGTGGCATTTAAATTAGATATCGCGAAGTGACCAATATTTTTTTCTGCTTAACAGTTAATCACTGAAGTATTTTTGAAGGTATTAACTAGGGAAGTGGAACTTATTTGGAAGAATATGGCTAAGAAAACTTAATTTTACTCTAATAATGGCTATCGAAATAATATTAACAAAGACAAAGGAGAATTCCTTGCATACATTTTAGCAAGCAAACACACACACACACACACACACACACACACACACACACACACACACACACACACACACACACACACACACACACACACACACACACACACACACACAAATTTAAACGGTTATACAAACTGTTTCATGAATATAATGAATATGAATAAAACCAAAGAGTTAACATTGCATTCTTATCCACTCCTGTGTGTGCCAGCACGTGCAATGTTATATATAAATTTTGCTGATTGGTTTTTCCTCTAACAATTTCAAAACTAGAAGCATTTTTAAATTCTTTTTAGGGCGTTTCACTAATATAAGAAGTTCGCCCATACGCTTATAACCCCCCCCTCCATGCTCTGATTTTATGGAAATTTATTTTTTGGATCTGTACTGAAATTTTGTCTGTCTCGATCTACTGAAATTAGACATCCAAGCCTAATTTGCTTTTAAAAACTAAAAAGGGCGTCAATTTGATGAACACATTTTGTAGATTCAGTCCGGCAGAACCAAATCTATATTTATTAACTGCGTAAAGATAAATGAAAGTTCATTAAGCTCCCCTTAATTAAACGAGGGGTTCTTTTCCAATGGTTGAGACAAAATGCTGTTTTATCTGCTGCACTAATTTGAATATTTGTTTTTACAACCAAATGTGTTATAAGTTTTGCACCTCATGCGCGTGATTGTTTTTTTTTTTTTTTATTATATTTTATAGGAATCTTTACAAATTTCTGATTAATTTAAACAATTTTGAAATTCAATAAAGATATTCCAAATTTTAATAAGTTATTCTTTACAGGGTATGATTTGAATTGTAAGCATTTTCACTCTACGGAATTTACGAAAATTATCATACTGTGTGGGTTTGAATAGGACAAGTAAAATACTATGAACCTTTGAAAATATACCAGATTTAAAATAATTTTTTTATTAACACAAGCATATCACGAATATGAACACATCCATTATTTCAAAATCTGATAAAAACTGCTTCAATAAAAGCACTGCTAACTTAATTAGGATCTTCAAAAACAAGATCCCTTCAGACATATACCCCCACCCTCCCCTAGTTGTTTCTTCCCATATCGTGCGCTCGATGTTTGAATTGCCAACCGAGTGGCTAGAGAGGGCAACAACTTTCCAGACCGAAGGTCAAAGGGTAACAGGCTGAGAGGACGAAAGGTCAGCATAAACAGCTCTTGAGTGTTACTAGCGTGTTTGTGGGAGAGAGAGAGAGAAAGAGAAGGGAAAAAAAATGGGGAGAGAGAGAGAGACAGACAGAGAGAAGGGGATGCCTGAGTAACCCCCGAAATTTAAAGTACTTAACTCCGTGACCTGACCCACTGATGTTTATTTTGTCTCTTTCATTCAGCTGCTGCGTCATCTTAGTGTGCAGTCATGCGACTGTCGAAGTTTTGTTGGTAGTTTTCCGCTAGACAGGAGACAAGTGAAATGAAGCCGAAATGAAATCCCTCGAAGGATCGCAGCTGGAATTGGTATTGGGGCTTGTTTTGAAACCCTTCTGGTTTCATTTTTTTTTTATTCCTACTGCCCATTTTTTTTTTTTTCATGCAGTTTCTTAGTCGCCCTTAGCAACTATTTTGCACCAATATCCACATTCCGAACGCATCCTTTTTCTCTGATCTATTGTTTAATCTTAATTATTTTGAGATCCAGTGTACCATGTTTATATGGGAAGAGAAAGGAAGTTAGTGGAGTGGCTCTGATTAATCACACGGCTAAACATATGAAGTACAAAGAATTACGTGCTTTTCTGGAGGCATTTCTAGCCCTCCCTTCCCCTTCTTGTACTTGATACAGTTAGCTGGTATCGTACACTTCGACCAGTCATATTCGGTTTCAAGAATAAGGACATGTTCTGATTGAGAGAGAGAGAGTGAGAGAATATCAATGAGAAAAACATTAAATCAGGCTGAAAACATAATTAAAAAGTTAACTGGAGGGAACAAATGAATAAAAAACGGGAAAAAAAGTAGAAAAAGAACAACCATAGCTTGTCTTGCAATAGAGCAGGGTGGTTTCAATCAACTGAACATCGAACGAAATGGAAGATGTAAACTGTTACTCTGCTTAAAGTTAAATACAAAGTGGATATTATGATTACGTATTCTTAAAAAATATTTCCAGTTTTTTTTTAATTAAAACGCATAAAATTCTGATACCGTATTAACAGTCGTTAATACGGTATCAGAATTTTTTGATACCGTACCGACATGTTTTCCACGTTCGTTTACTGCAGACACATGTTTGATTTTTATGTTAAAACAGGACAACCTGCTCAAAAATTTGCTACAAGTTTGACAAGCAAACGTCATGCCATCTGTTAACGGCGTGCGAAATCAACGAATAAATAAGGAATTTGGGGGTGATAAACGGAATGATATATTATAATCGTCTTTAGTGATTCTGATTTTAGTAACTTTTTATTTATATCTGCCTATGTTAAAAATTCGAGTATTCAGAATTGTAAATTGAGATAATTGTGCGTCTCTTTGAATAATTTTTTCGGAAACTCAGAGTCAAATATTTTCGTGTGCATGTCATTCGCACGTTCTGCAGTTAACGCACAAAGAATTCATAGTCGACTTTTTGAGTGTCATTCGTCAAAATAGAGAATGTGCAAACATGTTGCTCTATAATATGACGGTATTTATGTAAAAATTATTGGGTTAGATTTCAATGACGAGCTCTTTAAGACAATTAACGTGAGCTTTCTGATGCGTAATCATGGTACGCCATCTGGTGAGCCTCACCGTAACCTATAACATTGGAGCTACATGATAGTGCCAACATTGCTTCAAATTTGAGATTCGCAGAAAACTGCGAATCATTGTGAATGTGCGCACAAATATGACATTTTTTCATTACCAAAAACAATTATATACAATGTTAATACCCGGTAGTAACGCTTTTTAAGCAATTTCTAATGTTATAAATTAAAATCACAATTAAACAAATACAGAAGTAATCCAAGATGTGTTTCGTCATATCTTTCTTGTACCTCAGCACAACAGCTGAGCTTTCATAGCTCAGTCGGTATAGACGAAGCCGGAAAGACCTGGGTTCGATTCCCGTCAGTGATGTGAGGAATCTTTATCTGGTCTCTTTCGACGTAAGGTGAGTTAGCCAGTCTCATACGGAGGGTAGAGAGTTTTTTCACCCGGAAACTCGGGTTTTTGTCCCCCCCCCCAGAAAAGGCAAACCTTCCCCGTGAATACACACACACGGATTACAGTCAGGAATACTTAAGACGGTCCCTCCAGCCATAGGTCTGATTCGTCCGCTATGCCGGTCCCGAGCTCGGATAAAAATAGGGAGGAGTGAGATACCTCCGTACCTCCTCGTAAAACTACATGTTTGGACTGTTTAATTGAATGTGAAAAAAAAATCAGATGGATCTGATTTTCCAAGAGAAATACACCTTTCATGATGTGTGTTGAAAGGTCCTTTTCAAGTAGCAATTTAATTATATTGTGTATTCCTATGTTATTCTTCTTATTATTGTTTGGTTTGGAGTTTTTGTTTTAGCGTGCTTATGTGCTATATGTCGTAAGGACATATAGCACATCGGTGTGGTGGGTGGAGTAGAGTATAGCTTAGATCTGGTAACATGAAATAACTTTTCCAAAGAATCCAAGTACGAGAAATAACACTAAATTACATGCAATAGATACGTCAATACATAAGCAAAAACGCACCTTTATTATTATTATTATCTCGGTTTTCATATTCTTCAAAGTCAATCTGTTTTATGGTAATAAAAAATTAAAACTTCAAAGGATAAAGTAACTGCTGAGATGTAAAAACGAATTTTGATCCACATTTGATTGTTAGAGGTCCAAGAAGTTTATCCCTTCACAGTATTCATCCAAGTAATGACAGATGAATACCGCATGTCAGGGGGTCATTCGTAGTCCCCAATGATAATCCTTAATTACAGTTCGTTGAACTGGGTTATGTTTAAAGGGAAAACCTGCTCCTCGAATTATTACTTAAACAAAAACTTCTTTCGTTACTCTGTGAGTGAGCATACCATTACCACACACGTCTAATAACCCCTCTTTTACTGACCGCAAAAAAAGAAAAACCTGGATAGTCTTATGTTGGTGTGATTAATCGACTGGTCAACACCGCAAAACAAATGTTGTTTGGTTGAACCAGGACAACAGATGCATCTTTCTCGAGCCATTTGCTTAACAATACTTTGTCTTTTCTTTTTTTCTCTCATCGCTCCGGGGATGGACACAGTTCGTTATCGATAGGCATTTTCGTACGTTACAAGTTTTCGGTGTGGACAGAACAATGGACCCCCGAAGAGTTCGTTTTTGAATAACACGCTCTGAAGGAGCAATCTTGAGGATTGGTAGCGGGGCAACGATTACATCGTCGATTATAGGGCATTGAAAGGGATGTCAACAATTAGATCACAGGTGGTCTGCACCGTACACGTTTTGTACGCAAGTTTCCGTCAGAAATGACAGAGAAGTCGGCAACCGCCCAAGTGGATTCGGTGTTGCGTTTTTTTGTTTATGGACTTTTGCCGTGCCGCAGTCATAAGATCGCTACAAGCAATTAGTGGGATTTTTTCGCTCTCCATCTGTTTTATTGTTGACATAAGATTGTAGCGGAAACAGATGCTTATCAGAGGTACAGAAATATAATTTGAGATTTGTTTTACGCATACTAATGTGTTCTCTATAAGTCTTACTATTTTGTAAACAAAAACTTAAATTTCCACTTTTTTTTAAAAAGAAATGAAAGTTTTTCCACAAAATTCTCGAGCACATTTGAAATGTTTAAAGTTTTACTTGTTCTTAAAATAATTATCTTGACTTTAATAAAGTTTAATACTAAGTTGAAGCTTTTCTTCTTCATGAAGTGACAAGAGTTGATACTTATGCAATCCTATTAACAATCAGCTGTCTCCATTGCATGGAAAATATAAGTTAGATATAGACGGCACTAAAATCAGTCTTATTTGCTAGGCCTAACCAGAACGAAGTCTGGGAATGAGCTGATAGAAATGGGCTTCAAATAAGACTATTGTGGTCTTATTCTAAACGATACTCCGGTGAATGAGTGCTACAGTAAGCAATCAGACATCACCTCGCATTTTAATTATTGATTATTCTGTAATAAGATTCACGCATTTAATAATATGGTTGCTGTGATGGTATGGTATGTAGCACGTAGGGTATTGTTAGTTTTGTGTGGGGTGGAGGAGCATCGGTCGTTTTGAGCTGATTAACTTAAAGGAATATTGCAGATAAAATAAAATATGTGTATGAAAGGACAGAGAGAAAAAGTGCAGAAAAGATACAAGGAATAAAAAATAACGGAAAATACTTGTCGAAGTTTAAAACCAATCCATAAGAATATTAAAGATTGTATTATTTCAACTCGAAAAATTTCCGGATGGCTTTCATGTAGATAAAATGAAAACTAACCAACAGAGAATATTAAAGTAACATTTATATCTAATCTTGACCGCGATAGAAATTAAAAAAGATAAACTGGAATTTATAATAACGAATTTTAAGAGCGTGTTTAAATAAGTACTAATTTGTTGCGCCAGCCTGAACTAGTAGTCCGAATATTATCTGCGATCTGTCTTTAAATTAGTTCCATTACCGGCTTTTTTTTTCAGGTAAATACACATCGGTAGGTCACATGACTGTTACGCTATGTTTGCCTCCAGTGTTGAAAGCAAGGTAATTGGTTGAAAAGTACATTTTCTGAGCTTGTTATGGTAAGAAGTTTAAACGGTGACCTTTCTCCAGTGCTGACTTCAAGGCGAACTTGTAGACAATACCGTAGAAACCGGAACTCTTACATGTACCATTTTATATTCATCAGATTCATACATAACTGCCTTACAATAAATATCTCGCCCTTGAAACAAACCACGGTGGTGGAACCTGTTTCTTGCACCGCATGTTTATCTAGCTGACCTCTTTACACCCTTGTCTGTCAATAGTGGTCACGTGCACAACCTCCTCTCCGAAGGTATTCGTCTATTAACGTGTCTTCTTGCTTTTCGAAAAAGTTATTAGCGGAGTGTATTTAAATAGGAAAACCGTCCTACACATTTTTGCGAAATATGACCATGGTGTCATATTGAAGAAGGGGAGGAGCGTAGAGATGTACGTGATGAGGACATGAGTTTCGTTTCCTCTTTTCCACGGAGAGTGTGTGATGTATACAGGTGTCCGGGAGGAGATCTCATGACACCCCCCACACCCCCACAGTCTATTCGATTGGAATCAAACATCCACTTCACTAATTGCATGACATCGTCATGGATCACGAATCCCATTAAGCTTAGTTTTTCTTAGAGGGAGAGATGAAATTTGTTTTAGTTGCTGTGGCCACAGTAGCATTCTAAATAACAGCAATCAAAGATGTGAATTCATCGTTGAATTAGTAATAACATTTACGCATTGTTAATATAAAATCATCAATTACGTCACAATTGGAAGTTTCTTCACAAATGTTGTACAGTATATGTATCGAAAATTGGAATTACTAATTCAATAATATTAACTTATTTCATACAAAGTATTCATTTGTGTGAATTTCTATATTTAACAAAAACTGGTTCTAATTCTTTTTTTTTGCTTTTTCTATGTTCTGTTTATTCATAGTTTCATTTAATAAAAAGTAACCATAGGTGTCCTTCCGCGATGAGTCCTCCAGGACTTCTTGGAAGTGTCAGGAATAATAATAATAATAATAATAATAATAATAATAATAATAATAATAATAATAAGATGAACAAAGCATTATGCAAGTAACGCTTCGAGTGAATTTTTACTCAATGACGTCAGTAGCCGTTGCCTAGTTACAGCTAGCATATTGTTTCCTTGTTCACGCTACAGATATGTTATGATAGCAAAGTAGGGGAGAGAGAGATTTTAATCATAGTGTAGAAAGCAAAAAAAAAAAAAACGAGTATATTGCTCCATACTCTCCAGCAATGAGATGAAGAATATGAAGACACGTGTTCGGTGTATCTCCTTAAAAGAAAAGACATAGAATGTATATACATGAACGATGGGGTGGGGTAAATTCTGTTTTCTTTATCCATTTGGAATAAAATTGAAGTTAAACGTACTTATTTAACATCTATCTTTAAAGCACTGAAAAAAAAAAAAAAAAAAGACGAAACATAAGAGAATGATACCACGGCCCTTGAGGCCCATACGGTCAGGTACTGCACCATCTTGTGATTCGCGTCAGACAGGATTGGAATCCAGTTCTTTCCAACCCAATGGCATCGTCGAAACTCATTCGCCCACCTTTAGAAGGTAAGAAACTTCATTATTAGCAAAATATATTGAAAAGAAAAATCACAGTATTTAAGAATCTTGGTGATCGGCTTAACAGATCCTTAAATACCTGTTGCTCTGGTATGAGCATCTATCTGTATTCCTAGTTTCGGATGGTTTTAGCGACTCCCTTTATTATTTTTGTCCCACTGACTGTAATAATAATTGCTTGTTGGGCGTTTAAAAACGAAAGAGCAATTAGTATGTAACGTTATTGTTGAATAGGTTGGTGACTGCATATTGCGTGAGGTTTCCAAGGCCGAGTCTGTGATTAGGGCAATTATAAATGAAAGAAGAATCCGAGTTACGAAATAACAACACCAGATGGCAACACACGAGCATTTGTAAGAATAATCAATAAATAGGTTTCGACCTTGAGGTATCTAATTCAGATTTTTTTTTAAACAACATTCGGAGATAAACATTTCATGTTTAAAACAAATACGTTCTCCAGTCACAAAAATATCTATTCGTTCTCCATTAAAAAAAAAAAAAAACTGTTTTTTTTTAAAAGAAATATCTAGAATTTTAGACATTACGCTCGAAGCTAATTAAACCAATTGGTCACATGAAGAGAAGGGTTTAAGTTTGTTTGCTGGAATTTGCCGCCCTTCTATCAAAAACAGCAGCCGACTACGGGCGCTCCATTTCTCCACGCTCCGAAAACCGACCCTTACGGAGTCTTATTTCTCGCACTAATGATGTCTCTGGTCTCTGTTGTACGTCTTTCGCTACGGCATCTGACGCCAAAGGATGGAGTTTAATAAATATTTGCTGATGTGACCGCATCAACACAACGTAGTAATTGTAAATATACAGACAAATGTTTAGTTTCAGACATGTGCGCGGGATCTTTTCGTCAAGCGTTTAATTGGTAACCAAGGAAAATATTTGTCTTCTGTTTCTCGGCGGCGCCATGGTCTCGACATCACCGATGGGCCCACAAAAACATCAAGGTGACTTTTCATCGCAAGTTATCGCCTCGGGGGAGCTGTGTTTGAAAAATTATTCCGTATGAAACCGGAGGAGACGGTGAAGAAGCGGGGACAATAGGCGGCAGATGATACTGTTTGTTGGTGAAGGATCACGTGACTATCAGACTCAATAAACACGATGTGGCCTCTAGGTTATGTTTAATCGCTAACACTTGTAAGGACATCTAATACGCAGGTGCTAGTCGTTCCTTCTTTTATTGGTACTCTTTACCTCCCCCTCAGCGTTTATTCGGTATTGGGGGGGGGGTGAAAGAGGTTAATCATGCCCCTTTCGGTTGTTTACTGTAGCTTCCCCCCGCCCCCTTATGTCAACGATCTTTCTTCACGTCCCCAAAGTCTGGAGGTATTTGAAACCCACATTCCACCTCGCTGTGTTGACCTTAATTTCTTCGACAAAGAAGGGTTGTTGAGTTGATCAGAGCCGTTTCTTTCTCTGTTATTTAATGGGAGGGGAAATACTCTTTGGATTAATTTTTCCCTTATCGAAAATCGCCCACAGCAATTCCAATTAGAAGTCATTTTGGGCCTCGTCATACGATGTCAGAATTTAAGTTTTATCTTGTTTAGTTGTGAGGATATTTAAAGTTTCTTTTTTTATTGACCAAAATGTTTCTTTGGTGATGACACATAAGAGAACAGCAAAGCGCTGTTAATACTGGAATCGTATTGGTTGGTTGAATACCTGTATGAAGCACATACATTGTTTTCAGGATATTATAACTGATTACTAAGAAATTAACCACATGTGAGTTGACCGCTTTGTTGATGTGGGGAGGTGGATATATCTACAGTCTTCACATAATCCGATTTAATAATAAGTAACCAGAAAATTTAACTAACAGTAGTATTAAAACTCTCAAAATATATGAACATGATTAACTTTAGAGCAGTTCGGCGAGCAAAAACTAATTCATGTTAATACAGTTCTCCTCTTTGTTATCATTCCTGTTCATCCAAGCATTGAAATGTCCTTTTTGAGTGGACACAGAAGGCGCTCCAGATCTTTGAACATAATGGAAACACCTGGAAATGAAAATATTGTTTTATTGTTTATACTTTAAGCAGTGGGGCTTTCTCTACGATAGGATCCGCGCTTCAAAATTCTGTGAAAGGAAAGTCACTACTTATAAACAGCCACCTTTTACTGGTGTGAAACCAGTGAAATACTGAAAAGCAACTGAAAAACAATAGAGAGATAGGAATAATTAGGAAATATATATTTAACATTTGTTGATTGATATAATTTAGTTCAATTTTTCACCAATGACATTGTCGAAAATTTTATTTGGTTATACATAAACCTTTTTAACCCCATTTTAACCTTCTACAGATTTTCAAAGGAGAAATATAAAGAAACACGCTTCATGTTCTGTGACTAGAGCTCTACTATGTTTACGAGATTGAAATAATTAAAGAATCGAACGACGTAAGAATATTTTGTGGGTGCACCATCCCCCTCTTTTGTTGTCTCATTTGGAGATCCTTCTGAATTCTCGGCTTGGAACTTTTCCTGTCATGACACTAATCGACATGCGCAAGTAGTTTTAATCTGCTTAAGATTTGTCTTATTCAATAGCTTCAAAAATAAAAATTATAATACAGTTTAATTATTACGTAAACAGTAAACTATTTTACATTATTATAAGAATGCAATTAGACGCATTTATTATTCAAGTTATAAATGTCTGCTTTTAAATTCTAAATAAAAAAAAAAACTCCGCAAGAAAACAAAGTTGTTGCTACAGGCAACTGTTTAATGCAAAGATTAACGGCTTCTCTTATCTCTCTCTTCAAAGAGAGATAAACATATAAATATTTAGATTGCATGGAGTGAAGTAAACCTTCAAATTAAATCAGAACATTACCGGTGTAGGTGGAAGAAGTCATTTGTTCTTCCATTACTTGACGCCTCCTTGATGAAGTTGTTGGATGGGCTGTAAACGCTAAATAATACCTGGATAATCTTCTGACATCGCTTGGTCGAAGGAGACGAGGGAACAAGAGGAATGCAGTGTGGTTGGAGGAAGAATTCATCATTTTGATCTTATCATTTGACCTTGGGGTTAATAAGTGCAAGACTTCTGTGGTTACTAGGTCCCATTGCCTATTACAAGCGACGCGTCGGCCAACTCGAGGGGTGCCGGAAAAATAAAAAAAAAAACGAGAAATGAGACCTTTTATTTCACCCTCCCCCCTTTCCAAGTGCTGACCTTACTGTCGACTACAGTCTGAGACCCCATTCTCCTTTTAGGTGAAGGTCAACGTGTGATCATACAAGTGAACCCCTTCGACGTAGCTGCTGACCCTGAAAAGGAAATTGGACTTGCAACTAGCTCACGTTTGCCCTCCAGTACCGCTAGAGGGCACAAAGGTCGCTTCAAAAGTCCGCCTTCTTTCATAAAGTAGAAAAAAAAAAGGTCTTTGAAATTACAGGAGTCGATCATTCCTCCCCAACAGTCTCTTGACTGTGGAATCGTCGGTTCTTTTACATCCGATGAATAGCAACGGCAAAAGTTTGGAAAATAAGCCTAAGAAGGAATGCTCGCATCTCATCACCATTAACCCCCCCCGTCCCCCCCACCTAAACTCAAAGTAGTCACCACAAGAGATGCGAGAAAGCTATTAACTTTTAGCTGGAATGAAGCTTATTTTTCTTGACATTTAAAGCGCCCCCTGCCCCTGTAATCAGTAGTCAGCATCTAATTGATATAATAAATTTGCTGGGATGCGAGGCATCTATCCTTATTAAGTCTAATTATACGTTCCTGAGACAGAGAATTAAAGTAAAGCAGGGGGGAACACGTCTCATCCTACTCTACACATACCCTCTTATAGACTCCTAATAATGAAGATTTGTCTAAAGAAACGTCCTGGGTGGAGCTAAAGGGGCGATTTGAACGCCTAAAGAAAACACCCGAATGTAACTAACTCAAGTGTTGCGGAGATTTTGTTCGTTGACCTAAAAATGATGAAATCAGCCTCACTATAGTCTTCGTATCGTACTGCATATCATTATTTTTGAATATTGGTGAGGTTTGCGGTGGACACTATTTAGAATTAACGTATGTGCCAGATTAATCATCTACTTTAGTTTATTGAAGAATCCATTGACATAAGTTCCGTAATGTTAAGTTCTTCGTTACTTCTTTGAGTAACTCATTCGTTATCAGCGGCACCTCCGACTCAAAGAAATGGCACTTGGGACTCGCCTATACGAGGAGCATCTCAGGTGTGCAGACAGTCGTTTCCTACCTTTTTTGAAATGCATTTTCAAATCTTTATTAAATATTTACTAAAATAAAGAGTCCAAAAGCTCTTTTTTAAAATATTTATTCGTAAAGTATTTATTTTAGTAAATACTTTACGCACCTACCGAGAGTTTGCTTACGAAAAATACACCTCTCCGACACTTCGAGTTCCTTAGGACTGAACGAAGAGTTTTGGCTCTCTTAAGGTTTCTGAGGAGAACCAACCAGTTCGAAACAGCTGTCAGGGCAGTGAAACCTTACCAAAATGGACCAATAGAAGGCGAATATATGAACGCTTGGGCAAGCGATCATGTTCTCCTATAAGGTCCTCGCTAGGGCAACTCGTAAATGCCAGCGAGTGTATTTAATCCCGTAAGCTCTCTGGTCAAATTTCGTACGAAACTTTCATAGCTTCTGTATTCGGCTTTGAAATAATGCTGGATTTAATATCCACTTGATTTATATAACTTGATTGAATATTTTCATTGTTTTAGTGATCAGTTGAATTTACTTGTAATTAAGCTAAACTGTTTTCATTCGAACCACTACATAAATTGTTTGGAAGTTAGTTGACCCCTATCGATTTTCAATGAATTTAATTAATTTTTTTTTTCAGGTACGTAACGATTTCTGTTTGCGGGGCAAAAAAGCAGATTTCGAAAATAAAAGAGAAAAAGAGGTGAGTGTGGAATTTTCTTTTTCTGTTTATCTGCCTAACTCAGTGATGGATTTTCACTTCCTTTCTGTTTGTAAAATAAGTTAATATGCTACATTTGAAGATGCTTGTTGAGACGAAATTTGGATACTTCCACTTGTTCTAGGACCTGACAATTTCCAAAATTTTAAATTTAAACCCTCGAAAAAAAAACAAACAAACAAAAAAAAAACAGATTTTTCGTATGAAAGCAAGTTAGCATATCTAAGTTTTTACTATATTTTGTTTTTGAAATAAATGGAATAATTGCCTTCTTAACATGCACTTTTACCGTGTTTGAGTTATTTTGATAGAATACATCTACTCAGAGACAGTTCGTTAGTAAAAAAAAAAAAAAAAAAAAAAAAAAATAGCTTCGAGTATCTTATTACAATAAATAATAAAATAAAAAATAAAAGGAAGAAGACCTTATGCGGATGTTGGATGGAATCCTTTATTTTCTCAATTTTTGTATGATATTTATTAGTGCTTGTGGAAGACTCTTCAACCTTAAGGCATGCAGATTTTGCCGGTGGTATCTGAGCCTTCATTTATGCTACTTCCCATGGCCCAGATTTCATTCATCATTCTGCTCGGGGGGATGGGGGGAGGGATACTTACTGCTGCGCATTAACTAAGCCATTATGATGGTGCAGGTAAAATAGCTTCTCCTGCCTATACTGTTTACCATCATTTTCTTCAGTATGCTAACCCTTATTGTCTAATAACGCCAATCACTACCTAGCTACTAAGGTCGGCCTTGTGCGCAGACTCGTGAAAAATAGCCTCTATTACCGAGTGTGCCTGAAAGCCTGTATTTTCTAGGTTTCCGAAGGCAGCCTCTTGCAAAGTTAGATATGAAGGAGAGGGTGAGAGGTCATCCACTATAGGAAAGGTGTTGTTCCAGGCGTTTCAAACGAGGCGTGGTAGGGGAAAGGAGAAAGTTGTTGGAGTAATTCATATAATTTGGGGTCGCAAATGATGGTGGGTATCATAAGGATTACCGGTCATATAGCAGCGACCTTAGGAACTGCTTCAGGGGATGGGGAGATTCATTGCTTAACCAGCATCTCCAACTGTGGCAACATCGTGAGAAAAATAGAGGACAACAGAGTGATAGGTGTTTAATTTTCCAGCCAGAATAAGTGGGGGAAAATTCTCGATAAACAAGCTTTGGCTAGATAATAGGTAGTAATTTCGTGCTGTTAGCATTAGTGGCAAACCGGACATACTTGTAAAAATTCGAGACAATCTTACTTTATTAAATTGTGGAAAATATATTATGAACATAAACCCCGTAATATTTTTCAAATAAGTGATATTATACAAAACTTCCCGGAACTTCTTCAACAACTTAACTGGTTTAAAATTGCAACAGGAAAATAGCAAGTCCATCAACATAAAAAAAAAACAGCAACTCCTAATTGTCATTGATCACGTGTGTCTATTTAAAAAATAACTACAAAAACATTCTGAATTTATAGTATACAGTATACTGCAAATTTTCTAGAAAAGCTCCCCCTATCGGACAATACTGTTAATTTTAAATTAATTTTGCGAATATTTTAAACTAAAATTCCTTTTCATATGATGGAAAACCTTCGTTTTAAGAATAAGAAGCTAAATTTTCTTTTGGATTCCGTGCGCTATGACTTGATAATACTTTAAAGCGACCGCTACGAGTACTATGACGTAAGTGCGTATTATCCCATTGAATAAACACCGTAAATAGTGTACCATAAGACTGCTGAGAAGACTGTAAAGATGTTCTTGACGTGAGCAAACACGTTTCTTTTAACCTTACTTGTCATTTACCCTCCACCATGCCATCCCCACGTATGCTCTGTATTAAATGGGGGGTTACCATCCACTGTCATCGGAACAATAGCAGAAGAGCGAGGGTCATATGTTTTAACTAGGGATGCCTTTTAGACCTACTCGTGACGTCATCTGCAGGTGTTGGATATTTCTGAAGAGCGGAGCTGGTCTTGTTTGTTTATGAAACACTTAATATTACAGCATCAAACAGGATTGAGATGATTTTTTAAGTTGTTTGTTACAAAATAAACAGTTTGGGAAACAAAGAGATGAAAACTTATTGGCACCTGTTTTTTCAATGCATTTTATCGAATTTAAATATGACTCAAGATCGTCCACTTATCCTGCATTGTACTGCGACATATGAAAAATTAAGATCGAAATTATTATAAGATTTACAGACAGCGGAATCGGTAATACTTCTAATATTATTTATTGAATTTTTTTGCTAGGGATGGGGGGAGTGAAACATAAAATCACTGAACTCATTTCATTAGTTGACTAGTACAACTGAATTGCCGTTGGAAAATGGTTTCCAGTTTGGTTGAATTTTACGTCCAAGAAATCTTAAACCCCTTGGCGTTACCAGGGAGATTTTTGAGGATCTCGTGATCCCAACAGTTTCAACATCTTCTACTTAGCAAAGGTCCAAGGATGCAACAGCCCTATGATATTGTTTACTGACAAAACTTTCAGCTAACGAATGAAAATGTTCAGGATTCTGCTGCCCTGCATTGCAAATAGTCTGCTGGGAACAGTCTTTACCATGCAACTTGGATATACTGTGCACACCACTGGTTGAATCACAACTGTAGCTAGGTTTAAACCTCCTCTGCAATGGAGGCAAGTTGGCTTTATTTTTAATCCAGACTAACCAACGAGACTGAGGGAGCAGCGTCAGTCTGAATGGTTACCCCTAGTTTAGATTAAGGATTTATTATCCCCTTAACTTAATTTACGTCGCCGAAAAAAATAGCCTCTTGGTTCTTTATTGTAGTAATAATAACTGTTTGTTTATGGGCTTTTTAAAAGGTGGGGTTGATGCAGCCTTCATTGCGACAGATGATTTAGCAAAATGATTATGATAACACGTGCAATGGATTCTCCTTCCTTTTGCGAAGGTCTAGATTTCGCTATGGTTTTATTCAAACAGAGAAACATTTGAAGCTTTAATATTTCATCTTCTTTCTTCTCCCCCCCCCAAAAAAAGGTGGACAAAAATCATCTAATTCAAGATCATTACGTTAGGGGGTTAGAACGTATTTCGAAACACCCGCAAAGAATGGCCCGAAGATTACGAAGTACGGTACTACAATACGATTTGTCAACCTCATTCAATGGATTCCAATCTATTGCGAGAAACACTCGAAGACCGTCCTGTTAAATGAATGGTTTAATCTCATCGCAGAATTTAATTTGTGAGAATCCCTTAACCTTCATTACATTTTCCGGATCCTTTCACGGTATAGAAGTAAACCAAATCTTAAGTATGATTATTCCTTAAATTATTTTTCCATTTATTAGCCTTGCATGTTATGATTTCTTCAATGTAGCGATGAGTTATGGTATTGTAATATCGGTATTAAGTTAGCTAAACTCCCTTATGTTTAGTTCAGTATCAACTGATAAACCCGTTTTAAAATGCTAGCGTTAGTGTTATACTTCGAAAGGATTTTATGATGCGATAATCGCTTCAACGTTCCAGAGTTGCACTTTATCTCAAATTAATCTTGGATAATGCTGATATGATATCTCCTAAAGCTTTGCCGTTTCTTTCTTATCAACAGGATATTGGCAAGACTTCAGAATTTGCAATTAATCTTTAAAGTTCACAAGGAATTATGGGAAATATTTAAGGATCGCAGCTACTGCCATCTATCGACAACAATTGAAAATGGCAATGATAATGAAAATGTTTTCTTTTTTAAAAAAGGGAAAAAAATCTCCTTGTCAATTGAATATTATAATAATGTAATGTTAAACATCGTATTGTAATACATAATAATACAATCTATTGTGACGATTGTATAGCATACACACTTCGTCACAATGTATAACGATACGATATGTATTACAATACAGTCCATTATGACATCATAAAGCAGCAACATCTATGAAATGTACATCAGCCATTTGTTTGCGTTTTCATCGGAAAAGAACAAGAACACGTGAAAATAAAATTAAAAAAAAAATTCTGGTTGAACACACAATCATTGTTTTTCTTTTTTTCTTATTTTTTGTTAAACAAATAAAATCAGACAATAAATGCTTATTTTAAGTAATTTATTCAAGGTTGAAAAAACATAAAATACAGAAATTTACTTTTCTAAGAAAATAAGGATAAACGCGAAATTAATTGTGGTAAAGAAACGAATCATAGTTTTACTAATATTAGTGAGATAAAGATACATTTCAAAGAAAGCTATTCATTTAATCAAGGAATTGATCGGTGACTATGTTTGAACTATGTCGGTGACTAGTTCCAAAACATGCCCAGTTTGTCCTCATCATTTTGCAAGAAAATAAAGGGTAGAGATCCATTACAATTAAGGAATAGGTATAAAATCATTCCTACATTGGTTTATAATGGTAACGTTTTTCACCCCTCCCCGTTTCTAGATTTCGAGGTCATCACTCTAACACTGCCATCCGACCTTAGCAGTTGATTTTTTTCTTTAACATCTATCATTGTAATTGACCCACAGACAGCACTGTAGCCAAGCCTGGGTCACGTTCGACCTCCTTCCACCACGTATCGTGCTAGCTGTAATGGGTCGACGGGCTGTACTCTCCTTGCATACCAAGGCCATGAGTAAAGCCCATAAGGATCTAGACCTTGTTCACCCATCACAGGACAGAAGCTGTCGGGCCTCCCACGCAGCATTGACCTCATGTCGCTTGCTCGGTGACCTATCCCTACTTTTGTGCGACTTACTGTTCTTGGTAAGGTAGAAAAGCTGTTGTAGTGGAATGTACTTTTTTATGTCTGGGTATAGGGTGTGCTTTAGGCATGTTTTTTTTCCTTCTTTCTCGTAGGGCTTTCAATAGTTTTAATGGTGTTTCTTTGTGTGTATGTGCAAGCGCGCGTCAGTGTCATAGTGAGATCGTGAATGCATCATATTGGACTTTCACCAAACAAAGTTCACGTATTCGTTTCCTTTTCAGTCAACACTGGTTAATAGGCACGGAAAATAGTGATGACACGCAGTGACAGAAAGAAAATAACTGGGATAATGATATACTCGGTATTATCCGCAGTTATTCTAAGTAAGTTGCAGAAAGAAGATGAAATATATCAAATAAACACACTACAGCAAATCTGGAAAGGTCAAACGTCCTTAAAATGTACGAAATGAATCAGATATTCTGGTATCTGATTCAGTTGTTTTCGTATAAGTCCGTGGAATTTTAAGGGATTCTAAAAATAAATGAATTTTCAAGGATATTTTGTTATTTTACACGTGGGAAACAAGCAAGATGCTTGGTAAATGTACAATCACCCTGTTTTTTTTGTTTTTTTTCCTTCGGTTATATTTTTTCTCACTAGAGGGCGCCTCTCTTGATTCATTTTAAGAATATTAAAATAGAACATGATTACCTGTGTTCACTGAATTTATTGGCATTCCAGTAAGGAGTGAGCCGGTTACTAAAATATGCTGAATAATATATGCACGAAAACACAAGAAAATATACTCGTATGTAAATTCTTCTTGTTTATGGAAACCCCCCCCCCTTAAAACAACTTATTTTATGAAAGAGTAACTTCTAAGAATAGTTAAAGAAACTTCCAATACAAACAACTTCCGAAGTTGTGTATGGAGAGAAATCTAATCCAACTACATCCTGGTCCTTTTCATTAGTCGACATTCCCCCAAATATATTGGGTGCGAGATCATTAAACAACATATCACATGTAAAGAACAAGAAGTGTTACGTATGGAATTGATATCACTGATATCATGATCCGATGTTTTATCACATATTTGATTCATATGCTTACCTCTTACAACCCAACCTGCCTTGTAATTCCACTATTGAAAAGACACGGTCCACTTAGTTGACATTTGGTTATTGCTAAAGATTCTATTTTTTTTTTTTTTTTTTTTGAATTCTCACCAGAGGTCAGTGTTTCACGTTCAATTTCCTGATCAGATAAAAAAAACATGATGTGTAAGTAAGATTCGCAAAGGCTTATTTTAGATATTTTAAAAGAACAAAAAAAAAATAATTTTCTGACACAGCGTCTTTATTTTATCATTAAGACTCCCGAGTTTAAAACAATATGCATCAAAGCCTTCAAAGAATACTCCAGACAAGTGAAATAATCTGAGAACGCACTTGGAACTTCTTCCCATCTTTCGTAAAAGCAGATTAAACACATTAAAAAGTATCCGTAATACTTTCGTGAAACTTATTGTGTGATCAAAAGAGTATCGCAGATTCTTTCTTAGTTAATCCATAATGTAACATCTACTAATCCCAGAAAATATTTTTACTTTTAATTTGTTCTTTGTCTCGCTACTCTGAACTTCTTTATTCTCTCGCTAACATTTCTCATTGGTGCTACATCACAGAAGAAAAAAAAAAAAAAAAAAAAATACCCGAAGGTTTTTCAAGCAAATAAATACCAGGTAGTTCGTCAAAAGTAAGGGAGAGACATAACGTTCTTTTTCAGATGTGTATTTTTTTCTCCTTTGTGGAATCTGAAGCAGAACTGCTACACAGAGTGCAGATGCTTGTTCGTCAATCGCGAATCGATGGCTGTTTAATGGCCGTTCACAGCAAAAACTTTGTGGCTACGTGCTGAACATCGAATCCATTTTACGAGCACGTGCTGTTAGTATAGGGGATGGTTAGTAGAAAATAGGAATATCTAAGCTAAAAGGTACAGGTCTAAACTCGAGAAACGTCCCACCTTTACAGACTTTTTTTTTGCATCTTTTCCATTGTTTTACCAACCAATTTCTTCTCCAAGCAAATCTTTCGCACGTAGAACTATTTTAAAAGCACAAAAAAAACAGAGGAAAATTCGTTTTTTTTTTTTTCCCTACTTCACTTTACCTGTATGGGTGTTTTCGCAAGAGAGAGAGATGCAGAAAAACATTACTCTTACAGGACTCAAAATCATTACTCGCATGCGTACTTTGTTCGAGAGTTGGAATTTGAAAACATAAAGTTTATTTTGCATTTGCTAAAAGAAAACAAGTGCACATATATGACATCTGTTTTATATACAACTTTACATATACAAATTCGGAGGCGTCCATCTTGGAAAACAAATAACCCACATTGCTGAGTAACAGTTTGCCGATGTTGACTTTGTCGATTCTAGTTGGCTTTACTGGTGGAGTGCGTGTTTCTAAACACACACACACACACACACACACACACACACACACACACACACACACACACACACACACACACACACACACACACACACACACACACACACACACACACACACACAGTCTAAACGCGTACCGACATGTGCACAAAATGATAAATGATTGTATTGAGCAGTTTATATGCAGTGAGTAAAATGTTGCATTCTGGGACATAATTTTAATCATAATCATTTGTATGATCGAAATAAGCGAGTATTATCAAGAAAAACTTTTGACTACTACAAAAAAGTTGAAAGAAAGCCGAAAGACATCGTTGAAGATGGATGGAAGAGTCAGCAATCGATGTGAGTGTTGCAAATTTAAACGTCAAAAGAAATTTAGTCAGTTTAGAAGACAGCTCATTTATCCGCTTTCAAAGTTTAAACAGAATGTTTAAGCACGCGCAAATTTCATTATTTTTAGCGAACAACAGTATGTGAATTCCAATTCTTGACCAATCTCTGATAGTGTTTCTAATGTATTAGGAAACACAACTAATATTATTTGGATAACGTAATCTGTTCTGTTCCAAAAAAAAAAAGTTATTTTTACATTAATTTTTTTATAGTATTTGAATTTCTCCTATATGAATTCCAGTTGGATGCCATCATTACCTGGTACTATCCACTACACCTACTTAATCTGCATTCCTTAGTGATTGTTTGTTTTACATTCCCACAGAAAGCCTTGAAATTGTTGGGTATTCTGTAAGCTCGGTGACTGAATATTATAGCGTCTAGCCACGGTAGACGGACGAGATTCCAATAATGATATCACAGCGTAATATAGCATTTATATAATAATGCAAACATTTAATTTTTCGTCATTAGATGTCGCATTTACTCAAACGATGGAATAATAATATTATTATTTAGATCAACTCCATAAGTCAAGATCTCTAACACGATAATGTTATGTGTGGACAAGTGAGTTAGAGAAAACAAAGGAATTCGTTATTATTATAATTTTTTTTTTTTCTTGAAGAGTTGGGGGATTGTATTCATTGTGAAAAATGAGTACTGTCACCAATTACGCTATAAATTAACATAGATGCTACTAAGAGGACATTAATGTACATGATGAAGAGTGGAGGTGAAATTAAAGAGCCCCGTGGTATACTCCAGCATTGATAAAAAAATCTCATGAAAGGAAACCATCCACCCTTAAGGAATGATCTGCTGTGGGTAGTTGGTGGAATACTTAGGAGATTTGCCTTTGTTGCCATACACAAGAGTCGGAGAAAAAGGCTGATCCCAAGAGATCTGCTTTACAATTCTACCATCAGGATTAGAGAGATGCAAACATGATCGGAGCAGAAGCTTTGCCAAACAGCCGTTGCTGGCGAACCAGAATACTTGACTGCCATTTGTACTTTTGACAAATACACTGTTTTGGAAGAAGTCAACGGAAACCATACGGTGAGGAACAAACAGCCATGGCGCTCACCTTAATAAGATGTAGGACTTCCTTTCGCTGCAGTCACTACAGCAATCCAACTGACCATACTTTCCACAAGCGTACGATATCGATCAATGGGAATTTAGGACCATTCTTCCTGTAGGTATGTGATGAGGTCCTAGACTATTGTGAGGTGGACTTCCCTTGACCTCACCCGAAGCTCCAGTTCATTCTACAAATGTTCGATAGGGTTCAGATCAGGGTTCTGTGGAGGCCAGTCAAGTGTGGTGACGTTCGTATCCACAAAGCACGCAGTTACAGCAGCATCCTTATGACACGGTGAAAGAGATCATTTTCAGTTCCGTCGAAACGCCACAGAATAGGAAGCATTGCATTGTCCAGAATATGCAGATACCTGTCGGAATTCAATGTTCGTAGCACCACAAACAGTGGTCCGAATCCAAACCAGGCAAAACAGGCCGTACCATCACACCGCCACCTCAGAATTTCATACTTGAGGTTGCCCACTCTGGTAAGAGATGTTCACTGGGCATTCTGCAACACCCTTTCATCTGCTCGGTAGAGTTTGTAACGTGATTCGTCGCTCCATAACATAACTTTCCAAGCTTTCACGTCCCATTGTACACCACTAAAGACGGCGCTGCATGTTTGTTCGGGTTATGGGGCTTGCATATTGCGGTCCTTCCATGGAAACTCATGTTATGAACCTTGATTTCGAATGTTTTGTGCAGATTCGTGTTCCGATCGATGCCCAGAACTTCGCATTCAACGTGTTGGCCGACGAATGGCAGTTTTTACATATTGTCCTTCGCAGCACATATTGTCCTTTGCGGGTAGCACATACAGTTGACTCCCCGAACGTCCATCTCAGTATGCTATCACTGATTGTTGACCTGCGATGGCCCAATTTGTTAACTTACCGAAGAGGTACACCTGCAGCATGTCATCCTATCACAACGCCTCTTTCATGTCTCGTCAGTTCCCTTCTTGCGGCCATTTCACCCGGACGCAGTTGCACGGATTTGGGAGCATCATATACTCAATTTATACCAGCTACAAACACGCGACTAGTTACATGGCACAATATACACGTTACTCATGAGGATGTCTTTTGACTTCTTTCTAAGCAGTGTACTGTATTTACATCTTCATCTTTGCTAATTTAGAATAATCCTGAAATTTTGCGCTACTGTTTAAATATATTGATAAAAAAGGATAAAAAAATACATTTTAGGATTAATTTATTAAGAAACTTTCCTCCCCGCTCACTTTAACATAGAGGGGTGACCGTGAATTCCAGAATCATCGGTTAGAGATCGCAAAAAATCATTTAAACAACTGGAAATTCTGCTATGTTTGGCCGATTTATTCAAATTATTTGAATTTAGTCTTTGCAAGAAATCAAATATTTATTAGGAATAATTTAACGTTTATGTCTATTGACCTGTATTAAATATTCATGAAATACTTTAGATTTTCTCATTCTTTAAATCAAGGGACTTCATTAGTTTCATTAGTTGGGTTAATTTAAGATGCTAGCAAAGCTCATCAAAAATGACGAAAGATTAAAATCGCACTGGGTTTTTGATTTCTTTAATTCCAACTTAAATTTAAAAAAAAAATCTATCTGGAGCAATATATTATGAAGGCAAAAAATGAATAATGAATCATTATAGTTTGGACTAAATCGGACAGAAATACCAGTATTTAATTAACCAGTCGAACTGAGAGAGATTTAAAAAAAATAAAAGTTAAAACGAAGCTTCTGGAATGAGTAGTGGTTGATATTAGAACTTAATTTCCTTCTTATTCGCTTGATACTGAAAAGTTTTTTTTTAATATATATATTAAATTCGAAACTTAAAAATTCAAGAATTTGACCTTAATTAAAAATCATATAAATGAGAAAAAAATTAAAAGAATTAATTACCACACGTTCTGAATTATGTTTTTGTCCCTCTGTTATAATACCAGATATGGCTTCACCATTTTTACCTTTGGCAGGATGTCTTCAACGCAATTGAAATATATTCAATATTTCAACCCAAGAATACCGTCGACTAAGGTACGTAGGCTCACTTGAGCATGTTTATAAACAACAGCCACCTCTTTAACACGTCTAAATCGGTCTGTACACCCGGGAAATGCTGCTCTCTATGAATTTCCAGGACTCATGTTCGCAGATGTCGAAGTTTAGATTGTCAACTTCATAGAAGAAGGTAATTAATTTCTGTTGTGAATTTATAAGGCGGGTAAGAACTGATCATCAAATGCCTACTGAAATATCAGAAAACACACACACAGACCATTATCGAGCATTCTACAATGCCAATTCTTTGAATCCCTGTTTGGAAATTAGTACATAAAATACTAACCATTTCCTGTAGTGTTGGGTGCACTGCATTTACTAGTGCTTCGACTGTCAGCAGTTCATCTGATAGTAGTCGCAATGACACGTTGTAATTTCCTACGAAGTTGACGACCATCAGACATCTGGCCAGCATTCGGCTTCTTACCTTTCATTGTCCATTAGACCAGACTTTCGCTGGTCGAAGGGAACCAATCGGATGCAGATCGATATCAGCGACACCAGCCCCGTTTCTTTCTCTATTCTTTCCTTCATACGTAATTTGCAGAACCTCCTTTATCAAAGCCACAAACAGTACAGGTGAAACTTTCCGCGCACGGAACAGAAAAGGTCGTGACTAAAGCAGATCGCCTAACCGTGATTATGCTTTATTCTGTTCTAGTTCGGCCATTTCTTTTAATTAAAGCCCCGGAGTTGTCATCGAAAGAAATCTCCCCTCTTCTACGGATCTGAACGTACATCACTTTCTAATGATAGAATGTTGTTGGGATATATTAAGGGGGATGGCGCTAAGGAAATGTTTAAGCGAACAAGAATGGCAGGATGAAAAAAAAAAAGCGTTTTGTGAGATAAGCATTTTTAAGAATCAAATAGTGGGATAATTGCAATAATTCTTCAGTATACATAAAAACATCTGTACGTTGAATGTCAGCAGATGTTTTAGACAACTTAAAAGGAATCTTTTGGGAGTAGAATATCATATTAGAAGGGAAAAATAAATGCAGGATTATCGCATTTACAGATAAGAGTCATGTATACGAACGGATTTCCACTTTCATATTTGTACTAATTAATGATATTTAGATACAAATGTAATCAGCACATGATGGATGATTTTCTTCATCATATGTGAAGAAGCAACCCTCAAACTAATTGGTCGAGTAGACGGCATTTCAGGATATGAGTTCGAATCCCGTCGTATGCGTGGATGTTCGCGATTACCTTTAGGTAGGAGATGAATTTTAGGTTTCAGGGCATTTCGTCCAATTATTTTCGTCTAATGCAAATCTCGTACAATCCCTAGATTTCGTCTATTACTTTTCTCGTCCAGTAGGACATTTCGTCCAATCTTATTCGTCCAATTCTTCATATTTCGTCCAAGGAGTTATAAGTAACTTGTGATCGTTAATAATAGTCAGTTGACACAAAAGAGAAGGGCGCAAGACAATATGCATGGTCCACCCTCACAGGTTTGGTTAGGTTAGGTTAGGTTAGTTGACACATTGGTTAGTCAGTTGATACAGGTGACAATAATCGTCAGTTGACATCGATGGGACAAATTGAGATTGGACGAAATGTTCGACCGGACGAATGTTCCCTTGGACAGAGTTATAAAAGGACAAAAAATCTTCGACTACCTGCCTTCAAATCGAATTTTATCGCCCAGCTTATTAAAGATCTAAAGTGGCTTCAAAAAAGTTTCATATATGGCTTCTAGAGCAGGATTTCCTATTTATATAAAAATACAAGTTATATATTAATAAAAATGGACAAAAAAAATTCCTTGTTCACGCATGCTACTAATGTACTGTGAGTTCAGCCTTTCGTGAGTGATAGTCACATAATAAAATATTGCTGGCGTAATATGCTCTATATCTCCTGAGAAATAGAAATAGAAAATATCATTCATGTATGGAAAGAAAATCCTAGGAGGCTCCGATCCTAATCCTAAAAAGACAAAATTTTTAATGCGAATGGCAAATTAAATACGGAAGCAGATAACAGGATAAGCAAAACTGGTATGGTTCGAAACCAGTTTAATAAATTTATATGAATTAGAGAGAGAGAGAGAGAGAGAGAGATCAGTGAAAACAGCAAGCTAGTATAAAAGACAGCGTTCAAACCAAATTTAAAATAGCGATTAGTGAAATCTGTTAGAAATAAAACAAAAACTGGAAATTATATTTGAGACCATCAGAGAAAAACAAATTATGGGAGATCAGACACAGTGTCACAACCATTAAAATTAAAACATCAGGAAAGATCTTGTGATTATTAATATTCCAAGATGAGCAAGCTCTAAACTGTCACTCTAAATTAACGAAAGAAGGGATCTTGAAGAAAAAATCGCAGGAGAAAAAAAAAAGCCAAGAAAGAAGGCATGTTGATGTAGTAAGGAGAGGTTTGGAAAACTGAACTGTATGTGCTGATAAGATCAGTGAACAGACTAATAATATACCAGTTTGAAAGCAAGCTGTTCATAGGACATAATATCTGTGTACCCTTGAGAGTATCCAGGAGGAAGGGATGATATTTCAGATGTGAAAATGGCCGCTTCCTTTATCTCGTGTAGAAGGCAAACTAGCCGATGTTATTTTCCCGTAAAAGTTAGTTCTCTGTTTCTTCATATTAGTAAAAAGAAGATTTTTAATCACAGCTTTCATTTCATATATATATATTCAGAATTTAAATACTTCGTAAAATTCTGAAAATATAGCATACCTCGTTATTGTTTTAAAACTATAGCATATATCGTTAACGGCAGCCTAACGACAGGGCGCCGTTATCCTATCGACATGGTGTGTTGTATGAGTTATCTGCATGCATTCTCTGTTGTAGTTTATCCTGCCCAGTTTTGTTAGTAGGATAAACTACAAGTTTCAAGTCGCTGAACTTAAAAACATGTTTGAAATATGATTAGTTTATTCTACGTATGGATACTGTTTAATCATTATCTTCCATCTATTAACATTGCATTTTCTGATACGAGACATCGAAGACCGTATTTATAGGAAATAGGAAATAAAAAGAATGCGGAAAATTAAAAAGAAAAAACACATGATAAAAGTAACCGAGATTGGTAGACTTATAAGCGAGGCAACTGAAGTCCGATTACTAACTTAACTGTTAGTTTTTTTTTTTCTCCATCATTGAATATTTATGAAAAATGAACGACAATTATAAAAGAAAAACGAAATATTTACTTTAAATGACAAGCTGAAACAGGTTAAAATCATTTAAATTAATGTTATAGTCGTACTCACCTTCAGATAATTGTTATTTGGAGCCATGCTTCTTATAAACAGCTCCTATTACATTTCTTCAGTGATCCTATCGTAAAGCACAGCCTAATGTCTAGTAAAGGGTAAAAAGATCTTTGGAGGACGAGTTCAAAGTGAACCGAAGCTATCTAATTAACTGCAGCCGAGTATTGGGAAAGCTCACACTAATGCCAAGGTTTTTGCATTAACTATTGACCTGCCTCATCAGAAACTACTCAAGACAGCAGAAAAACGGTCATTATAAGTGGCAGATACGGTCCAGACGCCGGCAATATGTCAAGACGGTTCCAACTAGTTACGAAAGTTTGCTAAAGTGAGTTCACTTCATCAACCCTTTCATGCCACGCGTTCCGGAAACTGGAGGAAGCTGGGCAGTTAAGAAAAGCCCATCTTGATGAGGTTGCTGAGTCAGGAAAAGTGGCTTTCTAAATGGTCGCTGGTCAAAGACAATGCGTTCGAGATTAAGCTGCTAATTGTCGACCAACTTTTCAGCTTCTCCGGATGTGTCCGACTGGTAAAAGTTTGTATCATTTCCCCCTCTACACTAAACAATAACAGTTTTAATTGCTTGGCCCACCCACCAGCAAAGTCTGCATGAGGTGTCTGAAAGGGCCCGCAATTAGGGCTTCCTCTCAGCGCGTGTTTAGCCGCCCATTTAGTGGCGTGGGGAACTGGGGGGTAGCGGAAATTTATGAGGTATATTAGGAAGATGAGCTTTTGTTTCAACGCGGTCATTACCAGCTTAGTTCTCTCTCTCCGCGTACCCGTTACACGGAGAAACACACAAATGACGGAGGAAATTTTATTCTCTTTATCTTGTTTGTCTCTTTTCCCTTCCCACCGTAATTCAGTTTCCGTAATTTACCCTCCCTCTTCTCTCTCTCTCTCTCTCTCTCTCTCTCTCTCTCTCTCTCTCTCTCTCTCTCTCTCTCTCTCTCCCCCCTCCTCCTACGGCGAAGGAAGATTTCCTGTAGTCGCTGCACTTTGACAGCTGTATCGTCACCTAAACATCTAAGAGACTCGGTTGCCAAGGTAACCATCTAACCCCCTCTACCCCACCCCAACGGAGAAACAGATATTAAAAGTCGACTTATGACACTACTGAAATGACTTAGAATAAAGACTTTTAACTCGCTACTTGCCTCTCCATCCCTGCCTTTTTGTTCGACGGCCTGTCTGATTCTTTTATTTTTCGTTTCACTTTTCTTCGTTTATATTTTTCCATTTTTTTCCCCATCTTTCTCTAATTCTGTCTTTTACCTTTATTTTATTTTTTATCGGAATTAAGGGAATGGTTTTTTTTTTTTGTACAAGACCACTATAACAAAAGTACTTCAGTATAACTTTTCATCAACGTGATTGTCGAAGGCTTTCTGACAAACCAGGAAATCGTATGCCCAAAGAGTATGATAGAAAAAAAAACATTTTTTTTTCTCTCATTCCAGTTCGCTCTATTGAATGAAAGAGAAGTATTCGAATGAGAAGGCTATTTTTTTTTAATTGTTTAGCTCTCAATCGGTAGCATTGCTCTGCGAAATATGAAATCAATATAGCATAAAAGTTCTAGAAATAAATTAGTTTAATAATAAAAAAATAGAGTATTCATTTATTGTTATTCTAAAAGAAAATGATCTTTCTAATATACTGATATTTAATCAGTTTTCTAAAATACGACATGTTCGATAATATTTGTCATTATCTGAAGAACTTGCTATTTTCATAGCAGCGCTACCATCAAGTTTATTTATTAAACGAAATACATTTAAAGACTCTCAATGTAATTATCATTTTGCCTACTGATATTCGTGTTGGGGGGCTAGTAATTGTTCAGAGGTCAAGTTAATTTTGGAAAAACCAAAAAAAAAAAAAAGAAAACTGTTTTGTATTGAGGAGAGTAAGTGGTCAACAAGAAGAGAGTTGAAATCTTATCTCGACTAGAGCTGAGAATGGCACAGGAAGTAAAGTACATTGAGTATGTACAACACTTAAAAATACTTCTCCAAGAAGAGTTGAAGAATCTTCCAATAATGGTGTCATTAGCTGTGATTGAAGTATAGTCAAACACGACAATGTGCGATTTCACTGTCGTTGACCACTATTTTGATCTCCTGGACCAATCAGCATGTACAAGGAACTGCATGAAATACGAAACTCATCTACTACAACTGAAAGATGCAAATGACACATTTCATGTGATACGTTGTCAATGACTAAAATGTAACAGAACATTATGGTGAGCCCATGTTATTCAGAATAATACAACTCCGCAAATCGCCCGAATTACATGTACAATTGCCCGTTAAACGAATTCTAAATTAAGTATCTAAGTGTAAACTAATTAATTTGTGAAATTTCTGGTTCATTTCAAGTGTGAAAAGACAATTGTCTTAATGTATTATCTTAGTATATTTCAGCATTATATAGGAAACAAAGTTGAGCATGTTTTTAAAATAGTTTTAAACCACAAATGGCTTCAAGTTGGTTTCCAATAGGATTTCGAGATTATCTAATTCTGGGCCCATTTATTGTCCCGATGAACTCAAGGACCTCAAATTATTAATGAATGAGTCTCTACAAATTTTCCTTAATTAAACTGTGATATCTATCGTAGAATATTAAAAGGGCGATGAAAGGCACGAGTATATAAAGTACTTGCTTCTAATACCTAACGACTTTGCAAACGATTGGACATTAAAATTGTTCCACCAATCAAAGAAATGGTGACACGTTCAACAGCATTCTGTAAAAAAGTACACGAGGAGGTCATCGTCCAGTATAAAGAGCACTTGCTATTTCAGTCGTTGGAGGAGGCGCCGCGCTATCTTAAACAAGGATGTCAACAGGTTACAGATGGAAGAAACTTTGTTCCTCCCCTCTTCATTCCTCGAAGGCAACCTGTTCAATAGGGATGCAAAAAAAAAGGGCGACTACAAAATGCTTTATAGTCTTATTTCTTGAAGGAACTGTTCCTAACTCCTCTCTCCTGTAAAAACAGATCGAGACAGAGACACGATGTTCTCAATTACCTCAAACCACTGGTCATTATCGCTATAAACGGAGCGTTTCTTTGACGGTAGTCATCAAACGCTATCCCGGACTTCTGAAGAACTTTAGTAGTTGGAGGTGATCATCATTTGAAGCAGTAGCGTCGTTCTTTTTAACCGGGGGTGTTGTTATTCAGTATCCAGAGTTCGGAGATAAGTGGCGCCCTCCAGGGGTCATAGGGATGGTTGTAGATTTCGTGTGACGATGATGTGGCATTAAGAACACTATAGCATACCTTGAACTGAGGGATCTTCAAGGGGGGAGGGAAGGGGAAGTAGGCTATCAGACCATTTTGTTTGATGACTCCTGAAGAGAGTTCTAGTGAGGGTCTGCATCAGTTTTCTCCTTAGCTCGACACAATAAAATAGACAGAATGAGCAAGAATTATGAAGAATGCAATAAGAACTTCAGCTCCATACTTATATTCTTTTTAATTTGTTGTAGTATTTAAGATGGGTGACTCCAAATGACAGTGTATAAATCATATCGGTACATGTAATAGATGTGTGAATTTGCGAAGTATATTTTCTAAAAAAATACTTTGAATATGCAATTATGCTTTTATATTCCTTCAGTCATATCCTATCTGTCATTCATTCAAGAGGAATTCGATGAATGCCAATGTGGATGTGCCAGGATGTTGGCTGAATATTCGCTGTGTCACTGGAAGTGCGTGAGTGGAATTCTTCTAACTGCAACATTTGGAATAAAAATTTCTGTATCTCCTAAATGATAAGAAATTTACTGTCCTTTAAGTAACTTTAGAGATATTTGCATTTATAATTAATCAGCTGAAACTTAATTTCCCCGAATCTAAAGAATGGTAATTCATATTTCACGAGTTTTTAAATACAGTGAAATAAGTCGGTGCGAAAATGTTTATTTTAAATAATACAAATTTCTGTACTCTTTGCTTTCCTTTCTTAAGTGATGATATGTTTGAGATCTTTGAGTATTCGTCAAATATAATGATAATGATGATGATAATAATAATAATAGAATCATTTATTCATACAGAGGTCAAGATCCCTTTGCCCAAACTTTTGGAAATCGGTGGGAAGTTGGTTTTCGAAACTTTTGGAAATCGGTGGGAAGTTGGTCTTCTGCCGATGAGGCAGAAGACCAACTTCCCACCGATTTCCAAAAGTGAACTGAGAAAGAATATGGTTTATATCTCCGTGATTCCAAATCCAACTTGTAATATTTAGTACGATTCATTGAGGTAAGGGCGCCATTGTTTTTTCATTTGTCAAGTTTTATAAAATTTTACAATGCTTTCAATAGCATTTCTGTCAATAATAAAAAAGGTATTCTTATATTTCCAACAAATTTAAGACATTTATACTAAATCACAAGTCCACATGCAATCAGCGGATTCTTTCCCACAAATAACACTTAAGGGAAGTCTATTCGCAACTGTATTTTTTATACGAACATAAGGATTGTACTTAGATGGGTGTCCAATTCCACCACCCCTCAATAACAGAAGCAGTTGCCTTAGTTTTTATTTATAGTACGGTTAACACTTGTTTCTCGTGAGAGTAACCTTCAACTTCTAGGAGAAAAGATGGTGGGGGGGGATGACGACAAAACGACACAGTTAAGCTGTATTACTTGCATCTTCCGTAGCCCTCCTTGCTGTGTCTGACAAGACGTGACGGGAAATGAAATGTCAAGGAAATCAAAGAACTCCCAACAATGGCACTGCTGTGTGCTGATATTTGGTAGGAGGTTAAAATAACATTTCAGAGAAAGTCAGCACTGCAAACAAAAGGCAAGCAAACGTGACACGCGGTCTACGATAATATTGACGCTCGTGTTGATGGGGTCAACAATGCGCACATAAAATACAAACTGGCTTTTATTTTATTTTTAGATTTGCTTTGTCCAGTCTTGAATTTCGTTTAATGGAAAGATGTTTTCTTTAGGTGACATAAGTTTCAAACAACTTTTTTTTTATAAAGTTGGGTTGTCGTTTAAGTATGAGCAAGTCGATTTATTATTCGTGATTGAATGAGTTTATTTTCATCTCGTCTCTCTACTGTGCAACACGATGGATACTATAGCATCTATAGATGAACAATGTAACGTGCAGTTTGACTGGATAGGTCTGATGTTAAAATCTTATAGGAGAGGAGGAGAAATGTTTACGATGGGCTTTTCAGTTTTAAAAAGGTGATCTTAGGTACTCTGATACTGAGGTGCAAGTGTCTGTAACCACCCCCTCCCCTCAAAAAAGGTTTATCACGCAAACAATCCATATTTCAGTAGTTCTGAATGCAGTTCGGTATATTGATTTTAGTGGCTACCTAAAAAAATATGAATAAGCTGAGATTTAGAAATGAAAAGCTTAAACAGGCTTTATAGAATTGACATTATAAACATTATAAATACTGAACAGCTCTTCAAACGATTTGAAATCGTTTATGGAAAACAGGAAACACACCAATACGTTGTATTTAAAAATACATCCACTGGAAAGAACAAATAGCGCTATGTATATCCTTTGGCTGGAAGTATTATCTGAATTCAATTCTTATGAACGATTTAAGAACATTTATCCCAAATAAAAGGACTTTTCAAGTGAAGTCATTCGATTCAATAAAACTTTACAACAGGTTTTCATCCTCAAAACACAATCAGATATCCAGAAACTTTAGAGAGTAGAATGGCGTGTCTAAACTGGTGCGAATGTAGGGGATTGTTTGTTGTAGTGTGTGGAGCTAGGATGAGAATATGATTGGGGATACCTACAGATACGGAACCTATATTAGATGTTGATTAAAGAGGAATCTGAAATTAAAGGATGTTAAATGAACTTGGATCTAAGGAAAGATTAAAGACGATATCTTTGAAGAACTGAATACTCTCCTATAAGAAAGCCAAAGAAAAATGGGATTGACAATGCTCTTTATAATTCACTCAAGCATTTTTTATAACAGCGTTACACAAAAGAATCATTGTGGATGGAAACAAAATGCAAAATTCATTAGCAAGCACACGAAACAATTGGACAGTTTCATGATTGAAGGAATTGTATTTAAAGTTATTTTTTCATAATTTGTAACACCTTTATTCTGATTCTTTCTGAAGGAATTCTCACAACCATTTACTCACAAAAACAACAAAAAAATGAGGTTATGGCAAACTTCAATTGAGTAAGACGTTCATCCGAAGGAAGGATGAGAACAGTAAGATCTTGAACATCTGATTAGTCGCTGTATGATTATGGCCACTTCTAAACACTGTATATCACTGACGGAGCAAAAATTAAACTCATCTTCCCCTTGACGCGTTAGGATCCAATGACTTATTACCGCCAATGGAACTGTTCATTCTGTTAATCTTTTCATATCTGTATGAGACATCGGTCGACTCGCTTAGTTGAAATAACTATTTCGAATTAAAATTCGCCTGTTGTTGATAAGATTTGAACCGAGGTCTTTCCAACCAAAAAACCTCATCGTTACATCCTGGCTACGGCGGCTCTAACACTTAATGCGACCTGAAAGCCGCTTATTAATTTATGACATTGAGACAATTAGAACATTCAACCAACTAATTAATTCAATAAATGTTTTCCATTTCTTTTGAAATAATCTGTACATTTGTAAGTGATTAAGAATAATTCAGTTGAACACTTATTGATCATACTGGTGATTACAAATTAATACGTTAATACTTCAAGAATTGGCGCATTTCACATGACTTTGACTGCAAGCCTAATCAAATCTACGATTGTGTGAGTGTAAAAAAGAGAGAGAGAGAGAGAGAGGACTGTGGGACAATAAAAAAAACTACTACTGAACGCTTTAATGATGTTCGCATCCCCTATCATGCCCCTCTTCCGAAAAACTCTCGATGGCGTCCTTAATGACTGTTGCGTTTCCGTATGCAAATGAATGCCACCACCCATCGAATATTACTAGTTCGACTAGTCTTTTTTGGCAGTAAATAGCTTCGGTGGCAATGATGTTTTTGTCATCCCCTCCCACTTTTCTTTTGCATGGTGTAACAAATGGCACATACAAAACACCACTACTCATCATAATGAACATGTTTCATTGCTGCTTTAATATTCCACTAGGAGGAGGCCTCCTATTCATACTGATGACGTTGTTGTCAAGGCGATACTGCTCCTCGGCTACTGTTTCTATAGCAACGTCTAATGCAAAAATATTTTTCTTTTCCATGTGCTGCCCAAATTATATGGGATTGAATGCATTAGAATAATATTTCGAATTTTTCCCATCTATTTTCTATATGCTAATCTGTGGCAAGCTAAAAAATGGACTGACAGGCAAACATTTTATCGATGGCGTGTAGCGCCACCTAGTGGACATTGTTGGTTTCTTTTCTTTTTCTTTTCTTTTTTTTTGGGGGGGGAGAATCTTTGAGGGGAAAAAAAAGAAGAAATGGAAGCGATGCCTTTCTAGAAAGATATCTGTTTTGGCTGTCGCTTTCTTACGTTTGCGCTCCGCTAGTATGTAAAGAGCAAGATGACAGAAAGGAACATTTTTATGCATAAAACTTGAATTAAGCCCAAAATGCTCTTTTGTGAATATTTTCATGTGTGGAAAGCGATACACGAATAACGGAAATGGTATGAGTGACATATCAGAGCAAGTTGCTTAAGACCAAGTCGGCTCAGTTGGCACCTCAAACTGATATAATGTGGGATAAAGGCAGTTCAGAAGAAGCAAAAAAAAAAAAAAAAAAAAAAAAAAAATTAAGAAAAGAAACACGATTAAAAGAAATTTAATAAGATGGAACGTATATAGTGTCACGTGCGAGTGTACATTCGGTTATTAATTTAACCTTCGATGCATGTGAAGTTTTGTAAATGTAAGAAAATTCTTTTAAAATAATATTTTAAAAAAAAAATCGTTTAAATGTGTGATTCTTTTTATTTTTAATTTCTCTATACGTATTTTTATTAGTTTTTTTTTTCAGGCTGTGATGATGCATGGAGGGATATTTGTAACCAATAAGAATGTCACTCAGTTATTATCCTGCATTTGTAACTACACTTTGACCACATTTCCTCAAAGATTTCTGGAAACTAACAAGGTATTTTTAAGTGAGTATTTTCTGCGGCCAGGAAGAGATGTTACACTTTGAAACCTTTAAAAAAAAGATGGGAAAATCACCTTATGAATGTAACTCTGAAAAGATGTATTTACAAGTTCTTAATGCAAGCATTGTTGGTGGTTCAGACTTACAGTGTTCTGTTCCTTTTATTAAATTCGTTCCACGGATTTTAGGTTTTCGAAATGCAACCTTTTCCCCCTCTAAATTTCTTATACCAAGAATAAAGCGGTTTTAGACGATTGGTACATATTTGGTCGATTCCAAATCGGTTGTAAATATTGGTCATAGATCTGTATTCATGAAAACCACAAAATACAACAATGTCCATTTTGCTTCTTTTTTTTTTTTTTTTCAGCATGATACTGACACAATACGTAAAACGAACTTTGGTTGCCATTTCGGTTTTGGCAACTTTCGCGGATGCGTCAGAAATTTTAAGATTGTTGTTAAAGGTCAAATCTTTCTGTGTTTCAGTTTTTTTTTTTTTTTTTAAACTCTGTTTATCAAAATCTTAAAGATTTGAATATAGTTGATTAGCATTTTCTTAAAAAAACTGAATAAACAATAAAATAAGAATAATGTTCTAAATGAACACAAGTAATTTTTTATACTTTCTTTTATTTAATTTGGTTTCTAAAACTATTAGAAACTTAAAGAAACGACATCAGTTTAAAAAGATTTAAAGTAAATCTAGAAACCATTTCAAGGTAATTATTGTTAGTATCGGTATTTACTCATATTTTTTTCATCTTAAGAAAAAAATACATTGAGTCACCTAATGATAAGGCGCTGTTTATATAATTACTAACGGAATCATTTGTACAGTTAGTTTAGTTACTGTACAATTATTTGTACAATTAGGGTTGAGTGGATGTGAGCGCGATCATATGTGTGTGTGTGTGTGTGTGTGTGAGAGAGAGAGAGAGAGAGAGAGAGAGAGAGTTGTACAGGTTGCTGCCAGAGCTGTTCGCTTGTTCGAATGCCCTTATTCTTCACATTGACACACAGACACCAAATGTGAAACATTTACGTAAAGAGAAAGTACCTTTACTAGCAGAAAGTCATTTGTACAATCGCGCATTTCTCCTTTAAGAGAGAGGCAAGAAATATAAGTGGACATGTCATGTTCATTTGACACCAGATGTCTCTTACAGCACTAGAAGCTTAAAGAAACATTTTTTATCTCATTTTTCCATAAAGAAAAAAGAAAACTGGATTCTTTGGCCATAATTTTATTGACCGACCGAACAGACTCATTCCCACCTCAACAGCCGTTTGCTGAGCACCATCATTACAAGGTTTCCAGTGGCATCGAGGGCTACTTCTCAATTCTTCTTACGACAGAATACACCATGATCGTCTTTTTAATAGTGCTCACAAGATGGTAAGAGGGGGAGGAAACAACTTCCCCCCACGTTACACACTGTCATAAGAATGCTCCCTGGAGCGACGCCTACAGACTTAGTCTTCATTTAGCGAAAGACTTATGGAAACTCTGACACCCGCTGTTCCGTGTCGTCGCCTTCGTCGATGGCAAATGTCGTTATTTGTAGCAGCGTCCCGCTTTTGTCCTCCGCCAACTTGCCGTGTGACACAGCGTTTCACTGCGGTCATCCTTTGTGGTTTTTGTCAGTTAGCCATTTCCAATTCCCCCTCATCCCCCCCCCCACTCCTTCATTCCATCGTTCTTTTCCGTACTCTTATTGATCTGCCAGGCTAAAGACCACCCCCATTAAGAACGGGGGACGTCCAGGAGTGATATGATGGGAAATTACAATGTGTACTATGATGTCATGTTCGCGCGTGTGGCATGTGAACTCCTGAAACACAAAAAAGGTCAAAAGACTTACAAGTTTTCTGTACGACAACATGTTAAAGTCTCCATGATGAATTCGGATCCAAATATTAAAAGCATCCTTTTGATTCAGAACAGTAAAAGTCATCGAATGTCTTTTATAGTGTTGGCACCATTGCGGATTTAGTTTTGAAGGGATGACTCTTTCCCAAAAACTTGCTGAATTTGACCATCCGAGCGCCACACAAGTGCATGACTTTGAGCAATCTAACCCATAGGTTATAAATACAAGTCAGACGCTCCGGAGTATCCTGGAATACACACTCTATCGGTGAAATATTGGTCGAAGCTTTCGTTATTCTTTTGTCATAAGGAAGAATCAAGTATTTTGATAAGACGAAGAACAATTTTGTGTTTTCATTTGAAGATGTCAACGTCATTATCATCGATACAAATAACGAAGAAAAAGAAGATTCAGAGAATGGAAGTCCAGATATTACGCTATGTACTCCATGCAATGCAACAGCTCACCTTTTTACATTATAATTAACAAGCTATTGGCAACAGTTTTGGATAATTTGAAAGGAAACAAAGGAAATAAAAGGCAGTTAAAAATAAGACTACACGCAGGCTTTCAAACAATGAATCTTGGTTCGCACGTCTCTGGTGATAAATACCAACAAATCCTTGTGGGTAGTACAAGCTTCCTTCCCTCTCTTCCCTCTGCCCTTCAATCCTTAATTCTGATCTGGAGTCCATCCACGGGAAAGTACGTGTCAAAGGAATAATGATTAGCCTTTCCCTTCATAGAAGAAACATGAAGTGAGTACGATTGCAGCTGAGCTTCGCAAGCAAGCAATCATCAATGAGCAACACTCGAAATAAATCATTCTTTTTTAAGCGAAAATAATTTGCAAGGCATTTTTCGTGTAGCAATCCCGTTCGTTCACACTGGCAGACATTGAGACGTTAATAAAGACGTCTTCAAACTGCGTGTCCTAGTTCGTGAAGACGTTTGGTCCGCCTACTTTTGCCTGCGAGAAAAACAGGGAAAAAAACTAATTGTAATGATATGCGTCTGTTTTTTTTTTTTAATATGCTTTTTTGCATAAATTCAGTTTTAAATTAAGATTCTATGCATATGACTTAATCCGTTTAATCAATCTGTTTTCCCATTACAACTGGGTCTTTAGAAATTGCAGTCTTCTCAAACTAAAATGGAAAAGTATCAGTTGCTTATGATGTACGTAAGCGACACATAAGCAACTGATACACACACAGGCACGCATGCACGCACACACATACATTCCAAGCCGAAGATCCGCGGATATTAAGCAGTTTGATTTGGTTTTATTTAGATTTACAGCCGAAGCAAATCATGATGCTAGTATTATGTATGTTGATAGCGTGTGATCTAATAACCAGTTTGCATGCTTTGCGGATGAAAAACCCGCTTTTTCCGGGAGGATGAAAAGCAGTACATCAACCAGATCAATATCAGTTAAAAACATAAAGCTATATTTATTGCTTGGTTTCACAATTCTAATGATGAATGATAAGGAACGACTTCGATGTATGATAGACACTTTGATATACTGGATGTGATACGTCGGACAGCACAAGATCTAACAGGTTGAAAACGTCATCAGTAGGATCCTTTTTTTTTTTTTTCGAAATTTTTCTTGAAATATTAGCGCTGCTTATACGGTGATAAAATACCTCACAGTTATATAATTCGTGATGTAAATCGTAACTTCCTAAATAAAATATCTGGAATGATCATGGGTTGTCGTGATTTAAAAAGAATCTAATATCCTTACTTATTTCGTATTTTTATATGAAATTTTATACGAGGAAAGACTGCAAAAATTTAATTTTAAACACATTTCCTCTCGTTTGGAATAATATGGCAAAAATAATTGGAAAGTCTTCGGAAAAATAGAGAAAGAACACGGTGCGGTGAAAAAAAAAATCTTTGCAAAGAAAATCGAAGCGAAATAACATTAAAAATTCCTCATATTCTGTAATCAAGGAGCGAAACGATTTTAAAATAAGTCATGTTAGGATTCCGAACGATCGAGTTATGAGAATCTTTGAAATGAAGACGAGTTAATCTCATTCGGTGGTTGAGGGATTTTCGTTCTGCAGAACAAGCGAATCGGCCAGAAGGACATAATGGGAATTCATAGCCTTGGTATACTTTAGCCGTAATTCGAATCAACTTAACCATCCCTCGGAACGATCGCAAAATCTAATTCTCTTAAAGACCACGGAAAATGCCACAGACATGCCCCTGATTCTTCCAGAATTGAAGCCTGGTGGTTAGCAGATAAACAAGGAGCAACACACATCATTTATATTGCCGATGTATCTCGTGCAAAATATTACAACTAATAATAATAAATATAATCATTATGAAGCGCTTCCCACAAGGTCGCAAACGTCCTTTCGGAATATTCTTATAACGAATAGATTTCCAGGGCGAATGAATCAAAAATTTGTTACTTCATACTGCCACACTAGAAAAATAATAACCCCAAACATTTCCAAAGGAAATACGTGCTACTGTTAGTCCTAACATTTCACCATGGCTACAGTTCAGGACATTTCTGTGGCTTGATAGAGAGGAAATGGTGTTTATAATCCTAACCAGCATTTATTTTTATATACTGGTGTGTATGTCCCATAGTAATTTTTTTTTCTAAGTTATGAGATTCACGGCGTCAGTTTCTTCCTGAAGAAATCTTTACTTAGGCCTAAGATTGACTCACTAAAGTCCGACAATTCCTGTCAGATTATTCATTTTTAACAGCGCTGCAGTTTCCAATCCATGAATTATTCTCTCATTGGTATTCTTGAACAGTTTCGCATATTCCTTAACCTTCTATAGTATTTTGTGTCTCTTTTATGTGTTGACAATCGGAATTCGAAATTATAATTTTATAACCCGCTTGTCTATGATAAAAGAGATTAGTTTTCGAAGTTCGTCTTCAGTTTGATGATTAGAAACTGAAATGAGCTTAACCCTATCGGTGTTGTCATACTCTGTTTATGTAATTATAAAGCTCCATATTAGTCCTTTTAACACCCCGTTGTCGAAAGCGTTCATTGAAGTGAAACATCAGTCTCTGCTCTCCCGTTCAAAGGTTTATAGACGTCGCTCTTGAAACAATCAACACCCCCAGAACACATCTCAAGTGTCTTTTCTATAGCAGAGAAAGAGAGGGCGTTTTGGTTGAACATTATAAATATGACATCAATTTTGTGCGTCTTCAAGTGTAGGTTGTGTTAAGACCATGTGAATTTCTGCAAACTCAAATGTTCTATCATCTACATACATAAGATGTGCAAATTGATACGTTTTACTGTATTCACCATTCTTAAAATTTAAACAGGAAAACTTTATTTTCAATTCAGTTTATTCTTATGACAAAATATAAAATAATTGTCAAAAAAAATGAAACTTTTGTATTTTTCCCCCTAAAAATGCTTTTCGCTATTGTGTACTAAAGTGTACTCATTGATAACGACTATGTTTCGTTAGTGGAATAGACTTGAGTTCAAATGTTGCCTATGAAAAAAAGAAAAAAAAAAAGAAAAAAAATAGAAGCTGGTCTCACATGGAATTAATCGGGTTTTAGTGAAGGAAGTTAGCTTTCTTCATGCTAAAAAATAGCCCAACCAGAGAACATACTCACTGATAGACACAGGAGACTACAGATAAAATCTACACTCTCTGGCAATAGTTAAATTTAAGTAAGGCAAGTTACTAACATATAAAAGACTTTAGGCCTAACATGTAAACGAATATGAGTTGGAACAATAATAAGATTACTAACAAGTGATCTCTAGCAACTGCATGATATTGCCAATTTAGTGTATTATAACTGTATAATATACAAATCACTTGGAGAATAAAGCGCATGCGTCGAAAAAAATTCTTGGACATATCACGGATGTTACTGATGCAGACAGTGGCGCGCTCAGGATTTAATCTTGGAGGGGGCCGAGCGCTCAGGATTTAACCTTTTTTTTGGGGGGGGCGAGTTGAGTAGACGATTTGCGAATGCACACTACGCATGGCATGCAACCTATGACTGAGCATCTGCAATGATCGCTAATTCATAAGTAGTATAGAAATAGAAGACACGACACAACATAAATTAAAAAAATGAATTTTAATTAGGAAAAGATTTTTGGAAAATTTTCTAATGTTTTTTTTCTTTTCTTTGGGGGAGTGCCCGGGCCCCTTCCCCCCACCTCTGGGTGCGCCACTGGATGCAGACGAAATAATTGACTTTCAGAGAGGCATCTGTAGGAACCCCTAAGCAAAAATGTTGATGACAGAAATGTAATGGAGGTTTTTCGACTGAAGAACAACACAGACTTATAGCATCAATAATAACTGATAGGAACAGTCGATTCTATTTAGATGCGAACACAGCATAAACGCGATCTTCTCAGCTATGCACTTGTTCCGAAGCTCCTTAGCTTTAGTCTGGAGTCTAGAATTTGGATTACTGATCAACATAAGAGGTTATATTATTTGGTGAATCAAAATTTCCTTTATTCTGCAATAATCATGGAAGCAGCACATATTCTATCGAAACTCTTGTGATCGTCTCCAAACATTGATCATGGACAATTTTTCGATGAGAATTAAAATGTGTTTTAATGAGTCTTGATAGTTGCATAACCTCCAGATGTGCGATTCTCATTCAGTTGGAGTGTTCAGAAAGAAAGACAAACTTCATTGCATGTCTTTTTTAGTACAGCATTAAACCTGAATGCTATTGAAGATATGCTAAGGAGATGTCAAAGACAGCATGAGCAACTGCTACATCATTCTATCACGTGCACATTATACTGCTAAAAGAGATATTAGATTCAAATTTGCATATAGCGTGACCTTTCCTTAACTTTGTGGTACCACGTAGAAGTAAATTCAAAAGTCATCTTGCTATTGACTGCCATATCCGGTTGTGTATCCAAGCACTGTAAATCAGTATCAAGGGGACCATTTCATATGTCATTTGAATAGTTTGTAAAACCTGTCTTTCTGAATAATAAAGACATCTCCAGAGAGGATTCGGACATTGCATTGTAAATGACGTCAGTCATTTGGAAGTTTTGGTCGCAGGAGAATGCCTATCAAAGTCCATCGATCGTGTAATGAAAACCATGACATTTAATTAAAAAAATCTGTTTAAAGCATTCATTTTTCATGTTTTAAGATAGACGTAAGATTTCGACAATGATAGCGTTTTACACTTTTATATAAAGAGAATGGTCCCAATTTCAGTTGTCTTCTATATAGTAGTACTTTGTTCTGTTCATCGTTTCTGATCTCTTCTAGTCAAAACAAGAAAGGTAATAAGAGCAAGGTAACTGGATTCTTGGGGACGAACTAGCTTGCTTTTGTAATATTTTTCCTGATTAAACCTTAATTTAAATTAAGGATTACTTGTTTGGATTTGAATATCTCATTCTCGAGCATTTGCATTTGTGTGTGTGCGTGCGTGCGTAGTTGTTTAAATGTAATTATGGCTCAGTATTCTCTGAAGATGTATTCATAGCAAAGAAAAATAGTATCTATTAAATTAATCTTTTAAAACGTGTGCAGAACTATCCTGTAACTCTCATTAAAAAACCATTTAATCATAGTTGACTTTTAAAAAATGTAAACTATTCAAAAATGGCACCTTAAACCAAATTAGGAATTAAATAAACTTCCACCCCCTCCCCCCCTATATATATTAACATTTTTAAATACTTTATATAAAAATAAATGGATTTGCAGTCTTTCATCAGTGGAGGTCACATTTCATCAACGTGTATTAAAATAAAAATAATTAAATTAAACTTTGCTACGAAGAATCACGAGTAATAATTTTTTTTTTTCCCCAGTTGCCACTTAGATGCTGTCTCTAGTATTTAAGAAATCAATGATTACAATTTTCCCATGTTCGACGATCAAACTCGCCACATTTCTATTATAATAATTTATATTCTAGTTTATCTTGGAATTACAGTTAAAAATATCAGTTTGCTACTATAATTGGCAGTTTTTTTTATGAAAAAAATAATTGTTTTCGATTTTTTATCTATAGCAAAACTACCAATTTTTCTAAGAATATCACTCCGAGCTAGACCAGTATTGTCGTCAGAGGGCAGCACTATACAGAGCATTTATTTGAGGCGTTTGCTGAAAAACTAATGCTGTATGACCAGTGTAGCCAGATCTCGCACATGCACTTGCTGCAGTTGCAAGTTTTTATCACTGTTATTTGTGATAAACTTAGGTATGAACTATCATGTCCTTGAGGAAGGATAAGCGAGTTAGCGTTCGTTCGTGAGAGGCGGAAACTTTTCGCGTGGCGCATGTTTTCTTTATAATCTTTGTTGTGCCTTTACCGAAAAAAGGGAGAGCTTTGACTGTGAGATTCATTCTTTTCGAGAGAGATTTCGTTTAGTTTTGGGAGTACAAACGTATTTCTATCGTGAATAATTGGTTATTCACATGAATGCAATCGATTTAAAATCTAATTTTCGTATGAAAACCTCGTAAAAACGAAACAACAAAACACACACACACACACACACACACAAAAAAAAAAAAAAACGCAAATTGTTGATTGTATAACATTCCAAATTTCAATCTTGCTATAAGACCATCCGAAGAAATGAACGATGAATTAAATTATGAGCATAAATTTATATGAATAAAAGTGTATATCACAAAAGAAATTACGACGCCACCTATTAGTTAGATGCTGAATCTTTGTGCATTTTACCTATTCAACTAACTGAAGGTATTGTATAGATAGTAAAATCTGCAACAGGAATACAGTTTATAGAACTTTTGAAAAGTCCCTCGTAATTTTGTGAATTACATTTTTTTGAGGATTTTTTTATTTAATTTTTAACATCGATCTAAAATATGTAAAATATTAAAATAACCGTTTGTGAGTTTTCACTTTTTTTAAGTTAGATAAACAATGAAATAAAAATGAAAGGAGATAAATTTGACAAATAATAAATATTTTCAAACGTAAGTGTTATTCCGACATAATTTTATCATTATGTCGTCCGTTTCGATATTTAGATCTATACAATACATAATATAATACAATTTAGATATTAACAATAGTTTAAAGTATACACAGAAAAAAAAAAAAAACCTTCCTTTTAGTCGCTCAATATTGGACACATCAACAAGACCCTAAAATAATACTCCTGAGGGATGATTGAATATGTCTAATAGTAGTAGAATTAAAATAAAAGGAAGAGTTATGAACTGTGATACTTCACAAAAAAGTCGTTTGTGTTATGCTAAGTAATCCATCCCCCCCTTCTCCATGTCGATGTTTTTGGATGCTCTGATCTAACGAAAACAGCATTTCATGCTTGAAGTCTATGATTCCCAGATAGATAGATAGATAGAGAGAGGCTGTTCTTTGTACACGTGAATTATTGGAGTAGCCTTCCATAGTAATAGTTGAAGCTAAATAAGAAGTAGTTGGACCCATTCAACACCAAGCTACGAAGAAAATAGAAACTTCCCTAAGCAGGAAAAGAGACCCCCACTAAGAAAGGGACTCTTTTATAAGGAGAAAAACGCGTTTTATCTTTGCGCAGGATCTGAGATGGTTTTGACAACCCCACCATGACACTCACTTCTTCGCTAAAAGACTACTGTAAGCTCTGATACCTTCGTGTTCAGCCGGTGTTTGCTCTCAAGGCTGGGACTTTCATTGAATCTTGGAAGTAGAGGAGATAATTTTCTTTAGAATAATCACATTCCACTCCGTCACTAAGATTCTGAATGATACCTAAAGTCTCCTGTGGCTTAAGAAAGAATTATAGAAATAGCTGCTTAGTTACAACCGGATGGTGTTGAACTGATAAGTGAAAAAAAATGGTCCTGAGTGATCTCATTTTATAAGTAACACCAGTACCGGTTTTCCTATATCGCGTATCCCGCCGATGATTTTCATCTCCCGATGTGAGACCACTAGTCTGCTTATTGGAAACCTCAAGTCTCCAGTGTAGAGCCTGCTCCCCGTGTCAATTGATTTTCAGCTCACCTCATGTTATTAATAGGTTTACAATATTTCTTAGGTGATTAAATCATCTGAAGATTTTCATAAGCGTGTTCTTAAACCTATTGTTCTCAGTAGAACAAGAATTCATTTGAATGTCAGGCACATTGTGAGAAATATTGCAAGCATTCGTTACAAGTCGACTCACACTTTAAAAAAGGAAATGACAAACAGTTTTGTCAATGGATTTAAAACGTGTGGCTGAACAAAACAGGTGCTTCCACAGATCATGACGTCCACCGCTATTCATCCAACTTTTAATTCCCGTTCCTTTTGTCAAAAAGACCATTTCCGACAGTATTTTTCCATTGATGTGGGTGTATAACACCTGAGTTTGGTGAACTATTTCTTTAACCGTTTATTTTTGCCACTGACGTTGAAGCCGAGATGAATGCAATTGGTTGTCTACCGTTAAATTATTGAGCACTGTTGCAAACTGTGGTACAGTAGATGCGTGCTTGTGGTAACTCTATAACCGCACAATTTCTGACTTGCGGACAACAGTTGGTAGCGTGATTATCCCACAACTGCAGAGAGCCTTGAATAGTAGAAATGTCAGCTGCTCGTGGTCATTATTGTTGGCAGAATTATTTATTGTCGAAGTCTCCTCTGCGTTCAGTCACGCGGGTTAGAATCACAACAATCGCGTTTGCTGTTGATATCTGGAACGCTAATGTACAGAAAGCACACGTGTCCGGTCGATTAATGCAGTTAGACTTTTTGATTGTATTTTCAACGCACGCTGTGTCGTCTGTGTATACGAAAAAAAAAAAAAATTCTCTATCAGGAATGCTACGATGGTGGGGAGTTAATATCCAACTTTCACTCGAAAAACGGTGCGCATACAAATAGCATCTACATTATCGACAATTTATATTCAATTAGTTGTTTACATACGATCGTAATTGAATCCATTGCTTTAAATACTTCCCACACATCATAATGAGAAAATAGGATGCTATTAATTACAACAATCTATTCTTCAATGTCTTTTGACTAGATGACGTAACAATATCACAAAGTATAAGCCAATGATCATTCACTCGATTTTACCACTAACCATTGTTAGGTTTACTTAACATAACACTATCTAGTGAACACTGTGTTGCATTGTTCAGGGAAAAATGATAATATAACCAGCAGATAAGGCATATTAGAAAACAATGCACAACTATATCAACAATACCATCCAAAAAAAGGATAAAAATGGGAAGAGAGAAACAAGCCGAGATTAACGAAAAGAGTCAGAAAGAAAGAGACACGTTCTAAAAGATAAGGTCAAAAACAGAACATCTCAGCTTTCGACACCTTCTTTAACAGCGGCAGGAAAATGTTTCTTCAAGATATCTTTGCTTGCCGAGACTCCGTCATTAAGAAAGGGTGTGACATCTCGACACTCTCTTCCGAGGCGCGTCGGCGAGTGAATAATGACTCTGTCCGAGGCTGCCTAATCTCCCCCGACTTAATCTCCAGCAAGAACAGTTTGTGTCGGCGTAGTCCCAGCAGTTCACTTGGCTGTCGGGGCTCAGCTTTAAGCCACATGTTGATGCCTGGTAAGCCGCCCGTGCGCACGACACAATGGGCTTAAACGCCTCTTGCCGACGAACGAACGAACGCGCAGTAAACGCTCTAAGTAGTTCGCCAAATACTAAGCGGTGCTGAAGGACTTGAAGGAGAGAGAGAAAAAAAAAAAAGCCTTCCCTTGGCTCCAGTGAGATAAGACAACCTAATTATGTTCGCTAATTGGTTCGCCTGCTCTACCACTAAGTGGCCTGTTTGGAAGGATTTATCTATAAAGCCCCCCGCAGCGACACGACCCGAAAAAAAAAAATTTTTGACTACGTCAGAAACGGAGGTACAGTAAATTGAACTAATTCGGAATGTATAAATGAAAATATTGGCATACTGGCTTAGTTAATATGCAACAGCGAACCTCCTTGTCTAATGTATCTAATGACAACACATAATTGACTACTTTATTCCTTCAGAAAAATGCCCGAGAATCTTAAGGTGATTAAAATTAATGTAATTGTATATTCTACAAAGTATCTCCCATACCAACTTCAATTACAGGATCGCCAGCATTAAAACCTTATCCTTGTTCTTAGATCTACCACTGATTACAATATTGTTGTGGACGGTTGATGGCAACTTGGGAGAATATAAACGTTGGTCTCTTGTTTCTGATACGGGATGTACTTTTAATACCTGAAATTAATGTAATGTGGAGCTCCTTGGGATGTGTTAGTAGCTCACCGAGGACATTTAGGCGATAGCGTACAAAGAGAGATGATTGTACAAATGGGAGTATTCACTATTTTATGTTTACGGCATCTGTTGAACACAAGGCGAAAGAGAGGTATTATGCGGAGTGTTTTTATTGTTTTTTTTTTTTAATCATTCAATCTGCAAATTCGCTGTAGGTGTGTGACTATAAAAAGAATATTAAACATACTGGTTTATCCTCATCTTTAATGAGGATGAGAAACCTCATCCTCATCAAAGGATGAAGTTTCTCCACCGAAAACATCATACTTCTGATGAAAAGGGAACGATACTGTTTATCACGTGACTCTCACTCACGAAAGGTTGCAAACCTATAGTATATTAGCATCGTCGGTGGGCTAAGGAATTTTTTAAAATATTTTTTATTAATTTTTTTTTCTCCCTCCAAGCCACATTTAGACTTTAGGCCTCCTATTAGGCAGGGCATTTGTCTCACACTGGGCGATTAATGTATACGTCACAACCTGTGAATAAACAGTACATTGAATATCCATCAATCCATTTTACACTATTCTATACATAGGAAAGATTGCTTTCAATTATCTTCTACTAATAAGACCCGCGCCTGCGCACATGCACACACAAAATGCAACATTATGGTTATTCTACTGTTTTAAAAAGAATTTTTCGTATTTAAACTGGACAATAGTTTGAAAACTACCAGATAGAAAAATGCTGTTAAAGTTCTTCGTTCGACAGTTCATCTGAAAGTACAGACTGCGTGTTTGTGATGTACAGTAGGGACTCGGACCAGTGACGTGCTAAAATCTTTTCTCACGTTATGTTGGAATCGGAGGAGAGATTTAGTATTTGCATGAACTCCCATCAGGCCTCAAAGATATTGCATCCGTGATAAGTGATTAGCAGATTTACAAACGCAAACATTGATTCCCGGGGGGGGGGGAGTCTCATCATTTAGGATTATGTCATTTGTCTTCAATATCCAACTGATGAACGTATCATTGAAATTCTTACGGCTTTTCTTTATTTCTTTTTATTTGTTTTTTTTTTCCTTTTAATCAAATGCTCAGTGCACCATGTCACGCATGAAGTCCCTCAGAGTTTAATAAGAAAAATAAAATCCTTTAATCTGTGACTTAAATTATCAACTTAAAATTAAAAGTTACCTCTGGAGTCAAACCAGAGGTAAATTTTAATTTTAAGTTAATAATTTTAAGTTAACCCTGTTGCATTAATTAGCTGTAAGCCTCCTCGGTGGGGGGAGGGGGGAGGGGAGGAGTCTCAACCCGTCCTAGAATAGGATGGACGAGTAGATATGATGATACGCAGCAAAAACAACGACCCACAGAGGAAAATGAATTTTCTGGTCATAAAAAAAATTAGACTTCTTGTTGTTGTTTCTGTGCCCTTCTTATATTCACTCGGTAATGATGACATCGCCCTTTTTCTTAGAAAGATCTGGGTTCGAATCCCGTCTGGGACCGGAATAACTTTTATAATAGCTTCCTACTGAAGGAGAGTCACTGGTCTAATACGAAAGGTAAGACTCACATCTCAGCAGCTTTTTTTTTTTTTTTTTTTTTTTTTTTGCAAAATAGAGAAACCTTCCCGAAGAAACATCCAATTAAAAGACTAGTCCCGTAGCCTTAGCTGCTTTCTTCGTAATTCAAAGCAACCCAATCAAAACTTGAACCCTTCTTACTCCACGAATTTTGTTTCCTGCAACTTCGTTTTCCCAGCAAGTTGGCATTCACTTGAGGATTGATCATCATCATCATTGTTTCTGGAAATGCATGCAATAATAGGAATTAATAGTAGGAATGAACAAATTCGCATCTTTCCAAAGGAAGGAGGGGGAGGCAAAAAAATTTGTATAATCGCTTGTAAACTATCAATGAACAATACTGATCAATTATTATCAAAAAATAAAATAAGTTCTGGATACCCAAACTGTCTCTTTCCAATCGCCTTTTGTTTCAGGTGCAGCATTAATTGAAACAGATTAAATTACGCTCCTGACCAGAATTATAAAATGATTTCGGTATCATCAATAACTGCCTTTCCCCCTTGAGACAAGTTAAAAAAAACTATCAAATCAATGACGCATTCAGAAGTTAAAATATATTAGAGAAATTCCGCTTCGTTGACAGCTTTAGTTTACTCTCCATCTTCCGAGACGCAAAAGAGACCTCCCATGAAAGTTTTTATTGATATAACTTTGTTTATTAAAGGTTAAAAGATCTTCCTTCTACAGTGAAATTTCTTACAGAAGTTCTCCCATCGGGACTACATGTGGTAAGGAAGTGTCGTGTTATTGCTTACGGCAATATGCTAGAAGGGTCAGCAGCTTTCTGGCTCTTTCTTTTCCTTCGGTCTTCCTGTTCTCTTTTCCCCCCCCCACACCCCCATCTCCTCTTCTAGCTCAGTCCAACTGCTTTTAACCACGCTTCACTGGTCAGATGTTTATTTCAATGTGGAACAAGCGATGAGTTCACATAAGAATGTTATTCGCTTCTCTACGGAGGGGGGAAGGATTTTTATCCTTCCGGAAGCTGATTTTTCATTCCACAGAACAGGCAAACCAACAAGAGCAACACATACAATTAAATTAATTGTTGTCTCTTCCATAATTCAAAACAATTCACAAAGATTTTGCCAACAATCAAACATTCACGTATGACTCTCATTATAAAAAAGCAACAATAGAACCAAATATTTCTTCGTAGTAACACATAGGCATGGTATTCTACACATCTGATTCCAATTAATAGACAACACTACTATTTACTCTACTATTAATTGTTGCTCACCGGTCATCTCCGGATCTAACAAAACAGGAAATGTTTAAACTCAGCAGGATAGTGTTATCGAGTATGATAAAACATCTCTCCCCTCCAGAAAAAAGGCGTACATTGATTCGATTATAATTATTAACTAGAACTTGACTTTTTTCTATTACGTTTCAGTTGGTTCCGCAGTTGAGTAGATCGTTGACTCAGTTAAGAAGTTTCCTGCAGGAATAAACTTGGATTTTTAATGAGGAAACTCGACAAAACCGACTGTAAATCACGTATGACTACATATGAATACATACTAGTTAGAATTAGACGCACTGCCTCTTATCTAGCACGCCGTGGAAATGCACTCCATCTCTCCGATGATAAGAGGTTGAGACCAGGTTTTTACACTTCCAGAAATTAAGGCTTTAGTGAGTACTGCCTATTCGCTTTGGGGAATGAAAAAGGGGATTTTGGAATCCCTAGAAAAATTTTTCGAGATATTCCAATTTTTGTTTTGATCGGAGCAGTTGCAGGGACACGATGAAGTGTGTTGGAATTATATGTTACGATAACTCCTCAATAACTCAAATTTTGGCAAAATAATTCGAACTAATATTAATATCATTGGATGGATGGTATTTGGCATTTATAATGTCTATTAAAATTTGTGAAATCGATTCAGTTTTGGTTTCAGTCCGACTATGCAAATCAAAACTGCGTTGTTGAGTACACAAGCCATAAACGGTTGACAACGTCATAAACACGCTATAATTTTTGCACACATAGTTGATTCATTGAAAAAAAAAAGGAATACCATTCAATGGTTTTGAATAGTGTAATACCATAGACATCACGATAGTTCTTGAGAAAACAATGAAAATATGAACAATGAAAAATTGACTACTTCAGAGCCATTGATTCTGAGTTAGTAATTTCATTATTGTTGTTAAATCAGTCTTAGACGAAATATTTCGAACAAATTGAATTCATAGAAATATTTATTTATTTTGTCAAAACAATGGCAGTGATAATTTCTCTCAGAATCGGGGGATTTAATTAAATTTGTATTTAGGATCACTGTTAAAATTTGTTCGATTTACTTGAACTGTTTTGAATTAGGCAAAACAGTATTATGTGCGTACTGCACTGGTCAAAACGGTTCAGTGGCTAAAACAATGAATGACGTCACAACAGAAGAATGTGATCAAAAAACGTGCCTTTTTCTGTGACTGTCTTCAGTCATTTCAATCTCTCTCTCTCTCTCTCTCTCTCTCTCTCACACACACACACACACACACACACACACACACACACACACACACACACACACACACACACACACACACACACACACACACACACACACACACACACACACACACACACACAGAGAGAGAGAGAGAGAGAGAGAGGGAGAGAGAGCCAGGACATAACTCTTCAATATTTACGAGGTAAGGGCAAAACCATGGACTCGATCTATTTCCCGTGACACATCGAAATTAATACGTTTTAATAATTAACAACAATGAAACAAAAATAAGTACTTGAAATATAAAAAAAATTAACAATGAATAATAAATAAACTGAAACCTAAATGCGATGTACGTTGAATTTAATAATTCAAAAATAAGGTTTTGTATGCCAGGAAACTATTTCATTATTGCAAAAGGATTCGGGATAAGTTGGAATGTTTCGAATTAAGCCCGAAATATTGCCATCTCCGAACTGATTAGGAACCTTTTGGTCTAGATCAGCGAAACGCTGATCTCAGCGTTTCGCTGATCTAGACAATTTTGGATTTTGAAAGTTGTGCCCATTAAAATTTATGTTAATTCACAATGATCTTAAGGGGATCATTTTGGGGACAACCCAAAATGTCCCAAAATGTCCCATGATCCTAAAAGAGTTAGGGATCTTGGTTGACGGCATCTCTCTCATGATCTGGGAATCTAACCTCACAGTGACCCCTCTGGCCCCAAACTGACCACACACACACACACATTGTCCATGATCGCAACATTCACCCGAACAGACCTGGGTCTGCTACGATAACAACATCACAGTCACTGGCACCAAACAGAATAACTCGCAGGGACAGCGACTATGAACACATGTGGGCGCACAATTTTACTGCTGTGAATTAGAATTGAAAGAATGGTGCAGAATCTGTCTTAATAAAGTGCAACAACCATTTCTCGACTTGATATTGTGAAGATGTTTGAGGATTACAGCGAGAATGGGAACCTTTATTAGAAAACAAAAAGTCGCTCCAAGGAGGTATTCATTCAGTCCTCAGATTGTTAAACGTAAAAAAAAAAGTGATTAACCTTTCCCACAAAAATCTGCTCAGAAGCGTAGAAACAATTTTTTTTCACATTTATCAAAAAAAAAAAAAAACGTTTATTCAAAAATATTAAATCTTGCATATTATAAAACGTACCTAAAAATATAAATGGACTGATTTTCGTATACTGAAGTAATATCAGCACTTTATTTTATAATTTTTAAATAATAAAATATCATAAGTTATAAAATTGCAGTCTACATTTGGAGACTTCAGTGTGGAAAGCTACAACAGGAAATAGACTTAAAAATGACGTAATAATAGTCGATTTCTTACTGCATTGTTTCTAGCTATTGTTCTACTTTGTGATAAATACTACCTTTTTCGCATAAGTTTGGGAATGTTCTATCTAAAAAAAAAACTTCCAAGCATTAAATATATTTATTATATTATGTTTTCGATACTTATTCTATTTTTAAATACTACTCAATAAATTGTTCAATTTGCATCTGTGCTGAACTCTGTTAATATCATCAAGACGTAACATTCCAGCACCATCAGTAGCGGAGGAGTGCGTAGTAATTCAAAAATCACCATGAATAAAAGCGCCCTCTACATTCATTTCATCTCTCTTATCATCATCTGCCTTCTTCCTCGGTGTCTGTGCTTTCCTCGGACTCCCAACTTCATAATAAGGTTAATTAAAGAGCTAAGAAACTTTTCGTTGCACTTGATCGAGACTAGCTTGTAAAACCTTCGATAATCTTGTCAATTTGGGCGCGCGACTCTTTAGTTTGTCCGAAAACCTAAAGTGCGCCCTCATGCGGTCATAAGAATCATTAATACTTGTTAGATGACAGTATAAGTGGAACACTGAGAAATACGACGTCCTCTAATGGGAATAAATGCGTAACGGGCGATAAATTTTTAATATTCATGATGTGCACCTTGCGAGGGTGGTAATTATAATTAAATAAAAAGGAACACTAGATATGTAAATGTGCAAATCAGCTAATATATATTTCAGGCAGGAGCAAATTAAAATGCGGACATTCAAGGCAAAGTTGCAGAATCCACACAAGGCTTCAAGTGCTTTTGCTAATAAAAGGAAGACAGACTGCTTTTGAAGTTTAAATTAGAAAATAACGGTATCTTTCTTGTTAAGACTGTCTCTCGCTAAATGTAAAGTTCTTGAGAAATTAACGATATTCCATAGTTTTGTTCACGATCACATTAACATCGGAGATTTGCATTCACTTTCACTATGCCATCGTGCATTTCACATTAATCCCATCGCTGAACTTTACACAGCGGAGTGTCTTGGCACACTTTAAACACCAAAGTAATTTTAGTGTTAAGTCCTCCATAAAAAAAAAAAAAGTGTTTCGTCTTCCGTTGCATATTTGTTAGTTACCTTCCGTGTTCACCTCACGTGCCAGCTGGTTTGATTATTTTAAAAACACTTCAAATTGATAAATGCTTACATCAAAGTTACGAGGAGAAATGTGTTAGTCATGTAACCAATGCTAAGCTCGTTTAAAGATATTTTTGGAAATATTTCTATTAAAGATAGAAATCATTAAAAAGAATTGAAAGAGTTAAAAGTTTGGCTGTTTAGAAGAATCCTTTCACTTTAATTTAAGAGCTTCGGGAAGGGGGGGGGGGGAAATGATCATTTTTTTTTTTTACTTTATTTTACTTTCATTTTTAAATAATCAAGAAAGCCCGTAAAACCGAAAACAAACAAACAAACAAAAAAATCCGAACCATAGATAGTTGGGATTTCTTTTTTTTTTTTTTAAATAAATAATTTTTTTAATCAATAGATATAAGGAATATTTTAAAATTTAGATAAATTAGTAAGTCTCTTAAAATTGCAGGCTTTGCTGCTACAAACCAGCCGGAGAACCAAGTAATGATAGACGATATATTAACATAATGATCTCGCATCATTGGGCCGATATTCATTTATAATCATTGACCAATGATTATAAATTTAAAAAAAATAATAACTACTTAAGACTTTCTTTAAAAATATAGAATTTATAATCATATCAAGACCTTTGCAATTGAAATGAGGTAGCCAGTCACATAGAAAGATAGCAGAGTTTTTCTTTCTCGGAAACTCGGGTTTTTCATCCCGCAAAGCAGGCAAGCCTATCAGAAGAACATGCTTAATATACAGACATAGGACAATGGGGGATAAGGATTAATTATCCTGTTTCATCGGATCTGATTTCGAATCTTTGCATGATAAGGTGTGAGCCTACGTGTAAATGTAATAAAAATTGACGCTATTTTAAATGAAATTTGTTGACACTTTTGCCCATAATGCCTCTCTCTCTGTAAAAACTGCGCCAAGAACAGTAAAGTGCTGCCACCTGCTGTTAAGAAAAAGTCTATGATTGTGAAATACGTGAATATGAACTGTTAATCATTTTTTCAAGGGCATCTCCTAGTAAAATGTTTGGAAGAATAAGAAATGTAGATAAGAACAAAAATGGATGACAACCGGAACAATAGCATTCTATCTTTTGGCAGACATCACGCATACATTAATGTCACAAATGGTCTTCAGGGCGGACTGTCAAGGATGTTGCCAACTTCATACTTCCAGTCGTTTTAGTCAGTCCAATAAATCCTCAGGGACGAATACGAATACACAAAGTCAAACGGAAACAGACTTGATGTACATGAGAATCCATGAAATCGAACATGACTGACTTTAAGAAAGGGAAATCCCGTTTTAGATTTAATCTTGTAAACAGTCACTCAGCTAACCTTCTCCTTTCGAAAAGTCGTGTTTTACTGAGGGATATTTTTATTCATTTTTATTTTTGAAAATTAATTCCTGCCTAGCGAGTAGATCATGCACGACAACTTGATGTCAAGGTTTATCTGAGGCACATTATTAATATTTTTCTCTTGAAGGGTGTCGTTAATACTATCAGCATTTAAATGTTCTCTTGTCCATCGGTTGCTCCAAGGAATAAAAAAAATTCAAGAACAGGATTACGAAATAATTTCAATGTAAAACTTACAAATGATGTTCACTGGTGCCCATGATGTCCAGTGTGCATAAACGGAAGTTTGTATTGTAAAGGCCTGGGTTGGAATCCCATCCAGGAAGCGAAAGGTAAGTTAGCCAGCCTCATACAATTTTCCCTCCCTGAAACATGGTTTTTCTTCCCACAAAATAGGCAAACCTGCCAAAAGAAAACACGCCATTTACAGACAACACAGTTAGAATTAAGCACCCTATCGTCGTGCAGTATCAGGTTCATAATATGTCAAGTTACTTAGCAGTAACAGGCCATTGGGCCTAATACGAAATGGAAGAAGACGAGCAAGAATTAAACATGTGAGTAGAAAAATATTCCCCTTTAATAATAATAAAGATTTATTCATTGATAGATTATCATTTGCCGCCATCCCCAACCATTTATCAGCATTTTTCTTCCCCGAATTGAAAGGTGTTTATCTTAAAAGCAACATTTCCTATAAGTGTATCATTCCGGTTCACGTTGCTTTGTATCAAATAACACACGTGTAGGGATAATATTTTTTTTTTTTTTTTTGCATTTCCTCAGATATGAGGAAATGCAAAAAAAATTATAAAAACGCATGCCATACATCTCAGGAGTAGACTGAGATAATCTATTTGTGTAAAACGTGAACCAGACACGATAGAGCATGAACACACACACACGCTTTCCGATAATGACAGCACACCTGGATGCGGAACCTCATCGGTACTATCTTCCGGGTTGCGATCTGAGTGACACCGGTGGCCATTCTCTCTCTCCGTCTCATACAACCATCCGTCCGTCCGTCTCCGAAAATCTATCTGTGCAGCGCTCTGTCTTATCATTCACGACGAGGTACTTTTGGAACACTGCGGAGATAACACGTGTTTGGCACGAATCCTACTCGCAAGTCACGCTGAGACAAAAGTCCTTAGTTTTACCGCAGTCACGTTCTCGGTTATTTGTGATAAGCCACGACCACGGGGCACCCGTCCGTACTCGCTCTCTGCCATGTGCGGTGACGGCCGGTCGGTAGGTCGCTACCGCGAGACTGTCTTGTCTCGCACACACACACACACACACAAAAACACATACGACATTCCGGCTAGCGCGCTCTTATACCCGAGAGGAAGAGTGCGGAGAAAGCGAAGCACAAGATCAAACAGAACGCGGTATGGCACCGAAGACGATTGCGAGTACATTTCCTCGGGAACACAAAATGCGGACTGTGATTCAATTACGGGCCTCGTTAAACGCCCAAGTCGCGAAAGAACGCCGGAGATATGCCGACATTTCTTTTCGGTCGCCCGGTTTTTCTTCGGAAACGAAATTGCACTCCTTTCATTGCGTCCCGATTTGATGGGTGATGTCGCTTCCCTCAAGGCACGTAGTGGAGGTCATGTCTGCGGCTACGGAAGAATGCACGGTCGCGGGTATGTAATATCTCCAAAGTTGAGCATTTGCTGTTTGTTCTCTTTTCTTTTCATTCTCCCCCCCTTCTCTTTTCTTAGTGTTTCTCCATCTCTCACTCGAAAGCTATTACTTAAGACGTGGAGACATACCCATCGGTAAGAGCACTCAGATGTGACAACAGCCACACGGAATCCGCTACAAAAGAGGACAAGTCCCGCTACGTAAACATAGCGAATATTTTCGTAGTGACTGGCGAATTAACGTAGTTCACCTGTGCTCCAATTCACTTGAAAATGGATGAGGGTGAACTCGAGTGTTCCGCTGAAAAGGGTTTTTAAAATTAGTTCTTTCTTGAAATATAGTCATCCATGTCGTATATTTTATTTATAATTTGCACAGAGAACAATGGAAGTTTTTTTGGCTCAATAGTTTACCTCGATAAGGTTCCATCGGATATTCGATGCATCAAACCAGAAACACTTTAGTTTAACAGGAATATGATGGTAATAAAATGGTACTTATGCGAATTAAACACGTTTCTATAGATTTATCCAAGTTATACTTGCCTTAATGGAATATAAGGAGGTTTTGTGTATTGTTAGTATTAGTTTGAATTCACCGAATTAACTAAGGCATTGAGACCAGCATATCATTCTCTAAACGGTTTGTTCTCCAGCCAGTCTGTCTATAACGCTGAGTAATTTGCAACTCTTTCAAATAGATCGGATAGCGCACTCCCAGATAAAAAGTTGCTATAGATTCCGCCTTCTAAACGGGATTCGAGCCAATTAAAAAGTCATCGTTCCCGTCCGTATTACTATGAAAAATAGTGTTTCAGTTTAACAATGCAATATTGCACAGTAAAAAATTTTAAATTAAAAGCTGGTTTAAGTTCGTAAATTTTCAGACCAAACAAGAGCTAAACTTGCTGAGAAGTTGTAATGAAATTGACCAGGTTACGGATTTCAAGGGTTATTTAATAAATATATATAAAGCTCTATTTGTATTTTATGTTTCGTTTATGGTGTTATGATTGTAATTGCTAACTTGGTTGGCTGAGTAAATAGCGTATTATTTCTCCATCTAACAGGCTATAGCTTTGAATCTCGCGGTGGGTTTCGTGAATGTCTTTAGATGAGAAATGAATTTCACTGGCCGATGTGAGACCACAAACTAAGATAAAATAAACTTGTATTTATATATAAGATAATTATATAAGATAAGATAAACTTGTATTTATAGTTTTATTTATACGCAACCTCTAAAAAAGGCACTCGCTTAATTCTTCTTTTCACTCCTCAATAACGGACGTCTTCCGTTAATTGTAATGATGCCAGCTTTCTTTTTTTTGTAAAGCAACTTTTGTGATGAAGGCTTGCATTACTCCTATACCACACGCCAGTCAGTCTAAATTTTACCTGACCTTTTGATGCTTTAGTCTGGTAAGAAGTCTTCTACTGGCAAGTTAATTTCAATTAATAATTGGTTGAGGAGTAAGTGGGGAAAATATAACCAGATATTTACTACGCACAACAACTTGAAAGTTCAGGATGTGCTTCACACAGTATTGACTGATAAAATATATTACATCTCTGTTAGTAAGGTAGGGTAGGATAGGATAGGTACGTGCACGACTTCCGCTTGATGGGTTTACAATATGGCTGAAAACAACTCCTACAATTTATCGTAAACACTAAATAACAGCGATTATCAAATTAAAATAATTTAAAACACAAATATTAGAATAAAATCATGACTGAATGTGTTATAGGTAATACGTTAAAAATATTGATTTGTCTGCATACGCGAGATAGGCAGAATGTTTGGTTTTAAAAAAATCCTATTTTAAAAAAAAAGTATGTTTGTGAAACGAGTATAACTTCTGTATTGTCGATATCACTTCAAACGTCTTTCAACAGATTTTCCCTTTTGATATATACCAAGATGGTCAAGTACTGTATAGGCAAAATCACAAATCCAAATACGATTTAAATGGATCTAAACCTAGCGTGATGCCACTGAAACAATCCATGCTTTCCCGTGAGACATTTGAAGAGTTCAATTGTCTCTGAATCGAAGAGAATATACTGACACTACAAGGGATAATATTCTTCTGGAAACGGATTGAAGATTATGGCCGATTGAAAACAGAGCGTCTAATTACATTAACTAGATGTTCAAAATATATTTATACATTTTATAGCACTGTGAAATTGGTAATGATTTTGTTTCAGCCAGATGTATTCATCGCTTTTTATCCATCTAACTGCAGCATCGCCAAAAAAACACTCGATTATTAAAAAAAAATGAACTATCAAATACCAACAGTTGATTGATAAATTCATTGGCTACTACTACTAATAAAAACACGAATATTTTATGTCTTAAATAAAACTTTTGCTTTAAAAATGTTTTTGTTAACGTTGGAGTTAAAATTCCTGTTGAAGCTCGTATATTATATAGTAAAAGAAAAAATTCAGAAAAAAATTATTCGTTTTAATAATTGATAGAGATGTCACGCAAAACACCGATTGAAACAAATCTCTTAATTTGGTGATCCGCACACCATAGGAAATGATAGCATCACTCATATCTAAATGTGTAATTCCACGCCTATCTGTTACACAATGGCAGAAGATTTCGCATTTTTCTCTGAACGAAAAAGGAACGCCACTTCGCGAGTTATTAGCTAACAACGATTGCGTCACGTTCCACTTGATAATTAAAATTACTGAATATGTATGAATATTTTGCTTTAATTAAATACTCTCAGCATCAGGAACTTCGTTGCTGCAAAGTCTTGTTATTAAGTAGACTCCTTAATAATAGCAACAACCTTCTCACTAAGAGAAGGCATACGAACATCGCATGCGTTCAATCGAAATGAACTTAAATATGTATTTAAAGGCGTCTTCTTTAGAGATATTCGAAGTTCGTATTTCGTATACAAATATTCTTAGGGGTTTATTCAACTATTTCTTGTATAAATTTTCGGATATTCAGAGTGCTCTAAATAAGTTATAAATATAACTGAAAACCAAACAATACAACGATTGCATCATCAAATTTAATTTAGTTTTTGATTTAGCTGATTATTCATAGGAAAGAAAACAATTATCGTTTGTAAAATATTACACTGTCACGATGACCGGATAGATGCATTAAAAAAGGAGGGTTCAGATAAAAGAACCCAAAATGAAATTGATGCGGGGTAAATTAATACACCAGGTTAGATCCGGGTTTGTTCTTTTGCTAGTGATTGTTGGCTCTTCGGTTTTATGGTGGCTAGATGTCGATAGAGTTTCACGGAGGTATCCCGATAAAATATTTGAAATTTTGAGTTAAAAGAACTGACGCAAGAAATTTCAAACTGCATGATAAGAATAAATACGCTTTCGATTTTGTTCACAGTAAACTCTGACTTGAGATGAAAGTTAAGAACTTTTGACTTATAACACTTAAATCCAAGTCTTTTATTCGACTACTTTATAATGCACTTAATAAATTTACTTGACTCTTTAAAAAATCAATTCTTTCTCTTCATGTAATAGAAATCATTTGAATAAAGCATTTATTCAAATGATTTCTATTACAAACTAGCAAATATGTGACATTTTTTATACCTATTTTTCCCGCTTGACTTTTTGTAGGATTTGTTTTTAATTTCTTTTTCAAATAATGGATGTGCATCTAATTTTAAATCTCATTTCTAACATGATATGCCTCAAATGTGAATTATGATACTTCTGGCATCATATTCGCCCGATGATTGAAGATCCTTTCATGGGTGAAAAACATTATTAGAGAAAGATACAGAGGTATAATATTTTGCTTATAAATTATGCAAAATAGTCACCTTTTAAAACCAATTACATTTCTGAAAAGTTCTGCGAATTTTAAAGAAATGTTAATTACATGCATAACCTCATTAAAAGTATTAGAACTGGGCGGAAAAACCTCGTGTGCACAGTTCCAGGTTTTTGTGCATCTCTTTCAGGAAGAGCTCCTTCTTGGAAAAGCCAGAAGCACATTTTCGTTTGAATTTACTCGAATCTCGGCAAGGATGATAGGAAAACATTTCTGTGTGTTTTCAGCTGGAGTTGCAAATTGGTCTCATGTGGCGACCGGACCGGAGTTTTTTTTTTTTTTTTTCTTCTGCAGAAAAAAGTGATGAACTGTCCACTCAGCATAGGCAATCCTAACTGGGTTCTCCCCAACATAATTATAAATAGCAACATTAAGAAGCACCATGTACTCCAATGTTTTCCTTTAAAAAAAAAAGGAAAACTTTGGGAGGAGGAAACTATACGAATAACTCTAGTTTCTGAAATCATTAGGGAATGTTTCTTTGAGAAATCTTTTATCTTCTCAGGAACGAAGTAGATAAATCATGGACAGCCATTAGTTTACAAAGACACTGCACTTAAAGGCGAATATTTCTCATAGATTTTAATTCCGATAACATGAAAACTGATACGAGAACACACGTGATTAATAGATAAAAATATATATTCACAATCCACTTCGCTTGTTTTATTGACGGATAGAGTGGATTGTGGAGCGGTGGTGGATTCTATAAAAATCCTATAATAAAAAATCTCTTTTAATAGATAGTGGAGTCGACAACCGGTAAGAAAACAGTGGAAAAATAAGCGCTAATAAGAAATTAGAATAGAGGATCAGTAAATCTAGAGATCTTTTTTTTTTTTTTTTTTTCACGTTTCGGTGGTATATAATTATGTGCTGTTCTATCATAAGGCAGGTCAGATAGAACTGATTTTTTTTAACTTTCCACCCGATATTACTTGGACTGGCTAAATTTACTCATTACAAAGGACCCCTCCCAAAACTTGTTCTGTCACTCGATGTGGTCCATACTATCATGAAAAAAAGATAAGTAATTCTTCTTTGTGAGCAACACGCAGATGTCGAAAGTAAAGTGAAGCGTAAAGCCAAGTTTCGCACGCACGCAACTGATGTTTAAATGACAGTGCAAGTAGCACTAATGAAGCCGATCTTTGTGTTCAATAGATGTGTTTCTACCCTAAAGCTTTGTGAATACAAATGACGTTTTTCCAGTGTGGGGAGGGGGGAGGGGATTGCAGGAAATGTTACCTCTTGACAGTTTGCACATAATCACCACACCTGCTTCAACGCAGAGTACTACCTCCGGAGAACTCACCAGTGACATTAAGAGAACTGGCCGTAGAACTGTCACGGCATACACACACAAGATAATGTATCGTCGTTGGTCGCCTGGCGTCCTGATGACGGTGTTTGAAACGTTATTTGCAGTGAGTGAGTGAAAGGGGGGGGGGACGAACAGGGAATAAGAATAACATGTTGCTGCCTGGTAAGGTCGTCTGATTGGATAATGAGTTTGTCTTCCTAGGAAGGATTGCAAACAAAAGGCCTTCTGGTGACAAAAGGTCCCGGATTGTTACCTTATCGCATGCTATCGATAGGAGCAGCAGGCAGCGTTTCTTTTAGGTCACAGTCCTCCCCTTAGATGACCCCCTATTCAAAGGTAGGACCTTTTCTTAGTTGAATAGATCGGTCACGGAATAGTCATTTGCAGCTGTGGCCTTCGATTGGTTAACTCTTTGTGACGTAGGGTGGGGCAAGGTAAAGGCCACCAGTAGGTCGCGTGCTATAATCGATAAATGTTGGTGTAGAGTCACCACTGTGTGCTAGTCCCCACCTAACTTAACACGGCAGTCAATAGTTGCGTCCATTCGCACAGACCACAAGGTAGTGCCTCCCACCCGCGACATGCAACGTCCAATTGAATTCAGTAAAACTTTTCACCGTAACTTTTACGTACCGGCTATTCTCCCTCCTTCTTTGCTATGTTACGTTCTGTCTCTTAAATCGATATCTACATTTACGGGGCGGTAGAACAAGTTATCGGAAGGCTGCGTGTAAGGTCGGTGTTCTCTATTTCTACCGCAGAGAACACTGACCTTACAACTGACAAAGTTACAATCACTTGAGGCACATTAGAAGTACTCGAAGAATTACCAAAAAGAAGCGATAAATTAATGCTACTTTATTTAATAAATAGTTACTTATTTTGACGATCTTATTTCTTTTTCCGGAATCTGTGTAAAAATAATCTGCCACTATATCCCCTTTCCTTATCTAAAATTATATGCTTTCATTTAGCTTGCTTGTTCTCTTTCTTTCTTTCTTTTTTTTTAATTATTTCCTGACATTTCCTGTTGCATTTATAGTAGAAGTGTCTGTATATTCTCCAATCTTCTTATTTGGTACGCTAATAACATGAAATTTATGTATCATATCTTTCGATTGTTTTGTGCTCATAATATCCATCATACACATAACGGAATGTGGGTTCAAGCTTTCTTTAAAGGCTCTGTGAGAATGACTGCCTGTAGGGGAAGAGATAGGCAAAGGTGATCCTACGCCTCAGTGTTCGCGGATAGAGAAGTGGTTTGTCTACTGGAACTGAAACTGAAAAAACAAGCTACAGATACCAGGTAGAAATGTCGATGTACACAAAAGATATAATTAGGATAATGGATTAATTATGGATTAATATATAATTATAGATTAATTAGGATTAAGCCTGGCTAGTCAGCAAAGCTTTGAACATTGGAAACAACAAAGTGTATTAAATTTTTAGACGAAGTATTAAAGTTGGTAAACATGGAAAAATAAGTGATCGTTATGCATTCGTTGATCTTTGGCTTGTACTTAGTCACACATTTTAAGAATCTTAAGATCTTACATTGTGTGGTAAAAAAAAATTGCTGTTTTTAGACAGGTGATATATCCCGAATGAAAATGTCGTAACATTTTTATTTCATTCAGCGATGAGTATTAAGTTTTTGGTTCTTCCTATGTTCTAGTGTACTCGGAGAATGTAAGTTTCTTTGAAAAAAAAAATAGAATTCAAAATATGTGAAGGAAAGATGAAACACAATTTGAAAACTTTTTCAAATGATGGAGAAATGTATCAGAATATTTTAGAGAAATCTCTGTGCTCAAAGAAATATCCAGCGAAATCAGACGGAGGCCACAAGTTTGTTGCCCTTTGCGTTAATTCTGCACCACAGTTTCACAAAATTTAGTTGTATTATTTACCAGACAAAGTTCTTCGCATGATCTTGTTAATCTTACATCAACGCGAGTCTATTTATTTCCATTTTTGACAAAATGTGCCTAAATGATGTGAACAAATGTTGGTCCATTGGCTTCTCAGTTTTATACAATAAGCAGAAATCATAGAGAGAGAGAATACACGTATGACTTTATAAAGCACGTTTATTTTCTATTACTGTTAAATTCAGGCCTCAGGTTATTAGATTAACGGATAAGAAATTAGTGCGTTTTCTTTAATTCTAATATATAGAAAATGCTTTGAATATATGGGAAAAGAATGGACACAAATTTTCCAATGATACATTATCGACGCAGCTTGTATTCTAAAGTCCCAGACAATGTTGCGCGTCATAATTTTAAGCTCGGCAAGAATTGGCCTATCATTCCCGCCCTCCTTTGCGATGCATAGGAGTCATATTTCTTGAGTTGGTATTTAATGTTGTAGTTTTTTTGTGGTGAATGGAAATTGTTATTTTGGCAATATCAATAACTAACCGTATGTCGTACTTTTCGTAATGGTTTATTTCCTATTAATAACTCCCCCCCGTCAAGAAATCCTTAAGCACTATCGACACTCCCGCATTACGTCCATGCTCTGCGGGGAAGTAACATATACAGGGTGAACCATTATTTTTTTATAATTGTTATTTTAATACAATGCTCATCGCTTTCGATATCTTCCAGAATACAGATTCTGAAATTTATTAAGTTTTGCGTACGCGAAATCTATAGCATAATAAAGAACAAAATATCATTCAGATACAATGTTTTGTATTCACGTACTGAAGAATACTAGACTTTAGATTAATTCTTTCAAGTGAAATATTAAAATCTTAAGATCAAATGATAAGATATCAAATACTAATTCAGTTTTTAATATACGAGTGCTAGAAACAAGATGGTAAATAATTTATAAGTCTATAGGTAATTTACTGTGTTTTAAAAGAGTGTGTAATAAGAGACACGGGGGGAAATTATAATTTGTATTCAATTAGACAAGAATTTATTATTAGAATTATCACGAACGTATATAAGGTTTATATCATGTAATTATGTCTGTCCGTATGTCAGAGAATGTTTATGGTAACATTTAATTATAATTTCTCATGATAAAACGAATAACATAAATTCGTGAGGAAATTTAATTATCCTAATTAATTAGCTCCTATCAGCTTTATTTTACATAAAAACTGCTAAATATTTAATGGAATTAAGTTCGCCTTTGCAGTTTTTTTTTAACATTTGTAGGTATGAAGGCGCAATTTCATAATCATTGTAACCTCTTGAATTCTATCATATGTGTATACATCACCATATTATTCAACTCGAATGGTATGGCGCACAGAGAACAGATTTAAAAGCAGTGCGACATTATACAAGAAAGGTTTCGCGTCGTTAGGTTATTCACATTAGCATAAATCAACAATCTTGGGTTGATACGCTATCTTTGGAGGTTCATATTAACGTGTATAATTTTTTAAAATATAAACATCGATAATTCGGTCTTATTGAACGAATCCAATTTATAATATTAATATTTTTATAAACAGAAAAAAAATGACTGAGTGAGTAAAACAGTCGTTATACTCTTCGAATATATATGCCTTTTATATAATATTGTAGGTTATGTTAAAGCTCTGATGATATACCTAGAAATTGGCAAATGCGAGAAAGAATCTTTTTTTTTTTTTTTTTTTTTTGCATTTCAGTTGTTTTCGTTTTTCTTATTCGCCAACAGGATAATGTATATTCAGTCGCATGTGTGAAGATAACTGATAGAAACAAAAAAAAAAACCCTCTAAACTCGATTCCCAAATGTGTAAAAATCCTGCTCGCAGTAATTTTTAAACTATAAAGTAATCGTAGATTATCATAGTTGCAGTTTCATTGTATATGCTTCGAAGTGACTCTCATTTCAAAAAGACATTAAACGCGTTGACAGCATGAGAGTTCGCCTCACTCCCGGCAATATATGGCATTCAATTTTACAGTTACCTTGTCCCATCACTCTAAATTCGCATGTAATCATAGATCAAACTTTCCGTCATCGCTATCCATGCAATACATTGCAGCATTCACTACAGTTTGAAGCAAACATTTACCGGGAAACTATCATTATAACCTTCGTAAACATACTGAAAGTTTTGCCTATAGAAGTCCTTATGCAAACACCGACCTTATGAAATCAGATTAGAATTCCATATTGTTTTGTGGTTATCTCATAAAACTCACCTTAAATTTCCAAGGAAAACACATTTGACAGATACGAACAAAGTGATTTATGTTTATCACTATACTGATTTGGGTTTAAAATGTTCTCTTAAGAAAATCACATGTATAATATTACTATTTTGTAAATATATACAGCTCATTTTGTTTTCCTATCTGTGCCTTTATCCAATATTAACATGAACAAATACTTTTACCACTGTTTTATAGAATATTTCAATCGACATTAAACTTCCCAAAAATAAACAAAAGATCCACGAAATGAGTACAGAATTAAATGCAATAAATAATTCCTACAACTGCTTAAAATTATTTGAAGCGATGGAATATTCAACAGATTTGACGCTTCATCTCAAGGGAATAAAGAAAGCCTCGTGTAATTGATAAATGGGATGAGAATAATAACAATAATTTTAAACCATTAAGAAAACCTCTTCTATTTGCTATATTTCAATTCTTCATCCACTTGTACTATTGTTCTATTATTCTCTCTTGTACTATTGTTTTCATCCACTTGTACTATTGCTCTATTATTCTATTTAGAAAGTTAATAGGAGAAATGTGTAGAAGACCTCTGTATAGTTCATTTATTTCGCTTTTAATTGTTATTAGGTTCACTAATTTTTGTTTTTCTGTATATCATTTTGTGAAACTGCGCTTCTGAAGCGTTTCCATTTCACAAGAGAGAGAAAGAGAGTGAGAGAATGACAGAGAGAGAATGGTGTGAAGCGAAACATTGTCAACACAGACAAAAATAGGAATTACGATTACCGCTAACTTTCGATGATTATTGTGACTTACTGGAAAATTTGTATGGGACTATATCATGCGCCAAAAATCGAATTAATTATAAGAATACCTGCAAAATATCGTTCATATTTATCTCTGAAAAAAGCGAATCCGTTTTGCAATCAAAGCACCACACTGATGTGGTTGGAAGAAGGATTCTAATTTTGTCTGGAATGAAAGGAACAAGTGTAACATTTCAGTTGTGTTAGTTGAAAATATAGCTGCAATTATCGGTAGTTGATGGCAGTATTAGAAATACTATCATCAATGTATCATGCTGGCAGATGAAAACTAGTATCATCTAGTAGTATTAAGGAACATAATGGTCACTTGATATCAAATGAAACTGAATTATTAAAAATGTTAATTAAAACACAAAAAATCAGCACGAACGATAAACAACTTATCGGACAGATTTTCTTTCAATTTTTGACCATCCTTTTCAATTTCGTTAACTTTTTTAAAAACAAACTAGAGAATCGCACTTCCAGAATTTGTCCATCCCATGAGAAACATGTGTCAAGTTTTCGAGATGTTTCTATTAAAAAAAAATAAAAAATAAAAATAATACTGGACTTTCTAGGGAAATTCATTATTCTTGACTACAATTTCTAGATTCATTTGAATCTAGAAATTGTAATTAAGGTTGATGCGCTTTTACAAAACTTTTTATGGTGACAAGAAACTATTTTATCATATACACGTCAAATATTGTATTATATCATTTTAAAAGGAGATTTGCGAGTAACAACTAATCTCTAAACGAATCCCTTCCTTTATAATATAACTAACTATAATAAATCGGAACAAGCAGCGAATTCAAATTGAGTCTTCCGTCATCACAGCTATCGAAAAGAACATCTCGTATTTGCATCCCCATCCGAGTTCTGCCTTGCTTATGACTAACACAATATTCAGATTCTCAGCATGAACTCATTGGTTATACAAGAAACATTTCTTGTCACATGACCTTATTGTCTCAGATAACTTACAAGTTGGCACAGAAAATGCCACGTTCATTTGACTCCATTATTCTTTTCTAGATAATATCAGGACTTATACATTTGTTGAATATTAAAGATCACTCGGTGCATACTCATTGTCGTGAATTGCATTATTTTCTTTTTACACAAACCTTGTTGCCGATCGCCAACCAGTTTTGTTCAAACCATCATATAAGGTTTCGATCACTTGAATGGATGATAAGTCTTGAGGAGATGATTTCTCAGCTGGAGCATATTTGATTTCATAATTCTTATTCAGATAATTCTACAACCCTCATATCAACACACTCTGATAATAACAGATGAATTGAATCAAACTGTATTTCCGTTGTTAATCTTCTTGTACGGGAAAGAGATTACAGTTGCATGAGTGCGCTGTTAGTTGCCTTTTAACATTCAGGGATTTGTCGTAGAAAGTAAATGATGATTAAACGCACGCAGGTTTACTCTAGTCAAATAACAGTACGAGGAAAGTCATTTGGATATGGCGCTCAAGAAGAGATCATTTGAATTGAAGTCACGGAAAGATAATTTTACAAGTTTAGCGCTATTGAAGACCCTTGGAGACTTGCTATTCGATCAGTGGCGTCTACACTCACGCACCGAATCACAGGTGATTACATTTTGACATAAAAATGACCTAACTTCCATCGCGAACAACAGGACTTGGCAAAGAGCACTGGTCGAACTCTAGTTAAAACCATAACGGTTTCTTTCCCCTATTTCCCCAACCCCTTTGCCATTCTTATCGCTATGATCTGTTGCTGTTTACCAATTTTCCCACACTTATTGATTCGTGCTTCTCGAATGCTATCACCAACGCTCTACGAAAATTAAGGCTTAACCTCCTGTAGTTTCTGAAACTCAACGAGAAAAAATATTGATTGTTTAGGAAAATTCATCGCATTTGCTTCTCTGCGATAAGTGTTGTCCGGAAGTCTGTGGTTGTTACCAAAGTAGACCGAATATTTCTAAGCCTAATAGCAACTTGTTTTAATTATCCAGGGAAGCCTGTATGCATTTCGTAAGAAATTAATGAATAGCCTTTGATATTTTGGGAATTTATTAATCTACTTCTTCTAAGAGTTTCTCACATCTTTTAAGAACTTAAGAATATAAAAGGTTGCTTACATCTTTGTATCTATCTTGTAAAGTAAACAGCAAATACTCATTCCCTTTTTATTAAACTATGTTGGTTTTGTTGAGAGATTTCTGCAATACCAAGATGGCCCCTGATGTTTCTAGATTGAGCAGTTATTATCAGAGATAAACTAAGAACGGCACCGAGTTGGTCTCCTGTGATATAATCTGTTTATACAAAATCTCACGAGGATCCACGCAGAAATTCATTATGAGTCACTTACAGGCTTAACAGACGTTATGATATGTCCCTAAGGAAAATAGGATAACGATGAGGGTGAAATTATTAAATCAGTATTATTAACAGACACGATTTGTTTGTTTACAGTGAGATTAATAACAGCCGAATTCCTCTGCTATAGTGTGTATTCGAAATTCGGAAATAATCGTTATTATATAAAAAGCCAGTATCCGGAGAGTTCATCGAAAAGGCAATTCATCGAAAGACAATTCATCGAAAAGGCAATTCAGCGAATGAACAATTCATCGAACGACAATTCGTCGCAAATGCAATTCGTCGAAAAAACAGTTCACTGAAAATTTAAAATTTTCGAAAATGTTATGAGAAAATTTACCCATTTAGAACAAAAACTGAACCGTGCAGAGTGAGAAAGCAATGCTACTTTCATAGGGAAATATTATAGAACAATATGGTTTTTATAGTCTTTCTTGTCCGATAACTGTTTCATGTCTGTTCATGGGACTGATTTTCCGGAAGAAAAGCCCAGCCGTATCTATATTATGCCTGCTAACTTACCTTTAGCAGAACAGGACTGATTAAAATTATGCGTAAATGGGACCAACTACCCAGTTGGTCCCATTTTCGCATTTTGAAACTTTTACAAGAAAATGTCGAACCTTTACAGTTTTCAGTTCAGCTATATTCGGGGAGACAATGAAATAATGTGTCCAAATTATGTACTGGATTACAAAAACTCTCTGACTTAAATGACTTAGTAGTTGTTGGTACAAGAAGCTGTCTGCATGGTTCAGTTTTCGTTCTAAATGGATTACTTTTACCATAACATTATCGAAAATTTAAAATTTTCGGTGAATTGTTTTTCGATGAATTGCATTTTCGACGAATTGTCTTTCGATGAATTGCTTTTCGATGAATGGTCTTTCTCGCTTTTCGATGAATTTTCCTGTAACCAAAAAGCCACTTTATTGTCTTCTGTTACCTTGGTAAGTAACGATTCCTTTCCTGAATAGTTGTATAGCAGATTCGAGATTATGTATATTCAATATGTACTTTTAGCAACTGTATGCATTTTAGAATCATAATAAAAACGTCAGTAAGAAAGTAATTGGAGCGAACGTGTGTGTGTGTGTGTGTGTGTGTGTGTGTGTGTGTGTGTGTGTGTGTGTGTGTGTGTGTGTGTGTGTGTGTGTGTGTGTGTGAGAGAGAGAGAGAGAGAGAGAGAGAGAGAGAGAGACCGATTAAGCGCTGGAAAAGGAGCACAAGTGAGCCTACAGATGAGATGAGATCTAAGTTAGTCAAAAAAAAAAGAAAAAAAAAGAGACATCTGATCTCTTTAGAAGATTATAGTATTATCAAAGGTACGAAGTGAAGTGCTAAAAATAATAGAACCGCATCTTGCTGGAATGGAGAAGAATGACAAAAATATCAGTTTAAAACTGGTTGGTTTTGGAAGAGTTCGTGATGCTTAGAGTCTTTAAACAATACTTCTAAAATGAAGAGGTACTGGGTTATATTGCCAGCCAAACAATTTGTATCCAGTGAAATAAAGTCATTTATGTAAACTGAGAGAGTGAGTGAACATACACAGTTCCATCAGTGGTCGAGAAATCTAGTTCCATCAGTGGTCGAGAAATCTAGTTCCATCAGTGGTCGAGAAATCTAGTTCCATCAGTAGTCTAGGGAAGAAAGTTAGCCGCCATGATATTTAATTGTAAACGCTTCCATTTCGGGCTTTTATCAAACCATTTCAGGCAATGCCAGCATTTACTAACACCAACTGGCAAAAGCCCGAGTACAGTGAGTATAGAAGGGTGTGAGCGGCTACGATCTAGAATCAGTTTAGGTTAGATTAGGCTCCAAAGACCTACTCTCGGAAAAAATGTTAGAATAAAAATACCAGATGTTGATAGAGCGAATATGGATCCAAAATCAATAATAGTTATCACTGACATTAAAGGCGAAGAATTTTATGAACTTGGTACTAAGTTGGGTCAACTAAAAGCGTTGTACACAAGAAACCAATTTACCTTGTGCAAAGAAAATTTTTTAAGCATCGAAGAAGTCGGAAAGGAAGAAATAAGTGCACGTGAGGTGACAGAAAAGCTTTCTTTAGTTGTGGACAAGGATTCCAAAAAAATGCAACTGTTCAAAGAAGCATACCACGAAGTTGTGTTTGTGCAAATCAATAAATTTACTTTGTAACTCCAAACGTCACAACAGTCAACCTTGCTGTAACAAATAAGTTTAATTATGATTTGATAATGTGGAAGGAAATTGTGATTAAGAAGTTACTTTTATTTCATGAACATTTTCTTATAATACATTAATTAATATATATTTGAGAGAACTGGCTAAGAAAAGTTAAAGGATGCGGAGAATGATAGTGAGAATTATATGATATTCTGGTGGTCTATTTGTGTTAGGTCATTGCTAACAATAAATAATGGAATTCTTATCAGTTTGATCAGTAGAATTAAAGAACGAAAGCCATTTAAATCTTGAGAATAGTCATTATTTGGATAATTAGATTGCCAAAATTTGATATTTAGAAATAACTATTCTGATGTACTTTCATTATTTATCAATGAATGCTCAAAACGTGGTAGGGGAATTTTGAACGAGAGAAGATCACAGAGTGGAAATTCTAGGATAGAGGTTATGTTATTGCCTGTATTGTGAATACGTATACCTCCCATAGACGGAAGGAACTGTATGAAGTGTAGTTCGGATAGCTGAGACGCAGTACTTGTCACATTGGATATAAGAGGATGAGTTTTTGATGACTGGAAGTGGTAGTGCCCATTTTTAGTTAGTATTGAAACTACGAAGTATTTTGAACTGATTGTGGAAGATTTTAGCATGTGTCAAGGGAAATGATTTGCTAGATTTTTGCTGTTATTTTTGTGCTTTTGGTATTATTTTGTCACAATTTTTTTTCTGATATGCATACTGACTGTTTTTATGTTATCTTTCAAGGTAAGGAAAATTAGTTTGTTTAGAAATCCGGTCAAAAACAACTAAGATTAAGAGACCATTTATTTTCATTCTGCAAAACACACACCTGCAGAATCATGAACACTTCTAAGTGCGTTTATTATTCATATTATTCAAACTGATTTTAGGTTTTTCCACTCCGGAAGGAAAACCCTATTATTCTGTATGAGGCCTTCCAAATCAACTTCAGTTGAAAAGATCTGATAAAAGTTCTTCGTCTTTTACGCAGAATTTGAATATAGGCTTTTCCAACCAAAGAGCTTCTTCATTACCAAGTGGCTAAAAGGATTGGTGGGGAAGAAGTTAAAGAGACATGCATTATCTCAAACCTCTCGTCAATGTTTTCACTCGACTAACCGCTTTACTCCTTGTATATTGCTGTACTCTATCAGTCACAATCTGGGAATTAGTGACAAGATTATTGAATAGCCTATCGATAAGCCACCTGTTTGTTACCATCAGAGTGCGTGTTTTTATTGTGTTTATTTATTGTTTTTATTGATTTTTATTTATATTGTTTTTATTGTGTTTCATAATACCAAATGGAGAAATATATTTAAAAGCTTTTATAAAGACCGAGACGAAGTGTCTCTACAACGTTTTTCACTAATGAACAATCTGAACTGTGATTCTGGTACACTTTTTAGTTAGTTTTAATAAGAAAGAGCGATTAGGAGTTAGGTAGTATATTATTTGAAAGATGAGATGGATGCTGAACTGAAATACCAGCAGTATATTAAATAGTAGATTCGTTTTTTTTAAAAGAAAAATTAACAAATGACGACAATTATGTTTGTTAACTTGTATTATATTTTATTCCACGGGATCCGTTCCAGGGATTTTTCTGGGGAAAGAAAGATTAGATCCTCTGTGTAGACTGACTTAATATAACACTTTTTTCCCCCCGTCGTTCTATTTATCGTTCCGCATGTTCTCCGATATCTGTCTGGTGGTTGCAAAGAAGGGAATGGCTGATGTTCTGCTAATACATATTTAAGGAAACCCTATTAACAAAACTGTATTGCTCGAATATTTATCACGACAATGGATGACTGGAAGTCTAAACGGTTGTATGAAGCGCTATCATCCATCCTATTGTCTTACTATTAAGTAAGGGACGCATCAATTATTCCCTCAACAAATTTCTGATAAAACCGTTAATGGAATGGCCCGAATATTCCCTCGAACCTTTTCTCTCAAGACACTTGCTAGGATAACGTCTTACTTGTGCGGTAAACATCCGCCATGATTCTCGGAACATACACGACGGTTCTGCTTAAAAGTCCAATAAATCTCCAGGACTGCAGCACTGCCAGGTAGGACGTCGAGAGACAAGATAGGCTTATCCACTAAAGATCGTTACATATGATGAATAGCATTATGGGGAACTGGTGGGTGGGATGAAACAACTTGCAGAGGGGAGTAGGGGAAAAACTTTTGTCAGGTGAAGTGAAGTAAACGAGGTGTGTGGCGTGAAGCACAATGTTTGGGATGGAAGCACATGTCCAGATGCAGCCATACGTTCGTAAGGGTCCCAATAACTGTTACATGAAAGTCCTATTGGGTTCTATCGATTTGTTTCAGGCGCGGAGTAGATAGGCTTAAGTGAAAATGAAGATCTGTAGGTAGCAAATAATTGTCATCACCCGCTGTGGTGCCACTGTATTCCGTGCCAGATATTACAAGAAAAAAAGACATTTTGTATTAGCGCAGTTTTACGCTTTTTTTTAAGCATTTTTCGTCTGACAAATCTGATGTACTCTGTCCATACAATTCACTGAAGGTAGCTAACAGAATGTTCATATACATAGCTCGATATGCCATGTTATTTTCAAATAAATTCGTCTGCACATAAGCACTTCACTTCAATGCAATACACATTAAGAATAAATTAAAATATTAAATCATGTAATTGCTGGTGATAACTCACCTGCCCAAAATCAAATCAAATCAAAATCAAATATTAAATCTAAAAAAAAACATGTCAATAGTTGGTATTAAGATTTTTATTGAAATATGACATTTAAATAAATTTTTATTCACGTTATCGTAAAGCGCAGAAGCCCCTGGAAGCACGACTGTACCCTTTAGTCTCCCCTTTCGAAAACACAAGTCGACCAGCGAACATTCGCCTCTTAGATTACCTTGACGTAGAACTAACCACTTCCAGTCCTGAGACATTACCTTTTAATTAATAAGCTGATTCCTTATTGTATTTCTGATTCTTTAGGTTAACAAAATAGTGACATGACGAAAATCGTATTTTCAAGCAGCAAAATGTAGATAATTACAATTTATGTACAATGTAATATATCTAAAAACAATATGTATACACAATACTCGTTATTTAAAATGCATGGCAGCAGTTATCCCTAGCAATTTTTTTTTCTTCAAAATGAATAAATATATAAATAAATATGTACCCGTGAAGTACATGTATCATTGTGAAATAGACAATATCTAGGAATAAAAATATTACCCCGAAAAAAACATGCAATCTTCTTTTAATGAAAATACTATCAATAGAGGTTTCTAGTATCACGTGTTTCTAAACCTAAAATAGCATTTATTCAACTTTAAACAGAATCTCGTTGTACCATATGATGTAGTTTTTACTTCATCCCAAATAACTTTTTTGATATTTTTCCTCAAATCCTTTCCTTGCATGATTGTTCATCATTCAAGCTACGGAAAAAGGACCGAAGAAAGAAAAGAAATCAGGCATGGTCCAAACTTATGACATTTGACGGCGAGTGTGTTAACTCTCCTATGATGGATTTGGAGATGACTTCGATCTATTTTTTTCCCCTTGTTTCGTCTGGATTTTTCTATCTCCCCCGCTCTGATCCCAGGGGAGGAGCTAAAGATAATAACAGGTTGTTGCTTGTTATCCCCTTTTATTGAAGATCTATACCTTCTTGTATGAGTGTCGCCTGCTTCGAGAACTCTGGTTGGCTGATAGGCTACGACGATTGTGGGAGAGCTTGGTCCGTTGCCGTGAATAATAGAGCGTTGCACAATCTTTACCCGTCCGTAGTTATATAACTGGTCTCTTCTCTCTTTCCCCATAGGAGCGTGCTTCCTGTTAAAAGAACTTTTCCGCCCGCAGTAGCAGGTCTGGGTGGCTCCACCACCAGTTCGTTCTCATCGGACGAACGCACAATCAGTGTCTGACGTTCTCGTCCGCAATAGAATGAATATTTTATTTGATGTATTGAGAAGTTGGAAATTAGACGAAGGCTCGGAGGAACCTAGCGACACGTGGAGAACTGGCAGTCTACAGAAGGTTATGGATAATTTATGGGCAGGTGAAATTATAAATAAGAAAAAAAACAGCAGTTAGACAAGGAACCTTGTTGCAGAGAGAGAGAGAGAGGGAGAGAGAGAGAGTTATAAAACTAGTGTGGTATATTTGTTTGTGTACATATACATGAATAATGGATTCATGTATATATAAACATACATTCAACTAAAACTACGATGGTTTCGAGAGTGTATATACTTTGTGAAAGCCAATGAACGAAATTCGTTACCTCTTTAGACTAGATGTCAATTAAAAATCTTTTGATAAGCAACAAATTAGGAGTGTATGCTTGTAATATGACACCACTTTTGTTCATAATAAATATCGTGTATACTTCCAGTATGCATGACGAAAGTTGAAAATCTGCAATTTCGTATCTTGCAGATCATAGACGTATACACTAGGAGCCAACAGATGTATTATTTATTTGAATAAATGGACAAAACGATCATCCGCAAAGCTTTAAACACTCTTTCCAAGCAAAATATAATTTAAATATGAAATAACGGTTTATTTTGAGAGTAAATACTCCCGTGTTTACTCTCAAAATGCAACTCGAAACATCTCACCTTAAAGCTAAAAATGCAATTAATAAATGCACAAGAGGGGAGGGTTTAAGTTTAACTTTTTGTTTTTAAATTTAAAATTCTTTGTATGTGTGAACTCCTTCGATGAGTCCTTGACTCTCTGGAGGTCTCAGATAATAATAATAATAATAATAAACTCCTAATGTAGTTTTACTTTAACTAAACATTAAGAGAATTAAAAGCACAAGGGTGCGCTGCACTAAACATGAGATCTGAATATATTAGTATGTGTCTTTTAAGATCACGTGAACATACCTCAGACCATGAAGCGAGTGAATCCGAATTTTTATTATGAGGCATATATCACTTTTAGTTGAAAAGCAGCCCTATAACCGTTTTCGTAACCGCTAAAAAGATTAGAAACTGTTTTGAACACACCGAATCAACTGATAAAGTTCTGTCTTTTTTGTTTAGCTGGTCTTATACAGACACGTCCGGGCTGTTAGCCTAGTGGCTATGCGCTTCGCAACCATATGCCTGGGAAAGGAGTGTCCTTGGTTCGATTCCCGTCGCCGACATGAGGAGCTTAAGGATCTTTCTCAGACATAACCAAGTTAGCCGGTCTTGGGCGTGGACAGCAGGGTTTTCCTCCCCAGTTTATCTGGGGTTTTCCCTCCCGCAAGCAGGCAAACTGGCTCCCTGAACACACACGGATTATAGTCATGAATATCGCCCTTAGGAGATGCAGCAAAGGAGTGACGAACCGGCTGCATTAATTCGTCGTAAGCCCCCTCATTAGGGGGGGGGGGAGACTCAACCCATCCTAGGACGGATGAGAAGGATAGAATACAGAGATACTTGTACATTTTTTATTTCTTTTATTTTTATAAATCTGAATTAAACAACTGTTTATATATTGGATTGAATGTTTTAGATTTCTAAAAATTGATTTAAAGTGACTTCCAGGTTGATTTTTTTTTAATTCTTTGGGGTGTTTTGTTGTATATGCAAGGTAGAATAAAACTAAGCAGTATTTGCAAGCATTAGATAGCTTGCAGAGTGGAAGCTCATTTCGAGATCTAATTTACAACTTTTTTTCCCTTTCTTTCTTTTGTTTTTCTTCCTCTATATCTTCTCCCATACAGTACTTAAAATCATCACAACTGGTGTCGTTGTCTTCGAACTCTCCAGGAAATCATGAAAACAATTTACGATCTAATCTCTTTTCTTAGGGTGTTATAAACGTACTTATGGAGAGAAATAAGTTGAACAAAAAACCCGACGTGCCAGAACGCTACTTTTGACCTTCGGCGGCTCTTCACACCTCGAACATTCCATCATAAATGCTGTGTAAGGAACGTTGGTTCATCGGCATTCACTTACGACGACCTCCTTCGGCTGGTCGAATAAAATCTTTTTTACGACAACCCTTAATGTCTGAAATAAAGAAGAGGCTTGTTTAATAAAGAATGCACCTAGAAGTCACTGTTTAAGAATATCCCCCCCACACACACACAGCTGGTGGATATAATGGAAATTCCAGAATAAAAAAAGGAGGTTTTTTATTGCTAACTTTATTCATATGTTTTAAAGTCTTTTTATTGGTTATTCCTTTCAATTGTTTGAGGTATATAAAGCACTGTCATCCAATAGATGCATGCTGACATCGGCTATTTGATACACCTCCACTTGGCTTTCATTGTGAAAGTGTGTAAAGAAGTTAGGCCTATCTAAATAAGTCATTGTTATCATCTAACACTTCCAAACTAGGGCGACCGCACAGGATCTTAAAAACGAATGCCTCTATCTTTCGTACAATCTATCTTTTGTTGTTTGTTGTAGGGAACGACATCACATACAAGTTTAACGATGCTAACTGACTAAAGGTTAGCAAATGTAATTGTTACTAACGAAGTAGATCTCTATCGTTTCGTCAATGTTCCTGATTGGGGAACAGATGCTCTATGAATAAAATGTTTAGTTGACTATAGGGCTATAATGAATATATATATGAAGATATCGAACAAAGAAGTTCATGGTACGCATATTCTTTATCAGCTATCAGGCTGTGAAATACAAACACGACTTTTTATGTATATAAGGAACTGATATATGAAATTTTTCAACCTCAGAGTACGATGCATACAATGGGCACAATATAAGTTCTTCTGTATAATATGAAATTGGATCAATGTGGAAAAGCGGAGTTCCCAGGTTTCCCAGGAGGAATCTTCAGGGGATGGGTGATACTTTAAGGATAAAGAAGAAAAAAAGTTGATATTAACATGGGGTCCGATTTATAACCGCGATATGGTAATGATAAGAATGGTAAATGTTAACTTTTTCTTAAATTAGGTAATCAACTGTTTTAAGAAATGAATCAACTCTTATAGCAAACCCTCGATGCGCTCGAATGAAGCGGGTTCGAATCCACTCAGAACCATTATCAGGACTTTGCAATTGAAGATGAGTTAGCCGGTTACATACTGGAGAAAGGGTGTTTTTCTATTATCCTGCCAACCGGTCAGAATATCACACGCAGTTTACAAACATACGAAAACGAAGATGGCACGAGATAACTCTTATAACTGTTGCTCAATATGTGTGTGCCCTATAATTGGAGTAGTTTTTATTTCCGCGTATCCTATTGTTTATGTCGTTCTAATTGGTTGTTCATTTCGATATGGTCTACAGCGTCTAAAATTTTCTGATGCACATTTGACCTCAGCTTCAGCAGTCTAAAAAAAAGTCAATGAACTCCTCAAACAATTCATCGATGGAAAAGTAACGATTCAAATAACTGGAATTCTGTCATCAAAAAAAATAAAATGTTCACTGATTTGTGAACAATGAATCACAAAAGGTACCAATGCGAATCCTGTTTGATCAGGAAATCGAAGTCGTGTGGATATTCTCCAAGCACTTGTTTCAGTACCATTGTTATTGCTCGAAGGATGTTTGATTTTTTTTTTTTTTTTATTAAGGTCGCATTCAGATATGACATGAAATTATTAGTTTTCGCAGTCCTTGCTGTATATTAATAAAAACTATGTACGTATAATACTCGAATGGAAACAATATACAATACAAGCAGGAAATCGCCATTCGTGTTCCTCAATAGCAGTTCTTGAGTTGAGGTTACAAAAACCGTGAATGAAACGTGGATATCAGCGTACTCATCAGAACGTCCAGTCTGTACAGACGAAGCCCTTTGGTTGAATAAACCCGGGTTCGAATCCCGTCTAGAAGGCGAAGCACCTTTATCAGAGTTTTTCATTGAACGTGAGTTAACCGGTCTCATACGGAGGTGGAAGGTTTTTCTCCTAGCAACTTGGATTTTTCTTTTTACAACAAGTCAACTCGGCCAGCAAAAGACACGCAATTTACAGACCAAAATACATTAAAATCAGTAATAATATATTGGTTTCGTAAGATGATGTTGAATGCCTGTGTGGGCCTTCAGGTCTTTGTATCATTATACGCTAAATAAATAAATAAACCGGATGAGAACCCTTTAGCTTAAGCAAGTATCGAATTCTCCTTAAGGTTATCCATCAACGAATCATAGACATCACTCACTTGATTCGTCTGAACCACGAACTGCTTTAGTAGCTCACTTTGAATGTTAACTATTTCTTTTCCAAAGCGGAAGTCACGTGTATTCAATCAATCTTTAAAAAAACTTCCTTCAAGGCATTTTATTTTCATTCCTAGTTCATCAAGATTGGACATGATTCTTCGCAAGAACGTGCTACAAAATTAGATTCAGTTCTGATTCTGAAGAATCAAAATTAAAATTATTACGCTTAACGTCTTGGATTAATGTAAACTGTACAGGCTTTTTACGAACATTTTGCGGTGATTGCAAAAGTAGCTCTAAGAGGAATGAAACTTATAAAAAAAAGTTTTTTTAAGTAAGGATCTAAATGCATGATGACAGATTATGGAGAGTACAGCGCAGACTTCAAAAATTAGTTGCAACTGCCGTTATTACTTAGAGGAGGGGAAAACTGCGATCTGCCCTCTCGTATTTTGATACTGAATTCTATCGGCAGTTTTCACACTATTTTTTCCCTTCAAGCTTTAAAGCCCTTCATGCTCCCACTCAGAATATCTGTAGCGCTTTAATAAATGTAAACCTCTCCAGTGTGCTTGCAAGATGTGAATAAATTATACGAGGATTTATTACACAGCCCATCTTTATCCTACCACGAATGAGAGGATTAACGAAAGATTCCGTAACATTTACGAGTTGAATTCTCTTCCTAAGACTGCGTTCCGAATATTATTCAATCATATGCAAAGAGTGCAGCAAAATACGAAATCTACTCTTAAGATTTTGCAAAATATGTTGTTATTAATGAGCGCTGTCTATTCATTAAAATGTTCGTGATTTCACATTCATTTTACAAAGGAGGGTTGCCACTCCTTGACGATGTTATTTTCGTGAAAATATAATTCTCAACCCCCTTCACGTGAAGGCAATCTTTGTGCAACCTGTTTTTTTTTTCTCATGAATATTTTTTTTTTCTTAATATTTAATCTTCTTCGAGACTCCACAGCTTTCAAACAGAATTAGAATTTGATAGGGGAACAGTGAATGCTAATGAACACAAACGTTTGTTTGTGTTCATTAGCATTCTTGATAGTCACTGAGGAAAAAAAAACAAATATAAAGACTCAACTTAAAAAAACTCCGTTATCAAAAAGATTCGCACTATAGGCTTACTACTATGAACATCTTAACTAGATAAGGATGAGTTCATGTTACTTGTAATACGGATTTGGGATTCCTTTCTGATTTTGATGTCAAAACGACGTTCATGATTTTGAAGTATGCAAAATATAATTGTAATTCTTTCTAGGATTTTAGAGAATCATGGTTTTTCCATAAAAAATTGAGTATTTAGTTAAGCATAGTCCCCCCCCCCCTTTCCCCATTGATTTCTCCATTGTGCATCCAGCGTGTTAAATGCTCAAGTCTTGTATAACTTGTTCAACAATTTCAAGAAATAATATGAAAGAAATTGTTTTACACTTGCATTCATTTTGAGAGATTTCTTCCTGGTGTACGCAATATTGGTGTTTCTTACTTGTGAGCAAATCCGATGTGCAGTACCGGATTTCCTCTGAAGAGTTAGTGAGTTGTTAACGAAATTTTGTTTACCCCTCACAAGAACGAAATACCTTCTGCAGATCATAAACAAATATTCTAACTATGCTTAACTTGGCACATTAAATATTATAAAAGGCAGCAGGCTTTCCACAGTATGTATATGCATTAGGGGAAATCATTTTATCACACCTTCGCGAAAGAGAGAGGGAGAGAGAGAGAGAGAGAGAGAGAGAGATGAATGCTGAGACTCCTAGTGGAGCTTTTGTCTTGTGGATAGACTGCAGAGCTGAATTCATTATCTGAAAGACTACAGAGATAAGGTGATACTATGATTTATATTCTTCGCCGGTCAAAGGTTACGGATGCCGTTTCCAAGGCCTCTTTCCATAGTGGTGTAAGCTTACGAGGAGTTAGAGAAGTATGTCGCCAAGCGGGGCCTAGGCATTCTCCCCTTCGTCCTTTTCTTCTTTGACAGTTGAGTGTCCAACTTGGTCCCCCGACAAGCGGCGGTGTCACCGGCATCCTCCCTTCTCGTCAACATAAAGTGGCTCTCTGACAGCGTGTCCATCTGTTATCCTCCGCCTCACTTCGCAGTGACGTCAGTGGACGCGGAAAACGGCATGCGGAGTTGTATTCCATATCCGATCTCTTCAGAGCAGACACACAAGGGAGAGATTATAGCGGCTCTTACGGTGCGTTCTGTGTGCTCATTCCGCTCCCGAAGAAACGAAGTTAAATGGTGGTGACCAAGACTCGGGTCCAGTGTCGTCATTAATCACTGTACGGCAGCCACTGCCATCAAGAAGCTCTGGGAACACCGCCCTACGTTGACGGGTGACACCCGGCGCGGCCACCCAGCGGTGACTACAGCACTTGGCTCACTCTACAAACGCTAGCACTGTTTCGGGTTGCTATACCGCGAATCGCCCGTGACTCCACATCTCTCGAGTCTTAACATGCCATCAGTAGCGAGGGTGATAGTTGGCATTTCCCCCTTCTTCCCACCCTTCCCATTACTTCCCTCCACGAGCTTTTCGCCTGTCCTGCCTCGTGCAGTGATAAGACCCGGTGTTAGCACATCAAGGCAGCAACTGGGGGGATTTGTTACCGCTGCCAGGAACACTGTGAAGACTTACTTCTCTGTCTTAATTATGCCACCAAGATTAAGATGCCGTGTATCCTTGCCAGCCATTTATCATCCTTCACCGTGCAGTGTTGTATCGGACACACACACATACACCCCCACACACTTTTAACAGCTTCTACCACAGTCTCATTAGCTGTAATCGTGTTCTTGCACTTCTACTGCATCATTAGTGCAGTAGAGTTCTGAGTTCTGTAGCTTTAACCAGTACGGCCTATTCTAGATGAGAACTCGTTGACGAATCTACTCCTTGAGTGAATTTAAAGAATTCATTGTAGTTATGAACGCTGAAAAGTAAGCCGTGATTTGTTGATACGGTGTCCTTTGCCACTCGGTAACATCAACAGTATCACGAGGCTTTCATGAAACATCATGGAAACCTAAGCTCACGTATAACAACAGTATTTACATCAGGTTATTCTATTAACTGTATTTGAGGATCGACTGGTGTTGGCAAATAGAACGTTATGCTGAGTAAACTGAAATTAAATGGTGCATACATACGCCCGCTTAAATTGTTTTTCTTGATAACAATTAAAGGATAATAGAGGTTTATGTGAAAGTTGTTCCATCTTCATAGAAACTAAAAGGATGCGATGCTCTAATATAGAAATCTTTTAATCTAATATAGAAGGTCACCGATGTGTCCTTCATAGAATCTTATGACATGATGAGGAAGGTAAGTCTTAAGAAAGGTTTGAGAAAGAAAAAAAGTTCTTATAAACAAGTGTTCTTTTGATGCAAGCCCGGGAAAAAGGACCTCCCACATGAAGCCTTACATCCGACTATATACAAGTGGTATTAAGAATTACTACTAATTTTTACAACACAAAAGAAAGAAATAAAGTGGCCTCACTTTAGATAGATAGACGGCATATTATGAAGTAATAAGTAAGATATATAACTTCTTTTATAATCATAATTACTCTCTCCCATTTTTCAATTATATTTCTCCTAAATGTGCTTAAAATGGATTCTATTCAGTTAATGACTGTAATGAGTATTTAATACGTGAAATGTTGATTTCCTTTTCTATACTTCATCACATAGTTTTAGTCTATCCACAGCACTAATTGTCGTATACTTTACCAACTTTTTGTTGGTGGAGTGACAAACAAATTGTGCCGCTGTATACTTATCCCCAGTCACCTTTCTCCAAATAATATACACTTCATTAAATAAGTATCGGGACAGCAGTATATTTCATAAATATCTAAATTGCCCTCAATGACGTGCATACTATCCTGTGGATTTAATAAGCCCATCAGTTCATATACCCTCGTGAATTGTACAGATCTGGCTTGTATCCAATGTTTCATTTCGTCCCCAGTGTCCATTGGGTTGAATGAGATTGTTACAGGCCAACTGAGTTTTTTTACAGTATTTTCCTCCAGTCATGTCGCAGCATCGCCTGTGGTATGACATGGTGCTTTGGCGTATAGAAAGAAGCATGGGTCTATTCCACAGTACTACCACAGAGTGAAGCATTAACTTATTCCGAAGTGTTGCATATTCTTCTACTTTCCGACAATACAACCTTTGGTTGTATTGTCGGTTGTATTGTCCATATCTAAAAACAGCTCCAGGCTCTTACACCTTTGATAAACTTCACGGTTAGATGGATGCACTCAAACATAAGAGTTTTCCAGATATCCGTCAAATTCGCAGTTGTCCATCCAATCGAAAAAGGGTTTAGTTTGATCCATTGCTGATATGCAGCAATGGATCAAGTACCTAGGACTAACGATGTCCTAGGTACTAATGTAGTCTCCGCTCTTGCTGTCTAACTTATATGGTTACTCTATAGAAATCAGATTGTGTAACTCTTCATGTAGTTTCCTCGCACTTAAATCTCCAGCGACTCTTAGAGCTCCTGGTGGATCGTTTATACATCGAACTGACCGGATTTCCCCGATTTTCCCAATGTCATTTTGTACGTTTCTTAGTTTACGTGGCGATATCACATTTCCATTTAATGATAACGAGGAAGGAAATTGATTTTTAGTGGATAGGCTACTGATTGGACCATGGCAAAATATGATAATCCCCTCATTCAAAGTCGGTAATATAGGAGGGTGGTCTGAAACATTCTCGGCCTCGATCATAGAAGGAAATACTATCGGCAAGATTTTTCTTTCTAAGTTGGTACATCTGTCATAAGCATCCATGTGAAATTGCAAGTCATTCTATCAAGTAGTTTGTTTTATACAGCTGTCTGAAGCAAAAGTGTTGTCATCCCTTGAAATGGATAAAATTGAGTATCGTGCGGTTATAAAATTCTTTGTAAAAGAAGGTTTAATGCCAAAAGAAATTCATTCGAAGTTCATAAAAGTTTATGGGAACTCGTCTCCTTCGTTTTCGACAATTAAGAAATGGGCTACTGAGTTTAAACGTGGCCGTACTACCAGCCTTGAAGGTGATCCACGTGAAGGACGTCCAAAAAGCGTAACAACACCAGAAATCATTGATCAAGTGCAAGATATGGTATTGGATGACCCGCGAGTCAAAGTGCGTGATTGCTGAGACTATAGGCATTTCAAAAGAACGTGTAGGATATATTTTACAAGAATTGCAAACCAAAAAAAAGCTTTGCGCAAGATGGGTGCCGCGCTTTCTCACAGCACATCAAAAATGCACTCGCATGAAAATCTTTGAACAGTGCTTGGAGGTTTTAACAATAACAAAATTGATTTTGTGCGTCGATTTATTACTATGGACGAGACTTGGATTCACCATTACACACCAGAATCCAAACAGCAGTCAAAGCAGTGGACAGAAGCCGGTTGTTCAGCGCCAAAGAAGACAAAGTCAGTTCCATCAGCAGGAAAGGTCATGACATCGGTGTTTTGGAATGCTAAAGGCATTTTGTTTATTAATTATCTTGAAAAGGGTTAAACAATAACCGGGGAATATTATTCCGATCTTTTAACCAGACTAGACGAAAAAATTCGTGAGAAAAGACCCGGTTTGCAGAAGAAAAAAATCATCTTTCATCAGGACAATGCGCCTGCCCACAAAGGTGTTTTGGCAATGGGAAAATTAATGGTTGTGCACTATGAATTGTTGAAACATCCACTCTATTCCCCAGATTTGGCTCCTCTGACTTCTATCTTTTCCCAAAACTAAAACTCTTCCTCGCTGGTCTACGTTTTTCTTCGAATCAAGAGGTGATTGTAGCTGTAGAGGGGTATTTTGGAGATCTTACTGAGAACCACTACAGGGACGGAATAATGGAGCAGGAGTATTGCTGGAATAAATATATTAGTCTTAAGAGAGATTATGTTGAAAAATAAAAATAATTTTGAAATTATAAATTCGTTTTTTCATTGTTAGGTCGAGAACTTTTCAGACCTCCCTCGTATATATATATATATATATATATATATATATGTTAAAGATACCAAGCTATTTTAAACCTGGTTTTACTAAGAGGATCCTCCCCCTCTAGCGCCTAGAAGGGAGGATCCCCCTAGCCTACTGACGCCCAACCCCCCGAGTTCCGGGCTAGTAAGCCGGTAAGAGGCGGTAACCGGTAAGACAAAAAACGTGACATAAAAACGTTTCAAATTTCGGCTTATCTTTTTATATATATAGAATAGATATATATTCTCCATGTTCCACTGCGTGTGTGTTTGTGTATATATATATATATATATATATATATATATATATATATATATATATATATATATATATATATATATGTATATATATATATATGTATATATATATGTATATATATATGTATATATATATATATATGTATATATATATGTATATATATATATATGTATATATATATGTATATATATATATAGTATATATATATATATATATATATATATATATGTATATATATGTATATGTATATATACAGGGTGTTCGGGATAAATTTGACATATTTATAATTAATTATATTTTTCCGTAAGTTACATGTATTAACACACACTTCTCTTCATTTAAAAGTTTGGACCCTTCTTCATTCATATACAAGATGTCAGAAAGGATGGATAGCTGGAACCCACCTGAATCATGGAAGAGAATAACTTGTATCATGATGATTCGTGCCCGCCATCAAAATAAGGATATTACGACTGCTGCCCAATGCTCCCTGAATACAGTAAAAACAATCAGGCATGAACTAGAGACTTGCAATGGTGACTACGAGGATGTAGCAAGAAGAAAGATCCCTAGCAGACGATCTGATTGCGTTCGTACAGCAGAATTCCTCGCAAATCTGCAGGAACAGGTGTTGAAGAACCCTGGCATTGGAATTCGGGCTTTGTTCGTGGAGTTGCTAACTGTAGTCAAGCCCTGGATAACAAGGGTAGCCAATGGTAGGCCGTATGTATGGCAGCAGGATTCGGCCCCTTGCCACACCTCTGGGAAAAGTCAAAAATGGTTGTCTGAAAATTTCTACGACTTCACCAGTCCAAATGATGTTTGGCCTCCAAACTCCCCAGACCTTAACCCCATGGATTATTTTGTATGGGGCGCAGTTGAAAAAGACACCAATCGCACTTCCAGTAATACAAAAGCCCAGTTAATGGATAAAATTAAAACAGTTTTTGCGGCCCTTCCCAGGGAGACTGTAGCATCAGCTTGTTCGAGGTTCCGAAGCAGAATTGAAGCTGTGATCGATGCTAATGGTGGTTATTTTGAGTAAATCTTGTTGATAGTATTGTAATTAACTCTGCCTGTAATGTTTTTTTGTCAATTCATTAAATTTAATAGATACAAAGAAGATTTTCTTTTTCCTTACGAAACTGTCAAATTTATCCCGAACACCCTGTATATATATATATATATATCATGACTATATATATATACATATATATATATATATATATATATATATACATATATATATATATATATATATATATATATATATATATATATATATATATATATATATATCTCATGACTATATATATATACATATATATATATATATATATATATATATATATATATATATATATTGTGCACTATGAATTGTTGAAATAGGCTAAACAGCTAGCTTATTGCGCAGTATTTGATCTCTTTAATTGGGGACCATCCGAAGGTGAACAAGCAGTCCATTTTTATACCAGTCATAACTGGAGACTACAAGACTCGAATTTATAACAAACAATAGTTGCACATTATAATCAGTCAGTCTGATTGTAACGTCCAGTCATGAGATACTAACGTATCTCATGACTGAAAGGAGATACCAATGTAGATATCTCCTTGTAAACGTTCCTGGAGTGGGAAATATTAGCATGCTACTTCACGCTTTCCGGATGCTCCACAGAGTTACTGTTTTAGTAGGTACTACTTTTATGGCTTTTACCATTCGACAATAGATGGCACTAACAACACTTCCGTTCATGACATTAGATGGTAGTTCTTACCGTATTTTCTAGAATATAACTCGCACTTTTTTATTCCAAAATTAATGTTAAAAAATCGTGGTGCGAGATAGATGCGGGGATTTTCGGAAATTAAAGTTTTTCAAGAAAAAAAAAACTAAATCGACGTTTATAATTAAATTCTTAGTATTCATTATAATTTATAATTGCTCACATTATTCATAAAATGAATGCATTTAACTTTTAATTATCACCTTTATTTACGCGATCGGCGGCACACCATCATGCGATATATTTGAATCTTTAGCGACAATGCTTAAAAAAAAATAAAATAAAAAAATCAGCTAACGCCTTTTTATTCCCGTATACGGGAGTAGGCGAGGCCATTTAGCCCTATCTAACTTTTGGAGACTGAGTGGGCAGTTCAATCTCCACTGGTACCCAATCGGAGATAGCTGGCCCAAGGCAATCACTAATTAAGCGGTACGCAGTGAAGAGAGACGGCTCAAATGTGCCGCCATCTCGTGGTTCCTAACCCTAACACAATATATTTAATGTCTGAAATAATGTGGGTTCTACGGTCGATTTTCTTGAGTTTACAGGACGAAAAACCCGCTTGCCCGTGCCAGAGATCGACTAACTCGGGAACCGGTCGAAAAAAGGCTTAGAAAAATTTCCTCTAGTCGCCGACTAGACTCGGAAACCAAGTCTTCCTTCATGCGGCCAATCGCCGTGGTGTGCAAACGCCACATCCACTGAGTTACACAGGCTCTCGCGACAATGCTTTTGTAATTAAATTAAAACAATCATTTTCGCTCCCATCCAGGGCTTTAGAGATTCTGGTTTTTTAGTTGCACAACAGATCCCTGCAGGAGTTGTAGCCCGGCTGTTATCCATTTCGTGCGGAACCTAAACATCACCTCATTCACCGCTGTATCTCCGCGTAGTCCAAGATCTATAATTGTAGAAAGTATTTTAGATCTTGGATCTAAAATACTTTCTACAATTTTAAAACTTTCTACAATACTTTTTACTAGTAGAAGTCAATGTTCTCACACCCACATTTCCTCTACTGGTTGCTTCCATCTCTATGCATGTGATTGGTGCGGTATTAACAAAAGATCAACGAGACTCAATCGCAAAGGCAAGCCGACGATTGCTGAGTTGAAATGCTAATTCTTTTCAACCGAATTCCAAAATATCTGAAACTGCCATAACATCATTATCTATTTCTTAAAGTTTTAAACTTTTTTCCTGTGCGAGGTATTTGGGAATCTTTTTAATTTCTTTTTTCGTAAAGTCAAATCAGGGGTGCGAGATATATGCGAGGGTGAGTTATATTCGATTAAGTGAAGATGGACAACTTAAAACTTAAAATATGCTGTGTCCAATTAGCACAGGAGCAGTCCTCTGGAGCTATCTGAAATTTCAAATACAATTTTAAGCAGGGAAAATATCTGAGTCGGACAATAACCACACAAATCCCTCAATCAGCTCCAATCTTTGAGAAATAATTTGTTAACAATATGAATGATTAGGAATTTCACGAAATTCGTCCAGGTTTTTATCTGTTTTTTGTTGTTGTTGTTGTTTTGTTTTTAGTGAACAGTTCTAGATCTTCAGCTGTGCACACCTGCAGTTGACATTTCAACCATTCAATCTTGTTTTTTTTTTTTTAGTTTTTAATTAATAATACGTTTTTCAACTTTTAACCTGTAATGCGTTTTAGTTTACTCTATAGGATCCATATCACAAATGCAGTTAGTTGTCATTTACATTTGAAGGAGAAAACAATCGGATCTTTAAATACAGTTTACAGATATGACTTCATACACATCAAAATAACTGGCTGAGAGGCGATTCTATGCTATAAAAGTTTGTTACTTCCAGAAACGAAATTTTATAGCGTAGGTAGTCTAAGAATGGAGGTGTTAATTCCTGTTTCTTCCTTTCTTGTCCAAGTAGAACAGTTCCCCAGGATCATCATGCGCTTATCTTTCCTATAGAATTGCCTTTAGAAAACTCCTGACTTCTTATTTGACCACATGCCTGTTCCCCTGTCGAATGTGGATGTAGTTTTTCGCACTTTAATACTAATTAAATACGAGTTAGTGATGTTAACTGCTTTCGGATACGATTGGCTAATGATTTTTTTTTAATAAAAAGAAGGGTCCGTGTTAATATTGTCAAGGAACTATAACTTGGACACACTGTTGATACAGCTGGTGTCATTAGGGGTTGTTTTAATGCCCAGTACTGATAGAAATGTGCTAAATGTTTGTGAAGGTAACATAAATGCCCACTAGAGCACACCTTATTGACACCTCCATTTTAATCTGTTTAAACATCTTTTTTGCTCTGAGAATAGATAGAGGAACATTAAATGACTTTCCTTCAGTATCATTCAGCGGTCACCTGATACTGTGTCAAAACATTTTCATTTAGGATTACGATCAAGCCCGTTTTTAAATAAAAACAGTTACACAACGTGTATAGGGTAATGACCCAAACAGAAATGTCTGTTTGTTAAAATGAATATTTCAATAATAAAAATCAATACAAAACAAGAGAAAATTTCACTATAAAAATGCTATATTAATAGTATTGTACTGTGCGGCTGTGTGTGAAAGAGTGAGGAAAGGAAATGTTTTAGACACCAGATTTAGAATACTCAAACTGGCTTATATAATGTTATGATCTCTATTGCGATATTTGGAAGGATGACGTATGACTGTAGCCGGGACCTTCTGGCTTAAAAGGTGCGGGTGACAATCCTATCTAAAATATAATAGCCATTTTTTTAATTCCTAAATCTTTGATTTTCTCCCTTCTCCTTTACTTAAAAAACTAGCTGGAAAATAGAGGCAAATAACAGACTAGAGATACGATTAATTTTCTTATCCATAAAAATAAAACTGTTGCAAAGCTAGCTAAAATTACTTAGTTGCAGTAAATCTTTAGGTCTTGTACATTAATGGAAGATGGTGTTTAATATTTTGGTTTGTTATTCACTGGTATCTTTAATGAAGCTAATGGGAAAACGTAACTGATACCCTGCAGGAGGATTGCTTGAATCCTAATTGCAAGGAGTAGTTCAATAATGCATTTAAATCGACAGACACATGTTCATTTCTAAGAAATAATCTTTTCCGTTCTGTCCGTTTCTTTTTTCCTTCATTTAAAAAAAATTAAGGCGACCAACTGTCTTCATCGTCATCCATAAAAAGATATATCATATTTCGCATTTATCTACCACACTGCACAATCTTCAGCTACTAGCGCCATCTGCCATATTTTATAATAATAAACAGCAAGTATGGAGTCGTGCATAAATTTGCAGTACAAACCTATACAAAAGGGCAAAGCCGAAGAATTAAGCAAAACGTCTCCAGAATCAAAGTATTTCAGGTGAGTCTACGCTACAAAAGAAATGAGTGTTGTTTGGCAACATAATGCCGCCCTTTAACACGACTTACAAGAACACCATCTATATAGATAGCACTCAGGGTCGCGGTAAAAGAGCTTGAGCACCAATAGGGCACAGACCTGTCTAAGTAACGATTTAATGGCTGGAAGGAGACAACAAAAGGAGAATATAAAGAAAGTGCAGAGAGATCTCATTTCCATAGTGAGCTACTGTGAGTTGCAGAAAACCATTTCACAACGGGAACTGCCGATTAAATGTACTCTATGCACGCAATCTCTCTCTCTCTCTCTCACGCATGAATCAAAATTCTTTCTATCTTTCTGGTTAGCGGAGAACCAATGACATATAAATGTTTTGAATAAAATCTTCCTCCGTGCAGTGAATCGCGTGCTTTTGACATAATCCGTTACCATGGTAAGAGTCACCCCAACATTGCTACGTCAACTGCAGGAGGCACGCGCATGGACTATTAAACAGAACTATCTTTTGACCACCAGGCTTAAAAGAGAGATAATCTCCCTTTGTGGTACACGAGAACCTGCGGATGTCTTACAAAAGATGTTCAGAAACAGAGGTCGCTAACGTCACAAATACAGATGACCGGAGGCGGCCAGCTAACAGTTGGAAGTATTAGCTGGAAACTTAATTACCGACATAGTTTAAAATATTCAAAAATCCTACACAAAAGAGGATTATTCTGGACCGCTTTTCAATAAACATGAAGCATTTGTCTTTGAGTAGATGGAAGAGGCAACAAATGGAGTTCTTTGCACCTACACACACTCGACTATATATCGTATTACTTAGTTACCGGCTATTTAAGAATAAACTGCATTCTGACTTGCAGATAAGCACATTATTCAACAAAATAGCTCATTCTCTCATAGAAGTTCAAATAGGAAAATCTGTCTTTAGAAGTGCATTGTTTATTATTACTGTTCGTTAAGAACCCTAAGGATTAGGAGAGGGTGATACTAGTTGAAAAGCACCATCTCTTGCATTTCCAAACTATATTGGAATAAAATGAAACAGCTAGTCAAATAGATTTTGAACATTGTTGTGGTATTTGTTTGACAACATCCCAAACATAAGTAGCACTGCTGACCGTTACAATCAGTACTTTGTTGATTTGACAACCTCTAAAAATAATTGCTTTTTTTACTGATATGCAAAACGTGAGCTGATAAAACCTCTGAAATGACACTTACCATAACTTATGATATAAACCTTAGATTTTCGAATAGTGTTGTCAATAAAAAAATCAGAACCAGACTGGTTTTGAACTCCTTGGAAATACTGACACTCGTATTTTATTTCATGCAGATAAAGCCATCTTTATTTTTGCTAAGAAACACCGCCTAAGATAAAAATAAGCTGCAGGGAAATACTGTGAAAGTAGTTGGAGGATGAGGTGACAGATTTAATCTTTTCTAGAAGAAGTATCCCTAATCAATTTCTTTGGTTACAAAGTTTTTCTTATCTTAAATTTCACCTCCCAACAATCGTACACAAACTGTCCTTCGTGTTTACTTATAACAAAATTTCTAACCACCCTGTTATAAACAGCTTCCGAGACTAGGGAAATGGTTGTGTTATCAGGTGTTTACAGCAAATCTCCCATGAACTTTGACGTTTAAGAACTGTGTGATGTTTAAGAAAACTTCGATTCTCTTTAAAACAATCTATCATCCATCTAAGTGAGCTGATTTAGGCGTCGTTTGGTGGTTACTAAAAAGGCAAGGTTTAAGGGGAGGAAGTATTGCGAATGCTAGCCACACTGCCGATAACACAGCCATCGGGGAATCCACTTCGCTCTTGGAAAGAACTGATTATTCTCCTTCACAATGCGGGTCCGTTTACGCTTTGTATAAAGGTCTGAAAGAGTTAAGTCGTTATCTGGTTTCACCAGGGACTCGGCTACATGCCATGCAGATAGCTAAAAATGAATGGACGCTCACAAAATAGCCAGTGCACTCATCCCTTAGAATGACGTCATGTTTGAAATACGCTGATCGAAGAATGTAAGTTATCCGAACTATACATCAAGTTTCCCTTTACTTTATCCGAATTCATGTACACTTATTAGTGAATTTTTGATGAAATCTTACTTTATTAGAAGGAATCCAGGCTCGCCTAAGGTATTAATACCAGTGTATAATCGGCTGGGCCCTTCCCTCATAGACTATCATATTATCCTCAATTATACAAAAACAAAAATAATATGAGACAAGAATAAACCCAAAACGTATCTTACATTTGCGCCTATTAAAGACAATGGATTCCTAATAATAAAGCTTATTTTATTTTTTTTTTTTGTGATCACTGTTCAAAAAGGGATAGTTTGAAGTTACTGATTCTTCCTCCCAGATGTCATAAACAGCCGGTTAACCAGGACCCACTGGTAGCTTGAAAAAACAACCAAAATACCTTAATCGCGTTCACTGCAAACGACAAACAACATTTAAAACATTCACAGCTGCATCCTGTGTGTGTGTGCGTGCTCCGAACAAGAGCTCAGAGGAATTTACAGGATACTCGCTTACCTTCCGATCAATTCCTGACTTTGTTAATGAAGCGAAGAATGATGTGCAATAACACCTGTAAATTCTCACTTCTTCCCTAAGTACTTCATAGAAAGTGTCTTCCAATGATTCATTTTAAGTGAATAGAATTTTTGAGACGTCAACAGCTTTTTGTTAAAAGTCAGTTGAATTCATTGTCTGCAGTAGTTTCCGTGTACTGGTCTTTAATATGATATTATAGCCTATCATATTGCACTTAGATCCTAATCGCGTGAAGCATGCGAATTAATAGCCTCCCTCGGAAATAGATATACAGCACAATCCGTTTTAAGACAAATTCTTTGAATTTTGCTAAATAATAAAAAAAATTCTTCAGAGAGAAACATTAAGTGACACTGGAAGCTGCTTCATTGTAGATGCATTCCCTACATACGCTTGGTTATTGCAATCGATGACTGAGAACAGATACTCGAACTAGACATCAAATTGCTGTAATGTTATTCAACTTCGTTAGACTTGGTTGCATGAAAAAAGAGTTGAAAACTTCTGAGTTTTATAATTGAAAAATTTACGCGATCACTGACCAAGGAGATCTTATAAGTAGACTGCTACTGCACAAGTATCATCGTTCGTCTATTTAATCGCTTAATCTTCTTCAAAGATATCTGAATTCAAAAGAAATTCAATCTTCTACCGGAGATCTAAATTCAGAAGGGTCACATGATCCTTCGATCTCCTATTACTCCGCTGATGTGATATGAACGAGTTATTTGCATAACTGATTCAATCTCATATTTATTATTGTGCTTTTTTCCTATCTCTTCATTATGCCAATGTACTGATGAAGAGGATGAACTGTTGATGCAGATATAAATAGATGTAATTTCTATTTCATCTGTACCTCTGTCTGTGGGCCGATAAGTAGAGCCTTCACTTATATCCATGACATCATCTGATGAAACGCCTGCCTAGCGACTCAAATCGAGCCTGTCCGTTGTGGCGATGTATTGCTTATAAATGCATTACCTTTTAAACACGTCATTCTGATCTTCAAATTGCGTGCCGTTTCTGTCTTGTGGCAATCATATTTGTGTATGCTTCAATGGTGATGGCAAAATTCTTTGCCCTTTCTAGAGCAGATGATTGGAATATTTCGAGTCCGTGTATCTCCTTCAACCACACGTTGCGTCTCCAGATGTGTTATAATGTACTTATAATGTACTTTGAATTTCGAGAAAATTCAAAGTTTGCAGTGGTAACTTATTATTATTTCGGTGATTATTTTATTTATTTTTATTCTCCATTGATGCTAATCCTGCAGAATTGATGGAATCACCGTTTCCGCTAACTCAGTATGAGCCTGTCTATATTCGACTAAAATTCTGTTGAATTTCTTCTAGTGCCAGATGGAATTCAAAGACTGAACCTTTTTTTTTTTATAATTTTTTTTTAGGGTAATAGATGATTTTTCTTGAGGGATGCGATAGCTATTTTTGCACAATAGCCGCCTCAAAGCTTCTAGAAAAAGATGTAAAGAGCACCGTATTTTCTTGTAAAAAATCTTATTGGATGCATATATTAGGTTACGTATTTTATTTCAAATGGAAAATTAAGTAATCAAACAAAAAAAATCCTTTTAATGTTCTATAGCAAAGATCTATACCGAAGGATTTCTCTCCGCAGTCAAGTCATCGACGATGCGTTTTTGGTTGGAAAGACTTAAAGTTCAAATCGTGTCTTGAAGAACTTAAGGACTTCTTCAAATTAAAATAAGTTAACTAGCCTCATACGTAAGTGAAATTTTTTTTTTCTTCCTGGGAAACTCCTTTTTATTTTCTTGCCTCACTAACAGATAAATTTGGATAAACATGCAAACATCTTGTGAACATAAGATTAATCGTTCTATCCTGTTATTAATTAGGGTTATGAAAGTCAAATTAATTAATGGTGACTTGTTTGTAAGCCTGGCACATTAAGGAATATGAATCAGCTGATTAATTTCTTTTTATTTTCTCGGTGGGGTTATTTGTTAAAATAGAAACTGTCAATTTGTACATCATTCGTACTCTTGAACCACTTCGGGCCTCCAATAAGTAGGAATATTTATCATTTCAGTTTGCTTCGTTTGGTTTGAGACGATTAATGTTTAAAAACCTTCTGAGAAAAACAATATTAAACATTAAGAAGTTGAATTTATTCTGTTTACGCAACATTAAAACATTGTTAAGTGTTAGATAAACATAAAAACGACATTGAAAAACAAGTATGGAATAAATAATTCGCATTGTAGACTCTCAAGATCAGCGAGCGAAAGGCACATTTTAATGTGTGCTACCCATTTTGTATCGTTTATCATAATACGAGAGGTTTGCACATTTCGAGTGAGATGTTTTTGTATGGGAGACGAATCTATGAGAATAAAGGCAAGCGCAGCTTGTGCGATTTTCAATCACTTTTTGTGTTATTACCTCAGAACGGTGTTTGCTTTCCTACACTCTCTATTTAATAATCTCCAAACGAAGTATTTTTTTCTTTGTGTTAATTTATGAAAGGTTGAGTATGAAACTGCAACTCAAAGTTCAACCAACCAATTTTCGTCTTCCAATAAAAGATGTTTATTTCCTTCTTCAAAACTGGTAAACAACATCCCATTAATTTTCTCTTAACTGCGCATGTAATTAGATAAAACTGATGGGATGCACACCGAACTTTCCTTTAAAAAGATTTTAAATATAAAGAAGCCGAGATTCACTACCTTATCACTAGGTGGCAGTAGCAGTAATCCCTAAAAGTGACAACCGGGGTTCTCTTTTCGCCGTGAGTGGTAAATTTTTCCGTTTTTGCAAGGGAATGGCGTTGTGAGTGTTGGCAAAGTTTTGGTCCCGGTGGAGTTCGTCCTAATAAAGATGGATGATAGGGGCAGCACGAGACGACGGCATTACCTCGCAAAATGATAATTATGCGTAATGACCGTAGAATCAAATCCCGTATTTCGTGTAATTTATCATGATCCACAAGATCACCCTCTCCCGTCTGTTTCCTGAACAGCTTCGTGGCTTCTGGCAAGCAGCGGGCTTATAAAATAGCAAGCAACCCCTCCTTACTCACCTGAATAAGTATGAGAATGCATGTGGGAGCTAGAACTCTCCTCCGAATTACCCTCCTTAGACGCAATTCTTTGAATTATTTAGCGGATGATATAAGATTGTTAGAAAAGTGTTTAGCAGTTCACGTTGGCTTCAAAAAAACAAAAAACAAAAAAAAAACCCAGAAATTCCTTACAGTGAGTTTATAAAATAGAATATGAACTATTATCCAATAATTAGCCTCAAGAACCTCTTCCTGCGTTTGATTTTTCTTACATTACAATTTCTTATTGTTTTTATTATGTTTTTATCACAGAAATGACTCTTTCAAGCACTCCAAGCCGTCCCATCAGACGATGAAAATCATTTCTAACCTGTGGTAGCGTCATCCATAGGACATTCAAAACCATCCATGCTCCCACATTATGTTGACTGGAAAGCAGACACCCAAGCCGGCAAAGTTAGAATGACTTTCCTTTCAAAATCTATACCTCACTCCCCCCCCCTCCCCCCGCACTTCACGACGCTGATTGTATTTCAGTTACTTTAAGGTGATCGTGTCAAATTAAAATTTCATTTGTTTTGCACCTAATAACTATTTATAGATATGCAATGATACGATCAAATCAGGAAAATTAAATTCATTTTAATATCTTCTCCCCCCCACAAAAAAAAACGTTGGCGGGCCAATAGCGGTTGAAGACATGTATCCATGAAAAAAACTAAAAGGAATACTAACTTAATAATATATATATATACAAAACAATGCTTTATATGATACTGAACTACAGCCATAGACAACAATGAGTGTAACAATGTATTTGTTTGACTTCTTTATCATATACATGGTTGACAATATCCTTCTTTCCCAGTCTCTAAAATGTGTTGCACTTAGTCTTAACAGCCTGCATAATAACAATGTGAGTTTAGACTCTTCATTCACTATCCAAGAGATATCACTAGAGAAGGTTACTGATTTAAATCTCTCTGTTTTTTGGAGGTTGATGAAAGTAGAAATACACTACGATTATCTGCATGAAATTAGGATATAATATATAATTCATGATACCAGTTTACTCGACGACTAACTAATGATGAACATAGTTCTAATAAAATCTTCTTGACTGATTTTAGCATTTTTTTTGTTCAGAAATCAATATTATAAACAGAATTTTTTAATTGACAGTGAGAATATCATCTTTTATTTTAGATTTTTAAAATTACTACAAGTCTGAAAACTTTTTGACTCTTGGGAGACCAAATTCGCTATTCACGAAATAATATTTAGAACCCAAATCATAAAATGCGATCGGAGTTCATGGTGATGTACAGGAAGAACATCTGGAACTGCGTCGCAAATATTCCGCACTTATTTAGCGACATCTCCAGACATTTGCTATCTGTGCCTGCGAGGCTAATTGGAACGGTCTCCTTAATCCCATTAGCTGTATCCCCCTACCCCCAGTTCGTCTCATTGCCTACAGAAAAAAAAAAATTACTCCGGGGGGTGGGGAGAATTCCCATCATCAAATGACCACACGAGCACAATTTACTGGAGGTCAAAGTTTCCTGAGTGCAGTAACAGCGGACACGAAACCTAGAGAAATACGAGACGGCGCAATCAGCACCCGTGCCGTATCTCGGGGGACGTTTTGCAGCTGGGCGCCCCGTCACAGCAGTCGTTGTGTGTGTGTGTGTGTGTGTGTGTGATGCTGCTTACGAAAACGCCTAATGCACAAACGGGAGAAGGTTACCGACTAGTCGAAGGGAGGTAGGAGGAGGGGAAAGACAAAACACGACATTTATCAGACTGAAGAGGACGGGGTGGGTGGTGAAGTATTCCCCCCTTCCTAAATTCAGTCTTTCGCTTTCCCCTCTTCGGTTTGCTTTACCCTTCGTTCCTTCTCTCTCTCCCTCCCCGGTCCTCCTCCTCCTCCCTTCCAGCCTCCACACCAAAGTGACAGGTCACTCATTTTCTCCCTTCCTCCTGCTGGGACGACACCCCATTCATCACTTCCGCGACCTATTATCTGTCACCTTTTTTTCTTTCTGTTTTTTTGTAGTGGGACACCGCATACTCTACTCCCGACCACAGCCTGTAACAAAACACCCCCGGCCATTGGACATTTCCACGCCTCCTCCTCACCGCAACATCTCCCATGGTGGAAAGTAGTCAGTGAATAGGAAAGAACCTCAAATTTCCAATATTCCATTGCACGTGATATATTACCGATGATCCTCCGAATATAAACGAAGTCATAGATAACATGCCAACCAATTGGAATATGAAAACATGTATCTCACATCTTCAAAAAAAAAAAAAAAAAGAAAAAAGAAAAAAAGTGGATGTTCTTTTAGGTAGTATTTGAGATTATCAAGGCCCAGAATATCTCCTATATTAATGACAGAATTTTTTTTTAAAGAGAAATTAATTCGGAAACTGTCATCGAAAGCGCATTGAATATGATGAAAAGGCCTTAGTGGATATTTTACGAAACATACACACACACACATGGATGGGTAAATAACAAGAAATATATAAAATTCTTAATGTTATTTATCTTTAGATTTGACTTCCTTCGATAATTTAATGGTAACAGTTACAATATTTGCCAACGTACATTGTCTCCCTTAGAAATACTGTGACGTCACAATGCCCCAAAACAAAACATTACTTTATAGACTCGGATTATTTCCTATTGTTGTTCCATTTACAGCGGGAGGATAGACTTTGTTACTTCAAATATTTACAAAACTATGAACTACCAGTTCGGAGTCGAACGTTTCTTAAAACTAATAGTGCTGTTAAGCTTAGTATTACGAAACAGTAGATCTCATAGAATATCATGAAAAAAAAAAATCAACATCACTTAGTTAATAGCAAAGAACATTACATTCAAATCTCCAATCTGTAATATGACCCCATTTTCTAAACAGAACAAAAATGATCTTTGTCTATTGTTTGCATTCTTGGCGTGTGTCTCTCATGGCAACAAGTCTTCGAACACGACAACATTTATTGTTTTTCTCAAAGCTAAAAAAAAAAAATCAATAAAAAAAACGAGAAATTTCAAACTGATTTTAACTGTGGAAATATCACCTCGGGTCAGAGATTGAACGTGGCTCAACTCGATGCAGAAGACATAGTTAATGTCGCAGAAAAATGTATATTTTTATATACAACAGTTGAGAGCTCTTAATGTCATTTGAATCAAATAATGCTTCTATCATTATTGAGGATAAAAAGCAATATCTAGCTTGACTTGGTACGTTATGCATGACTATGAAATACATGAAACTGTATTGTATAATAATGTACATGATCTAAACGTTGAGCTAAATATAAACTTGTATTTAGTTTGCCATATAGTTAAGTACCAGCTTTCTGCTATTAGAACATTGTTGATTGCTGGATATTTTGGTTTCCAGTGGTCAGTATTTTTGTAGCTGAGGCATGTCGGGCGAGGCTCTTGCTTTTGTGTCATTACATGGAGAAGTATCTGAAATATGTTCTCTTGCTATGAAGGCATTCATTGTGCTGTTTAAAGGATAAGATTGCTGTGGTGTAGTGTCTTTTCTTTCTTTCTTTGTTCGGTCCGTTTGTTCTCTTATTCCTGGGATAGACAGCGAAGTGGAGGGTTTTTTCTTTCTTTCTTTTTGCACTGAGATGGTATTTTAGAAACTTACAGTGTTTTTACTGACTAAAAATCTGTGGATTTAGAGGAGAGGGGACACAGAGACACAGCCCTCTGTCCTCTCAAGAATCAAAACAAAATAATGTTGCAAAATTTAAGTTAAATAATAATAATAATAAATAAACTTAAGGCTAAGCGTTTTTCGAATTATAATGTAAATAAAGATATTAATTAAAACAGAAGTTAATTATATTAAACAAGTGTTAAAACTAAAAAAGCTCAATCCTTCTCATTATCTCAATCGTTCTTCCTAAAAACAGCTTACGTAACCACATAATTTTTGTATTCTCTCTCTCATTTTTAACTAGCGTTTTCTATTCCCTAATTTATAGATTGCTCCGTCATTTCTACCGTTATAATGATGAGCCCCCCGGTTGACTCTAAGAGTACTTAAGAACTATCTACCAACTATTTTCACAAACACGATGCAAATCGTGTTTGTTAGATTTCAAACGTAAGGGAGGGAGTTCCAACGAACGCGCTCTTTATCGACCCCTTTTTTTTCCACAAAGTGTAGGTCAGCGCAGAATAAATAAATTATCGAAATGAAGTTCTTTCGCCAACCATTACGACCAATGGTACAACTTGGACCGCGAGGCTTGTTTCGAATGTACGGCAGTCCACCAACACGCAAACCAACAATCAGCGGTCATCTCTGAGGTGAAGGGGTGGTGGCCAACGGTTTGCAGAAGTCGCTGATGTCAGAGAAAGGCTGAAAATGGGCCACTCCTAATTTTCTGTCGCTCTAAAGCATTTATAGCGTACAGTACCAACCAGTTCCTCCCAACGATCTTAGCAAGTAACCCTGATGTCAGATATATGTCTTGTTTTTTTATTTCGGTATCTAGGCAACCGAACCAACGCATTTAAAATACTAATCAGACATTATAGCATAGCATACTTATCAAAATCGTTGAGTGCTGTTTTCATGTAGGAATTTTTCAATCATTGTAATGGCAGATTTCTAAGTACATTATTGGTAAAATGACAATTGCCTTTTTTTTTAATATAAAATATCGTAAGGTTTCTTACAAAAATTGTTAAAATAATAACATTTTTAAGGACTCTTTTGTTCAGACTGACAATAAAAAAAAATTCCAATTGATAATTTCAAAGAGTATAAACAATAAAATATTGTTACGTCATTTCAGTGAACATTGTAGAATTATACACAGGTTCTACCAGAAAAAAATCGTTGGTTATTTTTAAATCGAAGTAAAAACTAGTGCATAGTGTAAAGAAAATAATAATTTAATTTCAAATAAGAAATAGTGAATATACTAGTGGTATCTTTATAGATTTATTGAAGAACAGATGACGTTAAAAGAAAGATATTAAATTACATGATGCACTTACTGATTTAGCGTCTACGGTATCGACAGTCAATTCTCTTAAGATTAAAAAAAAAAAAAATCTCAAAAATCATTCTACTTCCAAGACATCGTTTTCTCAAAGCTTTACAACGAGCTGATTACAAGTCTACCGTGTCCCGCCCACATCCGTAAACTTTACACCCTCCTAGTCTCCGGCAGAATTTTTTTTCTATTTTTTTTTTTTTTATCCTCACTTCTTCTTCTTTCCCCTCTACTTTCTCTTTCCTCCTTCTCATTCCTACTCAAAGCACTAAATAAATTTACTTTTCTTCGACATGACCTCTAGGTTCGTCCGCCATAAATTAGGCCTCCCGCCTCCGTCAGCGTAAAGACGATCAAAGAAAACTTTCTTTGTTTCACTTATTCCTGAACCCGGAGGTGGAATCAATCATTTCTGAAGGGACGCTTGGAGTTTGGTTAGGGGGGAGGGCTATGGGGGATAGAAAAGAGCGGTCCACAATACTTTAAGAGAAAAGTACTCTCATTCGCAACTGTTCAGTTTGAAGAAGAAAAAAAAAAGAACAAAAACAGACTTGTTAGGTTACTGTGCTCCTTTAAATATTACAAATAGAGGTCAAGATGGGACTCAAACAAATAATTACTTTGGCTGGGCAAAGTACAACAACGCTGAAAGATGGATAACAAAGCATTGTTTGGAACCTTCACTGAAAGCGTAGCAGACGACACAGTTTGTTTGGAAAGACACAAAATAGGCTTAACTGTGCTACTCGAGCATTGGTCCATCTTCTCTATTTTCATGACAATCGAACTATTGGTTGTCTATTGTTTCTTGTTGTTTATAAATATTTATTATTGTTTGATTACCAATGACTGTTTTTTTTTATTATGATTGATTGCGTACTAATTCAAGCAATTAACTTTCTTTGTCTGGACATCGATATTTGGAAGCAGATAAATTGTAAGCAGATTACATCCTGTTACAATGATGATAATCTAAGTGTGTAGTCAACCAATTTAATAGGAAATTCTGCATTTTTTCGCTAATTAATAGGGCATGTATTTGTTACTCATTGTAAATATTAAGGAAGTGATCACTAACAATCAGAATAAAAAAAAAAAAACGCCTTTTTCAATAGCGTTATTATATAGTGACGTCAATAGTGGAAGCGACAACAATTACACTTATCACAACAATTAAACCTGGAACAACAATTAAAGTCATTTTTGGCTCAGGTATTGTACATATATAATTTTATCTTGTCTAACTTTGTCATTAATTTCAATGAAATAAAATTGACATTTTAACAGAGATCCAACATTCAGCCATTGCGAAATTATTGCTGTCAATTCGAATAATTTCGCCAGTAAAAATTGATCCGATTCCAATCAAAATTGACTTTTACATACATAATCATGCTTACATCCCAAATAAAAAAATTTAATTATATTTAACTAAAAGTTATTACTTGATATAATTTTGAAATGCTTTTCCCTTCGTGCAGGGACATAATGATCCGATCGAAACAAAAATTAAGGTGACTTAAATATGTTTGTGTAAGGATTCCAAGTGCAGAATTTTAGCAAAATCTATAGCAATAGTACAGAAATAAGCCGGTCGCATAAATAAATTGAACAGATATTTATGCATTGTGCAGAACGTACTTAAAGAAGTTAGGTCTTCACTTCTGAGAAAAAATATATATCCATCTTACTTTAGTATATAGTTACGATGCAGGAATGAGCAAATGAGTTTTCTTTTTTTTTCTTTTTTTATTTTTAACCCTTCTATGTGTTGCATTTTACCAACAAATATCAAAATATATCAGCATTATACTGCACGATATTCATATATAAAATGCAGTAAAAGTAACAATATATTCCCCCCCCCACACACACACGCATATTATGCGTTGTTTTTGAACAGACTAAGAGGCATTCTTCAGTTGGAGACAACGATTAATTAGTGTCCTCAGACAGAGGAAAAAACTAGTTAGGGCGGCTGGGTTAAGCGATAACGAAGAAGGTAAACGTAATCGCCAAGAGTTGATGTAAACTGTTTACAAAGGGCTGACGGGCATTTTAAAAGGTGACTGAGAAGAAGAAAAAAAACCAAAAAAGGATGTTGCGTGAAAAAGTGGATGGATAGGATTATCTTTATTCTCGTCAGTCTTTTAGATAGTAGCTGGCAGATGATTTTTGTCTTCTAGTGTGAACCACAATCCTACTTACTGGATGTCTAAATTGCCTTTAAAATTCCAAAATATCAAAGTAGCGACATCATGACCCAAGAAAGGGAGCCAGTAGGTGTTGTATTCATTGAATTAAAGATTTCTTCATTGTTAGGAACTCTAGAGTGAAGAACGCTAAGAGGTGCGAGTGCGCGCGAGAGAGGGAAAAACAAGTTCAGATGATATAAGAGCTTTGTAGCTATAAGAAGAATTCTACATTAGGTGATCTGTTCTGTCGAAATGTATTCTTAGATACCCCCCACGAAACAAAGAGTTACGATTCAGTTAGAAAGCGAAGGTGATATTTATGTTCTTTGTAAAAAGGGACTTAAGAGTTTAGACGCTGTAAAATTAAAGTCAAGAAATATACAGTACTTTATAGACTACTTAAGATTAGAGAGAATACAGTATAGGAGTAACTTGTGGTGTTTTGATGGTAGCAAAGGCAGAATTTGCGTAGTCATTGCACACACCGGCATTTATACGAAGAGCGAGTTAGGAGAGGTCTAAAATATACCATAAAGATACTAGGCAGTATCAACATGTATCAAGTTTTATGATTCAAATTCCCAATTTTTTAGATCGTTTCTATCTTCTAATTCGACCTTAGAGCCTCAAATAGTGGGCAAAGTTTAGGTAACATATATTAAATTTTAGGTAAAGATGCTTCCAAGCGTTGTCTTATCAAAAATCAGCTAAATGAGATTCGTTTAAAATTCCTTGAAATGTCTATCGTCCTTGAGGAAATTTACAAACCTCCAATGTCGGCTTTGTTAGCTGAGTGGTTAGCGTATCCATTCTCCAGCCAATAAGCTGCAGGTTCGAATTTTCTTTTCACAGTATTAGTAGGACAATCACAAACATCGATGCCCACGACATTGATGTTTGTGACTGATGAATCACCGCATTGTGAAATATATAAGGGCGATGGTTTCAAAAACTGAGAATGTATCAACTAGCATTTTGCTTAAAATGCTAGTTGCATGCGCATGCGTATTAGTACATTGAAGAAATTTAAAGTAATAAAGCAGGGTGTTAAAAATTCACAGAATGCAACACTTCTTACCTGTGCAAATATATCTTCACCAGCAGTGCGCTGATAGTTCTGTGCGGTTAGATGCCAGGGATGAGGGGGGTGGGGGTGGATAAGCAGCAAATCCGCTACACACACATACAATAATATAAAAAAAACAAACTGTTTTGGCAGAACAAGCTGTACAAATTCAGTGAAATGCTAAACTGAGTGAAATACAAAGCGAGAGTAGAATTCAGTGTCAGCAGTGCATGGCCCTGGGAAAGGAAGTGCACGCACAGGAAGGAAGAGGTTTCTCTTTTCAGGGTTTCAAATTGGCTTCCATTGTGTTTGGCGATGCTGGAAAAAGCGCTGCTGGTTTTGCTAGCAAAGTTACTCGATTTGATGAAATAAGAGGTGAAATGTTGCTAATTATCCTCCTCCTGGTGGGTTTTTCATACCAAAACAGTCCCGTTCCTGAGTGTAAAGCTGTTAAAAACAAACGGAAATCAACTTCCTTCCTTTGACATTATCTCCGCAGATTTTTGACTAAACCTCCAACCTTTGACATTATTTCCGAACTGGGCACGTGCATACATTCCGACAAATTTTACGTTCAGCACTTTTTTTTTTTTTTTTTTCATTGAGATGAAATTTCCGTCGTTAATATTTATTATTTGTTTGCTGAATTAAAATTTTATCTTCCGTCAAACTGTGTTACCGAGTTTGGTGCGTGTGGGTGAGGAAAGGATATCCACTTACGGTGATAACCATTTTCTTGGACTTAGCCGTTATTTTAATCAACAATGTTTGTCTGTTTCCATCACTATTCACACGAAGGTTCTCGTAAACGCAACTGCTTTAATTTTTTTATGATATTTCGAAGGGCTATTAATACTAAATTCGTTTTCAATAATCAGCTATAATATTGAAGATGCTGTACATACCTTATGGAGAAGTATAAGAGAACTATAAGTCATTCATTTGAACGAAGAATAAAGCCTATGACGTTCTATTGTGCTAATTATTCATAAAGCAGATCAGTAATTAAAACCACGTATTCTTGAACTGCCTCTCCACTAAACTATGCTTTAAAGAATCAGTTGTGATTTGAATAAATTGCTCATCGAATGGAACTAGCAAATACCGAGTATGAGTAACTTATAATAAAAGTGTCATTTTTGGTACGAGAATGCATTTTTTTAATGCTATTTTTTTTCATTCTGCATAACGTGAAAAATGGCTATAGAAAATAAACTTACCAAGCATACCAGTCTCGCCTAAAGCTTTAGTTGTTTTGAAGTACTCTAATCAATAAACTGCCGAGTATGTCCGAACAAAAATCTGCCATCTCCGCTCGAGACTGAACTCATTGCTTGAAAGATATGTAGGGATTTTTCAATGTCTCATCCCAAAGACCAACTAACGCTAAGCAGAGATGGCTTTTGTCTCTCCACGACTATAAAAAGTTTTGATGGTTTGAGACGGATGTGACGTCATAAATATTTACACGATTCACCAGTGTCATTTGTGTTATTTATCTCAGAAATGATTTATTTCTGTTATAACGTGTAAATCGCTTATAATCTGTTTAATGTAAACAGCTTTGTAAAAAATACAGACGATGCGTCTTTAAGCATTCCATATTTACGGATTTCTTAAAATTAATAATATTATTAGAGTGCTTGGGAAGGGATTCTGGATTTTGGGACAAAGCGACTGATTTAAATTGCTTAATTAATATTAATCCTAATAGTTGCTGCTTAGATTTTGAATATGCAGTTGAATTTTGTTATTCTTCTAATAAGTTCTTATATACACAAACACACGACTCCGATTCGTAAACAAACGTCAATAGTTAGGTGGGTTTTCAGAGTTTAATTTGATTAATTGCATCGAATTCGAGCAAATACCGAAAGGAAGTCGCATTTTCTACAACAAAGACGAAGAAAGGCTTGTGTAACACGGGAAGTTTTAATGAACACCACCCACACGTGTCATTTTAGATTAGGCTACGTTAATGGAGAGGGAGGGGGAAAAAACAGATAAAGAATGCAGCTGCATTGCTCCTAATGCGTTATCTTTTATATAACAGGTCTCGATCACGTCCAGGTGACGTTACAGTCAGATTCATTGTTACAGATGGATTTCGTTAACAATCACATTCTGTCTCGAACTCACTTTTCACGTTTCCTGTGAAATTCGCACGCGGTAACCCACGACAACTGAACAGCCACAGCTGGTGGTTTGACGTCTATAGACTACTATACAGCTAACATCCATTACTGACTCAATCGTCTCAGTAACCAAACTGGCGCGTGTTGTATACTAAAAAAAAAAAAAACCTTCCAAACTCACCGCACATTATTTAGAAACATCACACTGAGCGGGTCAAAGTGCATCTTACTTTCGTGAGTGAGGTTTCCGCTGTTGTATATCTCACCTGGGAGGCGCATGGGTGGCACGCGGCTTGCAAGAATTATATGACGCCATGGATCATTCACTACGTGGTATTTGGACAGAAAAATGGAACGTATGCCGATTATATTGGGATAAAGCGAGAGGTGGGTTGACTGGAACTTCCGGACTAGGACAGTTACTCGGAAATGGAAAGCATTTTACAATAATAATAAAAGTAACCAGATATTACGGCACTTTTTACCCCCCCCCCAAAAAAAAATCCATTAAAATTTTTTTTTTTTTTTTTGCTCTAGGAGCAAATATTTTCCCTTTGATTTACCAACTTAGTCCCAATTCTGTGCATTTCTGGATCACGATTTAACACTGCTGATGCATTATGGACTTTTCTGTATCCTCGTGCTGGCCATGACTATTCTGTCTGGTTTTGTAGTTCGAAGGCCAAAGTAAGAGGAATGTAATGAGTACCTGCTTTCTTCCCGTCAGTATTTCGCATGATGGATGCATGTTTTTATGACAGGCAATCAATACTCAGAGGTCCTCATACAAGTTGCATTTCTTATATTTTAGAAAAGGTGTCTGAACTGTTGTTTCAATATTTCCGTGATTCGGCCAGAATGTTGAGGCAGTGTTGTTGATTGTAGAGTTAATCGCTGGTTCTTCGTGGGGTTACAATGAAAAGATAAGACCCCCCCCTTCCCTAATATATATATATATACAAAAGACAACCCGTCTGAGATACAAATGGGTTGTCTTTTTTTCACACCGAGTCACATGCAGGTAAGAAAGTAAATGGAAGGCTTCTTGTTAAAAAAAAAATCAGAACATTCATTCCTTCTCCCCCTTTATATCATGTGGAACAATGTCCCCTAATACGCGCGTGTGCAGTCTTCATTAAACCTGATAATATACTTCATAAACAAATAGTTTTCAAACGAAGGAAGTTGGCGAACATAAGCTTTTTTTTTTTTTTTTTTTTTTTTTTTTTTTTGCCGTGGCGTCTAACCTTGTAAACCTTGAAAACAAACCCTCTGCCATCTCGTGAGAACAACATATTGGAGAAAAACTAATAATGTGAGTCAAGGTCAGACGCCAGGAGAGAGAGAGAGTGAAAAAAAAAAAAAAAAAAGGCCAATTTGGTGATGACGTTTTCCTATGATCTTCATAAAGTTTTTCCGTTCTTCTTCAACAATTAATCGCCGATCATTTCGAGCTGAGCTACACTCTCTCCCCACCCCAAACACAAACCTGGAGTTTCCTCATTTTCACTCTGGTCATCGTCAAGAGCGTCATTCCCCTTTCGCTTGTCATTCTCTCCCTCCTTAAATCGACCAAACCACTCAAAGCCTTACATACGTTCGTAAGAGCATTCCTACAATTTTTTTTAGTTAATCATTTGCCATTTTAAAAGAAAAGTTTAATACAAAAGACATCTCTGCATACTTTATAGGCATCACAAAAATTTTCAAGAAACGGACCACGTGTAGCTTGACTGGTTCTGTCTGGCAATCTAATCCCGAGCTGCAGAGAGCCAGTGCTTAACTTCCTTAAACCTGCATAGGGTACTCCGCATTGTCGCAGCCTTCTTAACTTCCACCCCAACCCCGATAAGAACAGATTCTTAAAGCCATGCATTAAACTTACGAACTCTTTACGGGGATCTCCAAATACTGTAATAACAGTTCTTACCCTACAAAATCTGCAAATCATTGAAACCGGTCAGTAATATGTGGATGGAGTTTATACTACAAGCGATTTCTATAATCCAATTCTGCTTTAAAATCCAAATGTGTGGAGTAATAGAAATAAAAATGTTAGCATTTCCTACTTCTGTTTAATAGTGGAATCATAATTTTAGTCACGTTTTTTCATATAACATTTACAATCCATATTTTTAGACAAATACTTGCTGCTCTTACAAGAACAAAATGTTTATTTAATTTCAATATTCAGTTCTTTAAGCTTGTTGTGATTAAAATGCAAAAGTTGCTGAATTTAAGATACAATCAAAGGTTATGATCGCACTGCACAAACAGATTTGTGCAGGCACTCAATTTTGACATTATTTTAGAGAGAAATTTTTTTTTTCTGCAGCCACTGTAAAATTTCAATGTTTATTAAGACAGATGCATAATAGAACAGATTTTGCATACGGATTGTGAAATATTCGAAATGCTTGTTAGTTTTAAATAAAAGAAAACACGGCACATATATATATATATAAAATAATCGCCTCACGGACTTAGTTATATCTACGTTAATTCCAAACAATAACAGTAATAATAAGCAAATGATATTATTGTAAGCTTCAGATGGAATTTATTCCAATATCCTGTAAAGATTACAGGAATAAATACTTAAAAATTCTGACATAGAACAGTTTGCGCAAGTTAAACTGTACTTTTAGGTTAACCATGGATGACACCTTTCTATATCTTTTTGTCTCGACATGTGAAAATTAGTTAGCTGGAATCACGTGGTTGCTAAGGGCAGTCTATTTTGCTTATTACTAACAAGTGTTCGCCGCTGTATAAGACCGGAAATTCATCTTCAGCTTAAAAGGTGCATGAAATATTTTATAGAGTGCACAGTTTTTATAGCTCACAATAGAGACAAGCCAGTGACTGAAGAAGATACGTAATTCATAGCCTAATATGCTTAGGTGTAATATTAATATTTGCCGGTGTGGTTGGTTGAGTATTTAGCGTATCCACTCTATAAATATGCATCTTTGGTTTCCGGACCATGTAAAAGAATAAACAGAAACATATAAAATTAATAAAACTCTTTAGCGCACTAACGGTGCTATAGGCTTACAATCTTTCGTGAGTGGAAATCACAAAAAAAAAAAAAAAAAAAAAAATTAAACATTTCCCCATGACCTATAAATCCTTCGAGTCCTTGATGTTATCCAAACGGGAATTTTGAATTTTTCAAACTGAACGACATGCGTCCCCAACTACGCCACGGTGATATCCGCGAACTAGTCATTAATTAATTATAAAGGATATTCTTTCTCAATAAGCTATTGTAAGCTATTGCACACCACATGGGATATTTTTAAAAATGTAAACACCTTTAAAAAGAATAAGCTTGCACTGACTCCGACTACAAACGATTCTCATTTCAATCCATATTCTCGTAGAGCAAATAAAGGCTAATCATACTGTAGCATGCTCAAAAGATACAAAATTATATTTTTTACTTGGAGTGAGAACGTCTGCAATATTCTCCTTTCCATAGGACGTACATATAAGATGGAAATGATCCAAAAATGTACTGAATGAATTAAAAACACCCAAGTCCGCGAGACTATTGAGATCCATCGAATCCATCATACCAAGTTAAATATAGTAAACAAAACTTCGCATTATATCCCAGATCCAAGCTGGAAAACATTGATTAGCCTTATAAAGAGAGGCATATACCCCTTCCCGATCGATAGACATCCCTCTTCGTTTCTTCACTTCCCCCCCCCCCCTCCATGATAACTCACTCCCACCTTATCGCACTGAACAAATAGTTACGGATCTTATTATTTAAGCATCCTTACCTTGCGCAAAGACGGAAGTCATCTTCAAGACACTTCCTTCCATTCCACACAATTAGTAGCCACCCTAGTAAGTCGTCAAAAGTGCGCAGTCTCGTCGCCGATCTTTCGGCCGGGCGACTTGGCGGTAATTTACAACACCCCGGACTGCCTTCTGCTCTCCGCTGTTTTACTCAAAAATCATTTTCGCCCTTCTTCCCACTAACGTGTTTACACCTACTTGTGGTTAGTTGGGGGAGGTGGGGGGGGGAGAAGGACTGGAGTCAGCCGATTTATTTTCATTTACATGGGTTCCGTCCTGCAGATGGGTAAGCGGCAGGACGGAAGTGCAGAGTCGTGTCGGATATAGTGGCGACGTCGTCCGAATATATATTGTTGTCAAAGTTCAGCCATCGGTAGTGTTTGCCGTTGCTCGCATTCCTTTTTCTCCCCCCGCAAAACGACCCTTCTACGAAAAGTACCTCTCCGAGAATTCTCGAGGAGGAAGAAGAAAGAATGACATCGCTAAACAGCAGCATTTCGTCTCGTGCTTTATATAAATAAGACTTTCTTGCGATATTAAGCAACCATGTTGTATTTCAAGATTACAAGTTTTTCCTTATTACACGAAGCACAAAATATCTTGTACTCGTGCGCCAATTAGTAGTGCAACAACTGAATTTTTTAGAACTTGGGTATTCCATTATTCATGAAGTATCCGCTTGGATGTTTGTTGACCTTACTTATCACAAAAATAAGGAAAAATGTACAATTGCTGAGGAAAGGACTTAACTTTGAGTTAAGTTCGCTGCTACCTTTCTTTGACCGTAACTATATTTGGCGCTGGGGTTTTTTTCACGGTGTGATACTCCTGGGTCTCCCACTATCAGCCGCAAAGTGAAAACACATACAAAATAGAGAGAGAGAGAGAGAGAGAGAGAGAGAGAGAGAAGCTGTTATATTCCCACAGAAAAACAGACGGACAAAACGACTTATACTGTTTTAGCATTTTGCGAAACACACCTAAAAACTGGAGAATGGCAGCTGATAAGTTGTTGCTCTTCGCATCTGATAGGTTGGGTTCATCCTGTTCTGCATAAATGGATAAGTAGCATCATCAAGTAGGATCATCAAAAGTTGTATAATTTACGTAAAATGAGAGGTGATCATCACGTTCATGAGCAGTACAAAACGTATGCAAGGAAGGTTACCATGAAGGAAGGGAAAATCACATTTTAGAGTAGGTGTGAATGTCTTAAGTAGTAGATGATTATTCCTCGCCGGTGTGAGAACATCATTGAGCTTAATGGAAGCTAGAAACTGCATGAAACAAAGTTTGATGTTTCGTGTATAGAGCAAAAAATTGTGTAAGATTTAAAAAAAATTAAATTCGCATCCCACCCATCCACGGTACAACTTTCATGGGTGGTGTTCACTAAAAATAAATAAATAAAATAGAAAAAGAGTAAGCGTCTCCTCACCGAATACCATTTACCGCCCACAGTATCGCCAATAGGGGGAGCGGATGCCCAAGTTTTCCAGTGTTTTTTAATTTCGGTGACGTCATAAACCAAGGATAAAATGGTTTATCCTTTTACTATTTAACCGATATCCTTCTTATTGCAAAATATGCGAGTATAAGTTATGAGAAGTTTTCTTTAGAGGTGAAGTCAATATCTTCGACCTTCAGAAGAGGGGTAGTAATATCTATTTATTTCTTAACGCATTAACTGAATTGCAAATGAACTATGGCAACCCTGGGTATAATCAAGGCCAATTTGGCCTGTCAATCTATCTTATGATTACTAGTAAGGGCAGTTGCTCTGTACGTGTTTTGAATACCTGTGATTTTGATGCACATATCCATTTGAATTGTTCCTGTTCTGTCAGTTTACATTTAGAGTAGCAACAATCGCTGCAAATTCGTTTTGACTAAATCAACAATCAATAAAAATAGACATTTTTTTCTACCCTAATAATTAATTAATTTATCTGTTTTCCAACCAGCTCTATCGGCAAAAAAAAGAAACGTTAAATACATGGTTCACCACTATTTTTAAATTATTTGAATATTGATTAAATTCGTGTAATTTGAAACAAATGAATTATGGTGTAACTACTAGTCAGCCTTGTACGTTTAAAGCAGTGATGCAATCTTCACTTCGTAACCTATGAACTCTCCTGACAGCTCTGGAAAGTTTAGAGACTTGATAAGGTATCTTAATGACCACATTTCACGACTCCGGCTGCTAGATCGGGGGACGGAGGGGATAGGCGAGGATAAAAAAAGATGCAATTTGCCTTTCGTGAAGCGGTTTTACACACTCTTTAGTTTATCTTGCAGATAAAGTAGCTATTTGCGGAACGTCAAAATGGCTGCTCGTATTGCTCTCGAAGCAAAGAAAAAAAAATCTAAGCAAACACTTGAGTTACTCCTTTCTGTCCATTGACTTGAGATGTCGTACAATGAAGTGGATGATGTATACCGAGATGTTTTTATATTTTGTTTTGTGTCGTTCAAAAGTGACCTCATGTCACCATGATACCCCTACTACTTCTTCCCCGCCTTCCCTCAGACACGACTCAGGGAGGGGGACATCTGCAGGGAGAGTTAATGTGGTGGTTATCGAGAAAACGAAAGCTAAGGAAGCAGAGGGAAAAAAAAAAAAAACAGTCCAGTGTCACGGGGAGATTTATGACAAAATCCAGACTCTCTCTCTCTTTGCAGCTTCCCCCTCCCTTCTGTAGCCAGTAGCGTATCTGATTACAGGGTTATTCTGACTATCAGCATTGCAAACGTGGCAAAGCCATACGATGCTTTGCTGGAAGCCAACATGGATGCTGTCAGGCAGTTTTCAACCTTCAAAAAAAACAGCGCTGGCTCTGTTTCGAAAGGGATGCGTAATCTGTACATGTCTGTTGAAGACATAGATATCTTTGTGGTGTTTGTGACAACATTTTAAACACGATAGGGTAATATTAGACGGCTACCTCATACCAAAACATATTTAATAATATCGTGCATGTAAAAATAACCGACAAATAAGCACATGCGAAGTTCGTGTCGTATTGGTTGGGCTCAGAAGCAAAAAAAAAAAAAAAACTAGATTTAGAAATATCCGAGCATGAGTTTTATTATCGATATATTTATTCATTACAGATATTCAAAATCTTTCTCCAAACATTTTATTTTATTTATAGTTGTTTACATTATCATTTGCGAGGATTACGAAACATTCGACTTTAAATTCAAACATTCTATAGCAGAAAAAACGGAAAATATTTGACCAATCAGTCCCCTATTTAAGTCTTCTCATAATGTTTCTGCTTCGACACGTTTTCATTTTTTTTTGTAAACAGCAATGAGAATCACAGAGGGATCATGAAAATTTTATTGCATTTACTAAATATCCTAAATATATTGGCTTATATAAATATATTCGCAATCTTGCTCTTATAAGTCTTGCAATAATCTGCTAAAATCGCAAATTTTTAGCCTCTTGCTATGTATTCACATATAAAGCAAATACGTGTTCTCCGACAGCTGGTTTGCTGTTACAATACACTCAAGAGATTTTCTACTGTAGTTTATATGGGAAAAACGCCGAAGTAAAGAAAGAAAAGTAAACCAAAACAGGAGTTCGTTTTGTCCAAATGGAGATGTGGGATTGCTACATTCGTCAAATGAACGAGATTGAGGTAAATTCTAAAATTGTACGCATATTCTTTTTCGTGTGTATCTCACTACTTCGTTGCCAATCGGTGCATGTTAGGGTTTCTTTTTTTTTTTTTTTATTTTTTGGCGCTAAAATTACGGACAGAGAGACTGTCACTGAAAAGCTGATGGACTACACTCAGTATGACAGCAAAGTTTTGCTCCAGTCTCCGGGGGATTGGATAATGTGACTTTTTAGATGTGGTAAACATCCAAGCCTTAGGCACCAAGTGATTTATGGCTCTTTACAGCCGCTAGGCGGCAGAGGGCTTTCAGAAAGTGCCCTGGCATCAGAAAGTGTCTCTGAGAAACCGTCATCTTGCCGTGAGCCGCTGGGATCGCGAATTAGCATGGAATTGGGATAAAACGTTGTGCGAGCATCCATCTTCAGACGTCACTCGAGTACATCCCTTGGGCAGGCACTGGCACGCGGTACACGTGAAGTGCGTCCCGCGTAGTTAGCGTTCCTGCTCGTGCAAAATAAGGGAGGATGGAGAGAAAGTGTCAGAACAAGAAATTGAGTTTTTTTTCTTTTTTCTTTTTTTTTTTTTTTTTTCCTTCGGAGTTTTGACACGCCCGGGTCTTACATCCGAAGAATGCACCGCGAATTTCAGCACAACTTTGGAAATTCAGCACGTGCTGTTTTGTATGTGTGTGTGTGTGTGTGTGTGTGTGTGTGTGCGTGCGTGCACGTCGCGTTCTCTCTCTCTCTCCCCCCCCCCTTTTCCTACGTTCCGTTTTTGCTTGTCTTGGCAACTGATAGTGGCGTTCCGTAATCCATCATTCCGGGCGGTAATGTGAGGCGTGTTAAAGTTTCACTGCCGAAGACTCCGTGATAGAGTAAAGCTCGCGACTAACTTAATATGTATCTACGGCAAAAGTCAAAAGTTCTCGCTCACGCGCTAATAAATGTAAGACGCACGGCCTGTGTTCATCAAGGTGTTTACTTTGAAAGTGGACTTTCTCCACGTTTTTATCTTAATAAGTTTGGTTTCTTCAAGAAAATTAAGGAACCGAAAACATCTTTAGACAAGATGCCTTTAAATGCATAAACGTGTACACTGGACGATCAAAAGTAAAACATGTTTTCTTCCGTAGAGGATACTTAGTATGATCATATCAGTGAGAAAGTTTCATGAGAAGAAAAATATTCTTAAAAGGGATGCCTACGGGGAGAAGATTGAGACGAATTCCACAGTCCGTATTCAAATTCGATGCTCATTCATTTTTATTGATTATTTTTTTGTCAGTTTTATGTTAATCGTAGTTCAGAAGAAGTTCAACTACTAAACACGCAATTCCTTGGACTTCACTTGCCATTCTGACTCATTACATGACTTGAAAAACGTGATATTCATAGATAATTTCATTCATGCATGCGTTAGTATCTGTAAAATTAGATCACTATTGTTAATGTGACCACCCTTGCATGTGTTAGGAATTTACGATAGCGATTTGACTTTCAAATGATGGCAGCATTACTAATATTCATTGTTGGATAGCTCTCCTGTATGCGAATCATAAATAATAAGCACACGTATTTGAAAGAAGAAAATATTCAGTTTTATGAATTTTGTTTTTCTGAAGTACGAATATGGGAAGATTGTATGTCAATAGAGTCAAACACCAATTCAAATTCTTTATGCGTTTTATTTATAAGTTGCGACAATGATAGAAAGCGAGTTTAATGAATTATGCCAGAGCAACTAAAAGGTTATGAGAGAGTGTCATTTACGTGTTTTGTGGAGGGGAAAAAACCCGAGTTTTGGAGCGATCCAAAAGCTTTCACGATCTCGTGAGAATTGGCTAAAAAGCTGTTATAAATGTTTCATTTGTCGTAAACAGGATTTGAATCAATATTTTTATAATCAAAGGTAGAAAATTAGATGTTGGACGAAGTAAATGTTGATATCAAACGACATAAATTATTTACTGACAAAGTATACTTTCGGATGGATGCTGTCCAAATTCTGAATTGTTCACGAAAGTTTACATATAAACGTAATTACAGTTATAAAACTTCTTTTGTCACTCCCACGCACAAAAGATTGTAATGCTAATATATTAATAGTATGGGCAGGCTAAGGATTTTACTATTTTCATTAATTCTTTTTTTTTCTATTATTAATTTATTTTCCTGTCTTGCTACGACGTCTCACTGGTCTGAATTCAAAGCATTGACTTGACTCTTAACATATTTTCTTTTTGTCAATTCAAAAACACTTAAAATGCTGTATAAGTAAAACAAAAGTATTATTTTTTACTTCATGGGGGGGGTAATAAAAGCGTTTGAGATATCACAGATATGAAACGAATCGTCTTGGATATATAAGACGGTCAGCCAAACTTTCAAGGAGAGGTGATGAACTTGTTCGAGTCGTCAGTAGTTCAGCGCTGATTTTCTTTTGCATTCAAGTTTTGCTTTCAAAAGTTTCCAATAAATAGATGACTGGTACTCTTTAAAACGGAGGGAAAGGACGATAGTAACAGTATTTAAAGATTTATACGCGAGAATATCGTATTATTGGAAAAGGATAATCTGTTGATATGCTATTCTCAATGGTGAGAAGATTCAGTAGATTATTAGCACAGTCGGATGAGCGACAGGGGCAAGTTTTCGAGTTCTGGATTTCAAACAGGGATGAAGAAGAATCCGAATCTTTCCAGGAATACCCCCATTTAAACCATTCATAAAGGCAACGCCCTTTGAACGCTTAAATATTTCCAGGAATTGTTTAAAGCCTTCAAAGCATGCAACGAACACCTGTTGGACAACTTTTTGGATTATAAAAATGAAACGTTAATCCGCTCAAAGTTATTTCGGAGCGTTTTAGTGAGTGGCTTTTCAGTAGACTATTTGCGAATGTGATCTGCTACTGAACATTGGTTCCACGTACTAAGTTTTCAATGATAGGAAGGCTTTTCTTTTTTAAGAAAAGGCATACCTTCACTCAAGTAGTATATATTATAATGTCATTATAATGCCATTATAATCTCAGTATAAGCTATCGAGACGAAATAGCACTCAAAATTGTTTCAATGGAATAGCAATGCTGAATATCGGGTCTTTTAATGGGAAATGATATTCATCCTAATAATTTGATACCCATGAAGTTACCTAATTGCCTAATAATAAATTATTATTATTATTAAACAATTAGATAAGCTACATAGACAGTTGAATGTATATTGATACTTCTATTAAAATCTCGCAACTTGAAACATGTAAGCAATAAACTTCAAATTGAAGAGAATGTATTATCCAGATCTGAACATAGAAAACTGGCCTTTTGTTATTAAAAAAGGAATAGTTGATATATTTTATTAGTAAAATATAGAAACAATAATAAATAAATTAAATATATAGATTATACTTCCGAATCTTCGTTATTTTCTAAGAAAATGGTCTCTTTGTTAACATACCTTAATATATATAATATACAAAAATAATATAATTTGAATGGTATTTTCAAACGATTAGTATGAAAAAGTCCATTTTAGAACTCCCAGGGTAACGAATGGCAATGCTGTAGTCGATGAAGTTTTAACTGAGGCTCGGCTGTTGCCGCTACCCAGCCATGACTAGAGCTTTTAGCTCAATAACACTCCATCCACACAGATTTTCTTCATTCAGATGACGGGATAAAGAGTCACGGACTCAGTCCATCTCCCAGTTCTTTTAAGAAACGATTAGTATGTATATCCACGCATCTTGTTAAAAAACATTCCATTCTTTTAGTTTTTAATTAGTATTATATTATTTTGAATAACAAGTGAAAGAATGAAGAAAGCCACAATTACAATATAAAAATACGATGTCGCAAAGGGCTGAGAACTACAAAAGATGGTTCACATCTGATGAAGAAACATCTCCATTACTTATAAAATTTTGGAAATTGCATTTTAGATTCGTATATAATTAAATACGCACTCTGTGTTAAAGTAACTATTTTTATTGTGATACTGTTTTAGAATGAAGCATAGTGATGGATGCATATTCCTAACACACGTGGCCTGTGCTGCTATATAAGGCACATTCTAGAGTTTGTGGTATGATGCACCGTATCATACCGTAAGTACTACTGCACCATCTTTTGAGAAATATTGTGTGGAAAATGCTTGGCTGCATCAATTCCCGATCTCAATCCAATTAGAAACTTTTAGAGCAAATCGAAACATCGAGTCTGAGACAGACGGAAGTACGGCACATGAATTGGTGGTATCATTGTAAAAAATAAATTCCGTGTGATGGTACAGCGTTCCCCCTTTTTACGGGAGTTCACGGTACCATCTAGTCCCCCCAAATTTTATCCGGGCTCCGGAACCGGCATAGGCTGGCGAATCAGACCTGACTGTAGTCCGTGTGTCCTCGGACCGGTTTGCCTGCTTGCGGGATGAAAAACCCCAGATAAACTGGCGGAAAAAACCCTGCTGTCCGCGCCCAAGACTGACTGACTAACTTGGTTATGGCTGAGGAAGATCCTTGAGCTCCTCACGTCGTTGACGGGAATCAAACCTAGGACACTCCTTCCCCAGGCATGTGGTTGCGAAGCGCAAAGCCACTAGGCTAACCACGCGGACGGTATCATTGTGAAGGGAGAATAATCCCAGATCATTGACTCCTCAGGAATTGGAGAGTATATCCAGAAGGGTCGGAAATGTGATCAAGGCTAAAAGAGAACCCACACATTATTGGGCAACTTGCGTTTCTCTGAAATATTGCGTTGTCCTAATTCTTAACAGCAATGATTAGTTGCCATGTTCCTAATCACAAAGCCTACGAGCATTATTGGTTTTTTTTCAAAATACCGCCCTCATCCCATCCCTAATTTGGGACACATCTTTATTACCTGTTAAGATTGAGTATTATACTACGCCGTGTAATATATTATTGGTTAGTGAAAAACAAGTTATGTTTATCAAAACTTTATTAGTTAGTGTAGTAAATAGTACGATATATTGCTAAATATTTTATAAATGCATTTATCACAAACCTAATAGTCGTAGCAATACTGTAAATGATATTATTATAAAAAGGTGTACTTCTAAAAATTAACATATAATTCAAAATCTTAAGAATACTTAAAAATTAATTAATAGTTTTATAATATAAAAGTTTATTTTTGTAATTCATATGGAATATCGTCATTTTGAAAATGTCGATTATAAAATACGGTCGTATTTTAGTATCAATAAGTATTGTCATGGCGGGCAATACTGTTCCTTAAAGATGCATTTTAACTATTTTTGTGCATGTTTGCACTGAACGTGCATTTGAAAGGGGGGGGCGGCGGGAAGGACGCAGTTAACCTTGAATGGAACCTGTTGGGGGGGGGGACTGTTCTGCTCTTGACTCTTCTTTAAAGGATATTAAGCACAGACCGAGAATTCTGTCACTCTTCGACTGGATAATAACAGCACGGATCGTGTTACAACGTTCCAGCTCACAGGTTTGCGAGGTTGAGTTCACATTAATAATTTTGAGGGTTGGGGGATGCAGAATAATTTGCGGGACTGCTAACTATCCTCGTTTATGAAATATCCAATCAAAAACAATTATAAAATACTTGTATTTTCTCTTTCTATTAATACTTTTTTATAACACAAATAATACGTTATTGCTTTTGAGATCCTGGTCATAATAAATACGCTAATGTTGGCAATCGTGACATCTGTACTCAGTTTAAAATCCTCAGCCATTTTAGCATATTATAGGAGAGTTTATAGAATATAAAACAACGAAGAAAGTGGATAGTGCTTTGAAAAGATAGGCTAAAAAAAGTCTAATAGTTAAATAATATTTGAGAAGAATCCATCTCTGGGAATGCTGTTTGCAATGCGGTCCCATGTTATACACCTGACCCTAGATGGGTGTGTTACTATTGGTCTTCGTGTTAAAGTTCATCCAACATCATGGTTATAAACCACTGTTTCAACATCAGGTTAGTGTCTGAAAAGTTTACTGAATCTGATTCAGTTCAGAAAAGATAAAGAAAAAAGTGAGCAGTTAATTAAGGGTTGATTGATATCGATTCTGTCTTCTTCCTTCTGTTTTTTTTTTTTTTTTTTGCTGCAAATAGGGTCGGTTCTACTGCTAGGGAATCTAATGGTGACACTGTATGAAAGTGGGACAACATCCGAAGCCATTCAGTAGTATCAAACCTTCTAAAATTGGAATGTTTTCGAAAAAAAAAAAAAAAACGTCTCTCAGCCATTTAGCAGAATTAGGTGTAAAAAAATTAAAACAAATCCTTTTTATATCCCGGAGGGATATAAGAAGTGGAACTTAAGTCCTAAATTTTGCAAAACATTAGCAATTAGCGCCTCCCCACCCTTACTCATCTAAGATGACTGAGATTAAGGCTATCAATGATTCTGGTAACATTAGGACAGATTGCAGTAGACAACTACCGCCATGTTGTAGTCCTAAAACAGAGTGAATTCTGCAGCCCACTTTTCTGATTTGTGAAGTAAAAACACGAATTTTCGAGATAAAAATCTGCTTGCTTGTACTAGAGATCGACTATCTCGAGAACCACTGGGAAGAAAAGCAAAAAAAAAAAAAAAGTAAACAGGGCTACAGAAACTATTAGACGAAAATTACTTTATGATGGAGACCGATCTCCAACCTTAGTCCTTCCTCTGTAGTTTAGTTCATGGTTACCGATTATTTTTAGACTTGCTGGTGAGGAGAGTACGGCTTCCGCCATGTCATATTCCTAATAATAAACGCCATTGTTATTGTCTGAAATAGTGCGAATCTTACAGTAGATTTTTTTAAGTCCCCTCTCCCCTATTTGCCCATGTGAAAGACAAATCAACTCCGGAAGCAGCTTAAAAGCCTAGAAAAACGTCTAGAATCGAAATTACAACAGTTCGTAAATGAATTAGACATTAAATAATATTATTTCTGCTATTCAATCAACATATTAAATTAATTTAACGAATTGTTTTTGAAAACTAAACATATCATTTCGATGAATAAAATTCCGTGACAAATAAGCAAATTAGAAGTTTCCAATGGTAGATTTTGGATGTAGAATGCAAGCAAGAAGGTCCGGATATCGAGTGATTAATTCGTGTTGCCTTTGTACTGATGGAGTTTCTCGCTTACTAACTCATCGCACAATACTGTTGGTACTGTTATGCAAACGAAGTGTTGCTTTGATGTTCTGTGGTTTAAAAAAACGATCCGATTAGGAATTCAAGGTTCGAGTCTACGTTTTTTTATGATAAGCAATAAGACATCATATTCTCAGCACAGAGCTGCGAATAACGATAGGAATCCATTTTTTAAATAAATTCCACTTACGAAAGGTTGTGAAGCTATTCATACATTAAAGGGAATAAGCGTTTAATAATTGAACCCTGTTTTAGAGAGCAAAAATTGAACCTTTCAAGCCAATTCGACTTGAATATGCAGTGATTGTGGTCTCGCATCAAGTGAAGAATTCAAACATCCATGCTAATTGTAGTGTAGGATTCGAACCCACAGACTATTTGGATATAGGGCGGGTACGCTAACCATCTGGTGAGTATGGTGTGCTTTGCGCTAAACTTACCAGTCTGGTTGGCCTGTGCCTCTTCGGTTAACTCTGCTATATTACTACGCCTATCATAGGCCTCATAAAAAGTAGGGTTTTCATTTCTCAAATAACGAAAAAAACCTGCTTTAGTTATTCTTAGAAAATTTCAAAACAAGCCCCCCCCCCCTCTCCAATGTAAACATAAAATACGTTTTTCTAGCCCTAAACCATTAAGAAAAAGTTCGACAACTAGCTATTTTTTTTTGCCGCCAAAATACACGATTCTAATTTGATTTTTACTTTCTTCAGTCAATCCGGTAATGAGTTGAAGAGTCGCAATTATCGAACCCACAATATGCAGGTTGAGATTAGACATATGCGGAAACATTTCCTACATTTAAAAATAAAGCTTATTTGTTAGACGCATATATAACTCATCTCATTGTCTTGCATGCCTTACCTTTGGTGCTAGTCACTCAGTCCAAACCATTCAATTCACCTACGTCTATTCTTTCAACTTCATCAAAACCGAAAACTTCCCAGCCATCAGTTATTTAAATTCATAACATTTATTGTCACGAATTTCGTCGTTACAAACTTCATCTCATTCCGATACTTTTTATTCTAAAAGTTTTGGAAAACATACCTCAAGTAATTTGAATGTCAACGAACACAGAGGTTGCTTCATTCCATTCTAACTTCTTTATAACTCCGTCTCTACCATTCAATCACCAACTGACCACAACTACTCCAACGCCATCTACCACCGACCACCACTGGTATTTCCACAGAATCACAAACATCCATGCCCACGGCAGGATTTGAACCTGCAGCCTTTTTGGTTGGAGAGTGGATACGCTAACCGTTCAGCCAACCAAGCCAGCATATTATTATAAATATGACACTGCACACTTCTTTATGAGCCATGTTTTCTAACTTGCGCAAACGAATATTTTAAGAAATACATTCAAGCAAAATAGTTACGTGATGTATATAGTCACGTAATTTTTCTATCCCTTAGCATCGTTCAGAGCTTCTGTTCGAAGCAAAAACAACAATATGTTCAGGTAGAAGCAAAAATAACAATATGTTCAGGTCGAAGCAAAAATAACAATATGTTCAGGTCGAAGCAAAAATAACAATATGTTCAGGTCGAAGCAAAAATAACAATATGTTCAGGTCGAAGCAAAAATAACAATATGTTCAGGTCGAAGCAAAAACAACAATATGTTCAGGTCGAAGCAAAAACAACAATATGTTCAGGTCGAAGCAAAAATATTGTTATTTTTGCTTCGACCTGAACATTGAAATATAATGACGTACTGTAGTGACTAGCACCCTTGCTTACTTTACTCTTTACATTATCAATCTCAATTTGATTGTTATCTGTTAGTAACTGTTAATTTGCACAGCGAAGAATAAACGATAGGAGAATGATAAATGCCTTCTACAAGTAAACATGCCTGACTTATGCAAAGATTTTTTTTCTATTCTGATAATAAGAAAGTCCTGTTTTATAAAATACTTGAAAAATTCAAAAAATGTAAAATTGCTTAGCCAAGCTAATGTTTTTCATATGTGTATCATATAAAGGAAGTGTAAAATATAAAATAATATTTCAGTAGTTTATTGTGTAGCTACAATAAAGATTTGTTTTGGAAAAAGGGCTAATCGCCACCGTTTCCTCGTCCATTGTTACATTTTCTTGACAAACACGCGCAATTCTCATTAAGTAGACAGAAAATAAATGAACGTCCTCGTTTCACAGTAGGTCTGTTTAGACGGTCGCAGAGAATATTTAGCTGTCTTATAACTGGACCATGAAGAGAGTCACTAAAAAGATAGGCATTTAAAAAGGCTTTATGAAGTATTCGCTATCTCCTCAATAGCTGGAAAGAGGAAACTAGCCCAAGAATTTTAAGTGTCGTGTCGCAAGGGTTCAAAGACCCAAATAGATCATTCGGCTATTATAACGGAAGGCGCCCCCCCCCATATACTTTTGAAAGGAAGCCACCGTCGTTATTCATTTGTTTTCTTGTCTGCTAAGATGATTTTCAAGTTAACTTATTAGATGAGTTTAATAAAATGCATTTGATCTCGGGATTTGAACCCGTTTTTTTTTTTTTAAATCAAAGCAGTTTATCAATACATACTGAATAAGCTATGGAGGCTCCATATTGCTGTATACATAATAAAAAAAAAAACTTTTTGATTTTTTATCCCAGCATGAAATCAAATCCACTTTTTAATTTATAAATCGAAACCCGTTCGTTATTGTTAAATGCGCTGAATGATTAACGTACCTACGGGGTTGTATTCATTTAATAAGACAAAACGGACGTTCTCAGTTCTTTCGCTGCATTAATGTGCAAGGAAAGCATTCGCTGTTTGTCATGATCATCGTGATGTCTCTATAATCCGAAACGCGATAGGGAAAAATGACAAAGAACTAAAAATAAGAAAGACAAATATACACACTTACCCAGTTGTTTGTATCTTTACATTTATCTTTCTCCACTATCTTTTCTTACAGATGCAGGTCAGCTACTTCTGTAGTGTCGCCATCTATTGGCCATACACATTAATACAATTATTATAAAACGGACACCTGATTTTTTCAAAAAATTAAGATTTAATCGAAACAGGGATAAAAATGATTAAAATTAGCATTAATTAGTTAATTAAAATTAACTAGTTATATGATATAAATGATATAAAATTGATATTTTTATATCATTTAGAAAAAAACTGTTCATACTCCACGGAATGATTATTTCTATCCGATCATAAACTTTCAGCATAACAAATCCAAAAAAACTTTTATTATTAAATCTTACACTTTCTCTTTTTTGCTTTTTTTTTAAAAAATTCTACTATAATTCTAATACTAGATATGTTGCTGATATAAAAAATTAATTAATCAATCCTATGAGAAAAATATAAAAACATTTGTAAGATCTCTTTCTAAATATCTTAATAAATGACGCTCACGTAAGTTATTAAGACACAAATTCATTAATAGTTTTAAGTAGCATTGCTTTTTCTCTATATAGACAAAGTTAGAAAATTAGTCACGAATAGCTTAATGTCAGGTGATCAAGATTAATGATCAGATTATCATTATCCTCTTTCTATAAAGCCGAATGTTATCTTCTTACTGAGAGGATTAAATTTGCCAGGCTTGTTGGGCGAGTAGTTAGCGTATCCATTCTAGCGTATCGGTTGGAGAATACTGATGTAAGCATGGATGCTTGTCATTGTTTGCGGATGGGAGACATTTCATCTGAAAGTGTGAGATCACCGACTCATTTATTTGGTCTCTAGAGCAGGGTTTTCGGACTATGTGAAAAATTAATTTTTAAAAAATACAAAAAATATATAAAATTAATAAAAATAGATAAAATCTTTAGCTCACCCACAGTACAAATGTACTAGAGCAGCGTTTCCCAAACTTTTCTGACGACGGAACACTTTACAAATCCTGAAATTTTCACGGAACACCTTGGTTATTTAGTAATGTATTAATTAATAATTAATTTGGTATTTAGCCGATTTTTTATTATTAATTAATAATTGATCATTAATTATGAATTAATAATTAAGTAAACATCAATTAAACATAAACATCATTAATGTTTATGCTTAATTTAAATTTAAATACATATTAAAATTTAAATCTGCAGGCCTATTACTTTTAAAAAATCACGGCACTACGGTTTCGAAACTTTCACCCTACAATACGAACTTGCGAAGAAAGTATTCAGTATTACTAGATTTGAGAACCGGATACAGACTACCCCGATCTTCAATTTTAGTGGAAAATTTTTCTTTATACTTCCTTGCTGATCGGACACTAACATTTGCAACACAGATGTTATTTCTTTCAGTTTTGAGAACAGAGGATACGCCGCCCATTGTTGTAATCGGCTTGCAGGCAATTTTTATGATCGGTCATAAACAGCGGTATTCTCTTTCCGATTGTTGAAAGATTTCGATGTGTGAAAATTAACGATAATTCATGAATATTGCCATGTTTAAAAATATGCCGCTTGGTCACTGACATTTACTACACAGATGTTATTAGGCGTTCTGGGTCTGAACTTTTCGACATATTCACGAATATTATTCTCCTCAGGATATTTCCACTATAAAATATTTATTCATGAAAAATGCTTAGAAAACTAAAATGACAAATTCTAAGAGAAATTCTCGAGGAACACAGTTTGAGAAACTCTGTACTAGAGGTTTATAGAGGCCTTTTGTGGGTTGGAGTCACATAAAAAATGAGTCATTTTGGCCTTCACAATTTGTTGTCATATTGGATTACTGAGCTTCTTTCCACTTGAAATGATTGACTTATCATACATTGTAACAGCTCTCTCTCTCTCTCTCTCTCTCTCTCTCTCTCTCACACACACACACACACACACACACACACACACACACACACACACACACACACACACACACACACACACACACACACACACACACACACACACACACACACTCGAATAATCAATTATATGCATGGCATACCAAATAATCCATTTAGCTACTTCGCTTAGAAAATTTACTGAAAAAAAGAAAGATCAGGAAGTTGTCTGCAGTAAAAAAAAAAAAAAAAAAGGAAAGATAATATTGTTTACTACATCTTTATTATTTTTTATTTCTCTTAACATTCCTCAATTTTCTTCCTTGTTCTATTCCATGCCTTCCTCTTTTGTCAATCCTTTTCTTTATCATCTCACTAGTAGCCGACGTAAAGTGGAAAGTCAACAACACATTCTCTTCTCTTTACGTACGGTCACCCCCACCCCTTCTTCCCTCCCTTGCTATTCTCATCGTATCTGACAACAGTAACTTCCTTACCATCCCCCTTTCTAGTACCGATATGTTCGTTAATCACGTAATAGCGTGAATGATGCTGTCCCCCACCCCACTTCTCGCTGGTTGTGAGAACAAAAGTCAGCCTGTAATAATCCCATCACGCAATTCTCTTTTTTCGGTGTTGCACTTAATAAGTCTATCACACACGCACGCATCGTGACAACATAGTTTTTCGTGAGTCTCTGGAAAAGTACGTGAACTGGGGCATTCAGGGCTGCCGGCTTGCATGAAAGGCGGCTGTACTTAATACTTTTCGCACCCCGAAGACTTCCTTACTAGTGATATGTCCATTGTTTTAGGAAACTCTTATAAATGCGAGTTAAAACAAGAAAAAAACATCATTTTTCTTGAATGTTTTAAAGCTTATTAGGTGAAATTTATATATAAATTTTTCGAATGATTCCAAGTTGTTGACTATTGCCAAGGATATTTAGTGTGAGATGCATCGGGAGTGAAACTGACCTATTTTGAGCAATTCTGCTTCTGCAGTCCATTTTATACTTCACACGATGAAAGCAAACAAGAATGTAGCTTGCTTTAGTGGCTGAGTGGATAGTCTCCCCGCGCTTGCAATAAACTATGGGCGATTTAAATTCTCCGCTGTGCTAGTATTTAAAAATACTTCATAAATACTGTATACCTTTAGGTGCCACCTACAGAGATAGTAAGAGGCGCCCATCTTTAGGAAGATCGGTGTCTTTTGCTACGAACGACTGGCTATAAGATACCACAAATGCTAGAGACGAAAAGTTTCGCTAAGATGTTGTTTTGGAGTTACGAAGTTAGTGTATTATGTTGAGAAGTTGTGTCTGACTTCTTCAAGCATATTTTTCAGAATAAACTTTGAGTTTCTGGGGAAGAAAACCCGTCGCCTCCGCAGGAAGCCGACTAAGTCACCATTTGATTGAAAATACCTGATAAAAGTTCCTCGTGTCATAGACGGATTTGAACCCGGGTCTTTCTAACCAAAGAGTATTGTCAATACTGACTGAACTAACGAGGTTCCCTCAAGATGATGCAAGATTGAATTCTGACAAGGTTACAGTCGATTACCAAATATTTGCAATTATCCTGAATTACCTCATTCGCGCAGCAGCTAAAATAACTCGAAGAATTATAAACAAGTTAACACAAGAAAGAATATTTTAATGTTTGCCAAATATTTCAGTCTGAAACTAACAGACTATCCTCAGTGGCTTGATAGGAACAGTTTTTACAAGGTGGAATACAAACAATTGATCATTCAAAAGTAGAACGAGCCGCGTGATAAGTTACTAAGCACTCAAGAGAGGTAAATATCAGAGTGACGAATAAATTATAGGTGTTAATTCACAGTTTCATATAACAATCTTAATTTATAGATTCAATTAAAGATAACATTAGACTAATGTAAGGATTAAAGGTCTCAATTAAAAAAAAAATTTTTTTTAGCGTGTTATCCGGATTAAACTTTCCCATATTTTTGACAAGGATATACAGTCATTTCGATTCAAGTTAGGGCGTTGAAGTAAGGCCTCGGCACTCTCTTTGAATAGGCGTTCGAATTTATAGCGACATCTGTGTAGAAGGCGAGTCCTGGACCAGAGAATGTCGTGGTTCGTCTCTATCACGTGCTGCTCCAATCCAGACTTATCGCATTTGTTGTGAAGAATGTAAGATTGATGTTATTGTATTCTTTTTTTTTTATAGAGTGAACGGGTTGTCCAAAATACGACAGATTGCAGTACAAGGAACTTGATATACACCAGGCAGAGATATAGTTGAGCGTTTATCTTTAGAAGAGGGAAAATAGGTGGATATTTTGTTAATAGGGATATAAGTGGCTGTTAAATCATGTTTCTTCAGAATTCTTGAAATTGGTTCTGAAATCCCGGAAAAATATGGAATTAATACCTATAATTTATTCGTCACTCTGATGAAATTTACCTCTCTTGAGTGCTTAGCAATGTAACATCACGCGGCTCGTTCTACTTTTGAATTATCAATTGTTGGTATTCCACCTCGTAAAAACTGCTCCTATCAAGCCACTGAGGATAGTCTGTTAGTTTCAGACTGAAGAAATATTTGGCAAATATTAAAATATTCTTGTGTTAACGAGTTTATAATTCTTAATTTAATGTAACAAGTGTCTCTCAAGAATAAAATAACTCGAAGAGTGACTTGCGGTTAGAAATATCCGGGATTGAATCCCATCTAGGACATGAAGAACATTTGTTTGTGAAGGCTTTTCGACTGAAGGCCAGTCAGCCGGTCATACGAATGTAGAAGAACTTTCCTCCCGTAAAAACGTCTACAAACAAGACAAATATATTGTGACCTTATACCACTACTAACATTCTTCTAAGAGTCATTGGGATCAGTTTTTCGTTTATCTCCTTTTTTTTCAAGAGGCCGAATCAGATGGTCTCAAAGGTAAAGCTTTCTTCTCCGAAAAAACGTCAAACACAAAAAACGTCAAGTTACGGACATAAACCGACGAATTATGGTCGTCATGATCCCAGTACTAATCCAACCACGAAGTAATCTCAATATAATTAGCTTCACTAACACCTAGCAACTACAAATAAAGGTCAACAGTTAACTCCCATGTTTAATAATCTTTCTAATTACGCCATTCTTCACTCCTGATGTCTCATTATTACAGCTCATCAAGAAGAGGATTCTACAATGTTTGGCCTTGTGATTATTCTAAATGTAAAATTGATGCTAAAGAATTCACATAGACGGTGTGAAGTATTTGTATGTGAAACTATTATATTTAACATGTTCGGACCCACCAGCGCCTTTGATTCAACAAAAGGGTTTTAAATGAAGTACTTTATTTCCCTTCCCACCCACATCCTTTAGCCCATCTTCTCCGAATACACCCACAGTAAAGCGAGGTACCGAATTTAGCTATTTAATTGAGGTAAGTAAACGAGTCACACCTCCCTTATTTCTAAGCGCTAGGATAAAAGGCACCAACCCTTTACCTGAATTAGGGTATACGAGCAGGGAACGCGTATAATGAACTTCTCACATCGCCCTTTGTCTCCCCCCCCCCCTCCTTTCCTGCTTAGTAATAACTGTATCAGTCTGTGTTATCAAGCCGGCCTTGAAAGGATATGTTAGCACGAACTGATGTGTCATTCCCCTCTCCTGCTCAAACTGCGATGTGAATAATCTAAAAATAAAGTGCTATATATAAATCAGATTATAAGAATTACATCAAAAAATATATATATTTTTGAGGAGGTGAAGATAGGATATCGGATCAAAAGCTCTTGTCTATTCTTCGCATCAGTATATTGCTACTAATATTCTTCTAAGAGTCATTGGGATCAATTTTTCGTTTATCTCCTTTTTTTTTTTTTCTCAAGAAGTCAAATCAGATGGTCTCAAAAGGTAAAAATCAAATTCTTCTTCCTCACACAAAGACCATACCTTATAGGCTATGGGGAGTGTGATATTTATCAAAGTTCTCTTCTCGATTACACTTTTAGGGAGAATAAATGAGTTAGCCCTTCCATCTCCAAGCGATGACCGGTGATCTCTTTTTCAGTAAAGCCATAAGTCCTACACAGGATTCGAACCCAGATCTTTCCAACCAGAATTATATGGTTGCTGTTGACTACGCTAGCGATGCATTTATCCACTTATCAGATTTTTTTATTGTAACAAGAATATTCTTAATCATCGGCTTTGGTAAAAGAAATTACTTCAAAAAAAATGTTATAATGTGCATACACATGTAAGCATTTTTAAAATATAAACGTGTGTGTGTGTGTGTGTGTGAAATGTTGTCTAAGTGAATAGAAGCGAGAAATAAATAAACTAAAGGGCATACAATAGGATTTGAAGGTGGCTTTAGGGAGTAGGAGGGTGGTACTTGTGCTTCGAGAGTTAATATTGCAACAGAGGTGCGGTTTTAAACCCCAGTTTTTATTGCTAATTAAAATAAATAGAATAAAATAAGCATATTTAACATTAAATGCTAGTATGTATATTTGACTATACATGTCAAATATGTTTTTTATTTAATTTTTACAAGATTCAATATTGCTTCAATCACTCTTATGCTGTGGTAAAACAGACTATTCCTTGAACCATCAAAAAAAAAAAAAATTAAAAAAAAAAAAAAAATATATATATATATATATCACATGACCACGAGAGGCAATGATCAGCTGCCGTAAGAATATCATAATGATCTAATTCAAATCTTAATATAAATACCGGAGAAAAATCCAGAGGAAAGCGTGTTTCTTAAATATTGCAATCTTGAATATCGCATGTTGTACAAAAGATTAGCAGTCAAGATAAGCATTAATTGTGCTAGTACTTTTTTTTAGTTTATTATTTACACGAACTTGTTGCATAAATATCTTGCCTTTCTATTAACTAATTACTTATTAATTTATTGATTATTCGTAAAAATCTTAATTAAATTTTTTCTTAATCTATGTATCACATAAGATAGATAAACGAGGGAATGTAAGGAATCATCAAATTGGGCTTAAGTTTGCTATTCAAGTTGGGGTTGTTCTTTAGACGGTTTACAAGGTTATACTTTCCCCCTAATTCTGCTATTCCTTTCCCCTCAACAACATCCTTAGCTGCAGAATTTACTCCCATAATCAGCTACCGGTCGAACTGATCACCGTCCTCTCTCATCACAATTTAAAACTGATCACAGTGCCCTCTGGCGGATACAAATATGATTAGGAAATAAAATCTAATTGAGCGGTAGCATGTTAAGTGAAGTGATAAAGACAGACAAATAAAAGAAGGAAAAAAAATAAACACAAGGTGCATTGTTTAAGCGAGGAGATACTTACTAGCACCTGCCTCCGTCTCACCGTTCATTTTGGAACTAGAATTAGAGCGTGATGACGTCAAATGGCTAACATTACCGCGAAGGAATAGGAACTGTTTATGACTACCTAAACTGCGGCAAATTTTCTCGAATATCAAATAATCAAAATCTTTGGACACTAGTAGAGAACGAACGAAAGGAGAAGAACTGGGAATCACTTTTCGCTTGCGTACTTTGTCGTTCTCTTACATTTATGCCTGTCTGGGATGGAAATAACCCAGACTTGACAATCAAAACCAAATCGGAGCGAGTGGACCGAACTGTAATCGAGGAGGCTGGTATTGTGTTCGGAGCGACAAATGTATTTTACAAATTTCTAGCCGACTTCAAAACATATAAGGAATTCAGAATGCTTGCCCACTAGGAAAAGACACCACACTAAAAGAAGAAGAAAAAAAAAAAAAAACGAAAAAAAAAAAAAGAGAAATTCAAGAACAGGGACATTTTCTGTCAGTGCTTAAAGCTAGCTACGAAATGCGAAAGAAATGAGGATGGAAAATGAACGCTGACGACAGTTGCGTCACCACTAAAAGTATCTGATCTCCTGGTACCGGTCCTTACCATCGAAGACAGTATACATTAGGCCTAATCGTCCTAGCGTGCTGTCGCCTGCCTGCGCAGAGGCACAGCAGCAGCTGCCCCACTTCTCTCTCTTTCTCTCGACTGCGTGAGTGCGCGCACACACACACAAGGCAGACGACGCCGTTAACGTGCTGCCGTGTTGTATTGCGTATCAGCTGAAGTCGCTGCACCTGGTGATTCTGCAGTCACGATTTGCTGCAAATGGCGGGCGGGCCAGTATGTTGGTTTTGCGTGCGGACGACCCGCTTGTCCGTAGTCGGTGTCGGATACTGACGACAGCTTGATGGCCTTGGCCGTTCATTTTCGGTCTCCCTTCTGAATAGCAAATTCTAGGACATTTGGCCATCAAAACGGTTTTTCATGTTTTCTTCTCCCTCCCCCCCAGCGTAGTAGACCTAAGTGATGAGCCGTAGAGAAAGTTCTAATGTCTTTTTTCGTTTGTTTCTTTGATGCATGATCGTCGTTGTAACCTCCTGCCGCTTTTTTTTTTTTTTTTTTTTTCGTGTAAGGCTGCCCTTGTTGTACAGCCTCACACTGTGTATTAAAGAGTGTAGGGAAGCGGAAGTGAGTCTCTCAAACGAACACCTTGCACACTGAGAGACTTAGCAGAATTTGTACTATTACGATCTGATCATCATCATCATTTCTGCAATTGTCCCGTTTGCCAAGCAACCGCTGCTAGCAATGAAATACTTCATAGCCCATTACCGCAATCGCTAATGGAAGCCAAGTGACAGGTCTGTGACAGGGGTAGAGGGAGTTCTCTTTAGGGGGTCTACGAAGCGGATTGCGCGCACACATACATACAAAAAAAGAGAGTGAATGTCAAGGTTCATTAGCTGCCAGAACTGTATCATAGTGAAGCTTTCCTCTCTTCTTCGTTCAATCGTAGATAGACAGGACGTCAAAACGCCATCCTCTTGGGTGAGGAAGGAAAGCATCGTTTGCAATACGTAATAACAATGACGCAGGCTCGGAATTAAACCCACACAACGATGACGTCACCTATTTGATGCTTTGATGTATTTTCTTCCTTCTTTTTTTTTTATTGAAATATTTATTATGACTTTTAATTCGACATCTTTAGTTAAACTAAAGAAGTCTGAATTGATATTAAGGGATGAGGAAGGGTGTTAAGACCCTTCGCGGGTCTCCACTCCCTTCCTCATCCCTTAACAGTCTGTAGTGAATTAATGATGGGTGACTAACTGTTGTGGCCCCAAAACAAAGACTCAATTGGCCTTTGTGCCCGAATTGTAGGCCCGACGTTCTCGGAAATTCTACGCCTGTCGTTACGAAACAATCACACACTGTGAGCAGAACATATGCGAGTCTGTCAAGGTTATGGTAAGGCGCTTCATAAAGGTTGCGAGATGCTCTTTTACGTCAAGGGACGATTCCTTGTTTTTGTTCCCCATCATTTACTGTAAATTCCCGGTAGAGAAAAGCCCTTTGTTTATGTAGAAAAAAACTAATGCAGGAGTAAAATAAAAACCTAGATAATCTCTTCCTCATACGATATGCGACCATCTCTTCATCAAATACTATTTCGGGCATTGAGAGAACGGTAGTGTAAAAAATCTCAGATGATTCATTATAAACAGGAAGCTCCTATGCTGACGTCAATATTAATAAACCTTCGGTTCCTTTCTTGGTCTTTGCGTTCCTACAGTCTTAAAATACAACTAGGGGGGACAGGGGGTGGGGAAAATAACAGGAATAAACTAGAAGAGCGTGAAAAACGGTGGCTAGGATGGCTTAACTTTTACGAAGCGGCGTATCGTTGCCGAAAGAATGCGTACGGTTTATTTGTTGAAATATGATCAACCCGCTAGCTGACCTTTTGACATCCGTGAGAGTAGCAGAGACGTTTGGCCTGCAAGACGTCTGTCAACCGTGCTATCAGATCCCTCCTGTTGTAGGCCGATGCTGGCTTTTCCTATATATGCAGAAGGAAGGCTTCACTATAAAGTTTATATAGTGGTGTCGGGATACTCATCTAGGTGGCGCCTTACTGAACCAGATGCAGCCATTCGAAGACCAAACAAAAACATTTTCCTCTAGCAAGAGTGCTTTCCGAAGAATTTTTTTAAGTTAAAAAAAGAAAAAAAAAGTAATTACGAAGTCATTTTGGAGAAGGGAGTCGGTTTTATGTTCGTTCTCAACTTGGAACACAGGACACTTTGTTGGATTGTGAAATCGGTTCAGACCAAAATACTGGCAGCAAAAACCCAAACAGAATTGCACACGAGCGTGTAGTCGTATTTCCAGTTACCTTTTACATCGGTGGGTAGTCTGCATGTGATGAATCAATTTGTGAGACTTACTAATCCATTAGTTTTACAACAGTTGTTTATTCGCAGTCCTGAATTTTGTGAAAGGATTCTTACTGATAGAATTTGTATTCATTACAATCACTCAATAATTCCGTGCAATTACATCCAAACAGTATTTTCAAAAATAAAAACTGGATTTGTAAAATACATCTTTATTCACAGTGCTTACAAGCATTGGCGTTTTAAGACTTATAAACTTCGCATTTATTTTATAGAGCTTCCATAGCTCAAATGGATTCGATGATGATCTTGGTAAACCTGGGTTCGAATCGTGTCTAGGAAATGAGAAACATTTTTTATAAGAGCTTTTCAACTAAAGGTATGTTAGCCGATCTCCTAAGGAGTTTGAAGAGTATTTCTTAGTGGAAAAAATGCGGATATTTTATTCCCGAAAACAGGCAAAACAGCCGAAGAACACACTTTTTTTCAATTTTTCTTCATTTAGCAAACAATGAATAATAATTTAAATGGCCTAAAATGTCTTTTTTTTTCTTTTTTATTTGACAGACGAACTCTATCTAAAGCAGCGGTTATCTCAAAAAAATCCTCAAGAAAAACAGTAAAATAAAGAGCGAATAAATAACACCTGAAAACACGTCTATTGATCCAATAAGTAAATATTTATATATTAGTACGTATAGATCTTGCAAGTATTAAAAATTATGAAAATACAAATATGCAATCATGCTAAGTCCATGCAAACGGTCAATAGGACTCTCTTCAACCTTATATTCTTAAGGCTTTTATCTATAGATGTATTTATCTATCAGCAGAAAATTATTTTCAAAGTATCACTTAAGCATGACAGATACTCCCTCCTGCAAGTGATGACTTTCCTTACGCTATGCTAATCGTCCTTTGCCTTTTACTAACCAGCACTAAAATATGTCATCATCATGGCACTGGAAGAGTGATCATAATAGTTCCCTAAACACTCCATTGATGTTCCTACACCAAAGTAAGCACGAGTCTATTTATTTATTTCCAAAGAATTAGAGCAATCAGACTCCCATCTTCAACCCCTTTGATCGGCGTTCGTTAAGCCCCTCATAAGGATGTGCAGGGTCGGTCGGGTGAACACAATCTCTAAGCTAACTTATGGTGAATACATAAAGTCTCTAATTGTCCCGCCTGACCTCTACAAGCCTCGTATAATCTTAAATTATGTAAGGTCAAAAGTGCTTTCTTTGAAGACATGATTGGGAGGCGTTCCAAGTAGTCATTAAAGAGAGTCCTGTGAGGGGCACAATAGTCGCATTTAAAGGTGTCGTGCTTCGAGCCGGATGTCAGACATCGTGACCTCTTATCGGGACAGGGTAGACGTGACCAGCAGATGAACCGCAGGGTCACGTTCTCCAGGTGCTCTAGAGCTAACGCCGTCGCCTAGTTTAGACTGATGATCTTCCCGTCAAGATAGGAGGTCTGGTAAATGAAGGCAATAGTTAGCGTTTCTTCCCCCGCCCCCCCCCCCTTTGGCTTCTCTAAAGTAGTATATGTTAGAGACTTTTTTTTTTCTATAAGTGGAATTTTAATTTAGGGTTGCTTGGACCAGAAGATATCTCCGAAGTTTTTCAATGTTCTTAATCGCCCCCCACCCCCCCACTGGTTTCAGACATCATGAATAATTTAGCACATTGGGAAAGTGAAAGAAATGACGTCGTGGTAAATGTTCCGATGCCAAATATTATATAACCGTAAAGAAATTGTTTTGCAAATTTAAAGGCCTCTATCAGATAGTTCAGTTATTTTTATATCTTATGTGGTAATTGATGTATCTTAATAAAAAAAATACTACGCAGGTTAATAAGGTTAATGATAAAAATATTAAATGAACACATAATAACCTACAAAACATTATTGAACTTAGACTAATATTATTATAATATTTTTCGTTTCTCATATTCAGGTATTGCAATAATTTTCCAATTTTATAAGATTCTTGTAATGTGACGTTACCATGTAAAAACGTTTCACTTAAAAGGGACTCATGATTTTATTTTTTATGATCTTCTTAGAAGAGTAGAACAACAACTGAATAGATTTTGACCATACTTTATGCAGTTTCTCACGTAAATATCCAGCACTAATAATTTTTTTTTTTTTTGCTTAGAAATGTAAAAGTAACTAATAAGTATAATACATATAATATATTTAAAATTTCAACATGAATTTAAATTATAATAAAAAAAAGTTCTTAATAATTGACTTCTATTTAATAAGTGATGTGCTACATCATTTATTCTGCACTTTCGATAGATAAAGATGTCGCAGACTGCAAAGGCAAAATAAAGATTAATATCATGCAGTTGAGTCGGAGGATACTATTCTCAGGGATATTTTTTGCCTTCTAAACATAGATTAAATTTGATTGCTTGTAAGAAAAGTCAAGTATTATAATGCTGTGGTGTTGTTAAAATTGAGATGTTGCAAAAATGGGCTAAAGAAAACTAAAAACAAAATAAAGGGTAAAATAAAAAAGTGTATAACTCTCTTTAATAGCAGAGGTAATTTTTCTTGATGACTTTAATGTTCACAATTCCAATCGACACTGTTTTCAACTGTGCTGACCACATAGTCAAGTATAGCACTTAATATCGCTCACGATCTATCACAATATGCAATTATTAGCGAATGCAATATTCCAACTTCTGTTTAGGAAGCAAAGAATATTTATAAAGGACTTTTCAACTGAAGGTGAAATACTTGGTTTCATAATCAGTAGAATTTTTCTTCCAGGAGACTTTCTTTCTTCCTCTGCAAAGAGTTCTAGCCGAAGAATACAACTGACTTTTAAACTCCTAGCTGAATTTTTCCTTTCTACACTGATCTTCTTTTATGCACCATCTACAAATGTTTTTAATGTATTCCCCGATGACGCCTACAAAATAATTTCGCTATAATTTCAAATAACTATTACATCACGTGAAAGATTTTATGCAAATTACATGTACCGATGTTAATTTTACTTACGATAAATGTCGGATGTCATCACTCTAAATACTTAAAGCGATGTTAAATTTAAATGCTCAATTATGTCGAGTGCTGTAGAATTCACAGAGCGACAAACTCATTTAGCCAATTGATAATTTTATCAGGTCTCTCTCTGTATTGTGCTCGTTTAGCACTAGGTCAAGACAACGCCCTGCAGCTCTAAAATATAATACTCGGTAATATTTCCTAAATTAGTTCATATTAACGTAAATGCGACATTGTTTGGTGCAGCAGAGCCCAAATTACAATGGGAACGTATTAAAAACTCACCAACAACAGAAGACATGACACACTCTCTCTCTCTAGTGGGCTATAATTCTCTGTTTTTTTTTCCTAGTTTATGGTATACATAAAAGAGGGCGTTCACAACCAATTAGTGCTAAGTCACGGCCCATTCATGTAATAGACTCAACTTCCGTATATTATGATTTATGGACCATCTTAATGAACGCTTTTCACAGTAACCCTGTCTACCCCCCCCTCTCCTTTTATCATATTAGAAATCAGTAAGAAAGTTAAACATCTCTATTCTTATACTTCTACAGAACATTTAAGTCCGGTCACTCTCGTGTTTAACTCCCCTGCTTAAGGGTAAAGGCGTGGACCTATTTCCCTACTTATTAATCAAGAAAAGCCCATTAAATTAATGTTTATTCATAGTTGACAATTAGGTGGTCGGCTACCCAACCTTCTTTTCTAAGTCTAACTATGCGAATTCTGTATACATGATTAATGGGGATATTCAGTTTCGTTATACTCATAGGGTTAGGGTTATCGAAATAGCCAATGAATCAGATCGCCTGAGGAACATTGCCAATTATGCAAGTAATGACATTGGCAATCCTTAATTTTAAAACAAAACACCGTGGCATTCCTTTGTAAGTCAGAAAACCTTGTTATTGATTTTACTGTCCTAAAAATCCATCTTCTAAGAAAGAAAAGATGGACACACTTTATCTAATAATAAAATCCTATAACAAGAACGTGTTTACATTATCATGCATTATTATGAAAAAGTTTCAAATTACAACAAAAACTGCATGTATAGTTAGCATTTAACTAACATAATTACACTGTCTTATTGTTGTACGGACACCTCCATGGAGTCTGAAGACTCATCGCGGAGGAGGGAATCAATCCCCTCCCCTCTGTCTTCATCAATGTTTTATTATCACATAAGGCATAACTAACCAAAGCTAACTCAGCTAGTTTGGTATTGAAATCACAGTCGGGAAGATTTATTGAAAACAAGAACACTGGATTGGGTTACTTTTATACTCTGATATACATTCATTCTTCAAGGAAATAAAACATGAAAAGTTCCCACTTTTGGAAGGATAGCGAGAAGAGTAAATCAACTGACAAGTAATTTTGATTTTTTTTTTAATTATCACACTAGGTAGTCACTCTCTTTGGAATATATTTGGGGTGGACGACGTTATCAGCTTTTATTGGCCACATAGTTATCACAATAAATGACTACAAGGAAACATCGAATATTAATTTTAGATATTTTCGAAGAAAAAGCGGATAAAAATCCCCTATAAAGATTCTTAGTGTTCGAAATAGGGTTCAAATCTTTCCAACTGTGATTTCAAAATGTAAGTAGAATAAAATAAAAGTATAAATAGTCCTTATATTTAAGGAAAGTTAAATACAAACAATCTGGTTTTGTTAGTAAAATTCCATTTTTTTTTCTTCTATAGGGTGCCACAATAAAATCATCTCTTGCATTCATTACATTTTAAATATTAATCACAAGTCAGTGCTTCATATGACATCGCAGATCTCCTAGGGGAAGGAAGAGCATAGTCGGCATTTACTCCGCCAACTACCCTCCTCATTAGACATTGATGAGGATAATTTCAAAGAAGAAGGGGAGACACAGAAATGTAAAAGAGCACTGCAATGAACATCAAATATACATTTCCCAAATTTACGCTTTAATAAACAGTTGCTATTGACAACCGGTTTTTTCCAGGCAACCTTCTCTCATCTGAACAGAATGAGTAGCGAATTTTGTATTAGATTTGATCTTATTTCTTATCGAAAACAAAATGCTTTCGATGTGGTTATTTTGTAATGCGATCTACAAATTGCACTCTATTCGCCCCCCCCCCCCCATCCCTTCTCCCCTCATCCTCCTAACGTACTCAGACTGCGAGATTGTGAGGCAGGCGAATTTAATATGCAAATAGAAAACAAAATCAATTTAGACTTATTATTGAAATGATTAAATATGACACGCAACAGTATGAGAGTTGATTCGTTGTTTATATCAACTGATGCTTCTGATTCGTTCATGTCAGGTTCCAGGATATTGTCAGGTGTTCCAAAAATGTTCTGTTAGGCGATATAATTTGCATGTTTGCATTTGACAATTACTCTTGCTTTATTGCGGTTCAAGTAGTTTGGGGGGAAAAAAGGCCATGTTTTGCATTAAAATATTGAAAGTTAACAAATTAGTTCAACCAATAGATCGCAAGGGTTTCATTCAATAAATATTGAAAGTATGCAGCGCAAATGCAGGAGTTCTTGTTCTAGAGAACAAACTTGCATAATTGTCAGAAAAAAAAATTCTGTTTGTCTGCAACATATCTGATTTATCGTATATACGAATGAGATATCATTGAAGGGAGTTATATATCGTATCGCATTACAATATAAACTGCAGTGACCCCAAAGTATAACGTTTCGTTTTAATCCCATTAAGTTGCAAATAAACTAGACAGAGTAGACGTCTCTTCCCAAGAAGTTCTCTGATTTCTCTTATTTGTATTTAGTATTTTTGGTTTTTAAAATTTTGACGCTTAACATTGTTGCAGTTCATAAAAGCTGTTGCTCGTTTTGTTCTTCAGCAAGCTCCATTTTGACTACTGTGCAACAACACTTTATATTTATTTGTGTTGCTGAGATTATCTTTTGGCGAATCATTCCATCGATCACTTAGGACTTTAATTGTCATTGCAAATGTGTAGTTATATTCTGGTGTTAAAGTTAGTTGGTGCAACGTAGTTTTATGACTGAGCAATGAATTATCGGAACTCGCAGTAAAAGCAATCGAGATACTGGAAGTGATTTTAGTAATTGAGGAAAATATCTCTCTCTCTATCTCTCTCTATTTCTGAAAGGATTTCTTATTTAATAAGAATGTAAATTCGCCTGTTTTATTAACAAGGAAGTTAGTAATGGTAATTATGCAAAAATAAACTAAACGAAATAATAATTTTTATTGTCTTGCCAAAAATATTTTTATTAAATGCTCATTTAGTATTAAAGGATTAAAGATTGCGATATATATGAAATGAAAGAGGCTGATCTTCTAAATTCTAATAAATTGATCGCTATAATTAAATTTTTCTTAGCTGTAAGAACAGAGTGATCGATGAACATTATACAGTAGACGTTTCATGTTAAAACTGTGTTGTTTATTACTTGCAGTTTTGCGCAATCAAAACTACAAGCCTTTTTCGGAGACAAGTATCGATGAAAGTCTGACTTTTGATCATACAGGATCAGTCAGAAGATCACATTCAATTCGCGAACATAATCCATTGACTTCATAGTTTATCTCATAATTCCTCCTGCCTTAATTGCAACAACAACAACAGCACAGCAATCAATATTTATTCAAAATAGTCAATAAAATTCTTAGAGTCTCTCTTAATATCCAACTCGCTCAGGTTTTGTTTATGTCCGTGTTTTGTTTCTGTCCAATCCTTCAATATATCCGGTTTTTCTTTTTTCCTGGAGACTATATTATTTTGTATTCTTGGTTCCTGTGTTTCGTAGCCATTTCGAGCTTTATCTAAGTCATGTGATCTTTCACTTCGTTGGGGGAATAAAATTTATATTCAGGAAACTCAGGTTTTTTCTCCCTCAATTCAGGCCAACTAGCCAGAAGAGCACACGCAATTAATACACTGATCTCATAGCCTGTTGCTTTAGATGTGATTCCAATTCGTTACCTGCACTTTAATTATCTTATCACAATCACAGCCAAACCTCATCAGTCTCCTCGTAGAGTGCGATCCAACAGTATTATGCTTGACAACAGTATTACTGCTATTATTATTCTTGTCAGATATTAATTCCTTATAAAATTTAGATTACTATGACAAGACCTCCTCCTCTTAAAGCTATATTACCATCCCATAAGGCTCATAACACTGTGCTGAACATCCCAGAAAGAGCAACTGGCCTACAGTGAACTGTCGTGATTTTATCATCGCAGTTGTGAATTGAAACCATCTTTATCAGATTTATAATACATAACTAGGTTAAACTACGGTTAATTTCTTAATCATATAGCTTCGTAGCCCATTTTCCCATCATGAAAACGTTTTTTTTTTTCATCTCACAGAGTACCCGAACTGGTAGAAGCCATCATCAATTTCATTTAATACTTTTTAGATCTTACGAAGTTCGTTAGTAATAAATCCGTTCTTATCAGAGTAGCGGTAGCCTGTTATGCGGGAGAAAAAAAGTATCATCTCTAATGCTAACAAACTTAGCCTTGTCTGAAAATAGCCGGTGTAGTTCCTCCCTCTATAGACGGAATTTGAACTCTGATCGCTTTTCCGAGCAAGCGGTTGCGACACGAAGACGTTTCCTATCTTAGTTTATTTCACTGCAGGTAATATGAAATTCATTTCCTGTAAACAGGAAGCAAAATGCTGCTTGATCACATTTACTGGGATGTGGAACTTTATTTTTAATCCTTCGTTGTGCATATGCTTTAATACAACACTACATTTGCAAGTCTTACAATCCCAACTTTGTTAGCATTTATCCCGCGAGTCAAAGCAAAATAATTTGCCTCTTATAGTGTTATCGAACTTTCCCAAACTGTATAGCATCTCCTCATTTGCCATTGAATCCTTCTACATCAACACAGCACACAAAACGAAATCCTGGAAGTTTAAAAAAAAATTGGACTTAAAACCAAGAAGCACAATCACTTTTAATTAAGCGGTCTTTGTTTGCTGTTAATTAGGAAGATAGTGAAGACAATAATAGCAATGATTCCTACATAAAAAAAAATTAAGTATGCTGCTCTTTAAGTGATATTGGATGAATTCGGGATACTTACTTGCGTGTGTTCATAAGGGAACAATAAACAATGCTGTTTGTCTCCCTCGGATTGTTTTAAGCAGTTCATGGTAATTGGAAATTTAAGCTCTTAGAAGTATTTAACTGACAGCAATTATCAGTGTTCTTGAAAATAAACACTTTCACCTGAAACACTTAGTTCAAAACGAGGGGGGGGGGAACAAAGCCAAATATCAAAATGTTTTATTATTCCAGAAAACTTCTACCCATAAACTTCATATTTAATTCACTTAAATGCGACTACGTAAATCATATAGTTAGCATTTAAAATAGGGAAGAAAACCAGATGAAAACTTTTATCCATAGCTGCTAATTAAAACATTTAGAACGAGCAAAACGGCCTATATTTAGACCAGTACAAATACAGTGGCGAAATTAGTATCAGAAATTGGCTATTTCGTATAATAAAGATATATAACTGAATTCTGGAGAGGGGAAGGTAAGGTTAGTACAGATAAAAGTTTAGTTGATTATAAGCAGCATGGACACGTGACTGGCTGACAGGTGATACACTTGAAAGGCATTTGGTTGCCTGTTGCATTGCTGGCAAAGAAAGCTCAGAAAGTCGATTTTTTTAATATTCTATTATCTAAAAATACTTGCATTGTTAATTTGTAAATATTCTAGAATTTAGATAGTTTCTTATCTCGCTTATGCTAGTACGTCAATTTTAGTTATTCCGTCAATAGTTCCGAAGAATTCAAGTTTAGTTGTATAACTGAATCCTGACTTATTGATTTCACTCAAAAACCTATTAATGGACGCCAACTATCTTTTGAATAAAATATTCTTTACATATATTTGATCAATGTTCGATAATAATAGAGAAATAAAGCATATCTTAATACAACTAATATCGCTATTTTTTGGAACCATGTTTGCAAATCTTATCATTTCTCGCTGAGTACAGCGCAGTCGCGAGGACGACTGGGGAATGTAGAAGTCAGTCTGGCTAACGGATGAAGGCATTTTTAGGTTTAGGAATTCTACGAGGAAGGAATCGGTTTAAACCCTTCAAAGGATTTTTATTGAAAATATTTATATTATTGTTTGGCCCACTAGGGATTTTTAAAACATGAAATACTACCAATAATCCATTTTTGTCGAACCGTGAATTTAATTTTATTTATGTAGCAATATTGTATTAAAACATAGTTTTGTATTCAGTCAAGAAACCTACTTTTTATTTCTTTAAATATTTCCCCATAGATGCAATTATCACGTTTTGGGTGGGCATCATCACGCTCCAACAGAAAGAAAAACTAAGACCGTCACGCTAAACGAGGTGAGGAAATCTGTAAAACGAGTACTCATTTGTCATTTACTGACAAGCTTTTCTTCTTTCTTTCTTTCTTTTTTTTTTTGTGTGTGTAATTTTAAGGTATATGGGTAATAGACACGGAAGTGTTCTAATATCCCTTATTAAAATTTCCCCTTGCAACGATGTCGACATTCCCAGTGAAGGACGTGGGAAAAGATTACAAAATTCTATAGTTTCAGCGTCTTTTTAATAATAGTGCATTTCTTTATTTCTAATTCAGTGTCAGTAAAGGTTAGAAACCTATCCAGTATCCTACACAAGGGAAGTTATCTTAGGACTAATAAAGTACCTCAGTTTATCTTTATGCTTTCTATGTATTTTCCCGAATTCACTTTTCCCCATGTATTACTCAACACGTATTACGAAGCTTCCTGTTTTATGATGAAATTATGAGAAATGAAGAAAAAATTATGCATATTATAATGAAAAATGGAAAACTCTTTTCCCAGGAAGTCAGTGAACTGGAGCTGTTTCTCCTAAATCGACTCTGATCTTTGCTTCTAGTGCCGAGAAGGATAAATGCCACCGATGGATATCTTCCTGGATAAAGTAGCGCTGACTGGATTGTAATTAAACAGATGTCTCTTTCAGCACGACAGTGCTTTGGGATATGGTTTGAGGAAAATATGGAAAAAACACTTGTCTGGATTGAGCAAGGATCTAATCTGAATCTAACAGAACACCTTCCAGACCAATTGGAATGTCGGAAGATGGACCACTGCGAACAAATAATTAAAATAGGAAAAAATATGAACAAACAGAATTCATAGAGGGAGCTGATAAGACTCCACTGGAAAGAAATAAAGGACATGTTCTTAATCTTTCAGAGTTCTACTTTCATCATTCAATGCTCCTCGAATCTTGCCACATTGGAAAATAATCAACACCGGAAGTGCATCGACACCCCTTTCTGTTTTCAGTCGTAAGTGCTTTCTTTTTTCTTGCAGTCAAATTACCTCTATTTCTTCTACGATTAACCACATTTTTTTTTCAATTTTAAAGTAACTGGCTGTGTTTATACGAAACATAATGGAACCAAATAATAATCATATATATGCCTTTCATTTCATTGTGTTTATTTCCTCATTAGTTTATAACAAGCAGCGCAAGACCGTAGAAAGTACTATTATTGGAATAACCTTATAATTTCCTGCATCAAATCAGCACTTTCTTACCTCGCACAATTTGCTTTCATTATCTCCACTCAAATCTATTTCATTGACTACTGGAACGCCCCCTCCTCTCTCATTCCTTCACTCTTCAGTGTCATTCTTTAACGTTTATGAGACCGACTATTAGTTGCTTCCTTACCTTGATCTTTCTTCAGCGACCCGTTGACGGTTCACGGGCGACCTGTGTTCCAAATTGGCGAGGTTCCTACTAAAATCTCATCCTGGATAGTGGAATAACCTCAAGCGGCGCAACATAGTAAAGGATTTTGACCCCAGTTGGATGCCGCAGGTCTTTTAACTTTAATATCTCATAAGTTTACACTTACTGGACAAGCGGAACAAAGTCTGGTACATAAATCTTAAAAGTTTTAGAATAGTTTGCACTGACACTAATTCTATGTTGCTCTGTTGCCGACGCCAGACATGACACTTGAACTACTGTTCTATCTCTTGTTCTTAATTTTCACTAAAGGCATTTCACTTGCGCGAAATTTTGAACTATTGTTTATACTAATTATGCTAAAGAGAGAGAGAGAGAGAGAGAGAGAGAGAGAGAGAGAGAGAGAGAGAGAGAGAGAATCATCGTGTAATTTAGTCTAGAAATGGTACCAATAGCAAAAACGAGGAGGAGGAAAGGTAAATATCTACAAAATAACAATTTTGTAGATATTTACCTGATGAATAGACAAACAAGCCTTGGATGCGATCCAAGGCTTGTTTGTCTATTCATCAGGAAGTCAGAATTGAAGTTGCCCAGAAAAAAACTAGCGATTTCGCTTTGCTAGTCAAATGTTCTTAAATTTTCTAATGATTTGAACTCGATCTGTTTTTTCAAACACGTATTTTTATTTTAAGAATAATCAGTATCTGGAGATTATATTGTTAAAAATTATGACAAAAACATGTTATGTGCACGAAAATCTTCATCGTAATGCGATAAGCTTTGTAGCGTCTTCCTAATACACCAAGAACTCACTGAATAATCATCGGGATCTGAACTGGATTTCAACAACGTTTAGTTGCGTACTGATATCAGGCTGTTTCACTTTTCTTTGCTGTAATGTTGGAGAAGTAAAGTTTTCAGACAGACACTTGTCCCCTTTTGAATCACAGCCCAGGACAGCTCTTTGCAACACACACACACACACACACACACACACACACACACACACACACACACACACACACACACACACACACACACACACACACACACACACACACACACACACACACACACACCTGTCCTTATGGTTTAAGTTCAGCTGCCGAAATAGTCTAATAGAGTGTGCATAGCTTTTTTAATTATCACTACTGTTGAATAAAAACAGTTATGTCTTAAAATTTCTGTAGTTCGTCAAAGACAACGTAGTAAGAGGAAAGAACGTTCACTATCAAAATACACGATTAAATGTTTCATACATGCTAGTAAAATAACCGGTTTGCCTTTTCTGCACATTTTTAAATTAGTGAACACAAAATGAAACTTATTAATAACCTAAAAAGCCTAAATAATGGGAACATTTCTTAATGTCCTAGAAGACCGACTCCAATGCTGCGTAGAACCAACAGGTGGCTGTGAAACAGTCTAGAGTTCTTGAAAATCAAATAGAAAGCACAATGATTTGCCTCCTGTCTCATTGAAGTAGCGGAACTAGCGCTAATATTTTCCACGCCGTTTCCTAATTAAGCCTCAGAGATAAAAACATCCAACCCTTGATCATCATTAGGTTCTTATTGTTTTACTCTAGTGAAGATGGAGCGAATACATTAGCACAAGCAAGAAGCGATCGTCCATCCCTTCCTTCTACTATAGGGGAATAAAAAAAAAAAAAAAAAAAAAGAGTGTGCAAAAACGCATTCAGTTTAAAACGAGAGGAGGAACTCATCTCAATATTGATCCCAAGCAAGTGTGGCGACCCTCTTAAGATATTATCGTTGCGTCATCTGAACACCTCATTCAGAAAGCCATCGGAACGTCGTTAGTTAGATTGCTCTCTATGCAAACCAGATGGCGCTTAAGCGGTCATGAACCGAGAGAATTGTTTCAGTTACCACGATTAGAAAGAGGGGATGGAGATTATAAGAAGCGCATTCTGTTGGTTTGAAGAATGAGGTTTCCTTTTTTTTTTTTTTTTTAAACTCCTCTTTTTTTTTTTTAAAGGTTCTGATGAGATGATTCTCTTAGCCAAGCAAATGTCTCTATTGGAAAGCCATTGTTGATTGATTTGTACTCATTACGTGAATATGAAATTGCAGATTCGAATTAAATGTAGGCAATCCGTCATCTTAGCGACCAATGGAAACATCACTGCTACTAAAACTTCGAAGAAGATTCAGAAAAATTAATTAAGGGGGGGAAAAAGATCCAAATGATTAAATAAACAACCAATCTGTGTGCGGTATGAATAATAAACGTTTATCATTCGTGTCATTATGCAGTAATTGATTTTAAATGATTTTTGTAGAAATCAGAAAAGAAGAAAGAACAAATAAGCAAGTAAGATATTACTGCATATATCGAAAATGACCTTTCTCCTCCGTTCACTTCCCAAGCTAATTTTGCCTATTTCAAAATGCGAACAGGAATGAACGATGGACATTCCTTTTGAATTCATCATCATCTTAGGAAAGCAATCCGAAACACAAGAGTTACATACCAAAGCTAACCAGATAATTCTGATTAGTTGACCTTGACCAGAGATGTGTAGCTAGCTCGTGATCTAAAAACAGGTGCTATCGGAAGAGAAGCAAATCGACAGCAGTAAATGACTTGATTGATTGCAAATATACGTGTACGTGCCATTGGATTCTGATGGGAATAAACAGCCCCATTGGGGAAAAAAAGGACATTCGTGGCCAATATGTGACTAGGAATTTGTAGATCGTGTAATAATTTGTCGATACTTTAAAATGGGAAGGTTTTAATGCATGTTATTTGATCAATACTTAATGGTATGTATATCGATTATATGATAATAACATTCATTTAAACTTTCTTTGATATAATTGTATTCTAAAACGTGAAATTTCTAGGCAAGTCACAAATCTAACATTGTCAAATAACTAATTATAACGCGATTTTTGTCACCACATTTTTCGAACTTGGCGATTTAGTATGCTGCTGTTCCATGATGTCTAATATTACGATAACTAAGTGGCGCTTCCACTAAATGCTATTTAATAACTCGGAATTGCAATTATCTGTAGTAAGATTAGCTGGGTGATATATGCAAGAAGGAGATGTCAACTAAAATATTCTGCAGCCAGTTGTACCCAACGAAATAATGTTTCATATCTATTTATCCCTTATGTCATAAGGTCGTAATGCACAACTAAAGATACAAATCACATGTTAACTGGATGCGGCGGTGAAAACCTAATTTGACGGCACACAGAGCTATTTGCAATGATTTAAAGTCTTTCCTTGACCCTGATAGCCGTCCGAGGTTCCTACTAACGTTGCAAACATCGCGTCAAGTTTAATCTTGGACGTGAACTAGGTTGCTGACGTACTTCAAAAAGAAGCTTTGGTATTCTTTGTCTGATGAATAACATAAATATTAATTTTAAATTTGGTGGCGCTGCCAAAGATCGATCGTGCAAGTGAAGTATGAGATTTATATGCTAGTTAATGGACATTTATTTGGACGCTGAATTGGTTTAACTATCGGAGTAAATGCCGCTTCAGTAAAATTAATTCATCTCAAAGGGCTGCAATTATTGTAATTGTAAAGTTAATTATATTTCTGACACACCTGCTGTAAGCTGAATATTGATACACGAATTTGTGTAGGTCGAGTCAATATAGAATATACATTGGCCTCTCTAATCGTTAACTTAGTGATGAAAGATTTGCACCTCGCGAGATATCGTGATATTTTAGGCTCTAGAAAATGGCAGAATTTTAGTCACCTACAGGAAGCATCAAACGAGGAAGAAGAAAGTGATAATAGACAGAATTCGAGAGTAGTCAGTCTAGGTTTAGTCCTACCAAGTGAAATGTCAAAGGCATCGCGTGATAGACAAGAGATTAATCTAACATTATGAAGTAACTAATTAAGCCGTCTAAGCTGTATTATTATGGGTTTTTGCCTGATCTCTGACTAAAACTAACAGTCTAAATAGCTGTCAGGTCAGTCAAACCTGATCAATGCATTCATAAAAAGCGAATATAATGGCTTCTGAACAGAGTCCGTGTCTTTTAAGTAGTACAACCCAAGGCAACTACTATGCCGAAGGTTTATTCTCATGAACTCTGGCAAAAACGTGAATCTTGTTTTTCATTTATTTGCTTTTAAAATGATGACGGCTATTTAATATCCTGATTATATACTATCTCGCCTCTTTTAGACTCTATTTCTTGATATATTAAATTAAAGAAAATAGATTTTCTATGAGTAATAGTATCACGTGATGCTTTCCGATAAAGACACCACCCAGCTTGCAATTAGTAAATCGACCTTTGGAAAATGAGGTAATTCTGCTCGAACCATAATCGATCATTTGAGTGCTTATTCCCCCCCCCCCCCCAAGGGAAAAAAAGTAACAAATATCAATTAACCCTTAATTATGAAGCTTGGTTGTAAAAGGTAGCCATAACGTGATAAATCAGCTCACCTTTACCCTCTCTGGTTAGCGAGATAGTGGTGACCATAGTCCACGCGATTCAAGGAGAGTGAGATACAATAGATAGGGTCATCTAAGGTTGCATTTATATCCGGGACAGCCCAGCTGGCGATCTACCAGTTCTGTAGCTCGTATCGTCTCTGATAGCAGAGCAAAGTTCATGTGTTAGATGGGGGCAGGGGGGGAAGGGAAAGGCGGAAACAATAGACAGCGGTGCAGGAGTGCCTAACATAGTTTTCAGCCAAAACACTTGGGCTGCCAGTCTCTCGCTTTTCATATGGAGATGAGAAACAAAACGCAATAAGGGAAAGGGTAATGAGGTGGGATTCCATCCAGCGAAGGAGACTCCCTCCATCTCTTCCCCCCCCCGCTTCCTTTTTTAACTGCATTTACAATTACAGCATCATTGAAGGGAGGTCTGCCCATCACCGTATCGTCGGCACAAGCATCCTGACGGGCAGAGTCGGTTTGCTGCCAATTACATTTAACACTGGCTTCCTGGCTACCGACATTTGCATGTTGACGAGCGTCCGTTGGCATAGAAACCAATATTGCTCTGCCTGCCTCCCTGGGAATATTGTTTGATAACGGGGGGAAGAGAATGTCGGCAGAAAGAGATGAAAGCTTGTTATGTGGAGTGTGAACAATGAGCAGAACACAACGGGGCAGTGGCTGGAAGTGACTACAGCAACTGCAAGACGCTGTCGTCAGAATTTTCTTATTAAAATCTATGTAAGAGACAAGTTATGAATACTGCAGATTTCAACTCATTCTTATCACACTCAAGCTGGGTGGTTGCATCGTAAGGAATCTGTCTGTTTGCCTGTCGGACTCCCCGTACCATCGTAAGACACTCGTCTTCCTCTTTATTTATCTTGTTTGTTGCATGTAACTCTGTTCTTCTTATCTCATCCTTGCATGCGATTTCCACTTCTCCGTCTTCATATTGTGCCCATTTCTTTATACTTTTTTAAAATTATTTTTCATATCCAACTACGTTTTTCCCCCCCGTCAAACTACTTCTCATTTCTCAACCCCCCGCTTTTTTCTTCTTTTGTTCTTATTAATCTTCATCTGTTTTGAACCATTCCTATCTCTCTCGACATCTATGGGTAGATTTTATATTTATTCCTTTGATTACATTTAAATTTTCTTTATTTCTTACAATTTGTTTCCCATCAGCACATGGAACTTATCCTGGTAATCAGAGTTTTTAATTCTCTTACCGAAAGATTCCCAATTTCAAAAATTTTATTTGTTTAAAAGCAAAATTTGCCGATGATGTTTATTATACAAACAAAGTGCTCAAAACCTCTGTTCCGATTTATTTAAATGCATAAATATATTATTAGATTCTCTGAATCCTATCATTTAAGTTTTTAGATTTAAATACTTATTTCTTAAGTATTCTTAGAAATAAACTATTTAAGTTTTTTTTTCCTTTATGCGAATATAACACTGTATTTATATCGAATATTCTTCTGGTGGATGTTGATATACGTCTCTGATATTTATTTATTTATTTTTTTAATCAATCAGGTATTGAGCACAAGTAAATATTAGAGATTAGCGTTGCATCTCAATATGAGAGACTTCAAAAAAGGAATTTATTCGAAGTTTTATTAAAACTGGATGATAAATAAAGACGTTATGAAAACATTCTCCTGGAGATAATGTATACAGTTCTAGTAAACCATTTTAATCACTCTACATATTTACTTTTAATGGTTCTTTTAATCGGAAAAATAAATCTTTTTAATATTTTAAGGATGCTTTAAATTACTTAGTTTAAAGGTCCTGAAAGTCAAAAGTTCCAGAATATGTTATAAAAGAATGATCGCGAATATAGATTGTAATTTTTTTTTCTTTTAAAAATATTTAATGTAAATTTTTTTGAAAAAAAAACCTCCTAAGATGTTTTAGTTCCTCAAATAGAATGACTGTCCATCTTCGCATTTGTTTTTAGTTAACATCAAATATTTATAAAAAAAAAAAAAAAAAAAAAAAAAAAAAAAAAAAAAAAAAAAAAAATTAGTCCTAAAATTATATGCGCGCGCGTCACAAAATGTGTATGCAAATACGCAAGTAAATTTTCAACACTATATTTAAGACAGTATTCAATCTTAATTCTTATTTCTTACATTTTCGAATTCCAAACTTTAGACCCAAATTTTACACTAAAATGTGTTTGTGTGTAGCACAAACTAATGAAACCCCAGTGGCAGAATTTATATCGAAACGCATGTTTTAATAACAATGGCAACTAATATTGTTTTTACAATGGAAAAAATATGCAAATGAGTCTTGCTAATCTAATGTAATTTGCAATACCATCAGTTAATAGTTTTGCAGAAAAGTCAACGAAATGTACGATTTTTCATATGAATGTTTATAAATGGTTCAACAATCAAACTGAAACCAAAAACAACTTAAATACCTATTTTGTCCGAAATTCTACTATAGTCATGCCTTTCACCAATGTTCGGTAATCAACACCATTCAAAATAGATTAATTAAATAAACAATTATATTCACTCAATCATATCGATACTTGCATTCTATTATCTCATTTGTTTATTAAGTACACTTCGCGTCTTTATAGACTATACGCCACCACTCAAGAGCTTCGATTTACTTGTCTCATACTACCACACCGAAATATGAATTATGATGGTGTCGCCATCTAGGATCCAAAGTGTTAACTATCGGTCCCTACACTACCGATATGCACCCACTGTTACCAATTTGATTACGGAATTTCAGGAGTGTCCACAAAGATCGCAAAAGCGTGCTGTTGCGGCCGACGATGGACGATCAAAAACTCATTACGGACGAGCCGACGAAATTATGTGCGGCACTTAAAAAACCGACCGACTCCTGCACCAAAGCGCCGCACTTCAATGAGAGCGGTGGTGCGGAAGAGAGACCGCGAACCTTTACCTTTCACGGTCCGGCGGAGTTGCACGAGCCCCGGTGCGTTCGCGAAGAGAGAGTATTTCCCAGTGGTGAATAGCTTGTTTCTGATGACGTTAACGTTGATTGTAGCATCTTTCGATCCCCCATTCTCCCACCCCGTTCCCCAATTCCTCCCTTCTGGTGTAACCGCTCCCAAAAGCCTGGAGAAACTGCGAGATTGTCGAAATGTTCGACCACACATCCTGGATTATTATATCACATTCTGCCGACTATGTGGGAGGGAAGAAGGAACCAACGCAACGACAGGTCATCTTCCGAAGATTCATTTCTCGATAAGCGGATCCACGTTTCTATTACTTCTATTGTATTAAGAACATTTAAGTTGTTTAGTCTTCGAGTATGTTTCTTAGTCTCCCCATCCCCCCTCACCATAAATTAACCCCTCTAGCATATATCTAATATAATTTAAAGATAAAATTATTTTCTAGTCACCAATTCGTTAATAATTTATCGTCTCGTGTGGCAGTGGGTTCTGATTGGCAGGAATTCGTGATAAAATGGAAATATTAAGCAGGAAATAAACAACTAGGATGCTGCTCACGGGAAGGGCTAAAAAATATAAATAAAAGAGAGACAGGAATGATCGTGCTTTGAATAGAAACACGTGAGTTCGTATCCTGTTACAGAAAAGGGAACTCGTTATAAGGGCTTTTCAGCTGGAGATAAATTCCCCGATTTCACGTGTGAAGAAGTAGGTTTTTTACCTCTTGGAAACTGAGGTTCATAACCTGTAAAAATGGGGAAAAAAGTTTAGACATACTACACTAGATTTGAGGCCTTTGGTTCTTCTACCGTAATTCTAATCAAACGACATCCTTCAAGCAAACTATAGGAAGATTACGCATTTATTAGATATAACGGATCTGCCTCATAGCCTTAGTTGTATCACACGCTATTTATCGTAATACCAATCAGTTTTTAAATTATTTTAAATTTATCAGTCAGAATGAAAAGTGTCACAGTATTATTAGTTGCCTTAACAAAAGGAAAAAAAAACCCTATCTATTGTAATTTGAGAATTTTTTCCCCATAGTTTACTCAAAGATTGGCATTCTGTTGTATGCATGCCTGTTATAATCTTCTGTAGTTTTCTGACCAATTTTCTCTCTCGCTGATACGAAACACTTCACTTTGTTTTCAAAGGCAAAAGATTTCAATATGATTAGCATTACTTTTGGTATGTGGGCTCACTTCTGTTATTTTCACTACATGCTTGACTGTTTTATTTTGTTTTATTTTATTATTATTTTTTGTTGTTGTTGTTGTTCTTGTTGTTCTACATCACTATCTTACCCGCGATTTAGAAAAATTCCCATCTTCGTTGATTTTGTTTATTTAAAGACAAGGCTTCATGATGTTGGAGCTTCATTGTATTTAGTACCTGAAAGAGAGAGAGAGAGAGAGAGAGACGTTTCCCCTCCTTTATTAATATATATGCATTTCATTTTTAAGAGTTCAGTTCCTTAATAGATAAGTAATTGTTCGGATGACTTTGAAATCATCAATTGAATCTCCCTAATAAAATGAAATTAGTCAAACAACGTTGATTTATTTTTTTCACGCCAAGAAACAGCCGTACAAATATTTGAAGGAAGGAAGGAAGGAAAGAAAAAAAATGAGCAATAGAATAGCGCATTTTGGATCTTGCATCCCGTGAAACGTGCATCTATTTCATAATACTGATACCATTCAATTGCTGTTTGAATATTAACGCATATCTATGCCCCGAGTTCATACAACTCGTATCGAGTTGATAAGCCACAAGCTAACAAAGGCGAATAAGAAAGAACGAACAGTTTAAAACACACAGGTAGTTCTGGAAAATAAGACGCTGACTTCAGTAAAAGTAGGGAAATTAGAGAAGGCCAAATGGACTATTTAGGGAGATACTTGTAGACATTAAACTGCACGCTGGGTCCAAAAATGGGTATTGATTGCGTCTTTGAGTAGGCTGCTCTACATTTACTGTGGAGAAAGAGAGAAAATGTGAGAGAGAATAGCTGCAGGAAACAGGACAGCGATTTCTACATGAAACCTGAGAAGTGACTTGTCAACAAAAGACGCCGTAGCAACGCCCGAAGCTACGATGTTACCCTGGCTGATAGGGAAGAGAGGCAGCCCTTGTAAATTATCATCATCGGTCCCATTCAAGAGCGGAGCCCATCAAAAAGCTGGACTTCCTCGCTTCGCGTGCTCCGTAAAACCCGACCACCTTTACAAGTGGTGTTCTTCTCCCTTTCACCCGAACTACTGTCCACTTTAGCGTCGGTTCCGCAGCCATTGAGACTTCTCGGCCCTGTTTATGATAAGGGCTGTTCGGTGCGCGAGACTGCGGCAAGCTCTACCTAAGGCGAGTGTTTAACATCACTATTATGGGCCGCATTTGAAGGACGATGCACCACTCCAACCACCCTCCGTCGACGTTATTGCAAACTGTAAGAGGTCTGCAGTCTCATCGCTTCGGGTCCCCCCCTTTCTGTCCTCTTTCAGAAAAGACATGAAGGTTGGTACGATCCTTCTAGTTAACTCTGTGTGTGTGTGTGTGTGTGTGTGTGTGTGTGTGTGTGTGTGTGTGTGTGTGTGTGTGTGTGTGTGTGCGTGTTACGAAGACCCTGTGGCTAATAGGAAGTCATGAAGGACCTAAATTGAGACCAGCTGATTAAGTAATCCACATATGCTAAGAACGATATGCCTACGTACATGTTACGTAAGCACTTTTCCATTTCTTTCTTTTTTTTTTTCTTAAAAAAATCTTTTCCAACTCGATACCAATGCAAAATGTTTTCTGCCAGCGAGACTGCAATATGAAATCGCAAATTTATCAAAACTTCTCTGCCAAAGCAGAAGTCAACTTTGTGCGTGAACGAGATATCCACATCATTAAAGAAATAGAAGGAAATATATTAGCTGTTTTGCCCCTGAAAATTACAAAAAATATATCTGTGAGCATCAGAGAAAGTTAGAAAAAGCGTTAGCATACAGTAAAATAATAATAAAACTGAGTATAACATTAAATATCGCGTATCTGAATATACATTGTGTATTTTTATATATAAAAATTCCTTCCAACTAAATGAAGGCACTAGTGGGGAAAACCTATACGAAAAGAAGAAAAAGAAAAGCTTTAAAAAAAAATAAAAATTCAGAACAGCTTAGCGAATTCTGTTTTGTATTTCAATGATATACTGATGATCGCATGAACTTCAACCAGATCGCTTAAAAAATCAAATATCTCTCAAAAAGTGCGTAATTAAAAATATATTAGTGAAGACCACTAAAATATTTCCTATATTATTTATTTATTTTTTCTTCACTTTAAAAGAATATTAGGGCAAGTTGGATTCGAACGTACAGCATTTGGAAGTAGTAGGATTGTTTTATCAATTAGTTACTAGATGGCGCGCATGTTTCATTCTTAACGACGGTGTCATAGAAACATAACGTCACATCCGTTTTAGTCAACAATTGAAATTAAGTTATTATATAGGAATAATCTAAAGTAAAATAATACTTCCATTTTTGTGACATAGTAGCCGAATAAGTTTTGGCATATACGAAAACTGTGATAGTTAGATTAATGTAAATGGGAAAGAATTACAAGTAAAGCAGTACATGATCATAGAGGTTTTATGTCATCCGTTTTGGTAGATAATGAACGATTTTTTTTTAATTACTATAAAGAAACATAATTTCCCTGAACATTTTAAATTCTCTGGACCTCTCGTATTCGATAATGCTACGAGATAGTCGATTTTGTTGTTTATTATCACTTATAGCTATTGTAAAGTATGAACTCTAATTATGAGATCCTAGCTGGTGTTTTTTTTTTTTTTTTGCTGATAATTAATAAAAGAATTTTTTGATATTTTCACCGAAATTATTTTAATGATTTCTTTTTCTTTTTACCTCCCAAAGTGAAACTTAGTCTGAAGTTTCATATAATATAAAATATCATAATTTTATCCCACTCATTGGTCCTATTGATTCGTGTATCATCCTCAAACTAGAGCTGATATGAAATTTTATTGTGTTTAAACTATTTTGTTAATTCCGTACAATACGGAAGTGCAATATGATAACAAAGTAACTGAGACCGCTTTACTTATAAGGGTTGACTCTGACCTTGAAAGGACAGCACCACGACGCATCTGAGTGACACTTCCTTAATACAACTGTCGTTTTCTTCTTGCGTAACTTCGTAAATAAAATATTTTTTTTTTATTTACAAAGAATATAATTTTAAATTTATTTAAAAATTATATTTAAAGTAGTTTTTAATACACGTAAACAATATAGAAGAATATTCAATACTTAAAAATGAATTTAAATAACTTGCGGCCTTCTTTTCAGATCAAAATATCTTTATATATACTGAGTTATATAATATTCACGGCATCGTGTGAGGTCGTCATCCACATCTTCGATAGTTTCAATTCGCCAAGGACGGTTCTGTAATGTAGTGGGTAAGGCACACGCCTTATCGAACCACTTTTATATAATAATTCCCTAGTAAAGTAGCTTTGCTATCCTACCAACCATCAGGTTGAGGAGAAACACACAGTAAGAAAGTCACTTAAACCAATTGAGCATTTTACCGTGGCAACTTGGTAGATTTAGTATATAGCAGTTGTTAAAAACAGTTTTTGTACGGTGCAATACGCATAAAGCCTGAAGTGGATTGAAAAGTTTCATGTTTAGTATTTAGAACAGGTTTTCCAGATTATCTAGGTCATACTAAGTGAACTAAAGCTTTCCAATCTGGGAAAATGCTGTCCAATACATTTCAGTACGTGCGATTCAGAATCACCATACACCAATAATTCAATTTTTATGTCAATTTCGCCCACAAAAGAAGTGGAGGACACATTTTAGTGCCATGAGTGAGGTAAAGGTCAGGTAATCCAAGAATCTTTTCAAGAGACGAAACACGGGAATTTTCCAATAAGCGGTGATCTCGTACTGGGAGATTGAAATCATAAACGGCTTCATTATTTTACGTCAAGAGTTACTATGAAGTGACGCTGTCATATCTATATAGACATTCTATGTGTCGATCATGACGTCACATTACAAATAAGGAAAGTCAAAATGATAAGAAGGATTTTTTTTTTTTTTTTTTTGCGTCAGCTGAGATACTGAAGGAAAAAAAAAAGTAACTAGATGAAAATCAAAATATACTTCATCTTGGCACTGTCCGTGTACTTAATTCAGTTCTCAGGAAAAAAAAAAGCTGATTAAATAAAGAGTTTTGTGTAGCGAGATCTGAGAGGATATGTGTACCGTTCGTAACAGTACTATAAAAAAGGGGGGGGGGATACTATCACTGCTTATCATTGATGTGGTCAGAATAGCAAAATCTTGTTAACTCTATCTGTTATCTCGAATAAATAAAGCGGTAGTTTTGAAATACACAAATTGTTTAATGCAGAATTTAAGCACTTCAGAGAGGATAAAATTTAACTAATGTTATTTTACATTGTAAACGTCATATGAAGAAGTTACTTGAAGTCTACCAAGTAAATTTATAGACACGATCCTTCTCGATGTCCAAAGAACCATTGTATTTCTGCCAGGACTTGCACAAATCATGTTCTCTTTTCCTAAAGTGATGATAGTGTAAATATGTTTAACAGTACTAATCTTCGATATATAAAGGCCTATGTAGCTCAGTGGAAGTGGCGCTTGCTTCCTCCGCACTTGGTCGCTCGAAATTAGACTTAAGTTCATGTCCAGTCACCGACTGGAGGAACTTTTTCTAAGCCTTTCTTCGACCGATTCCCGAGTTAGTCGATCTCTGACAGGTTTTTCCTCCTTGAAACTGAGGTTTTTCATCCTGTAAATTCAAGAAAATCGACCGTAGACCCACATTATTTGAAACGGTAACATAGCTTGTTAGGGTAGGTGCCAAGAGATGGCAGCACTTGTTTGCCAGTTATGTCTATCACTCATTATAGCAGCCACCTCTTCATCGGTGGCTGCTATAATTAGTGATAGACATGGGCAAGCTATCTCTGATTGGCTACCGGTGGAGATTGAACTGCCCACTCAGTCTCCAAAAGCTAAATAGGGTATAAAGGCCTCGCCTACTCCAAATTAGGGAATAAACGGTGTTTAGCTGATTTATGATATATTTATTTATTTTTATCTTCGATATATCTAGAATAGCTCGATGTACTCAAATACTTTACTCTGAACGAAGTCATGATACGCACACTTCTGAAATATCAGCGTTTTGGTGAAAATAGATGTTCCAGTGGATTGGCATTCAGCCATATTATGCCCTATTTTTAAAGGATATTCATGATCATCCGGGGTATGACCTATGATAATCATAAAGATATCTCATTCTTGGGTATTTACTATAAAATACTGTCTATTTAAAACGAATTTAAATAACTTGCAGGCTTCTTTTCAGATCAAAATGTCTTTATATATAGTGGGAAAGACCTTGAAAATAATTAATGTATATGCTTCAAATAGTACACAATCAGTGTGGCTTCCTCAGGGAAAATTCGGCAGATGATCATATTTTTGCTCTCCGATAATTATTAGAAAAACATTGTGGATTTAATAAACAATTGCATCTACTATTTCTGGGTTATAAACAAACATGCGATAGTAGAATGCATCGAAATTCACAAATACCAGATAAATATATAAATATGAATAACTATGCAATTGCCATAGTTTTCTACAGGAATATTCATCAATAAAATATTCGTCAATAAAAAATAAAATCTAGACTTCGGCAAGGGGATGCTACCGACTCTGTTCAACCTATTATTGGAAAAAGTCATTACTGACCTAGATGAACAATGGAGGATGGAAATGAATGAGAAGAAAATCTTATTGGCTTATTCTGATGATATTGTCCCTCTTGGAGACTCATCACGATGAAATACAAAATATGTTTAATTAAAGCAAGTAAACTTATCGGTCTTGTTACAAACGAGGAAAAGTAAATGTGTATGCATCAAGACCGACCCAGCTTGGTTGTTGATAATTACATCATCGAACAAGAGGATTATCTAGGAATCAAGAGCCACAGTGATATGCATCATGAGATAGAGGAAGGAATTCAGAAGGCCAGTTATGAATATTTTACAATCTTACACATTTTAAAATCCACAGTATTATTAAGAGAATCCAAAGAAAAGCTCTAAATTATCTACTCCCGACGTTAACCTATGGTTGCGAAACGTGGTCAACAACAAAAGGAAATAAGAGAAAAGTTATTGGATTTGAAAGAAAAACATTGGGAAAGATTTTTGGACCGTACAAAACCTGTTTTAGAGACCCGGGATTCTATCATTTATAAGAATTAAGACAATTGAGTGGTTTGGCCATCTTTGGAGGACAGACAGCCATTTGGTCAAACAAGTGCCTACAAATAACACTGAGATGACTTGCAGGAGGACTTCGAACACGATGAATGGATGTGGTAATGAAAGACCTAAGACAACTGGATGAACGTTTTACTTCAGATGCTCCGTATGATAGAGAAAAATGGAGAAACTTGGCGATGGTAGCATTAAACCTTGGTCGATTAAGCTCTTGAAGAAGAAATCACTCAGACTACATATTCAGACAATAATCTTCTCTGTGATCTGTGATAACCTCTATCCTCCTATACGCACAAATGAACAGCTAATTGTGCATCAATAATGATGTTAGCTGGAATTATTTTATTATAATAATAATGTTTGAAGTGCTTGTTTAGCTCAAGGAAAATGGCATAATTTTTTGACCAACGCTGAATCCTGAAGAACGATCGTTACAAATTCGATTCAGGCAAAACAACAACAACTAGAAAGATGTTTAGGTCTTTGATTTTAGCTATTTCTCCCAGTTAATCTGTCCTTGGCACCAGCAAAGAGAAATTTAGTCATGAAAGTTCGGATTTTTTACATCACAACTCAAGAAATTGAACATAGAACTCATTATTTCTGACAGTAATATTACTTACTAGGATTTAAGACTACAAGATGGTGGGAATTGTTTACTCTCTCCCTTGATACTACGAAAATCATTAATAGCCTTGGACTCAGCTATACTAATATAAGTTTATTATAATATACAATAATATTCATGGAATATCGGCATATATGTAATAAAAATATTAATAAAAGGTTTTCTTGAACGTAATCTTTCTCACATATTGAGGGATTCAGGAAGAATAGGTTCATTCCCGTTTAAATGGATATTATCAGCCATACAACCGAAATTCGTCATTAACAGAAAATCCCGTATGTAGTCCGAGAGCGAAGAAGAAAACGAAACATAACGCTAAAGGTTAAAAAACGTACCCAACAATACTCATATCTGAACTCATCGCTGTTTATCCTTATCTAAATATTTATCATTTCGCCGCAAAGAAAAGTGAAAGAGGATCAAGGTACGTCCACTGTCCTGTGAATGAATTGTATCAGCAAGTGTCTGAGTTTTTCGTAACTCAGGCACTCAGGCATTTCGTAAAATAATACACTAGTTTCCACAAATTAAGGAACAAAGAGAAAAATCACGATAACTCAAAGAGTTTATGATAAATTTTTATGCATTTCGGTGAAAAGCCGTATAATATGAAATATGATAGAAACACCAACGAATATTGTAAATGAATAGTTTAATTAAGTAAGAAATGGGTACATGAAGACAATGGTACAAAATAAGAGTTCAAAATGAGATTGTCGAAGTTCCTCAGTAAGGAACCCTGACAGCAATTCACCGCTCACAACGATATTTCATGCTCTTTATAATGGTGTGCAGGAGTTCAGTTGGGAATGATAGTCATTGTTACTTAAGAAGCTCTCATAAGTCCTTCAAGATTTTGGGGAAGGGATTGATCATCAATCTCCTTCCCTTACCTAGAGCATCAAAATCCAGATATGCTCAATAGGATTTAGGCCAGGAGACCTGGCTGGCATTCCATACGTACGATAGTCTCTTCTTGAAGATCGCTCGATAAGGATGAACATTGTCGGATAAATGTTGCAACTGTCACACCCGCATACGGACGAACATAGGAGGTCCAGGACTTTGTTTCTATAAGTCACAGTATTCGTGGTTCTGCTAGGCAGCAAACACAGGTCTGAGCGTCCACCCAGCAAGATGCTTCTGCAAACCATCACCAAATCAGAGAAAGCCCAGTATCGCTTAATAGAGCAAATCAGGACTCATCTGTAAACAATAATCACCCCAAGTCGATTCGTAGCAATATTCCCGTTTCAGTGAGCAGATAATGGGAGATGTCGGTCATCCTTTGCAAGTGCAGATCGTGGCCTTCCCTCACTATATCCTCGGGATGCTATCTGTGACTGTTGGAATTGGTTCCATAGTCTGTGAACCACAGAATGACTCGCATGCGACCATCTGGCTACCTAAGCCTCACTTTTGCCAACATCTGCTCTTGAGATGCTATCACAAAATGTCTTGTTTTTTACTCCAGACGCAAAATAGAAAACCACACTAAAATGCCCGCTGCTGTGGCTCATTTGCATATACCACTGATATCGCCACTTATTTGCATACGATAACCAGACTCATCGTCTCTTTTTACATAATGTACCTGACTTTCGGATCTCCCCCCCTCCCCCTTTTACCCCAAGTTATCGCGATTTTCCCTTTGTTCTTTAACTTATGGAAATCAGTGTATAAAATTCACCCTATAGCGGAGTCATAGAAGAAAGACAAACAAAATGATGATGATGATTGAAATCAATTGATCATGCACTAAGATGTCTTTTGTATATTATAAATTATTAAATAACAAGAAGATTTCAAGCAAATATGTAAATAGTAAGTGCGAGAACCAAGTACTTCAACATCAAGAGAAGCGCTGGTGACTGTTTGAGTTTACGAGATAAAAGTACTTATTCCAAAACTTCTCACGTGCAATATCAGAATTATGAACTGATATTTTGACTAACGTAATAAACGTTTTATCTACAAAATACACAGCAGGTGATCTCTTTATCAGTTTAATGCACGCTATTTCAAGTGGAATGCAACATTTCACTGTGATAAAGATGTCCATATGTTAAATATAAATGTTGAACAGGAAGAGATTCGTTGAAACGTTAAATGCATTGAATTTATCTAGAGAAAGATTAATCTTGGAAATACAAAATGGAGGAAGAGAATCGATACGTCAGAGGAGATAATTTTGTTCCATTAGGTAATTCATGTATACTATGAAAATTGAATCAATATATTTAGTTAGCGAATTGGAGGCAAATATTTTGTGTTATTATTATTATTTTTTATTATGAAACGATGAAATGAATTATGAAATACTATAGAATTTTCTATAGAATATAGGTTAAAAATATACAGTGGTAAGAGGATAACATGCTAGACAATGCGAAATTAACATAAAAGATAAAAATAATAATAAAACATAATAATAATGATGATAATAATAAGTGTACTCTTCTATAAGCATAGTGCACTTCGAATGCAAACGAAGACAAAAGTTACAGAAGGACTGTAATATCTTGATACTGAAACGTATAAAAAGATAATAAGTATTGATTTCGATATTATTTTAAACAGAACAGCATAGTCTCGTTCCTTTGATTATCAAATAAATAAACAAATTAACATATTAATTACACTTATACTCAAATATTCTTTACTAGTGCTTCCATCTATCGAGAAAAGTATACAACATTGATTTAATTCTGTAAAATAGGGAAGAAGAAATCTAATTTGCTGAACTTAAAAAAAAAAAGTTTTATTGACGAAAATGAACTTTTCATTGTAGACAAAGCTGACACCCTTTTTTGAGGAAAAACTTTTTTCTTGTTTTTGCCATATTTTCCGCTACAAAGATGTTGAAAAATGCAATCATTTTCTTTATCGTATACACAAGTTGGGATTTGATTAAAAATTCTAAAATTCTAGACTTATGCAATTGCATTATCACTAAACACTAACTTTTCTATGATACCGAAGGACAGGGAAAGACAAATAGGCCTGATTTAGTGTTTCGTATCTACGGAACTAGAAATATATTGGGATCGGGAGAGAGGGGGGGGGGTATTATAAAGAGAATAAATCTTCAAGATGTTTAAAAAATCTGTTTCACTATGAATGAATATTAATATAAAAACACCAAGAAATTTCACTGACATCGGTTTATTGTTTTTATTCTCAGCCTTAAAGGATTAAAGTATATTTAATTTAAAAAAAAAATTATTCCTTGTGTTGTGATAAGGAATTAAAATTATCCAAACTTATCACAACACGTTTCATCAAGATTTATAATTTCAATTATTATTTTTTTTATCTAAATTTAATCGTCCTTCCACCCTGCTTTAGTTTTTCTTTCTTTTTTTTCCCTTCATTTTATTTTTTTATTTAAAAAAAATAAGAATAAGTTCCTCAAAGATAAGACATAATTACTTGAGAAGGAAATACAGAGATATTTAATAACAGAAGCGATACAAAATAAATAAACTAAACTTAATTAAAAATAAATAAAAGTCAAATTTTATCTCTTTTTATCGATACAGGTTTCAAATTTTTTGTTGGCTTTCTAGTGGAATTTATAACAGCCCTTTTAATCTGAGTTTCTACGATTAACTGAACGAATTTCACAAAAGAAAACTGACTGAATTCAAAAAATTATTCGTTCAAATTGATTCGATACGATACAGTACGATAGAGCGCCGATCTATTTATAAAATTAGTATATCTATTAAGTGCGTGTGTTCGCTCCGGTTTATCTCTCTTGTAAGAAAAAAAAAAGTTCCGATAGAAAAAAAAAAAAAATCCGTATAAGACCGGCTAACTTGCCTTCACTTGAGAAAAGATTCTTTGCGTTCTGGTAACTGTTCGAATGTAGTATTTTTTATTTATTTTTTAAATATACCCCCATCTCCCAAAGAAATGGATTCGTCGTCGTTAATAACTAGTACACAGAAGCTCGTAATTGCATCACAAACACGAATTACATTAAAGGTCACAGGTTTGCATACTTTTTTTACAATCTAAAATACATTGATAAATTTGTATTTGTTGCTGATATAATTTTTATTTAATTATTTAAGCCCTTGATTTAAAGAATTAAGTAAATATAATTTAATAAAATAATGAAGTGCTATACTTGTAATAATTTTATTTTAATTAAATATTAATTGAAATTATTTCATCAAAAGTATAATTTAAAAAAAAAATGCATTTTCTTAAAAGTTTATCGTTTTAAGAATACGAAAATAAACCTCGTTTAAACAGGGTTTTAACATCGCAATATGTATAATCAATCTAATTATACATATCTAATTGTTAATTCTAAACTATATTCCCTTCTTAATTAAATTTTATATAATCTTTATAAATAATTTACATTTCGAAAATTTTTTGATCCCCAAAATCGGAAATCCCGGTGTCTCATTATCCACTCGCCTTTCTTATAGGACTTTGTATCTAGAAAAAAATTCTTCCAGCCAGATAAGTGTTCGTTTTTAATTTTAATTTATTTCTGCTAATGACTCGTATAATAAGTAACCTTGCAAGTAGACGAAGATCTACTAAACTTCGTGTACTTGTTGTTTTAGTCTACAGAAAATATCCTTGCTGTCAGTAAGACAAACATGAAGTCTTTTATCTCAAGCTCTTCTTAATACGTGAATATTAGCAAAGTAAATATTAATTACTTCTAAATATTAACAAAGCGTTACAGTAGCTTAATGTACGCTGCTTGGAAAGGCGTTAACGGACACAGTCTCCCATGGCAAGGTGCATGTAATGGGTCGCGTGTTTGTAGCCAGTAAAATATGGAGGAATAGGATGTTCCCAAGTCAGCGCAATTGCGTCTGGGGTGAAAGGGTTGCGAGAAATGAATTGACGGAGTTTGAAAGAGTCGTTATGATAGGTTGCCATGTTGCATGCCTATCTGTTCCTTATGGAAATTATACCTCGTAGGATTACTGCAGTCATCACAGCAAAAGGAGGTCCTACATCTCATTAAGTTATGACTATTTGTTCCTCACACTGGTGTCTTTTAACTTCTTTTCAAGCAGTGTACATTGCTGTCTAAATACTTTTGTATTTATTAATATAAAATATTTTCTCCAAGGTAAACTATTCGTATACGAAAATGTTTACATATCAAATAAATATAATAAATCCGCAAAAGTGTAAAATCTTTAAACAGCATATTGTTTTTATTTAAAGTTATTTTCATATGAACGTTCCAGTGCCTGCATCGAACAAAACACACACACACGCGCGCGTTCGCTCGCATTGTTTGTTTATGGCAATCTGTTAACAAACATTTTTTAGGGGGAAAAAAAATCTAATCCCGAAAACATAACTGTACCATTCCGAAGAAATATTTTTCAGACTGTGAAAAAAATATCACGGAACATTCATTGAAGTCTACAACATTTCAAAGGTTTGTGAAGTAATTCTACCAATGTAAACAAACTGAAGACTTTAAGATTAAAGAGTACGACAGACAACTGCATCGTCATCCTAAACCCTAACTAGTATTGTGGTCTGGAATAGTATGAATTTTGCCGTCGATTTTTTAGATTTGCGGTGTTAAAAATCAGTTTCGGGGGGCGGGGGTCTACTTGATTGACTGCGCCAATTCAGTCTATCCACTTGAGAATAGATATTCTTCTGGTCAGATAAGTTTATTTCATTTTTAATAATAATTTATTAAAAAACGACATTTAAAAATTTTAATACAGCCTAACTTAAAATATTATTTTATTTTACAATTTACAATTTCGAACATTCTACAAAGCAACCGAAATTGAGTAGTTCTGGTCAGTGCCTATACATTGATAACCAGTATGAGATAATTCACGTTATGAGATAACTCACGAGTATATAATTATCTGCATATATCAAATAACAGCCATGATAAGATATTAATTATCATTCATGAGAAAAATTATAAATAGCATTACGTCTGCTCATGTTTTTATTTCTTTGTTCCGTTCATTTTCAATAATTGTGAGATAGCTATTGTAGAATTAACAGCAAATAAAAATGAGTTCGGAAACTGTAAGAACGCTCATCTCTCATTAATTGTGACAGGAAAACACCTTGCTATCACTATTTGCTGATTTTAGGAAGGATATTTTCTGTATATCTTAGTATTCTTAGAATACTAAGATCGCATAATCTCCATACTTTAAGTATTATTATTATTACATGACACCTCAAAGGGTGCAAGTTGTATAATGAAACCTGTGGAGCATTCATGACTAAACATGCACACGTAACCACAGTAATAAGATTTTTAATGTCTGAGGTCATTCTGAACAAGAACTACACTTGTTCCTAGATAAAATCAACCTTCTTCATCCGCGCATCGAATTCACGCTAGAAAAAGAATCCCCTTCCTGGATGTACAAATCCAAAGAAAAGAAGATGGTTCCATCTCCACTTCTGTCTATCGTAAGCCGACTTTTTCAGCACTCTACATTAACAATTCTCCGGCTCACCATCCATCTCAAAAATTTCGCATCATTAAATCATTAGTGACCAGAGCACACAGATTCTGCTCCTCTGAAGGTTCTTTAAACCAAGAATTGGAAATAATCAAAAATACAGCCATACAAAATGGATACAATCCAAAAACAACACAAAAAATCATCACTCCCCCACACATCAACCTGGACAAGAACAAACCCGTAGGATTCCCATACTGTATGTCAAAGGCATCTCCGAACATCTTTCAAAAATTATGAAGAAATATAAATTGGCTGCTACCTATAAACCAATCAACCAAATCCACAATTAGTTACCTTCTCCTCTCACCTCTTATGCTACCTGGCGTGAACGAGGTCCTATGCTCCTGTAAATTGTTCTACTATGGACAGACAGGTAGATCCATCACAAAAATTTCGGAACATCAATACCATATCCGTCTCATCAAACCGCGAAATCTGGCCTCGCACAACACGGAATTGAAAACCCAAACCATAGGATTTGGAAGAAAACCAAACTTCTACATACATTTCTTATAAACATGAACGTTTATATTTATATAAAGAAAGTGCTGAAGCCCTACGTCACAGACCCAATTTGAACTGTAATGACGTTCTTACTATCCCTAAAGTATGGGAAATTGTCATCCTAAATTGTATAGAATAATTTTATATGTTATCTTATTTTAATGTAATCTTTTTTTTTTCAGATATATTTTAATTTTATTCTATAACACGCTACTGAACGCATAGAGGGATTCCATTGCATGTGCCCTAACTGTATGTAAATCCTATCCTAGTATTGTTTGAATTAACTATACTGAAGATGTCCTATGATGCTTAGGACGAAATATTTACTTATTAAAAATCTTATTACTGTGGTTACGTGTGTATGTTTAGTCAAGGAGTGCAAAGACTCATGGCGGGAGGACTTTCTACTCCACTCCGACACACACACACACACACACACACACACACACACACACACACACACACACACACACACACACACACACACACACACACACACACACACACAATCTAACCGCCTCCCCTACTACTTAATTCTTAACACACACACACACACACACACACACACACACACACACACACACACACACACACACACACACACACACACACACACACACACACACAACTATCATCAGCACCATCTACTGTCCATTACCACTACCAACAGTTTTTTAATTGTGCTATTACTCTAAAAGTTCATCAGTAAATAAATATGCACTGTTATCTTTATTCATTCATTTCATACGGTGATTCAACGGCCGTGAGCCCCTTTTACGGGGAGGTACGGCACCACCTCAATCCCCTTATTTTTATCCGGGCTCGAGATCGTCATAGCTGACGATTCAGACCTATGGCTGGAGGAATTGTCTTAAGTATTTCTGACTGTATCCGTGCGTGTTCATGGGGCCGGTTTGCCTGCTTGCATGATGAAAACTCCCAGATAAACTGGGGAAAAAAAAACCTGCTGTCCACGCCCAAGACCGGCTAACTTGACTATGGCTGAGGAATTCCTTAGCCAGGCATATGGTTGCGAAGCTCATAGCCACTAGGCTAACCGCGCGAACATTTTTAATTGATATTATCTCTATCAAATACCATTTTAAATAAGACACTGTGAGTTTTTAGCTGTGATACAAAAACATTACTCAGTTGGATTGTAAAGGGATAACATTTCTTTCTTATTAAAATGAGTGAATGGACAGAGATTCACATGGTTCGTGGATCGTTTACTGGAGTTGTTTTTTTCTTTGTTTTTCCCTTTAATTTCCTAAACAATTTAGCATCACATAATTCAGCTTTTCTTAAACAAACTTTTTGTAAGTTACAAAAGCACACTAATATTTTTTTAAATTTAAAAAAATTCAATAATAGGCAAGAAATTTATATTTAATAATTTACCATTGGGGTATTATAACCTTATAGAGTTTCACTTGTATAGCACTTATTGAAACTATTTTAATTGGGAACTATAGTGTTTTTTTTTTTTTTAATGCTTGCTAGAATGTTTTTTTTTTAACAACGTGCATATGCACATTTCCTAATGACACGCGAACTAAATACTAACCTAATAAAAGTGTACTTTGACAGAATTCGGAAACAGGAACGTGACTTTCCAGTTTTAATCATGATAACTAGATATCAACGTGCTTATCTAGAAATGAATGTGTTGATAAAGTTAAATGCAAATTCTCTGATGACAACACCGCTGATAATAATGGACACAGAATTTCCCAAACAGCAAAATACCCCTGGATGGATGCGTCTATTTTTGTAAATAACTGTTCCTGATTTATCTTATCAGTTATTGGAATATGAGCGAAATGTAAAGAGAAATATGTCAAGTTTTTCTTCAAAGTAGCTGTCAGAGACATTATATCTGCACTATCGAATGCATTATGTTGTTTATGTTTATAAAATCTATTCACCAGAGCTAATATTTGCTAGTTGTTGATTGTGACATGTTAAACACACTCGTAGTTGTCTACTGGCGCAGTGGAAAAATTGGGTCTGCGGTAAGTGGTATGTATGGCCTCCGAGGAATAGTCTATGCTTTTAAAATAATTTCCACATTATGCACGAATAATATTCATTGCAGTTGATATTAGTCTCCATTGATGGCAACGCAAATTACCCAATTCTTCCTAGAATTGGGTAATTTGTGTATTTGAATAGAATAGAATCCACAAGGCCTTCTTTCTGGCGGAGTAACATTATAGTACCAGATATGCTGTGAAAGGTTATACAAGCGCCACCTTTTAAATTTAGAAACGTTTCTTATTTTCAACACTGAAATGGCAGACCATTCACTTTCTGTCACCAACTGCTTGTTCATATCCTCCTGGAGAACTACAGTATCACTTTCATTCTAACATTCTTTAGAATTATGTATTATATGCAGGGGCGCACCAGTAGTGTCCGGCACCTGTGTGCAAAACTTTAGTTCGGCCTCTATACCCCTTCCTCCAATAACAAATCACTTTATAAAAACGTATCAGTGAGTAAAAATGAAATACGAAATATATTAATTATAAGTTTATTGAACAAAAAGCAGATATTACAAAAAAAATGTATAAAAAACAATAAACATCCAAGAAGGGTACAAAAACAACAAAAATAATTTGGAAAAAAATAAAGTAAATGAATAATAAATAAATAAAAAATAAAATAAAATAAATAAATAATAGTAACTTAGAAGCATATAAAATAGGAACATATTAAACATTATTGGGTAAAGAAATAGTTAAATAAATATTTAAACAGAAAGAAGAATCACATAGAGAATTGAACTTTTCTAGTTTTCATTAATGAAAATTCTCGCATAATTTCATGTATATCAAGTTGATCCAAAATATCTGACTCTATTGATATAATGGCAAGATTTAAAAATCTGTCTTATACTATTGTGGAGCGCAAGTAGATTTTAATAATTTGAAGTTTGAATAAATTAAGTCGTTTGAATAAATTATCTGATATATATCTTTTTTAAAATTGGAAATAAATGGTTGACAGTGTAACATTTCTTTGCATAAATCGTCTGCGTCAATGTTTGAACGATTCTCACGTGTTAATTTTTGTGGTAACTTTTTACAACAAGATAATAAATATTCTTTATTTTGTGAAGTACTTAACAAATACAAAAACTGAAATGAATTCATATGTTCTTTTAATAAAGTAAATCTTTCCTGCAAAGATTGTAATGTTTGATCTATTATGCAGAGAAAAAAAAAATTACTTTAAATGAAATTTCAGGATCTACTATATTTTCATTTTCATGTTCGTAATCAAATTGTGTTGTCTTTTTACGTCGCCTTAGTGGTCTACTACTACAAAATACAGATTCTGCGTCAAATTTTGCTGCGATTAATTTTGAGCTTTCTACAATTTCTTTGAAAGTTTCATCAGACCTATAATCATTTAAAAATTGATTTAGATCATTCAATGCATCTAAAGCTAGTTGGAAATTCATAGATGAAGACTGCAGTATTTTGCTGACAAAATTCACTTTATTTAAAATATCATACCAAATCTTTTGCACCTTTACTATCTTGGCGCCTGGGTGCTTCGCACACATATTGCACATATGGCCGACACGCCTCTGATTATATGTTTAACTCGAAACATGTGATAAAAAAAAAAAATTAAAATTCACCAGGCAATATCCTCTATTGTGCTCTACATGAAACTACACAAAAAATGATAATAACGTCAAAAATATTGGCATTTATGTAATCTTATTGAAATTGCAATACTTGAAGCAATGTATTGTTGCTTGGTTCACACTTTTTGTATTGCAGAACAGTATGGACAAGAATTCTCAGTGGCCAAACTGTTCTTTTTTTAGGAAATCTATTCGACCAATCCTCTTGACTCGGAAAAGAACTCCAAATCTTTTGGGAAATACGAAATATGACTAAAAAAAAAAACCAGCTAACGCCTTTTTTATTCCCTTCTACGGGGGAGTAGGCGAGGCCATTTAGCCCTATCTAACTTATGGAGACTGAGTGGGCATTTCAATCTCCACTGGTACCAATCAGAGATAGATGGCCCAAGGCTATCACTAATTAAGCGGTACACAGTGAAAAGAGACGGCTCAAATGTACCACCACCTCGTAGTCTCTAACCCTAACAAAATATATTTAATGTCTGAAATAATGTAGGTTCTATGGTCGATTTTCTTGAGTTTACAGGACGAAAAACCCGAGTTTCCGGGAGGAAAAACCTGCTTGCCCGTGCCAGAGATCGACTAACTCGGGAACCGGTCGAAAAAAGGCTTAGAAAAATTTCCTCTAGTCGCCGACTAGACTCGAAACCAAGTCTTCCTTCGTGCGGCCAAGCGCCGTGGTGTGTAAACGCCACATCCACTGAGCTACACAGGCTCACGAAATATGACTATATGCTTCAAATTCGACTTCTCTTCCAGATTTCACATTGTGTATCAGGGAATTTCAAACCTAGAATCCTTTCTTTTTGATATACTCTTACTGAAAATTTCCTTCGAGTACTTTCTTGAGTTCATTTGTGAGTTTTATAGAGCTCTAAATTCTGAAAACCTTACTGAGACCACTTAGAGTATTTTCTCTGAAGCTTGATCTCTATGGTATTATTACTTTCTAATTACGCAAACATTAAAATAATATTTTTTAGGATATCGATGTTCATAACTCTTCTGTCCCAGTGCATTCTCCGGTTGTGTTCAGAATTGCACAGAATTAATACATCCTATAAGTAAAATAAAATAAATCGGCTAACGCCTTTTACTTCGTAGGGAGTAAGCGAGGACGTTTTAACCATATCCAAATGTTGGAGACTGAGGGAGAGTCATATAGTCAGTGGCGCACCCAGAGGGGGGGGGGGAACGGGCCCTCCAAAGAAAAAGGAAAAAGAAAAAAACACTAGAAAATCTTTTCCTAATTAAAATTCTTTTTTTTTTTTTAAATTTAAGTTGTGTAGTGTCTTCTATTTCTATACTACTTATGAATTAGCGGTCACATAAAGTGGGGATACTCTACAGCTCTCGGGAATCACGGCCGCTGTGAACGCAAGGCGAATGAAGTAGTGCTCGCGTGGACCGAGCGCTACTTCGTTTGCCCGAGCCGGGTCAGAGGAAATCACAGGTATCACGTATTAGCGATCACTGCAGATGCTCAGTCATAAGTCGTATGTGGGTATTCTCAACTCGGCTCCCCGCTAAGATTAAATCTTGAGTGCTCCGCCCCCAAAGATTAAATCCTAAGTGCGCCATTGCTCCTTTTGGTCACGAAATCGCGAATACCACCTGAAGACGTTAGTTTGATTTAGAGCTTCATTGCATATGCCTTTTGTACCATTTCTAGAGTTTCTCTAACTAGAAGACTCATTTAAACCAAACTTAATCGCAATTCTCTATTAACTTTTCATATCATGACGTACAAAGAAAAGTACTCTACACTACACATCATAACTCGCATACTACTGATCGTAAACTAACCTCACTCTCTGGGGATTAGACAATACTTGTATTACTTAGAGCGGTTGCCAATAAATCGCTCCAATACTGCACACGCAACAAATCAAATCCCAAATCTTATGGATCGCACTGTGTATTATGTAATCAGCTGCTTTTATTGCATCATAATTGTGATGGCCGTTACGAAGTTTTTAAAAAATCCTCTATTACCTGTTTCCCTAAAGGAAGTAGACGAGATTGGCTGGCAGTAATGTTCAAAGTAACCTTTTGAGGTTCATTGGCAGCCAATCTCCACTCTTAGTAGTCATTAGAACCTGGTTCAAGGCTACCAAAATTTCATAAATATTTGGAGATGATAGAGTAAGGCAGACAACTACCGCCATCTCGTTCCCTAACCTTGATTTCATTGTCTGAAATAGTGAGTTTTACAGTCAATTTTCTGTGTTGTGAGATTAAAATGCCCAGTTTTCAAGAGTGATAACCCAACTTGTCTCTGACAAAGAGATCAACTATCTCGACACATAGCTGAAAAAAGGTTTACACAGAGTTCCCGTAGTTTGCGGAATTGCAATTATAACGGGCTTCCTTCTGCGGTCTTGCGCTGTGAAAGCAAACATCATTTCCACGGGTACATCGTCACTATATGAGTATTTTCTCTCTTATGGTGTATTCATGTTTCATGTTTCCTCTTTGATTTCATTCATTTGCATTTAAAGCGAAGTTTACATATTTTTCTGGTTGACACTATTGCTTACTACATCAGTGCATCTCACCCTGCTGTAGTATCTCATAAATTTGCTAGAATTATGAGATAACTTAACTAGACTTATTTTGTTAACTTAACTAGACTTATTTCTCTCCATTGTCTTCCTGAGAAATACTGTTATTATCATCCCACCACAACCCTGGATTTTATGCTTTATTAGATTATTCTTGTACACATGAGCTGAATAATAAACAATCATTTATTCTCCAGCTGTAAAACAGGTCTCTAGATGCATAATTATTTTTAACTTCAGCAGTAACTTTCGTAGTAGGTTTCTACTCTAGCAGTTTATCTTCTTTCATGAGAAGAGCACTCCCAATTGTTTGCTGGAAAGTATATAATTTGCTGTTTTTTTTTTTTTTTTTTGTTGAACTTATGCAGTATTATGCATCACTTTTATTACTTTGGCTCAGTTGTATTCCAGTTTTTTCAGCTTCAACAGTTGTTATTAGGATTATGTGACAACTCCAAGAAGTCCAAGGACTCATCGGTGGAGTGATACAACTCATACAAGTCACCATTTTACACTATTATTCCCCATTGTTGATGGGGAATATCATATTTGGTATGCTGTTGATAGCATAGTCATCAACAGCATACCAAATATTTTTCTGTTAACTATGTGTATCTCTATATGTATGGCCAATTTGCCTGTAAGCAGAACGAAAAATACAATTTTATAGGAAAAAACCTAGTCCCTTCGTATGAGATCGGCTTAACCACTTCCAGAAATGACTTCATGTTTCAGGCTTTGCTTTCCCTTTAATTCTTAACCTAATTCTCTTCCTAGGAAAAGCAGAGAGAAAGAGAAAGAGCGAATTTAAGTATTAAAGTTCACTTTGCTTGTTAATTGAATTAGAGGTCATAGCTAATTAACGGTGGTAATAATTAGCAATAAAAGGACAAATTAATTCATTCCTACTTGTGTTAGCACTAATAGATTTATAAGATATAAATCGATAAGATTTATACGAGGAATAATTCCTGTACCAATTGGCTAACAGAGGTCTGTTTAGTCCCTAGTTGTCCGAAATAAGAGCGTTCTACGTTCGATTTTAGTCACTAACTAGAGGAACGTTTTCTAAGTAATCTGGAACTGGTTAATTTTCATCAACCGGTTCCCAAGTAGTCGATCTCCAGCACCAGCAAGCAGAGTTTTTTCCAGGAAACTCTGGGTTTTTAGTTCCACAACGCAATAAAATCTATCATAGAACCACAAATATTTGAGACCACGAGATGGAAGCAATTGTATGCTATGCTCTCCACCCCGAATTCCATTTAAAATCATTGACACTTTTAGCCAACTATCTTTGATTGGCTAAGGGTGGATATCTGACCATCTCTTATTCTCCAAAAGTTAGATATGGTTAAAACAGCCTCGTCTACTCCCTTCTGGGGAATAAAAGGAGTTAGCGTTTTTTTTTTTTAAAGTGAATTGGCTAACAATAAATTTCTGCGTCTTATGCTATTGCTCCTTTAAAATGGACTGAGAAGTTTATTCACACACACACACAGTCATTTCACAAAGCTCAAGCCTGGATTCCAATTCCATGTAGGATGAGAACCCGTATAAGAGATTTTCAACTAAAGTTGTGGAACACGCACATAATTAAAAGACATAATACACAAGCCTCATAGCCTGAGTTTCTTCAACCGTAATTTCAACAGAAGTTCGTGATAATTATCTACCACGGCATGGCATGGTTAATCCATTGTATCAGTTCAGGTAAGAGAGATGTAATATCACACCATTCCTTAAATAGGTATTCATTCCTAAAGTTTCTATAAATTCGCTTGGTGTTATTCCAAAAGACTGTATATATTTTTTCGATGCTGTGCTAGTCAGTCATGCGATAGTTCATGTATCGAAATTAGCCCTGATGGTCTACCGTCTTCTTCTCTAGTGATAGCCAGTCTTAAACAAATTAAGGAAATTTCCATCGGCATTTCATACCTTTTTTTTTTTTTTTAGAAGAAATCTCTGGTAATTTGATTAAGTTTCAGTTCACTGCTGTCAAACATTATAACAAATCACTTTTTTATTTTTATTTTTTAATAACCTGTATTTCCCCGGGGACAATTCAGAACTATATGAATTAAAAGTTTTTTATTTTGGTCCAAACCAGCCTTAATAGAGAAGAGGACTGGAGATATCAGGATTATTATTATTACATGACCCATCTAGGGAGTCCAAAGACTCATCGAGGAGGGCACCTACTCTACAGCTCTCTGTCTCCACCAACTACAACGAATCGCTACACCAGCGCCATCTACAGTCCACTACTACTAGTATTTCCACAGGCAATCACAAACATTCATGCCCACGGCGGGATTCGAACCTGCAGCCTTTTGGCTGGAGAGCGGATACGTTAAAAACTCGGCCAACCAGGCCTGCTAAATTATAGTCGAAAAATGAAACTTTACGAGCCTGGATCTGCTTAGCACGGTGTTTCTTGTCTAATACTGCTTCTAATTCGAAGCAGTTTTAGACACGAAAGACTATTCAAGAATAGTTCTTAGGCCTACTATATCAGGTCCAATCTATACTACTGTAATGACTAATGAAATATGCCAAAGATATAGGAAATAGTTATCTTGAACTGTATGAATTGGTATATAAATAAATATATGTATATATATTTTGTTGTTGTTGTTGTTGTTTGCTCATACATTACCCATTCGATATGTGTAATGTCTATTTAAAGGATTTTAGTAGTGTGATTGCACACCTATGACGTGTACCACCGAGCCTAATAGTTTATTGTACCAGTTATTCCTTTTAACTCAATATACGGGAACTAAACTGGAAAGATCGAGAAAAGAACTGGAAGAGAGAGGTATGAGACTGAGCAGAAGTAAGACAGAGTATATGTGTTGCACAGTGGGCGGCGGACAGGAGACAGATCTGGAGCTGGAAGGAAATGTCATCAGGGGACAGTGAGAGACTTTAGATACTTACAACAGTGGAAGAAGATGGAGGAGCTGAGAAGGAAGTGGGATGCAGGAAACAAGCGGGTTGGAGGAACTGGAGGGAGATGGCTGGAGTGTTATGCGATAAGAGGGCGCCGATCAATCTGAAAGGCAAAATCTATAGGACAGTAGATCTATAGCATATGTCATAGGCCAGCTATGACATATGCTATAGAAACTGTGGCCCTGAGGAAAAATAACATCAGCAGGATGGAAGTAGCAGAGATGAGAATGCTTAGGTGGATGTGCGGTGTAACCAGAAAGGATCGTCTGAGAAATGACTATGTCAGGGGAACAGTGAAAGTTACGAACTTAGGAGCGAAAATACAGGAGGCAAGGTTGAGATGGTTTGGTCATGTGATGAGGAGGGAGGACGAATATGTGGGAAGAAGGGTCATGCAGATGGATGTGCAAGGAAGGCGGAAGCGTGGGCGGCCAAAGAAGAGATGGAGAGAGCTGGTAGAAGAGGACTTGAGAATGAAGAACTTGGATGTGGTGACAGGCCAAGACAGGAAGCTGTGGAGGAGACGCATTATCAACAGTGACCCCACTTAAGTGGGGAAGCTGCAGAAGAAGAAGAAGAAGATTCCTTTTAACTCAATCATACATTGTTGAACATTACATATGGAATGAGCTAATTATTCTGAAATATCTATTGATGCTATTAATTAAAGCCAAGATTTTTACTGTGAGAATTGGTATTAGTATATGGTTAGAAGTATATGAAGTATGAAGCTTTAATAAATCACTACGATACTTTCATAATTTGTAAGCAGTCTGAGGATCATATACGATTCATTAGACCAAGTAGTTTATTTAATTTCATAGTCCATGCATACCTCCACAACATGAATTTTCTTAATCACATCGCATTTAATCAATGTCAGATTTTGTTCCGCAAGAGGGCAGCTTGCGTAAATAAAAATTGCGAGATGAGCAGGTTGTCAGACTGATAGCATCATGTGAGAGTTAATCACGTGTTGATAGCTTTGAGCTGTTATGAAGGCTTTGTTTTTCTGTTCTGATTTTATTTCTGACTTTAAAGTGTATATTGCTTCTATTCTAAATAGATGAATGAGGCAAATTCTTTCATTTTCAGATCATGGTAATGCATAGGAATCTTTAAACTGAAGGTAAGTAGTATTTTTTGATCTTCCTAAACTGTATTGTTTCTTTTCCATTGTATTTTAAAATCACGATTTTATAATTAGCATAATCAATTTAAAATTTATCATTTAATGCTTTCCACTAAATATCTCGGCTTGTCAAAGGAATGCTCGGTTTTTGCAAATTTTTTCTATAGCCGTTTCCGCGGACATCGTTTTTTACCACACAAAAATGCATACTTCACAAAAATGTACCTGTAATTACATACATAAATGTAAATATGGATGGATCACATTATTCAGCATATTCAGGTACAAGAACCTGAAAAGAGCCAATATTCCGTTCTTTGCACGGAAGATTTGATACTTTGAAGTAGTTTTTCCTTGGCGACTGGCTCACAGCAAAATCATTTTGCCATAGAATCATTTCTTGCTACAGTAGCTCTCTTAAGAGATGACCACAGCATTCTGATTAGGGCGTTGGATATTTGCAGACGGCAAGTTATAAAGTAAAGTTTCAGTCAGATCCGGTATTAATTTTCATAGTAGAACTGGTTGCATTTTGAAAGCTGCTCTTCTTTTATTTTATTTTTTTCTTATTCAATTTCTTTGTTAAGAAATGACAGCAACTTTCAGAAAACAAGGCAATCTCTCTGCCATGTAGCTGTTGCAATAACTTGTATATATAAGCTAGCAGTGTATCATCTGTGATAAGATTTTTCTTTCAAAGGAACTTGAGGGTGGGGGGGGGGGAAGAGAAGGGTAATGGGAATGTAAAGAATACATCCGCTTGAGCAGGGCTCAAGAAATCTACTCGCCCCCAGTTGAGTTATATCAGAGACAAGTGGCAAGTAAATTTTTTAAATGCATTCAAATATATTATTTTCTTTGCATAATTCATACATTTAAAACATTTAATTCACTTTCAAGTTATTTGTTCAGGGGCAGTTGCCAATGAATTTATTAAAGTTTTATTTCCAAACAGGAGATAGCATCTTATGTAATTATGAAAGATTATGGAATTAACTTAATTAAATATAATTAAGTTAATATTAAATTAATTTGGCCAGTTTCAAAATGATATGTCAGTTATTGCTGATGTTAATAAACAATAATTAGTTATGGAAATCAGACTCCAGTAGAGTTGGACATCTTCTAGATGCTTCAGATATTTTAAATAAGGATGAAATTGTCCATATGAAAATGAAAGCGACATTTATTACTGTAATTCCCCTGCAAGCTGCAAAGTACTTTGATACATTAGATAGTGAAACAAACAATTCTTGCCTCAGTAGCGCATAATGTGCAGCACACACTCCCTTTCAGGTTAGGAAACAAAATCTGCATGTGAAGTATCTTTATGACTAGGCTACTGATGTGAAGCAATTGATATGAATTTAAGTCTCTATACAATTAGCCTAGTCATGAAGATACCTTATGCAAACTTTACATATAAAGAACTTGTAATTAGTTAGTAGGCAGATGAAGGGAGCAGCATGCTAGCTTGTAGTAAAATTCTGTTTGTTGCTGAAACTGAAACAGTAGTAAAAATAATTATATACCTCTTACCAGAATTCTCTAGAAAGACTGAAAGAATTAGGAAAGGTTGCAGGCATGTTAAACAAAAATTCTGAAGTTAAACTATCTGTATTCAATAAGGTTGGGGGTATTTAATAGTGTAGGAACTGACTGTACTTGTTAACAACTATTCTGCATTGGCAATGCATATGGAGGGAAAAAAAAGGCAGTAGAAAATGAACATATACAATGATATTCCAGTGGTAATGCATGCAGAGAGTTATCTGAATGTTGAATGAAAAAATCTAATAGATGAAGAAATAATGTATTTAAAAGCTGTCTCAAATTTACCTGACCTGAAAATCTGAAAGTTTTGGGAAAGAAAAAAAAAAAAAGTAAGGTTTTGGGTAAATATTTCAGTGGATTTGATGACAATGAAAAAAATAGTTTCAGTATAATGAGGTTAAAGTTTTGGGGGATGTATTTATGCATATGGAAGAACACAATGAGTAATTAGAACAGGTTTCCATTTTTCTCAGAACTGCTTGAAGTTGCACACCAAGTATGTCATCATGTTAATTAGGTTTTAGTCAAATGAATCTAATATAGGGAAAGTTGAAGTCATCAACAAATCCCTCCACTCTGAACAGTTTATTGATGATGCATATGAAAGGTCTCCCTCTCTGCAAGACATATGAAGCTCTTGGTAGATGAACTGTGAGTATTAGTGGCATACATTTTAAACCCACCTCAAAAGGAAAGGAGTGTTAATATAATGTATTAGTTTAATTTGTCATGATAACGTTTTTTTATTTTTTTTAAACATCAGTTATAACAATATTTAAATAAAGTAGACTGATGCTTTTGGGTGAGTAAAAAAAAAAAAAATTTTTTTTTTTTTTTTTTTTTGTGACTAATAGATTTAAGTGGTATTTCTGGAACACATGGTTTCCTTGTGCTCCCAACCATCCAGGCTATAGTTTGTGTGATCTGCGCAGAAATTAAAAGAAGTAGTTTTTTGGATTTTTATTTGGTGATGCTCATTATATACATAATACAAGCTTTCTATTCATTTACTCATGTGACATGTAGGAACTCTGAATCTTTAATCTTACTGATAGGGTCCCCAACTCGGTCACTATGCTGTAACCATATCTTATCTTTGCCATGTGGGTTTATGGCAAAGCACTTGTCACAGATAAGATATGATTTGAATTTGGAGCAGTTGCAATTTAAATTTAAGGTTACTTATTTTATTTAAACATAGTGAAGCTTAAATAATAATAATGTGTGATACTATCGGGCTAGAAAAAGAGAGAAAGAAAGTGCCTAAATGTTCACTTTATATTTCTCTGCTACTTACTGATAATTGATATTGGAGCTCTAATGGTAAGAGCAAGTCTGCTGGTCTTGTTATGTGAGCAGCCTAAATGCTTCACTTGTAAACTATTGTTTCCTGTCTTCTATTGAGTTAGCAGTCATATTTCTATATCTTCACAGGTTAAATTCTTAGATGAGACCAAAGGTCAAAATCAATTTGAAAAACAAGGCTTTCTGTAATGTACTGAAATATGCATGACCTAGCAAGTGTATTTAAGGATGCCTGGTGCAACTTGTGAAGATATTTTACATACAAACTGTTTTGCTTAAATAGGAATTAAATATAAGCATGTTTGTATATAAAATTGTATGCATAAAATATAGGTGAAAAACAATTTCTCATCAATACTACCATATTAAAGCCTAATATTAACTGATTAGTCATTTAAGTTCATTTTTAAGATAATTCTGTGTACTAAAACAAAAGTAACACTTTTGTTTTAGTTTGAAGGGCGCATACAAGACTTTTGTTTAATGGCAGGCTTATAGTTTGAAATCTGTTTTTTCAGCTTATAAGTCTCATTCATAATTGTAAGCTTAATCTATCCTCATAGCCAAAAGTTTACAAGCTTGATACTATCTTAATTATTTACCTTTGGATCTGCTTTGGAGTTCCCTCATCACCTGAATGACACAAATTTGATTATCTGGAAATATGTGTCATTTAGTATATCAGGAAACAAAGACGGTCCAGAGGTAAATAATTAAAATAGTATACAAATCTGTCATTGGACCAGTGTCTTATGCAACATTCTCTTACCTGTTTTGAAGATGACCTAGCTAAAATGTGAAAAGTTAGTTCTACAAAATCTCTCTCACTCACTCAGATATTGGCCAACTTTGTGCAAATGTATTCTTAGGTGATGGTTGTTTCAAAGAATATCAAATTTAAATCTGCTTTTCATACTTTATAATAATTAGGCTTTATTCAAAAATTAACTTGCATGGCTTGTTTGTAATAGCTGACAAATACAACTTAATACATCATCACAACTTAACACAAAGAAAGCATATATTGTTCATGGTTTTATAGTCTAGTGCATGTATTATCATTCATGGAAGTTTTAGAATATTGCAAAGGCACATATAGGTAGCCTATATTTTCCTGTGTATCATTTAGTAATTTTAGTAACTTTATTCATATTATTTATTTCAAGAACATGAACAAAATTGTTCAATAAAGAAGTAATGTAATGCTTTCTCATCCTTTCTTTGACATTTGAAGCAGTGGCTTGTCTTGTCATGTCTGTTCTTTTACAGCATCAAGTAACAGAACAGACTGTCAACTGCATGCATTTCTGGTTTTGTGGCATAAGAAACCCATTTTCAGGAGGGAAAAAAAAACTGGCTAACTCACTTTCAGTTGGTCATTATAAAGGTTCTTTGCAAAGTAGATGAGATTTGAATCCATGTTGTCTTTTCAACAAAGGGACATTTGTTGCTGGCTGAGCTATGAGGGTGCTTTGCAACAAGTTTTGAATTTCCACTGGCTATTTAAATAACCTTTTGAGGCTATCTAAATGGCCAGTGGATTTGATCTGTTGTTTATAAGAATCTTAAGATATGCTTTTTTTGCATTTTTGAAAATTATGGAGACAACTACCGTGTTTGAATAAAAATTTTTTTTTTTCCACCATAGGTCAGGCCAACAATTGTGATAACGGTTGGTCAGTGTCTTTAACGAACCAGTTTGATTGTAGCATAGCTTGTTTCTTGTGTATATTTGTACGCTCCAGAAGATGACCTTGACATAAAGGTTGAAACGTCGAATTGTAGATTTTAGTTATATTAAACTAAAGTTTTTATTCAAACACGGTAGTTGTCTCCATAATTTTCAAAAATGCATTCGGATCACCGTGCAAGCCTAAAAGAAAGGCTTAAGATGTGCTGCTTGTGCAGTAGAGCAGCGGTCCAGCATGCTCCATTTCCTCCATTGCTATTATAAAATAAGCCAGAGGTTCCCAAACTTTCTCTCTCTGTTCATGGTTCCTTTAGTGTCTCCATAATTTATTCATGGTGCCCATAAGCTTTTTACACTTTGTGATTCTATATGCCACCTTGTAGGATGCTAGCAAAGCGTTGCTTATTGATGCTTGTTTGCAAAATGTACCTTTTTTATTCTTTCATTTTCAAACTACATTGCAGCACCCAGTTTGGAAACCAGTGAACTAAGCAAAGCTTTGTTTTGAGCTTCTTCCTAGGTTAGGTTGCACCGTATAGTGTAACCTGGTTAGCATATCTTATCTCATCTTCCTTTTACCTTGCAGTGTCGAGGGTTTATTAATCATTGGACCTCAGACCATTTGCAGGATAAAGTGGTCAGTCCTACGCCCCGGTGTATCCTATGTCCTGTAGTGTTGAGTTCTCAAGGCCATTTTGTCTGCTTTGCAGGAGGAAAAATCCTAGGATAAACTGGGGAAAGAACCCTGCTGTCCACACCCAAGACCGGCTAACTTGGCTATGGCTGAGGAAGATCCTTCAGCTCCTCATGTCACTGACAGGAATCGAACCTAGGACACTCCTTCCCCAGGCATACAGTTGCGAAGCGCACAGCCACTAGGCTAACTGCGTGGACTCTGGTTAGCATATTAGGTTACAAAGGAATTGTGACTCCTAGAAAAAGCTTTCGCCCTTTGAGGGACAGTTCCGTTTGGTAATAGTTTTGCTTTATAGTCTTCATGCCAGTCTACATAACCTTATTCATACTAATTGCTGAGTAGCCAGTTATGCTACTACCTAAATGTTGAACCCATCATAGTTATAAGTGGTACTGTGCACTAAGATTATTATGTCATGCTTTTCCTATCACAATCAAAAGCAATTATGCCATTTTTTTTTTCCCTTGTACTATTCAGCACCCTCACAAATGCATTTTTCATAATTTTTGCCTTAATACGACAAAAGAAAGGTCCCAATGTTACAAATTATTATGGGCAACTCCAGTATTCCCTAGATGCTACAGTATTCCCTTCTTAATGGTTATCCTCCTCCCTCCAAATAAATATATAAAGCAAAGTTTTAAGAACTCTATTGAAGAAAATTATAAAGATAAAAAAAGTAGTCACAGTATTGTATTACATCCGAATCAAAACGGTTCCAATTCAGTTTGGAATTTTTGTAGTACTTCAGTTTCTAAAAGTCCAATATAAAATGACATCAGTGTGGCACTTTGGTTTGCTTCTAGTAGAGATGATGTAAAAAAATTCTGATTGTTTCAAGATATGATCCTTATGTTGTATATAATTTTTTTCAGTAAAGAAATATAAATTTTTTCTTGCCTAATACCTTAACTGACCTTGAATAAGAATACCTTTAGCAATTTTTCTTCAGTGAATGATACTGCTTTGTATTGTTAAGAATGTTTTGAATTAATTTTTCATTAATGTTTATTATGTCTGCTATAAGTTTGTGCATTTACATGTTTGAACTGTTGTTTCCATTGACAAAAACTGGCTTCAGTTATTTAGTATAGATTTTATTGACATATTATTCTTTCTGTAGGCATCTCTCCTGTTAACTGAAAGTTGATACCTTATCCTTTAAATGTGATGCTATAAATTCTTTTGTTTGTCATAAAAATTATAATACACTCATTACTAAAATAAAGAGCCAAAAGGTTTCAGTTTGGTGATGCAAAATTATATAAGCAAAGTGGATTCCACTTTGCTTATATAATTTTGCATCACCAAACTGAAGCATTTTGGCTCTTTATTTTAGTAATTACTTTACACACTGACTGAGAGTTTGCTTATATAAAATACATTTTTCTGACATTTCAAATTCCTTTTTGTTCTCTTAAGGTTTCTGCCTGTTCTCAGAAGAGAACCAAGCCGTTCGAAACAGCGGTCAGGCCTGTGAAACCTTATCAAAATGGACTAATAAAAGGAGACTATATAGGTGCTTTGGCAGCGTCTGTCTTTTAAGTAGTCCACACTAAGGCAACTTGTGAATGCCATAAATTCTTATGAAACTTTCATAGTTTCTACATTTGGCCTTTGAAATAATGCTCGATCTAATATCCACTTTACTTATATAATTAATAATATATTTTTAATTTTCTTTTGTAAATTGATTTTTTAATCTAATTGTTGCTATTTATTTTATCCAGGTATCTTTCTGGTGAATACAGTTTCCTACAATACAACAAAATGGAAATTGTGGATGTCAAAGTTATTGCTTTAGTAAGTCTCTTGACATTAACTTTTGTTTTCTCAATGCTGCCTATTAAAATATTTCAACGAATGACGAGAGTATTAGATACATCAAGAAGGCATAGATACAAGAGATGGGTTAGTCTTTTAAGTTGTTTTGGTGGAGGTGTATTCCTTGCTACTTGCTTTCTACATCTATTCTCAGAAGCTGAACAACAACTAGACAAAGGAATTCACAAACTGCATTTCCATAAACTGAAATATCCTTTAGCAAAATTTGTGGTCATTTTTGGATTCCTCATAGTACTAATTCTTGAACAGGTGGGTTACTATTTTATGTTAGTTCATTTATGATAATTTTTGAGTTAGTATGTTACTGTAATATTTTTATAAAGAAAAATACTAAGTATTTTCTTTCTCACATTCTTGTGCATGCACACACACACACATACCATTAAACATTTACTGCTCTTTAACTTTTGGTTTTGATGTTTTAATTTTATTAAAATTATGATCGCCAAACTGATTTAAATATCAGTAGATATTTGAGTATGTTTGTCTAAAGGCTTCTAAGTTTTAGTTTCCAGTCTGTTTTTATTATTGGGTTGCAAGTTTTTCTTTGTGGTGCTTGTTATCATGGGTTGCTCTTTATTCACAAAATTCTTGATTAGTTACTTCTACTGATTGTCATTGTCATCAATTTTATTACTAAACTATATGGGTTATGGGTGTAGTGTTTCAGTAAATTCTTTCATGTTTATGAAATAGAAAAACTTCTGGAACATGTCATTTCCTATTTTTAAATGTTCATCTTCAAACTGTTTTCTATTCAGGTGGAGTTTTTTTTGCAAAAATTCTTATGCCTGACAAGGCAGCATTAAGGTTTTTTTCTTGAAGTTATATTATTATATTGAAAGAGATGCCTAGCACAAGAATAGGTGCCTATCCATGATTAGGTAGATATCTAGTGCTATATCTAAATAACTTAGGGAATTAAAACAACGTAGATCCGAATATAAATTAAATAATACTTTAATAGATATTTCCGATATTTTGGCAATGTCTCATTGCCATTTTCTAAAGGAACTTAACAAAAGGCAGGAGCACAAACAAGCTCTAACAATATAGTAACTGGAAATGAAGATATGAAGCTATCTTTCTCCTAGAAGTCCTGATGGTGCCCTCTGGCGGGCTAAGTAGGCATTCTTGGCCGTTGGGCTGAAGGTCTGCTGATGTATGCCTCCCAAATTTGGGGCAGTCGCATACAACCAAATTTGTTGAGGTTTGGAGAGTTTCTTAGGGCAGAGGCTGATTCCATAAATAATCTTTCGAATTTATATTTGCTCTGGTGTATTATTTTTGCTTTCTTCCACCGTATTCTGTGGCGAGTATCCAGAGCATGGTCTGCAAGACCAGAAATTCTGATATTCGCTGTCCTGCCTGTTTGGCCAAAGTACGACAGTTTACAACTGCAAGGGACCTGGTATACACCAGGTAGGCCTAGGGGAAGTGGTCGCTCTTTGGTAGAGCGGATAAGGGATGCCAATTTTCTGTAAGGCCTGTAACAGGAGGTGATGTCATGTTTTTTTAGAATTTTGGTAATTTTTTCCGAGGTGCCTCGGATGTAGGGAATGATGATGGATTTAGAGATGGATTCACCATAAGGACTTCTAGGAGAAAGATAGCTTCATATCTTCATTTCCAGTTACTATATTGTTAGAGCATGTTTGTGCTCCTGCCTTTTGTTAAGTTCCTTTAGAAAATGGCAATGAGACATTGCCGAAATATCGGAAATATCTATTAAAGTATTATTTAATTTATATTCGGATCTACGTTGTTTTAATTCCCTAAGTTATTTAGAAATGCATAACCAACGTATAAGCCTATCTACGAGAATCTAGTGCTATAGTCATTGGTAATTGTCATTTTCTTGTTCATCTTCAGCCTCTACAAACTACTGGGTGTAGAGGCTGTTGACTTCACATCAGTTGCCTCTGTATCTGATAATGCAAAAATATTATGGGAAGGACCACTACCTAATCCTTTGAGGTGTCATTAGTGGGAGCCATATCCAGTAAAATAATAAAGTTAATCAACGAAGAAGGCATATATTTTCTATATACAAGTGCTAAAAAGTTGTATCACTATATTGAATTAACCAAGGTTAATTTAATAATACACATAAACATAAATAATGATCAGTTATATTCCAATGATTTTTTGACTGTTTATATTAAAGTGAAAAATCTTGTTTCAAAACCCCTTATTTGGCCCAAACCCAACTTGTTTACCCCCCACCAGAATTCTTCCAAAATTTTTCTTAGCTTCTTCTCAAGTGTTCTTACCTAGAACAATGAGTAGGGAACTACCTCTGTCATTCTCACATTAATTTTATTTCTCTTTTTTATAGATGGATACTACAAAAACTATTCCAATCATCTGAAATTTGTTATGAATTATGCATGTCCTGAACATAGATCCAATAGGTGCTTACTATTATCATTAGCTGTGCTCTAAATTTTCCAGAATATTCCTGTATACAGGTATCCCTTGATTAACGTGGTTAATTAATCCCTCTATGTTATATCAGTGGTAAAAATTACAATTCGTCCATGATCGATTACTGTATTAATAATTCATTTTATGCGGTACTCCTTTAGGAAAGATAAAAAATGAATGCAAAGTAAATGTTTAATAAATGCTTGAGCCTACATTAGTTATTGCAATTTTTTATCAAAAAAAGTTATCAAGAGTCGTTTAAACAGTTTTATTTTTTCTTATCAGCATAAATTCTATGATAGCAAGCAAATGACTCTCTAGACCTCGGCAAACAAGCATTCGATTAAGATCTGGATCAGTATCCATTATTTGCTGTTTAAGCAATTCTAAACTGTGAAATATTCCATCCAGTTCTTTGATTGTTATCTCCTTTGGAACTTCATCTTCACATTCCATTTGTTTGTTGTCTTCATATGCGAGTCAATTTCAAGACGATAGTTGTCACTGAAATTTTTGAGTTTGAATCCAATAATTCTTTAACATCTTCTGCATCAACACCATCAAAACCAAAGTCTTCAACCACGTTGTTCACAGGATTTTGAAAACCATCCAAGTCATTAGTGCATTCTGGCAAAAGGTTTTTCCAAACAGCTCTCATGCAGTTAAGTCCTTGCGGCTTGCATGTTTTTGCATGGTAAATTTAAAGGTACACGCTAATCAAAACTCTTGCCGCGTCTATCAAGAGATTGTCGCAATTAATTTTGCTGCGTTAATCAAATCCTGCGTTAAGCAAGGGATACCTGTATTTGTTATTCTTACTCAGCCTTGACTTTTTTCTTTGTCAGCTGTCCTTTTTTTTCTGATAACTCAAATTTCTCCACTTCTTCCTTAGTGGAATCAGAGGTTCATTGTTCACATAACCATATCACTCTACTTGAATTTGCCTGCCCTTTTTAAGAAGTTTTTGTTTTTAGTGTTTGAATGCTACCTATTCTTCATTCACCTGATTGCTATTGTTGGAATCGAGCAGCATATAATTCAGCAGAATCTCACCTGTTTGTTCCTCTTGTTAACTCCAGATTATGTCAATGTTGCACCTTTTCAAATTCCTCTCCCTTCTTTTCCATTGATACTTCTTGCATTGTATTGCATATCTTCATTCTGCTGATGTTGAGTTTGCATTAGTTCGACTAGCTAATTTTCATTGTTCACCCTGGTTCCTTAATGAACACAGTGGTGCTTTGTTTACTTGTCCAATACAGTTTAGTCAGTCAAGACCCAAATTGCCAGCCCGTTTGTCATTTAACACTAATTAACACTGTTTAATTAGTGTTAAACGAAGAAAAAATGCTTATTCAAATCTGCAATTGTTCTAGAATGAGTAAAACAATAAAGGAATGCTATCCTTGAAACATATGAAGGTTTGATTTTTACATTGATTTTGTATGCTTCAAATAAACAGCCGGATACTGCAAGCTGTGTGCATCATAGATGTTTTGTAAAAATCTAATAAATTTAGTTTAATTCTTTATCCAAGTGTGAGCAAACAAAGTTTGCACCTGAAAGTATCTTCAGGACTGGGGTAAGGTAGTGCAACACCAGGCAACTCCTTGCAAAGGTGGAGCAAGCTACTAACACTCCTATCTCAGTATCTCCCATAATGCAAAACACATCTCCTTGCAGATATGTCTAATGTTATGCATTAAGGGAAGGGCCACTACCCAGACTAGTTTCGACCTTCGAGGTCTCTTCAGTGGGAGCCAGGCCCAAGTGGAGATACCAGCCAGAAATATTAGCAGGTCATCTCTACCTATAGGAGTTGCCAAATGGTGTGCCACCTTTTTAATAAGTTACTCTGGATTTAGAGAAAGATGTTGAAAGTTTATTTTTCACTTGGTTAGAATATAATAAATTTAGTTTAATCCTTGATCCAAGTGTGACTACCTTACCCCAGTCCTGAAGATACTTTCAGGCGCAAACTTTGTTTGCTCACACTTGGATAAAGGATTAAACTAAATTTATTATATTCTAACCAAGTGAAAAATAAACTTTCAACATCTTTTTGTAAAAATCCTTGAAACATATGAAGGTTTGATTTTTACATTGCTTTTGTATGCTTCAAATAAACAGCCAGATACTGCAAGCTGTGTGCATCATGGATGTCTTGTGCATAATTTTTTATTTTCTTGCTTTTATTAGACTACTGAAATGGCATTTAAATTTTGAAAATTTTTCCTGTGCAGCAAGTCCTGCATTCATATCCATCGTATGATCTTTTTGGATACTTAAGCATCGTGATGAAAATAATGAATACATATAATTTGCAGTGTATTTGTAGAAAATTAGCATTAGTTTCTTACAAGAGGGGAAAATGGTAATGGTATTATGAAGCTTGGATAAGCAACATAATATTAATCTGTTTTAAAACAAATTGTGGATTAAAAACACAAATTACCTCTATCATGCAGTTCTTGAAAAGAACTAATACTAACATTAAAACACAGTGAGAAAGCCTATATCATTGCTATAACAGTGAGCTATCAAAATGAGTGAGATCTGAAAATGCCTTTACCAAGCTCAACTGCTAAAACAGTTATCCCAGATTACAGTCCTCTGTCTGGAATTAATATAACTTGGCAGACATTTTGATTATCTCTACTAGACCCACTGATGCAGCTATTTCAAAAGCTTTCACTGTTGTATCAGTAAATCCTCAGACATTTTGATTATCTCTACTAGACCCATTGATGCAGCTATTCCAGCTTTCACTGTTGTATCAGTAAATCCTCCAAAATGATAGAATGCCACTGCCCCATTCAAATTTCGGGTTAAATCCCACCATCGGACTGTGATTTTCTTTAGGAGAGATAAATTACGTTGTCTTGTGAGACCACTGCTTTTTTGAAGTGTCTCAAAACTCCGTGTTTGGTCTCTAGAGCAGGTTTTTCAGATAATGTCAAAAAAAAAAAAAAGTTTACCTTTTGTAAACGGAAGACAAAAAAAAATCTAGGAATTATTTTATAAGAACAGAATTTGGATGCTAGAGCACATCCATCACTCACCACTCCTTTCTTCATATTAAATGAGTTTGCTGTACAGTGAGGTGTAACATCATCGTGCAGTCAACTTTTGCTATAGCAAACTTGTAGAGAGCACAGAAATAGTTTCTTATAGTGAATTTCGTTTACTGTGGCAAGAGTCAATTGAAGCTTCTAATGTACATAGAGCACCTCTCTATACTAGGGTGACCAGATTTTCAAAACCAAAAAAAGAGACATTTTGAATTTTTCAGCAATTAAAAAAAAGGACAAAAATGGGACCCTTCTGAAACACTCTACATAAAAATAGAATAACATATAATTATAATTACAGTACACAGGATTGAACTGTGCATTATAATTATGGAGTATCAGCATTATTATTATATACATTGCAGTTTTTCTCATAAACTTCATTTCTGCTGTTATTAATCTTTGTCTTTGTTTTATTGTCCAGATGACATCCTCTTAAACAATGACTTCTAAGGCCGGAACAGGCCACGCTAGGCGTAAATCCTTGATACACTTGATGATTATATATTATATTTATATGAAGACATTATTTCTTCTAAAAGTGTTGGTTCTTTCAAGATGCACTCATAAAAGTCAATACACAAAATGTCAAAGTGTATCTTGATCACAATTATTGCTTTCACAGTCTTGGTGTTGAAGCAGTTCTTTTCATCAGCACATAAAGAACTCGTGAGAGAAACAATTCTCTCTAGTTGCGTTTGTTCTATACTGTTAAGTTTGCTAACAAATGCAACAACTGGCAGTATGTGTTTGTAGTGGAGGTTGTTTCTTGGATCACCTTAAACACGGCACATCACTTTTTGTCCACTTCAGCTTTTGTGTCCTTCCATCTTGGAGTTCACAACATGATTTATATGGCTGACTTCATCAACAATATTGAATATTTTCTTGTCAACATCACTGATTGCTTTTAGTCTGCTTGCAGCTTCAGCCCAAGTTAGTGGAGTTTGCAACGTAATCCACTGAAATGCTTTCAATGACTGGAAATGATAAGTCTATTTGCATAAATATTCAAGAAAAGTATCATAAAATAAATTCTTTTTCATCAAAGATATTCTCTCATCAAATTCCTGCCATGCATCCTCAAGGGGTATACAGGATATGATAGTACTACATGAAAAAATTACATCATTACTAACTTCCTATCTACAATTTTCCTCCAAATCAGTCTGTTACTTGTCAAGACTCTTATATTTCTATCGTCTAAATCCACCTATATCTTGGTCTTCCTCTGGGTGGTTTTCCTGCCAACCTGGCAGAGAACACTTGTTTTGTTAATCTTTTTTCTCCCATTCTGTTTAAGTGACCATACCACCTGAGATTAGCTCTGCTAATCTCAGGTGGTATGGTCACTTAAATAGTGACAAATAGTGACAAAACTTAAATAGTGACAATATGCCAAAAATCCTGGATGCTGACAATGTCAAGTTCTTTCCTAATATCCTCGTTTTTAATAAGATATTGCCATTGATGCCATCTGTTCACGCCTCTAATCTTTCTCAGGAGTCTCTAGTCTTTGGTCAAGTGTTTTACTTCTGACCTAGCTCTCAGATCCATAAGTTAAAACTGGTTTGAACACCATCTTGTATACAGCTAATTTAGTTTTCCGACTAATTTCTGTCTTATTCCATATGAATTTATTCAATTGACTTCCCACCATACCAGCTTTGCTGATTCTGTTATCTATTTCTATATTAAATTTTTCATCTTCACTAAAAATCGTGCCTAAGTAGCTGAAATGTTCCACAGGTTCTCCATTCACAACATAGGTGACATTTTCAATGATTCTGCCTATTTTCATTGTCTTTGTCTTTTTATTGCTGACCTTCATACCATATCTATTACAACAGTTATTGAATTTAGTCAGAGAATCTTGCAGACTTGTAACGGATTTATTTAGAAGTATAACATCATCCACATAAAGCAAAGAGCTGACATTAACATCTCCAATTTTGATATCATGTTTAATACCACTTTCCTTCATAATGTGATCCATATAGATAACGAATAACAGAGGGTATAACGTACATCCTTGTACATTACAAGGTTTAATGTTAAATCTCACACCAGATTTAATATTAAACCATCTTCCTGTACTTCCTTCAATTCTAACTGCTGACTTATAACTCAAATAAAAACCAAGTATTGCTTGATATAATACCCCCCATTGACACCATATAACTGTTGCGTATTGAATAGCTTCTCTCTTGTCACATGCCTTTTCCAAATCTACAAAACTTAAATACAGATCTTTGTTATATTCCCCATGCTTTCTCGACTATTTGTCGTAAACTGAAGATCTGATCCTGACAGCCTCTACTTGGCCTGAATCCAGTTTGTTCTTCACCCAGTTTTTTTTTCCACAATTCTCAACCGTTTCTCAAGTATACTTGCATAGATCTTGCCAGGAACACTTAGTAGGGAAATACCTCTGTAATTCTCGGGTACTATGCGAACTCTACTCCACTCATCGGGAATTCGTCCCTCTGTCCAGGCTTTCTGAACTAATGCAGTGCAGCCACTGTAAGACTTTTATACCACCATACTTCAGCATTTCTGGTCGAATATCATCTACTCCTGCTGCCTTTCCACATTTTAAGCCTTTCATGGCTTTTTCTACTTCAAGTATAGATATATATTCCTGACTGCATGCCTGGTCAGTATTTTTTACCACTGTGCTGCCATCACTGCTTGTTTCATTTAGCAGTTTTTGAAAGTAATTACTCCATACTTCAAGGATATCTTTTTCTTCCGTTTTCATGTCACCTTCATCATCCCTAACTCCTTTTACAGCACTCTTTCCTCCATTCCTAAGCTTCTTCAACAACCTCCAGAATATTTTGCAACCTTCTTGATATTTATTTTCTATATTCTTGCCAACGTCCTCCCATGACTTTTGTTTAGCTAGTTTTACACACTGTTTAGCATTCTTGCATTTGTCTCTGTATTCTGTAAGAGCACAAGCTGACTTATTTGACAGGAACTTTTGATATGCTTTCTTCTTTTCTTTCACTACCTCTTTAACTTCCTGTGTCCACCATGGAGTTCTAATTTTTCTATCCTTGCAGACAAGTTCACCAAATGCCTCTCTAGCTGAGTCAATCAGGGCTTCAAGGTTTGATTCCTGTTCTCATCTTTTCATTTTTTCTTCAATAATCTTTGTGTATTTTAGTCTACAGTTCACATCTGAGAGCTGCTCAACTTTTATTTGCTTTAAAACTTTCTTACATGTTATTCTTTTCAATATGAAATTCAATTTTATCCCGCTCAAGACTAAATAGTGATCACTTCCAATTTCAAATCCTCTGTACACTCTGGTGTCCTGCACCAGGGAGAAAACATCACTATCAACAATAACATAGTCAATGAGACTTTTCTTATTCATTGTCTCTTCTCTCAATGTGAATTTGTGCACATTTTTATGTTGGAACATGGTGTTAGTAATAATCAGTCCATGTCCTGAGCAGAAATCCAACAGGTATTTGCCATTATTATTAGCTTTGCTCTTTTCTCCAAATTTTCCTAAAATATTTCTGTATGTCTCGCAATCATTTCCTACTCTGCTATTCAGATCCCCAACCAGGACCAACTTTTCCTTTTTCATTGTGTCAGTTGCTTTTTCTAAAGCGTCAAAAAATTCCTCCACTTCTACCTTAGTAGAACCTTCTGTGGGACCATAACCATAGGCACAAATAAGTCTCATTGTCCAGTTCCCCATTCTCATATTTGCCCACATCACTCTACTTGAGACTGCCTGCCATTCAAGAAGATTAGCCTCGTATTTTGTGTTGAATACTATGGCTACTCCTTCTTTTCCTTGATTGTCATTGCCTGAGTATAACATTTTGTATTTATTGCTCAGAAAGATCACACCAGTTTTTATCTTTTTTGTTTCAGTCACCCCTATTACACCGATCGGATACTTATCTAATTCCTCAGCTAGCTCCATTTCTTTGCCATTCAGGCTTCTTATGTTGACAGTACCGATCTTTAACTCTGGTGATGTTGAGTTGGGGTGTGTTTTCAGATTTGTTCCAGTTGCTGAATTTTCGCTGTTAACCCTGGCGAAAACGACGGGGGCCTTGTTTAACTGGGCGACGCACCAGGCAGCATGAAATTTTGTCATGTTGTACCATCATTTTTTATTTTGGTTTAACCAATAAGAATACAATTTGGTCGGCTAAATCCCAAATTGCCAGCCCATACTCGTTCGTTCAGTATCAAAGTAGATACCCACCATGGTGCACCACGAGAATCCCTTATCTTTCCTCAACAAAGATTCCCTCATCTTTGAACGCTGAAATAATTGATGGCATTTTAAATGTTTGAAAGTTCTCAGTTTTCCTATTTGTAATTTTTTGTCTGAGCAATTCCAATTCTTCTGCCACTGCAGTTGCAGAAATATTTTTCCTTTCTATTTTTGTTATTGTTGCTGGGAATATTTTCAGATGGCATTGCATGTAATGGAGCCAAAGTATTGATTGTTGGTTACTGAAAAACTATTTCAGCAATGTAGGGCATTTATCTTGTGATAAAAAGTAAGATCTCGGTCCATCATACATGTCAATAATCCTATTCACAGTGGGTAGTAATGATAATCATCTTGTTTGTACCCTACCTAGAACATGCCTGTATTCAATTTCTGTAAATGTGCAGAAATTCTTCAATTCCTCTACTCTTGCAGTGTAAATACTGAAATATGTTATCTACAGTTGTTTCGATATCAATAGGCAAAATATCAGCACTTGTTTGTACACCATTATGAACAACATGAGCAGCACAGTCAATAGCATGAATGTTCATTTTTAACCCTTTGTTGAGTCTAGAAAATACATTGTTGGAATCACCTCGTTTGTATCCACTGAAATTGGTGTTGCAGTTGTCTGCAGAAAATGCAATAATTCTCTCAGTCAGTTGCTGTTATGTTCTGAAAATCTGTCACTTTAACCTGAATACCTTTATTTGGGATGAAGTACCTTACAAGAAGAGGCACCAACTTTCAAATCTCTGTGGTTCGATGTGTCTACCATAACCGACACATATTTGGCTTGTTTCAATTCAATTGCTATTTCTTGCATTGCATAAGGTGCCAGGACATTCACTAAAATTGATTGGCACTTTGTTTGCCCGCATGTAAATTTCACTTGAAATAAATTTCTCACTATTGCAGAGGTGCAGTTCATTGACTTCAAATAAAGGTTATGTTTTGCTGCATGAAACGCAAACCGTCTTGGGCTGCAAGACATTTACTTTTGTCAGTTAATTTCCCTTTTGAATTTTTTGTGAAAAATGAAGTAACATCTTGACTTGAACTGCAAGCAGTGGCTGACAATTTATGTTTTTGCTTCGTCAAATGTTGTTTTATATCAGAACGGCCTCCATGTTCAATTGAAAAAACCAAATGACCCAGTACACGGCAACTTGTTTGTTTCGTTGTCTTTCAAGAAGGGATATTCCTTTAAATTCCAAGTGAAACTATGGTTCCTTTTTGGCATGATAGAATCTGGATGAAATATCACCATTCACAATATATACTCGCTTTAACAGACCAGCATAAGATGCACAAAACAATGGTATGGTAAACAAAGTAGCCTGGTTGCAGCATTTTCATCTTATCGCAAAGAGTGCATTCATAATGGTTGGTTATCATCATAGCATGCATGTTTTTGATCTCGAGCTATCACGTCACCAGCAGAGACATTATCCTTTCCATATTCGAACATACAAGAATGAAGTCATGCCATGAATTCAAAAACGGGACTAAAGTTAATAAAAAGGGACAGTTAGCGTCCCGTTAAGGTTTTGTCGGCACAACAAGACCAGTCCAAAAAAGGGATACTCTATAGAGCTTATCTTGCTTGTAGAGCAAATCACTGGAAAATCATAACACTTTTTCAAATCAGATTGCTGTTCTGGGATGGCTCCTAAAAATACTGACTGATGTACATAAACGGCAACAAGTGGAATCTGCTCAAAAATTTTTCGAGTGTTAAGAAAATGAATTTTTTTCTTATAGCATGACAGGTGACAAAATGTATATTTCGTACAGAAGTGACAAGTCGAAACAACCAGTGCAGTGGTGCTATTCATCTCCAAAAGCAAAAAAAATTCAAACATGCACCATTGATCAAAAAAATGATGGTCACTGTCTTGTGGGACCAAAAAGGGATCTTGCTCATTGATTTTCTTCATCAAGGAACCAATATAAATTCTGACGTGTATTATGACACACTGAAGAAACTCAGATGAGCAATTCAGAACAAAAGAAAAAGAATGCTGTCATCAGGAATTGTGCTTTTGCATGACAGTGCACAAGTTGATACTGCAGCCTGAACTGCTCAGCAAATTCTGAAGTTTGGGTGGGAACTTTTTGACCACCCATGCCGTCACACCCAGTTACTACCTCTTATTCCTGCATATAGAGCACTGGCTCCTGTCTCAGCACTTTGAAGAAGGTGAAGAACAATGCGACTCAGTGGTTGAACCACTGGTGGCAGACTTTTGATACAGGTATGAAGAAGCTGGTGTCAGGTTATCAAAAATGCCTGGAAGTCAGTAGCAATTATGTGTGTTGGGAGGGGGGCATATCTGTAGGTATTTTAGCATATGACTTTTTTTTTTTTTTTTTTTCTCTACCAGCTTTTTAAAATTCTTGACCACCCTTGACTTTTTTTTGGATGTACCTTGTACATATACAATCCTTCAGGAGTGGTTCAGTTAAAAAATCATTGTAATGGTACAAAATTACAATCCATATCCTTTGGAGCATCTTTTGGAAAAGTTAGTGGAGGATCAAAGCAATAGATCAAGTTTCATTTCATGAATTGACTAATTTTTTCTATTTGTTATAAAAACTTTAATAACTATCTCTATATTTTGGCAACGTTATATTGCTATCTTCAGGGATCACAAAACTGATGCAAATGAGGATGAAGAAAGGTAACTGAATTCAGTCCTAGAGTTCTAAAATGTGTCCCCTAGCTGGATAAATTGGGTTGTTTTGACTGTTGGGTTGATCTTAGAATGTATGCTTCCCAAATTTGGAGCAATCTCATGCACCGAAATTTGTTGAGGTTTGGAAATTTTTTTCAGAGCTGAGGCTGATTCAAGGAATAATGTTTCGGATTTTTACTTGCTGTGGTGTAATAAAGTGGTCTTCTAGCGTATTCTGTGGTGGGTTCAGTGCATGGTCAACAAGTCCTGAGTGGCTGTATTGGTGGAAATGGATAGTCCTTGTGGTCAGATATCCTGATAATGATGTCTTGGCTGTAGTAGGACAGTTTGCACCTGCAAGGGACCTAGTCCCTTGCAGGTGCAAACTGTCAGATATCCTGATAATGATGTCTTGGCTGTAGTAGGACAGTTTGCACCTGCAAGGGACCTAGTGTACTCCAGATTGGTCTTTGGTGGAGCAGATAAGAGATGCCAATTTCTCATGCGATTTCCTACCTAGGGGAGATCTTTTAGCACTCTAGGACTGACCTCAGTTGTCTTTCTTCAGCATCATGTGCTTGGTGTGAGTACCTACATGCACATATTGTTTTGTGATTCCTGAAAATGGCAATGAACATTGCTGAAATATACTAGTCATTCTTGTAGATAAGCTTAACTAAATTATTAATTACAAACTTTAATAACTATCACTTTGGAAGAATGTACCAAAGTACCTCTGTCAACATGGTGGCAAGGCTAGTGAAGGGACTAGCAACTGTCATCATAGCTGATGGTTAAAAAAATGCAATGCGTTATATGAAACATTAAAGCGTTGATGATTTTTGCAACATAGTATGTGTGTGTATTATATATAATAATACTTTAATAAATAATGGTTAACGCATGTCTGGGAAATGAATTTTTAATATCATTTGACTATATTAGCCAAATTGTAATGAATGAAAAGGGAAAATTATATATATATATATTTATTTAATTTTATTTTAGGTAGTCCAAGCATGGAAGGAAGGGCAAGAAGAAATGGAACCACTTCTTGGCCATTCACATGGCAATTCTTCACACAGTCATAGCTATACCAATAGCTTGGTGGACCAAGAAATTACCAATGATAGCCCTAGTGTTTTGGAAGGCTCATCTAGGCTTGAGAATTACTCCAGAGTACTTCATTCTGTGCATGAAGATCCACGATCCCATTCTAGTCTTCGTTCAGTGATTTTAGTTCTTGCCCTTTCCTTGCATGCAATATTTGAAGGGCTTGCTATTGGACTTCAGAATACCATGGATAATGTTGTTTCTCTTCTAGCTGCTGTACTTATTCACAAAATTATTCTTGCATTTACTCTTGGTTTGAATCTTGTGCAGAGTAAACTACAACGAAAAACTATTATTGTTTGCAATATAATATTTTCAGTAATGGCGCCAATAGGACTAGCATCAGGTATTGGGATTGTTGATTTAATAAAATCTTCTTCTGTATCATTAACAAGTGGCATATTGCAGGGAATTGCTGCTGGAACTTTCTTGTATGTTACGTTCTTTGAAATTCTTCCTCATGAACTGAATTCTAGTGTGGACAGAATGCCAAAGTTGTTATGCTTGATTTTAGGATATGCTACATTTGCTATTCTTGCATACTTTTTACCTTCTTAGATCTTAATTAATTGCGAATGCCACAGGCTATGGCTCTATTTATTGGATATGCTGTATATTTTATGATCTCAAATAATCTTATTTATATTTTGTTGTTGAAAAAATATTTTTAAATGTCATTTTTTATTGACCAATTTGTGACGTTTGCCTGACTTCTCAGTATGACTTAAATGTGTTTAAGCTAGCAATAAAGTGTAATTTTTCTGTACATTCTCCCAGGCAACAATCTATTATGTTATATGCTTTTGAAGAACACTTTTACCATTCACTCTACTAAGCAATTTGAATGATTATTGCAGAAGCTTCCTTTTTCTTAGTGTTAAAATCATACGTGCTACATACATAATATAAATGTTAACTGCACTAACTGTTTTTGGGAAAAACAAACTGGGACATGTTGCACATAAACTGTCACATTTACATATCATTACTTTCTTTAAAAAGATCACGAAATTTAACTGCATGTTAAAATGTGTATTTACATAATTTCACTCTAAACCAGCGGTTCTTAACCTTTTCGAAGTCACAGAACACTCGATTATAAGAAAAATGTGGGGAACAACAAAAGCATTAGTCATAAAACTAACAATAAAAATATGCATGGACTTGCCTTTTATAAATATAAAAATGGAACCTATTTTAATGCAATACTTGAGCTTGTCAGCTTTTGCAGATTTCAGCAATATCAGGTCTAATATGTGATATAGATAGCCTCATCTCTTTGTCTATATTAATAAGTGTTTCATACTTTTTAGTTTTTATAGTGGTTATTATTGGGAAACCAAGCTCTCACAAATATGTTGAAAACTAATAAAATTTTTTCTCCTTGTGGAGAGAGCTAGGTACTTTAAAAATGAAATTTTCTGAATTTCATTTTTAGAGTACGATCTGTTGACAAGGTAACTAATTGTTGTTCTCCCTGTAAAAAAAAAAAAATCTCAACTCATGTATTAACTGTGCCAACTGGATGTCATATCCAGTCATAATTGCATGTATTTAAGATATTTTTATTATGGAACGAAGGAAACATATTTGCTGTATTTTTCCTGATATGCAGTTACCAAAGAGAGACTTTTTTCTGAAAAGCTGACAATTTGTCAGTGGATGCCAAAATATGTTCATTTTTCTCTTGGATACTTGTATATTGGTTAAATATGCCAAATATCATTTTGAAAAAAGGCCAATATTCATATTCGGAATAGCACTTTATCCCTGGATAACATCTTAATTCAGTGTGCAAAGATTCATACTTGGTATCCATAGATATGCACAACTGGAGGTCTGTGTTAACAGCAACCACTACCTTCTTTAACTGCTGTTGCATTTTCTCTTCGAATCTGCTCACTGTTATCTTCTTCAAAAACAACAAGTGTTAAAAATAACATCAGGATTGTGAAATACTACAAACTTCTGATGAAAGAGTATCCTTGGAAGGTGGTTAGGGCTAGATTTCTCTCTCACAGGGTGTGCATGATTGAAATGGATTAAATTCAAGAATATGTATGATAGCTGGTGTGTGTTAGTCTGACTCTGGAGATCTGCATTAATAATCATAAATCTGAAGTCCATATCACAGGAATAGGTAACCTTTATTTATCATACCAATGTACAGTATTAAAACTGGTTTGAATTTTGAAGTAGTCTATAATAGTGGTATTTTGTTAGTGAGCCAAGTGTAAAAACAGTGGTACTCTTCATACTAACTACAGCCATAAAGATGTTCTAGTATGCACCCACTTCAGTAGCTACATGTATCCTCAAACTAGAAATTCATGTAATATTGATGAAAATGATGGTAATAATACCTAAAAATAAAAATGAAGTCTATAACTGTCAAATATGTTGAATTATTCCTTTGTTTCAATGTAAATGATTATATCGAGACTGGACTAAAAATATTTTATTAATCATACCAACAATCATAAGCTTCTTTAACTGCTGTTGCATTTTCTCTTCGAATTCTGCTCACTGTGTTATCTTCTCCTTTTGTTTTAGCCCGCTGGCATTTAGTTTTCCTTTCTTTTTGTTTATGGTGTTTCTTAATTCGAAGACGTATTTCCTCTGGAGCAATAGATGCAGCTGATGTTATACTACAAATATCTGATTTAGTTCTTAAAATTTTAACATTATTACAACTGTTCACAGGATTTTCAGAACTGTCCTGAGTATTACAAACAGTTTCTGTAGTATGTTTTATAATATCTGAATCTTCATCAAGAGTGCATGATGCTACATCTTGTAAGAATCTATTCATAATTTCATCAACAGCTTTAATGGGATTATAAGTGTCCTTGGACAAAATGCCTGTTTCATTCATTTCTCTGTCCTTGGAAGCACTTGAGGATGAACATACTTTATCTTGATATTCTACATTCTCATAAGTTTCTTCACTGCTTGAGTTTGTTCCTTCATCCACTTGCATCTCTTGCATTGCCTATAAAATATAGAAATTGCTTGTTAATATTCTATACAATATATATATATATTTGATTCTCTTCCAACTTCTGCATGCAAGCCACAGAAGTTTATTATAAAAGTTAGTTTTTGTGAATACAATGATGATTGCTTATGACCAAATGATATTTTGACAGGTAAAGAACGGGCATGTTGTATTCTTAGCAGAATACAACAGCATTATTGTCTTGTTCAAAACCTCCCAAGATTACCTTTGAGTGATCTTGAAAATCCTAAGTCCTTCTCTAATGATGTTTGTAATTCTTACTTGGAGAGTGGTGAATGAGTGGAATGGATTTCCAGAGAGGTGGTTATAAGACCTCAAAGGTGAATAACTTTAAGGAGATGAATGGTGTAGGTCTCCTGCAATGAGTTTTTTGATTCCATGGAGTACCATATCAATAATAATTATTTGCATTTTTTTTCTATTTATAAGTCAAATGAGTAAAAAAAAATGACAGCAGAAATTGAGTAACAAAACAAGTAATAATATAAGACCTCTCAAAAAGCCCGAATATAAATAAAAAGTAATTACTTGTTCTATGATTGAACTGCTATAAACATTCATATTTCAAAATCACTTCTGCAACTTTGTAGGCAAGGAGACATTGCAATCTCAAAAATTCTATTCTGGGATTGCATTCATTATTACTTTAAAATACTTCATTTTTTAAAGATGCAGTACTAAACAGCACCATTTCACTAACTGGTATTAGGAAAAAACTGATGCCAATCTTCATTCTATTAAACAGTGATCTTTCTCGCTAACTTTGTAGATCCACATGCACACTTACTAAATAATCTACATATGCTTAAATGTTGAATATAATACTGACTTTGAGATGCTAAGAAACGTCATTGCTATGATATATGCTCAATCAATTTTTCCTATGAAGGAAGAATAATAGACAGATGACAATAAAAGCATCTTAAAACTTTTACTTTGTCAGTATGATGAAATCACATGCAGCCAGAAACAGCTACCCAAAACAACACAAAATATTTTAATTTTTAGAGTTCATAGTTCATTCAATAAGAATGGTTTATATATGAATAATATAACCTCTACTTTTTTTCTACCTCCCCACCCCCCAAAAAAAGTGAAAAAATGGAAACAAAGTTTTGGATATGATATTGGAAGAAAATATACTGTTTAAAATAAAATTAAATATGCAGGCTTTCATTAATATTAACAGGTTCTGGCCTCATTAAATGAGGTATTGTAACACACTTTTTTCTTTTTAAAGCTAAACAAACAATTATAAATACTACACAGTGATTTAATAAGACTACAAAGTTATAAAGCTCATCGGCTCATTTCACAAGCAAATCAATGAAAGGGATAGCCAGAATATATTAGCACCAAGTATTTGGTCAATGGCAAATACCTGTTGGATTTCTGCTCAGGACATGGATTGGTCATTACTAACACAATGTTCCAACATAAGAATGTGCATAAATTCACAAGGAATAAGAAAAGTCTCATTGACTATGTTATTGTTGATGGTGATGTTTCTCCTTGGTGCAGGACACTAGTGTACAGAGGATTTGAAACTGGAAGTGATCACCATCTAATCTTGAGCAGGATAAAATTGAATTTCATATTGAAAAGAACATGCAAGAAAGTTTTAAAGTGAATAAAAGTTGAGCAGCTCTCAGATGTGAACTGTAGACTAAAATACACAAACATTATTCAAGAAAAAATTAAAGAGTTTGAGAATAGGAACCAAACCTTGGAGATTCAGTGGCAAGCAATGAAGTAAATGCTGATTGATTCAGCCAGAGAGGCATGTGGTGAGGTTATCTGCAAGGATATAAAAATTCCATAGAGGAAGTTAAAGAAGCAACCATATCAAATGTTCCTAGAAAGTATATCAGCTTGTGCTCTTAGAGAATACAGAGACAAATGCAAAAAAGCTAAACAAAGTCATGGGAAGACTTTGGTAAGAACATAGAAAATAAACATCAAGAAGGTGGCAAGATATTCTGGAGGTTGTTGAAGAAGCTCAGAAATGGAGGAAAGAGTGCTGATAAAGGTGACATGAAAACTGGAAAAAAGGATGTGTCATGTATGGAGTAATTACTTTGAAATATTGCTAAATGAAACAAGCAGTGACAGCACAGTGTTAAAAAAAACATTCAACAGACATGCAGTCAGGAATACATATTCATACTTGAAGTGGAAAAGGCAGCTGGAATAGTTGATATTCGACCAGAAATGCTTAAGTATGGAGGTATAAAAGTCTTGCAATGGCTGTACTGGATAGTTCACAAGGCCTGGACAGAGAGACAAACTCCAGGTGATTGGAGTAGAGCAGTCATGGTACCCATATATAAAAAAGGAAATGAAACTGAATGAAAATTACAGAGGTATTTCTCTACTGAGTGTTCCTTTGTAAGATTTATGCAAGTTTACTTAAGAAATGCTCGAGAAGGATTGTGGAAGAACAAGCTGAATTAAGGTCAAATAGAGGCTGTCAGGGTCAGATCTTCACTTTACAAGTAGTTGAGAAATCATGGGAATATAACAAAGATCTGTATTTAAGTTTTGTAGATCTGGAAAAGGCATATGATAAGGCCAAAAAGAGAGAAGCTATTCAAAATGCTACAGTTATATTGTGTCAATGGGACATTATATCAAGCAATAATACTTAGTGTTTATTTGAGTTGTAAGCAGTGGTGAGTTATAAGGGGCTCAGGCGAGCCCCTTGTTCTTCTTGTTTACTTTTTATTTTTCCAAAAAAAAAAAAAAAAGCTTTTTTTGAAACATTAAGTGACAAACTCATACAGTAACCTGACAAAAATTAGTCTATTCGGCAGTGTATAGATTATTTGGAATTATGGTTTCAACTGTTCTATAATGAATGTGCCAAACTTTGAAAATAAAATAAGTGCATGCACTATCTTTACCCTTCTGGTAGCCAATCAAATGTTTTATCATAAAATATTTCATTCTTATTATATTTTGATAGTTAAAAATTTTTTCTGATGTAAGATAAATTAACACAGTTGATTGTGTGCAAATATTTCATGTTTAGATATCATGAAATACTTGTTTAAAAATGATAGTCTTCAGAAGTTGATTGTTCTCTCATACTTTTTGATTAGAATTTGTACACAAGCTGTATTAATAAAAGTTTTTGTGTGAAATACGGATTTTTTTTTTTTTTCCTCGACAATTCGAGCTCTTTGTTAAAATTTCAATGGCTCAGCAGTTAGTTTAATGTTAAATATGGTGTCAGACAAGGATGTACATTATTCCCTCTGCTATTCATTATCTATATGGATCACAAGGAAAGTGGCATTAAACCTGATATCAAAATTTGAGATGTTAATGTCAGCTCTGCTTTATGCAGATGATGAATACGTTTACATAAATCCAGTACAAATCTGCAAGATTCCCTGACTAAATTGAATAATTGTTGTAATAGATATGGTATGAAGGTCAGCAATAACAAGACAAAGATAATGAAAATATCAACTGCATGGTGAATGGGGAACCTATAGAACAAGTAAAACATTTCAGCTACTTGGGCACGATTTTTAGTGAAGATGACAAAATAAATATGGAAATAGACACCATAAGGCTGGTATTGTAGGAAGTGAACTGAATAAATTTATATGGAATAAGAGAGAAATTAGTCAAAACACTAAATCAGCTGTATACAACACAGTATTCAAACCAATTTTAACTTATGGATCTGAGAGCTGGGTTAGAAGTAAAACACTTGACAAAAGAGGATGCCATATTACACAACTATCTGTTTGGCAAATTGTTCACAAATTTGGCCATCCCAGGTGAACAATCAGTGATACTATACTGAGAATGAAGAGCAGGGAGTCAACTGCTATAAAGGATAATATGTAAAAACTGCCATTCGTCGAGCAGGCATTAATTGGAACATGAATCTGGACAAAAAACATTCAGAACAGAGGCTCACAACATGGGTTTCCAGAGTAGGATTGCATTATGCAAACCCCACATTACCCAAACTAGCAGGCAGCATATGGAAGCTTGGAAAGTGGTGTCATGGAGCAATGAATCATGCTACACTCTCTACTGAGTAGATGGATGCCCTGTGAATGCTTATCAGAGTGCACAACCCCAACTATGAAATTTGGAGATGGCAGTGGGATAGGTTGGTCCTATTTTTCTTGCATTGGCCTCAGACTTCTGTTTGTGGTGCCACAAACAATAAACTCTAAGTATCTGAACATTCTGGACAATGCTTCCTACTCTGTGGCATTTCTAAGGGACTGGCCGTTGTCTCTTTCAGCAAGATAATGCACTGTGCCTTATGGTTTGTGAACATCACTACACTTGACTGGACTCCACAGAGACCTGATCTCAACTGTACTGAACTTCTGAAGGAAGACCTGGAGCATTGGGGATACGAAGGAATAACAGTACAGAACTGCATTACATGCCTACAGGAAGAATGGTCCAAAATTCCTATTGATTGCTATCATATGCTTGTGAAAGGTATGTGCATAGGATTGCTGGAGTTATCACACTGAAAGAGGGTCCTACATCTTATAACATGGGTGCCATGGCTGTTTGTTTGACTTCTTCCCAAGCAGTGTTTATAAGAAAGGATGCTGTTCCTAAACAAACAAAGTTGTTGCAAGAATGAAGCAGAACAAATATTTATATATGAATTTGGAGATCAGTATCAAATTCCTATGTATCTTCAAGGAGGGTTAGGATATTCAGATAGTACTATATGGAAAGTTTACATTAACTTCTTGTCAGAAATTTTCTTCCAAATTAATCTGTCAGAACTCCAGTATCACCAAACGTTATATTTTGGCTCTTCTAAGGTACTTTTTACTATATCAATCCATCTAGATTTTCAATCTTTATCCCCCTCCCCATTCTGTTTAAGTGACTATATCACCTTAGATTAGCTCTGTTCAAAAATTCCTGAATGCTAAGCACTCTCCTAATATCCCCAAATTAATATGATTCTGCCATTAATACTGCCTGTTCACTCCTAATATTTCACAGGACTCATATCTGTGGTCTCCAGCCTTTGGATCAATGACTAATTTTTCTATTATTTCATATAAATTTACTCTGTTGACTACCTATTATACAAGATTTGTTAATTCTGTTATCTAAGGCACTTTTGTTCAGTTTGGCTTTTTTTTTTTTTTTAAACTCAAAACTGTGCCTAAATAGATGAAATGTTTTACTTGTTCTATAGGTTCTCATTTAGGCAGTTAATTTTTTCAGTGTTCCTGCCTATTTTTATAGTTTATTTTCATACGGAATTTATTACAGCTGTTATTTAATTTAGTTAGGAGTACATTATCTGTATAAAGTAGAGAGATGAGTTGAATATCTGCAATTTTGATATCAGGTAATGCGAACCATATAGATCAGCATTTCCCAAATTTTTCCTACAACAGAACACTTCACAAATTCAGAAATTTTAACGGAACACCTTGGTTAGAGTAGAGTATCATCAGTGTCAAGCTAAGTGCACACTATCGCTGTGCTATCAAGACCAGCACGCGCTGGCCTTAAGAGCACAATCCACAATGAGGAGCACCTGATTTTCAAACATGTTTGAACTTGTCGCAGCAATTAAAACCATTCTAGGCTCATTAATTTGGATAATTTTTTTAAGGAACACTCCATGGCTGAACATCAAATAATCTTCTGTACCTCCTTCAATTCTAACTCTTGACTTACATGAATAGCCTTTGCACTGCTCAACATAATGTAACATTTACACCAAACAGTTGTAGTGGTTTTGAACAGCTTTTCTTGTGGCATTTTGTCATATGCCTTTACCTGATCTACAAAATGGAAATACCAATCTTCCCATGATTTCAAAGCTATGTGTCTTAAAGTGAAAATCTTATCTTGACAAACGATTTGGCCTGTTCTCTAAGTTTCCCTTTCACAGAATTTCTTCTCAGGTATGCTTGCATAAATCTCACCTGAAATACTCACTAAAGGAAGAATCTCTAATTCTCATGTGAAAATTAACACCCTGTTCATTTTAAAATGGTTTTAACCAAGATTTGCTTATAATTAAATTAACAGGTTATTTTTTGTTATTAATTTCCTGTTATTTTGGAGAATAGGCTATCATATGTTGGAAAAACACTAGTAATTTAGCTGACATAAATGAGTCACTGCTCAAAACATGTTCGGCGAATGATTAGGACGTGATCACACTGTAATTGGTTCTTTTGTCGAGTGGCATGGCTTACTTTCTGTGGCAGTTTTATTACACACATTTTCGTAATTTTAGGGAGTTAATTATTAAAAAAACCAGCAGAATTCAAAAGTTCAAAAAAAAAAAAAAAAAAAAAAAAAAAAAAGCACCTCAACTTATTTAAAAGTGTGAAAATTGTGTGTAAAAGATTTTTTTTGTTATTGCAGTGCTAATATTGGTAAAATTGCAGTATAATGTTACAGATATTTTTATTTTAAAAAATTCGCAATTTAACGGACAGCCCTTAGCCCATTAAATCGAGGGTTTACTGTACTTTGTCTTCTCTAGTGCTGCCTCTAACTTCCTGAGTCCCCCATGAAGTTTCTATCATTCCAGACAACTTCATCACAAACTTCCCTGGATGGATCAATTAATGCTTTAAGAGTACACAATGACTCTCTAAGGTTTAATTCTTGTCTTCTAACTCCTTCACTTTTGCTCGAATGAATGATATTTGATTCTACACTTCACCTCTAAAACTTATGCATTTTTTCTTTTCAATATGATATTCCATTTTTATCTTGCTCTAAACTAAATGGCATTGCAACCTATTTCAAATCCCCTTTATAATTTTTTTTGTTCTTGAACCAGCACGAATATATTGCTATCAATGAGACTTCTTATGTCATGTGAATTTGTGCACATCCATATGTCAGAATTTAAAAGTACTAGGTGTATTAGTTGCACTACCTGAAATGCAAGAACAGTATTCATTGGCTGAACAGAGTTGTAATTTGTAGAGTTAATAGGTAACATAACATTAAGTAAAAGAAAAAACTTCAAATTTCCTGGAATTGGAGGAAGATTATCCAACCCTTGGGGATCAGAATTTAGGGTTGCAAAAATATCAGATTTGCATAAAGTTTATCAAATGAGAGAAGTTACAATTTTATCAGAACTGTGGATTAAAAATGCAGTCAATAAGAAAATCTCACTGACATACAAAAGAAATAGAGCAAGTGAAAGAACAGTCTTTTGTATTCTGACAACAAAGTTTCAAGATAAAGTTCTATCTACCAGCACATGTAATTAACAATCACTTTCTCCAAAGTTTTCCATAACATTTGTCCAAAGGCAAGAATATATTATCATCTAAGATCAGCAGTGGTGGAATCCATACCAGTGATTATTTATTAGCTAAGAGGTTTCCAGATAGCTTACAAGGTTCACTGTTAATGAATATCTCCATTATTTTAGATGGAATTAAGGTAAGAACCAAACAATAAGATGGTGAAGGTTCATGTTCTGCTTAGGAATCAGTGAAGTGTAGAAAGCAGGAGTTAATTCCAGTGCATATAAAACCTTCAGAACAATTGGAGAAATACCATCAGGATAAGCTTTTTAACATTCAGATTAGGCAACATCAGGATATGAGATGTAGCAAGCTTGGAATGGCAGAATGTTTAGTGAGATCATTAAATGGAGGAAAATTAAGAAGCAAGAATATATATATGTAGCAAGCTTGGAATGGCAGAATGTTTAGTGAGATCATTAAATGGAGGAAAATTAAGAAGCAAGAATATATATATGTAGCAAGCTTGGAATGGCAGAATGTTTAGTGAGATCATTAAATGGAGGAAAATTAAGAAGCAAGAATATATATATATATATTTTTTTCTCCCTGTGGATCACAGAGAGTAAAACCATCACGGTGCAAAAGAGCTTGAACAGAAGGTGGTTAAAAGTTAAAGATAATAGCTTTAGCTCTCCAAAACTAGTTCTGGATTTGTTAATGATTTGCTCATAACCATTTCAAGCTTTAATATAGGTGGAAATGGTATACTAACATTTCAATGAAGGCTGGTTGCAGCTGTTCGATTTTTCTTTTGAACAGCCCTGCACATACTTGAAGAAACAAATGTAAGATAAAGAAATAATAATTTAAAGTGCAATGGCAAATAATGGTGAATCCAAGTCTCATCCATAGTAATAAATTGATGCACAAAATCAGTTTTATTCTTGTAGAAATGCTCCAAGCACTATTCAGAGATTCATGTGAGTGCATTTTTGATCTGCTGTGAGCAAGTGCACCACCCATTTGCATAAAGCTTTTTCATTTGCAATTCTTCATGCAAAATATATCCTACACGTTCTTTTGAAATGCCTATAGTCTCAGCAATTTCACACATCATGCACTTGATCAATGATTTCTGGTGTTGTTACACTTTTTGGACATTACTTGTTGTTACACTTTTCACGTGGATCATCTTCAAGGCTGGTATGCCACGTTTAAATGCGGCAGCATTTAAATGTGACAATTAAGAAATTAACATTTCTTAATTGTCAAAAACGAACGTGAAGAGTACCGATAAACTTTTATGAACTTTGAATGAATTTCTTTTGGCATTAAACCTTTTACGAAGAATTTTATAACTGCATGATACTCAATTTTATCCATTTCAAGGGATACAGATAACACCTTTGTTGAGACAGCAGTATAAAACAAACTACTTGATAGAATGACTTGCAATTTCATATGGATGCTTATGACAGATGTACCAACTTAGAGAAAAAAAATCGTGTCGATAGCGTTGTCATCTATGGTTGAAGTCGAGAACTTTTCAGACTACCCTCGTGTATATATATGTGTGTATATATATATATATATATATATATATATATAAAGAAATCGTAAATATTTAAGATTAACTACTACAGGCAACTCAGGGCTATACCAAACATTTGGGGACCACACAAATAGTTTGCTATAGATTTTTTTTTAATAACAAATTTACTCGCTGTAAAGTAGTAAAAAGGTCACAACCAAAGCCTCCATTTTTTCGAATGCTATTCTAAAGCAAACTATTCATGTGGTCCCCTAAAGGAATAGTTTGCTAGTTCTCTATAGTGATAATCCACTGTATTCTAGTAGGCATTAACAGTTTATGCAATCGATCTTTTACTGTCAGACCTTACATTTCAATCTTTCCATGTAGATCTTAGTCTTTCCTGCTAATAAACACCTGTTTTCAAAGTTATGATAACATTTTTCTCTCCAATTCTGTTTAAGTGTTTTTTTTTTTTTTAAATGGAATGAGTCTTTAGGCAAGAGTGAACATTTATCATTTTAACATTTCTTATTGTGAAGCAGCAAGTACAAAGAATCTACAGTGATCTGATAATTATTGACAATGATAAAAAATATGATCAAAGGGAATCTTTGATAAGATGATGTTCTTTATTATGCTTACCTTTTCCAATTCCTTTTGAACCTCCCTGGATAACCCACTGGCAGCTGTCTCAAGATCTAATGAACCTTCTCGTCTGTAGAAAATAAATGAAAATTATAAAGTGAAACATTAATGCAATATTTGTAATTATTTTTAATTTATTAATAAAATGCAAACAAAAATAAATACATCCACCATTAAGATGTGTGACAGAAGGAGAGCTGGTAATTCATTTCTAGTCAGAAGCTTGCTTAATTAAATGCTTTAGTGGTTGCTCTTGATTTAATATCTGTAAAGTTTTCAATGCAATTGTCCAAAGGCGGGTAACATAAACAAGGTTGTCCTGTTGATTAATAGTAGCAAAATTCATGCTGGTGATAAGAAGTTTTTGGCTAACACGAAAGGTTAACTATTTATTTATTATCTTATAAAAACTGAGACGAGAGCTACAGTATTTAATTTGAGCAATTGAACTTATCACCCAGCACTGACTAGCAACGGTTGAGAGATAAGTGTGACAGTCACATTTTGACCCATGCATCAAAGACTCATGTAGATAGTTTCAATGCCTGTTAGTTGGGAGGGGGAGGGATAATATCCTGGACTAAAAGGCAGAGAATATAGTTGCAAAAGACTGATTAGACTTTAATGAAATTCAGCATATACTCAAATTATAACACTATTCAATTCCATCAATATTGATTTCCAAGGTTTAGTCTAATTACACACTACAAACTGTATTCTATTATTATCTTTTTTTTTTAAAGGATCAAAAAATTTTCAGCCATCTATTTAGGCCTAATTTCTAGTGAACATGGCAAATTAAATATAGAAGTAGACCACAGAAGTAGCAAAAACTGGTATGATAGGAAATCAACTTTATATGAAAGAAAAGACTTCATCAAACACTGAGGATCACAGATGTGAGAGTTCTGAAAAAAAAAAAAAAAAAAATTAGAGTGAACATCATCAGTGCCAGAACCATACTGAAAAATGAGAATGCTAGAAAGACACTTAGCATTCAGGAATGTGGTGTGAGAATGGAAGAGAGAAAGGTTAGGAAAAAGTTTTGGTAGTAACCTTGGAGGAAGACTGAGATCTAGGTGGATTGATGTAGTAAAAAATGCCTTAGAAGACAGAAATGTAAGATCTGATAATATTGGAGTCTTGACAGATAAGATTAATTTGAAGAAAATTGCTAATAGGAAGTAAGTAATGATGTAACTTTTCATGCAGTACTATCATAATATCCTGTACATATCAGGATGATAAATTTAATCGACAGGTACCAAAATGAAGATTTGGACCCTAACATATATTCTTGTGGAAAGGCTTAGAAGTTGGTTATACATTCTTACTAAATAGCTTAAGGAAATTACAACGTACAATAGAATATACATTAAAATAAATGTTAATACACTTCCAATATTTCGGCAACGTCACGTTGCCATCATCACAGGAACTTAAATACAAGGACACGTGTATGCAAGCACAACACACAGTAAATGAGGAATGAAGCAGGAAGCTATTCTTTCTCCTAAAAGTCCTGATGGTGCCTCCTAATGGGCAATGTTGGTGTTCTTGGCTGAATGTCTTCTGATGTAGGGTTCCCAAATTTGTTTAGGTTTGGATTGTTTCTTAGGGGCTGAGGCTGATTCCATGAATAGCCTTTCGTATTTAAATTTACTATGGTGTATTATCGTCGCTTTCTTCCACCATATGCTATGGTGGGTATCCAGAGTGGCTGTATTAGTGAAACCGGATGTAGTCCCTGTGTTCTGAAATTCTGATATTAGCTGTCCTGCCTGTTTGGCCAAAGTAGGACAGCTCACAGCTGCAAGGGACTTGGTATACACCAGGTAGGTCGGTCTTTAGTGGAGCGGATAAGGGATGCCAATTTTTTTTATAAGGTCTGTAATTAGAAGTTAAGTCATGTTGTTTTAGGATTTTTGTAATTTTTTTCTGTGGTCCCTCGGAAATAGGAATGGTGATGGATTTAGAGTATTCCTTGCGGGGAGGGCGGTTGTGGTTTATTGGTTTCAATATTTTTTGGATTTTTTTTGGGGGGGGGGGGTAGCCATTGGCTAAGAAAGTGTTGAGAATGTGGTTTAGTTCTGTGGTTAGGGCATTTGTCATTTGAACAGATAAGTTTAGCCCTGTTGTGTAGTGTCTTAATGACTCCATATTGTTGTGTGTGTGTGTGGGGGGTGAATGTATCTGCCTGTATGGGTGGGTTTTCTATAAACTGAGAAAACCAAGGTTCCATCGGGTGACTAGTGTGTCTAAGAAAGGAAGGCAGTTGTTTTTTTCTTCTTCCAGGGTGAACTTGATTCTGAGGTGTTGGTTGTTTAAGTGTGTTAGGAAGGAGAAGAGTGCATCGGAGCTATGTGGCCAAATAGCGACCACATCATCAACATAGTGAAGCCATATGGTTGATTTTTGTGGGGCAGAGTTTAAGGCTTTCTCTTCAAAAGTCTCCATATAAAAATTGGCCAAGGGTGGGAAGAGTGGAGAACCCATGGCTATCCCCTCTATTTGTTTGTAGAATTTTTCTTGCCAAACAAAATAGCCTGAGTTCATTGTGAACCGAAATAGGGCTGATAACAGGAGGAAATTTAGCTTGGATTAGCTCTAAGATTCTTGGATTCTTTGAGTGGGACATTTGTGAATAGGGAGGAGACATCAAACTGACCATTACATCAGTGTGTTTGAGTGTAAGGTTTTCTATGCTGGCTTTGAAGTGAGCTGAGTTTTTTTATGTGTGAGGGCTTTGGCCAAATGTTTAGCTAGTTTGTATGTGGGGGGAATCAATGCCATCAGCTATGGAACATAATGGCACATTTTCTTTATGTATTTTCGGGAGTCCGTATATACGGGGGGGGTCTGGAGTTAAACGGTTTTAATTTGTTGGTGATTTCCACAGGCCAAGAAGTGACCTTCTTAAGGAGCCTGTAGAGTTTTCTAATTTGTGAGTTGGTGGGATTGTACTCGATAGGGAAGTAAGTAGCCTGATGTAACAATAGAGCATTCAGCTTACCTGTGTAATCCTTTTGGTTAAGCAATACTGTGGCGTTCCCTTTATCCACTTTGGTGATTATTATTTCCTTGTTTTTCTTTAATTCTTGCAGAGATCTAATTTCATTATTGGGCATGTTGGTTTTTGGTGGTTTTGCTTTGGACAGAACACAATCCACATCCAGTTTAATATCATTGGCGATGTGGTTTGGAAGGTGTATCCCGCGTTCAATTTGTATCATAATGTCTTCAGCAGGTATTTTTCTGGGCGCAAGTAGCGAAGTTGTGGTCACGTGAGAGAGTGTTGAGTGCTTCAGGTTTCAAACTAATTAACGAAAGGTTGACTACCGTGTTAGTAGGAAGTTGTGGTTTGGAGTTCGAGAAAACCCACCCATACAGGCAGATACATTCACCAACAATCTCCCCCCCCCCCCCCCCCCCCCGCTCACAACAATATGGAGTCATTAAGACACTACACAACAGGCATAAACTTATCTGTTCAAATGACAATGCCCTAACCACAGAACTAAACCACATTCTCAACACTTTCTTAGCCAATGGCTACCACCCCCCCAAAAAATAGTGAAACCAATAAACCACAACCCACCTCCCTCGCAGCAAAGATTACTCTAAATCCATCACATTCCCTATATCCGAGGCACCTCGGAAAAAATTACAAAAAATCCTAAAAAAACACAACTTCTTACAGACCTTATAAATAATTGGCATCTCTTACCCACTCCACTAACCACGCCCCCCAGACCTACCGGTGTATACCAAGTCCATGGCAGCTGTAAGCTGTCCTACTTTGGGCCAAACAGGCAGGACAGCTAATTTCAGAACACAAGGACTACATCTGGTCTTGCAGACCATGCGCTGGATACCTGCCATAGAATACGGTGGAAGAAAGCACCGTAGTAAATTCAAATACGAAAGGCTATTCATGGAATCAGCCTCAGACCTAAGAAACAATCCAAACCTAAACAAATTTGGTTGCACGAGACTGCCCGAAATTTGGGAAACCTACATCAGAAGACACCTTCAGCCCAATTGGCCAAGAATACCAACATTGCCCGCTAGGGGGTCTATTGTACGTTGTAATTTCCTTAAGCTATATTTTATGTCAATATTAAAAGAGTTAGGTGAAAAACTAAATAGTAATCATTAACCAAAACTGAAAATAAGTACCCGTAGACTGAATGCAATTACAAGGGTTCTAAAGTATCATGCCTGAATATGGCAAAAAGCATCATAGTGTACCTTGAGTTGTGAGGTGAATTCGATCCTAGGAAGTTTTTTTTTTTTGGCATGTACATACTTGGTCCCACATTTCAAATGCAACTTTTCATGTTAACTTCTCATCATATTTGTTGTTGATGCAATTCTATTGACATAAAATCTTGTCTTGGAACAGTCTCTTATGTTGAAGAAAAGGAAAACAGTCATATCTAGTGAACGTGAAGAACATTGCACCAACAGGATATCTGAGGCTTATACAGCATAAACTCATAACCAAACCTTTGTAACTAAAAACAAAAAAGTGATCAGCAGTAGTTGTTTTCTTAGTGATATTCAACTATCTTCAAAATAGGAGAGAAAAAAAAATCTCAAACACTAGCACAGCTCAGCAAATCACTAAATGCTAGATGTCTAGTCTAAGTGCACATTTCAATTACTATCTTACTAATCCCCCCACCCAAAGTAAATGCACATACACAGAGGCGTAGCTGGGGGGGGGGGGTCCACACTAGACTGCACTTTGGACCTTTTTGAACTTTTGTAGTTTATTCTAAAATACAGTCTCAAGAACTCTTTTCCAAATATTGTAATACTACTGCAAATTTTCCTCACAATTGTTGTAAGCGTTACTAGTTGTGAGAGGAGTTTTTCTAAATAAAATTGATTAAAAATTACCTACTTTACCATGAAATAGACTTTGCCAATGTCATCGACGATTTTGATTTTGAAGAAAAGCAAGAAAAATAACATTTTTAGAATGTTGAAATTAAAGTTTTAATTAAAAAATAAACTGTTTTAATTTATTTCCCTATACTTCGTTTTGACTTTTTGTAGTATTTTTGGTGTGTATGAGAGGGGCAGCAAAAGCTCTAGCTACACCATTGCACATACATACATTCTCAGATCTCTCTGATCCTCAGACAGCAAAATATAATATGTGATAACAGCACACTGATCCACAGTGAAGTGATATTGTCTACACACATAGTAACTTCAAAAACACATCACTCCATGCAATGATATGTATGGTCTTAATAACATGATAGGAATGGGAGCAATGTCATCTTATTATTTTTCACTTTTATATCTCCCCAGTAATTTTCAGAAAACTAATAATATGCATGCACACAAAAGGCTCAAATATTCTACAAGTGAAAAGAAAGTGTGTACTCTAATAAACACTTTTCACACTTGTAGTCTGGTAGAATTTTTCAAAAATAAATATGTGGATCCAACCCATAAAAAAGTTGCAAATTTATATTTAATATCATAAGCAGGCTAAAGCTTGATAATCTGGTTTTTCTGCTCTAAAGACTAGGCATAGTATTTTTTTCAAGTGATTCCCGGTCCCTAATAAGATGATCTTACTGAAAATCATGTACTAAAGACTTATTTAAATATAATCAAATTAATTTACCTGATATCAGCAAAGGTTGGAAAAAGCTCACTATCATAATTAAAACGTTTCTTAAAAAATCCTCTGATACACTGCACATCTCTGTCAAAGTACCTATATGAAAATAAATACGAAAACAGCTTGCTAAGTTTTAAATTAATATTAGTTTATACAGTTACACTAAGATGTGCTTCATAAAAGAGCACAGCCACTTTTATATAGAAAAATAAAAAGTCAGTCATTAATTGTTATATGTATTATTATATAACAATTATTATGTTATTATATTATATTCAAAAATTATGTTATTAACAAGTATTATGTTATATTCAAAACAACAACAATACTTAAAATCTCATTTTTATACATTCAAGGAGAATGTGGAAGGGAGAGAGGATAAAAATAAATATCCAACTTTCTAGTTGATGCCCTTGCATAGCCTAAACACTGTGGTTTCTTTTTCACATTGGTATTTTATCTTTAAAATTTTAAGCATATAGATTACTATTTCCTAATAGGAAATGACTGTTGTAAAAAACACTGCTGTCAATTTATTTAAATTTAAAACGATGTACAAATTCTATTTTCTTTGGGGGAAGAGGGAGTCCACATTCATTTATAAACATCAAGTATTATTCCACTTTTCTAGCCAATTCAGAAAACAACAGGAAAGGAGAAAAATTTTTTGATGAGCCAAACCAAACATGGACTACAATTTAAAATCTCAATGAGTTAAACACTGCTCAGCAACATAACCATAAAGAACGATGAAGTCAACAGATAAAATCTATAGAATAAAACATACAAGTGAATCAAAATAAAAATTGTTTCCAACAATGAAAAGAATATTAATTAGGGGCTATTTTTGCACACCTCCAAGCACTCATTGTAGGAGCACACACTGCTCCATTACTATCAACACACACACACACAGCACCATCTGCAATCATGTGTATGTACTGTATCAACTGTATGTACTCTCTTTGGCTAGGCGACATCTTCTGAGATCATATATATTAAAAAACTGCCATCTCATATGAGACATGTTAACTCACTTTTATTTGAACAAACTATGAAGGTTTAAATACTATTATTCATTATAATTAATATTATAACTGGAAGAACAAAGGTACATTGTATCCTTCAATTGAAAAAGAACTGAGTTAGCCATCTCATAAGAAGGAGCAAGGTTGTCGTCTACCAGAAACTCAGGTTTTTCCATTCTGCATACAGACAAATTGGCTATGAGAACACACACAATTTACAGATTATACATACTGGTGGTGGGCAGCAGATGGCACTGTGTGCACTCCTACAATGAGTCCTTGGAATGCCACATAATATTTATCATGTTGCTCTAAGTAAATTATATATGTATGTAAATATCTGTAACATTCTCTTTATTATAAATGTGTTATATGATACTATGCTAAGTTCTCATTCTCTGATGTTATGAATTGCAATCTTATACACATGCTGGTCATGTGAAGCATTTTTCTTAACATACAACATCTATTTCCTCTAAATTCAACATTTTCCTTTCATAATTTATTTTTCAAGTGCTTTCTTTATTCTACTGAAATAAGTTACATCTTATTAAAAACTCACTATGACAACAAAGAATCAAAACTGCTTTTTATTCTATTAGTTTCTTATACACTATAGTTTACTTGTTCTGGAATTTTTTTTTCTGACAAACTGAAACTCTTGAAACAAACAAACTTAACAGAACTTCTGTTAAGAGTTGACATCATGCTGAAATTTCACATATGTTTTTTTGGAGATCTATTCTGTGTAATATCCATCATAGCCTAGTTTATGAATTTCAGGACTTGTATGAAAACAGGTCAAAGCTTGTTTGCGATGAGGTTTGGTGTTTGTTGCACCGACTTGGATATTGTTTTTACAATATCTTCATAAATTTATTAAACTCAATATATTGCATTTCTGTTAGTTCCCAGATCATGTGATGTTTTCATTTGTAATATGATAGGTCACTGTAAAAATAATCATAATTTAAAATTCTGAATAATTTTACGTATTGTTTATGTTAGTATGTTTATTAGTTTTAGTTTCATAACATGCATTGTCGGCACTTGCGAAGTACCCGTTATTGAAATTGTTTTGTCAAAAGTGAAATGTAAAGAAGTTAAAAAATTGATGTACTTACCGGATTTGAATAGTTGTGTTACTTTAAACAATTTTATTGTAGTTTAAAATATTAAGTTTTGTGCTTTATGAAGACATTCTCTTGTTGTTAACAGAGACGTGTCAGCCATTATACCTAACTTCTTGCTTGCCAGCTTCATGGAGTGCGCATGCTCGCCGAGAAGTTTGATGTGTGATTGACAGCTGACAAGGAGAGCATTCGGTATCAGAGTAACGGATGTAAACAAGACTGTGTTTGTTTAAGAAAGGAGGAAATTAGAACACAAGATGGCAGACATTCAGATTCGGAGGAAATGGAGTTTTTTATTTATGTGACAGTTGGAAGTTGGAAGGAAATTAATAGTATATTCTGAAAAAAGGAATACTGGAACTATGAAGTTTTAATATGGATAGGTATCGATAAATAAAAGGGAAATATTGCTATAGACGTTTTAAAAGGAATGTTTGAGGAATCGCTAATCGGAAGATTAATAGTAGATTCCAAAAAGGGAATCATAGAACTGTAAGTTTTTTAAAGTGGAAGAGTTAAGACTGTCAATAAGCATTAGTGAATGAAAGAAGAAATTGCTATTTACATTCTAAAGGAATGTTCGAGGAAATGCTATTTGGGAAGTTTTATCTGTCTTAAGTCGCCGGATCTAACTATTATTTCTAATCAAAAGACAGAATTGAGTCAGGAAGAATTAATGTGTGCTACATGAGTGATGAGAAAGGATCCTATGAAAATGAAGAATAAACGAAGATATATCTTCGGAAAAGGGGCCTTGACAAGAGAGAGAAACTGGCTATGAACATTTTGTCATTGTGCAAACAAAGTGTTTAGTCTAGTCTTAAGTGTAAGTTTATTTTTAAAAGGCCTTGGATCCAATTAAATTTGTAGTTATGTAATATTGTTTGAAGTGGTATATACAGTGGTATCTCGCTAATCCGAACTAATAAAAACCATGCTCATTCGGATTAGCGAATTTTCACCCAAGAGAGAACAATAACTAGCGTTTAAGACAAAAATAATCAGATTCTAATGTTACATCAAGTTAATTCTGTAAATAAATGTAGCATCTGATAGAAAAAAAGCTACTATACTGCAATATAAAACTTAAAAAATAATACAGTACACAAGTTTATTTTAGTAAAAAATGTAGTTTGTATGTACCAGTATTGTTGAGGATTCTGATTTAATAAAACAACAATAAAAAAGCTATCAGTACATAACTTAATTTGTGTAAAAAATATTACTTTCTTGTACAAAACCCACAAAAAAAAGTTTCACAAAATAACAAAAAAGTTTTTTTTTATTTCTTTGTAAAAAAATCACTGATTTTCTTTTGCTTCTTGAAAGCTAAACTTTTTTCGAATGCTTCTTCTCGGAGCTGCATTAGCGATAAAATTTTGTGGAATTCCGTATAATTCTGCTTATCCCATTCTATACACATAATAAAACTGTCAACTACCTCTTTATGTATTACTCTTTTTCCATTCCGTAACATTTATTTGTGAAATTTCAACATCTGGATTTATATTTTTAACCAAATTATGCATGATTTGAATTTCCTTTTTTTGTGTATCACTGTAGTTATCTTGGTAAATTCTAGAAGGCCACAGTTTTTTCCATGACGCTCGAATTGCTTCAGGTTCGACGGCTTCCCAGGCTATTATGATTTATTGTGAACACACAATAAATCAAAACAGACCTACAGTATAACCGTACAATCGACAACGTGAAAAAATACTCTACTGTAATAATAATAAAATAAAAAATAATAGTTAAAATAATAATTATTAAATAAAAATAATAATACACAAAATAATAATACGTAATAAATAAAATTTTTTTCTTTCAAACCCCAGTTTGGATTACTGGAGGGTTCGGACTAAAGAGGTTCGGATTAGCGAGATACCACTGTATATTGTTTTTGTTATATTAAATGTGTTTATTTTGTATTTTGATCTTGAGTCTGATTTTTTTTTTGATTCTGAAAGAAATAGTAAAAAAAGGGGGTGCTTAAGGGTCAAAGCTGTATAACTGAGAGGAGACCTCCACATAGCCTTTAAAGGAATGCGGAGAACCGACCAGGGCTTCTGACCTAATGTCCAATCCTCACCTTCTCGTGGTGCACCCTGTTGGGTATCTACTTGGATACTGAACGAACGAGGATGAGCTTTCAATTTGGGATTTAGCCGACCAAATTGTATTCTTATTGGTTAAACCAAAATAAAAAATTATGGTACAACATGACAAAATTTTATGCCGGCTGGGGCGTCACCCGGTTAAACAAGGCCCCCGTTGTTTTCGCCAGGGAACCAGGGCAAACAGCGAAAAGTCAGCTATTGGAACAAATCTGAAAACAAACCCCAACTCAACATCACCAGAGTTAAAGATCGGTACTATCAACGTAAGAAGCCTGAATGGCAAAGAAATGGAGCTAGCTGAGGAATTAGATAAGTACCAGATCGACATAATAGGGGTGACTGAAACAAAAAAGACAAAAACTGGTGAGATCTTTCTGAGCAATAAATACAAAATGTTATATTCAGGCAATGACAATCAAGGAAAAGAAGGAGTAGCCATAGTATTCAACACAAAATACGAGGCTAATCTTCTTGAATGACAGTCAGTCTCAAGTAGAGTAATGTGGGCAAATATGAGAATGGGGAACTGGACAATGAGACTTATTTGTGCCTATGGTCCCACAGAAGGTTCTACTAAGGTAGAAGTGGAGGAATTTTTTGATGCTTTAGAAAAAGCAACTGACACAATGAAAAATGAAAAGTTGGTCCTTGGCGGTTATCTAAATAGCAGAGTAGGAAATGATTGTGAGACATACAAAAATATTTTGGGAAAATTTGGAGGAAAGAGCAAAGCTAATAATAATGGCAAATATCTGTTGGATTTCTTCTCAGGACATGGACTGGTTATTACTAACACCATGTTCCAACATAAAAATGTGCACAAATTCACATGGAGAGAAGAGGCTAGGAATAAGAAAAGTCTCATTGACTATGTTATTGTTGATAGTGATGTTTTCTCCCTGGTGCAGGACACCAGAGTGTACAGAGGATTTGAAATTGGAAGTGATCACTATTTAGTCTTGAGCAGGATAAAATTGAATTTCATATTGAAAAGAATAACATGTAAGAAAGTTTTAAAGCGAATAAAAGTTGAGCAGCTCTCAGATGTGAACTGTAGACTAAAATACACAAAGATTATTGAAGAAAAAATGAAAGAGTCTGAGAACAGGAACCAAACCTTGGAGATTCAGTGGCAAGCCTTGAAGAAAACACTGATTGATTCAGCCAGAGAGGCATGTGGTGAGGTTATCTGCAAGGATAGAAAAATCAGAACTCCATGGTAGACAAAGGAAGTAAAAGAAGAAAACATATAGAAAGTTCCTGGGAAATAAGCCAGCTTGTGCACTTAGAAAATACAGAGGCAAATGTAAGAAAGCTAAACAAAGTGATGGGAAGAACACAGAAAATAAATACCAAGAAGGTTGCAAGATATTCTGGAGGTTATTGAAGAAGCTCAAAAATGGAGGAAAGAGTGTTGTAAAAGAAATTAGAGATGATAAAGGTGACTTGAAAACTGAAGAAAAAGTTATCCTTGAAGTATGGAGTAATTACTTCGAAAAATTGCTAAATGAAAAGCAGTGATAGCACAGTGGTAAAAAAACACTCAACAGGCATGCAGTCAGGAATACATATCCATACTTGAAGTAGAAAAGCCGTGAAAAGGCAGCTGGAATAGTTGCTATTCAACAAAAAATGCTGCACTGCATAGTTCAGAAGGCCTAGACAAAAGGACAAATTCCAGATGATTAGAATAGAGCTCTCATAGTACCCATTATATATATAAAAAAGGGAAATAAAACTGAATGTGAGAATTACAGAGGTATTTCTCTACTAAGTGTTCCTGGTAAGATTCATGCCAGGATACTTGAGAAACGTTGAGAAGGATTATGGAATGGAAACTTTGTGAACAAGCTGGATTCAGGACGAATAGAGGCTGTCAGGATCAAATCTTCACTTATGAAAAATTGCTGAGAAATCATGGGAATATAACAAAAATCTATATTTAAGTTTTGTAGATTTGGAAAAGGCCTATGACAAGGTGCCAAGAGAAAAGCCATTCAAAACGCTACAGTTGTATGGTGTCAGTGGGGCATTATATCAAGCAATATTTAGTCTTTACTTGAATCGTAAATTAGCAGTTAAAACTGAAGGAAGTACAAGAAGATGGTTTCATGTTAAATCTGGTGTCAGACAAGAATGTACATTATCCCCTATGTTATTCATTATCTAAATGGATCTCATTATGAAGGAAAGTGGTATTAAACCTGATATCAAAATTGTAGATGTTAATGTCAGCTCTTTGAGGTTATACTTTTATATAAATCCAGTACAAATCTGCAAGATTCCCTGACTAAATCAAATAACTGTTGTAATAGATATAAGCAATAACAAAACAAAGATAATGAAAATAGGCAGAAGCATTGAAACCATCAATTGCATTGTGAATGGAGAACTTATAAAACAAGTAAAACATTTCAGCTACTTGGGCACGATTTGTAGTGAAGATGGTAAATTAAATATGGAAATAGACAACAGAATCAACAAAGCTGATATGGTAGGAAGTCAACTGAATAAATTTATATAAAATAAGAGAGAAATTAGTCAAAACACTAAATTATAATAGCTGTATACAAGACAGTGTTCAAACCAAATTTAACTTAGATCTGAGAGCTGGGTTAGAAGTAAAACACGTACCAAAGACTAGAGACTGCAGATATGAGAGTCCTGAGAAAGATTACGGGCATGAACAGATGGCAATATCATATTAAAAATGAGGATATTAGGAAAGAACTTGACATTGTTAGCATCGAGGAATGTGTTAGCAGAGCTAATCTCAGGTGCCACGGTCACTTAAACAGAATGGGAGAGGAAAGATTAGCAAAACAAGTGTTCTTTGCCAGGTTGGAAGGGAAAAGACCCACAGGAAGACCAAGATATAGGTGGATTGATACAGTAAAAAGAGCACCGGAAGATAGAAATATAAGATTTGATAATGTTGGAGTCTTTACAGGTAAAAGATTGACTTGGAGGAAAATTGTGGATAGGAAGTTAGGAAATGATGTAAAGTTTTTATGTAGTCATATCCTATTCACCCTTTGAGGGTACATGTCAGGAATTTGATGATGATGATAGATAATAACAGTGGAGATAAAGTGCACCCTTGTCTAACACCTGATTTGACATCAAACCATCTTCCTGTGCATTCTTCAATTCGAACTGCTCACTTGCAACTCAAAAAGAGACTAAGAATTGTTTGTCAAATCTAGTTGACCAGCTTAGGTGCTGGATATTATTCATTATTTATTCTAATAGTATTACAACGTCTGCGCGGTTAGCCTAGTGGCTATGCGCTTCGCAACCATATGCCTGGGGAAGGAGTGTCCTAGGTTCGATTCCCGTCGGTGACGTGAGGAGCTGAAGGATCTTCCTCAGCCATAGCCAAGTTAGCCAGTCTTGGGCGTGGACAGAAGGGTTTTTTCCCCAGTTTATTCTGGGGTTTTTCATCCCGCAAAGCAGGCAAACTGGCCTTGAGAACTCAACACTACAGGCCATAGGATACACCGGGGCATAAGGCTTTACCACCTTATCCTGTAAACGGAGTGAGGTCCGATGATCAATGGACCCTCGACACCGCAAGGTAAAAGAGGGTATAAGGAAGATGAGATGAGATAGTATTACAACATCACAAAGCTAATTTGTAAAAGAATGTTTATTGGCTTATATTTTTCTGGTTTTCAAACCAGTATCTTCAGAGCAAAAACATCTTGTGCCAGTTTACATATGACAATGAGTAAGTAAAATAATTCAAATTGTAATGGACTAAAGATCTAAATTCCTAATTTTGCATTCTCTAATGCTGAATAGAAGAAGTATTACAGTTATATAAGAGTTGAACTTAAAATGATCTCCCAAATTTTTTGGAACCATACTTGTCAAGATTAGGAAAATGCTTTATAGCCATTGCTAACTCTAAAAATAGTCTTGCTGAACTGTAATGATGTTTATATCTCACATTGTTTGTTTTTTTCCATTTAATCCTATGTGAAAGGGTATCCAAAGCATGGTCTGTGAGTCCTGACTCACCACAATAATGGTAGTGAATGTATTTATTATGTTCTAAAAGGCAGATCCTCCTGCCTATCCATAGTAGTAGAAGACAGACCTTAGCCTACTATGAACACAATCACAATGAACTACACACACATTCCAGGATATGCTAGAGGATGGGGTATGTCTTAGGAGGGCAGATCTGTAATATGACATGGTGTGAAGATTATATTTTATCAGTACTTTATCTAACTTTTCAGATGTACCTTGGATATATGTAATAGAATAGTGGTACGTTCTATGTGTTTGGGAAGAGGGAAGTCCATGTAATATTTTATGTATTTTGTGAAAGGTGTAGTCCTTGCAAAGGAAGTATGGCAAAGAAAGTAGATTTATGTGGAAAGAGCTGCATCATTATTATCCTCATATTTAGTGTTGAATACTATAGTTATTCAACTTTTCCCTGATTGTTATTGCTTGAATATTTTGCATTTGCTGCTCAGAAAGATCTTACCCTGATTTTTGTCTTGTTTCCTTCAGTAATACATTATATCTATTTGGTACTTATTCAATTCTTCTGCTAGTTCCATTTCTTTTCCAACTTGAAATTCATGGTCTGAGTAACCAAGAAGAGCTGATTCCCACAGTAGATTATTATTATTATAGAGTATCTTCATCGATGAATTTTCCATTCAAGTGTCTGAGTTATAGAAATTTTTTACTTGGTAAGGTAACCAACCTTATGCAAAACTCTCAACCTTTAGGACGGGTATCTCTTTTAGCCTGGCCCCTACCTCTTGATCAGCAGCTTAGAGAAGAAGACCAGTGAAGCTGAAACAGGCAAATGCCTAATCCTTGAAGAGAAGAAGAGGCATCTCCATAAAGTCCAGAGACTCATCGTGGGAGACCCAAACTAAATATATTATATATACGAAACCTATCATACTTCTCATGGAACTCGCAACTAATTCTGGCAATCCATTCCACCACTCTCTATGCAAAAAAAAAAACCTACACACATTCCATGCAAAAAAAACCTACACCCATTCTAGTCTGCACACTCCTATTAATCATGCTTTTACACAACCTCCATGGATGACTCCTAGTTCTCTATCATATATTGAAAATTTTCCTTTACATCAATTTTATAAAATCCTTTTAAGTTTCTATCATGTCTCCTCTTTTCCACATCTCAACCCAACTTTATAACCTACAAATCTTGAACCTATCCTCAAGGAACATTCCACAGACCTATTACCAGCTTAATCATTCATCTCTGAATCCTCTCTACCACATCCTGATTCCCAAGAAACCCAGGTGACCATGCACACACTAGTCAGGATGCAGCTGAATCACAGCCTTATAAAGAGGGGTAATAACTTCTCTATCTTTACTTGCTATCTTGTTTTTTCAACATCCAAGTAATCCTTTGAGCTATTTTACCAAATTTTGCAATATACCCTCTGAACTTCAATTTTCTGTTCACAATTACCCCAAAGTTCCTAGCCTCATCAATTGCCTGCAATCCAATATCATCAATATGGTACACCATAGTAACCTTTTCAACCAGAAGTGCATAACCTTACATTTTGCAAACATTAAATTGACAATCATTATCCTGAGCCCACAATGCCAATTTATTTAAATCATCCTACAGGACATCTATATCACCTTTATCAACTAATGCTCTCTTCCCAGTTTTACATCATCGGCAAACAACTTAATCCCCAACCCCATAAATCCTTCCATATATCAATCATATACAAATTAAAGAGTGGTGGCCCTAGTACAGTCCCATAAGGCACTCCCACTAGTCACTAACTTCGTATCCATTCTCAGTTGCTCCAAAATATAGACTATATTTTGTATACTTTGTATATACTAGTAAAATGGTAAAGAAACTGATGGAACTTTTAATGACATACTGCATAACCCATATTACATTTCAAAATTTTTCTATAATGTGATTGTCAACTTTGAAGTACAAAAAAATAAACTAAAATAAAATAATAAATTTTATTAAGATATGGCTACATATACAAAATACAAAAGAAAAAGTGCAGTTTTTTTGCTCCATATATACTTGACAATCCAAGAACTGAACTAAGCTTTCATTAAATATATTATGTAAATTTTAACTATAAAATTATTTGCGAATCTCAAACATCTAACACTATCATACATTAAACATCATCTGCAAAAATTACTTCAGATTAAACAAAAATTTTATAGGCATGTGCCCATTCATTTTTTGAATATGACTAATGCTACTTCACAAAACGTAAAAAACTGTTGAGAACAATAAAATTTAAGCACAATTCACATGATAATTTGTTACCTTCATATACACTGATGAATATTCTCTTTTCCTTCTTTAGGTACAAAATTTAATGAAATGAACAATCATGTGCATTGTGAAAGTTTGTCAGTAAGTATAATGGAGTGTGAAAGTAAGAAAAGTAAAAACAGGTGAATACTGCAATTCGTGAGGACTTAATTCCAAGTGTTAATGAATTAAATTGATTAAAATGGAAAACTTGGACCCAACCACTACTGGATTTACAGTCCTAAAACAGTTGGAAAATGTAACAGTTAACTGTTAATTTTTTTAAGTAATATAGGTGGCAGCAAATGTCTAATACCACAGAACCTGACCTGCTTTCTTTGTTTCCAATCATAAAATCATACAAAAAATTATGGCACTTCAATCACATGGCAATAATTTATGATAAGAAAGAATACGTATGCATTGTCAAATAATCTACAGAGAAACACTAAATTTATCCTTTTCATGCAGACATCCCAAAATAATAATAAAAAATTTTTTTTATAATACATGCATTAAGTGGATTGTAATTTCCAACATAACATTAATACTTACTCTTCTGCATTAGGGTGATTTATTGACACCATTTGTGGAAAGTCAATAAGTGTAGCATGATCATTTTCATCTAACATAATATTGAACTCATTAAAATCACCATGAATGAGACCATAATTAGCCAGTTTCAAAAGGAGATTCATCAATTCATCATATAAAGATGGAATATCTTTCACAAAATGTACCTGACATCTGTTAGGAGAAAAGTTAAATTTCCTTCATTAGATGCAAAAGCTTTAGAATGATTAACAGAAATTTCCTATTCTCTAGATATTATTGTTGGTTTATATTTATTCAAAAAAATAACAATTAAAAAAAAAACATTTTATTACAACTCATTTCACCATTCTGGGTTATGATTCTAATTTATCGTGAGAGTGAAGAGTCAGGACATAACTAGGAAAACTAAGTTCCATTAAACTTGAGCAAAAGTCAGTCCATATGTTTTAAAGTAATTTAGAATATTTTAAAGTAATGTTTCAGGAGTTTAGTTTATTCATCCTTCATTATGTCATTATATATAATCCATAATGTAAAATATATATATATATATATATATATATATTTAATATCTGGTCCACACACGATAGACCACAAGACCCATGGCACACTAGTGCCATGTGTGAGCAAGAGGAATAGAAAAAAAGGAGGAGTCTGTTCACATTTTGCTTGAACAGCTGAGGATTGTAATCTTTTGGGGAGACTGTGCCAAAGGACAGAAGTAGACTGAATAAAAGAGGCAGTGAAGTTGGTTCGGTAAGTTTTAAGGTAGACTGTTAAAGGATGTTGGTTAGCAGGGGCTTCTGTTTTGATGATTTTGGAGGAGAGTGAAGGAATAATAGTGGCCAGTTTGGCAGAAACCGAATGTCTGTGAGAGAGGGGGATCATTAATTAGCTGGATTGCCCTCTCCTAGTAGAATCGAGGAACCTTAGAGATGATTTTGGTGCACCTCAATAATGGGAACGATAGTCCATGGCTGGGCAGATTTGGGCTTTGTTTAGAGTTAGTAGCTGTGAAGGTGTGAAGTAGTCTTGTACAAAAAAAAGCACAAGTTTTTTAGCAGCTGCAGAAGCTATAGTTGAAATATGGTTGTGCCAGGAAACATCCCTCCCCCTTAGGAGGAAGAACGGAGCATACTGTTGTCAGCAAAAGCTATGGATAGGATTGAAAGTTTGTGAGAGCAGTCATTTATATACAAGAGGAAGACAGTTGGTGAAAGAACAGAACCCTGGGATACTCCTGCATTCATGAGAAAATCTAAGGAGAGCAAGCTGTCCACTATGACACATAGTGAGCGACCAGTGAGAAAGTTGGCGATCCAATTGCAGACCATAGGAGAGTCACAAGGCAATGTCTATGAGAGAGGGATTGATAGTTTGGTGAGTGGGCTCTGTGCCAAACCTGATCAAATGCCTTTGAAACGTCAAGGGCAACCACGAGTTTCTCCAAATTTCTTCATGGCTTGAGTCCATAGGTGGGTGGTGAAAGTAAGATCAGCTGTAGATCATGAGTTGCAGAATCTATACTGCTGGTCACTATTAGTTGGTATGTTTCTATACGGTTCAAGAATTGATTGTTGATGACCTCCATAATTGTTGAGAGAACAAAAGTGACAGCAGTTGGACGGTGGTTTGTTGATTGACTTTTATCACCTTTCTTTGGGATAGGCTAGATAACCTGTTTAAAAGTTGTCAGGTAGATGCCAGTTGAATAGGATAGATTTAAGAGGTGATACAGGATAGGTGTTAGTTCTGTGGCAAAATTTTTGAACACAATAGGTGAGATACCATCAGGGCCAGATGCCTTGTTTATGTTCAGGATGTTGAGGATTCTTTGGAGATTTCTTTTTGTTGGAAGACTATGGGTGACATGCAAGAAGCTGTTATTGCTAGTGTGTAGGGAACTTTGCCTCTGCTTTTACTGTTGTGTATCCTGGAATGGGGGAATGTTTGAGCCCCCTACAATTTGATTGGTACGCATTTGAGGGTATCACTCACTGTATGTGGGAAGAGTGGGGGGGGGGGGGGGGGAACCAGAACCCTTGCTCTAGTCACCATACGTGGCTGCAGCCACTTCAAGTATATAATAAGCAAGGTTTCACCAGATGATGAAAGACATCCACTACCTGGAGGTTAAGTTGGCATTTTCTCCTAGGGAAGATATGCCTTTGTGGTGGCAATACTCACCAGGTTTGCCAGAGCCCTGTCTGTGGAAACAGAACTATACCACTGGAAGGCAAGGATTTACTTGACTGTGAGAGGCTATATTTTGCACATCGACAGCCTTAAGTAGCCCCATATATTCAACAAATTACACGAGTAACACATGGGATCATTTCATCTCATTATATTCTCTAAGCTATAACTTTTAAGAGATCCCTTCCATCCCACTGAGTTAATTTTAAATTGTCTGTACTGAGGTAGAGACTCCTTAAAATATGAGGCCATCAACTGTAGCTTGTGCATAAATCTAGCACTGATCACACCTTTTGCATAAATAACTCTGATTTGCCGAATTTCATAAAAGAAAAAGAAAGGTGTCTCCTTAATCTTTGCAGATATATCAACTAAGTTTTTGTTAAAAGTGCAACCCTAAAAAAAAGAAAATTCTCCTTGTGCTATCAACTGCGAACATTTTCATCTTTTTCTTTCTGTTTACTAATTCTCAGCTGCTTTTATTGTATATAATAGTAAGATGCCTTGAAGGCATCTTACTATTATATACACCCCACCCATGCACACACACTTTTTATATGAAACAAGCTTGTTGTCACATAATAGCACAAAAGAATCAGATATGTAAACACACATTCAACATAAAATGGCTGACAGGCATCAATAGTTAGTTATCAAATGTGTGAAATTTTCATTGAAAAACAATTATCTCCAATTTTTAAATGAAGATTCAATAAATATGGTAAGCCCAATAATGTTCTTGTCTGTGAAGTGTTCCCTGTAAGAACTGGAAGCATTTCACAGACCAGTCATTTAGTCACTAATTTCTGGATATTCACTTTGCCACTTCAACAGGACCAAAGCATGTTAGTGACTAAAATCCTAATCCATAGTTTTGCTGATGACAATATATTTCCTTCTTTTTTGTGACAAATCATGCTTTACCCAAATAAACTAAAATAACTGCTGCTTCATTCCTAAATTCTGATCTTCAAATCGTTTTTCAGGGATTCTGATAACCTTGTTTACTTTAGTGCTAAAATTCAACTTACACATGTGGATATTTAAAACAATATGAAATTTCTCTTCTTGGGATAACTGACATTCAATTATCCTTGACATAAGCATCACACATCGTCTCAATATCTAAGGAATTAACTTTTTCCTCCTGCATTACTTTACCTGTGAACAACGTACAAATTCGAAATCCATCCACCACCCATTGAACAGTAATATTCTTGCATATGCGATAGTGATCCTAGAGCAATCTATTAAAAATTTATGACTCACTTAAAGAGGAAAGCAGATAACCTGCTAACATCTTTCAATGAGAGAGAGATCATAGCAACTTAATGAAAATAAGGGAACAAATCGAGAGGTCATAATTTTTGCTGTGCGTATTTTCCAGCACTATTTCCATGGTCATTCTTTGTTAGATTTAGCATTGATAATATTCACTCATTTAAACTGTTAAGAAATATCCAAAAGTGAGATGCCAATTCCACACAGACCCCACCACACACACATACCCGTGTGCACACACTTTTTAATCAGTCTCTTCACTGCTGTCCTTTGAAACAACCTACCTTTAGTTTCTTTATGTACCACCTGCTGATCTTCAAATTCAGTGTTAGTAAATTTCTTCTTCTCCTAAACTATATGCTCATCCACAACACTAGGTTGATCATCCTCTGGTAATGTGAGATTACCATTAAAAAAAGCTGCTTTACAGGTAGCTTAAGTACATTTAGTGGAATAAGCTGTTTGATTTATCTTGTTATAGATGCTTTCGTTTCAAAAACTAGTGTTCTCTCCCCACCCCATGTCACTTCAGGTCTCAGTAGGCAGCAGTAATGGCGGTAGTGATATTGCACCAATTGATGAAAAACACCTTAGACTTTCTGAAATTATCCATACCATGGTAGGGATTCATCTTCTCCCATAGTCCTAAATGAACCGTTGGGTCATTCATGGCTGGTAGGTGATACTCTTTGCTAGCCTCCTCCAGTTGTCTCGGTCTCTTGTTCTTGATGTCAGTTGAGAAAGGGAGGAATTTGTCCATTTTTTGATGTTATCAGTCCATTTTAATCGAGATTGGCCCCTAACCCTTGATCGATTCCTTCTAGGGTTTGCTTTGAAATGCCATTAGCCCTCTCCACATGTCCGAACCATTTCATCTGTCTTCTTCAAATGACTGTAAGAATATTTTCCCTTTTTCTCCCATCTATTGAGTCAATCAGTTTTCGCACATTTTCATTGGTTTCGTGAGCGGTATAGAACGTCATCTTCCTTCAATAAAGTCCAGGCCTCACAACCATACAAAAGGACAGAATTCACAGATGTCAATTAGTCTTAGTCTGGTTGTGATTGCTATTCTGTTATCTCCCCACAATGGTTTTAACTTTTGTAGGGCCACAGTTGCCTTAGCAATTCAGTATTTAATGTCGGTTTTTGAACGACCATCTTGACTCAACGTGCTTCCTAGATAAGTGAACTTCTTTACATTCTCAATTTGCATCTTTACAAATTCAATGTCTGATTTTGAGGTTATCATTGTTTCTGTTTTTTGTAGGTTTATGTATAATCCATATTTGTTTAATGTTCTGAAAACACGGCTGGTTATCTCTTGTAATTCTTCTTCACTTTCTGCCTGAAGATCGATATCGTCAGCAAAACGTAAGTTATTTATTCTTAGTCCGCCAACTACTATTCCAGTGTCATATTCATAAAGAGCTTCATCTATGACATATTCCAGAAAACAATTAAAAAGAAGAGGGGACAAGATGCATCCCTGTCTTACCCCCCCATTCTGCCCGGAATGGTTCACTGTTATAATTTTTAATTTCAATTCTCATATCAGATGAGGAATAAAGAGATTTAATAATCCTAATGATTTTGTTGTCAATACCATAATGTTCTAAAATTTTCCATAATGCCTCTTGCCATATTGAGTCAAAAGCTTTTTGAAGGTCTAAGAAGTTGTGACAGATTATTTTGTTATGTTCTATGTATTTTTCGCCTAGTATGCGAATTGTAAAAATATGGTCGATTGTACTTATGGACTTCCGGAAACCTGCTTGTTCATCTGATAGTCTGCTTTCTATTTTCTTTTCGATTCTTGACAATAGTATTTTAAACAGGATTTTGCTTGGATGACTAATAAGGCTTATTGTTCTATGGGTGCTACATTTATTGCTGTTTCCCTTTTTAGGGATAGGTACAAGGACAGAAGTCTGCCAATCAGAAGGCCAAGTCTGTGTTCCATACGTCCTGGAATAAATTTAGCAAGGTGTCTATGATGATGTCACCTTCTTCGCATATCTGTTCCACTGTGACACCATCACTTCCCGGTGATTTTCCAATTTTTGAGGAGCTAACTGCTGCAATAACTTCTTTTAATATCGGGTAATCTCCTTCCTCCAAACCTCCTGGCAAAATTCCGTCCAAAACATCATCGGTCAGTTGAGGGTCCTTATGAAAAAGCTTGGTTGCGTAACATTTCCATCTATCAATTATTTTCTGGTTATCCATGATAGGAGTTCCATCTTCATCTTCTATGCTCCAATTAATTGCAGTAAAAGGTTTGGTTAGCTTATTGATAATTTGAAAAGCACTTTTAGAATTATTTTTATTTAAGTCCTCTTCTATATTTTTGCATTCATCCAATATCCATAAGTTTCTAGCATGTTTGATTTCTTTTTTTTTAATAATCTTAGTAATATTTTTATACTGTTCTCTATTATCACCACTATTAATATGAGATTTCAAATATCTTCTTTCGTCGCATAGGTCCAAAATATTGTTGGTTATCCATGGTTTATTTATTTTCCTTTTGTATCCAAGGATTTCTTCAGCTGTCTCAGTTATCTTTTGTGAGAAGTATTTGGTTTTAGATTTGATACTATTATGTTTCTTGAAGCTTGTGTCAAAAATTTGTTTTAATTTGTATTTATATAGTGTTTATATTTATATTTGGGATCTTTTAATTTTTCTATATTATATCTTTTATGAGTTGATTTTGTAGGTAATCTTTCCCTCATTTTCATATTCACAGTGCGATGACCATATTGTGGTTGCTGCCAATGTTTTCAGTTGCTGCAATGGTTTCTGGACATGTTAAGGTGTTGTAGGTCCCCTGATAAACTAGAGGATAAAATTTTTTTTGCATTCAAAGGGAGTTTGTTTCAGCACAGAGCTCCATACTTACTATGGAGCAACGCATAAACACCTAGTCTCTGGCAAGCAATGACTGAGCTAAGTGGAACAGCAGGGCTACCCCACACCATGAGGAAGGAGACTTATTGTAACAGTGTTGATCCTTGAAAGCAAGCCAACTAGCAGATTGATCCTACCCAGGACTTGCCAAAGCAGAGGTCAAAGTCATTCAAGACCACCAGGATCCCTTTCAGGATATCCATGGGTTGCAATGCATGACAAATGCAACATTGGATCTTAGGGATGGTTGTCTGAAAGACAGGACAGTAAAAAAAAGACTCACAAGAAGCAGAGCAAAATATGGCAAGAAAAACATGGGGAAAAAAATGATGGAGGGGACCTACAATCAATGGGATGTCTCCTCCACCAAGAACAGATGCATCACATGGAGAGAAGAGAGAAATGAGGCATATTCATCAAGATAATACAACCTGTCATTCTTAAAATGCAAATAACATGGATGAGAGTGGCTGTGCCAGTGTTGTTTGCTCCATTGAAGAAAATATCAATACTAGATTGTGGTTATTGTTTAACAAATTAACACAATAACAGAAGATAAAGATTAAATAATATATTTAATAGTCAAATATTTCGACCTAAAAATTACAGGTCATCATCAGTTGCATCAGGTAGTTTGAATATGAAGTGGAACACAAATAACAGATTATTTATAATAGTAAGAGCTGCTTGGTGTTATACACAGTAAAATGCAAGTGGATAAGAGGAAACATAGTAGTATTATTAAAAAAATGTTAAAGATGTGTGATTGGAATAATTCTTCCCTATCTTCGATAGTAAGAGGCAGTCATTCTAATTCAGGTTCAGATGGTGGAGTAAGCCTTTACTTTGTTTTGAATTATGACAAGCAATTAAATATATGAGGATAGTATACCTGCCTATTAATTTCATGCATTATTCTGGTCTTTGTCTATTCTGTAGAATAAAAAAAAAACACAAGTTTCCAGGAAGAAAAATTCTGCCACCTCCATATGAAACCAGCTAACTTATCAAAAAAATAGATTTTCATCCAGTTTGAAGGTTAATGAGTGTTTATATAGAGTGGTGTGGTTGGGTTATATGGATAGGCATATGAACAATTTGTGTGTGATCACTGGTGATATTAAACACTACAACATCTCTACTAGGTGGTGTTTAAGGGTCAAAGCTGTATAACTGAGAGGAGACCTCCACATAGCCTTTAAAGAAATGCAGAGAACGGACCAGGGCTTCTGACCTAATGTCCAATCCTCACCTTCTTGTGGTGCACCCTGTTGGGTATCTACCTGGATACTGAACGAATGAGGATGGGCTGGCAATCTGGGATTTAGCCGACCAAATTTTATTCTTATTGGTTAAACCAAAATAAAAAATTATGGTACAACGTGACAAAATTTCATGCTGGTTGGGGAGTCACCCGGTTAAACAAGGCCCCCGTTGTTTTCGCCAGGGAACCAGGGTGAACAGCGAAAAGTCAGCTACTGGAACAAATCTGAAAACACACCCCAACTCAACATCACCAGAGTTAAAGATCAGTACTATCAACATAAGAAGCCTGAATGGCAAAGAAATGGAGCTAGCTGAGGATTTAGATAAGTTCCAGATCGACATAATAGGGGTGACTGAAACAAAAAAGATAAAAACTGGTGTGATCTTTCTGAGCAATATATACAAAATGTTATACTTAGGCAATGACAATCAAGGAAAAGAAGGAGTAGCCATAGTATTCAACACAAAATACGAGGCTAATCTTCTTGAATGGCAGGCAGTCTCAAGTAGAGTGATGTGGGCAAATATGAGAATGGGGAACTGGACAATGAGACTTATTTGTTCCTATGGTTATGGTCCCACAGAAGGTTCTACTAAGGTAGAAGTGGAGGAATTTTTTGATGCTTTAGAAAAAGCAACTGACACAATGAAAAATGAAAAGTTGGTCCTTGGCGGTTATCTAAATAGCAGAGTAGGAAATGATTGTGAGACATACAAAAATATTTTGGGAAAATTTGGAGGAAAGAGCAAAGCTAATAATAATGGCAAATATCTGTTGGATTTCTGCTCAGGACATGGACTGATTAATACTAACACCATGTTCCAACATAAAAATGTGCACAAATTCACATTGAGAGAAGAGACAAGGAATAAGAAAAGTCTCATTGACTATGTTATTGTTGATAGTGATGTTTTCTCCCTGGTGCAGGACACCAGAGTGTACAGAGGATTTGAAATTGGAAGTGATCACTATTTAGTCTTGAGCAGGATAAAATTGAATTTCATATTGAAAAGAATAACGTGTACAAAAGGTTAAAGGCGAATAAAAATTGAGCAGCTCTCAGATGTGAACTGTAGACTAACATATACAAAGATGATTGAAGAAAAAATGAAAGAGTTTGAGAACAGGAACCAAACCTTGGAGATTCAGTGGCAAGCCTTGAAGAAAACCCTGATTGATTCAGCCAGAGAGGCATGTGGTGAGCTTGTCTGCAAGGATAGAAAAATCAGGACTCCATGGTGGACACAGGAAGTTAAAGAGGCAGTGAAGGAAAAGAAGAAATCATATCAAAAGTTCCTGGCAAATAAGTCAGCTTTTGCTCTTAGAGAATACAGAGACAAATGTAAGAAAGCGAAACACTGTGTAAAACTAGCTAAACAAAAGTCATGGGAGGACTTTGGGAAGAACATAGAAAATAAATATCAAGAAGGTGGTAAGATATTCTGGAGGTTGTTGAAGAAGCTTAGAAATGGAGGAAAGAGTGCTGTAAAAGGGGTTAGAGATGATAAAGGTGACATGAAAACAGGAGAAAAAGATATCCTTGAAGTATGGAGTAATTACTTCGAAAAATTGCTAAATGAAAGGAGACATCCAAGCAGTGATAGCACAGTGGTAAAAAACACTCAACAGGCATACAGTCAGGAATACATATCCATACTTGAAGTAGAAAAAGCGATCAAAAGCTTGAAATGTGGAAAGGCAGCAGGAGTAGATGATATTTGACCTGAAATGCTGAAGTATGGTGGTATAAAAGTCTTACAGTGGCTGCACTGCATAGTTCAGAAAGCCAGGACAGAGGAATGAATTCCCGATGATTGGAGTAGAGCTCTAATAGTGCCCATATATAAAAAGGGAAATAAAACTGAATGTGAGAATTACAGAGGTATTTCCCTACTGAGTGTTTCTGGCAAGATCTATGCAAGTATACTTGAGAAACAGTTGAGAAGAATTGTGGAAGAAAAGCTTGGTGAAGATCAAGCTGGATTCAGGCCAAATAGAGGCTGTCAGAATCAGATCTTCACTTTACGACAAATAGTCGAGAGAGCATGGGAATATAACAAAGATCTGTATTTAAGTTTTGTCGATCTGTAAAAGGCATATGAAAAGGTGCCAAGAGAGAAGCTATTCAATACGCTACAGTTATATGGTGTCAGTGGGGCATTATATCAAGCAATAATTAGTCTGTATTTGAGTTGTAAGTCAACAGTTAGAATTGAAGGATGTACAGGAAGATGGTTTAATGTTAAATTTGGTGTGAGACAAGGATGTACATTATCCCCTATGTTATTCATTATCTATATGGATCACATTAAGAAGGAAAGTGGTATTAAACATGAAATTAGAATTGGAGATGTTAATGTCAGCTCTTTGCTTTATGCAGACGATGTTATACTTCTGAATAAATCCGCTACAAGTTTGCAAGATTCCCTGACTAAATTGAATAACTATTGTAATAGATATGGTATGAAGGTCAGCATTAAAAAGACAAAGACAATGAAAATAGGTAGAACTGCTGAAAATGTCAACTGTGTTGTGAACGGGAAACCTGTGGAACAAGTAAAACATTTCAGCTACTTAGGCACGATATTTAGTGAAGATGGTAAATTAAACATGGAAATAGACAACAGAATCAACAAAGCTGGTATCGTAGGAAGTCAACTGAATAAATTAATATGGAATAAGAGAGAAATTAGTCAGAACACTAAATTAGCTGTATACAAAAGTGTTCAAACCAGTTTTAACTTATGGTCTGAGAGGTGGGTCAGAAGTAAAACACTTGACCAAAGACTAGAGACCGCAGATATGAGAGTCCTGAGAAAGATTATGGGCATGAACAGATGGCATCAATGGCAATATCATATTAAAAACGAGGATATTAGGAAAGAACTTGACATTGTCAGCATCCAGGAATACGTTAGCAGAGCTAATCTCAGGTGGTATGGTCACTTAAACAGAATGGGCAAGGAAAGATTAGCAAAACAAGTGTTCTCTGCCAGGTTGGCAGGAAAACGACCCAGAGGAAGACCAAGATATAGGTGGATTGATACGGTACAATGTGCCTTAGACGATAGAAATATAAGATCTGATAATGATAATATTGGCGTCTTGACAAGTAATAGACTGATTTGGAGGAAAATTGTAGATAGGAAGTTAGTAATTATAGAAATTTTTCATGTAGTACTATCATATCCTGTACACCCCTTGAGGGTACATGTCAGGAATTTGATGATGATGACATCTCTGCTTGCTGGAGAAGTATACCAGAAAAGGAAAGCCAGTAAGAGCTCCGAACATCAAAATCAATATTTAAAGAAACAAAATTAATAAGTTCAGAATAACTGGTGCAATGGGAAATCGAGACAGACAGAAAATGAATATGATAGAATATGACAGATTTTTAGCTAAAGATCAAAAAAAATTGTAAGTTGGAAACTGTCAGACATAGCATGTCTCTCGGAGTTTTAGTATAAACAGAAAACAAAGATGTTGAAAGTTTATTTTTCACTTGGTTAGAGTATAATAAATTTAGTTTAATCCTTTATCCAAGTGTGAGCAAACAAATACCCCAGTCCTGAAGATACTTTCAGGTGCAAACTTTGTTTGCTCACACTTGGATAAAGGATTAAACTAAATTTATTATAGAAAACAAAGATGGAGATTATATGTACATATGCCATTCTTGAAACTAAAAGTAGAAGAATGGAAAATATGGAAATGAGTAGTATATGGAGAAGTTGAAATTTGAATTTTATTAGGAAAAGTGGATTTTGCAGATTAGAGATGAAAATGAATGTTACCAAGATTAGAACTATGCTAAACTACTACAAGTACCACAAAGGTTTGGGTACCATATCTTGATCTTTAATCACCTTAGTTCACTCCTATGAACTTTTGTCAAGTTTGACGGTTTAATGCCTGTTCGCTGGAAATGTATCCAAGACTACTTACTAAAGGATCTATCAATGTGAAACTGTGGGCAGAGGATTGGTTGTTGTAGACCACATGAACTTCACTGAAGTTTGGCATTATTTGTTCTGGCCACATTTTTGTGGCCAGAACAAAATTTAGATTTTTGATGTTTACTGCTACATAATGCAATCATGCAATCTATCTTAAGATGAACATCTCGATTCTTTTTTTTTTTTAAGAAGCAAGTGTTGATCAAAGAGTATAATTCTTTGTTCATCCATTTCTCTATATGCCAGTTTCTTCCACACCCCCTCCCCCAATAACTATTTTTATTGTTGGATTTTTTTAAATGCTTAAGTGGAAATGCTTCCACTTATATTTTTATGTGCATAAGCAGTTTACTTCTTTACTATAATTAACAATTTAATTATTGTTATATAAATGCAAGAAATGGATCGTAATACAGTAATTTTTTTATAGTTGCTGCAAATACCAATGGAATGATTTTTGTAAAATAATATCGAGTGATACTCTCACTTAATCACTTTCAATTCAGTGAAATCATGACTTCCATAACTGGAATATTAGTAAATAATAATTAGAAACAGGTGAAATAAACTCAGAATGGTTGGAGAATCAACCTTTCTGAGCACATTGGCATAATGATTAAATAAATGAGTAACTTACAAGGGATATCCTTTTATGAGTTCCATTACAATACAGTGTCTGTTAAAATCAATAGGCTTTGGAACAGGGAAGTCCAGATCATATAAAGCCTAAAAATTTAAAAAAGAAAAAAAAAGTACTGAGTTCTTTACAGGTAACTTCAGTCAGTGCTTAAATCAACTTTTTATACATAAAGTTTAAACTTCAACATCATTAAGAGAGCATATCAGAGCCAATACTATACTGAATAAAATTTTTCAAATCACCAAAACAGTTTTATTTAAGTCATGTGAAGTATGTTTTGCTTTTAAGCTCAGAGACAAAATTGGAACTGCTAAAGGTTCAAAGCCAGATAACTGGGAGGACACCTCCATATAGCCTTTTAAGGAATGTGCAGAACCGACCATAGATATCTACCTACTCAGATGCTGAACAATGAGAAAGGGTATTCTGCATTGGCTTAAACCAGGGGTCGCCAAAGTTCTTTGCCCGTCAACCCCTTCAAAAGTTTCTTGACTTTTTATCGACCCCCTCTATTTTACTATTACGTAATTATAACAGGACAAGCGAAAAAAGACGCTTATGTGAGTTTTTAGATTGTTTATTTTATAGTTACAGTGTTTATTGTATGTATAATATAGTATATATTATTATATTACTATTACTACTACTAGCAATATCACTGGTATTACTAGTGATATTAATAAATTACTGGTATTACTACCAGCGCTGCTCAACTCTTCAACATAGAGAAGTTTAGTTCGTGAATGAATAATGATTGAATTATAATATGTATGTTGATGAATTTTAGAACATTAACGCTCACTTGTATGTCAAAAATGAGACTGGGATCAAATACTTGTAAGTATCAGTAAATAAAACCACGCACGTGTTGCAATCTCGCTCCCACTACGCCGGCCGGCAGGAACCACCAACATCCGTTTATTGGTAAATACGTCATTTTGGCCTACTTGATTGGCCTCAGTAACTATTTTCATGACCTTACTCCACCTTACAGGTCCATGAATAGGACCTGTAAGATGGAGGTACTGATCCCACGATTCACTCTTAATTGCGTTGTCAATACCTCCATGTCTTTTGTCATGGAGGTAATCCAAGTTAACCGAATTAAATATTACCCATACAATGATGTCTTATATTTTTCTGTCGACCCCCAATCGACTCCTTTGGCGACCACTGGCTTAAACCAAAACAAAATGATGGTGCAATATGAACGGATTTTATGTCAGTCAAGGTTTTACGAAGCTGGCACAAAACAAGGCCTTTTCTTCAGGAAACGAAGGCAAGCATTGAAAAGTCAGGTAATGTAACAACTTCAACTCATCACATAATTAAAGATAAGCACCATCAATATAAGAAGTATCAATGCAAAGGAAATGAAATGGCAGAAGAATTATACAACTACTAGGTCAGCATAACTGGCATTACTAAAACAAAGAAAACAAAAATAGTTAACACTTCTAAATAACAAATATAAGATGTTATATTAAGGCAATAACAATCAGAGAAAGCAAGGAGTAGCTACATTATTCAACTTTAAAAACAAGGATGATCTACTTGAAAGGCGGGTAATATCAAGTAGAGTGATGTAGGAAAATTAAAATGAAACAGTGGATAATAAAAAACATATTTGTGCCAGTAGTTCCCACATAAAGTTATAATATGAAGGAAATTTTTTGAGTCATTAGAGAAGTCAGGTGACAAAGATTGCAGAATTCACATGGAAACAAGACAAGAATAAGTGTCATATTGACTGTATAGACAATAACAATCAGAGAAAGAAAGGATTAGCTATAGAAAGTATTTTATCTTGGGTATAATAAATATAATAAATGTTAAGAGATACCAAGTATTTTAAACCTGGTTTTACGCCATTTCCCAAGTAAGCAAACAGACAAGTAAGTCAAGTTTGTGCTTGCAAGTCTAGGTGACCCCCACACCTAGTGCAAGTCAAGGCAACTCATGGTAAAGGTGGATAAGCTCTGATCACTATTCTTAATATTTACCCTTAATGCCAAGCACATCTCCTGGAGGAGATGTATGATGCTATGTATTAAAGGCAAGGGGCCACTATCCAGACCGGTTTCGACTTTTATTGAGGTCTCATCAGTGGGAGCCAGGCTAGAAATACCAAGATTTTAGTAATATAGAGCTTATAAGTATTTTACCAGAACAAGTTACCATAACGTGTTTTAACCTTATTAAATAAAAATCTCAGGATGAGAGATAGATGTAGAAAGTATTTTACCTTGGGCATAATAAATGTTAAAGATACCAAGCTATTTTAAACCTGGTTTTACTCCATTTCCCAATTAAGCAAACAGACTCCTTTACCATGAGTTGCCTTGACTTGCACTACGTGTGGGGGTCACCTAGACTTGCAATACTTGCAAGCGCAAGTATTGCAAGTTTTACTCCATTTCCCAAGCAAGCAAACTTGTCTGTTTGCTTACTTGGGAAATGGAGTAAAACCAGGTTTAAAATAGCTTGGTATCTTTAACATTTATTATACCCAAGGTAAAATACTTTCTACGTCTATCTCTCATCCTGAGATTTTTATTTAATAAGGTTAAAACACCTTATGGTAACTTGTTCTGGTAAAATATTTATAAGCTCTGTATTACTAAAATCTTGGTCCTCAGTAAATGACATAAACATCCTCCCTGAAGAACAGTTTGGTTTTTGGCAACACCATAGTACTACCCAGCAAATCCACAGAATTGTCGAATACATCACCACCAGTTATAACTGGCACCAGTGCACAGGAGCTGTTTTCTAGACCTATCCAAAGCATTTGACAAAATCTGGCATTTTGGTCTCCTGCACAAACTTATCTCAGCTGGTACCTCACTAAAAATGGTTAATCTAATCCATTCATTTCTTCAGAATAGATCAATGCAAGTTAAAATCAACGGTTCTACATTGTCCCAGCACCATATCTTTGCTGGAGTGCCACAGGGATCTCTACCGGCTCCATTGCTGTTTTCTGTATACATGTCAGACATCCCACACAATCCGATGACTTCCATTTTGGCCCTGTATGCAGACGATACGGCAATACTAACCAGATCTCTCAGACCTCATTTCATTACCAGAAAGCTTCAAGAAAACCTTCTAAAGCTGGAGGGTTGGTTCTCCAAGTGGAGATTGGAAGTCAACCCCCTGAAAAGCTCAGCCGCTCTTTTCTCAAAAAGGCCAATGTCTCCTGCAGGAGATGTGTTACTATTCAATACTAAAATTTCCTGGCAGACAGAAACAAATTACCAGGGTGTAATTCTCGATAAAAAGCTATCTTTCAACCAACACATCAAGTCTGCATGCGCAAAGGCATCTAAAGCCATAGTTCAGATTTATCCGCTAATTAATAGAAATAGTAAGCTCAGCAACAGAATCAAATTGCAACTATACCAGATGACGATTCGTCCTATAATCACCTATGCCTCTCCAGCCTGGAGACACCGCTAATGCTAACATTATCAAAATACAGCGAGCGCAGAACAAGTGCTTGAGAATGATTCTGAACGCCCCGTGGTATGTTACAAACAATCAACTCCATAGAGACACAAATATTCCCTATATTTTCTCTTTTCTACAATCCTTAGCATCCAAGTTTTTCCTAAAGACGTCGATACATCCCAACGATTTGGTTCAGCAAGCTGCAGCATACGAGGCAACGGACATATTCAAATATAGAAGACCAAAAGCTATATTAGCCTCTTATAATGATGCATAATCTCCATGCTCATTCAGGGCGAGCAAACTACCTCATAAATTTTACCCTCACTGTAACCACAACAGATAGCAGGGAATATGAAAAGCATTTTGCTTCACCCCTAAAGACATAAATGTCAATTGTCAAATCTTGGTATTTCTAGCCTGGCTCCCACTGATGAGACCTCAATAAAGGTCGAAACCGGTCTGGATAGTGGCCCCATTGCCTTTAATACATAGCATCATACATCTCCTCCAGGAGATGTGCTTTGCATTAAGGGTAAATATTAAGAATAGTGATCAGATCTTTATCCACCTTTACCATGAGTTGCCTTGACTTACACTAGGTGTGGGGTCACCTAGACTTGCAATACTTGCAAGCGCAAACTTGACTTACTTGTCTGTTTGCTTACTTGGGAAATGGAGTAAAACCAGGTTTAAAATAGCTTGGTATCTTTAACAAGGATTAGCTATATTATTCAACTTTTAAAAACAAGGATGATCTACTTGAATCAACTCTGCTACTAGTATGTTCTTTCCTGTGGTTATATTAGTTGCTTTAATATCATTTTTGTTCTACATGTTTATTAGAACTTTCCAGACACCTCCATATTTATATAAAATATGTATATATAAATAAAGTGAATATAATTTATGATAATATTTGAGTCTTGAAAGGTGACAGATTATTGTAATCAGATAAATTACAAAATTATATTAGCCCTTCAACTAAATAAAACTGGACTCCAAAAATTCCATTACAGTCAAGGAAAATTCTGTGAATGCCACATAAGTTTGCTAAATTACTTTATCTTTCCCTACTATTATCAATATAAATCAGCTTATAAAAATTCAATATTATATTGATTTTTTAAAATTAAATTTACCTTTTAAAATAGTGGTGAATTTTTATTTATCACTGTTTTGGAGGGCATTTTAGAAAAAGAGGGGGGTGGAGGGGGAGAGAGAGAGCAAAATCGACTACAGAACACATACAAAGAATAATCTAATCAAAGTCAAATATGGAAACAACAGAATTAACAAGGCTGGTATGGTAGGGAGTCAACTGAATAAATTGTTATGGAATAAAGAGAGAAATTAGTCAAAACACAAAACTAGCTATATGCAAGACAGTGTTCAAACCAATATTAACAACTTATGAATCTGATAGCTAGGTTAGAAATATAACACATGATCAAAAAAACTAGAGACCACTGATACAAGAGTTCTGAGAAAGATTAGGGGAGTAAGCAGATGGCATCAATGGCAGTAACATTAAAAATGATGACATTGGAAAAGAACTTAATACTGTTAGGAGCTAATCTCAGGTGATTCTTGTTGATAAGTTTATACGTTGGTAACACATGACTTAAATTATTTCAGGAAATTACAAGGTATACTAAATATTAATTAAAAGAAAACTTGAATCAATACTTCCTATATTTTGGCAATGTTACATTGCCATCTTCATAGGAACATAATACTATGATAAGTGCACACAGGCATTAACAATGAACAAATGAGGCCGAAGAGAGTAACTAACGTTGTCCCTAGAGTCCTAAAGTTGCCACCTAGCAGGCTAAATTGGGTTGTCTTGGATGCTGCGCTGATGTTCTCATGAAGCAAGCTTCCCAAATTTGGAGCAGTCTCATGCACCCAAATTTGTTGAGGTTTGGGAAGTTTTTTAGAGCTGAGGCTGATTCCATGAACAATCTTTTGTATTTATATTTGCTGCGGTGTAGTAAAGTGGCTTTCTTCCATTGTATTCTGTGGCAGGTATGCAACCAAAATCCAACTGAATACAATCCCAGAATGGTCATATTGGTGAAACCAGATGTAGTCCAAGGAGGAATATAAAGCTCTACAAGAAATTAAGAACAACAGAGTAATAGTAATCACCAAAGCACATAAGGGAAATGCCACTGTGGTTTTCAACCAAATAGACTATAGGTAAGCTTATTTCTTTATTGTTAGATTAGTCTACCTGCATCCCTACTGAATACAATCCCACTAGCTCCCAAATCGGAATACTCCAAGGCTCCTTAAGAAAGTTACTTCTTGGCCTGAGGAGGTTACTAAAAAACTAAAGGCTTTTAACTCTAGACCCCCCCCCCAATATATGAACTACCAAATATTCATAAACAAAATGTGCCATTATGTCTCATTGTGGAGGCATCGATTCCCTCATATACAAATTAACCAAACATTTAGCCAAAGGGCTCAACACACTATACTGGCAACACACCATCACACACAAAAAACTTAGCCCATATAGAAAACCTCTCCCTCCAACACACTGACATAATGGTCAGTTTTGATGTCTCCTCCCTATTCAAGAATGTCCCACTCAAAGATACCTTAGAGCTCATCCAAGCCAAATTTCCTCCCGATATCTCAGTCCTATTTCAGTTCACAATGAACTTAGGTTATTTCGTTTGTCAAGGAAAATTCTACAAAGAGATAGAGGGGACAGCCATGGGTTCACCACTCCACCCCAACTTCTTTATGGAGACTTTTGAAGAAAAGCCTTAAACTCGGCCCCACAAAAATCCACTGTTTGGCTATGCTACGTGGATGATGTGTTCGCTATTTGGCCACATGGCTCAGATACACTCCACATCTACTTAACACACTTAAACAACCAACACCCCAGAATCCAGTTCGCCTTGGAAAAAGAAAAAAATAACAGTCTTCCTTTCCCAGATGCTCTGATTACACACCAGGCTAATGGATCCTTAGCTTTCTCTGTTTGCAGAAAACCAACCCATACAGATACATTCACCAGCATTCCCCCCCCCCCCCTCCCCTGCTCACAACAATATAGGATTATAAAAACCCTATATAACAGGGCAAAATTAATCTGTTCAGATGACAATGTCCTAACCACTGAACTAAACCAATGGCTACAATCCCCAAAAAATCCAGAAAATATTAAAACCAGTTAACCACAACCACCTCTTTCATAACAAGAATTATACTAAATCTATCACCATTCCTTACATCCAGGGCACCTCTGAAAAGTTAACCAAAATCCTAAAGAAATATAACCTGACTACCTGTTACAAACTTTATAAGAAATTGGCATTCCTTATCCACTCCACCAAAGACCAGCCACTTCTCCTATACCTACCTGGCACATACCAGGCCCCTTGCAGCTGTAAACTGTCCTATGGCCAAACAGCTAATATCAGGATATCCAAACACAAAGACCACATCCGGTTTCACCAATATAGCCATTCTGGGCTTGTGGATCATGCTCTGCATACCTGCCACAGAATACGACAGAAGAAAGCACTTTACTACACTGCAGCAAATATAAATACGAAAGATTGTTCGTGGAATCAGCCTCAGCTCTAAAAACTTCCCAAACCTCAACAAATTTGGGTGCATGAGACTGTCCCAAATTTGGGAAGCTTGCAACATGAGAATATCAGCCCAACAGCCAAGACAACCCAATTTAGCCTGCTAAAGGACACCTTTAGGACTCTAGGAACAATGTTAGTTACTTTCTTCGGGCTCATTTGCTCGTTGTTAGTGCCTGCGTGCACTTATAGTATTATGTTCCCATTAAGATGACAATGTAACATTGCTGAAATATAGGAAGTATTGATTAAATTTTCTTTTAATTAATATTTAGTATACGTTGTAATTTCCTGAAATAATTTAATAACCTCAGGTGGTATGGGCACTTATACAGAATGAAAGAGGAAAGGTTAGCAATATAAGTGTTCTTTGCCAGGATGGCAGGAAAAGACAATATTCCATGGATTGATTTAGCAAAAAGTGCATTAGAAGACCGAAATATAACATATGATATTAGGATCTTGACAGATAGCAGATTATTTGGAGGAAAATTGTTGATAGAAAGTTAGTAATGATATTACTTTTTTTCATGTAGTACTATCAAGATATCCTATATACCCCCTGAGGGTACCCTTAGGGGGTGTACAGAAATTTGTATATTCAGGAATTCGATGATGGTGTAGTAATGACATGAAATAAAACAAATAAAAGTTTAGAATTCCTGCTTAGTTGCCTATGCCCATAGGAAGCACAGAGGAAACTAAGCAGGAATTCTGAACTTTTCATCCTCATCTAAAATTTTAATAATCAGTTTAAACACTAGCTCATTCAGTAATGAAGTTTAACCACTTATCAAATGAACAAGGATGAGCTGATGACTAGGTCAGCTTTTTTTGTTACTCCCACCCACAAAAAGTTGTAAACCTATATAGTACATTATTACTATGGTTGAGGTAAGGCTTTTTTTTTGTCTATTTTTATATCTAAATACTTATTTATTTCTTACATAATCTGGAAACTGATGTAATGAAATTCATCTCCTACCTAAAGACAATCTCAAATATCCATGCCTAGAGTGAGATTCAAATCTGCAGTATGTTGGTTGAAGAGCAGATACACTAGCAATTTGGTGAACCAGGCTGCAAAATATATAATATACTTACAAAGGTATAAAAAGAATTATGGTATGTCTGCTGCTGGAGTAAACACCGAAGTTTCTGCGGGAAAGGGTCTTCTGACCTGTGATAGAGGTAAGAAATCTACAAAAACTCCTTATGTCTTATAAATAAAGGAAAGAATAAATATTGTAATAAATACTAAATGTGAAGGTGACCTTCAGGAATGGGAAGCAATTTCACATGTAGTGAACAAATTTTGAACGTAAAACATGATTCATCTGCATCTGTGGTCTCAATGAGATCTAGAAAGATATTTTTAAGATCTCTTTCTAGATCTCCAGTCAGAAACCCTCCTCCAGAGGTCAAATACAGTCCTCTTTCATGCCAATCCAAGCTACCAAAAAGCAAGAAAGTGTTTGCACACTGCATAAAGAAAATCATCGATTTCTAAAAAACCCGGTGACTAGGTTGGAGAGCAGACTATCCATTCGACCATACCAGCCTGACAAAAAAAATTTGAGTGAAAGTTCAGCTATGGTATACAAACGTGATAAAGATGTGAATGTCTACGAACATGGTTATGTATGTGGCAAAGGAGTGGGAAAATATAATTTGGGTTCAGACCATTTGAGTATGTTCTGAGGAGGGAAGAGAGAATGTTCTAGAACAAGACCAAATAGATTGCATATCTAATTATAAGAATAAGCTAGGTGGTAATTTATCATGTCTATACACAAATGCCAGGAGCATCAGAAACAAAGGGGTTGAGTTTGTTGTTTTATTGAATATGATGTGGCCTAAGATTGTTGGTATTAGTGAAACCTGGCTATCATAATCAGATATGGTAACTGGGATTGAGAGTAATGGATATACTATTATTAGGAATAACAGAAGAGATAGAGTACTATTAATGATATCAGATGACTTAAGTCCACTCAGGGTAGAAACACGAGAAAACAATGACGGTAACGATGTCCTATGTAGCAGTGACTTTGAGTCTATCTGGTGTGAAGTGGAGGTTAAGAGAATGAAATATATGGTGGGTGTTGCTACAGACCTGGCAGCTCAGCTGCGAGGGACAAAGCAATGCATGGCCAATATAGCCTTATGGGTACCAAACGAGCGATTATTATGGGTGACTTTAATTTTCCAAACATTGATTGGGTAGAAGAGAAATCTCATGATAAGAAAGATTGAATTGTTGTGAGACAGCTTTCTCAAGCAGCATGTGAAAGAACTCGAGGTCAAAGACTGTTGGATTTGCTCAGAGTATCAAAAGGGGGTTTCTGTCAAGAATATGGCTATTTTACCACCAGTTGGTAACAGTGATCATGCTGTGCTTTCTTGCAAAGTATCTAATTGTGTTCATGCTCTGATTAGAACAGGTTACATGCTAACTAAAAAACTAGAAATTATGATCAACTTAGGAGAATACTATCTTTGGCCCCATACTATCAGTTACTGAATGGAAAAAATGTCAGCAATGCATGGAAATCTTTGAAAAAGTGCTTGAATGAGGGGCAGTATCTGAATGTATCCCTAGTGTTTGAAGAATAAATAGATTGGGAGTGAAATGGATGCGCAATCTTATTAAGCAAAATATCACAAGAATAACAGTGAGAGGAGCTATGAAATATACAAAGATCAGGCCAGAAAAGTAACGAGTATTTTGAGGAAAGCAAAACCAGAGTATGAAAAGAAATTGACCATGGAAGCTAAAGGCAATCCAAAAGAATTTTATCGTTATGCTGCAAGCAAAAGAAAGAATGGATGTAAAAGAATAACTATTGAATGCAATTTGTCCCTTTGTTCAGAAAGCCTGGACAGAGGAACAAATTCCAGATGATTGGAGTAGAGCTCTCATAGTACTCATATATATAAAACGGGAAATAAAACTGAATGTGAGAATTACAGAGGTATTTCCCTGCTGAGTGTTCCTGGTAAGGTTTATGCAAGTATAATTGAGAAACAGTTGAGAAGTATTTCTGCACTAAGTGTTCCTGATAAAGTTTATGCAAGTATACTTGAGAAACAGTTGAGAAGGATTGTGTAAGGAAAGCTTGGTTAAGAACAAGTTGGATTCAGGACAAATAGAGGCTGTCAGGATCAATTTTCTCTTTATTAACAAAGATCTATATTTAAGTTTTGTAGACCTGCAAATGGCACATGACAAGATGCCAAGAGAAAAGCTATTCAAAAACACTACAGTAATAGTATGGTGTCAATGGGGCATTATTTCAAGGAAGTACAGGAAGATGGTTTAATGTCAAATCTGGCGTCAGACAAGGATGTACATTATCTACATGGATTGCATTATGAAGGAACGTGGTATTAAACCTCACATCAAAATTGGAGATGTTAATCTCAGCTCTTTACTTTATGTAGATGATGTTATACTTTAAAATAAATCCATTACAAATCTGCAAGATTACCTAACGAAATTGAGTAACTGTTGTAATAAATTTGGTATGAAAATCAGCAATAAAAAGACAAAGATAATGAAAATAAGCAGAAACATTGAAAATATCCACTGTACCGTGAATCAAGAACCTATAGAGCAAGTCAAACATTTCAGCTACTTAGGCACAATTTTTAGAAGATGGTAAATTAAATATGGAAATAGACAACAGAATCAACAAAGTAGGTATGGTAGGAAGTCAAATGAATAAATACAGAATAAAAGAGAAATTAATCAAAACACTAAATTAGCTGTATACAAGACAGTGTTCAAACCAATTTTAACTTATGGATCTGAGAACTGGGTTAGAAATAAAACACTTGAACAAACACTGGAGATCTGTGATATGATATTTTTATATAACGAAACCTGTGGTGAATTCATCACCACAGGTTTCGTTATATAATAACCACAGTAATGACTATTTAATTCGTAAATATTTCAATATTTCGCCCTAACTGTATGTTATTCCTAGCATTGTTTAAACTACTGTACTGATGATGTCCCAAGATACTTGGGATGAAATATTTACGAATTAAATAGTCATTACCGTGGTTATTACGTCTGTTTTTAGTGTGATATGATAGTTCTGAGAAAGATTAGTGGAGCCAATAGATGGCATCAATGGCAGTATCATATTAAACATGAGCATATTAGGAAAGAACATGACATTGTCAGCATCCAGGAATGCATTAGCAGAGCTAATCTCAGGTGGTATGGTCACTTAAACAGAATGGGAGAGGAAAGATTAGCAAAACAAGTGTTCTCTGCCAAGTGGGCAGGAAAAAGACCCAGAGGAAGACCAAGATATAGGTGGATTGATACAGTAAAAAGTGCCTTAGAAGACACAAATATGAGATCAGATAATATTGGAGTCTTGACAGATAACAGATTAATTTGGAGGAAAATCGTTGATAGGAAGTTTGGAATGATATAAGTTTTTCATGTAGTACTATCATAATATCCTGAACACCCCTTGAGGGTACATATCAGGAACTTGATGATGAGTTTGCCAAGTAATTTATCTCATTCTTTTGAGGAAGTGCACTACAAGATAAAAAATTAGCAAAGAGTTAAATTAGTAATTTTTTAAACAATTAATAGTTGTCTTCATGTGGTAACTATATTAAATATTAGATTGTATCCAAATCAGAGGTCTCAGAAGCACTAACATTATCTATCTAACCACAGTTCACCTCTGAGAAGCTGCTTAAATGATTCTTTTTCAAACTCATGTTCACTTTTATTCTACTCAAAACAAGGTGATAATCACTTCTCATTTCAAATATCCTGTATATTCTAAACCAGTCTGGTGATATCACTGCTAACAATAACATTATTAAGATTACTGTTATTTACTGCATTCTTCACGTGAATGCATGTGTGAGTTTACACTGGACCACAGACTAGTCCAATTTTTCAACTGAAATCCAGCATCTGCATAGCATTATTATTAGCTCTGCTCTTTTCTCCAAACTTTCTCAGAACATTCCATAAAGTTTCTGATTTATTTCCTACACTGCTAATTTAAGTCTCCAAAAAGAACCAAGTTTCCAACTTTATGTCCTCTCTAATGAAATGAACTTTCTTCTTAAATTTAAGTATATTAAGCTTGGAGGACCATAGACATACCCTAATTGGCCAATCTCACAGAATTCTTCAGTACACCAATATTTATTCAACAAAAATACTAGCTATTTGGATAATTTACATTCTAGTCTATCTCCAATGCTAGCTCTTTTAACCCCATTTTTATTCATAAAACATATGCATTCTTTATTTATAAACATATGCATATTATAACACAGATTAAAGCTCACAGAACAAAATTAGTTGATAACAATTTGTTAACTGGTTCTGTTCTGTTCTGTGTGAGTCAGATAAAACAGTCAATGATTTCATGTACCAGGCATGATACTACCACCTTGCTTAATGAAGAATTGAAATCATAAAATCATGTGTAGTTTTCAGAGCAGCATTCTTATACCCTTGGTCCATCAGAAGTATTAATGAATGAAATTGACAAAAACCTTGAAAACAGCAGAAGTGTTTAACCATAGCTAAATTTCTGACTTTATCCTGATCAAAATTCGTGATCTTAATAAAACCTCTGCTGTTTGCTAGATAAAACCGGAGGCTGTGCAAAGCTCAAGTTATTACACTGAACTCGGATGTTCTAAATGCATAAAAAAATAGACAAACTCTCATCTCTCATGTTAGCTATCCTCAGTCTTACCTTCATAAAGGCAAATTCTTTTACAGCAGACAATCTGGAAAGATAAATCCAAGATACATTCCTTCTATGCTTAAGATAGTCCCTCTTTTCCTTTAGACGGGTAAAACAAGTTCGTCCAAGCCTAGAAAGAAAAAAAAAAAAAATCAAAATTATTTACCTTGATCTTTTCCATGCTGAATCAATGCAGTGATAATCCTTCAGAAGATAATAATTATTATTGTTCCGGGCAACTCCAAGGAGTCGACAGACTCATCGAGGGAGGCCCTAACATCATGTCAAGAACAATTATTCGACATTCACAGAGTATCTATCATACCTTGCCTTGAACTCATTCGGGTCGTAGCACCCACAATAGACTCTGGAAGCTTATTCCACTCATTCACCACTCTCTAAGTAAAAAACCTAGCTCTAACACCCTTGTCAACTACGCTCTTGCCCAGCTTCCATGCATGGCCCCTAGTCCTCCCACCACCAGTCATATTTTCAAAAATATCTTCTGGATCAATTTTATAGAAACCCTTCAGTAATTTGAATGTCTCAATCATATCACCCCTCATCGCCTATTGACCAATTTCTGTAACCCACAAATCTTCAACCTATTCTCATAAGGTTCATTCCACAGACCTGCTATCATCTTGGTCACCTGTCTCTGGATCCTCTCCACTTCCTCCCCATCACAAAGAAACCCTGGTGCCCATAACTGGGCACAGTAGTCCAGATGGGGTCTTATCAAGGTTCGATACAGAGGAATAACAACTTGTTTGTCTCTGCATGTTCAAGTATTTTTCAGAAGCCCAGTGATTTGGCGAGCTGTTTTAGTCACTTTTGCAATGTGCCCCCTAAACTTCAATTCCCTATCCACCAACACTCCCAAATCCCTGGCCTCATCAATCTCCTGGAGTACGGTTCTACCAATGCGATATACTGCTGCTATTCTTTTCACCCCAAAGTGCATAACCTTACACTTTGTCACATTAAATTGACATCCATTTTTCCTAGCCCAGTCCTCCAAACTATCCAAATCATCCTGTAAAATTTTGACATCCTCTGCACTCAAAATTGCTCTACCCAACTTTGCATCATCAGCAAACAAGTGAACACTTCCTCTCAAATCCTTGCCTATATTATTCATGAACAAATTGAAAAGCAGTGGTCCAAGAACAGAGCCCTGCGGCACTGCACTAGTCACAAGCCGTCTTTTAGACTCCACTCCTGAGTAAACCACTCTCTGGTATCTCTCCTTCAACCACCCTCCTCATCTCACCAACCCTATATCTATCCGCATCTGCTCCAGTTTACTGATTAGGGTTCCATGTGGTATCCTATCAAAGGCCTTGGCAAGGTCCAGTAGTATCACTGTAAACCCATTATTACCCCTATCCAGTTCAGCCGTCACTGTGTTATAAAACGTGAGCAAGTTACTGAGGCATAATCTACCATGTTGTCCCCCATACAATATCCCATTTTCATCTATCCAATCCTGTATTCTTTTCTTGACTAATTTCTCTAAGCTTGACAATGATTCCTGATATGCTAATCGGTCTGTAATTTACAACAGCAGTCTTGGAACCACCTTTATGCAGTGGAACTATTTTCCCCTCTTTCCACCCCCTCGGGACTAACCCAGACCCGAGACTCAAATTAAACAAAATGGTCAAGGGTACTGACAATTCTTTAGCTCCTTCTCGTACAACGAGCTGGTATACCATCCAATCCCACAGATGTATTGACATTGAGGTTATGCAATAGACTACTCAATATAATCTACTGGTTTATTCGTTTCTGCAATGTCACCACCTGGATGATATATCCTTGCAAAGTGCTCACTCAGTAACTCAACTATATCAACTGATTCAGTTACTTCCCTACCATCGGCATTCTTTAAAATCATTCTGCCATGTACATTTTTCCTTTTACTTGCTACATATCTAAAAAACTGTTTAGGATTCTCTTTAGCCTGCATGGCCAATGTTCTTTCGTAATGCTTTTTTGCTTTTCTTACCACACTCGTTACCCTTCTGGCCTGCGCTTTATACCATTCATGTGCCTGCTGGTCACCTTTCTCCTTAAATTCCCTCCATAGCTGTTTCTTTTTTTGCAGCTCAAGCTTAATGTTGTTATTCATCCATTTAACCCCTACTTGATTTATTATTCGGACTCTAGGTATACAGTCAGCCAATGCTTCATGCAAACACTTCTTAACTACCTCCCATGCACTATCAACTTCTAGTCCTTGCAGTTGTACATACCATGGCACTGAACCAATCAAACTCCTAAGCTTGTCATACTTTCCAGCATGATAATTCCACATGTACCATGTCTTAATTGAAAATTCTACACCTTTAGCCACCTCCCAAGTCAAGACCCTATGATCACTCTCACCAAGTGGTGGCAATGTGGTCATATTTGTTACAGCCAAATCCTCAGATGTAATTACTAGGTCAAGCACTCTCTGACCCCTAGTATTTTCCATTACATGCTGTCGCAGATAGTTATCCCTCAATAACCGCATAAAATCCAATTCCTTCCTCCCGTGTGTCCTCTCCTCACTCCAATCAATGAGACCATAGTTGAAATCTCCCATAATAATCACCCTCCTTCCACTCATTTCTTCTATTTGCTTGTGCATATTGTCACCACCATCTTTTCCATCACCTGGTCTATAGCAGCACCCAATTGAATATTTAGTTCTGCTAGCTACAATCTCACACCAAATGGCCTCAAATGTGCTCTTTTCTCTATCCTGCAATTCAACTTCTATTCTACTTGGCTGCAGCTCATCAGCTATCATCAACAATACTCCTCCCCTCATTTTATTCTCCCTGTCATTCCTGAACACACTATACCCATCACATTCAATCCCACTAGCTATATCATCTACAGTCAGCCATGTTTCACTAATACCAATAACCCGTGGTCTGGAAGTGCCAACCATGGCCAAAAACTCTTCCTTCTTGTTCCTAATACTCCTAGCATTAGTGTACATGAATTTAAAGACCTCCATTAGCCCCAACCCTACCTTGATGCCTTATATTAACTATCCCACTCTGATTTGTTGTCCTTATTTGCTCGGGCATATTATATTCATTCTTACATTCAACTGCCTCCCTAAGGACTGTATATCTACTCCCCCCCATTAATAAATCTAGTTTCCCTGAATTTGCACATCCACTACATTCAGCAACACTTTCTCAAGTCTCCTTACACCGTAACCATTCAAATGCAAGCCATCCATCTTATATAGATCCTTTCGCCCATCAAACTCACTCCACACGTCCACAAATTCCACACTACTCGTCATACATAACCCACGCATAAAGTCATTCGCAATTATGGCCCTCCTTTTAAACATTTCACTGTCATACTGTGGCAAAAGACTAATCATTCTGACTCTCTCACTCTTTTCTTTTGCTACCTCAAACAATTCATTCAGGTCTTCTATCATTTCCATTTTCTCTCCTTTCAAATCATTCGTACCTGCCACGACAATCATTTCTTTCACCCTTTCCTTTTGCTCTCTAATAGACTCAGTCACATCCTTTATGGTCGCACTAGGTTGGTACGATTTTGTCAAATCCTCTACTAACACACCTCGTACTAACGAGTCTCCATACAGCACTATATCCTTCATTTTGTTCATGTTCACACTCATACGTCTATTTTTCCTGTCATACTTTTTATTACTGGCTGGTTCATTCAGTCGACTTTTGCTCATATGCTCTAGCTGTTGTTTTGCCCTTTGTATCGCACCATTTAACAACGCGATCTCACTCATTGCATCTATCTCATCTTTTTTATTCTCTGTAAAACCATTAATACTATCATTCACACTCTCAGAATTCTCTGGTACAACCTCGCCGTTTCTTGTCATATCCCTATTTTCTTCATTCTGAAGTTTGACAAAAATATCACACTCACGATCCGAAATACACTTCAATTCCTCATTCTCCCTACATTTTCCACACATTCACTCCTTTATTATCGTCTAACCACACTCCGACTGCACTCTGCAAAGCGTACATTTCGCAGCTAGTACACTGAATCATCTCTTTTATATTACTGTTCTTTGATAAAGATGGCGAACCATCATTACTGGCCGCCATTTTCCTTCGTACTGGAGCCATACTTGCTTGCAACATATTTTATCAAATTATAACACACCAAAAACACACAAACAGATGCAATAAGATACGCAAGGCAAACAAAACTATGCAATATTAAGTCAATTTATCAACGATAACTGAAAATAACACTTATCTTATCAGGCGCTTACACGAACACTATGCACTACCCACACAATATATAATATATATTAAAATCAACAAGTTGTATGGATTCACATAACTATACATTTTAATCAACTTTCTGAATGAAACAAAAACAAACCATTCGTTCTCATAAATAAATTTTTGATAGTGATAGTATAAAAGTCTTTTCATCTTCTTTGTTATCTGCTGCCTCAGTACTGCACTCTATTAGATGAAAATACAATCCTCATTAGGGCTACTATTTTGAGTTTCCTTAGTTTGAAACCTTAAAATACAAAGCAGTTTTAAGACTTTAACCTGCTTTTTTCATTAGTCTAGTAAAAACCAAAATGTTTGTTTGCCAAGCCTTAGCAATCTCTCTGTTATATTAATTTTAGTCTCTCACTGATATTCTGAGATTTAACTTGGTCTCTGATGAGTATTCAAATCAGTGGGGGTTGGAAATCATTTGACTAACTGAACACTAAAATAATCCACTATAAATGATCATCAGATGGTCCTCCAAATGTAGAAGTGTATCTTTCAAATATATTGGTACAATACCAAAACACCTCATGATAAAGATACAAGCCCAGTATGCTATCAGAAACTTGGTTTCTCAGAAATCAAGGTTGTAGTTAGCTAAGTGATTAACATCACCACCACTCTCTTACCAACAGGCTGTGGACACATATTTATGAATGTCAACATATGGGAGATGAATTTCATTACAAGTGTTAGATTGCCCCACTTACTAAAGGCCTGAAAAAGTAAATTTAATTTCTAGAGCAGTTTCCAGATAATATGAAAAAATATCAGTCGCCATAGCACTATATGTACAAGGTGACCCATAAGTCATGAAATGGTTTAAATATTTGAAAACTTTATTTGTTAATTATTATTATTATTTTTTTGTTATAATGAAAAACAGAACTTGGAAACTTTTTTTTAGTAGTTATGAGAAACCACATCACATAAATGATTCTATTTTTGGCTTCATAAAGATGGGCCCTTTCTATGGCATGTACCATATCAGCTGTTAATGTTTCTGGCTGTAGCAGCCTAATTTCTGCTGGATTGTTGGAGCTTGTTCACATACACCTTTTCTTTCAGGTAACCCCATAGGAAGGAGTCGGAAGTTATCAGATCTGGAGAATGTGATGGCCAATTAATTGCACATTGCAAAATTATTTGCTTGCCAAAAAAGTTGGCACTTTTTTGGCAAAAACGAACCAAAATCGTGCAATAAAATTGCACGATTTTGGTTCGTTGTTGGGTTATGAACTTTTCAATGATTAATTTCCCAAATGTTCCTTAGAATGCCTGAAAAAATAAAATGAAATTAATAATCAAAAAAGATATTCACATATCAAATCCCTTCGTGACTTATGAACCATCCTGTACTATGTGAGACCCATCACAGAAGATTTTGAGTAGATGTCACAAAAAATTTCTACCTTTGCACCTCAAGAAATCTCCTACAAGTTTTCCTTATTGAATAAATGTGTAATTTAACAAAAAAAATAAAAATAAATAAATAAAAAAATAAATAAAATAAAGACTGGTTCAGTGATAAGAAAAATTTACATCTTAGATTTATTTTATTACATAAGTGTGTGTACAATTAAAAATAACACGTAATACTCAAGACGTTATCTTTGTACTCATATATTACAATGTAATATATGAGTAATGTACTTACAATAATGTAATTACATTAAGTTGTACAGCATCAGACACAATACCATAACCCTTACTGTAGATTCATAGTAAGGGTTATAAATGCAATTCCTAACTTGATAATATACTTCCTACATTATATAGAATGTAGGAAGTTAGAAATTTTTGAGGGGGTATCCAAAAAGAACTGGAATCTGAACTTGGCATGCACACACACACTTCTAGTTTCAGATGATGCCACTAGGCATCACAAGTGTGAAAGTTTCCGTGCCAGTCACACAGGATGACACTGGCAAGCGTCATCCTGTGTGAACTGGTTCATTGTTCTGGATGATTTTCTGTTAGTGCTTACAAGCAAGTTTGGTGATTTTGTGATGGCTGACCATAAGAAACAGAGTGTGTATGAAATTTTGTTTTCTTTTGGGTAAAACTGCAGCTAAAACTATTATTATGCTTTGGCGAGCCTTTAAGGATGAAGCTTCAAATAAAACGCAGGTCTACAAGTGGTTTTCCCATTTCAAAAATGGGGACATGTCAGTTGAAGACCAACTATGATATGGCCGATCTTTGACAAGCAGAAATTATGAAAACATTGAAAGACCATTGAGCAAGTTTCTGAAGAGACGAATTTATCATGGAGTTTGTGCTAGTAAATTTTAACAGAAGATTTGCAAATTCTACTTTGTTTGAATTGTCTGTTCACTGAAGGTGATCTGTTATAATCAGATAGAAATATTTGTATTTCATGTAATGAAGTGTTATTAACTATTTGTGTCTACATGTTTTAGTTTTTTGCTGATAAGTACTGTAGTGTCTTGAACAGAAAAGGTTTCCAAGTTTTTCGGAAGCTGAGGAGAGAGTGGACATGATGCATCTAAGACAGGAAAAACAAGTGGTTTAAGTCAGCCCAAGAAAAGAAATTTGATCTTGCTTGGAGATTGCTCTTGTGAGAAACAAGACAGAAATGCATTATCACTAGGTAATGTTATGATGGAACCATCTGAATGTGAGAGAGAAAAACACGGATGATCAGAAGTTATGTTCAATGTCCTTGGTAAGGGCAAAAAAAGGTTGGCTGCCATTAGATAGAGCATGTTAGCTATTTTCTGCATTTGGTCTTTTTGATGTGAAATTTAAATATATATATCTATATATATATTATTTATTTATTTTTTTTTTGTGGTTGTTACAAGCTACAGTGTAGGCTGAGTGTTGTTGGAGTTTGTCTTGGGGGGGGGGACACTTGTGATTTTCCCCCCTTACTTTCTTACCACACTTGCTGGAGAACCAAGACTTAAACAATAGTCGTAATTTTGGGTGGAATGAAGTAGTGGATGAAAGACTTCATTCTGGCAAGAAGTATTTCAGTTATTTGATCAGAGTAGGGATTTCGTTCACAAGAGGAAACAGTAATCAGATCATGGGAAGGAGGAGGAGCAGAAATCTTACTGCTCAAGATGAATAACTTGTGTTTGATCATTATTAAAAGCAAATAATGTAACACTTCTTCCAACTTGATCACTAAAATTAGAGAAGAGAAGGCAATCTAAGTGGTGTCCTTTTCCAATGACCTCAGGATTTGGTCCGGAAATTAAGATTCAGAGATAAAAAGATCGAAGAAGTCAGAGTAGTTATAAAAATTTTGTGAGGATACAGCAAATTAATATAATATGGTTCAGCAGGAAACCCTTTTAAGTTAGATCTGGTGAATGAACAAGTCACCTCATGACAGAAGCGTAGTTTTTATGCTATCAGTTGAGAAATAACAGTCCTAAATAACAAGTTTCAGTCCGGATGCCTCTAATCACTAGTGATGCACATCATTTATGTTTGTGCTAATGGACAAATATTAGTTGTGTTTTTCTTTTTGTGTGTGGATGTCATTCTGTTTATTAATTATTATTATTTTTTTTTTGAAGAAACAATCATGGGATATCAGCCCATTTATTATGAGAGTGCAAGAGAGCTGACAATGCCGTGACTAGACTGTTTGAAATTTAAGCCTCAACACAACTATTCTATTCCATAATGGGGGTGGGATGCTCCAAGACTGATATTACAAACTACAATTGATTCTCATAACAAACACATCTGCTATGACAAACTAATGATAAGTCCCAAAAGGAAATTCACTATGAGAAACAAGTAAAGGTAGATGTACAAGTCTGTCAGTATCTCAAGCAGCAGTAGTTTAGAGTGGCCAGAATTCAGGAATGGGTAGATAAGAATATAATACTCTATTGGAGGGAAGGGGGAGACAACTTTATGAAGGGGAGATTTTGCCTTATTACTTCAAATTAATTTCTATAATAAAGTAACATTTAGATTCGATGAAGGAAATGAAACAGAAAATTAAGTAAATTGGAGCAAATGGGAATAGATATGAAAGTAGTAATATAGATAAAAGTATGAATGCAAAGTAGACATCAAAAGAGTAGTCAGTATATAGGGGAGCAGAATTAAAAAGGCAGATAAGCCATGGTGTGCTGCAGAACTGTTATACTTGTCCACAGCTGTTTAATTTGTACATTAATGACATTGGGAATAATTTGAAGGATAATATCCACTTGTATGTTGATGCTAAATCGGGGAAAGCAGAGATACTGCAGGATCTGTATACTTTGGGAAGAAAGGATTGCAAGCATCATCATTATCATCATTAGTATATGATGTGAGTGTATACACTGCAAGAAAGTGATGAGACCACAGATATGGAGATCTGGGGGATGATGGATAGGGAGTATAAGATCAGGGTAGGCATACTGCAAAAGTGGAGAAAATAACAAAAAAAATCACTGACATGCATCGATAAGGAAGTTATTTTTATTTATTATTTTTTTTTATTTATAAGGCCTTAAAATAAGCATATCTGGATATCAGTTGCTGCCTGAACTTCTTGGGGGATGAGGAAGTGATGGAGAGGATCCAAAGGTGAATGATCAAGATAGTGTCAGGTTTGAGGAATTCTACTTATAAGGACATATCAAAGATCTGTGAGCTAAAAGTGTTGAGTTTTTCAAAACCAGAAGTTTTTCAAAACTAGATAAGAGGGAAGAGAACAAGAGGTCCTTCTGGAAGTTGTATAACAGTGTGGTTAACAAAGGCACAACAACTATATTTTGCTTGGAGAGAGCAGTGAATGAGTGAAATGGATTACTGGGAGTGGTTGCCAGTGTTTGCAAAGTGAAGGAGCTATTCATACAGCTAACTAGGCTAACAAACCATTCATATCTTGTTGGCTCGGCTGGCTGAATGTTAAATAATTGACTTTTTTTGTTATGTCTGTGATAATTTCACAACAAAAACTCAAAAATGATTCACATTTCTATACCACATGTTTGTTGTAATATATGTATGCCAACAAATCTAAAAAAGCAGGCTATGAGGCAGTTGCCAGTGGATGCCATTCATTAGCCTGTGCAAAGTAGGTTAAGAAGAGTCATAGATGAAACCCATAAATTTTTGTATAAAACAAAAATATATTATATATTCTAATCTTCCACTGGCACTGAGGTCTGTATCTCATGGTGACAATCTTTCAGTAACATAAAATGATGGCAACTAACAACACAAATTTGGATTTAGAATTCCAAGTGGATGGAAATGATTGCATTAGACATATGTCAAAAATTTCAGACTGAACTATTGGTTCCTGGTGAAATCCATTTAAAAAGGAAACACTAGTTTTTATCAGTCATGAGAAAAATCTAATGAATATTTTTGGAAGCGTGATCAATTTTATAACTGCATTGATTTGAAGATTAATGGTGAAATCAAGATGAGAACATTCACAGATATTAATATGATCTTTCCAAACTATGATATTAAGGCAATTTTGATACACAACAGGAATGTTTATCCTTCAGTTGATTTGCAGCATACACTATTTCCACTAAGGAATTCTTTAGAGTGCATTTAGATATATAATACAAGAATGGAACATTGAGAAATTTAACACTAATATCCTGATTATTAAGAATGAAGCTTAAATTTACTAAATACAAGTTTGTTTGATAAGAAAGTGAACCCAAAAATGTTCCCTATTATACAATGAAGACTAGCTTTTCAGACACATACAGTATAATGGAAATACATGAGAAGTATATATATAATATACAAGTGTATAAAATCTGAATAATATAATTGAGTAAACATGGTAGGTATACTTATTTCATATCTGGAATGAAATATTTTTACAAGAGCACAGATAATAAGAATGATGAGGGCTTCTAGCATCATTAAAACTGAACTTCTGCATGTAAAGTGAATAATATTAAAACCAGTTAAGAAATTATTACAATAATAAAAAAGTACATTTTGTAATATCATTCTTTTATGTGATGCTATACAATCACAAGTGGATCCAAATGTATTATAGACATAATTTTGATTAATTTTTCATTAAATTGAAACATTTTAACAGTGATTCATAATAACAAATTTCATCCAGCTGGAGAGAGAGAGAGAGAGAGAGAGAGAGAGAGGGGGGGGGGCGATTATCATAATTTAAATCATTTACCAATAAAACAGCAGTATAACAGGGGAGGGAGGGAGAATTTTTTATCCAGCAGTTTGCACCTGGGACTGGCTTAAAGAAAATAGCAGCATTGCACTGTGCACATATGGACAAATAAGCATTATGCTTAAGAAAGAGAGAGAGACTCATAACTGTCGTCTACATATAATACAGGTTTTAAAATGTTTATAGCTGAATTTTTGAATACCTACCTTTGTTTTGGAGAGCAACTATCATGCCTATAACAAATTTACATTATATTGAAACTATACTGAATGGTGATGCTTTTGTAAAAGTGAGATAAGTGTTCAGAAATTATAGTGCAATTATGACATACCCATTTCTGGCTTATCTATTTCAGACATTTTGTTTTGCGTTTTGTGCCACAAATCTCGACAGAGATCCTAATTTTTTTTTAGTTATTTATCTGATCCACACATCATGAAACAGCCAGCAAGACCAATAGCACATTAGTGCTGTGTGTGGGCAAGAGAAATAGAAGAAAGGAGGAATCTGTTCACATTTTGCTTGAACAGCTGAGGGTTGTAATTTTCAGGGAAGCAGAGTGGAGGAGACTGTTCCAAAGGATGAAGGAGGAGGCAGTGAAGTTGGTTCAGTCAGTTTCAAGAAGTACTGTAAAGGGGTGTTGGTTAGCAGTGGTTCTTGTTTTAATGATTTTGGAGGAGAGTGGAAAAGTAATAGTGGCCAATTCAACAGAACACTGTCCATGAAAGTATCTATAGATGAGGCATAAGGCAGAAACTGAACATCTGTGGGAGAGAGGGACTGAAGTGTTTTTTGAATATAATTGAATATTTTTTGAATGGACTCAATATAATCTAGTTGTATCTAAGAGAGGCCAATTGTGTAGGGCTTAAAAAAAATGACCGACTATCCTTCAACTATTGTAGTTTTTGATGAGAAAATTTTATGGAATATCATATTATGAGTAATATATGCACACATCCACAGTCTACATTCATTACCAAACAAAAGGGGAAAAATTACTTATAATGAATAAGTATAAACGGAGAAATTAGAGATTAATAGCATCACCAAACTGTTACAACTCCCCACACTTTCACCAAATCATTATTTTGTTTTTATTTTTTTTATTTTTTTGCAAATCTACTTTTGAACTATTTACTTCTGAGCATATGTATATATGTGTGTGTGTGTGTCTTTATGGTACATGCATCTGCTTAACAGCAAATGCATGTTTACAATACATATGTATGAGTAACAATCAGGTGTAGAACCCAGTTCTTGATAAATGGGTGAGAAGGGAGAGCAGGAAAATAAAGAATCAAAATTGTTATCAAGATAACAATTTTGATAAACATTCATTACCAATAGAAGCTTTACTAAGCATGTTATGACATCATAAAAAATTAATTTATTTTAGCAAACACAAAGCAACTTTTCCTTGTGCATTATTTATAATGCACAAAATTCAGTATATTGATTCAACAATATATCATGGAATGCAATGAATGGCACACGTGCACACACACACACACACACACACACACACATATAAAGGCAATGATCATATACCATTAGGTAATTTCATAATAGTATTCTTTGCTTAGTAATAATTTATTAGTACTTTTTTTTTGGATATGTACTGAATATAATCTAGTTGTATCTAAAAATGCAATTATAATGGTCCACTGTGCCAATAAAAAAAAAGTACATAATTTTTCCAAGCAATCTTGAACTGAGGATTATTTTAAACAAGCCATTGTCCAAGTACCATATCTACTTCAAAAGAATAATGTTAGAGTTAACAAATCTTTTCTTTAAAACATAGCATCATCACGCTGAATTTCTGACTGTGATCTTTCCACTGCTTTTGTGATTCACTGATTGGTGCTATGCTGTTAACAAATATGACAACTGTGTTCAACAGTTATGATATTTTTATGACATGGCCGGCCATTTTTGGCTTATGTTTTCTCTGGGTAATTTTCTTTTGCCTAACTTTACACAACAAATGATCTGACAGAAATCAAAATGAAGCAACTCAAATTTTTAATAGATTCTAAATACCAAATTTCACGAATTGCCATCCATCTAGCAGATTATTAATATTGATCTGAATTATTTTACCCAAAAAAGATATACCAAATGAAACCAGAATTGAATCATGTATGTGTATATCTTATATGTCAAATTTTATTAAACTCCATTCAGCCATGTGGAGTTGCTGCAATATATAATTTACACATTTTGTCCCCTTGTGCCCAACCTCCATAAATTATCTGCATGAAACACAAAATGGAATCATTTGAAGAATTTGTTGAATGACTCAACAAATTTTTCAAATGATTTAAAACACCAAACGTGAGTAAAATTCATCCAGCCAGAGTCCAAGAATAACTTCAATATAGATGAAGAAAATATTCCTATAAAAGTACATAAACATTTTTTGAAATGTCTGAATTAACAGGCTTTTGGTATCATAAAATTATTATTATCTAAGACTCCAGGGAGGCTATAAATCACCAAAATAGCTGTCATTATTTTCCCTGAAATTTATTCACACTAGATGCACTCACTACCTCTAAAGGCAAACTATTCCACTCACTCACTGAACTGTGAGAGAAAAACCTAGCTCGTACCCATTTCTTAACTGTGAACAAACTTAACTTCCATGGATGACCCCGTGTTCTCTCCCCATGTCCCATTTAATGAAAAATTTCATCAGACGATATCCTATAATACTCATTCAAAAGTTTATAGACCTCTATATCTTTCTCTTGTTAACCAGAGTCGTAATCCACATACTCTCAGTCTGTCTTAAAAATATAAATGACATAATCTAACTTTTCTTTGCACCCTTTCCACAGCTTCTTTATCTCCTTGGAATCCAGGAGACCAAATCTGCACACAATAATCCAGGTGTGGTCTTATCAAAGGCTTATAAAGAGGCAAAATGACCTCATCTTTACAGGTCAAGGTTCACTTCAACATCACAATTATCCTCTCAGTTGTATTTACAACTTTTGCTATATAACCCTGAACTTAAAATTCCTATCCACCAATAAGCCAAGATCCCTTGCCTCCTCAGTTTCTTGTAGCATAGCCCTGCTAATATAATATGCCGCTGGAAATCTAATTATGCCAAAGTACTTAACTTTACACTTACTAACATTAAATTGACAGCCATTTTCGTTTGCCAAAATTTCCAGTCTATTTAAATAATTTTGTAAGTGCTGAATATCAGTAGCATCGCTGATTGCCCTGCCTATCTTTGCATCATCGGCAAACAATTGCACATCTGATGTTAGACCTTGCATGATGTCATTAATGTATAGATTGAACAATAATGGCCTAAGGACTGAACCCTAAGGTACACCACTGGTCATTTTAAATCTGGCAGATTCACACCCACTGTATACCACTTTTTGATATTTGTCTGTCAACTATCCCCTATCCAAGTCAAGAGTTTATATTCCAATCCTATATTCTCCAGTTTATGCAAAAACCTTTCATGTGGTATCCTATCAAATGCCTCAGAAAAATCCAACATTATCATAGTGTATCCAACTTAGCTGTAACATTGTTATAAAATATGAGCAAATTGCTAAAACATGACCTTCCATTAGTAAACTCATGCTGCTCTCTGCATAGTATAGCTTGCTTCTCTACCCATTTCTGTATACGAGTTTTTACCAACTTCTCTAAAATCTTCGCTACCACACCAGAGATACTGATAAGTTGGTCCTTTCTTTTAGTTACACAGTGATCAGCATTCATTTTCGAAATTATGGATTTTACAGCTATGTTATAGCTAACTCTTTTTATTATCCCGACGTTTCGATCGTCATCTGGAGCATACAAATATACAAGACAAGCCGAGTTACATTACAAACCGTAAGCTAGAAAAACAATGAATTGATCACGTTATTCTACTAGCATGACCTCTAGTGAAAAAAAAAAAAAAAAAAATTACATCAAGCTCGATTTAATTTAAGATAACATGAATAAATATTTTTTTTTCTTATAGATAGTTTTCTTTCAGTAACAATGATGTCCTATTTTTAGTATTACAATTGTTATTTTTGATTTAGGATCCTGGATTTACTACAGTCCTGTTTATAGATGTTCTTAGAGAGGAAGGTTCCATGGGGTCGAATATATGCCTTCCATATGTATGGGATTTTTAGACGATCATTGTTCGGATTGGGGTGGTTGATAATGATCTCACAGGCTTCCTTAAATTTGTGTTCATACCATGTTTTGGTGTGATGTAGACAACTAGTGCTTTTCCAGTCAATTCTATGTAAGGTGACTGATAGGTTGGTAGTTAGACATCAGTTTTTGCACCATCCTTGTACAATGAAACTATCATACATTCCTGAGGCTGCCTCAAGTTATACAAACATGTGAAAGGCCTGGCCAATTTGGCTGAACATTTCTTTAGCAAACGGACTGATATTCCATCTGTCCCTATAGACAAATTCTTATCCAGGTTATGCAACAGCTCTTCAACCTTGTTTCATGAACCTCTAACTCTTCATCCAATGTAGCACTATGCACCATGTTACACACACACCTGGTTGATATATCTTAGCAAAGTGAGCACTTATTAATTGAACAATCTCATTAGATTCTGACACTAGAGTACCATCTGCATTCAATAAAGTTATTCTTTCACATTCATTTGCTTGTGGCATAATGACAGAATTCTTTTGGATTGTCTTTAGCTTGCATGGTCAGTTTCTTTTCATACTCCGATTTACCTTTCTGCACATACTGGCCTGAACTTTGTATATTTCATAGCTCCTCTCACTCTTATTCTCACGACATTCTTTCCCATCTTCCTGTGGATCTCTTACTTAATAAGGTTGCACATCCATTTCACTCCCAATCTATTTATTCTTCAAACACTAGGAATACATTCAGATACAGGTCTCATTTAAGCACTTTTTCGAAGATTCCCATGCATTTACATTTTTCCATTCATTAACTGATACCATGGGACCAAAGATAGTATTTCCTAAATTGATCATAATTTCCAGCTTTATAGTTCAGTATGTAACCTGTTCTAATCGAAGCATCAATATAATTAGATACTTTCCAAGAAAGCACAGCATGATCACTGTCACCAAATGGTGACAGTATTCATGCCATCATCATAGCCTTATTCTTGACAGTGACCCTTTCTGACACTATGAGCAAATCCAATACTCTTTGACATTAAGTTCCTTCTTTCACATGCTGCTTGAAAAAGTTGTCTCACAACAATTCAATAAATTACTCTTCTTTCTTATCATGAGACTTCTCTCCTATTCAATGAATGTTTGGAAAATTAAAGTCACCCATAATGATTGCTCGCTTGGTACCCATATGATGATGATGATAATAAGAGCAGGGAAATCACATGGTATATCTAGTAACAGTTTTCACTTTCATTCCTTCATGATCTGAATAATGAACAGCAAATAACATTAACATGCATGCTTCATACTCTATGAGTAAAAACAGTACTTCAGTGTCAAAACTTGAAGTAGTGAAAATAAACTAATTAACCAAACATTATCTCTATAATACATGTGAGCCAAATTTAATCATACTCCAGCTAAAAACACTGCAATCAAGTGTAGTTTTCTAATCATCATCAAATGCATGTAACAAAATTCCAGACCATGCAAGAAAATCTGATATTTTTCTGCTTTGCTTTTAGAGCAAGGAATTATTTTTTTTGGAGATTGCTATTACTGATATTTTGGTAAAAGTTCTTCCCAAGAGTATCTACAGTTGATTTCGTGTCAGTAGTTATGTATCTGTTGTGCGTGAATTTTGTCACCAACAACCCTGGTGCTGGTTGATTTGGTTACAAAAGATGCAAATTAAATCAGACTTTCTGGATCTGAAAGAAATTAAGTTTCTTGTAAATGAGATGTCTATAGGAAGATACCCCAAGCTTTGAACTTTCTTGATTGAAGTACATTTATATTTCCTCATGGTTTGGGAAAAAGATGGAAAATCAGCTAGATTCTTTGCAGCACCTTGTATTATATGCAGCATAATGCAATTCATTGTTTGACTACTAAAAAAAGAGATGAATGCTCCAGAATTAAATTATGCCAAGGATGAAACTGTGTTCCAGTCAGCTTGATCTACTTTTCATCAGGATATTCAAAACATCTTATCCAGCTGCTCAATATAAGAGTGGATTACAAAGAAAAACAACTGCTTCCATTGATGTTATTTTTCCACTTCTAACTTAAGCAACAAGAGGAGATGAACAGATCAAGTCAATAACAGCAAATGTTTAGGTAGGCATCTGAAAGAATTTGCTAATTTCTGTGTAAAAGGGAGATGTTATTGTAGTTAATTTAACTCAAAATTAGTTTTAATGGAAAGAAAACAGCATCAAAGAAATAATTAAAGAGAGGTTAAATAGTTCCAATATTTTACCCCTGTAAAAGAGACATCTTCTAAGATACAATATAAAAATTGTAATAACACAAAAACAATAATGATTATTAGAAACACGTAGGCAAGAGAAGTGATAATAATTTATTACTGCAGTTATTTTGGCCTGAAACTAACAAGAGGTCGCCCGTGCACAAGCAAATTCACAAGGTGAAGCATAATTGGTGGAATGCTATTCCATTTCACAGATATAAGCTACATGCTAAAGTACAACTATGCAACAGGTAGTAAAAAAAATAAAATAACAAATAAATAAAAATAAAAAAAAAATTAGGATTTCTGCTCAATATTTATCAGAATGAGAGCCTTCAAATTTTTCCTGTGGATAGACAGTCATTCTGATTTAAGTTTTATGTGGTGCAACAACATTTCTGCACTCTATGAACAACCATTAAAGTTAAAATGACACTGATATAACAGGCCTAAATCGGACCAGAGGATATTGTGAGCTGTGTTCATGCTGCACCAGTGCTGATTTTCCAGGCTTATATGCAGGGCAGCCATAATTAAAGAGGATGTGTTCACAGCCCTGTAGTGAAAAATGTACTGGATGAAATTCAACCAAACTTGGTGTAAGTACATTCTGGAACATCATCATGCATATCAAGGATTTAGGTCTAGCGTGGTCTGTTCCAGCCTTAGAAGTCATCGTTGAATCTTTTAAGAGGACGTCCTGGTTTTCTTTTTCCTAATGGCTTGTACTTTAAGGTACTCTATTTTCATTCTTTGAATGTGTTCCATCCATTTGTTTATATTTTTTAATTTTTTTCTATTACTGATTCTTGGTTTAATTCTTTTATAATTTCTTTGTTTCTTTTGTGATCAAATAGAGTATACCTTGCAGTTTTTCTCATAAACTTCATTTCTGCTGTTATTAATCTTTGTCTTTTTGTTTTATTGTCCAGATCTCACTTCCATACAATAAGACTGGTAGGGCTAATGTATTATATACTTTTAGTCTGGTTTATTTTTGAACTAGGTTTGGTTTAAATATAGAGTTAATTATACCTGTTATTTTTAAATATTTTGCAATTTTTACATTTATATCTTTTTCATATGTGATCATACATCCTAGGTATTAAATGAATTTACCTGTTCTAAGATCTTGTTATCTATTACTACCTTAGTTATTGATGGATCTTGTCTTTTCAAGGCCATAGTTTTTGATTTTTCTGTTGATATTATCATACTCTAATCTTTGGCTATATCATTTAGATCTAAAATAGCTTTCTGTAAGTTATTTTCAGAATTTGTAATTATTATTTGGTCATCGACAAAGAGGAGAGTGTTTAAGTTTACTGTAGGAGAAAGTTTAATTCCTTGATGTAAATTTTTATTCCATTTCATTAAAGTAGATATTAAAAAGAGTTGCTGAAAGGGGACATCCCTGTCGGACCCCTTGGTTTATCTCTCTCATATATGATAGCTCATGATTTAATCTTATTTGTATTTGATTATTTTCATATATACTTATGATAGCTTTTAGGATATTATTTGGTATTTGTCTTTCTTTTAATATGTTAAATAAAATGCTTCTTTTAACTTTGTCAAATGCTTTTCAGTCAATAAAAGCAATATGTGTTTCTAAAATTCTGGAACATAGGATTTTTTATTTAGAGAAGATTTTTACAGAAGATAAAAAAAAAATAGTACAAAATTTTGCCACCAGGAGCATTGGCATTATAAGTGCATGGTTTGGGATTAATTAAACAGTAATGACTAGAAGAGACACAACAAATCAATTTTTGTGTTTGTATAACTTACAGATGTGGTTCAATACATCCTCCTTTCAAACGTTCTAAGAACTGCATTTTGTGAATGACATTTTCTACAGCTTGAAAGTTATCCATAAGCAATGCTTTAAATATTGAATATTCTTACCATTCACTATGGAAGCTGACAAGGTAGTGAATTTCAGTATAACTAAAAAAAAAAAAAAAACCTTTCTTAATTTTCATATTGCCTTAGCTTCCCTTTTCTGCTGATGACATTCTCATCTGTACATCTGTCATATAAATTCCAAATCTGTCCAATTTTAGAATACTGTTCTCAAATTTAAGGTAGTGAACTAAAAACCTTCCTAGAAATTATTGAAATACTATCACACATTCTTATACAGAAGAGGACAATCCATTTAACAGATGAATGTTCCTTCTCTCAGACCCACTTAATCACATTCTTACAGATTTCATTCTGCCAAACTGACAATCATCATTCTTCCATTTCAGCATCCACACAGTTTTAGATTCAAACTAATTTCACACCCTACTTTTTCTTTCCATTTATTACTGTTGTCTACTAGCCTTCCTTGTGCTGTTTTCTGGGAGTTTCAACTGCCAGCTTTTGAGAAAGAACATATTAATAAGATCCTTCATTCTCCTTGGACATGGCACTTAGGGTACTATAGGTTTTAGAACTACTTATGTGTAGGCTTGATATAAAAACTCACACACACACATGTATATATATGTTAAAAGTATTAAATGACTAAAGACAGAGATTTCAGGTGCTAAAAAACATAAGAATCCCAGTAAGGAACTGGATCTAAACAGTATTAAAAAACTCAGCAAAAACACTGCAGAGGCTAAAGCCTAGATGAGTTTAAAAAGAAGAACAATCTCCAACTGTATTATACAGACCTAAAATGGAATTGACAGAATAATGAAGGGAAGTAGAATTTTATTTTATTTTTTCCCCCAGCCACAAAACATGCTAATTTCCACAAAATTCACTTTTCAAGAACAGTACAATTTTTAAGTTCTACTTTCATCTTACACTTTTAATTTATTGGTAAAAATCATTATACTGGACTATTTTGATTTCAGTATTCTGTTAACTTCGACAGCTCTCACCTGTGAATCTTTAAAATCATTTCTCGGCCTTCTTCATTGCAAACGATAAATACATCTGTAAGAAAAAAAAGATCATAAGGTTCTCTGATTCAAACATGAGTTTAATTCTAAGAACACCACAACTTCTTTAAGGGACACAATGCAAATATTTTCACATTTGGATTTGAGCTTAGTAGGTGCATTTTGGACCACCCTGTATGTTCATTACTCTGGTGAGCCTGTGTAGCTTAGTGGAGGCAAGTCGCCAACTAGAGGAACATTTTTAAGCCTTTTTTCGACCGGTTCCTGAGTTAGTCAATTGGGTTTTTTCTTCGGAAATGGATTTTTTGTCCCGTAAACTCAAGAAAATAGACTGTCAAATCCACACTATTTTCAGCCATTAAAATATTGTGTTAGTGTTAGGGACCACGAGATGGCAGCACTTGTTAGCTGTCTCTTCACTGCATGATGATTAGCTTAGTGACAGCATTGGACCAGCTATCTCTGATTGGCTACCGGTGGGGAATGAACTGCCCACTTAGTCTCCAAATGTTAGATAGGACTAAAATGGCTTTGCCTACTCCCTATACAGGAATAAAAGGTGTTAACTAATTTTAATTATATAAGGGATATGGCATGATATCCCTTATATAATTAACAAACAATTCATGGTTAACACTCAAGGCTTGCATAAGCTGGAGAATACTGATGACAGACTGAAGATCATAGCACGTTGGCACTCCTCCACAAGCTTAATTACTGGTTAGGTGACAACCATATTGATCATTTCATATCACATGAGCTATCACCAGAAGTTTTTTTTTTCCCCTATGTGTTATTGTCTGGTTCCGTATGCATTATTCTCATTTGTTAAGATAATATAATGAATGTATACAACCCCAACAATCCTAATAGAGCCTCCGTAGCTCATTCAGTATAGACAAAGCCCTTGGTCAGAAAGACATTGGTCTGATTCCTGTCCATGAAGTGAGGAGTCTTTATCTGCTCTCTTTTAACATGAGTTAGCCAATTTTATATGGAGGTAGAGGGTTTTTTCACCTGGAAACTCTGGATTTTGGTCCATCATCAGAACAAGCGAAGCAGCCCATGAGTACTAAAACATACCAAGTCCCTCATTAGGAGGGCTCAACCAATCCTAAGCAATGGTGCAGGAAATAGAGGGAACCCCATATGACAACATCTGGTGTTCAGTGGAATCTAACAAGATCAAATACATGGCAGGATGTTGTTACAGACTGTTGAAAAATGATGAAAAAATGCATCACGAAATAGAGACGATGAACTCAAAAATAGTAATCATAATGGGGGACTTGAATTATCCAAACATTGATTGGGTAGCAGTAAAATCTCATGAGAAGAATGAAACTGAATTTATTCAGCTGTTGTGAGACAACTTTCTCAAGCAAAATGTGACAGAGGGTGTTTCAGTTCAAGATGTAACTATTCTGCCTCTGATTGGTGACAGTGATCATGAGGTACTCATTTAGGAAGTGGTTAAGTTTATGAATGTTCCATTCAGGAAAGGTTATGCTGAACTACAAAGCAGGAAATTATGACCAACTGAGTTCAGTGCAATGGTATCGACAGTGCATGGGAAGCATTTAAAAAATACTTAAATGATGCAATATCAGAATGTGTCCCAAGAGTTCAAAGAATAAATAGGGTAGGGGAGTCAAATGGATGTGTGAGCTTATCAAGCAAGAGATTCATAAGAAAAGGATGATGTGGAAGGAATATCGTATGTCTGTCTGTTATGAAAATAATATTATAAGCAGCAGGCCAGAAGAGTCACATCTGTTGTATGGAAAGCAAAGTCTGAGTATGGAAAGAAACTGGCTCTGCAAGCTAACCCCAAAGAATTCCATCAATATGCTGCAAGTAAAAGAAAGAATGAATATGAAAGAATAACTCCGTTGAATACAGTCACAATCAACCTCATTTCTGGCAGTCATTCTCTGCAATGGATTGACTCGATTCTCTTTTAATATGATGTTTTGTGAAATAAACTGAAATATAAATTATGAAAGAACACACATTATTTTTCATTTTTGTCCATACACTGTTAAAATATTCCCATCTGAATATTTCAAATTAATATGCAAAAATATGAATTCATGCAATTATTAAGCTTTTGCAAATGCCTTTCTTCTGTGATTGAACTTATAAGTAACATAGCATCCTATTTAAATTTAATGCAGTACAAATGGTAATATGAAAATCTTAATTATACTTATTGTATATGTTGTTTGATCATGAAGAAATTTTTGCCTTTCTAAGTGTTTACATGCATTTATATTAGCTATAACATGCATTCCTGAAGCCTCATAACTTATGAGGCTTCAGGGATGTCTTTCACCTAAACCATCAAACAGAACAGTTTTTTTTTTTTTTTTTTTTTACACACACCCTACCAGATACTTAAGGATTACTTCAGACCACTCTTCACGACAACATGCTCCGATTTGCATAAACTCCTATTCCAAAATGAACTAGATAACATTTCACAAGTTTTACTGCAAAATGATACCATCCTATAAAAATACTCCACTCCACTCCACACTCACAAAACTTATAGATTAAGATAGAATTATAGGCTAGCTTTTAACAAGCTTCTCATATAAACAGTTTAAAACACAACAACCATTAGTTTCTTTTCTGATCTTCAAAGGATAAAATCCATCCATTACCAGGATAACATAGAATCCTTACAAATGTAAACTCACTATTATGGGCAATGTGAATGGGTAACTAGAAGCTAAAAGAAGAGAACATCAAAATTAAATATTTATGAACTGGTAGTGAAAAAATAATATTTTGCATTCAAGAAACGTTGTAAACCTGTAGTACATTAGTACCATGTACAGAACAATGATTTTTTTTTTAGCATTTTTTAAAATTTTTATTTAGTTCTTTTGTATTTTCATTTATTTATCTTTTGTATAGTCTGTTAACCCTACTCAAGAAATCCAAACATGAAAATTTTTTCAAGCCCCTTCAAACCTCCAACAGAGCGGGATGGTGTCTCACACAAGGCGATGAAATTCATCTACTACCAAAAGAATCACAAACATTCATGGCCACAGCTTGTTGATTGGAGAGTAGGTACATTAACCACCTGGCCAACAAATACTTGACACTCTTCGTGCAATGAGAATACACCAGTTCATGTTGCAAAAATAAACAAATTCAAAAGTGGGAGACTATTCATGTGAAGTGGGCCATCTTGATGGTTAAGTGCATGTGGAATTAGATGCTAAAAAGGGTTGTTTGGTGAAAGGGTGAATGTAATCAGGAAAGCTAGAAGCGTCAGGGTAGTCACACTGATATGTGCATTTATATGAGGTCTAAATTGTGACTGTGATGTGAGTGAGAGAGAGAGCTTGATTGGGAAAATCCAGGAATGGGAGGGCGCTTTTCCAGACAAGAAAAATGACTTGGGAATATGGTTGAGGAATCAACTCTTGCTACTTATTTGAACTGGTCAGATTTTAAGACTTGAATACTTTTAAGGCTGGTGGATTACTATATGCATGTTTATTAATGCACAGGTAATCAGGAATAAAGGTAACGAATTCCTATTATTAATAAGCACAAAAGGAGACAAGGTTATAGCATTAATGAGATGTAGTTGACAGACAATGATATCCTTACAGGAAATAAACATGACAGATACAGTGCATTCAGAAAGGGCAGACAGACAAAAAAAAAAAAAGCAGGAGAGTAAAAATAAAGAGTTGAACAACGCAAAATTTTGTATTTCTGCAGTGGTTAGTAGTATTGCTTGCAAAAAAAAAAAAAAAAAGTATTACATCATCGAACTACGAGGTCTGAAAAGTGACAACAGATTTAAAGCTGTGAGATAGAGGTCAACAGGACAAAATAAATTGCAGGATGCTGCTACAGACTTGGTTCATCTGAAGAGGACAATGAACTGCATATACAGATACAAGGAGGAATACCATTATGGGCAATTTCAACTACTATGGGAGTATAGATGAAGTTAGGAGAAAGCAATATAAGAGGAAGAGAAATAACTACCTTAAGCAGCATGTGAGGGAGGGGGAGAACTTAAGGTGCAAGAATAATGGATCATTTAATTGCACCAGACAATCTCTTAAATGAGGCAATTATTAGCCTCCAACTAATGACAGCTTTGATAAAGAAAGGGAACATGTGGAACTACAAGATAAATGATTATGATATACTGAGAAGACAACTTGAACCAGTGCTGTGGCTTGAGAAACAAAGTAAAGGAATCAGCAGCGCATGGGAAGAGTATCTGAAATCAGATCGCAGTTATATCTGCATGAATTCTCAGGGATGGGGAGAATAAATCACATGGAAATTAAATGGATGAATAACACTTTAAAGCAAGAATTAAAAAAAGAAAATGTTGTAGATCCAAAAAAGCAGGAAGTGATAGCCATAGTGAGGAAGGAGAAAGACTATGAAAGTCATCTCAACAAGCCAAGAAAAATGTAAAAGAATTTTTTTTTTTTGGGGGAGGTATGTGGCATGTAAAAGGAAGAATTCCCATTAAAAAGTAACCTTACTGAATATGGATGGGAGAAAGGTATTGAATCTATTGAAGGAACTTGAAATTATGTGGGTTTGATGATATTCATACCCAGGTGATGAAAGAATATGAAAGAGAATTTGCCAAAACTCCTGATCTGGGTGTTCTTGAGTCTTAGCACGAGTAAGATTCCTGATGAGTGGAAGGAGAACAACCAATTATAGCCCAAGCAGTAAATCTCGGAGTGATCAGTAAGGTACTAGGTAGGCTGATAATTTGCAATAATTTTGCAAAGGTTTGCAAATTTAATGGGCAGGTGCAACATATAAAAAAAATCTTGACATTCTATATTAGAGTGAGAACAGATCTGGATAGAGGAGATGTATTAAGATACTTCTGAATTTTGTCAAGCCATTTCGTATTATAGAAACCGAAATGGATGAGTATGCAAAAGAGAGTTGTGAGATAGATGAGAGAATGGTTGACTAACAGGTATCAGAATGTGATGTATAGATATGCTGAGTCTAAAAGAAGGAGAGTGACCACTGGGACTCAAGGTTCTGTTCTTGAGTCAGTATAGAACCTTGGGTTCTGTACTAAGGGGGGTTCTGTAGTCGAGTAAAAAATCTTAAGCATTAGCTCTAGACAATGTCCACTATAATAATACTAGATATGGTTTAGAGGGTAATAATGCTGAGGTATTTGCTGATAATGCAAAGTAAAATACAGAATCATCTCTGCAGGCTGATTTAAACAGATTGGTTCTATGAGTAAAAAATGAAATGTCAATTCAATGTTGCCAAGGTTTTAGAATAAGAACATTGTAGGCAGGTGTTATATTAAATATGAGTTTGCTGTAAGCGGTCAAGAAAACCAGACGGGGAAGGGGGGGGAATTGCAGATAGAGAGTCGAAGTTTAAGGGCCACAGTGCTAAGTCATCATGTTAACAATACTTATAACACAAAGGAATCTCTTACTTTAGTGGGCTATTGTGCCTCAGATATGGTCACTCATGTTGTGGAGACAAACAAGACAGTTAAAATGATGCAGCAGATTACCAAGATAATATGACTATTGAATTATGCATATGAGAAGACTGAATAAATGTGGTTTTCAGAGTTTATTTCACAGAAATACAGATGAAAGGAGATATAACAGGCTTATAAGTTAGTAAGAGGATCATAAAATATAGCGAGATTTGGCAATTTACATCAGGTGGAATGAGGTCATCCCAGGGAGCTCAGTAAATGAGTATGAAGAATGAGGTTATGGTGTATGAAATACAGTTGTTTGATGTTGTGAGTGCATCTTCAAACACATTCAAGGGGGGGGGAGAGGGTGAAGATAGGTATATAAGTAATGAGTAACAAAGAAGGGGTCCATTCCTCAATGAGTCCTTAAGACTCTTCAGAGGACAATGTATAACAATTTTTCAGTCTCAACATAAATCCTACTTCCTTGGCAAGGAGAACTTATAATCAAACTGAAGGCATGGATATGTGGAGCCGTCTTTTTTCCTGCTCTAAATATTTTTTATGGAAAAATTTTGAAGTGATATCCCAAATAATACCTAGGGATCTGTTTTTACAACAGAAAAAGAAAACTATCAGCCTTTCCTTGACATGTTAGTGATTTATCAACGAAATGGATTCTTATCTTTTTTGAGTCTACAGAAAACTTATCCATTCTAGTACAACCACTAACAATTTCAGCATCACCCTTTCCTAACAATATCATTTTGCTAATATGATCAGAAGTATCTCATTTTCTCTTCACTGAACTTAATCACACCTGTGATAACCAGACTGCCACCTAATAAGCATATGTTACCTACATGGAGGAAATACCAACTAGACTTCTAGGTGGAGGATGATTTTCATTGCCAACAAAACATCACCACCCTGAATACTGAAGATGTGAAGTAGCTATTGTCATGCTTTATCTCCAGAGCAAGTTCTGTAGTTTCTGGTGTACAACCTTTCTTCTCACATAATGCAGTGATGGTCTTGCTGAATGTGCTCTCCACATCATAATTAACTAATTAGGGAGCCAACACTTCTCCCATTTGAGGGTAAAACAATTTATGCATGCTGGTGTCAGTACACAAAGTGTAGGTGAGGGAAGAGGAGGCCCAAACCTGTTGGAAACACTTTAGGAGGCACCCTGATTAGCTGGCAAATAAACCTGCTGCTGTTTCTCTGCCAGAGTGTATTTGGAAGTCTTAGTATAGCAGTTTGCAGAGGACACTGTCAAGGCCATGCCTGAATCAGTCTGGGCATTATATATTTTTTCACTAATCCATCACCATGAAAGTTAGCACGATAAAATGGAATCACTATGGTTAAAATAAAATTGCCTATAAAAACTAGAAAAAATTAAAAAAAAAATCATAAATGCAACCCCTCCCTACAAAAAAACTTCCATCTGTACTTTACCAGCATCTGGGATCTCAAGATTAATATCAATAATATGCACCACCACTTACAGAGAGCCAAATGGATCCATTATTCATCATCTGGAATCCTCTACAACTGAGCCCATCTCAGCATGCTACCTTCTGTAATAAGAGAAGAACATGTTCTTTTGTCAGGAATGATATAATCAGATCTAGAATCCTCTGGAAAAAAATTATCCAAAACATGATATAATCTTCCTTGGAGATTAAGAATCAAACTTTCAATCCATTGCCCTCACTTAACATTCTTGAAATTATGTAGAATCCTCAATAACCAGTTTCTTCACTATCTCAAGACCATCAGTTAATGATCACCAATACAGATACTGCCATTATTGTTCCAAATCAGACCTTCTCATTAACCTTTGGACACAGACAATAGAAAGATCTCGAGAAACTCATGTGGTCATGCTTGATATTTCAAATACAACTAATTGTATCTAGCATCAATGTCTTCTTACCACCCGATCATCTCCTACTATCTGGAGGAGAGATCCCACTTTATCCCTCTTACATATAATATTATAATTTCAGTCAAGATCCTTTTTCTCTCTTTTGGGCCAACTCAACCATCTAGCTTATTCTGGAATAAACAAGTTACATCCATAGTCTCCTTGGTCTCCAAAAAAAATTGGTATTCCTTCTTTTTAAAAACACTTCTCTTCTGCTCATCTCCTAACACTTTTTAAATTCCATTTCTAAGTGACCTTAAAATCTGTTCACACATGTGGGTAGTGCACCCAAAACTTCCCTAAGAATTCCTAACTCTATACAGAAAGGACAATCCACCTAACAGGTAATCTCTCTCTCACAGACTCAGTTTGCTTGTCATTTGCAGTTATAAGTGACTGAGATAAATGAGATACAAGTGATGCTGAATTATGCTTTATACATACATATATATATATGTAGAAAGTTTTTTACCTTGGGTATAATATATGTTAAAGATACCAAGCTATTTTAAACCTGGTTTATACTCCATTTCCCAATAAGCAAACAGACAAATAAGTCAAGTTTGTGCTTGCATGTAATGCAAGTCTAAGTGACCCGTAAAGTAGCACAAGTCTAGGCAACTTGTGGTAAAAGTGGAATAAGCTCTGATCACTATTCTTAATATTTACCCTTAATGCAAAGCCCACCTCCTTGAGGAGATGTATGATGCTATGCATTAAAGGCAAGGAGCCAGGCTTAGAAATACCAAGGTAATACAGAGCTTATAAGTATTTTACCAAAACAAGTTACCAAAAGGTGCTTTGACCTAATTAAATAAAAATCTCAGAATGAGAGATAGATGTAGAAAGTTTTTTACCTTGGGTATAATATATGTTAAAGATACCAAACTATTTTAAACCTGGTTTTTATACCATTTCCCAAATAAGCAAACAGACAAATAAGTCAAGTTTGCGCCTGCAAGTCTAAGTGACCCATAAAGTAGTACAAGTCTAGGCAACTCGTGGTAAAAGTGGAATAAGCTCTGATCACTATTCTTAATATTTACGCTTAATGCAAAACTCATCTCTTTGAGGAGATGTATGATGCTATGCATTAAAGGCAAGTTGCCTAGACTTGTACTACTGTACTACACACACACACACACACACACACACACACACACACACACACACACACACACACACACACACAGGTACTTTCCCAGGCACTGCTCTACCAAATTAGCTGCTACATTTCTCTATCTATCTCTCATCCTGAGATTTTTATTTAATAAGATCAAAGCACCTTTTGGTAACTTGTTTTGGTAAAATACTTATAAGCTCTATATTACTTAATCTTGGTATTTCTAAGCCTGGATCCCACTGATGAGACCTCAATAAAGGTCGAAACCGGTCTGGATGGTGGCCCCTTGCCTTTAATGCATAGCATCATACATCTCCTCAAGAAGAGGAGATGTATGATGCTATATATTAAGAATAGTGATCACAGCTTATTCCACTTTTACCATGAGTTGCCTAGACTTGTACTGCTTTATGGGTCACTTGCATTACTTGCAGACACAAACTTGACTTATTTTTCTGTTTACTTACTTGAGAAATAGAGTAAAATCCAGGTTTAAAATAGTTTGGTATCTTTAACACACGCATGCACGCACACACACACATATATAAATAAAGGTACTTTCCCAGGCACTGCTCTACCAAATTAGCTGCTACATTTCTCTGCTTTCAAGGAGTCACTTATCACTATCTGTACACAGTTCAACTCCAAACATATCAAACCAACTTATCTTTTTCCTTCATTCCGTTTTACTGTTTTACAGCTTTTCAAGAAACTTAAGATGTCTTGTTTTTCCTTAACCACTTTCACACCCACCTAGTATACTATACTATACTGTACTACTACCTACTCAATACTATACTGTTATGGGTTTTGTCTCCTCTCCTGTGTGGAGTTAATTAAAAAAAAAAAACTTGCCCAAAGGACATAATTTTCACCAAGTCTCACAGAATTAAACTGAATGTGCTCTCTCCAGAATTCATATTGCAATAAGGGTGTAGCTATCCATACACACATAGCGCACTAATGTGGGTCTAATAAAAAATCATGGCGCCTTAAATTAACTGTGATGTTCATTCAAAGGTACTCTGTTACAATGCTCATCTTAATGCTTCCAGAATCCTTTGCTTCTCAGAAAGCATACTTGCTAGTGAGACTGGAAGAATGGCTAATATCAGATTATATGAATATAAGAAATACCTCAGGATTGTGTTGCCAACTGCCTGTGGTAAGTTGGCAACACAAGTGCATCTGGAAGGGGAACTGGTTTTTTTTTTTTGGGGGGGGGGGGGGTATTGGGAGAGTGGAGAGAGTTATCAGGAATTCAAGTAGCTAACTGTGTACAATTTGTGTTATGTCATAGTTTATGGCAAAACCTTCCACATCATATCCGGTTTGGTACTGATGTATTGGAAAAGGAAGTCAGTCACTGTTACAGATGTTAAGGTCACCTAGGAAGATAACCTCACTTATTTGGATAGCTGAAGGTGAGCTTTCTGGATAGATAAATTAGTAGAATGTTGCTGAATGGGACAAGGAAACGTTGAGCCCAGAAAATATCAAAAGCGGCGATTGTAAATTAAGCATTATCTAGCAGGCAGTGTTAGATCTCATGATGTCCTTTTTTGTGAAACAAATCCAAAATGTGTAATTTGATACTGATGGTGGACTTTGGTTGATATAACTCAATTATGGTCTCTATCAATAAGACAGGTCTGTTAAGTGATATGTTGGTATTTATGCCACATATCTTGGCAAAGTGGATGTGAAAGTGAATTTTTTTTTTTTGTAGGGGTTCTGGCATGTTTTGTATAATGTGTTATGGTTGGCATTTTTGTTGAAGTAGGTTTCTGAGGGAGATTTGTATCAGTCAAATTGTTTGTTGTATTCTTTTCATTTGATTAAAGTTAAGCGAAAGGATAGAATAAGGACATACAGTGCGAGGTGATAATCTTGGAAAATGACACCCATAGAGAGAATGAACAGTCTCCTTGCCATAATACACCTTGAACAGTGTCTCCCGCTGGAGGAGGAGGGGAAGAATTCATAATAATAATACTCAGGCTATGCAGCAGCAAGGCAACAGACATGAAACAACCCCGGCAAATCCAAATGTGCTTTCATAAAGCCAATAGTAGAAAATACAAATACTCATCTATCCAATGGAAGCCAAACTTTCTGGTCCCTTGCAGAAGGCCAATGGATGCAAATTGTAAATTGTGCTCATCTGTGCTTTCACCTTTCTTGTTCGGGTGGTAAATATGGATTAAGTTGATTTCCTGGGATCACTCTTTTTCTCCAATACAGATTACCAATGCAAATCACCTCCTATCCCACTAGATATTGGGTTCTATAAGCCTCTTGCGGTTTTTCAGCAAAAAAAATATCAGAAGAATACTAAACAACTTAGACACTAATAAGTCTTCTGGTCTTGATGGCAACTCTTCAACTGTATTCAAACATTGTGCTCCAGATGAATTACCTGTTCTTTATCATCTCTATAATGTCGGCCTGGTTGGCCGAGAGGTTAGCATATCTGCTCTCCAGCCAAAAGGCTGTGGGTTCGAATCCTGCCATGGGCATGGATGTTTGTGATTGTCTGTGAAAATACTAGTGGTGGTGGTCGGCAGTAGATGGTGTTGGTGTAAATGATGATGCGGTTGGTGGAGACAGAGAATTGTAGAGTAGGTGCCCTCCCTCGATGAGTCTTCAGACTCCCTGGAGGTGTTGCATAATAATAACAATCTTCTATAGTCAACTGGCACTTATCCCAACACATGGAAGTAAGAATTCACAAAACCTATCCTCCCTCCCACCCTGATAAAAAAAAGTCTGCTATCAAACTATTGGTTACCATTATCTCAATCCTCTCCAAAATCATAAAGTTATCAGAGGTCAACTTCTCCACTACCTAAACGCCCACCGGTATCCCACCAATCTAGATTGATGGCTGACTTCAGACTATCATTCACCACTGATTACATGTCACAGAAAGGCTCAAAGAACATTTGTGTCATGATTTGACATTATTTGCTGTCACAATTGACATTATCAAATGCCCTGGAAATGTCAATCATGACAGCACATTGTTTCCAAGTGTGGCACTGAGGCCTATTAAGTATACTGCTTCCTTCAGTCTATTTGCCATCCTCTAGGTAGTTTTCACTATTCACTCACTTGTGTCATGGTACTCTCTCTTCAACTAATGTAAACACCTCAAAGCTCTATTCTATTTTCTTTCTCTCAATCACTACTAATCTTATCCATATGCTTTGCTGGTGATAGTACGTTCCATTCATCCTATTAATTTAAAAAACCAAGAAGTACTCATACATCCCAAGCTTCAAAATCATCTAGAACCAATGTAAATACCATTCTTCAATAGAGTGAGGATAACTTCTTCACTTGCTCTGCTTGGACTGAGCAAGTGGAGAGGTAGTGCTGGCTGCTAATTCTATACAAATCCCAAATCCGCCTACCCTTATAATATTTCAGATGTTTGGAGTGGTGCACTTAAAACCTCACTAAAAGTTCTCAAAATTGTCGAGAAGAGAGCAATTCAGCTCACAGATAATCCCTCACTGACTCTTCATCCTCTATCTCACAGATGCACTGTTTCAGCTCCGTGCAATTAGCCTAGTGGCTACGAGCTTCGCAACCATATGCCCGGGGGGGGGGGGGGGGAGTGTCCTAGGTTTGATTCCCATTGACGATGAGAAGAGCTTAAGAATTTTTCTCAGCCATAGCCAAGTTAGCGGTCTTGGGTATGGATAGCAGGGTTTTCACCCCATTTTATCTGAGGTTTTCATCCTGCAAACAGGTAAACCGGCCCCCTGAACCCACAGGCTACAGTCATAGGATATCATATTTAATCCCTCATTAGGAGGATTCAACCAGTCCTAAGGGGTGGTTGAGGAACAGGGAGAACCCCACTTGAATTAAAAAAAAAAAAACTGTTTCAGCTCTGTGTTTTCTACAAGTTCTTCCAAGGTCACTGCTCCACTGAACTGGCAACCTTCATTCCCTTTTTGTTGATCCTGTTAAAACAAGAGCAGCAGTTGAACACCTCCTTTTCAGTACAACTGCAAACACACTGAACCAGTTTCTCCTCTTCCTCCTTTATTAATCTATAAATCTATTTTTGCAATTGTATATAATGTTTCTCAACAGCTACATCCCCCAACTCTTCAAGAAAAATGTCAATAGATTTCTTCTTTCTCAATCCTTAATTGCATTACACATCCATGGCACTGAGGTGTTTCTGCTTCCTGCTCATGGGATAAATATAAAAACAGGTTATAAAGGTTGGCCTAATGGTTAGCTTATTAGCTGCTCTCCACAACCATGGGTTTAAATCCCACTGCAGGCACAATGGGATTCAATTTCATGTTAGATAATTAGAAGGGATTCCAAATTATCTAACCCTTAGCCAACCCGTGGTAATAAGATATATGGAATTCGTATAAAAAATGCATTGAGAAAACAGTCAGCTCGAGGTTGAAATGTTTCCCAATACTTGAAAAATAAACAGTGAACATTTAGAAACATTTCAGTAATGTAGAGAATGATATACAAATAAGATGCAATACATTCAAATAGATGATCAAGAATGCTCAAAACTGATCCTTCTAAAAATTATTTACAAATCCAAGGCTTTTTCATATTTAATCAATATAGTAGTCAAAACCTCATTACAAAAATGTATTTCTTATAATCTTAGTAATGATACTAATGGAAGTAATAATAATATAAATAGGGTGTATTATTGTAAAAGAGGCTGTACAATACTTATGATAAAATGAATTCAATTTATTACATATGAATAACATAAAGCAATATCTCTAATACTAACCTGATTCCTTTCCTACACCAATCTGGCTTCCAAAACCACTGATAGAATTGTGTGCTGCCAAAACATGAATAGCCAAATAATCATAACCAGAAAAGGATAGTCTGTAGCCATCATCTAGTTAAAAAATAAAATAAAATAAATAAAACCATAAAAATATCTATCTATCTATCTATCTATCTATGAAGGCTACTGAAAAATATTAAAAAATGGAAAAAACTGTACTGAAAAGATATCACAGATGAAAGATGTGGCAAAAACTGATGATAAAGACATTCTGGATGTCTATAGTAATTACTCTCAAAAATTATTAAATGAAATAGGCAGTGACAGAAGAGTGGTAGGAAATATTCAACAAGAATGCAATTGGGAATACCGATATTATTTAATACTTGAGGTTAAAAGGGGTCACCAGAAACCTGAAATAAGCAAAGGCAGCTGGAAGATGATATTCAATAGAAATGGTCAAAATTTTTTTTCAGCAGCTATGCTCATAATTCAAAAGGCTAGGTCAGAAGGTTGAATTCCATGACTGGAATAGAGCAGGTAAAATTTAATTAAGCAAACATGTTTGATAAGTTAAAAAAAAAATAAAAAATGTGGAAGAAAATGGATTCAGAAGCAAATAGGTGTTATGAGAATAAGCAGCTAAAAATCAGAGGAATATAATGAACATAAGAATAAAAGTTTTGCAGATCTGAATTGCAGAGATTCTTTCAAAACAATTATATGAGATAAATGGAATATTATACAGATCAATACAAAGTTCAATATTTAAGTTGTAAGTCAGCAGTTAGAACTGAAGGCAGTACAGGAAGAGGATATGCATTACCTCCCTTGTTATTCATCACCCATATGAATCACATTATCAAGGAAAGTGCATTAAACCTGATATAAAAATTAAAGATGCTAATTTCAGCTCTTTACAATAAGCAGACGATGTCATGATCAGAACTGATGATACCCAACTATATAAAAAGATAAAAAGCATCAATGGAAAATAAAGAGTAGAGTTAGCAGGAGAACTGAAGAAATACCATATCAACATAAGTGATGTTACTGGAATGAATAAAATAGGAGACATTTCTAAATAACTTGTGATGTTATATTCACGTAATAGGGAAAAAAAAGAAGAAATAGCTATAATATTTAATGATAAACAGAGATGCACTTTTTGAATAGCAGGCTATTCTAAGTAGCATAATGTGGAAAATTTCAAAACGAAGAAATTGATAATTCATCACTTTTTATGCTTAAGGTCATAGAATTTTTCTTATTAAAAAAAAACAGAGGATTTTTTAGTCTATTAGAGCAGCTCTTCCCAAACTGGGGGCATTAAGTTTTGTTGAGGGGGGGCATGAAATAATGAAAACAAATTAAAAATGTTTAAGACTAAGTAGATTTTTTTTAATCTTAAAAGAAATGTATTTAATTTTTATTTCTTTTTTATATTTTAATGGAAAAAATCACACACTGGTGTTGGTTAACAAATTTTGCTTCTTGCGTATTTCGACGATTAATGAATATTAGTAAACCTTTCTTTTAGGCTTACATGGTGATCTGAATGCATTTTTGAAAATAATAGAGATAACTACCGTGTTTGAATAAAAACTTTAGTTTAATATAACTAAAATCTACAATTCGATGTTTCGACCTTTATGTCAAGGTCATCTTCTGGAGCGTACAAATATACACAAGAAACAAGCTATACTACAATCAAACTGGTTCGTTAAAGACGCTGACCAACCGCTACCACAATTGTTGGCCTGACCTCTGGTGGAAAAAAAAAAAATTAAAAATAAAAAATTATACATCAACGCTAGAGTCCTATTATTTGTGTTGTCTACTATATACATATATTAACATCATTCCAGCCAGTTGGAGGGGAATGGTTTCTAATACTAGCGGATTGGCTAGAGTCCTGACTTATGTTGAATCTTTCATATTAGGTAGGCTGAATGTGTGCCATCCAGATCCTTGGAATTTTCATGCCATCTTTGTTATTGATATTTGGGTGGTTTATCAGGATTTCGCAGGATTCCTTAAATTTTCTTTCGTACCAGGTTTTTGTGCGGTGTAAGGAGCAGGTGCTTTTCCAGTTGATTTGGTGTAAGGTGTTAAGTGTGTGGTCTGAGAGGCCTGCTTCACCATAATGGTTATATTTAATGTGTCTAATGTGTTCTTTCTTGCGTATAGGGATTGTCCGTCCTGTTTCACCAATGTACGGTAAGTTACAGGTGCAGCGGATGCAATAGACTCCAGGATGTGCTAATGGGAGGAGAGAATCCTTAGAGGAGCTGAATATGGTTTTAAGTTTAGTGGGTGGTTTAAAGGTGGTATTGAGGTTATAATGTTGTATGATTCTGTTGATTTTTTCTAATAACCCTTTAATGTATGGGATGGCTATGGTTTTCCCTGTAATCTAGATTCGTTTTTGTTGTAGTTTTATAGAGTATTTTATTGACAGTATTTTTGTTATAGCCATTATTTATGAATGTGTCACTAATGATTTTTAGTTCTTGTTTCAGGGGTCAGGCCAACAATTGTGGTAGCGGTTGGTCAGTGTCTTTAACGAATCAGTTTGATTGTAGTATAGCTTGTTTCTTGTGTATATTTGTACGCTCCAGAAGATGACCTTGACATAAAGGTCGAAACGTCGAATTGTAGATTTTAGTTATATTAAACTAAAGTTTTTATTCACACACGGTAGTTGTCTCCATAATTTTCAAAAATGAATATTAGTAAACATATGCTTATTCATATAAGTTTCATTTCAAAAGTATTGATAAGAAACACAAAAAAGATTACAAACCAAAATCTTGAATATAAATGTAATAAATATTATAATAATATATGTCTATATTACGATTTTTTTCCGATGGAGGGGCCGTGAAATATTTTAATTTCTCAAAAGGGGGCCTTGGCATCCATAAGTTTGGGAAGCACTGTATTAGAGGGATAGCTGACACAGTAAAAAAAAAAAGCCAGTTCTTGTTGGGAATTGATACTAGCAGATTAGAAAAAAAAAAAAAAATCCAATGCTTAGCAAACTTTTCTGAGGAGAAAAAAGCAAAGTTAATAACAAGACTAAGTACCTGCTGGATTTCTGTTCAGGACAGTGGCATAGAGATACAACATAAAGATGTGCATATCGTGTGAAGTGACTGGGATCTTCAGTTGTTTGCTGATGATACAAAGCTGGAGGGAATTATATGTAGAATTGCTCATGTTAATTCCCTTCAGGAAGATTTGAATAGACTTTTGACTTGGACAAAATGTTGTATTTTTAATATTAATAGGTGCAAGGTGTTACATTTTGGAGTGCAGAAATATAAGACTGTATTATATTGATGGTGCCATACTGTAGGAAGTGAATGAGATTCAAGATTTGGGAGTGATGGTTGATAGCAGACCGAAGTTGTATCATAGTGCACATTGTAGTGCCACTATGATACAAGAAGTACACTAACAGGTAGGGATAAGAGGTGGTTATGCCACTGTATAAAACACTGGTCAGACCACACTTGTACTATTGTGCTCATATTTGGCCATCTGGTTTTCATTGTGACATGGAAATATCGGAGAGGTCCAGTGAAGAGTGACCGAGACAATATTGGTACTCTGGAATGCTGGCTATGCAGAGGTTGAAGGAATGTGGATTGCAGGGTTTGGTGAATATGAGGAAAAGAGGTGATATGATAGAGATATTTAAGTTAGTGAGGGGATTTCAATGGTTTAATCCAGACTGGATTATAAAAAGAGTGGAAAGTGAGAGGGGAAGAACCAGTGGCCACCCAAGGAAGTTATGTAAGAGCGTGGTGAAGAGGATGTGAGGAGTAGATTTTTCTTAAAATGTAGAATTGTGAGTGAATGAAACACAGTGGAATATGTTGTTACTTCCAGGAGTTTTAAGGATTTTAAGATTCAGTATGATAAATGTGTTGTCAGTTGAATAGACCTCCCACGATGAGTCTGCTGACTACATGGTGGGTGTAATAATAATAACAATAACAAATTCACGTGAAAAACATGACAAAACATGTTTTTTTGTATTCTTTTAATGGTTAGAAAGTAACCTATACTTGACAAGAAATTATATTCTTGTTTTTCTCCTTAATCCAAGGGTGAGCAAACAAATACTACAAATGTTTACATGAATTATCTTCACAACTAAGATATCTGTATATACAGGGGGTATTGCCTTCATATCAAAGTGCCTCAGTATTCAATAACAAACAACACACCTACTTCTGGACATGTATTCTGCCAAGCATTTGGGGAAAGGTTACTAACCAGAGCAGTCTTGATCTTTATTGTGGTCTCATCAACAGACACTAATTGAGTGAAAATAATGAGAACAAAATGAATGCAGATGTCATATTTTCCAGTAGCAAAATGATGCATCATTATTTTTAAAATACTCTGGATGAGATAGTTTGTTATACTCTGAATGAAAGGAAAAGTCAAAATCTTTACCTTCATTCAGATTTAATCAATTCCGGAGCCAGTATTAATATATCAAGAGAAAAATAACCAATTGTAAATTATCAGTTACGTTAATATTTAAGAAAGTTTTACCTAATGTATCATATTGACAATAATTAAGTGTTTTGTGAAGTTTAAACTACATGTAATCTATGTAAGTACTATTACAATGTTGAAGGCAAAGGACAATCCGATTATACAGCAATGGCCTGAAGTCATACACGTGCACCTAATAGAATGCACACACGGGTGTCCTCCGAAGAGCACTCTAGGGAAGAGATTGGTGCTAGGTGCTGAAAGGAGTGATGTGCTGTGAGGACAGGGAGAAATCAGGATGATGTAGGCAAGAAACATAGGGCATGCATTTTAAAAGGCACTGTGGAGCCAGCTGGTGGCTTTTTTCTCATTACCTGTAGTGAAGTGGTCATCAGCGAAGTCCATCGTGAGGTCATCGCAGCAAGATCCATGGGCAGTTCTAGGCTATGGAATGACCTGGCATGGTAAAGTTCCAGATCACACCGGAGAATGAATATCCATGCCCAGCTGATTGATGAGCAAGCGGGGAGCCAGAATTGCTTCCCCCGTTAGCGATGTGTCATCTCCGAATTCAACTGATGTGTAGAAAAGCTGAGTAAATCTAGTGCGTTCCCAACTACGGGTAATGTAGTCTCCTATTTGTTACGTAAGATTGTGTAGGGGACAATAATTAGATATAGGTAAAATATTCAACTCAGGACTGAGCCCTCATTGAAAGAATTTTAGGAGTTATGCTGATGAAACTTAGGAACTCTATACTTTAATTGGAACAATAGTGTGAAGATAATTGTGAATGTATGTGAATTATAGAAAGAATAGCCTTTTATGGTGTCATATATAGATGAGAGTTAGATCTTTGTTAGAATTAATGGTATGAAATTGTGATCTAATATGTTAAAGGAGATTTAGCAATCATAAGTGAAACTACTCACTTCCCAATATTATCAAGATTAATTTTATATCAGTAAAAATTTCTTATAACATGTATTATGTCTATTCAGTGAATTAAATGTTAATTTCTTTTCAAATGAATATGAAGACTTGCCTGATTTCCATTTTACCGAACTGTTCATAAAAGTTTGAACCAAGGTGAGAGGTAAGAATAACAAACATAAAATAGGGGGCCACGACTACGAGATAAATCCTAACAGTGAGATTAATTGAGAATACTCTGCTAAGTGTTTAAGAATTACGAGAGAGTGTGCTGATCTAGACTTTGGTTCCATGAATAAATATTCATCAAGTACATTTTAGGATGGCACAGTATAAATATAAATTTTCACTAAAATTAAAAAGGAACCAGTACCAGAATTGAAACAAAGGAATTGGCGCCAATTAACGACATTTCCTTTGTCTTCATAGCCCACGTGCACATCTTGCAAAATTGCTCATCGGCCTAGATTGATAGTTAAGACATGATTCACTGATGTTAGATTAAGAAATTACTAGAAGGGGGCAAGTCAGAACAGAAGATATATATATGAACACAAATATTAAATTAAAATTGGAAGCCCAGTTTAACAATGGTGTAGTCGACAGGATATGGTTAATAGGATTAAGATACTAAATAAATGAACCAAAGTGAACAGGTTGTAAAATAAATCTGGTAAGATAAACTCTAAGAAACTTTGAAATTTATAATTTTGTTGGGAAAAAGAAAGTTGTAATTGATACATTGAAATGGCTCTAGCATTTAGTATGGAAATGAATAATAGTGAATTTTTTAGGATAGTGAATCCGCAGCAAGTTTTTCCACAAATTTCTGGCGAGGAATCCGGCGACGTATTGGCATTCTTCTCCTACATCGAAGAACTAAGAAAATTGTCAAATTGGTCTGATTTCTAGTTGCTGATTTACTTAGGAATAAATTAATAGGCAAAGCGAAGAACTTCCTATATTTCTCCCCAACACTTAAAGAAACAATACACTACACAAAATTTAAGGAATCGTTAATCTCAGAATTTTCCTGTAAAAAAAGGAAACCCCTCCACACTTTAAAACAGATTTATAATTGTATACAGGGCTATAAAGAAAATGTGATTAACTATTTTAATAGGTCCATAAGAATAACTGCAGAAGAGAGACCACACCTTGAATGGATCACATTCCAACAATTTAGGTCAGGGATACATGAACAATTAAGGGAAGTAATATACAAGAAGAACGTCAATAGTTTAGAGGGATTATGAATTAGCCAAGAAAAAAGAAAGAATACTAGAAGAGATGAATTAATATGCTTCCATGAGACAAATATGATACGCAATTACCACCCATATTCACCCCCAATTGCCTCCCCCCAGATTACTCTTATTCTTATTACTCGTGGTAATAAGAATGCTTGTCAGAAGCTCATCAAGAGTGATCTAGTGCTATTGCAAAGCAGCTGCATCAAGTCCACCCGGAATGACTGACTCTGAGTTGGTGGAGAAGTTTTCTTCCAAAATAGAACCATTCCCCAATAAAACCCTAAAGAGGAGAGCGAATAAAAGGGATTCCTATAGAGAAGGAACAATTGTTGGGGCCTCTAATGTTACCAGCCACAAGCCTGATACACTGAACCACGAATTTTACAGGATGCAAAATGTGGCGGTGGCAGAAGTGAAAGGACGACTACCCTTGTCACTCGTATAGGGTCTAGTTGAAGAGCTCCGTGTGAAATACTGTTAGATACTGGAGCTCATATATCAGCTATCCCCTTATCCCTAGTAAAAAAGTTCACAGGTAACTCCCCAGGTAACACCACCCAACTGCAAAAACCAGTGAAAATCACTGAAATTGCAAAAGTTGAGCTACTGGCAACAAAAAAATTAATTGCCAATTTCTCCATACCCTGCTTCTCAATAAAATTTTCACATGAACTCCTTATCCTTCCTGAGATAGCTGACACCAGTGACCAAGTAATATTGGGTCTTGACTTCCTGGAAAAACACAATTTCATGTGTGATTTTGCCACAGGAACCATCTCCCTATGTGGTGTGAAATATCACCCTATGTTTAAGAAAGGAAATTAGAGGAGAGAATGTGATGAGCTAGAAATAGAATTGATAAGCCCCAGAGAGGAATTAAGTGACAGAAAAGGAGGTTGATACTTGAAGCCACCAGCTCTCCTGGATCCGAACAAGATAAAGTAGAAATCAGGGAGTTCATTCAGAGGATGCTCCAACAATTTCCCCGAGTCTTCACTGAGGACATTAGCTCATTGTAAGGATGGGATAATCTCTACTCCAGAGAACATCACCGCTATATTAAAGGCAAGAATTCCTACATCGGTCAGACAAGTTCGGAGATATTTGGGAATGATAAACTTTTATAGAAAGTTCATTCCCAATTGATCACAATTAATGGAACCAATAGTCAGGCTAACCAAGAAAGGAGAGTTCTTATGGGGGGGGGGGGAATCAACAGCACGCTTACAAATCTCTGAATCTAGCATTAACGAAGTCGCCAGTTCTCACTTATCCCAAACTGGGAAAACCTTTCTACCTTTCAGCAGATGCATCAAACAGCACTATTGCCTCCATGGTTGAACAAGGAGAAGGGGAAGAGTTGAGACCAATCGTCTTCCTCAGTCGAAAGCTTTCTTCATTTGAAAAAAATCATTGTCATAGAAAAAGAAACGCTAGCTATTATACATGCCCTCCAAAAATTTAGATAAAGTTTTTTTTAAGGTCCAACCATAAGCCTCTAACCTTCCTTTCCTCCATGAAGGACAAAAATCAGAGGATCATTCATTGGGCTCTGGAAATGCAGGAATTCCAGTTACATCCCCGGAAAAAACAATGTGGTCGCTGACTACCTTTCCAGAGCCCTGGACAATGGTACAGAAGAAAACACCAGCACAGAAGGAGAAGTGATTAACTCTATTCTCAAAACAGAGAGAGTGGAAGAAAACAAAAAAAAAAAAAAACCCATCTTTAAAATTGGGAAAAATCAGTTATCATTGAGGCACAAAAGCAAGACCCAGTGTGGGGAGGGATATATCAACGAATTTTAGAAGAAAAACAAATCTTAGAGGAGCATTACTTTCTGCATACACTATACTTAAGCAGTGGTCTCTTGATATCAAAACAAAAGAGCTCTGGACAATGGAAGGATAGGATAGTAGTCCCCTCAATCATGATCCCTTGGGTATTGCACACCTTCCATGATGGGGACTTGGCTGGTCACCAAGGTTTCCTTAGGACATGGGCTAGAATAATAAACAGATACGTGCAGAAGGGAATGCGAGGAGACGTCGAGACTTATGTGTCCTTCTGCCAACTATGCTAGAAAAGGTCAAGTGGCAGTGGAAAGGCTCCTCTCCAACTGTTCCCTATTCCCATGCGCCCATTTCAAGCTGTGGCCATGGACATCGCTGGTCCTCTTCCTACCAGCCAAAAGGGAAACAAGTACATCTTAGTCATAATTGACATGTTTTCCAGGTTTCCTGAGGCCAGAGCTATGAAAGACCAGATGGCATTAACTGTGGCTAACAAATTTTTCAAATTAATTATTTCAAGATACGGAACCCCCCCAAACCCTCCTCACAGATCAAGGCTCAAACTTCACAGCTGAAGTCATGCTTCAGTTGTGTAAACTTTTGAAAGTAAAAAAACTGTTCACCACTCCTTATCACCCACAGGAAAATGGGATGTGTAAGAGGATGAACAGAACCCTGAAGCAGACACTATCTAAACTAGCCAACAGCCAAATAGCAAACTGGGATAACTTCCTCTCACACACCCTCTTTGCCTGTAGGACAGCTCTGCATACTACTATAAGAGAGTCTCCTGCAATGATATTATATGGTTTTGAACCATTGTTCCCTAGTGATTTTAGAAACTCAAGAGCAAGCACGGGTTTACCAGATATTGACCAGTATCTAAACAATGTAATCGATGAGAACAGGATTGCATATGATCTGGTGGCAGAAGCTAGCTATAACAGTTCACAGAAGGCCAGAGCATAGGCTAACAAGCTGAGAAAGTACATGGAGTTGTAGCCAGGAAATCTAGTACTTCTGAAACAACAGTCTGGAAATAGGAAGGAAGGGAAACTAGGGAAGTGTACTACTGGGCCATATAAAAAAAACTTCTCTGGTAAATTTTAAAATAATAGAAACAACAGGCAAGAAAAGAACATTAGTCATTCATTCAGCCAAGCCAAGACCTTTCAAGTGTAGGCCAGACCGACTGGTCTGTATGGGAGACTCGATGGATAGGATATGGGAAAAAGGGGGGAATTCCCACCAGGTAAATGATCACGGGAGGGATATCAAAAGAGTGAAGCACTCCAACACTAAACAGAGGAGTAATGCTGGCAATGGAGAAGAACGTCCAAACCCTGATGAAATCCTCAATTAATTACAGACATAGGGCCCATGATAACCCAAGTGAAAGAGTCTCAAATAATGATAAGGGGGAGGGAAGAATGCACAAGCGGTGATATGGCACAGAAATTTGTTCAAACAAGGTACAACCTGAGACCAAGGAGAAAGTACCACCCACCCCCCCCCCCCCCCCGAAATTGCTCAGGAATGACAATACAAAAATAATAATAATAATAATAAAAATTGTTTGTTCACGAAAGGGTTAGCCTTTGTTATACTCTGAATGAAAAGAAAAGTCAACACCTTTACCTTCATTCAGATTTAATATGGTTTATCAATTCCAGAGACAGTATTAATATATCAAGAGAAAAATAACCAATTGTAAATGATCAGTTACGTTAATATTTAAGAAAGTTTTACCTAATGCATCATATTGAAAATAATTAAGTGTTTGGTGAAATTTAAACTGTGTAATCTATGTAAGTGCTATTACAATGTTGAAGGCAAAGGACAATCCGATTATAGAGCAATGGCCTGAAGTCATACACCTGCACCTAATAGAACATGCATGCGGATGTCCTCTGAAGAGCATGCTTGGGGAGAGATTGGCGCTAGGTGCTGAAAGGAGTGACGTGCCATGAGGAAAGGGAGAAATCAGGATGACGTAGGCAAGAAACATAGGACACGCGTTTTAAAAGGTGCTGTGGCAGCAGTTCATGGCTTTTTTCTCGTTCCCTGTACTGGAGTGGTCATTGGCTGAGAAGTCCATCGTGAGGTCATTGCAGCAAGCAGCAGTATCCATGGACAGTTCTAGGCTATGGAATGACCTGACACGGTAAAGTTCCAGATCATGCCGGAGATCGAAGATCCATGCCCAGCCGATTGATGAGCGAGCGGGGAGCCAGAATTGCTTTCCCCATCTGCGATGTGTCATGTCCGAATTCAACTGATGTGTAGAAAAGCCGAGGTAAATCTGGAAATTGAAGGTGCTGTAGGGATATACATGAAGGCCTAGTGCGTCCCCAACTATGGGTAATGTAGTCTCTTATTTGTTATGTAAAATTGTGTAGGGGACAATAATTAGATATAGGTAAAATATTCAACTCAGGACTGAGCCCTCATTGAAAGAACTTTAGGAGTTATGCTGATGAAACTTAGGAACTGTATACTTTAATTGGAACAATAGTGTGAAGATAATTGTGAATGTATGTGAATTATAGAAAGAATAGCCTTTTATGGTGTCATATATAGATGAGAGTTAGATCTTTGTTAGAATTAATGGTATGAAATTGTGATCTAATATGTTAAAGGAGATTTAGCAATCATAAGTGAAACTACTCACTTCCCAATATTATCAAGATTAATTTTATGTCAGTAAAAATTTCTTATAACATGTATTATGTCTATTCAGTGAATTAAATGTTAATTTCTTTTCAAATGAATAGGAAGACTTGCCTGATTTCCATTTTACCGAACTGTTCATAAAAGTTTGAACCAAGGTGAGAGGTAAGAATAACAAACATAAAATAGGGGGCCACGACTACGAGATAAATCCTAACAGTGAGATTAATTGAGAATACTCTGCTAAGTGTTTAAGGATTACGAGAGAGTGTGCTGATCTAGACTTTGGTTCCATGAATAAATATTCATCAAGTACATTTTAAGATGGCACAGTATAAATATAAATTTTCACTAAAATTAAAAAGGAACCAGTACCAGAATTGAAACAAAGGAACTGGTGCCAATTAACGACATTTCCTTTGTCTTCATAGCCCACGTGCACATCTTGTAAATTTGCTCATCGGCCTAGATTGATAGTTAAGACATGACTCACTGATGTTAGATTAAGAAATTACTAAAGAGGGCAAGTCAGAACAGAAGATATATATATGAATACAAATATTAAATTAAAATTGGAAGCCCAGTTTAACAAGTTATAGCAAAGTTTTATGGATTTTTGCTTGTTGTACAAAGAAAATGTAACTTCAGCATTGATTTAGTTCTCAGTAACTAGTCTGGTACACCGATGACACCTTAATAAAGGTCAAAAGCAACCTTGGTAGTGATCTTGCCATCATGTATTGCAATAAATGTCTTAAAGGAGGTGCACTGTGGGATACTGAGGCAATTTACTTAACAAAGAGCCTCTATATTCACGTGCAAATGTCTGTTTACTCCTACTTAAGTTAAGGAGGGAAAAAAATATAATTTTTTGTCAAATATAATTTACTAAGAAAACTCTTACTGATTATGTTATTATTGATAGTGATATCTTCAGATTGGTTCAGGATACAGAAGTATACAGGGATCTGAAATAGACTGTGAACACTACTTAGTTCTGAGCAGAATAAAAATGAGTATCATATTGAAAAGAAATATACGCAGAAAGCTTTTAAAAAAAGAATCAAAACTGAGCAGCATTCAGAGATAAACTGTAAGCTCATATATACAAATATGAGAAAAAATGAGAGTTTGAAAACAAGAATCAAACATTAGAGATGCCATAGCATATGAAGAAAATAATTATTTAGCCAGAGTATTGTTATATTAAAACTTCCTCTCATGGAAATCCGCATGTGCCCTTAAAAAGTACCGAGGACAATAAAAAGTTGTGTAAAATCAGCTAAACAAAAGTAATGGGAAGACTTTAATTTGGATGTCTGAAGTAATTACTTGGAAAGAGGACTATACAAGACAAGCAATGACAGGAAACAGAAATATTCAGGGGAAATGCAACAGTACATATCAATACTAGTAATAAAAAAAGTTATCAAAAACTTCAAAAGCTTACGTTACTGAAGTAGATGATCTCTCACTAGAAATATTAAAATATGGAGGAATAAAAGTTTTATAGTGAGTGGCTATGCGTCACGATGATGAAGCATAGCCATTTCTAGCCCCCCTCCCACCCTCTTCTCAGCAGTATTCATTCTCACCTTCCACAGATGCCCTCTAGTCCTTTCCCCATCCTCCATAAAATGAAAAATTCCATCAGCCAAAATCCTGTATGACCCTTTCAGAAGTTTGCAAGTCTCAATCATATCACCCCCCCTCTTTCTCCTGTTTGCTAATGTCTGTGGTCTACAAATTCTCAAGTGGCTCTGAAAAAAAAAAATAAAAAATAAGAGAAAAACTGTTTAAAAAGCTGCAACTATATGGGGGATGCTACAAGATGTAGCCTACTCAAGAGGTTTGTTAGCAGGTAGAATTAAAGACAGCACAGAAAAATTGTTTCATGTAAACATGATACAAGGGTGCACGTATTCTCCATGTAATCTCCAGTACAACTTTCAGGACTCTAATTAAAAGTGAACAACTGCTGTAACAAATCTGGTGAGAAATCAGCAACAAAAAGACAAAATCTAAGAAAATGGGAAAGAAAATGAAAAAAATAAACTGATTTTTTTCTAATAGTGAAACAAAAGAGTTAAAACATTTTAGCTATTTTAGACATAATTTTTAGTGTAAATTATTATTTTCATTAAGAGAGACCACCAAAGAATCAGAGACTCATCGAGAGAGGTCACATACTACACACACCAGCTATTCACTCTTATTCTTGAATTCATTCACATTGCCTGCGCGCACAACATCTAATGGCAATCCATTCCAATCATGCACCAGCCTGTGACAGAAAAATCTAGCCCTCACCCCCCCCCTTCTCAACAGTATTCATTCTCACCTTCCGCAGATGCCCTCTTGTCCTTTCCTCACCCTCCATAAAATGAAAAATTCCATCAGCCGAAATCCTGTATGACCCTTTCAGAAGTTTGCAAGTCTCAATCATATCACCCCTCTTTCTCCTGTTTGCTAATGTCTGTGGTCTACAAATTCTCAATGTCTTTATAATCAGTATTCCACAATCCTGATATCATTTTTAACCTCCCTTCCCCTTCACTGCACTCTCTCTCCACTGTATCAGAATCACAATGGAGACCAGACCAGACCTGTGCACAATAGTCCAAGTGAGGTCTTGTAAAGAGGCAAAATGACTTCCTTATCTTCACATGTGAAACTTCATTTCAGCAAAGCAATCAACTTTTGAGTTGTATTTGCAATCTTTGCTCCATGGCCCCTGAACTTCAGCTTGCTATCTACTAACACTCCAAGATCCCTGGCCAGATCAGTCTCTTCTAGTATAATCCCACCAATATAATGATGTTGGATATGTAACCATGTTAAAGTGCACGATTTTCCATTTACTGACAGTGAACTGATATCCATTAGTTATTATAGTTATAGATTATTATATCTATACACAGCATTTGGGTATAGATATAATAATCTACCTGCATGCTCTTTTGTATACTCTTGTCTGTGACTGCATGACACAGTTGGACAACCTGCAGATCTTTATTCTTCTCTAGTGCCTTACACATATTTGCACATGTTTGATGGCAAAAATGACTTTTTGTTCATCGAACTGCATGAACAAAAAGTCTAAATCGTTCTTTCCTTGTAATCATTTCCATAATAATGCCCACTCCTGTCATTAGTACAATTATATAACATTGTCGCTCTTACACTCATATTCTCACCATTCCTCCTCATAATTTAGTTTCCATGACTCTATGTTAGGTCTCATTCCAATTATTAGTTTTTCAAGATTCCTGATACCAAATGCATTCAGGTGTAGGCTGTCCCTCTTATACAAATGTAATCTTTCCTCAAACTCACTCCACACATCCATAAACTTGCATCCATTTCTTCTACACAGCTTATGCAAACTGTTTGCCATCATCCTCTTTATTCATTTTTATGACATTGAGGTAATATACTTACTATTTTCACTTTCTCCTCTTCATTCTCACCATTCCAAAAAACCTTTCATGTACTCTCTCATATTGCACTTATCGCTAGTTAAGGAGTTAGTACCTAGTACAATTATGATTTGTTTACTTTTCTTTTCTGTTTTTGAATTGGCTGCATTATATTTTTAATTTTTTTCCCTAGAAAACTCTATTTTTATAACCCTCTCATCAACAGCATGTTTTATGAGAATCATCATCAAATTCCTGCTATGTACCCTCAAGGGGTGTACAGGATATGATAGTACTACATAAAAAATTTACATCATTACTGACTTCCTATCTACAATTTTCCTCCAAATCAGTCTGTTACTTGTCAAGACTCCAACATTATCATATCTCATATTTCTATCTTCTAAGGCACTTTTTACTGTATCAATCCACCTACATCTTGGTCTTCCACTGGGTCTTTTTCCTGCCAATCTGGCAGAGAACACTTGTTTTGCTAATCTTTCCTTGCCCATTCTGTTCAAGTGACCATACCACCTGAGTTAGCTCTGCTAATGAATTCCTGGATGCTGCCAATGCCAAGTTCTTTCCTAATATCCTCATTTTCAATACGATATTACATTGATGCCATCTGTTCATTTCACTAATCTTTCTCAGGACTCTGATATCTGCAGTCTCTAGTCTTTGGTCAAGTGTTTTACTTCAGACCCAATTCTCAGATCCTAGCCATTATTTATAAATGTGTTGCTAATAATCTTTATGAAGAACTTTATTAATAGTATTTTAGTTATAGCTATTATTTATAAATGTGTTGCTAATATCTAAAGATTATCAGCAACACATTTATAAATAATGGCAATAACAAAAATACTATTAATAAAGTTCTCCATAAAACTTCATCAAAAAAGAATATAGATTGCAGTAAAACTATAGCCCTCCATACATTAAAGGGTTATCAGAGTTAAAATTGGTTTGAACACTGTCTTGTATACAGCTAATTTAGTGTTTTGACTAATTTCTCTTATTCCATATACATTTATTCAGTTGATTTCCAACCATACCAGCTTTGTTGATTCTGCTGTCTATTTCCATATTTAATTTACCATCTTCACTAAAAATTGTGCCTAAGTAGCTGAAATGTTTTACTTGTTCTACAGGTTCTCCATTCACAATGCAGTTGATATTTTCATTGTCTTGTTATTGCTGACCTTCATACCATATCTATTACAACAGTTATTTAATTTAGTCAGGGAATCTTGCAGACTTGTAGCAGATTTATTTAGAAGTATAACATCATCTGCATAAAGCAAAGAGCTGAGATTGACATCTCCAATTTTGATATCAGGTTTAATACCACTTTCCTTCATAATGTGATCCATATAGATAATGAATAACAGAGGGAATAATGTACATCCTTGTCTGACACCAGATTTTACATTAAATCATCTTCCTGTATTTCCTTCAATTCTAACTGCTGACTTACAACTCAAAGAAAGACCAAGTATCGACTGATATAATGTCCCATTGACACCATAACTCTGTAGCGTTTTGAATAGCTTTTCTCTTGGCACCTTGTCATATGCCTTTTCCAGATCTACAAAACTTAAATGCAGATCTTTGTTATGTTCCCATGATTTCTCAACTGTTTGTCATAAAGTGAAAATCTGATTATGACAACCTCTATTTGGCCTGAATCCAGCTTGTTCTTCACCAAGTTTTTCTTCCACAATCCTTCTCAACTGTTTCTCAAGTATACTTGCATAAATCTTACCAGGAACACTCAGTAGAGAAATACCTCTGTAATTTCCACATTCAGTTTTATTTCCCTTTTTATATATTGGTACTATGAGAGCTCTACTCCAATCATCCAAATTCGTCCTGTCCAGACCTTCTGAACTATGCAGTGCAGTCACTGTAAGATTTTTATACCTCTATACTTGAGCATTTCTGGTCGAACATCATCTACTCCAGCTGCCTTTCTACATTTCAGGCCTCTGATGGCTTTTATGAGAATCGCCATACCAAATAACATCCTTCTTTTTACTAACAACATTAGTTACCCGATTTTCGTTACTGACTTACCTGATTCTGTGCTTTGTTGTTTCTTATTTTGCTGCTTAATTTCTTTTCCTCCCTATGTTCATTTAAATGTCTCTCGACTTTCTGTAATTTATGTGTCATCTCTCTGATAATCTGCTTTACTTATGCTATTTTAGAGGTTAATTCATTTCGAATAACCTCCTTAGCGGGGCAAGCTTTCCTGTTCTCGATTTTGCTGCTCTTCTTAGCGTTAAGTTTCTGGCATTTTGAGTGTCATTTTAAACTATATTTACTACTGCAATATCTTAATGAAAATATCTTATAAAACACTAAATAGACTAAAAACACAAAACAGAAAAAAATCACCAATTTTACACAAGCTCTAAATTCACCAACCAATCACAATGTATCCTTGAACCAAATTTCATGTTAAGTATGAAGGTAAGATATGTTCATTACTTCAAAATAAATGAATATTTGAAGTAAAGTTTCTTATGAAATAATAAAGAATTAGACCAAACACTACACTTGCATTATATAAGGGTCACTTGTAAAGTTCAGCAAAATTGTATGGCAATTTTTTCAAAATAAAATATTTTATTATATGCGATTATCAGACTTCATAGGAATTATCATGGCAACTAGTATGTATATATTGGCATCACAAAATTACATGCATGTACATAATTTGCATGTAGTATTAGGCTCCTGAAGAACTCTTTCTAAGCCTTTATTTGACTGGTTCCCAAGTTAGTTGATCTCTTGCACAGGCAAGTAGGTTTTTTTTTTTTTTTTTTATGTAGAAGCTCTTGTTTTTCATTGGCTTAAACCACAAACACATATGATGGTTTAATATGATGAGATTTCATGCCCACTGGGGCATGAAATCTCATGAAATCACATTGCCTGATTAAACAAGGCTCTCACTGTTTTTGTCAGGGAACTAGGTCGGCTAAATCCCAAATTTCCAGCCCATCCTCGTTCATTCAGTATCCAGGTAGATACCCAACAAGGTGCGCCACGAGAAGGTGATGATTGGACATTAGGTCAGAAGCCATGGTCTGTTCTCCGCATTCCTTTAAAGGCTATGTGGAGGTCTCCTCTCAGTTATACAGCTTTGACCCTTAAGCACACCTATATAAATAAATAAAATAAATAAAACTGAATGTGAGAATTACGGAGGTATTTTTATAATAAGTGTTCCAGGAAAGATTTATGTAAGCATATTTGAAAAGAGGTTGAGAAAGATCGTGGAAGAGAAACTTGGAGAAAAACAAGCTGGGTTCAGGCTAAATAGAAGATGTCAAGATCAAATTTTCACTTTATGACCAATAGTTGAAAAATTCTGGGAATATGACAAGTATCTGTACTCAAGTTTTGTAGATCTGAAAAAGGCATATGACAAGGTGCCCAGAGAAAAGCTTTTCAAAATACTTCAATTACATGGGGTAAATGGAATATTTAAGTTGTCAGTCTGCAGTTAACCCTCTCATGCATAAGGGCCTCATATGAAGACAGATATATTTTCCCTCATAATAATTACCCATTCATAATTTGGTGCTACTGTATGCATGTAGTCCTCATCTGGGGAGACCAAAGTGTTCTCAGAAACCACAACAGATGGCAGGAGTTTCAGTTACAGGAATACCAATCTCTATGCAGTGCATGGTGAAATCAAGGAGGAAGTGAAAAGCTGCTGTTTTGTCGATTCGAATTTGGTGATTTTATGAGTCTTCTGGAAAGGTTAGTATGGCTTTATATATTGTTATGCCTTGTAGATTAAGTGTAAATATTTAATTTGTTCATGTTTATTACCATATTCATAAAACAAACTTGAAAACAACCTGTCCTCACATGAGTAGAATATGTTTGTAAGGTAATCTATGTGGGTTAGAAAGTTTTTGTACAATATTTTTATAGTTTTATTTATTTTATTTTTGCAAACATGAATGAATAGTAAGTGTGTTAATTGACATTATCTCTTTTACAGATGGATAATCAAAAGCTAGGTCTATCAGGCATAAAAAGGGCCTATTACCACAAGAGACTTACTGAAGAGGAGATTGAAAAACTGTTGGAGGAATCTGAAGATGGTTTGGAGCTGAGTGATTCTGATGATGATCCTATATACCAGCAGCCACAAAATGATCCTACAGAGAGTGACAGTCAAATGAGGACAGTGATGTTCAGTGTCCTTCCCCTGTTGGTCAGACTCATAACGTTCAAAGTCCAGATAGTGTGCAAAATACAGCTGTTGCTGGTCATATGCCATTGCAGAGACAACCAGTGTGGTTTAGTGAGAAAGATAATCACTTTGCTGGCACTGAACCACAGTTTAGAGGAAAACACCAAGTAAATATTCACAGAGAGAGCTCTGTAGATTATTTTTCACAGCTGTTTCCAGATGAATTGATGGATGAAATTGTGAAACAAACTAATCTGTATGCATGCCGATTAGTTTGCATGCACTTAGAATTGTACTTGTCATGACATACATAAAATACCCATGTGTAAACCAGTATTGGTCTTCTGAACATGGACTGTGCATGGATGTTATAGCTGATGCTATGCCAGTGAACAGATCGAAGAACATAAGGCGATATTTGCATTTTGTTGATTAAGACTCAATACCTACCAAAAATAAAGACAAAGCAATACATGTAAGGCCAGCACTGCAAGTTTCATGAAACATTCCATGCTGCTGTCAGCCCAGAAGAATTTCAGAGTGTAGATGAGATGATGATTCCATTCAAGGGAAGTTCACAACTCAAACCCAAATTTTGATCATTCATGTAGTGTTTCAGCAAAATATAAATTGTTTATAATCTGTTTTGTCATACTTGTAATGTCTTTCAATGAAAATAAATTCCTTAGTCTAAGTCATTTCCATAGAAATATGTCTGTAGTCTGTTGGCATTAGTGCATGATGTCCTCAGATGAGGACATCATTTTTTACATATACAGGACACAAATTCAGCAAAATTAATTAATTAATGGTAATACTGTAAGATTAAATGGTACTGTATCATGCCATTATAATTTTTTATAAATGAATATAAAATTTCATGCATGAGAGGAATTAAAATTGAAGGAAATACAGGAAGATGGTTTGATGTAAAATCAGGAGTAAGACAAGGATGCACATTATCTCCACTCTTATTCATCATCTATATGAATCACATTATGAAATAAGGTAGCATTAGGCCTGATATTAGAATTGGAGATATTAAAATTAGCTCTTTGCTTTATGCTCATGATGTACTCCTAAGCACATCTGGTACAAGTCTCCAGAATTCACTAACTAAATTGAATAACAGCAGCTGTAACAAATTAGGCATGAAAATCAGAATAAAAATTAAAAAACTATGAAAATAGGTAGGAGCAAAAACTTCAGCTGCATTCTGAATGGAGATCCTATAGTACAAGTAAAATATTTCAGCTATTTAGGCACAGTTTTTAGTGAAGACGATAGGTTAAATCTAGAAATAGACAACAGAATAAGCATAGCTGGTATGGTGGGTAGCCAGCTGAAAAACCACCAAACCAATAGTATACAAGAGTGTTCCAACCAGTTTTAAGTCATGGATCTGAAAGTTGGGTTAGAAATAAAGCACTTGATCAGACTAGAGACCACAGATATAAGGGTTCTGAGAAAAATTAGGGGAGTGAACAGATAGCATCAATGGCAGAATCATATTAAAAATTATGATATTAGAAAGGAATGTGACATTATTAGCATTCAAGAATGTGTCAGCAGAGCTAATCTAAGGTGGTATGGCCACTTAAATAGAATGGATGATTGGAAAGATTAGTAAAACAGGTGTTTGATGCCAAAATGGCAGGTCTCTCTCCTGCCATCTTGGCATCAAAGAGAAAGACCAAAGTCTAAGTGGATTGATTCAGTCAGAAGTGCCTTAGAAGCATAAAATGTTAGATAACAATAAATGGCATTCTCCCAAGTAATAGACTGATTTGGAGGAAAATTGTTGATTGAAGATTAATAATAATGTAAACTTAATCATCTAATGCTGTCATAGTAACCTGGACACCTCTTAGGAGTATATATCAGAAGATTGATTGTTGATGATGAAGGAGGCCAGAAGATGGTAACAGTTATCAGCCATCTTCTCCTCTCTGAATGCCTATTAAAATCACTTACTCTTGAGCTGGCTTTCTGTGATTGGCCAAGGCTGAAGACTGGCTGTCCATTAGTCTCTGAAAGTTGGTGAGGGATAAAAGACTTGCCTATTCATCATCAAGAGATGCATATGACTTGCCTATTCCTTTGGGGAATTAAAGGCATTAGCAGAAAATATGTAAAATGCAATAACAGTAACTAAAAATATGGAAATTTATATATCAAGATATTTATAAATATGCATATGTATATATGTACTTGTGTATGCATATATGAAAGCTTTCATGGCATGTCATGCCAGCGTGGTTGGCTGAGTGGTTAGTAGCCACTTTCCAATCAACAGGCAGTGAATGCAAATCCCACTGTGGGCATGGATGTGTGTGCGATTGATAGGTATATGAAATTCATCACCCAGTCTTGGACCATTGTTTTAAAGTAACCTGCTTACTTTGAAAGCAGGTTACTTTAAAACAAGCATGAAGTGATTTAAAATTCTGTGTTTGGTCTCTCTCTAGAGACCAAACAAACATTTCTGGATTATGTAAAAAAGAAATAAAAATGCTGTAACATTTGCTGTAAATTAAAAAAAAAAGTTATTTGTTGATGTAATGCTATATTAAAACACAAATAAATTTTTCATATCTTTACATTTCTTGAAGAACAAAAAACATTCCAAAACACAAATGTTTTAAAGTAACCGCTGTAAATGCTTCACGACCTTTGTAACTGTAACATTCCACAATTGTTTCCTTTTGCAACAGCTTATGGGCCAAAGTCTTGATGACAGTAACCCTTTCTCTAAGAGACATCTTTGCATTTCTGTAACATCACTAAGAAAACATGTCGAACACTTTATTTTTAAATTAATAAAATATAAATGAAATGTTTTAAATATGTTCAATGTCCTTGATTCAAGAAAGTGCAATTAACTCTAGGTAACATGCATTTATGTAGGAAGATAGATAGATACGATGTAATACAGTATAGGTAAGTATGTAAATATATTTATGTCTTTGTGGGGGAAATAACTTCAAGAATCAATAAACTGAAAATTTTGAAGTCAATTTTTGACAAAAATCAAAAATAAAAATTTTTGGAAAGTAGAACTATTTAATTAAAATTACAAAATGTGTTAGAAATGTGAAATTTAGCTTGGCTTATGCTAAGAAGCATTTTATTGGTTATGTGTGTAAGCATTATATGCAAATAATGCATTATGAAATTAAGTGTTGCAATCAGCGCTGCATAAAATTTATTCACTCAGAATCAACACCACAAAATACAACTGTTGGGATCCTGGGAGAAGTACTGCTAAATGTTTATTTGCATTTTATGTTAAAATTAGAAAATAAAGGAAAAAGCTGTAGTCAGGTTATAAACAAAGAAAATGATAGGAAAAAAAAGAATAAAGAAAATAGTAGTAACCACACATAATGCACACAAAAACAACATAAAAAACAGAATAATGGGAGACATGACAAAGAAGAGAAGAGTGAAATTATAGAACTTAAAATCCAGAATTAATGTCACTCACCTGAAATCGTCATAATAAACTAAAATGCGTGGTCTATCATTAAATAACTCCAATTACAAAGAGGGAAGGGACACAAGGGATAACAACTAGCCATTCTTTTTTGATTTCAGTAGTACAGACCACACATTTATTTCATTATGAAGATTTCCACTAAGTGACATTAATTTAAGATGACCTAACATTTCAAAATTAATTCTGAATTTCTTTTTATTCTGCACTCTTCTAGTTTTCCCATTTCCCATTATTGTTTGCATTTTTAGTTTTTCATGTTGTTATGTGTGCTTTATGTATGATTCCTGCCAATTCTTTGCATTCTGTTATCAATGTAGGATTTCTCAACCATTTCTTTTGTTTCCTGAGATGGGAGGGGGAGAGATCAGAATTATTTTTTCTCTTCTTGCAGTTTTTACATCAACTGAACCGCATTATGCATCACTTGACCAAGCGGGAAATTGATGTTCTGGAGATTAGTTTGCCATTTGACGTATAATGATGTTATATGTCAAATGGCAAACATCAATGATGTTAACCTACCTATAAAATAATCGAGACCGAGCAGTCTATATTTTCACAGTTTTGTTTCAAAGGACTAAATGCTAAACAGAATAAATTCCTGTTGACCAAGCACCAAATTGATGTTTTTTGGCATTTGGTCAAGTGATGCATAATGCGGTCCAATTATAAGTTAGCCTCTGAATAAAAAAATATTGTATACTTGTTTTGTTTCTAGTGTTCTTGTTCTATGAAATAAGAGTTCAAATAAAAGAAAAATTTGATTCCAGTTGAATATCATGCATTTTGCATGAGAATGGAAGGATATGTTTTCCATGAAGAATCTGAACTTATGAAAAGTATAGATGAAAGAGCTATCCCCCACAGACCAGACATAAAATCCACAGATTTCAATCTACTCTCTAAGTTGAAAGAACTACTCCATGGGGAAATAATTCACTAGTGACAAAGTTTCAGTTATGACCTAAATTATCAAACACATTAATAAAAGGTTTAGTGACAGGACTACAAAACTTACTGAAAGATTACAAGAAGTAATAAGATAAAATGTAGATTACATCAAAGGCATAAAATGTATTTTGTTAAAATGTTTGTTTTAACAACAGGAGTACAGAGTACAGTGGCTCTCATGGACATTTAAAATTATTTTAACTTATGAATTTGAAAGACGGGTAAGAAATTAAACTGCTGATCAAAGACATACGAACAGAGTACTGAGAAAAATTAGGAGAGTGAAAAGATTGCAACAGAATATTAAAAATGAATTTGTCATTGTTAGCATTTAAGAATGTATGAACAGAGCTAATCTAAGCTGGTAGGATCATTTTGGGAGAGGAAAGTTTAGGAAAACAGGTGCTTAATGCCACAATTAAAAAAAAAATAATAAGTGGATTGATGCAGTCAGTGGTGCAATCAGAATATCAAAATGTACAGTATGGTTTGACATCACTGAAAACCTGAGAAATTACGGATTAATTTGGAAGAAAACTGTTGACAGGAAGTTAGCTAATAACATAAAATTGATCCTATAAGATTAAGGGTAGATATCAAGAATTGATGACAGTGAAAAAAATAAAAAGGTTTAAATACAAAATTAAGCTTTCCATTCAGTAATGTTTAAAGAAAACATTATAATAAATTTAGTTTAATCCTTTATCCAAGTATAAGCAAACAAAGTTTGCGCCTGAAGTATCTTCAGGACTAAAGGAATGTTTAAAGAAAACTTACATCTCTTTCCTCTTTCATATGTTACAAGTTTATGTTTTGTAAGCTCTGATAAACGTTTCCAACATCCACACTTCAAATTTGCAATGACACTAATTAGTGAGGCAGGAACCAACTCATGATTTTTCATCCCCATCTCAACCTACAACATAAAAAGATAAACTCTTTCAACAAATAATATAAAGTAAAATTTTAAATCAGCTGCAATGAAATGTGAATAAGGATGGTTTGTAAATGAGAGATCAAAATTAAAATTACTGTACTCAACTATACAACTGCATTTACATAGAATGAAGTGCAAGAATACAATAAAATATGTTCAACTAAAGCATAATAATAATAATAATAATAATAATGAAGAGTAACCTGAAGATTTTTAGAATTTATATTTATATTTCCATTTTCTGTCAATTTTATCTGTTCAGTATGCCAAATTAATGCATTTATTCTTGCAAGCAAATTTGATTCTTTCCTTTCTTTAACAAAATGTCATGATGGGCTGTTAATTTTATCTAATCTGGCTAGTTTGGCTGGCTGGAAGAAAGGAATGTTATCACTTTTATATAAGACCAGCTAACACACTTTCAGGTAGTCCTCCAATGAAGCACTTTCCAATATAGGTTGGAAGACAGGTTTTGTGTAATTCTTTTGGAAAGAAAAAGAAACCACTACCAAAGGTGCTATGGATATGCTGCTGCTACTTCTATTGCATCAGTCTTATGACTGGTAGCTCAGCAGCATTTCCTTCCATTCTTCTCTTCTGTTTGCTTTCTTCTTTATTTTGTAGTATGTTTTTAGTTCAGTGCTTTGTTTTATTTGATCCAAGTATCTTTTCCTTGGTCTTCCTCTTTCTCTTTTTTCCTTTGATTTTGCCTTCTATTATTCTTCTAGTCAGACTTTCATGTCGTAAAATGTGTCCAATCCATCTGGCTCTTCTTGTTATTAATGTCTTTATCAGTATTCTGGGTTCATTTACTTCCTTAAGCATTTCTTCATTAGATTTTTTGTCTGTCCATTTTATCTTTTGCATTTGTCTCCAACACCATATTTCAAATGCCTCCAGTCTTCTAATGTAGTGCTTCCCAAACTTATGGATGCCAAGGCCCCCATTGGAAAAATTAAAATATTTCACGGGCCCCCCCCCATTGAAAAAAAATCTTAATACAGACATATGTTATTATAATATTTATTGTATTTATATTCAATGCAATTTATAATCAAAATTTTGCATTTGTAAGCTTTTTTTTTGCGTGCTTCTCAATACTTTTGAAATGAAACTTATATGGATAAGCATATATTTACTAATATTCATTAATCGCCGAAATATGCATGAAGCAAAATTTGTTAACCAACACCAAATGCGTGATTTTTGTCTATTAAAATATAAAAAAGAACAATAAATAAATAATAATAATTAAATACGTTTCTTTTAAGATTAAAAAAAATCTACTTAGTCTTAAAACATTTTAAATTTGTTTTCATTATTTCACAGCCCCCCCCCCCCCCCCCTCAACAAAACTTACGGCCCTCAAGTGGGGCTGCGGCCCACAGTTTGGGAAGCGCTGTTCTAACGGACAATGAATAAATGAATATGCTACAAAAGATGATTTTTGTTTATTTTACGTGTTCATTTATGTTTATGCTCATATGATTTTTTTTATTGTTCAGAATGAGTGACCACAATTGTCTAATTTAAGATGTAGGAGAAAGAAAAATCATCACCAAATATTCCAAATTATCTGCAAAGTGAAAGACTAGAATACCCTGAAAAATATTATATTATTATTATCAGACCTCCATGGAATCAAGACTCATCACAGGAGATCCAATTGTCACATGCACACAATTTATCATAGTGTCTTAAATACATTCATTGCCTCTGAACTCACCATAACTCTTGGGCATTGCATTCCGATCACATACTAATGCAAAAACTGCTCCTCACTCCCTTGCTCTTTGTTATTACATTTCTTCCTTAACTCAGAGACCAGAAACCATCTCATTCAATCATTTCTGGACCCTTTCCAATATCTCTTTAAGTTTTTGAAAACTGCTTGACCAAATCTGTGTTCAGCAATCCATATGCAGCATGACGAAAGTCTTATACAGTTTATACAATCTGCTGTACTATTCTCAACCTTAGCAATGGCCTAAAATTTCAGTGAACCCTGAAATTTTACCCTTGTCCACAATGACTCCCAGATTTTTGCTTCCCAATTTAAAGTTTATACTGTGTAACATTGAACTGGTAATCTCATTCAGCCAGTGCATTCAAGTCCTCTTGCAAAGCAACACCTCTATTAGAGGACTTGAATGCACTAGTTCTCCCCAACTATCCATCATCTCAAAACAACTGCATATCACCATTCAGATCTCTTCCAATATCATTAACATACAAAAACAGACCTCGGGGCAAACCAATAATGACTTTCCTCTTCTGGGATATCACTCCTTCAAAGACAACTTACTGAACCTATCAGACAATCAATTTCCAATCCAGTGCACTAATCTATTATCTAACCCCTTCTATTCCAATTCATTTACCAGCTTGTCATGTAGCAAACTATCAAAGGCATTTGCAACATGTAAACATACCACTGTGTATTCAATACCCTTATCCAATACTTTGCCATCTTGTTATGAGTAAGTAGGTACATCTTAAAACACAACTGTACTTTAGCAAACCTATGCTGACCATCAAAGAAAATGCCACTGTTGTCAATCGATTTCTGAATCTTGGTCCTAACTTCTCTAACCACAACTCCAGACATACAGATTGGCATGCACGCACACACACACAATATATTTTTTATATATTAATCCAACAAGTGAGAGGATGCAAAACCAATAGCACACTGGTGGTGCTGTGTGTTAGAAACTTATCATAATTTCTAGACTGGTGACTCAAAGATCAACCTTGTTCCAGATTACCACACTTAACTGATAATGGGCAAGTCATCAAAACTGATATGATGAGAAGTATCGTTAAGAGTCTTTGCTGAATTTGCATTACAAGGGAAATGCAACCTTATCACCAATAACTTGGCAAGGTCAAAATGTTCCACATAAACTAATACAAAAAAAAAGAGCTTAGTATTATGATATCTGCAGAGAAATGCTCGCCAATGCTTGGGATGAAAAGCTGATGTGCTTCAACAGATAATCTAAACAAGCAAAATCAATGAAGCACCTCCTTGGATAAAACAGTTCTTGAGTGACAACAGCTCACTCAAGAACACAATCATGATGCGTAATGTAATTTCCAAGGTCAAACCACATGAGCTAGTTCTCCAGAAGAATTTGCTGAAATAAGTGTTCAAAAACCAAAATTCCAAAAATATTTCTATGCCATCTTTGTAACAATAATAGACTATCCTATAAGATGCTTAAGCAAAGAAAATTATTTTATTTTATTATGTGACACCTCCAGGGGTAGTGTGCTAACAGCATCGAATGATTGATCAACTACTAACTGCGTTCAAACTTACTTAACTTTTTGCATGAGCCATTAGTAGCAGAGGTTCTACCAATCGACCAACATTCAATAGTAGTGGAACAAGGATTTCATCAACTACAATATTAAGGAAATTTAATTTCATAATTTCTTTAGGAATGGCAATATTTGTTAATTCATACTAACATGAGCTGCATTAACATTTTCCTAATAAACTAACATTTTGGTTTTTTCGATCACTACTCAACTGAGTTTCCCAATTACGTACTTTATCAAAAAAATGGCATTTGTGTATATATTTGTCAGAGTTTCTAAAAGGGGAGATCATAAAGCAGAATGTCCATTCTCATTCTGTCATTCATTTGTTGTCTCATGGTACCAACCATAATGAACTTTCCTTTCTTTAAATTTTGATTTCCTCATTTCTTCTTGATATCTGTTTCACCACTGAGAAAGACGTCAAGAGAGTTTGGAGAAGAAATCAATTTCTACTTCTGGATCCTCCTCAGTATAACACTGATGTTGCTTGTCTTCTAGGCAATTCACGGTATAACATAGCATCAATTTCTTCAATCATGAAGCTATTCCATCTACTCTTGGCACATAGCATTATAAGAACGCTAAATAGGATTATCCTTATGCTCTCTACACCTCATTTCCTTTGTTAGATTTCTGTAATATCATCTGATCCAAACAGAAAGAGCAAAGAAATTGGAGATATGGCTCTTTCTGTTACTTGTTCTTCAAATGTTGCACTGATAATATCACCCCATGTAATAAATCTGCAATATTGTTGTGCAATAGTCATCGGTAAATGGCTCAGAAAAGGTGAGATTTTGTGTAATAAATGGCGATATTGCTTGCATTTTAGTATAGTTATTGTTTACTTTTCATAACTTAGTGTACCTGTGTGATTGCTGGCTTTGATTTTTTTTAAATTGAATTTTTGATTCATGCTTGGACAAAAACCCAATGGCTGTAAGCACAAGATCTAATCGCTGTACAGTGCAAAGATCAAATAATGTTATATTATTACATGACACCTCCAGGGAGTCCAAAGACTCATCAAGGGAGGACACCTACTCTACAACTCTCCGCCTCCACCACTTAATCCACCAACTTCAGTGATCATCATCTACACCAACACCATCTACCGACCACCATGACTACTAGTATTTTCACAGACAATCACAACTACTAGTATTTTCATAGACAATCACAAACATCCATGCCAATGGCAGGATTCAAACTCACAGCCTTTTGGCTGGAGAGTGGATATGATAAGCACTTGGCCAACCAGGCCAGCCAAAAGTTCCTCTAGTCTCAACATGTATGCATGCTAAAATGTGAAAGATGTGTTTGAGGGGAGAGTGAGTAGTAGATGAGAGAAGGTATGGGTAGATGAGAGAGGATATGATGAGAAGTATTGTTAAGAGTGTTTGCTGAACTTTACTGTATTTGTAGAAAGTGTGATGTTTTGTTAGGCTATGAGTTATCAGCGAACACAAAACAGACTGAAGGAATGAAAGTTAGCATAAATGAAAGAAATGTAAAGGGAATGTTAGTGAGAGAAGAAAGGAGTGAAGAAACGAAAGTAAATGATATGGAAGTGAAAAGAAATATGATTGAGAAAATGGAAATCAAGTGCGGCAAAACGACAGACAGCAAGACTACAAGAGCAACAGAGTGAAACTGCTGGAGTGCAAGATTTGAAGAAAGAGTTGTTCAAATTGAAATAAGGAGTACCAGGAGTGATATTAGACGGTTAGTGGAAAGAAATGAAAAAGTGCAAAACAACAATAGAATGCAAGAAAAAGAAATGACAAATGACTTACGAACATATGGAGATTAGATTGTTAAAGGATTGATTAATGAGAAAGTTTATAAGGTCTGCTATCCTGGATGGGAGAATGAGTAAGATGATTCATGCTCTGGATATGAGTAGGAAACAGGCAAAAGAGTTAGTGGTGGTTGTGGAAACAAATTGTTAAATATATTTATTTATATATTTTATACTTAGTAGAAAGTATTTTTAACTTGGGTATAGTTATGTTAAAGATACCAAGCAATTTTAAACCTGGTTTTACTCCATTTTTCCCAAGTAAGCAAACAGACAAAATGTCAAGTTTGCGCCTGCAATATATGCAAGACTAGCTGATCCCACAGGTAGTGCAAGACCAAGGCAACTCGTGGTAGAAGTGGAGCAAGCTCTGATCACTAATCTTAATATTTACCCTTAATTCCAAAACACATCTCCAAGAAGGGGATGTATGATGTTTTTGCCTTTAATACAGATTTGTATTAAAGGCAAGGGGCCACTACCCAGACCGGTTTCGACCTTTATTGAGGTCTCATCAGTGGGAGCCAGGCTAGAAATACCAAGATTTAGTAATGCAGAGCTTGTAAGTATTTTACCAAAACGAGTTACCATAAGGTGTTATAACCTTATTAAATAAAAATCTCAGGAGGAGATATAGATGTAGAAAGTATTTTTAACTTGGGCATAGTTATGTTAAAGATACCAAGCAATTTGGTAAAATACTTACAAGCTCTGCATTACTAAATCTTGGTATTTCTAGCCTGGCTCCCACGGATGAGACCTCAATAAAGGTCGAAACCGGTCTGGGTAGTGGCCCCTTGCCTTTAATACAAAACATCATACATCCCCTTCTTGGAGATGTGTTTTGGAATTAAGGGTAAATATTAAGATTAGTGATCAGAGCTTGCTCCACTTCTACCACGAGTTGCCTTGGTCTTGCACTACCTGTGGGATCAGCCAGTCTTGCATATATTGCAGGCGCAAACTTGACATTTTGTCTGTTTGCTTACTTGGGAAAAATGGAGTAAAACCAGGTTTAAAATTGCTTGGTATCTTTAACATATTTTATACTTATTTTGTTTACTTGATTAAATCCTTACTTATTCAATTAAAATCCTACCAGCTGCTCTATTGTAATGTTGTTGCTTTCTCTATATTTTACTGCTTTATATCTTCCTATTCTATCTTTCTATCGCTATTTTATTTCTTCAGATATCAGGCCTAATATACTTATATCTAGGATTGTTTCCTCTTTGGAGACTAGCAAATTTATATTATGCTACGCCAGCCAGAATCCTATAGCAGAAAAGGATCCTTGCTCATGGAGACAATACTAGATTCTGAGGCTTTCTTACACAATATCTTACTTTAACACTGCCGTATAGATTCAGATTATTGCAGTCGTGACCTAAATCTATAATTATAAACACTTCCTAATTCCTTCCTGCCAAAATAGGTTCTATTTTTATAAATGGTAGTTTGGAATCGTAATCAGGCATGACTCAGATTTAGATAAATATGACATGTTTATTGGAATATCTAAACAGAATACACAAAAATTCATACACTCAATTACGACTCAATACTAAATGAAACTCGAGTTAAGAGGTTAACATATTCTAAATAAAATCAAAGGTCATAAAGCATGCGAAACACAGTAACTGCATATTGGGATAGATAGCAAATAATATAAACAAACATTCTAATGCTACTCAGTTACTAAAATCCACAATTCTAATCATATTAAATTAATCCTATCACATACAATACTAAAGATCTCTTCTAAACAATTCTTCTTACTCTCAAAGGAGGTTAACTTTCTAATTAGAGACTGTCCACAAAGTTCTTTAGAGTACTGTTCTTAATTTTTACATTCACAAACAATCTTCTCTCTTCTAATGAATTTTATACACAAAATAGAGTGATTTTACCTTATCGAACTTTTTCCGCATCTTTCAGCACCATGTACATCTGGTTACTTCTTGTCTATTGGCTATCCATACGGCAACGTAGGGATTACACTATCTTCATTATTTCTGCCGAAAACGGACTCAATCTCTGCATTTTGGGAACATTTCGATGGAACTTTTCAGCGACAGCTTGATTCTGCTAGAACTGGAAATTTTACCTTCCGCTCTGCGTAGAATCCTACTCCAATCTCAAGAAAGCCTGCTGTCCGACATCCTATCTTAGCACAGATGCTTCATTCCCCCCCTCTTTACACGAACTACCGCTAACTTCCGAGCCACCCAACAGGAAAACGATACAACCAGTGAGATCCGATACGGTGCTCGTCCCTTTTTATTCTTCATTAGAGCACCCTCTTTTTCCTCAGTCCCCTTTGCACACGACCCATATCTTTTCACCCCCATGGGTTCACCCTTGCTTTTTCCTGACGCTGTTATGCTCTTGTATTCCCAGAATTCGAATCAATATACGTTCTGCTTAAGCTACTGCCGCCAGCGTTGATCACAATAGATTAAATATATGGTACATGAAATAAAAATGGCAATTTTATACATAAAGTGAAGAAGTTTCACTTTCGTTTTCAGCTGATGCACAGGTATTTCTCTTTGTTAGTAAGTTGAATATGTTAGATTCTGAATGAATGATTTCTTTGCAAGATTCCTTCATTCAGGATCTAACAAAGGTCCCCCCCCCTCTTTTTTATAAAAAACTACCACTTATAAAAGGGGGGGGGTGATGCTGATCATAACAGGGAAATTATGTCCACATAAGGTAAGCATGAAAGAGGGAAATAGTGGCAATGGTTTTGAGGTGGAGGTTGATAGGAAGAGATATTTAGCTGGATGCTGCTACAGCCCAGAGAATGTAGAGGAAGGTGATGAAGAAATATATAAGCAACTTGGATTAGTGAACAAGGGAAGGGTGATTATTATGGGTTATTTTAATTATGGCAGTATAGATTGGAATGAAGCAATAGCATCTGGGAATAAGGAAAATGAATTTCTTGAGTCCTTGAGAGATCTCTCTTCGGTAGTATGTAAAGGAGGCATGTGAGGATTGGGAGCTATAGATCTGATCATTTCAGAGGATGTAACTGTGAGTGGAGGGTTTCACACCTCCCATTATGGTGGGAGTGATCACCTGGGCTGTGGCTAGCAATACGAAGACTTCTGTGAATAAAGAATATACGTGGATGCAAAAAGCTGGTGATTATGACAAGCTTACAAAACAGCTTGGAGCTATAGCATTGAATGAGGAGTTGAGTGGAATAAAATAAATGCTGTTTGGGAAATGACAAAGACATACTTAACAGCATCGATGTGTGAATGTATTCCAAAGTTTAAAAGGCTGAATAAGGTAAGTGTAAAATGGCCAAATGAGGGTATTAAGCATGAAATCTGGAAGAAGAAGGCGGCACTTTGGAGGCATCACAAGATTAATAATAATAATAATCAGTTGCACGAAGAGTATACAGAGAAGATCAGGAAAGTGACTCAGTTGGTAAGGACAGCAAAAGTGCAGTATCAGCAGAAATTAGCAAATCAGGCCAAGAAAAATCCTTGGAAGTTTTTTTGATATATGGCAAATAAAAAGAAAAATTATGGTAACATGATGTTAATGGACAAAAGTGAGAAATCAGTAACTGCTGTTAGGCATAGATGAGGTGAGCAGTTTATCATTCTCAGTGTAAAATCAGAAGCTCAAGTGTAGAAAATAAAATGAGAAAAGACTTAATGGTGAGCAAGCAGAGGGTATATGAGGAGTTAAGTAAGCTAGATGTAAATAAGGCAATAAGATGGTAACATATCACCATATCCCAGAAGAGGGGAAAATCATTAGTGGTGTGCTACAAGGTTCTGTTTTGGGACTGCTGTTATTTAATTTGCATATTAATGATATTGGGAGGTTTAACTGATATACTACTGTTGTGGTCTTACAAGAGGACTTGAATAGATTATATGAATGGGCAATAGCATGGAACTATCATTTCAATGTTGCAAAGTATAAGGTTCTTAAATTTGGTAGGCAACAATGGGATGCAAGTATACCCTTGGTGGGGAAATTTTGGAGGAAGTTGAGGAGACAAGAGACCTTGGAGTAGTGGCAGACAAGGATCTAAAGTTCAGAGGTCACAGTGCACAAGTTGTGAAGTCATCACATCAGATAATGGTGATGATGAAGAGGACCTTAACATTCAGAAATAAAGATGTTCTGATTCCAATGTATAAGGTCTCGATCAGGCCTGGTATGGATTATTGTGTACACATTTGGGACCCTGGTTTTCATGGTAATGAGGATATATTGAAAAGGGTCCAGAAAAGACTAAGGAGGTAACTGGTCTTTGGGATATGAAGACAAATTGAGAAAATGCAGTTTGCAAAGCCTTGTGAATGAGAAGAAGAGAGGGAATGTGATTGAGAAATTTAAGTTGGTAAAGGTTTTTATTGGGTTAATGCAGAAGTATTTTTCATATAATGGGGGAAGGAGGTAGAACAAGGGCCCATTCCTGGAAGCTGTATAAGGTGGGTATGAGTAAGAGGCATAAGGAGCACATTCATGTATGGAGAGTGGTTGGCGAGTGAAATGAATTGCCTGACATGGTGAATGCAGATACATTGGATGAGTTTCAAGCACTGTTTGATGGGCTTTGCATATAACAGTGTGTGCCTCCCATGATAAGTCTTGACTCCATGGAGGTCTGGTGTTAATAATAATGCCATTCGATATCCTATTTAATTTTTTTATCAGAAAGAGTTCAGAAGAATCTCATTCAAACTGGAGAGAAAGTTTTTTTTGGTCTTGATATTTTTTTGATTACTCTGAAGATCTCTGCTCCAAATCTATATTAACTTTTAATTCTCTTCTGTTCTGCTAGTATTTATCATCTGGCTTGAATTCTGAGATTCCAACATTCAACCCATTCTTAAGAAACGTTGACAAATCTTTACCATCAAATTAGCATCTGATTTTAGTTCCTTCATATTTTTTTTCTAAATTAATAAGATTAATCATTAAAAGTCAATTTCTATACTACTTAGAGCAAGCTGGGAAAGAAATAGCAGCACAGATTAGCAAAATGATGAGCATCTTCAGTGCTGGTCATTTCACTAATCACACTAATCATTCTCTGAGGATGGTTCTCAACCTACTCTCAACAGCTGACTTTCACTAGCCTTAAAAAAAAATAATGTGGGTAAGATGAGGATACAAAATATCAAACTTCACTGAAACACCCTGTGCTAATGGTGCTTTCACTTTCTTCATGGTTCATAGACTAGTTGTTAACAGTCGGTTTAGAGAATTAATACTTTCATGTTCTGCAACTGACTTACCAAACTTAATGTTAGGACAATGAAGGTTGTCAAATATAATGTTATGTTCTGAAACTAAAATTCTTGATTTTAGTTTCAGAACATAGTTCAGGGTACATGTTCTGAGTTATACATGTATGAGTTATACAAGTCATTTGGTATTAGTTCACAAAAGCTACTTACTTCCAATAGCCATGACCAAAGTCACATGACATATCTCGTATCATGTGCTTTTGCATTGCCAGAGAAGCGATATTATTTTTCATTTATTTCTGTGACTCAACTATCACTGAAAGGTTGTAAACCAACATTACATCACTACCAAGGGTGAGCTAAATATTTTCCCCCTATTTTTTATTCATTTCACTTTGTTTTTCTTTTTTAAATAATCTGGAAAACTTGTTTCAGAGATCAAATGAAACCTTCTCAAGCCATTTCAGTAAGCCGGCTGTCATCTCGCACCAGCCAATGAAATTCATCTCCCACTTAAAGAAAATCACAAACAACAATGACCATAGAAAGATTTTGACCTGCACACTGTTGGTTGAAGGATATGCTATCTATTTGGCTATCTACGCTGGCAAATGATTGTATGTCATACTTATGTGTTTGTTTTTTACATGCTAGTCATGGTTCTTTGTGAACTATGAGCACGATGGTGTTATTGGTTGTCTCCGCCCCTTATTTTGTGATTCTTGTACTAGTTTATGGTAGCAGTGTGTGTGTTTTAGTATCCAAAGAGGTGATATATTGATATAAATGACTTTTGTATGGGTATTTTCCTGTACAATGTGGTGTTATGTTGATTTCAATGACTTAAATGTCAGAGCTCAGGTTACTATTGAAGATAACAAGTAGAGATGTTTGGTGGTATATTGTTGGTTCTTGATACCCACCTTTCTGATAGTGACTTCAGGATTGCTGTTGGTGTTTCTGTGTCTGAAATGATGATGTTGATTTATTTGAATTTTAAAGATCAGATTAGCTTTCAAGGGAGGCAATGTGTTTGGTAGTGTATTATATATTCTTAGTAAAAGGTGTTTCTTTTCTTCTTTTTTCCCCAGATATGTTGTGTTATTTTGATATGTTTGGTTTCTTATGTTATATTCATCTTGTAATTTCTTAATTTTATTTTTCTGTTGCACTTTGCAGTGAAAAATTATGTGCAAATAATAGTTCAAAAATAATAACAGTTTTGATTCTACATATTATTTTTTCTTGCTGTCATTACTATTACCATTCAATGTTCATTCCATTTCTTCACTTGATGATTCTTATTTTCATCCTCTTCATGTTATTTGATGTAAATGGAAATGTGTATTTCTTCACTTTTTGAATGTTTCCACTCTAGATTCTCTTCACATTTTACATTTCTCACCACAAAACAAATATTTTGAATTGTTGGGTTAGCTTTTTTCACATCAGTTCTTGTTTCTGTGGTGTTTCGGCTAACATTTATGTTATTTGTCTATTTTATTATTTATTTATTTTTGAAGATTGATACTGTTTTCTTATCTCCATAATGCATTGTCAGCTGATTGGAATCACTTTAGTGATGTCAGTCATGTGATACATATATCATGGGAGTTTCTTCATTTCTCTGTTACTGAAGAGAAGCAGATGTGATAAATATGCACCAAAAATACTGTTATACGAGGGCAAAAGGTTGTTGACATTTTACATGAAGTATGCTTTTAAAGTATTTGAATCCAATAAATACAAAATACACTGAGAAAAACTATCACTGTCATCAAATTCCTGATATATACCCTGAAGGGGTGTACAGGATATGATAGCACTACATGAAAAATTTATATCATTACTGACTTCCTATCTACAATTTTCCTCCAAATCAGTCTGTTACTCGTCAAGACTCCAACATTATCAGATCTCATATTTCTGCCTTCTAAGGCATTTTTTACTGTATCCATCCACCTTTATCTTGGTCTTCCCCTGGGTCTTTTTTCCTACCAACCTGGAAGAGAACACTTGTTTTGCTAATCTTTCCTCTCCCATTCTGTTTAAGTGACCATACCACCTGAGATTAGCTCTGCTAATGCATTCCTGGATGATGACAATGTCAAGTTCTTTCATAATATCCTTGTTTTTAATAGGATATTGCCATTGATGCCATCTATTCATGTCCCTAATCTTTCTCAGGACTCTCATATCTGCAGTCTCTAGTCTTTGGTCAAGTTTTTATTTCTAACCCAGCTATCAGATCCATAAATTTAAATTGGTTTGAACACACAGCTAATTTAGTGTTTTGACTAATTTCTCTCTTATTCTATATAAATGTATTCAACTGACTTTTTACCATACCAGCTTTATTGATTCTGTTGTCTATTTCTATATTTAAATTACCATTTTCACTAAAAATTGTACCTAAGTAGATGAAATGTTTTACTTGTTCTATAGGTTCTCCATTCACAATATACCTTCATACCAAATCTGTTACAATAGTTATTCAATTTAGTCAGTCCAGACTTGTACCGGATTTATTTAGAAGTATAACATCATCCGCATAAAGCAAAGTGCTGAGATTAAGATCTCCAATTTTGATATTAGGTTTAATACCACTTTCCTTCATAATGTGATCCATATAGATAATGAATAACAGAGGGGATAATGTACATTCTTGTCTGACACCAAATTTAACACTAAACCACCTTCCTGTACTTCCTTCAATTCTAACTGCTGACTTACAACTCAAAGACGAACTATTGCTTGATATAATGCCGCATTGATACTATATAACTGTAGCATTTTGAACAGCTTCTATCTTGGCACCTTGTCATATGCCTTTTTCAGATCTATAAACTTAAATACAGACCTTTGTTATATTCCAATGATTTCTCATCTATCTGTCATAAAGTGAAAATCTGATCTTGACAGCCTCTCCTGAATTCAGCTTGTTTTTCCATCAAGCTTCTCTTCCATAATCCTTCTCAACTGTTTCTAAACTATACTTGCATAATAATAATAATAATAATAATAATAATAATAATATCTTACCAGGAACACTCATGAAATACCTCTGTAATTCTCACATTCAGTTTTTTTCCCCTTTTTATATATGGGTACTATCAGAGCTCTAGTCCAATCATCTGGAATTCGTCTCTCTGTCCAGGCCTTCTGAACTATGCAGTGCAGCCATTATAAGACTTTTATACCTCCATACTTCAGCATTTCTGGTCAAATATCATCTACTCCTGCTGCCTTTCCATATTTCAGGCTTTTGATGGTTTTTTCTACTTCAAGTATGGATATGTATTCCTGACTGCATGCCTTGTCAGCATTTTTTACCACTGTGCTGTCATTACTGCTTGTTTCATTCAGCAATTTTTCGAGGTAATTACTCCATACTTCAAGGATATCTTTTTCTCCTGTTTTCATGTCACCTTTATCATCTCTAATTCCTTTTATAGCACTCTTTCTTCCATTTCTGAGCTTCTCAACAACCTCCAGAATATCTTGCCACCTTCTTGATATTTATTTTCTATATTCTTACCAAAGTCCTCCCATGACTTTTGTTTAGCTTTCTTGCATTTGTCTCTATATTCTCTAAGAGCACAAGCTGACTTATTTACCAGGAACTTTTGATATGCTTTCTTCTTTTCCTTTCACTGCCTCTAACTTCCTGTGTCCACAATGTCCATGGTGGACACAGGAAGTTAAAGAGGAGTTCTTGTAGACAACCTCACCACATGTCTCTCTGGCTTAATCAATCAGTGCTTTCTTCAGGGCATGCCACTGAATCTCCAAGGTTTGGTTCCTGTTCTCAAACTCTTTCATTTTTTCTTCAATAATCTTTGTGTATTTTAGTCTGCAGTTCGCATCTGAGAGCAGCTCAACTTTTATTTGCTTTAAAACTTTCTTACATGTTCTTCTTTTCAATATGAAATTCAATTTTATCCTGCTCAAGACTAAATGGTGATCACTTCCAATTTCAAATCCTCTATACACTTTGGTATCCTGCAACAGGGAGAAAACATCACTATCAACAATAACATAGTCAATGAGACTTTTCTTATTCCCTGCCTCTTCTCTCCATGTGAATTTGTGCACATTTTTATGTTGGAACATTGTGTTAGTAATAACCAGTTCATATCCTGAGCAAAAATCCAACAGGTATTTGCGATTATTATTGTTATTAGCTTTGCTGTTTTCCAAAATTTTTTTCTATGTCTGACAATCATTTCTTACTCTGCTATTTAGATCCCCAACAAGGACCATCATTTCCTTTTTCATTGTGTCAGTTGCTTTCTCTAAAGCCTAAAAAAATTCCTCCACTTTTACCTTATCATACTTGAGACTGCCTGTCATTTATTTGTATTTATTGTTGAATACTATTGCTGCTGCTCCTTTTCCTTGATTGTCATTACCTGAATATAACATTTTGTATTCATTGCTTAGAAAGATCTCACCAGTTTTTGCCTTTTTTGTTTCAGTCACTCCTATTATGTCGATCTGGTATTTATCCAATTCCTCAGCTAGCTCCATTTCTTTGACATTCAGGCTTATTATGTTGATAGTACCGATCTTGAATTCTGGCAATGTCAAGTTTTGATGAATTTTAGGATTGAGGAAAAACTAAAGTTTGTAAAAAAAAAAATTATCATACATCATCAAATCAGTTAAATAATAATGTTTAAAACTGAAAGCTGAATTAATAAAATGCTTAATTTAAAATGCGATTATTTAAACTGATTTGACTTTGCATGCTAATCGTTTACCTTGCAGTTACGTTCTGCACAGAGGATGCCACTGTTTTACACTAGAGAAAAACTTCAATTTTTGCTCAACATTTTTTTAACGCATTAATACCTTTACTGTAATGACTTTACAGGCAGGGCTGGATTAACCACTAAGCAAAATAAGCATGTGCTTAGGGCATCATGGAAAGGGGACACCACAGAATTTCTGCTTTAGTTAGATGACGAATTTAATTTAAATTAACTTTTAATTAGTTTTTCATTGTTTTTATCTTTTCTTACTGTTACCTACTTTGTTTCAATAAATAATGATGTGTAGAAGGTCTAATAAAACTCTAACCATGTGCATGACGGTTCGTTTACACCGTATTATAGCTCACGACACTTTCTGGCACTACCATTGCGTCAAATGAGGTAATTTTTTATAATTAACTTAATCATTTTATTTTTTTATTATCCTGTCCGTTTTAATAAATTATGTCTTATAAAAGGCTCCAGAAGCAAATATAAAACAAATCACATGGTTGTCTCAGAAACGCATCTCTGGTAAAAATCCTAGCTGTCGCAGAAGTGCGACTCCGGTAAAATAAGAGTTAATTAAAGCACAAAAGCACAAGATTCTGCTGTAAGCCAAAAATTAAATTGTTCATATGATTTTGCCTGTGATATGTGTAACTGTATAGATATAGAAAACCTCGATAGAAAACACAGAAGCAAAGAAATGCATGAAAAGATCAGAGAAATGACAAGGAGACAAATACAGCAAACCATGCAAGTGTCATTAAAGACTCAAGAGACCATATTCTAATGGATAAAAAAGAAATCATGGAAAGGTGGATTGAATACATAAGGAAATTATATGAACAACAAAGAAATGATATTCCTGAACAGACTGATTTAGAAGGACCATCCATTTTACTCTGTGAAGTTGAAAATGCCGTCAGAAAAACTACCACATAAAGCTGCAGGAATAGATAACATCTTGGCAGAATGGTTGAGGGCTCTCGATGAAGGAGGACTGAAATGTCTAACAAAATTATGCAATAAAATATACGAGACTGGATTTCTACCCAAAGATATTAATCACTCAATTTTCTTTCCAATTCCCAAAAAAACAAAAGCTACAAGATGTGAAGAGTTAAGGACAATCAGCCTCATCAGTCAAGTATCGAAAGTCCTCCTATACGTTATTCTTGAAAGAAATAAAAGAAAAATAAACATAGAAATAAATGACACACAAAGTGGCTTCAAGGAAAATGTAGGTACAAGAGAAGGTATTTTCAATGTCAGAACCATCATAGAAAGATATCTAGAAAAACAAAAAGATGTGTACCTCTGCTTCATAGATTACAAAAAGGCATTCATTCGACAATGTTCAACATGAACGATTAATTGAAATCCTTTCAAAAATAGGCAGGGATGGAAAAGACATTAGGCTATTAACTAATCTTTACTGGGAACAGACTGCATCTTTGAGAATAAATAGAGAGACCTCAGAAGAATTCCCAGTTCAGAAAGGTGTGAGACAAGGCTGTATCTTTTCTCCAATTCTCTTTAACTTATACACAGAAGAAATATTTAATAAAATTAGTAACCTCAAAAGGATCACTGTAGGGGGCAGAAATATTAATAACCTAAGATATGCAGATGACACGGTTCTTCTAGCTGAAAACAAATGTGACCTCAAAACTTATAGATGAAACCCTCAAGTATAGCGAACAGTATGGCCTCAGTTTCAACTTTAAAGAGACAAAAATCATGATAGTTTCAAGAGAAAAGAAAATACCAAAAATATGCATCGATATAAAAGGAAATAAATTAGAACAGGTGCAAAAATATATATACCTCGGACACTTGATCACAGAGAATGGCAGGACAGAAGATGAAATTAGAAAAAGGATTGAAATCGCAAGGTCAACCTTCAACAGTATGAAAAATCTACTAACATCTAGAGAATTAAATCCGAAAACAAGACTAAGAATCTCCAAATGCTACATATGGTCTACATTATTATATGGAGTAGAGACATGGACACTCTCCAATCTGAGTCTGAAAAAACTGGAGGCCTTCGAAATGTGGATGCTGCGAAGAATTATGAGAATATCATGGAAAGAAAAAAAGACAAATGAAGAGGTACTAGAGATGGCAGGCGTCAACAGGAGCCTGATGAAAGAAATTAAAAAGAGAAAAGTCAGATATTTTGGAGATATTCTGAGACATAACTGCCCACAAAGGACACTTCTCGAAGGAACTGTTGAGGGAAAGAGAAAGAGAGGAAGACAAAGACTGGAATGGATGAAAAATATAGAAGATTGGACCTATCTCTCATATGAGGAATGTAGCAGAGGCACAGAATAGGACATGGTGGAGACACATGGTAGTCAATCTCCTGGAGGGAGAAGAGACCTGACAGGACAGGATGTGTAACTGTGTTGATTGCCACCTAATATTCAACAAAATAATCTTTTTATTTCTGTATTTAACAGATCCCAAGAACCAAGATGAAACATGTTCAGTTAAGTGATGCACAAAAGCGAAAATTATCAAAAAAAGAAACAAGAGGAGACTTTGGAATTAGATTCCAAGGCTGCAAAGCTGACTGATTTCTTCACACAAGTTCCACAATATTATATACCAATTCCTGATCAGAGCCAATCTCCATTATCAGAAGTGGACACAAATACCACTTTGATCACTTCAAAATCAAAATATGATGATGTTGGAATCATCAAGGTGTCACAAGCAGGTTCATCTAGTACATGTCTCACTACTAACCTCACTTTGTCTGTAAATTCTCTTGATATCTCTACTGCAAATGTTGATGCAAGTTGCTTTACAAAACATTCTGAGGTTGAAATAATTGCTGAAAATGAAAGTTTAGCGGGCCATGGTAATGGTGGTGAAATGAGTCAGTCTGCAAAAGATGAAGTAAATATATCAAAAGATCCAGGGTTGTGGCTTGATTTCTCTGCTGATGATGTGGCTTATTGGACTGCTTATGGACCCAGTGACTGTCAACACCACAATGGGCCATTTGACAAGTCTTACTGACATTTCAGTAGTGGCAAACCATAAGATACTGTTCGCAGAAACTTTTTGTTGGGACAAAAGCCAATGGCGAGGAATATAAGAGAGAGTGGTTATTGTATTCACCATCAACAGGATCAGTTTATTGTTTTGTTTGTAAACTGTTTGCTCCTAAAAATTTCTCACATTTTGTTACAAGAGAAGGGTTCAGTGACTGGCAAAATACTATTGTAATTGATCAACATGAAAAAAGCTGTACTCACCGAGACTCTATGCTAACATACTTAACTTGCAGATAAGGTGAAGGTTTGGGACAACAGTTGAAAAAACAAATTCAGGTAGAGTGCAATTACTGGGAACATGTCCTGAGGGGTGTCATAGCTGTTATTCGTACGTTAGCTGAACATGGCTTGGCTTTTCGAGGAACAGAAGAAAGATTTGGATCATTGCAAAATGGGAACTTTTTAGGGCTGCTTGAGCTCATAAGTCAGTGTGATCCATTTTTAGCAGGTCACATTGCAAAATATGGAAATTGTGGCAAAGGAAATCCTTATCTGTCCAAAGCCACCTGTGAGGAACTCATTCAGCTGATGGCTCAAAAGGTCCACGTGCTTATTGTTGATGAAGTAAAGTCTTCTGGTTATTTTAGTTCGTCAGTTGATTCAACAGCAAATCTGTCATATATCGACCAGTTAAGTGTTGTACTTAGGTACTTAAAAGATGGACAGCCTATTGAATGTTTTTTAACCTTTCTGGAAATGAAAAGCCATACCGGTGAGGAAATGGCAAATCAGGTGTTGCAGCACTTACGTAAAGTTTGTCAGCTAAGCTTTTCAAAATGTAGGAGTCAGTCTTATGACAACGCTGCTAACATGTCTGGGCATTATAAGGGGATGCAGCAAAAAATTTTAGAAACAAACAAGTTTGCTATATATGTGCCCTGTGCAGCTCATTCACTAAATTCGGTAGGCCGAAGTGCTGTTGACTGCTGTCAAGAGGCAGTTAATTTCTTCTCTACAGTGTGGTTGCTCTATACCTTATTTTCAGCCTCAACTAGCCAGTGGACAATTCTTAAAGATTGTATTGGAAATGAAAAATGTCTTAAAATCCCTCTCTGATACCAGATGGGAGGCACATGCTATGGCAATAGGCAGCAATTTTGAAATCTTTCCTTCATATTTTCGAAGTGTTAGACTGTATAGCTGAAGACCAGTCACAAAAGGGAGACACTAGAAGAGAAGCGGATAATATTGCAAATAAGATGCAAGAGCTAGAATTCGTTTTTATGTTGAATTTTTGGGATGAGATTTTGCAAAAGTTTCATAGAGTAAGCCAAGTTCTACAGAATGAGGATGTCAACTTAAAAACATGTGCAGATCTGTATGGATCATTAGCTGACTAATTGCGCACTTCATGAAATGAATTTGAAAGATATGAAGCAGCTACAAAGGAAGTGCTACCAGATGTTAATTACAAGGCAGCTCAAACTTGCAAACCTATCAGAAAGAAGGTACCCAATGAGGGAGATGCTCCAGAAGTATATCTGAATGCCAGAGATAAATTTCGTATCACCACCTTTTACACAATTGTTGACAAACTTGAAACTGAGATGAGAAGAAGAAGAGGAGAGATATACAAAGAAATATCAGAGATTTTCTTTTCTAAGTGATGTGCAACATAATGCTACTTCAGTGACTTCATCATCTACTGAAATTGAAAGGTATTCTCAGTGTTGTCAAAAGCTGATTGATGCTTACCCAGAGGACTTGAACACTAATTTCTCAGCTGAGCTTCAGCAGTTTCACTCATATGTGTGCCATAAGTTCAGTGCAACAAAAAATGTAAAAACAAGATTCAGTCATGCTGAACTTTATAAAATAATTGTAGAAGACAATATTGAGTGTGCCTTTCCAAATGTAGACATTGCCTTTCATATATTTTTAACAATAATGGTCACAAATTGCTCAGCTGAGTGTTCATTTTCTCAGTTGAAGTATATTAAAAATCCCATCAGAACAACTATGCAATAAGGCAGGTTGAACGTCTTATCTCTACTAAGTATAGAAGCAGATGTGTTACATAAGATTAATTTTGAGGATCTGATCAAAGACTTTGCAATTAAAAAAAGTAGGAAAAAACTTTTCAAATCTAAATAAACATTATTTTCCATTTTACTATAAGTTTTGTTTCATTTTGAAAAATAAAAATTTATTTTATGGTTTATTATTGTTTATATTTTGAATTACATATATATGGGGCATCATATATTTGTGGTAAAAAAAAGTAGGAGAAAACTTTTCAAATCTAAATAAACATCATTTTCCATCTTGCTATAAGTTTTGTTTCATTTTGAAAAATAAAAATTTATTTTATGGTTTATTATTGTTTATATTTTGAATTACATATATATGGGGCACCAAAATCTTTTAAGTGCTTCGGGCCTCTATGGGTCTTAATCCGGCCCTGGTTACAGGAATATGTAAGCTTGAAATCTAAAACTAAAATATGTGAACATATGAGAAGTTTTTCACTGAACGTTTGCAAATCGAAAGGAGGTATCAAAATATACACGGTGCGAGGCCAGTCTCAGTCTTCGACTTAATATAACTAAACAGCTGGAGATATCTGGTTGTCAGCTGGAGCCACAACTTTAAATCTGCTTCTGGCAGCAACGGTAGCAATGAACAGAATATACAAGTATGTCATAAAACATTCCATATAATTCTTTCCCCGTCCCCTCTCTTTTTATAATGCTTTCATACGTTAATCAACAAACTTTAAACAAATTCTGAATGCGTTAATAAACATTATAAAACTTTACCCTACGAACTTTATATACATACATATTTGTAAAACAAAATTTGTAGCATACTATTAACATATTTTATTTTCATCTACTTACAGCAGTAAGAACTCTGAAGTCCTCTTTAGTGAGATACCTCAACAATGATACGTTTAACTTTCCCATTTTAATCAATTAAGTTCATCGAAACATACAACTCAATATATAAATTTACACTCCACATGTCATCATAACATCAGCAAGGAAAGCAACAAAAAGAAAGAAGCGACGCCTATGGTCGGAAGTTTCTATTTTGCAGCAATAATATCAATGAATTTAAATTAGCCTTCTCAGATTTAATAATCAGCACAATAAGAACCACTTCAACTCAGTTAACACATATTATGAATTATTAGAATGTTAGATTAAAAATAATACTCCCATAAAAAAAATCATATTATTATTATTACGTAATATTTCAAAGGACTCATCGTTGACGGGTATTCTACTCAAACTGCATACAGCGACATCTACCGCCCAATCCAAACAGTATTTTTTGAGTGTAAATTGCGTATGTTATCCCGGGAGGTTTGCCTCTATGCGAGATGAAAGAAAGAAAAACCATGCTTCCCTAGTTCGAGATAAGATAACCCAACCTCTGGTCATGAAGAGAACACTCCTGTCTTTTCCAGTCGAATGGCACAATCTACCATCGTTCTTCCAACTACTTTAAAAGACACTTAACCATACTTGTATATTTATGTATTTTATACATTTTGCATCTTTCTTTTTTCGTATGTGGCATAAATGATAGGAGTTTGGGGAACTGATTAGCTCATCTTTATCAAAAGTTATAGAAATTATTATTATTATTACACCTTCCATGGAGTTGGCAGACTAATCGTGGGAGGTTCATTCAACCGACACTATATATGTATTATTATTATTATGAGTATTACTACTGCATGACCCCCTCCAAGAATTCATTGCGGGACGACACGCTACTCATCTTTCCTTATAGTTCTTATAAGGACTGGCTTAAAGGGGCGAAGCAAGATGCTTTTCATCTTCCCGTTATCTGTAGAGGACAGTATAAGGATAAGGTGTTATTGAGCTATATAGAGCTCTGATCATGGCAGGAGGGTAACAGCAATAGCCGAGCCTCAGTTAGAACTTCACTGGCTACAGCATTGCCATCCGTTAACCTCCCAGGGTACCTAACTAATCAACGTTCGTTACTCATCTACTCTACTCCGATATATACATCTCGCCGTCTTCCTACTACTTATCATATTTTCCGGTGATAAGACGCACCCAAGAAATTTAATACAATTTTCTGGAAAAAACCTAAACTTTAAAGTATGATTTTTAAAAAATGGATAAAATAATAGGTAATTTTTTCGATGTTAAATCACACATTTATGAAAAGAAATAATTTTGTCTTCATATTCTTTTGGCATTTTTTGACTGATTTTTGTTTATGTACGCATACAAAGTCCACTGCGTTTCATGAAACAGTAACACCATGACGCACCACCTTTAAAATCTTCAATGTTACTCACACAGGCTACTTTGACTGTATGTGTACAAATCATTTTTGTTGAAATGGCAATGCCATTTTGCCGATTTTCTTGCACTTATTTCAAAACTTCGGTCTCTAGTTCTGGCCGCTTCGCAATTTTTCCACGTTCCACACGCTTTTCATTACGCAAATTACTACAAAATCTCCTTCTGACCACGCCAAGTTCTAATCATTTTTTCTGTAGGTGGAGGTCCAAAATGTCTTTCAGCTTCCCTATTCCCGTGTTCTTCCGCATATTTTACAACCTGCAATTTGTAACTTGCAGTATATGAATGGCGCCTGTTTTTTCATAACTAAAATCTACGCGGAAATATTAAACTGAACACAAAACATTTCAACACGTCAACTCAATACTGATAAACATCGGTAACTGATTACTTGGATAAGATATTATGAGACTTGAATAGGGACTCCCCGTTCTTAGCCAATGACGCGCTAGAAGTCACGTGAAGGTCACGCATCAATTTGATTGCACCATTAACCGCCTACAAAGATCTTGGAACATAAAAGGGAGTGTGCGTATGACCTTGAAAAGAGGGAACAATCTTTACCTTCATTATATAAGACGCACCACATTTTTAAGTAACAAAGTGCGTCTTATACACCGGAAAATACGGCAATTATCCAGTTACAACACTGCTATCATCAACGCCATCTACTGCCAATCACAACTAGTACTTTGTCTGTAAATTATCGTACCGAATCTTAAAATCCTTTCATTCCTTGCATAAACAAACCTATTCCGGTAATGTGTTTCATCCACTCACAATTCGCAATATAAAAAAAAAATCTACTACTACCCCCTTCCTCACCACACTCTTACAAAACTTCCTGGGATGGCCATTGGTTCTTTCCCTCTCACTATTTACTTTTATTTATAATCCATCTGGATTAATCAAAAAAAAATCCCCTCACTAACTTAAACATGTCTATCATATCACTTCTTTTCCTCATATTCACACAAACTCTGCAACTCGTATTTCTTCGACCTCTCTGCTTAGGCAGCATTCCAGATTCCCGTTATTGTCTTAGGGATTCTCTGGACCATCTCCAATGTCTCCACATCACATGGAACAACCAGATGACCAAATCTGAGCACAATAGTGCAAGTATGGGTTGACCAGTGTTTTATACAGTGGCACAACCGCCTCTTATCCCAACATGTTAGGAACACTATGATGTAGTTACGACACTTGCAATATGCCCTCCGCACTTCAGTCTGTTAAATATCACTCCAAAATCTTGAATCTGATCCACTTCCTACAGTGCATTGCCATCAATATGGCAATGGACTGTAGCAATACTATGTATAATTCTCCTCAACTTTCCACCATCAACAAACAATTGAAGGTCTCCAATGAATCCACAGCAAGTTAGCAGCAGAGGACCAATAACAGAACCTTGGCGAACGCCACTGGTTACCCTCTTTTTTTCGAGCCTGTTCTATCATACACAACTTGCTGGTATCATTCGGAGAACCAATTTGATCTATCTTACCAACATACTCTGTATTCCTATTCTTTGTGGTTTGTACATCAAGTTATCATGTGGCAATCAATCGAACCCTTTCACAAAGTCCGAGAATATCACTGCACATGATTCTTTCTTATGTAACACATCAAAAAAATCAGCTAACGCCTTTTTATTCCCTTATAGGGAGTAGGCGAGGCCTTTATACCGTATCTAGCTTTTGGAGACTGAGTGGGCAGTTCAATCTCCACCGGTAGCCAATCAGAGATAGCGGGTCCATGTCTATCACTAATTATAGTAGCCGCCGATGAAGAGGCTGGCAAACAAGTGCTGCCATCTCTTGGTACCTAACCCTAACAGGACGTGTTACCGTCTGAATTAATATAGGTACTGCGGTCGATTTTCTTAAGTTTACGGAACGAAAAACCCGAATTACCGGGAGGAAAAACCCGCTTGCCCGTGGCAGAGATCGACTAACTCGGGAATCGGTCGAAGAAAGGCTTAGGAAAAGTTCATCCAGTCGGCAACTAGACTTGAACTTAAGTCTGACTTCGAGTAACCAACTGCAGAGGACGCAAGCGCCACTTCCACTGAGCTACACATTTTAGCAAATAAATTGCTAAAAAACATACGTACAAATCCACGCTGATCATTATAAAGAACACTGCATCCCCTCAAACAAATCTTGCATTCTATTCCTAACAAACTCGTCAACACCGTGAATGCAACTGCAGTTTATATAGACTGGTATACAACTGGAAATGAAATGTCTGTCCTAGTACTATGCTTGTGGAGTGGAATCATATTTTGAGTTCTTTCCATCCCTTAGGAACTTTTCCCACTTCAAAACTTTCATTAAATCACCAGGTCAAGGGCATAGCTAACTTTTGTGCGCATTCTTGAGAAATAGGTGGTGATGATGATATGGCATACATTCACACAGCCTTATTGACATATTATCCAATTAACACCTGATACACCACTGATTCTTTCACTTCCGATTCTCCTAAGACTTAGTGATGGCTCTTGTATTACCAAGTGCAACAGAAATTAGAGGTTGAAGTAAATCCGTAAGAGAGAGAGAGAGAGATAATTGATTGGCCTAATTGCTCATCTCTAGAGAGTCAGGATTTTAATGGAAATTTTAGATGCACCATCTCAAACATGTGAGCAGTATTCAAAGCATCGGCGGATTTGGATATAGTTAGGAGTTGGTTGGGTAAAAATAGCCTTTTGAATGAAAGAGAAATCCTAGTTTCTTGGATGCTGAGGAGGCTGTTAATGTGATGTGTTTATGCCAGGAGAGATTTGAGATAAACGTTAGTCAAGGCAGAGAGCGATCCGATATTGTCTAGTGATGTATGTGTTACAGAGGATAAGGATAGGTGGGATGCGAAGATATGGAAAGGTTGTCGTAACCAGATTGAAGGATCGTATGAGGATCAATGTTTAAGGCGTTGGCTGTAGATGTTCTTGTGGACTAGAATGTCAGAATACTGCATGGTTTGTTGAATGAGTAGGATGAGTGGAGAGTGCAATCGTCAGCAAAGTAGTGGATAGGATTAATGGTGATTGTGAGTAGGTCATTCACGAACAAGAGAAAGATCTTAAAGCACTCCAGAAATTTATGTTGAAAATCGAAGAGACAGCCATCAACTACGACTCGCAGATAATGACCAGAGAGAGAGAGAGAGAGCTGGCTACCCAATGACAGACGGTGATAGAGAAACCAAAGGATGATACAGTCACACACATACACACAGTCGAAGGCATTTGAAATGTTAAGGGCGGCAGCAGACGTTTCTCTGAACCTTTTCATGACAAATGTTCAGTGGTGGGTGATGTAAGCTACGAGGTCAGCTGTGGATATTGAATGGCTGAATCCGTACTGGTGGTCACGGATTAACTGGTGGGCCTCTCGGAATGGAGGAGTTGGCAATTGCTGACTTTCTCCATTTTTGCAGAGGACAGAGTTGATGGCAATTGGTAGAGTGATGGTTGACTTCTATCATCCTTTTTTAGGAACAGGATAGATATGAGATTGCTTCCATGCATTGCGATAAGTAACACATATGCATAATAGATTGTAGAGACGATGAAGGACGGATATTAATTCTAGAGAACAATCTGTGAGAACAATTGGAGAGATGCCAACAGGAGAAAAAGACTTTTTGGTATCCAAGTTTTTTAGCTGTTGTTTCCTGAATTCTTTTTGCCAAAAACTAAAGGAAGCTTACAGTACTTGTATTCCAGTATAGTAAAAGTAATTTCAGGAGATCTTCTTTATTGTTTGGTTAAGTACCAATGGTGTCATCAGGATAAAGAGAGAGAGGTGGAAGTGCAGAAGTTGCATCTAACGGTCTTAGCAAGGGACCAGAAGGCATGATTTCGATTAGGAAATGAGGCTAGTTTTTTTTTGCTGTTAGCCTTTATGAAATTAGATTTGAATATGCTGATAACCTCCTGCATAACCATTTCTTTTTTTAGCATAGCTTTCTTGATTTCATTGTTCATCCATTTTTCCCTTCTCTATTAACTCGCTTAACGTTTTGAATGCAGCTATATATTGCTCATGTCAGATATTTCCTTATAAATTCCCATGCACTGTCAACATCTTTTTTGCACAGCTCATCTACTCAATATATTGATACATAGCTTCTCATGATTACCTACTTTATAAGTCCACTATCCATTTTTTGCGGTAACCTTTTCTTATTTCACCACTTCTCAAACAAGTACCTCATAATCACTCTCAACAATTGGCGGCAGCATTAATACATCATTGACAACTACATCTTGGGAAATTATCACCTAATTCAAAACACTAAAGCCTGTAGTTGCTGAGGATATTTATCCCTCAGAAATTCGTACACTATCTCCTTTTTCTATTCTATATTCCTGTAATTAAAGTTTCGCATAACGATCACAATATATATATATATATATATATATATATATATATATATATATATATATATATATATATATATGTTGGGCATATATATATATATATATATATGCCCAACCAATTTGCTTAAACAATTCACAGTCTACATTCTCTAACATATAACAATATACTATAGATATACTAATCTGTTAATTTCAACTTGACACCATACAGATCCAAAATCTTCACATGTACTATCAACTTCCAAACTTTGTGGACACACTTCCTCTGCAAATATTAACAGTATCACCCTTCCTCTTTTCACCTTCCTAACCTTCTGGAAGATTGTATATCTTTCCATTTCTTTTCTTGACAACACATCATCCTTAGACAAACAAATTTCATTTATACTTATTATCTTTCGGCAGACTGATTTAATGAATGCAACAAACTCACCACTCTTACTTATTTCAAATACGCTTTACATTAGTATATAAACATAACAAATCCTATGTCATTAAGGCCATTCTACCAGCACCAACATTCTACTCTAGCCGCTATACCATGCCTCTCTTTTAGGTCAGACCTCCCATTTCCCTGATCGTGATTAATTGCCATACACACCTCTCGTCCACACCTTTATGCATTCCATCACCTTGTCCTGCGCAACCATATATTCAAGTTGATATTTATCTTCCTCCTATTGTACAGCCCGTTTGTCTGTGATAACCTGTTTCAAAAGTACCCTTTAATCTTTAGTTACATTGACTCATTGATGCTGTCCCTGCTCATCAAACAATAGATGTTTAAAATGCCCAACATATCAAACCCATTGAAATGCAACCCATCAACTTTTAACCATTCCGACTTTCCTTCAAATCAACTCAATAGCTTCACAAACTGAACCCCCTTTGCCTCACATATCACAGCCATCTTGCTGTTCATTATCTCTGCTCTCCTTCTCAACTCACTATTGTCATACCTGGGCAACATACAAATGCTTTTTCCAACAACACTATTAGTGTTTACCTCCCTCAAGAACTTCCTGAAGATTCTATCAATATTCCTATTTTTTTTTTTTTTTTTTGTGTGTGTGTGTGTGTGCCCACAACAACAACTACTAATTCGGATGCCCTCTCTCTCTCCTTCTCTGCAAAGCATCAGTTATTTGTTTCAATGTTCTACTAGAAAGCATGTTTTGAGTTTATTAGTCATCACACACCTCTGATGATCGAGTTCCCATACAATGATATACGATTACCTTTGACTCTTTGTTCATAATGCTAGCTTCGGCCATCTCATTTACATCTGCCAGTCTCTTTAGGTGTTTAATCTCATCTTCCAGATGCTTTATTACACTATTTATTTTCGCCTACTCTTGCCTAAGCTCTTCCACTACGGTTTGATGTTAGCTCCCATTTCGAAATGCACTAATCCATGAAAACACTTTTTACATATATGAATGCTTTCCTTCTTTTCGTTTACTCTAACAGTCCACAAATCTTTCACATTTTTGTGTGCATGCATGAAGCAATCTCGCAAACATTCAGTTCGATCTTCGTGCTGCACAGGTATTTCTTTAAGGACGCCGTTTTCAGAAAGCAGAAACGGTAGGAAAAAGCGCGTAGCAAAAATATAAATATATATACAAACAAAATTCCAACAACAAACTGTACTGAAGCACATTTGTATCTCTCATGGAAAAAATTGAAGCCTAATTTTACGATGAAATTCCACACTATACACAATTTAAAACACTTTTCTTAACACAACTCAAAAACACCGCTACATTTACTTGCAACACTAGCCGATTAGAGAATTGGAGTTAGACTTCGGAATTTGAGAGACTTGGTTGACTGTGGATTATATATTCATAGGGATAGAATGCAAGGGATATGATACTACCAGAGACGACAGATGAAATAGAATGAAAGGAGGAAAGGTTATGTTAATGATACCAGAATAACGAAAGCTAAAAAAGAGTACAAGTATGTCAGGAAAATAGAAATGCAGATGGCATTTCATTTGAGGCTATCTGGTGTGAGACAGAAGCCAAGAGAATGAAATATACAGTTGGTTGCTGCTATAGGTCAGGGGTATAAGGAAGAATGAAGATAGCAAGTATTAGCAGACCAGATCAGCTATGGCAGATCGAATAATTATTGTGGGGGTTTCGACCATTGGAACATATTGTAGATTGGAAGGAGGAATGGTCGCAGGAAAGAAGGAAATAGAATTGACACAGCTACTAAGAGATAATTACTTTAGACAGCATGTACAGAGTGAACATGAGGTTTGAACGTGCTGATTTTGGTCATAGCATCAGAGAATTTAGAACCAACTTTGTCACCCTGCCTCTGCTTGCTTGAATCAATCATGTGGTCCTGGCCTGGAGGATTGCCAGACATGCAGAATCTTCGGTTAAGAAGTGTCTGTGTGTGGAAGCAAAAAAGCAGATGATTATGAGAAGCTGAGAAGTCAACTTGCTGCAGTGCCATGCCGTAAAAAATGGAAGGGAAGAAATTTTTGCAGTGCATGGGAGATGGTCAAGAGGTGTTTGAAGAAAGATGAATCAGATTGTATTAACAAAGTCAGGAGGATAAAGCAGGTAGGAGTTGCACGGATGTATAGCCGGAGTTGAAAGTCATGGAAGGAACATAAAGAAAACAAGTGATCACCATGTCCATGACTAGTACAAGGTAGGAAAGAAATGTGACATTCTTTGTAAGGAAAGCCAAATATAATTGAGAGGAAGCTAGCTGATGAGACCAAAAGAAATTCTAAAAATAAGTCTTTTACTAAGTAAAAGGATGGCTTGAACAGGTATTGATAAGAAGTAAAGGTGAGAGGCAAATCAAATAGTTGTGATAGCAGTGAGTAATCATTTTGCAAGAGTGCCATATAGGTGGTGATATTGCAATGCAATAAGTATGTGATATTAATTGATGGGAGAAGACAGGTTGAAAAGTTAGAGGAAGAACTTAGAATATTGCAGAACTTCAATGAGAATGCGGCCATAGGATTATTTACCCCGTTAACCGGTGTATTACGAGAATGTGCAAGAGAATTTTCACCTCCTCTGACCAAGCTGTTTAATTTGCCTCACTTCTGGAAAGGTGGCAATGAAGAAAGAGGCTCCAAGAAAGAAGTAGAATATATGCCAATCTTTATCGCTGGAGTGGTGGTGAAGGTACTGAGGAATTCAGGTAGAAACAGATTTCATAACGGTGGGGGGGGCACATATATGATACATTATAGGAAAAACGGTTTTGTGAAAGACCGTTTTCCCTATGATGTATCAATATCTATAAAAATCAGCTAACGGGTTTTTTTTCACTTATAGGGAGTAGGCGAGGCCTTTTAATCGTATCTAGCTTTTGGAGATTGAGTGGGCAATTCAATCTCCACTCGTAGCCAATGAAATATAGCTGGCCTACATCATATTCCTTATAATTTTGTGTAAAGGAAAATGGCTACTCAGTAATGTTGCTGAACTTTGCAAAGTCATTTGACACATGATTCAACATGGAACTCTGTTGCAAAATTGGAGCAAACGAACATGATATAAAACTGTGATTTGGATTAGAGAGGGTTGATTGACTGATATCAAAGAGTGATTTATAGAGGAACTGGGTCCAGGAGAAGACTGGTAACTCGTGGTATACTACAAGGCTGAGTATTTGGTCGTCAGCTGTTTAATTTGTATACCAATGACATAGAAAATGATTTGATGAAAAATATTCAGTTATTTGCTGATGATGCAAAACTAGGAAAAAGAGATGGTAAACCAAATTGATGTAGAGATCCTACAGCATTACTTAAATAGGCTAGCATTATAGGCAAAGGTTTAATGTGGCCAAGTGTAAGTGGTGCACTTTGGAAAGAAGGGTCACAAATTGAGTACTATATTAATGACAGCAAGTATTTGGCAGTGATTGTGGACTATGACTTGAAGTTTAAAGAATAGATTGCAAAGATGGGCAAAATAGTACTACAGAGTTTGCAGTTGATGAAAAATACACTAACAAGCGAGGAGAGAAACGTTACGAGGGGGGCTGTAAAGCTGTAAACCAACTGATATAAACACAAGAAAGAACATTTACTTGCAACACTAGCCGATTAGAGAATTGGAGTTACATTAATATCTTCCATCTGATAATAGAAACTGATATAACCACCCAACTCCTGGTTATGTCAGTTGTTTTAATATAATTTGTTTTAGGTGTTTATCAGAACTTTCCATTCCCCCCTTGTATTATTCCCCATTAATAAGGCTTTAAAAAACTACATCTGGACTACTGTGTGTAGATCTGGGAATGAAGAAGTATTGAAGAGGATCCAGCGATTGACCAAAATTGTGGCATGGCTATGGAATGCTCCCAGTGAGAGCAGTTAATTGAATGGAGTTTAGAACGTAGTTGATGGGTCCTGAACTCTACAAGGAGGGCACGAAAGAAGCATACGCGTTATTAAAAGGGTTTTAAGGGATTGACACTGGAAACTTTATTCAGTACATAGCAGAAAGTGAAGAACTCAGTCACCCATGAGGATGTTTAACAAGGGTGATAGCACTTTTTTTCCTTCGGGAATAGTGAATGCATGGAATAGGCATCCATAGGTGGTTGTGATTCATCAATGAATGAGTTTGAGAGGAATGATAGACAGTGTGTGAATAATAGGTTTCCCCAATGGGTCCTCTAACTCCACGAAAATACCAGTATAATAATAATAATACATCATAAAATATCTGTAGAGGCCTGTGAAGATGGCAATTACATCCATAGCGCCAGGTTGCACGAAGAAAGGCTGTTCTAAATTTGATTCTATTCACCCCATAAAGGAACATTTTTTCGAGGCCTTTCTTTGCCCTGTTATCTTGGAAACTCGGGATTTTAAATCCCAGATTCAAGAAAATCGATAATTGATGTACACTTTTCAGACTATATGTAGCATTATGGACATGGGATCAGGTAGTTGTGTACTCTATTCTCTTTCCAATATGTTAATTAAAAAATCATTGATAGTATTAAGCAAGCTCTGATGATTGGCAAAGATTGTAGAATCCCCCCACCTCCTTCCAATTTCCAAAAAGTAGTTAGAGCTAAATGGCCTTAACCACTTCCTTGGAGGAATAAAAGGCGTTAGGATTATTTCTTTAAATAAAATTCCACATTTCTTATCTGTATGGTGAGATATATATGTATAGGATTAAATGTCCTTGAGTGGTTTCTAACTGAAAGTGAAAAAAAAAAATCGACATTCGTTTGTTAATATTTTTAAGTAAGAAAAAAATCCCTAAAAAAGAAACAAACTGACGGGCTGACTATCCGTATAATGCAAAAAAAAAAAAAAACATGAGTTATTTAGGTTTCCAAATTTGACTATCCTTAGTGGCAATCGGAAGTAACTGGCTAATGGTTTTCGAGCTCCACCTTTGCTTGGAGTTGTCGTGGTGTTGTACTACCCAAGTGATCACTTACACTTGGGCTCGCCGATAGTTTTTTCGGCATGAAACTCGATGGATTTCGATCCGAGTTTCGTACTCGGCTATAAAATAAAACGGGATTTACCATCTTCCTTTAACTTATACAACAACTTTGTTTTAACGTGGATATTTTAGTGGATAATTGAAAAATAGCCAATTTCGATATTCAGATCTTTGCTATACAAGAGATGACTTTATTCGGGACACCGACAGAAAAAGTATTCTCCAATGGAACATATAACGAGAAGTACAAAAATGGCGTGTAGGTTTTGTGATGCATGTCAACGTTTTCCGTATGTTAGTTTCTGGCCACCAGTTGCAATTGTCAACGGAGATTCACCAACAGAGTTGATGACGATGTCTGAGATACATTTTATGAAGAATTGGAAAATATCTATGTTCTTTAGCTGGGATTAATTTCAAATTAGTTATGGGTGATTATAACGCTAAAAGAGAAAAGAAACGAAATATATCTAACAGTTAGCTCAGATAATCTACATGACTTTAGTAATGACAGGATTAAAGCTATTAACTGTGCATCCTCCAGAGGGCTTACGGTTATTTGCTGTAAACAATATGCAGAAGAGACAGGCAGCAAATACATTATTCGGTGTCTCATAACCTAGATAACAAGTGGACTCAGATAAAAAATATTATTACTCGTTGGTGTAGAGAAAACACTTCATTTCTAAAACAGAGAAAAAACAAATGATTTAATGATGCATGTAAAGAAGTGATAAAGAAACGTAATGAGGTTAATAATGCTACGGTACCTATCATCAGAGAATGCTGATGACTAAAACAGTTATGACTTCAGAAGCAGTGAGGACAAAAACAGGAATGCTGAATAACAACAAAGGAGATATACCTATCCAAGAAAACAGAAATTGCTGAGGAAGTCAAATAGTATTATGCCAGGAAAAGCAAGGAGTAAGGGTTAGTTCAGAAAGTGATAACAGTTATCAGTTACAGTCAACAGCAGTTACTGATCTTGACTCCTAAGCTGAGCAATCAAAGGTAAGAAGAGGAGAATGAAATTTTTTTTTTGTCCCCCTCTCTTTTGCAACAAACATAGAGGAACACTGTGTTTTGGAAGTATTGGTAGCAAACTAAGTTAACTTAGTATAAATATTCATTTTACAAAACATCATGAAATGGTTACTTTCATTATCACACGATCATCACATGCAGGATCAAGGGCTCCATTAGGAGAGAAATACAGTGGGTGCCTTTTGGATACTGTATGCAACCCGATAAAGAATAACTCGGTTTAGGTCAATTTAAGGGTAATTAGCTACTTTCGTATGCGGTTAGTAGGATTTCTTTTCCTCCACAAACTTTTTTTTTTCATCTTTATAACCGACTTCAACTGAAGTGCCAAATAATAATTAACGCGCAAAGACTGCTGGTCATTTGACGTTGGTTGGTGTTAGAATCCTGACTTTAATGCTATAGTCCTTTATATGCACTTTTCTTGGCGAAGAATTAGATGAACACTCAATAGAAAGATGAAGCAATTTTTCTTCCCTTAAATTCGGTGTTTGCATCCTAAAAAATGGACTAACTAACTGCAGAACACACGAAATTAATAGAATTCGAATTCTGATATTCTGCCGTGAATTTGCATCCCCACATGTTGTTGTCCTGAAGGATGTAAATTTTTGTTGGAGAAAATTTTTTGGAGAACATATTATTATTTTTCTAAGAAATCTTTATGAAGTAATTCTTTAGTCCTGGTTTTTTTTTTTTAATTGGTAGGCAGCCACCAGTCACCGTCATCGAAGTACAATGCATCATCAGGGCGTCTAGATAAGATGATATTTAGTAATTCCAATTAAAATTATACAGCTATCACTGTTTCCCTGGAATGCTGCTTACCAATGACATATAAAGTCAATTAACACGAAATGAGAAGACGTGCATTCAAAAGGAGAAGTGGTTCAGAGCACCATGTAATATATAAATATATATTACATGGTGCAGATGAAAATAATGTACGATGATATAACGGCTGCGAGGTCCACATGAGCAAACGTCATTGTCTTATTAAATCAATATAGTCACTAATATTTTAATACCTATCATTGCTACCGAAGGATTTCTGATCATTAAGCTGATGCTACTGAAATTAATAAGGCCACCATTATGTATACCGTAGCCTATTTATTATTATCAACACCCCACTTCCATGGAATCAAGGACTCATCGTGGGAGGTACTCACTATTACATACAATGCTCATCCAACCTCGTCTTAAACTGATTCAATGTGTTGTCCGCATCCACAACACACTCAGGCAATACATTCCACTCATCAACCACCTTCCATGCAAAGAACCTGCTTCTCACTCCTCTGCTCACACCCTCCCCATACAGACTCCAGCAATGGCCTCCCGTTCGAATTCCCTCTCCAATTCTATGAAAAATCTCTTCCATATCCACCTGACAACAACCCCTGACCAGTCTATATATGTCTCAATCATATACCCCCTCCCTCGCATCTTCCTCCCATTCACGAGGCTCTGCAACTTACATTCCCTCAATCTGTCCTCGCACTCCACATTCCAAAGACCACTGACCACCTTTGTGAATCCTCTTTGTAACCTTTCCAACATATCCTCGTTACCATGAAAACCCGGCGACCAAACCCGTGCACAATAATCCATATGTGGCCTGATCAAGGCCTTATACAATGGAATCACAACCTCTCTATTTCTGCATGTCAGGGTTCTCGGCATCATTGCCATTATTCGATGTGATGTCCTCACAACTTGTGCAATGTGGCCCCTGAATTTCAGGTCCTTGTCCACCATCACACCTAGATCTCTCATCTCCTCTACCTCTGTCAAAGTTTCCCCACCAAGTGTATACCTGGCATCCTATCGTTGCCCACTATCAAAAACCCACACTTCAACATCGAACTGACCTTCCACTCATCTGCCTATTCATGCAATCTATTCAAGCCCTCTTGTAAGGCCTGACTGTGCATTGCTCTTCCCAGTTTTGCATCATCTGCAAACAGCTGGATATCACTAGTTAAACCCAACCCAATATCATTAACCTACAAATTGAACAACAATGGCCCCAATTTAGAATAAAATTCACTAACATTGACAATGCCCAAACCTGGATACGATATTAATGAAGTTAACAGTTTTCAATATTTGATTTCGCAGTTAATATGAGTGCTAAAAATCATTCTAAACTTTTTTTTTTAGTTTTAAATTACTCGTTTTCAATAATAGCATAAATATTTCTCAATTTCCCTACAGATGACTTTATTCAGACCCATCTCTTTTTTCACAGAACCGCTGTAGATATTAATGACAATATATACCCAATATTATTACATAACATCTCCAGGGAGTCCAAATCATCGAGCGAGAGTACACCTATTCTACAACTATCCGTCTTCACCAACCGCAACTACCTTCATCATCTACACCCACGCCATCTACCGCCCACCAAAAAAAAAAAAAAAAAATGTCGTTCTTAGTCGGAAATCTTGGGAACATCGCAGTATGTGCGTTAACATCCTCATGCAAAAGTTATTAAGCAACAGTCCGCCGTGTAACTGCACTGCGCTCAAATCTGAGACTATGTTTATTTAATACTAATAAGGATACTAGTATTATTCGCTGTCGGATTCATCCACGTAAAGCCAGCCAGTTTTACTCCAATTGTAATTATTTGTGCTGATATCTCGTTTTCAGTACCGCAATGCTTCTAATGTATTCACAATATTTTAATAAATCTATGAAATATTTACGTAACTCAGTCACTGTATCTTCCCTCCTTTCGCAAATGTGGAAAGTGTTTCTTCACTGAAAAACGCTTACGTGAAATGCAGTCAGCTAATTCAGGTACCCAGGGTAAGTTGAAGATTTAGTGATTCCCTCTCCCCCCACTTAGTACATTGCAACGAGTATAATGTACTAAGTGAAACGTGAAGAAACTGGCAAAGTTAATATCAGGTTTATTGCAATTTCTGCTAGAAATAAATAAGTTCGTCATAATGCCGCATATATGCTTATCACATCATATGCGACTCAAAATTGAAATTCTGATGAATTAACTTCCTTCACATTTTCTTCGATTTCATGTCCATGTTAGAAAAATAAAAATTACATAGTATATAACCCTAATAGAGATAAAACATCCTGTCAAAAAAATACACTCGCAGTCTAAACTTACTCAAAAATAATTTAGGAAATTTGAAAGCTTTTATGTTATTATAAGAATGCCATCAAAACTTACAGAACTCAGACTACTTCTTATGTTGCACATTCTTGCACCTTATCCAACGCATGGAGATGCAAACACTTAGCATTCCTTAGTTGAGCTGCATGATCTTATCAGCAGTTACACGACATACATTGGACTTCAAGATCCTTCACTGAGCTGATGTTTAAGCACCTTGATATTTCCATTTCATTCTTAAATACATTCAGTCTCAATTCAGAATTACCAGTTTTGCGGTGTGAAAAGTTCCAATTTTAATCTTTCGAATCTGTATGAAGCTGGCTAATTCATGTTCAGTTGAGAAGCTTTTATTCTAGATGTCGGGTCTTCCTTGAAACTGCACTACAAAGTTCGGAATACAACCCGAATGAATAGTGATAGCACCGTTATTTAACAAAAGCAAAGAATTTTGACTACGTTAAATGCAGAAACATTATCACTACAAGGCCACTACATGGACACTACAAGGCCAGAGAAGGATCGCATGAAGTGACGATTCCTGGTTCGTGTTATTTCATGCATAAATAAGAACAAAGGTATAGTAACATGACAAAACCATGGACTGTCATGTTTGATCACAGTGACAGTATGTTTTCCCAGAACTCTCAAGCTCCTTAATACGAGTAGAATGAGTGCTGCATGATGTCGCCAACCTAAACATTCTTGCTTTCAACTATACCTAGTGATGTTCACTATTTATAGACATTTGTTATAGAAATATGCCACGTCAAGGGTAGTACAGAATTAGTTACAGAAGCATGATAGACCAACCGACCGATGCGGATGAAATACTCGGAGCGCCTTAGGATTTTCATGGATCAAAACCTCATCAGCATTCTGCTCTTTAATTACCCTTTTCCGTTAATCCCTTAACGGCAATTGTATTGCCATTATTTAGATTAATTGTCATGGAGCGACGTTGTGTCATTTGAGTTAAGGTGTATTGTGTTCTTGGAATTTTCTTCTTTGTCCTTCGAAATTTCAAATTTTTGCTGCACAATTTATTTATTGTTTCTTCCCAAAGATAAAAACGAATTTGACATGTTTGAAAATAAAAGTCCTGTAAATGTCCTGTAAGGACAACAGATTCTTCTTTGCGATGAAATTATTTATTGCTGGTATTGAGTTATATTTGTTGTCTTTTATTCTTCAAATTAGTGCAATGGAACAAAAGATTTACGTTCTTTCATTTACTGTAGATATTATTTTTGCATAATTTTCAAATGCTTGCTTTGAAAGCTCATTTATTGAAATAAATAAAACAAATGACGTTACGATTGCGAGGCCTGATTTATATATATGTAAATCCAGTGATAATTCAGCAGGAACTTATTCGTCTTCTTGAAATTGCAATAGATGCTTTTTTTTTTTTTGTATCATGCATATAGTTGTGATATCTATTGCTTAACCTTCGTAGATATGGCGAAAATATATGAAAGGTATACTGCCCAGACTAATTCAAAATTTATGCTAATTTTGAAGATTTCCAATTGCATCGGCACACCTCTTTCTCACTTCGCTCCTGGAACCTGAATTATAACTAACTACTTTAATTTTCTATTAGTTTGAAAGTTTTCACGGACTGTATTCAATATCTGTTACTTCATTTTACCGTTTTGACAAAAGAGATAAGCCAATAACATTGTTATATCCGCCGAAGCGGATACTTCAAATTCTGGACTATTTCTTTTCAATCTACAATAATTTGTTCAGCTGTCAGTTGATTATTCTAAGTTTTAGAAATTCTATATTTTAACCATATAAAAACAGTTTACATGTATGTAACAAAAACGAAAGTTCAGTAGTGTTAGTCCCCCCCCCCCCCACCCCTTAAAAAAATTCCAAATATGACTGCTTTTACAGCTGCTGCAAATACTTTTTGCCTTAGAAATACTAGACAATAATCTGGAGGTGAAGGCTAAAAGCTTAGATTATTCTCAATGCTACTGCGATCTTTCTGAAGCAGTAATGCATCAGCAACGTTTACTTTGTTTTCAGTTATATCCTAAACAGAAATACCAAGATTTCCTTTACAGTTTGATACAATATTTATTTAAAAATAATTTCTTAATTTATGATAATCAAAATTTCGCTTTTATTATCGAAAACTTATAAATTGATGCAGTTATTTTAGAAAGAAAGAAATATTTGAATTCAGCTTTTTTTTTTTTTTTGGCGGGAAGGAGAAGAGGACCCACCTAGTGATTTAATATTTGGACTAGAATCACGATCTCCACAAATTTAGAAAACCTTTAAAATCTTATTGGGAAAAGAAGGTTACGAACACTTGCTCATAATTAACATAATTCATATAAGCATAAGGTGCTACATCTTCTGAAATCGGTATAGACTTTACCTGTTATAGAAAAGCGCAGGTGTTCTCAAATAGTCTGTTTCATTGGCTGTACCGTCAAATAACATGAGCTGTTTATAATTTTAAGTAGTATTTAAGACATCGTGCTAAGCTTTACTACACTACCTAAACGTGAAAGATATAATTTTGTGAAGTTCATCTCACGGACCTGAGAAGTTCATGTCAGTTATCTGTCTTTGTACTTTCCCCGCTGTTTCCACATTTCTTCGCATTCATTGGCATTCATTCCTCATCCATTTTAGGATGCAGTTTTAAATGAAGACGAGTCATTATATGCCTAAATATTAAAACTCTGCTTGAGAAAATATTCAGTTTCGTTTCATGGTTTAGTGAAAGAGTATCTTGAATTGGAATATTACTATCATTGAAGCTATTCTGTTTGGAAACTTTATATAGATTTACATAACTCTGTTAACATGGTTTGCATAATTTTAGTTAACAAGTATGCTAGTGAAATAAAAAAAAAAGAAAAGTCAACCGCTCGTTATTAATTGAAGGTAAGCAATAAACCAATACGTTTACTTTTCTTTATAGGGAGTTTAATGTTCGAGTCTGTTAATTGGCTACCGATTGTTTTTTGATGATAAAAATATCATTCTTTGATATTTTGTAAGAAAAAAACCACTTTCAGAATCCAGTAGATGGCATGCAGATCACATTCCGAGGACAGCTTTCATTTCTCATTCATTAAACCTGAATTTTGGCACTGATTCGGGTAAGCTGAAGTTTGTCATGTTTCGAAAGCATTACTGTAGACGTCATCCTTAGGATCAATTCCTGGTGTTTATTTGGTGGTGTACAGGATACTGCAGTGAATCAATACAATCAAAATTTTGTTATTACAATTTCAGGTTTGTATGTTACATTTCTAACATCTACCGACTAATTAGGAAGCTTCTATTTACTTTCCCCCCGCAATGTTTTACCCTACCGTATTATTAATTTTCGAAGAAGAAATATGAACTGTGGAAGTAAAAAACGCATGCACAAATAAATTCAATTTAATGGTTTTCTTAACAGACAAGAATTTATGTACCACTAATTTTTGCTTTCCACTAAGATGGAATCTAATTCGCGTCATTTCCTTTTCAAACAGTTCATTTTATGCTGAAAAGAAACGTGATTTTATTCCTGAATACAATACTCTTATCCTCTTCACCAAGATTAATCCTTAAGAAAATCAGATTCAGTGGTCCATAAGAAACTTTTGATGTTTATTTATAGAGCAAAGATGCAGTTGGAAGATCTTGCAAAACAGTGGTGTAAATAACAGCGAACTAATTGAAGTTCATAACTTAAGCCGGTGGCAAGCGCTACCGCGTTTGCTGAATTTTCTTTGACTACGTAGAACCGACTTATACGATTAAACGAATACTTTCTCCCCCCCCCCCCCACAAACTACCTACGTTACCCGTTGAGACAAAGCAATTACGGTTTTGTAGATGCTTACCGTACCGTTCCAGCTTTTCTTTATTTTTTTATTTTTATTACTAGAGCATTTTTCAAGCTCAAAGATTGGAGACGTTCTCTCTCTCTCTCTCTGATGACTTCCTATCACTTGCCTTAGTATGTATTATGGGATTTTGCATTATGGGATACATGCTAAGGCAAGTGATAGGAAGTCATCAGCCTCTATATACAAGTAGCTGAGACGAATATATTTCACGCGCAAAACTTTGTTTTGCTTACTTGGTAAAAGGATTAAAACCAAGTATAAATTTTCTTGGTATCTTTAACATATATTTTATACCCAAGGTAAAAAAAAAAACTTTCTACATCTTTCTCTCATCCAGAGATTTTTATTACGAAGGTCAAGCACCTTTTGTCTACTTATATATGACTTCTGCATTACCTTGGTATATCTCTCCCACTGAAGAGACCCCAATAAAGATCGAAACCGGTCTGGGTAGTGGCCCTTCCCATTATGCATTATACACCCCTGAAAGGGGTGTGCTTTGCATTATGGGATACATACTAAGGCAAGTGATATGAAGTCATTAGCCCCTACATACAAGTAGCTCTGATGTGAATATATTTCAAGAGCAAAACTTTGTTTTGCTTACTTGGGAAAAGGATTAAAACCAAGTATAAAATTTCTTGGCATCTTTAACATATATATTTTACACCCAAGGTGTGTGTGTGTGTGTGTGTGTGTGTGTGTGTGTGTGTGTGTGTGTGTGTGTGTATATATATATATATATATATATATATATATATATATATATATATATACAATTAGTTCCAAGGAAGCGGATAAAGATGTCATATGGGAATTCAATTGAGCTGTAGTACGTTTAATGTCAATTATGTTTCCTTGAGGAAGATCTCGTTTAGTTTTGTAATATATCTGCTTTGCTCGTTCAATCTTGATGGTCTCTTTAAACTGATGAACTTTGGAAAAATATTGTTGAATTTGCATTGTTTGAGAAATACTAACCTGTTTGCATAGTGAGCAATCCTTCGCAATGTCTTCAACAAATCCCTGATACTTATATAGGTAGGTGGCTTTGTCATAAAAGCTGGAGATTTCGTCGATTATATTTTCACGGTTCTTGAATATTTTTCAAAAAAGTAACTTATATGATCATATTGCCGAATAATAAAAAAAGCTATTTATTTTAAAAAGGCACTACTAGTTTAATCTTTCTAGAAGACTTCATCGGGTGCATTACATAGAAGTGGGGGAAAAAATAGAGATGCACTGAAAACATTATTTAAGTACATCTATTTATTATTTAAGTATTTCCATAATGTTTTTATAGAAATACACGAACCATAACTATAAACTTATACTTTACACACACACACACACACACACACACACGCGAGCATTGTGCAAAAAAAAGTTTGCCCATTGAAAATGTGTGGATAAATTGTCCATAGTTATAATTATAAAACCTATCATAGATGTACAGTGTGAATCGTGCAAAAATTTATAAAGAAAACGTAACTGCAACTTGCCTTAAATAATGACCTTTATTGATGAAGCTTGCTTACACACTTTACTTTACACACACACACACACACACACACACACACACACACACGCGAGCATTGTGCAAAAAAAAGTTTGCCCATTGAAAATGTGTGGATAAATTGTCCATAGTTATAATTATAAAACCTATCATAGATGTACAGTGTGAATCGTGCAAAAATTTATAAAGAAAACGTAACTGCAACTTGCCTTAAATAATGACCTTTATTGATGAAGCTTGCTTACACAAAATCATCTTCGTGCTGCAAAAATAACACACGTCATACACAAATCTCTCCACTTTAGAGAAGTCTAAAATCATATATTTGCTGACGTTTTGGCCACGGTTATCCACAATTGTCATACCTCCAATTTGTGTTAAAAAATGATAGAGCAATCACAAGAGGGCAGCACAATCACAATAAATTGAGTTGGAAGAAAAATATGCGTATCATTTCAATCTCAATATACATAATTAGATTTATTTCTTTATATTGTTTATATCGGGAATATACCCTCTCCGCATTGATATACACGTGGGATTAATTGATAATTTTTATGTATGATATGGAATCCAAGAACGCTGGTACAAAGAAAAAAAAAAATCCAGGTTCTAAGGTGTTCAATTTCTATGAAATTTTCAAGATTAAACAGAGCTATAGGATGAACAGTCGTATTATTAAAATGTCGACATATTATACATATCTTTTGTCATCTCTTCAATTCCGAATTTGATGCATATATAAATATCGCGGTAGGTTTTTTTTTTTTTTTTTTTTTTTTTTTTTTCAGTTGTATGTAAAATAGAAAAAAATAACCCCATCCCCTCAGTTCCGTAAACAGTACAATTATGAAATGTTCTATCGTCTCTACATATTTGTAAATATAAGCTCTGCCTGTGGATACTTTTTTTGGTTAGCACAGTTCGCTCGTATCGTATTCAAATATCAAATATAGATGGTCGATGCTTTCTCATTTATAAAATTATACATACAACCAGTAGAAGATCCAAGGTGGCAAACTAGATTTCATACTCAGAACATTCCGTACAAATGGATCTGAAAAAATAAATATGCTTTCTCACAAATGACGCTATCAATGTTTTTTTGACAGTTTCCCAATCGTGCATGAGTATAAAAATTCTTAATATCTGTCGTATGTCCAAGAAATAAGAAGCACAAATGAAGCGCTCTCCTCAGAGCTGAGCTCTAAAATATATAGTGGCAGATGGTCACGTGAAAAAACCTTCATATACTAAGATCATATCGTATCAGTGAAACCAGAAAATGGCGAAGAAAAATCCAGACTGCAAAATACAAAACTAAGACACAAGAACGAGCTACAAACACACACACACTGTTACTCTAAATACAGAAAATGTATCCCTCGATTTGTGTATGATTGTTGATTTGTTTGATGAGCAGCGTTGATAAAACCATTCCTTCATTTGTGAATTTTCTTTCACGAAATACTCCATTCATTCCAATATATCTACAAGAATCATTCCATACTTTTCTAGAGCCAAAACGTCAGCAATGACCAACAGATGGAGTCACCATCAAATCTTTTTTTTAAACCCTTAGCGAAAATATTCATGTTTACAGCGACTTTGTTTTAATCGCTTTACTATTGCTAAAAAAAAAGAAAAACAAACCACATAATGTGAGATTAAGATACAATCGAGAGAATAAATGACTGAACTCATCGAGACGTAACAAAGTTTGTGTATATGTGTGTATGTAACAAAGTTTGTGACAACATAGAGGTGGTGCAGATGAAAAAACTGAAACCATCAGTTCTTTATTATTGGGGGGTTCGTATGCAAAAATCAACAACGATGCACAGAGAATAATATGTCATCTCTACAGTATCAAATTCCTAAATTATTGATCTATACGCCTTGGAATATGTACATCACAGACTCAGATCACTGCAGCTTTGCTAGAATTATGTACACTAGCGGCAAATCGGAAGTGTTTATTTATTTATTTTTTTTTCTGCCTAATGTGCTCTATACACAAACCCTATTCTAGATGGGCAACTCCACTCATGGCTGGAGTGTTTACTGGGGGGGAAGTTAGGTAAACGCTATGCAATCGTCCTTTTGTTTCTAATCTCTGCTGCATATTTTAACACATATTATTGCTTGCATATCTCTGGTTACATTTCATGGCTACTACACAACTCAATTTATGTAAAAGAAATGTTAGTTTTTTTTTTTTTTTTGTTAACGGGAAGGATTATAGGACTAAACATATATTATAAAGACCTTATCGTCTTATAATAACCACAAGTAAATGAGCACCTCTAGAGATTGTTAACACTACACTCATTCTTCAGATTTCTGTTTTTTTTTTTTTTTTTTCCCATGGATTTTTAAAAACTAAGTACTTTCGTCAATGGTATGATCATCCTGGATAAAGCGACTAAACTATAAATTATCCCCAGTTTCTCATAGCTGCAACTCACGTAGCACTGAGGAATGTATCTCCAGATATTGATATACATATGCATATATATACATATGTATATTTTATTTAGATGCCATTTTTTTTTAAATCGCCTCTTTTAAGAACTTTACCAAACTACTCTCTACAAGGCGCCAGTACTACCAAATAGCTGTACATAAACACAGTGAAGTAATGGAGATACAACAAGACCTCCCTTCTTTCTATCTCCTATATTTAAGGAGGTAGATTTTTTTTTCTAGTGTGCTGAGTTTTAAACTAATGGTTTACACACACATTGTGAAGTCTGTACAAAGAAACAAGGCGTTAGCCACAGAAGGCTTTTTCTTTTTCTCTTTTTTTATTATTTTTTTTGTTTATATATTATTACTGTTATTTATTATTTATTTTTTTATTTGCTGGTGAGTCCCAACACAAACTTTGTTGGAACACAACACTGGGCGGTGGAAAAAACAACACTGACATCTCGTAGTCAGCTGGGATTGAAAGGATCAGATGTACAGCAGGTAATTATATCATGATTTTGGTTACGTAAAATATGCTATGGTCTTTTCTTTTTTTTTTTGGAAAAGGTAGCACCAAAAACGAAAACTTTCTTCCTGTAATGGATTTTTTTTTTTTTAAAGATTGATTTTTGCAGAAGAAGAAGGCTTTCGTCAAAATAGTGCCGAACAGAAGGCACAGATATTACCAAAGATGTCTTCTCAGGAAGCGAAACTTCATCGCAACAACATTATCATACTTACCATACCACCTTGATTAACATATGGCAGATGGTCATGGTTACACATCTGTGAAAAACTCTTAATTCCTGCGATTTTATCTTTTGTTATTTCTGTGATACTAATATATGGGGTTCCCTGCGCGAATTATAAAAAAAAAGAAAGAAAGAAAATCTCCTCCAGTTTGTGTACAATTAGTGCAACCCCATACGTGTCAAATCAAGTCCTCCTTCATAACTAGAAATAAGCGTTTAACTGATACCATTTTGTGTTTCTCACAACACATCTCGGTATTCAGTTGGGGAAATTGTGGAATGTAGCTAACAAAAAGAAGAAAAAAAATGTTAACGTACATTCGGTTTGGTCTTGGTCGCTGTGCCCACACTAAATTACGGGCAGCGATTGACTTACGATGTTAACACACGACACTAGTCTCTACTTGATTAAATAAACAACCTACAACCGCAGGAGCAGCGTAGTTTCCGACTAAGTACAGCGAAGGCTATATTTGTTGGAAGGGGATGGGGGAGGGTGGAGAGAAAAGGAAGTGGGAAAAGGACATTTTCCAGTATACATCGTGGTACTTAGTGCAAATCTACGTTGCTGTTGAATTAAGAAGAGGGAGGCACTGGAAGAGTAGAGAGCCTAGGCCGTATTGTTATATAACTAGGGATAGCTAGGCCTAAGTAGCCCGTGTGGCACTATAGGCTAGAGTAGCATAGCCTACACATCTAAGGTGCGTCTGTACGGCGTGGCTTTCTCTGTCAATAGGCAAGGATTTGGTATTGCATATGCCGGATCGCGGACGCGCGCGAGCACAGTGTCCACGCCGATGTACTTAGCTCACAATACCTAGCACCAAGTGTTTTCAGTCCAAGATGTTCCGTAATTCTATAGAAGATAACACACAGGCGTCCTCGAAACCTAGGACTGTCGAACAAAGGCAGAACATGCGCCAGGTCTTTATCCCTCCCGACCCGAAGATAGCTCTTCAGGCAACACTATCCTCGTTCCAGGCGACTAAGGGATTAGACACGATTCGTTAACTGCTGTCGCGGTCGGTATTCTCCGACCACGAGCTACTTCTAAAGCGGCCGGAAGTGGGGAGGGAAAGGCAGGGTTCACGCATGGAACGTCGTCTCGGCAGGAGTGCTGCTGCTGGATTGGTAGAAAGTCTCGGACCTGTGCATTGTTGCTGGCTGCTCCGGCTTTCCAAGTTCCATCCGAGGAAAACAGCTCTCTGATTTGGGTCGAGGGATGCCTCTGGAAACCGATAATCCCAGAGTGTTCTTAGAGTCTTTCTCTCGAGTTGAATCCTCACTTCCCGAAGGACTTGCTGCTGACTGGAGGAACAAATTGACAGTTTTTAAGTCGTTTTGTAAGTCCTCCCTATTGCTCACCAAACTGGGATTTTTGCCGATCTTGTTTAAGCGTTCCGCTGCTATAGACTCCATCGTTCTACGCATCAAGGGATACATGTCGAGGACGGCATTGAAGTGTTCCACCGACAGGGAGAACAGATTACAATAAGTTTCCGCTCGCACACTGGCCACTCTCCTCGCGTTCGTCAGGAGGCAGATTTCTGAAAAAGAGAAAACTTCGTATTATAACAGTAACTGCAAATAATTTACGGCTGCAATCAATATAAGCCACCCAACGAACTTAATATTCACAAAAGCACATCTTAAGAATTCTTTTGTACATTTCTTATTTGAATTTTCAATTCACTATGTTTCCCTTAAAATCACTTGAAACGTACCTTCGTTTCCTTGACTAATAGTATCCATTCTTTATGTGTCACTTATATTTATTTTAAACTTAAACGAAACAAAAAGTTTGTTTTGCGTATTATTTCTGGTTCTTGGTACTACTTTTAACTTCTTTATGGCATATATATATATATATATTATATATATATATATATATATATATATATATATATATATATATTTTTTTTTTTTTTTTTTTTTTTGAAGGGTGTACTGGAAATTAAAATATCCCACACACATTTTGGTTAGTTCACGATGCAGGACTAATAAGAGAGAGAGAATATTCCAGAGGTTAATTCCACCAAATGGAATTCATCACTGTAATATTTCAAATTTCCTGGCCAATTCAGTCTTGATCACAAAAACCACTTGTTTTATTTATAGTTAATATCAGTATTCAATTCGATTCAAGAAAACAAATTCCATCCATCATTGATGGCATAACAAGAAAATAATCCTGAAAATAATCTTCTTCTTCTTCTGCAGCTTCTCCCACTTAAGTGGGGTCACTGTTTGTTATGAGTCTCCTCCACATCTTCCTGTCTTGGGCTGTCACCACATCCAAGTTCTTCATCTTCAAGTCCTCTTCTACCAGCTCCCTCCATCTCTTCTTTGGCCGCCCACGCTTCCGCCTTCCTTGCATATCCATCTGCATGACCCTTCTTCCCACATATTCGTCCTCCCTCCTCATCACATGACCAAACCATCTCAACCTTGCCTCCTGTATTTTCGCTCCTAAGTTCGTAACTTTCACTGTTCCCCTGACATAGTCATTTCTCAGATGATCCTTTCTGGTCACACCGCACATCCACCTAAGCATTCTCATCTCTGCTACTTCCATCCTGCTAATGTTATTTTTCCTCAGGGCCACAGTTTCTATAGCATATGTCATAGCTGGCCTCACTACTGTCCTATAAATTTTGCCTTTCAGATTGATCGGCACCCTCTTATCGCATAACACTCCAGCCATCTCCCTCCAGTTCCTCCAATCTGCTTGTATCCTGCATCCCACTTCCTTCTCAGCTCCTCCATTTTCTTCCACTGTTGAACCTAAGTATCTAAAGTCTCTCACCTTCCTGATGACATTTCCTTCCAGCTCCAGATCTGTCTCCTGGCCACCGCCCACTGCGCAACACATATACTCTGTCTTACTTCTGCTCAGTCTCATACCTCTCTCTTCCAGTACTTTTCTCCATCTTTCCAGTTTAGTTCCCGCTTCTTCTCTTGAATCTGCACACAGCAAGATGTCATCTGCATACAACATTGTCCAAGGTGCATCTTCTCTCACCTCCTCTGTTACCACCTCCATCACAATATTAAACAGAAACGGACTTAATGCTGACCCTTGATGCAAGCCAACTGTTACTTGAAAACTTTCTGTCTGTCCCAAACAGGTCCGAACACTTGTCTTCACATTTCTGTACATTTCCTGCACACCAACCTGACATATTTCTCCGGCACCTTCTTCTCCCTCAAACACCTCCAGACTTCTTGCCTTGGCACTCTATCGTATGCTTTCTCCAGATCAATAAATACCAGATGCAGCTCCCTTTGTTTCTCTCGATATTTTTCCATCATCTGTCGTAACCCAAAGATAGCATCTGTTGTTGATCTACCAGGCATGAAGCCAAATTGTTCCTTTGCAATCTCCACCTCCTCCCTCAATCTACCATCAAGAACCCTTTCTAGGATCTTCATTGTGTGGGACATCAACTTTATTCCTCTGTAATTTTTACAGTCTTGTGCATCCTTTACCCTTGTAGATGGGAACATGAGTACTCTCCCTCCATTCCTCAGGTATATTTTCCTGTTGGCAAACTTTCATGAACAGGTCCCACAGCAGGTTCATGGCCTCCGTCACTTCCATTCTACTGATGTTCTGCACCATCCCCTCAGAAGGCTGCCCATCTCCTCTGTCAGTCCTTGCATTTTCCTCATTCAAAAGTCCCTCAAAGTATATTTTCCATCTGTTTCTTATGTCCACATCCCTCCATAATACTCTTCCTTCAGCATCTTTGATCTCCCTCACATGTAAGATGTCCCTAGCTGCTTCATTTCTACATTTCGCTAGTTGGTAAATTTTTCTCTGTCCTTCCTTTGTTTCTAATTGATCATACAGATCTTGATATGCCATGGCCTTCGCCTGTGCCACAACTCTCTTGGCTTCTTGCTTCCTCTCTTTGTACACCTCTCTGTCCTCTTCCACTCTTGACTCATCCCAATCCTGAAAATAATACTTAAGAAAAAATGTTCTTAAGCGTCTAACGCACAAACCGTAATACTTTCTAATTACCCTAAACTAAATAGTTCATGATGCCTTCGTGGAGTTCAAAGACTCATCGAAAGAGGACACCCTACTACTTCACACAGCCCACCATCTACAAGTTTCCCTCACCCCCCCCAAAAAAAAAACTATATTCTTCACAATTCAAAAAATATGCCCACCAATTTCTTCTTAAACCATACTCTATCTCGTAGTTGGCCAAGTGGATAGCACTTCCCCCTCTTCAATTACCAGGCAGTAGGTTGGAATCCTTGTATGGGTGCTTATGAATTTCTTTGGACACTAGATACTTTTAACTGTCCGATAAGTAACCAGACAGTTAAAAGTTAACCACCTTATTAACTGGTGGTCTAGAAGTAGCTTGGAGAAAGTTCTGTATTTGGTCTATAGAGCGGGGATCCCCCAGATTTTGTCACATAGACAAATACCATTACTTATTGAAGCCAGTGGAGATCCTTGTTAAATATGCTTGAAGAAGTAACTCGTGCTCGTAAATAGTTATGGTAAATGAACCACAATGTAGAGTTTTTCTCTAATTAGAAGGATTCCGTTGTGACCTCGTGCAGCAAAATAACATTTTGGCAAGAAATTCTAGCACACTGCTCAGTTAAACGGAGCTCGTTTAACTGAGCAGTGTTGGCTTTCGAAACGAGCCAACTCGTTTCGAAAGAAAGCAAATGATTGATCTCAGCGTTTCGGCATCGTTTGTATTATGTTAATATATTATTTCTGAAAAACATTCCAGGAAAGAGATGGAAATGAGGAGAGTTTGGAATGTTATGATGCGCGTGTTTAAGACGATGGTAAATAGGGATCGATCCTGACACATCTTCCAGACATGAAGACACCATCAGAAAGAAGGAGTTCTGACGCCTGTCTCCTCTTTGAATAGATCGATTTAAGGAAAAGTTGACTATAAGGAAGAAATAAAAACGAGAACGTCTTAATTTTTGAGTTACTCTTTGTTTTAACAATTGTATAACAAATTCATTGTTATAATTCTCCTTAAAGTGCTAAGGTAAGTGAGTTGTCGTGGATTTCATATAAACACAATGAATACCACATTAGGACAGTTAAATCTATAGAGTACTGTGTCTAACAAATTATAGATTTTCTGGTCGGTCTGTTTGTGGTGCAATGAACCAATGAATTTATATGGACTTTCATGACTAACACATCTTCATTTGAAACTTATAAAAGGCAGTTCAATCTCCTTCATAAGGAGACTGAACTGCCCCTCAGTCTCTAAAAGTTAGTTTAAGAGCCAACGCGGTTATGAAATGGTAACGGTGACAAGTGAAGTATTAGAAACTACATGCGAAAGTAAAGGACATAAATTTCAATAAGTAAGATTTATTTTGTGATGTGTGTGCAGCATTAACCAGTTGCATGCGCTGCTACGAGTATTTCATAAGTTCCGTACTTCCTCTTGGATAACTATCATAGGAGGAAGGAGCCTTCTCCCATGGAAAATGCTGAATTACACACGCATTAATTTTAACATAATTAGCATAGACAAAATTTAAAATACGATAAGTTGAAGTATTTTTATCTCTTGATTAAACTGATCAATAGACTGCTGTGAAATATTTTGAGTGTTTATCAGCATACAGGAAAAAATATCGAACATAGAAAGAAATGAAGGCAATACATGAAAAGCAAAATCAATAATAAAAACTCTTCTGATAAGGCATTGCATTAATTGCAATTTAGTTAATTTTTCTGTTTTAAATAAATTATTAATCTAAGTATATTATTAGTATTTTTTCAACTGCTTGATTGATCATTTTGGAATGTCAACAAAAACCAAATAAAATAAAGTAATATACATCAACTTCAAAAATAATGTATCAAGAATATCTCAATAAATGTTTGTAAATAAATAAAATAATGAAATACACTTACACGTCGTTATACACAAATTCCATCACAATTTTAGAGTATTTGAAACAGCCATGAAAACAACAATCATACCTAAGAGATACTCTCCAACCACGCTCTCCTACATTTCATTTTAACCACTGTTAGTGGTTAAAATGAAAAAAACAAATCTCATTCTAAAAAATTACAAAAAATTCTCTTCCGCATTCACTTCACAAGCACGTACTTAAAATGCTGTGCTGTGCACCATCACATACAGATATTCAAATCCGATCTCCTGGCATGTTAATAGGGACTGTTTTTGACCTAACTCAAAGTTGGGCACTAAACAGTCCATATTAACTGTTCAAGATCTCATTTCCAGTGGAACACTCTCCCCTCAGCCAATCACATCCTCGTATCTTTTGGCACTGCGATGCCTTGTAGCAAGACTGCCTAGACTTTCTTTACCAGTTTTCCATGGTTAGACTATTGTTCCTGTTCTCCAAATCCCCATACTTGTGAGTGACCATGCGACGAAAACTATTTTGGAATCAGATTCTTAATTTTCCACTCGGTCCAAAAATTCCTGCTTACATTCAAGGTATGATCTTCCAATAAGTGTATCACAGTTGTCTAAAAAACAGTAAATGATGATAAAAGTAAATGTTTATTAAATATCATTAAGTGACTCGAAAGAAAAACTCAAGCTTCACAGATAGGATACACCGATGACACAACACTTGCAAAAGAATCACTAACAAGCGCCAAGTCTAACTCTAAAAGATTCCTTTTTGGTCCCTTTCAAAAGTTGTTGAAAGCAACTACTGATCATCTGTACTATCATACATCCTCTCTCTCATACATCTAGATGGAAAAATTACATCACTTAAACATAAAGCTGCTCCCTTGAAATCATTCTTTTCACTGAACTCCTGCATATAGGATCAAGACAAATCACCTCCTTCTTTATGCGGAACACAACATTAGATGCGTCCTCTGACCTTTTGCTAGCATCATCAGTAAACTTTGATCAGCCTGCATCCAAAACGGCTTCTGGTCATGTTGGTATCCTTCCATTTGGACTCAACAGACATGATCCTTCACTAATGACTGTCCTTTATGATCTGTGCACTATATTATACGAGCCAGTTCCACATTTAATCAGGTTGTATATAAGGCTGCTTCCACCCAACAGCATGGAAGCAGCCTTATATATATATATGATTAAAAAAGTGGGGTATTCAAGGTGTCTGCTAAAAACTATTAACCTAAGAAACACTTCCATTCGTAACAGTTTTTACTATTAAATTTCTCCAGTGATATGTTAGTTTGAGTATTATTATGTAAGTTAAAAGCAGATGATGATTATTTTCTAGATTTTGATGTCCATCTTCTCGCTTGGCGATTTTCATTCCTATTCTACACAAAAGAAGCTCACACAAGAAAAAATGCAGTTAGTAATATTATTTCTACTGCTATATATAGTTGTAAATGTAAACTTTCTTAGTTGTGAGATTATCTTTATCTGATAAGATTAAAATAAAAAAAAATATTAGCTGATTTCTTACTTTGATGTTTCCTCGATTGATTAAGAAAGAAGAAATATTATCAAATTAATTTTATTCTGAAAAAGAAACAAAAACAGAACACTATGGCCTGGCCTTTAGATGGAAAGCTAACTAAAAGATACTCATCAACAACACATATTTTAGGTAGAGTTAGATGTTCATTTCAATCTGAAGCATGTTCAGAATGAATAGAATCACTGACTGTAGGATGATAAACGTATGAAAGTTTGAATATATATGATTGTATTTTTGCATACAAAAAAAAATTAAAAGATTATTCTACTGAAATTACATAGAAGAATACTTCAAAAAATAAGATATTATCACATGTGAAACCGAATCATTTGCGCCAGGGTGGGGGAGTGAGTATGTGAAGGGAGAGTTTGTACTGTCTGGTTCCTCATGAGACAAGAGATAGCATCACATGGTCATCATACGGCCTCGTCATTGATTTTAAGATGGCAGAACGACTGGAACATGATTTCTGGTAGAGGTGTGTGTGTGTGTGTGTGTGTGTGTGTGTGTGTGTGTGTGTGTGTGTGTGTGTGTGTGTGTGTGTGTGTATTCACACACACACACATGACATGCCATGTAAACAGGTTTGATTTTTCCTTTTGTAATAGGACATTCAGGATTGTCCTCCGATAGTCTTGAACCTGGCTCCTCAGTAATAGGGGTATGAGAAACGCAAAGAGTGAGGCATCTAAATGCCGATCATTATAAAATATAACTAGATTTCGAGCATAGTGATTAAATGAATATTAGTTTGCTGGTATCTGTATAAAGTATACCCAAGAAATTACTGGTTGAAAACCTTTACTACACCCTCTGTCCAAAAAGAAACCGATCGTTTCGAAAATAGAAGAAACTAGTGCCGCCACCTGTTCTATCTTTTTGTTGTCGAAAATGGCAACCTTCATTAGTGTTGTTTCAACTGTTTATGACATTTGTTTCATTAGAAGCCGAGTTATTGACAGTGTGATTAAGAGTGACAGTGTGTTTTGACGAACCGTCGGTCGTCACGATATTCATGCCGTACGCGACGAATTCTCGGTATCAATCGCTTCAAAACGTCGATATAAAAACTCACCATTGACCGTTTGACCAGGTGGAAGGAATTCTTTGTGGATAATGCCCTTGGAATCGTAGAAACAAAATCAGCATCGTCTTTATTTTTGACTTCTCCAAGCGACTGTTTTTCGGATACCCCTTTTCTGGTGGTCTCCACTCAGCACTCTGGAGCTTTATTTCAGGCTCATACTCAAAACACCACGTTTCTCTACCAATAATGATCATTTCAAGGAAGTCTGAGTCCTTACGAGTGGTTTTAATGAGTCCTTGCGGTGTTCAATTCGATACATGTTTTGGTCGTCGGTCAACTTGTGGGGAACAAATCGCGAATTCAATTTACGAAGGCCCATACTCTCGGTCACAATGTTGTGCACAGTTGATTTTGGAATCTCCAATTCATCTTCAATCAATCTCACGGACGATTTAGGGTTTTCGTTGATGAAATCACGCACTTTTTGGTTGTTAACTTCGCTCAGTCCAGTTTTTGGACATCTCGGATTTTTGTCGCCCTCAAGCGTCTCACAACCACTTTGATATCGCTTAAACCACTCATAAACTTGAGTAGGGGATAAGCATTCATCACCGTATGCTTTTTGAAGCATTTGATGCGTTTCGATAAAACCTTTACCGAGTTGAACACAAAGTCAATCGCAGCTCTCTGTTTGAAACTCATTTTCCAACCGTTCGTCAAAACACACTGTCACTCTTGACATTATAACTCGGCTTCTAATGAAGCAAAGGTCATAAACAGTTGAAACAACACTAAGGAAGGTTGCCGCTTTCGACAACAAAAAGATACAACCGGTCGCTCCACTAGTTTCTTCTATTTTCGAAAAGTTCGGTTTCTTTTTGGACAGAGGGTTTTTATTTAGTTATGGTATTTTTTTTTATTTCATATCTCTATTTCACCTTCATGATAAAAGTAAATGTTTATTAACATATTGTAACATGTAAAAAATACATTGTATTATTAGGAGCTATTTTAGTTAGTTATATTAAACTACTGGATGTCACATAAAAAATTTATCTATATAATCTATATTATATCATTCAAGATAGGCTTAACTACAGTTGTCACGAGTAGTACTTTATATTTATACAGGATTAAACACGAAGATGAACCCAGCCATGCTGAATGAAAATTTACGTGCAGGTCCCAAGCTCGGATAAATGGGGAGGGTTGAGCACAGGGCTAGTAATCCAGTCTCAGAAAAAAAAAATTGCTATGCAAACTGAAACCTTCCAAAATGTGATACCGGATAAAGAAAACAGAATACAAATTACCACGAACATGAAGCACCTCTGTGAAAGCCCTTCTGGAGAAGGCAGAAGTGCGGAAGAAAGTAACAGACACCTTATCAAAGATTGGGATGTTGGAATAGTAGAAAAATGTATGAAACTGGGAAAACATACAACGTCTCGAGAGCTCTAGAAACATACAGATTAGAAATAATGGGATTAGGGGAAATGAGATGAACTGGAAAAATCAAATTAAACTCTGATCACTACTTAATCTACTCTGGGAACCAAAATACGAATGACCACACAAAGGGAGTTGCACTAATGATAACAAAGAAACTCACCGTGTACTAATGGAGTGGAACCTAATATCGGAAAGAATACTAAACGCTAGATTTCAAACCGGCAAGCAGAACATCACAATAGCTGCTATTTATAAGCACCAACAAATGATGCGATCCAGGAAGAAAAGGATAATTTTTATAACATGCTACAGAGAAGTATAGAAACAACAAATAAAGAAGATATGCAACTTATAATTGGAGACTTTAATGCTAAGGTTAGAAATGATAATACAATAAAGAAACTGTTATGGGAAAGTATGCAGAAGGAGAAATAAATGAAAATGGAGAGTTACTTATAGACTTTTGTATGTTCAACCAGCTTGCAATAAGAAGGACTCTCTTCCAACATAAAAAAATACACAAGTGGATATGAACAGCACCAGATAGAAAGACAAAGAACCAAATATACCATATATCAAGGAATTGGAGGAAATCACTCCTGGATATTAGAGTTAAAAGAGGAGCCGAGGCATATTCAGATCACTTTCTCCTAACAGCTACCATAAAAGTAAAAATATTTCAAAATCTGATGGCGACCACAGCCTATATTTAAATGAACAAAATGCATCATTGGATATAAATTTGAACGAGATAACAAAAACAGAAATTACAAAAGCAATAACTCAAATCAAAACATGTAAAGCATTGAGAGCAGATAACATACCAGGCGATATACTAAGAGCAAATTCAAAACTTATAGCAGAGATATTATATCCCTTACTAAATGAGATATGGTAGAAAGAAGAGTGGACTAAGGAATGAAATACTGGATTACTGGTTAAATTGCACAAAAAAGGGAACCTATGTGAATGCAAAAATTGGAGAGGTACAACATTGCTGAGTGTTACAAGTAAAATACTAGCAAGGATAATATTAGAAAGAATCAAAAGAAAAACAGAAAAACAACCAAGACCAGAACAGGCAGGATTTAGAGTCAATAGATCATGCACCGACCACATTGCTACTTTACGAATTATCATAGAACAATCATTGGAATGGCAGGCAAGCTTATATTTAAATTTTATTGATTTTGAACAAGCTTTCGACAGTATAAACAGATCTTCCCTATGGAAACTACTTAGATATTATGGACTCCCAGAAAAAATAATAAGAAAAAAAAAAAAAATTCAGCTAACGCCTTTTTATTCCCGTATATACGGGAGTAGGCGAGGCCATTTAGCCCTATCTAACTTTTGGAGACTGAGTGGGCAGTTCAATCTCCACTGGTACCCAATCAGAGACAGATGGCCCAAGGCTATCACTAATTAAGCGGTACGCAGTGAAGAGAGACGGCTCAAATGTGCCGCCATCTCGTGTTCTCTAACCCTAACACAATATATTTAATGTCTGAAATAATGTGGGTTATACGGTCGATTTTCTTGAGTTTACAGGACGAAAAACCCGAGTTTCCGGGAGGAAAAACCTGCTTGCCCGTGCCAGAGATCGACTAACTCGGGAACCGGTCGAAAAAAGGCTTAGAAAAATTTCCTCTAGTCGCCGACTAGACTCGAAACCAAGACTTCCTTCGTGCGGCCTAGCGCGATGGTGTGCAAACGCCACATCCACTGAGCTACACAGGCTCTTAAATAATAAGAATAATTTAAAAAAAAAAAAATAAGAATAATTTAAAAAATGTATGAAGATTTTGAAATTAAAGTAATACATGGAAATACCCTCTCAGAACCATTTTAAACAAAGATAGAAATGAGACAAGGTTGTATCCTCTTCCCTACTATGTTTTTAATTATCATAGACTGGGTGATGAGAAAAAAATCCCATGGAAATACAGGATTACCTTGGGTCAATACCTTGGTTCAATAGTCTCGATAAAAGGAGGCACTACTGAAAATATAAATAGAAGGAAACAGCTGGCTTATTCAACTTTCAACCAACTTAGAAATATTTCGAAAAACAAGAACTTGTCTATAAAAACTGAAATGAGAATAATTAACTCAAATGTAAAGGCAATACTAATGTATAGATCAGAAACGTGGGTGTTAAACAAAAAATAGTTAACAATGTCCAGGTCTTCGTAAACAAGTGTTTAAGAATAATATACTGGGAATATACTGGCCAAAACAAATATCAAACGAAGAACTATGGCAGAGAATAAACCAGGAACCTACAGTATGTTGCAACAGATACGCGAAAGGAAATGGAGATGGTTGAGGAAAGAATATAAAATAATAGTAAAACAGGCTCTAGATTGGAACCCACAGGGTACAAGAAGACAGAGAAGACCAAGAGAAACATGGGAAAGAACAATAGTGAAAGAAATAGCAAATATTAATAAAAACTGGAACCAAATAAAAGCAGAAGCAAAACACAGAGTTCAGTGGAAAATGGTGATGGAAGACCTATACTCCCAGGTGGAGTGAAGAAGATTAAGTAACTAAGTAAACACAGAGATGAAATCTCTCCTTTTAGAAAAAGAAATAATAACACAATGCAACGGAAATCTCTAAAAATAATGAACATCTACTGAGTCAAACGTACATTTAGACATTGGATAAGAGCAAGACAAACGTCTTTCCAGCTTATCAGGGTAGTTAAGAAAGACATAAAGCTGATAACTTGACGCTAAGAACTGATAGTGACAGTTATCCTGATATTCCAGTGGTCTTAGTAAAGTGTCTCTCTCGCGAGCCCACCCACATCCACACACACAAAGAGAGAGAGAGAGAGAGAGACAAATTATATGAAATCCAATGAGACCAACGAGCTTACAAACAGAAAAAGAGATTGCCGTTTCATCGCTGCATATTAATTTCTATTTTTATGACAATTCCACCCAAATAGCACATTAAGTACTGTTGGCGTAGTGAAGACCAAATAATTCAGAAATCATGCTCTCGAGACCAAGCATGAAACTTTTTCAAGACGTTCCAGGTCCAATAATTATGGTGTGGACTTATACTGATTTTATTTCGTGCCGCTGTAAGATTCGAACCCATGGCATGAAAGCGGAGACGCCATTCAACAGATGTATTGTCCTTAGAAGTAGATTTCAAACTGCTTGAAACCTACTTTAACAACCTGTTGAATTTGCTTCTGTGTATTCCCAAATACAACGTAATCTTCCTTGCTGCAATCATCCTGCTTTTTTTGCTGCAAGGGACCTGCTTGTTTTCAATGAAATAAATGCACTGGAAATTGAATGGAGCGTTTTCTCCGGTCGCAGTCACAACAAAGCAACGTTTGCTTTTCGGTTGGTAAGATCTGGATTCGAATCCCGACAACAAAAGCTAATTGGAGAACACATACAATTAATAAATATAATGTACTGGCCTCAGAACTTTCGTCGCTTTGGTGAAAATTCGACGAAAGCAAACCAAACTATATAGTCATAAAACAAATTCCTATAGCTATTGTTGAATATTCGCAATAATAAATACTTTTGATATACGCTACATATGATTATTGAATGTTTGCGAAATAGTACCTACGTTTTGCTGATAAAAATAGAGTCAGACAAGTAAGTTTACTTGTCGTTTAGACTATGGTATGTCTAAGCGAAGCTCAACAGTGTCTAATACAGCCACATGCCTTTTTCCTTCTTTCTTTTTCTTTCTTAGAATTTTCCTTCTGGAGACTCCAGTTTTAAATCCTGCAATAGGGATTTAAAACTCGAGGTAGGGTTTAGGATTACGAGACAGCAGGACCTGCCTGCCATAATATCTCCTACGAAAGCCTCGATTCATTAATAGATACAAACTCATCATCAATGATGGCAGGAAAGTGGAGATCGTCTGTCCACCGATCAGTCTTCCCCCCCCCCCCCCCACACGCCCATAAGATATTCATTCAAAAGGAGATTTTAAATAAAACTGATAGAAATTTAAATTTATAAGATACACCGGAAATGTCGAAAATTAGTGTAAATAAATGTCTTTCTATACACGAAGATCCTTTTAGCCCTATGTTAATTAGGGCTAAAAGGATCTCCACCTAATCCCATTGGGAAATAAAAGGCGTGAGAGGATTTATTATTTATTTGATTTTTCTGCTAATTAACCTAAGATCTCAGATATATTTTAGCAAAGAACGAAACACCGTTTCCCATAATTCATCTTTTCAGTTATGATATTTAATTTATTTTAAACTGAACACATGACAATAAACAACGCACATCTAATAATTACATCATCTTTAATTACTCACTAAATATTTCTGTGGTTCACTTCCTTAATGCACTTATTAAGACTTAGCTGTTAGTTATATATGTTAATGTTAATTATTTATTAACAGAGAAATTTAAAAAAAAAATGAATATTTTAATGCAGTATATTACCTAATTGTCACTGCGGGTTTTAAAGGATAAAGATAACCAGATGAACAAAGAATACCCAAAAATCATTCAAATAGTTTGAAGGAAACCCAATTCCTTCTTCTTTATCATCACTCAGGAATTTAAATACAATGTGCTATGAATCAAAAATCATGAAATAAAATAAAGGAAATAGTATCTTAGTTTTCTTACTCACCCCCAAAGTACGAACCATCCGATAGGCTAGTTGCTACTTCACCGTTCGTCATTACAATATCAACGATGCCTTCTTGAATAAAGTACATCTTAGTTCCCAAAGTTCCTTCTTTGATTATGATGTCTCCCGGTTGGAAGACTTCGTATTTTAGCTTTGTTACAACGTCGTTCACAAAGTTAGGATCGGCATTGGCGAAGAAAGGCACGGAGGCCACCAGAGAGCGACAGTTGTAGTTAATTACATCCTGGAAACAAACAAACAAAAAATCAATACATAGAATATAATATAATTTTAAGTAATGCTGTTTAATTATTTAATTTCAATTAAATTGTTTTTTTGAGTTAATTCTGTCCTGTAAGCTATCTCTACATTTAGAACATTTAAAAGTTTGGATAAAATATCTCAAATGAATTCTATACATGAGAATATTGCAACTTCGTCCCCCCCCCCACACCCATAAGATATTCATTCAAAAGGAGATTTTAAATAAAACTGATAGAAATTTAAATTTATAAGATACACCGGAAATGTCGAAAATTAGTGTAAATAAATGTATTTCAAGAGGATATAACCCATAGGTGAAATGACAGATTGGAATGGATTAGTCTGTTATCAATTCGCTTGCTTAATAAATTTAAAAATAGTGTTTCGTTTGTAAATGAGTTCAAGGAGAGGTATGATAGATATTGTGTGGATAGTTTGGGTCTCCAACGATGAGTCTTCGGACTCCATGGAGATGCCCGTATAATAATAATAATACTGATTTCAAATGACTGAAAATAAATTAAGTTATAAAATTATTCTGTTAGTAACTTAACTGTGAAATAAGAATGCTTTATTTTGTTATTTATTTATTTCTGAGTAGCAGCTGTTTTATCTGATGTATTACTAATATATTATTTAGGTATGCGGAGAGACATTACCTTACCGATATTCCAATATATTATTATTAAGAGACCTACAGGGAGTCAGAGATTCATAGAGGGAGGCCACATACTACACACACCAGCTATTCACTCTTATTCTTGAATTTATTCACACTGCTTGCATTCACAACATCCAAAGGCAATCCATTCCAACCACGCACCACCCTCTGAGAGAAACATCTATCCCTCACACCCTTCTTGGCAGTCTTCATTCTCAGCTTCCAAGGATGCCCTCTCGTTTTTTCTCCATCCTCCATAAATTGAAAAATTTCATCAATTGAAATCCTGTATGACCCTTTCAGGAGTTCATAAGTCTCAATCATATCACCCTTCTTTCTCCTGTTTGCTAGTGTCTGCACTCTACAAATTCTCAATCTGTCTTCATAATCAGTATTCCACAATCCTGATATCATTTTTAACGCTTGCCTTTGTACTCTCTCCAATATATCAGAATTACATCGGAAACCAGACCTGCGCACAATAGTCCAAGTGAGGTCTTATCAAGGCCTTGTAAAGAGCCAAAATAACATCCTTATCTTTACATGTGAACGTTCGTTTCAATCTTTGCCACATGGCCCCTGAACTTCAACTTCCTATCTATTAACACTCCAAAATCCCTAGCCTCATCAGTTTCTTCTAGCCTAATCCCACCAATATAATATGACATTGGATATCTAATCATGCCGAAGTGAATGACTTTACATTTACTGACATTGAACTGACACCCATTTTCCCATGCTACAATTTCGAGCCTATTCAAATCATTCTGCAAAGACTGCATATCAGCAGCATTCTTGATTACCCTACCTATCTTTGCATCATCAGCAAATAACTGTGTCGCTTTTCAGATACTTCCCAATATCATTAATGTACAGATCGAATAACAGTGGACCAAGCACTGATCCTTGTGGGACACCACTTTTATTTATTTATTTTTTTATTAATCTTTGTACTGGTTATGGGCAGTACTACCCTTACATCACGTCCATACTTGATATAGGCCTAAGCCTTTACAAGTGTTTTACCCTATGCCTGTTCTAGTTATCATTGTAGTCATTCTCTGGTGGCAAGGCCATGCCACCAGTGCGCCCTGTAGGGCCCTTAAGGAAAGAACTTTTATATCGTTTTGTGTAAGCCCAAGCTATTTTAAGTCCTTATAACTATCTGCACTCCATACGCCATGTAAAGAGATGGTGGCGCTGGTAAACTTCGGAGTTGCCCCATGCTCCTCCCGTATCTTACTAACTAGATCTTGGTTATTTTTATAATAATTTACTTTATTAAATAATTAAACCTTGCAGACTCAGATCCCCCGTATACCACTTTTTGATACCTGTCAGTAACCAAACCCATTTTCTCCAATTTATGCAACAGTCTTCCATGTTGTATTCTGTCAAAAGCCTTAGCAAAATCCAAAAGTATAATGGTGTATCTATTACCCTTGTCTAGTTCAATGGTAACATTGTTATAGAATGTGAACAAATTGCTAAAACATGACCTCCCCTTAGTAAACACATATTGTTCATTGCAAAGTAGAGATTCACTGTCAACCCATTTCTGAATGTGGGCATTAACCAATTTTTCCAAAATCTTCACCACCACTCCTGAGATACTAATTGGTCGAGAGTTGGATACATCGGTCTTTGCACCACCCTTGTGCAATGGAATTACCGTACATTCCTTCCATTCCTGCGGAATCTTCCCTGTTTTGAGACTCATATTAAACATCCTGGTCAAAGGAATGTCCAGTTCAGCTGAACACTCCTTTAGCACACGTGCTGATATTCCATCAGTCCCTATTGTTGAATTCTTATTCAATTTGTGCAACAGCTCTAATACCTCGGCCTCACAGACCTGCGTTTCTTCATCTAGTGAAGAGGTAACAGTGAGCTCAATGTTGCATTCATCAAGTTGATAGTTTTAACGAAATGGGATGGGCACTCATTTACTGAACAACCTCTTCTGCATCTAAAAACCCTCACGCCATCTGGATTTAGAAGTTATTCTTTCATATTCATTCTTTCTTTTACTTGCAGGATATCGATAGAATTGTTGTGGATTATCTTTAGCACGCAGTGCCAGTTATTTTTCATAATCAGACTTTGCTTTCCGTACAACAGTTGTGACTATTCTAGCCTGTTGCTTATAATGTTCATGACGGACGTCATCCTTATGCAAACGGTGTTCGTTCCACATCGTGCTTTTCTTACGAATCTCTTGCGTAATCTTATTACGCAAGAGATACATTCATTTGACTCCTACTCTATTTATTCTTCGAACTCTCGAGACACATTCTGATATCGCATCATTTAAGTATTATTTAAATGCTTCCCATGCATTGTCGATATTCTTTCCATCCAGCAACCGATCCCATTCCACTGAACTCAGTATACTCCTCAGTTGGTCATAATTTCCTTTGTAGTTCAGCATGTAACCTTTTCTGAATTGAACATTCATAAACTTAGTCACTTCCCAAGTGAGTACTGCATAATCACTGTCACCAACTGGAGGTAGAATAGTTACGTCTGTAACTGATACGCCCTCTGGCACTATAATCAATTCTAACTCTTTGACCTCGAGTTCTTTATGTCACATGCTGCATGTATATATGCAGTATATACGTATAAATGAGGTCGGTTGAGTGATAATTTCTGTACCAAGCATTCATATTACGATGTAAGTGACCTAAGTGCCCACTGAACTTAAATTTCGCTATCAACTTTTTTTTTTGGGGGGGTGTATTAAGTAATTTGTGTATTAAGTAATTGTTACTTAATACACAAATTTTTCAAAAATAAGATCCAACTTCAGTTTCTGGTGGTATTCTACCAGGAATCATTGTTCAAGCACATGTGTTATAGTTACAAAATCACGAAGGTGATACTGGATTTTTTTAAAAAAAGTGTTTATTTAACGGAGGGATTCCTGACCCTTTCTTCTGCTAGTGATTCACGAGTGAAATTATTTATTAATAATTATGAGGATTAAATTACGGTGAGTATCTGCGTGTTCTATATTCAGCGGACAGAAAGTACTTCACTACTCAGAAAACTATAAATTCGTATTTCATTATTTTGCTTTTATAACTTTGCAATACTTTGTTGCATTACTTTATATTTGAATATGAATTGTTCCAAGAGAAATTCTGTATGGTCACATGACACACACACGTTTATTATGGATATAATTTAGTAGAGAAACACTGCGACTGATTCTAGAGAGTAGCGTGATGGGATACTGCCAGTACACAGACAGGAATAATGTAATATTGAAATGGTAGCTCGAAAACAGAACCATAACAGCACTCCAAGTCAACTTTCCAACTTCGACAGACTAATTTTGCTGAAATTATAAGATTATCCGCAAGTTTCTATATTTTACAGGAATAAAATCCGGATAAAAATTCATTCTCTCTCTTCAGTATGTCTGAAAAAAAAAAACATTAGTGTTCTTATGTCCAATCTTTATAGCAATGCACTGATTGTAAATCACAGATTTTAAAGATTCACATTTGGCATCTAACAATGGAATACTGGTTAAAAGTAAGATATAATACAAAAGAATACATTTTTGCAATCGATAATAGAAGAAAACACTTATCAGATCACCTATTTCGACATCTTATTACTCTTCCTGTGCAGAGTAATGTGATAGGACACTTAAGCTAAATCTTTACACAGTAGATTGCATTGACGGAATAAGAGGATTTAACAATGGTATTTAAAAACAAACATCTCACCTCTCTGAGTCTTTCTGACAACTCTCCTAGGATTATCTCCTCATCAAAGAACTTGCCTTGATAACGATGCTCAAAATAGTCTGTGATGCGATGTCTGAGGTCTCTAGGCAACTTTCGATAAGCCATATACTCTTCCACTTGCTTCAACTGGAATGCAATTATCAAAGCATGATCAGTAGTATCATAGTTAACACACATATATTATAACTAAGCACAAACGTTCAATTTATTAATAAATTGCGTGCAAGAATATATAATACAACTATTATTTGCATACAACACTGAGAGAGAATAAACAGATTTCTTAAGAAAAATTAATCATAAAGGATATTACGTCAACGTTTTTTAAAAGTAAGTTACAGAACCATGATTCTGAAGTAGACAAATAATGCATGAAGAATTTGTTGCTAATAATGATAATTTTAGTCATACGATAAAGGAGTTCCAAAAGGCTGAAGAACTATACAAGACGTTGAAACTCGGGAAGTTTTATTTTCTGAACACTAGAGCAAAAGATAATGAGATATCATTTGGAAGAAGACTGAGAGAAAAACCAGAGAGAAAAAAATAATTTCCACACACACACATACACACAGTAGAAGATTTAATGATGCTATTCCGGATTAGTGCAATGAACTGTGCTATTATAATTGCATTTAACCTTACAAACCCCGATAACTTTTATAGGATGGTGGTCTGGAAAGTTTTCTCGGCCTCGACCGTAGATGGCAATACTAACGGTAAGATTATTTTTTTCTAAGTTGGTACATCTGTCATAAGCATCCAGGTGAAAGTGAAAGGCATTCTATCAAGTAATATATTTTATACAATTCTCTGAAGCAAAAGTGTTGTCTGTATCCCTTGAAATGGATAAAATTGAGTATCGTGCGGTTATAAAATTCTTTGTAAAAAAGGTTTAACAGAAATTCATTCGAAGTTCATAAAAGTTTATGGGTACTCTTCTCCTTCGTTTTCGGTAATTAAGAAATGGGCTGCTGAGTTTAAACGTGGATGTCCAAAAAGTGTAAGAACACCAGAAATCATTGATCAAGTGCACGATATGGTATTGAATGACTGGCGAGTCAAAGTGGCTGAAACTATAGGCATTTCAAAAGAATGTGTAGGATATATTTTGTATGAAGAATTGCAAACCAAAAATGCTTTGCGCAAGATGGGTGCCGCGTTTGCTCACAGCAGATCAAAAACGCACTCGCATGAAAATCTCTGAACAGTGCTTGGAGCGTTTTAATAAGAAGAAAACTGATTCTGTGCGTAGATTTATTACTATGGATGAGACTTGGATTCACCATTACACGCCAGAATCCAAACAACAATCAAAACAGTGGACAGAAGCCGGTTGTTCAGTGCCAAAGAAAACAAAGTCGGTTCCATCAGCAGGAAAGGTCATGGCATCGGTGTTTTGGAATGATAATGGCATTTTGTTTATTAATTATCTTGAAAAGAGTAAAACAATGAACGGGGAATATTATTCGAATCTTTTAACCAGACTAGACGGAAAAATTCGTGAATAAAGACCGGGTTTGCAGAAGAAAAAAAAAATCATCTTTCATCAGGACAATGCACCTGTCCACAAAGGTGTTTTGGCAATGGGAAAATTAAGGGATCTGCACTATGAATTGCTGGAACAGCCAACCTATTCAGCAGATTTGGCTCCCTCTGACTTCTATCTCTTCCCAAAACTAAAACTCTTCCTCGCTGGTCAGTATTTTTCTTCGAATCAAGAGGTGATTGCAGCTGTAGAAGTGTATTTTGCAGATATTACTACAGGGACGGGATAATGGCGCTGGAGAATCGGTGGAATAATGTATTAGTCTTAAGGGAGATTATGTTGAAAAATAAAAATAATTTAGAAATTATAAATTCGTTTTTTTCATTGTTAGGTCGAGAACTTTTCAGACCACCCTCGTACATAAGCTCGCTCACAAGGATTCTAAAAATAAACAAACATACAAGAAATGCATTTTTAAAAGTAGTTGCTTTCTTTTTTAAATTCTTATTCATTATTGTTAATATTGAAGAAAAACCTCTAATGCAATAACCTTATATTATTCCGGAATCAAACCGATGCGTAACAATAATGATTGAAAGAGAATTAAATGCATCCAAATGTTCTGAGTATATTATCTAAAGAATATTATCAGTGGCTATTATTTTGGATCGGCAAGCTCAAGCACTGCTATTTAAACAAAACACCATTAAAATGGGTCGAAGGAGTCTTTCTTTCGATTGGGATGATGCTGGTTGACAAAAGGAAAATATAAACAAGAAGATGAGTTAAATCTTAATAGGAAAGAAACTTCCAAACGAGATTTGGACAAAGATTGGAAGATGGGTGTATTTTAAGAGATTAAGCTAAAATAGGTTAGATCAGAAAGTGGAAAGAATGTATAAGTTCCACCAACGTCATGAATTGATTATTTGAAAGTAAAACATCTCCTCTTTATATTCTCCTTTAATAATGGTTTAACAGAATGCTTCAGGTCCTCTTTCGGAGCCACTGGCTAATCCTAAAATCGAAATGAGTGATAATAACAATGTCAGTACAGACAGCTTTTAAAATTCCTCATTACATGATAAAAGACAGTATTTTGTGAACGAATAGATCTCAAAATATCTAACTTGGAAAGTGAAAGTACAATACTCTGGTCACTATTCAGGAATACTCTTCACACAACATCTCAGAACACTTTCCGAAAATTGCACAGTTCGTCGTAACACCGATTCTGCGTGATGGGAAATTTTCTGTAGAAATAATTGCTTAGTAAACAAGAGAACGTCTCATAATTTTGGGATAGTGAAAAAAGGAAAATGAGTTGGCGTTAATGAAAGCTGCTGAACCAGCGATGTGGCTAAAATAAATAGGCAAAAACATCATCCATAAATAAGTGATGACTCGACAATTGGAACACTGCAGTGGAGCGGATAGTTTGGCTTCTTCTCTATCGATTATTCAATTTATTATGAACGTGGAATTCTTCATGTTTGTGCCTCTTCAAAGGCATTTTCGCCCTCATACACACACTTTTTTTTTTGTTAAATTTCATTTCATTTGTTCCCCCTTTGTTATTAACCCTTCTCTGTTTTGTCCTATTTCCGCTCGTGTCCTTTTAGCTTTCTTCAAAAGAAAAAAGCAAAAAATTATATATTCTAAGGTTTTACTTACCTTCTCTCTGTATTGTCTACGCGAAGAGTCCAGAGACTGGATTAAATTGGTTGTATGACCCAAAAACAGGGCATAGCATGTGGCCCCGCTGATCATACTTAACAACGTTAGCCACATGTCCGTCAAGCTCTGAGGTGGAAAGCGGCCGTAACCAATGCACAACATGTGGGACATTGCTTTGAAGAGGGACCAAGAATACTGCTCCAACCAGAAAGCCTCCTACCAGAAATAAAAAAAAGACAAACATTTGTCTGCTGCACATATATAACATCCATATAAGTCAATGCAATATATGAATGCATTATTATTACGTATTTTACATTTTATTAAAATTAATATCTTTATTCATACAGCGAATAGTTTGGCTTCTTCTCTATCGATTAGTCACTTTATTACGAACACGGAATTCTTTGTAAAAGTAAGAAAAATAACTACTTCTAATTCTGCATGCGATAAGGATTGGAGTTGGTCCTTAGGTGAACGGATGAGGGTTTTAGTTTGATATATGATTTGAATGTAGTGTGGAGTTTATATTAATTAAGCATTTTGACTATGATTTCAGATATGCCTTGGATATAAAAGATGGTTGCAGTTTTACTGTGCTCTTGTCTCTTGTATTACATCCAGGAGTGTATGAACTGACTTGCTATGGACAGACTGGTTGAGGACGTGTGCCTCAGTGAACATAAGATATAAAATAGCCACAATCGTTATGACAATTCGACTGGCAGACCCTACTTTAGACATCCCCTTCACAAAGGTTGCTAAAGCAAAACTACTAGAAGAATAATCCAAGAGAACGAGATTTTTCAGTATTTCCAGAATAATAAAGTTCATTCTGCGAATCTCCATCACTGTGCCATTACATACGAAGTAGTAGAGAATATTAACAAGTATTATTCCTCGCTTTTGTACGAAAAGTAAGGTATAAGCAAACCAGATGTTAGGATACGAGGGAGTTTTTCAGTTGACTGTCTTCTACTTCTCTCCGCACTAAATCTTGAGTCTCTCTCTCTCTCACACACACATCTTGAACTATTTTTGAATATTACTTATACCAACTATTTTAAACCGTAATTTGAATTAATAAAAATAAAATTAAGTGTTATCTTACATGCAGAAAGTTATGATTTAAATTATAGAAGGACATCGTGGGGGAAGTTTAAAAATGCACCATGATTAACTTTATGTGTCAAAATTCACTGAAATGAAGGTCGGTTGCTCATCGTCGCTTCGGATATTTAAAACATTATCGTTCTATAATTCCATAAAATATTCGACGACATTTGACGTCATTTGACGACATGTGTTGAGATTCCATAAAATGTGTGCTAATATATGAAACAAAAATAAATTATATACAGAACTATTGTATTTAAATATTTTTTCATGGAAAAACAAATCATAGTTCCTTTAAAGCAGACAAAAATTAATAAATTTCGATCTACTTAATGATTTGTTTTCACATGCAATTCATGCGCGTTTTTGTTTAGTCAAAGATAAAATTTTAAATTCTGTTTAAGTAATATTTTGAACAGCATTTCGACAATCTGATTTTCGGATGATGTGAAACATTAAATATTTATTTTGTGTTGTTATTTATTATTTATTTTATTATTTATTTATTTATTTATTTTTGGTGAGCGCCGCCCACAAAACTGTATCTTAGTACCACGGAGTAAGGAGTTAGATACTTTAAGCCCCCTTTTTTCACGAAGAGAATTTGTTGGTTACCAATTGACTTTCACGACTTTCACCCCTTTTTCTCAAGAGAAGGCTGTTTTCGAAAGGACATATGACATTCTTCTTCTTTTCATTTCATCCTAACATTTGCGACTGTTTTTTCTATACAGTGAAATGTCTCTGGAGTTAAAATTTCTATGGATAAGGTTTACAAGTAAATATCATATTGATCCATTCTCTTATTTGTCACAATATCGTACGAAATGTGCTGAAGAAAGAGATGGTGAACTCAGACTGGTCTGACATCTGTTCAACTAGACACTACCCTGACATATATCATGTGTTCTTTATTTGAAAACTGGAAAATATATAATCGGTTTCAGATTGGAGTAGATTTACAACAGTATAGAAAACTGTCTTAGGGTGTACTAGTTGAGAGTAGTTAAGTAGTTGCAAAAATTGAAATTCCGTATTGTATTCATATTTATACTTTTAGCTATTATCTTGGTACAGGTATAAATATGAAGAATTTATGTAGAATTATTAACTGAACTGAATTATGCTAAAATTATTCATACCCGTTTTGACAATATGTACACTTTAATACATTATATTAATAAAACGAACTCATTCATCGCTCAAAAACAGCTGCTGGATTGACCACAATTATAGTAATCGTTTATGGCACCTTTGGGAACGTTTCAGGATCTTTGGGATTCCGGAAAATACTTCCTAGTTTAAGAAACGCTAGTATAAATCATTTTAACGCTATCATGAAGGTTTTATTTTTACAAAAATGCCTCCAATGTTTGTAAACACATTCTTAGGTTCTAATTACTCGCCTCGGAATAAAAAAAAAGCTTATATTCAGATTTTATTATCTTTTTGAGCCTTTGTGAGAAGTTCGATGAAGGCTGAAATTTTCATTTGCTGTCAGACAGTTTTATGACGCAGTTGAATACTAATTTAGCTGTAAAAAGATGAGGATATTCTTCCATACAAAGCTGGTATATATAGATTATAGTTTTTTTTATCTATAAAAATTATGAAACAAAATCTTGAAAGTGAATCTTACTTGGTAGACCTCTTTTTCATATCGGCATCCATTATGGTCAGAATTTTCGTGCATCCGACTTGATCTAATCAAATATATTTACTGCTTTCTTAAGGCTCACACAGAATCAAAACGAAAATCATCATTATCCACAATGTTTTTGTCTTCTTGTTTATCAAATAAAGTTCTCGCAGATTAATCTAACTACAATGTACAACATAGAAAGAGAAAATAAAGGCACATTCAGTTTCGTCAGTTGTGTTTTTCTAATTTTATGAACTCTTGATAGATAGATAGATAGACAGAGGTAATTTTATGAACTTCGATAGATAGATCGAGGTAATCAGTATAGAGTGCATGAAATTGTACTGCAATTTCATACACTCTATACTGATCACATTTATGCTTTGAGTTATACGTAACTATCTCAGAAGTGAAAGAATGCAAGTAGACATGATAATAGAAATAAAACAAAACGGATAGCATACGTTAAATAAAATAATTTTGTTATAGAATCTTCGCCTATGTATCTAAGACATCTTGCGTACAAATAAATTAAAAATGGAATAATATATATATAATACGATTAATATAAAATTAACGACAATATATACGTACGTAATATACGATTAGAAAAGATTCTAAAAAGCGCCCCCATAGGTTTAGTAAGGTAATAAACGGTCAGCCAATTCTTAATTAAAAAAAATTAAAATAAATAAAAAGAATAAAATATTAAATAAAAAATTAAATAAATTAGAAAAGGTTCGCAGATTGAAAAACACTATCTCAATATATAAAATGCTTCATAAGAAATCTGCTTTTATGTAGGATTTTATTTTTAATGGTATTTGTTTTTAAATATTTGTTATACTTTACTCAAGTTGTGGTGGCGTTCTCTGTTATTATATATTATGCTGTTCTGTTTTTTTTTTTTTATTTATACCTCACGTGCTTTAGAACGCTAGATGAAAATTCTACAATTAAAAATTAATTAATTTAACGTAAGTTATCCGTTTTCTTTTATCTCTACTTATGCGTGACATCATGGATTAATTCAAATTTCGAGAACTGAAAAAATCTGGCAAGTATTACCAAACGCAATGGACACACGTGTGAAAGAGCATCACTTGCGTATAAGCACTTCTACCAATTTTTAAGAAACTGTCAAAATAACTCACGATGATGTGATGTACCATGTATATTTATATACGTAATCTCGTTCCATAAAGCCTTGGGCATTGCGAACTTCTTTGTTTTAAGGGAATAAAGAGAATAGTTAAACAGAAATTTAATTTTGAGACCCTAATAAACGATCTACCTTTAGCTGACCTACGGTGCAAATACTAATGTACTATAGATTCACAGTCCTTCGTGGATGGGATCATCACATAAAAAAAGTTTCCATACTCAAAGGACAGAAGTTTTATTCATAGTATTACTCATCGCTATCCGTAATTCTCTTGACAGTTCCGTGTATAACAAAAGGATATGGAGGAAATTAAATATTATGATCTTGTTACTTATACAGCTGATTGTAGCACGATGTGCTCTTGTTTGGACTGCTGTTCGCTAAATCAAGTAAAGAGCAAACGTTATGCGGAAGACCAAGGAATAATGCAACTATTGATCGGAGGAATCAAGGACATGCAGGTCACCATAAGATGTGTGTGGGTGGTACACGTATCTCGATTGTAAAGATTTCTAGAGAGTTTACTTTTGTTTCAGTATTAGCTAAAAATAATATAGGAAAAATGAAAAAAAAAAGGCAGCTTTAAATAAAGGTTGATTATTTTCATTTGTGAATGAACTCGCATATGAACACCGTCGGAAAAATTCAATTCTACGTTTGATGTTTCAAGTGTTAGGACTGTGAACTCAAACAAACCATATTTGAGCCATTGAAACTGTATTTAAGTTAACGATCAAGTGTAATAATCTTGCACTGACAGCGAAGAGCACGTTCTTCGTTTTCGAAGGCAAGGAAATATTGACAATTCGATGGCTTAGCGAACTGATCTATGATCTATATAACCGCAGCTACACCAATGTTTCGCACTGAAAGATGGGAAGGCATTCGTTCGATTATTGCCATTCTTCAAATAGGAACGCAGTCACTAATCGAGTTGACAGGTTAATATTATGACTTGTTAGTACACTGATCACTACTAGGTAAGAAAGTCAACAGACAGCACTATTACTTACGTTTTAATCTGAGAATAAACCAATGCTAGGAGAGGAACGTGTGCATATAAAAAGGATATTATTAATCTTTCTAAACTTTTCAGAATCTAATCAAACTAATTATAATTCAATTAATAATCATGCTTAGAAATAAATGTTTCGTGTGAACTCAAATATAAATAAAGAAGAAGTAAGTGGCTCCAATATTTCACATATACTTGAACACTTGCTCCTCCTTCTGGCCTAGTAAAGTTCTATAAGGATAAAACGGACTTTTCAAAGCCCATTGCCTTTCATTGTCTGCGAAAACAAACGCTCTAAAGTTAATTAAACTGCAAAAGAGATGAAGGAAAGCTATTTTAATGAAATATAATGGTGCTTATCACTGTTAAAATTCTAATATATTTTTAGCCGTCTAGTAGTTAGTCAAATCTAGTATAATATAATATAAAACTAATGAAACCTTCGTTTAAAACAGCAACGTCCATCTCCTTTGCTTAGTTAAAACACTGGTGAAAACTTTTGTAGTTAAGAATATTTTAAACAACTGTTAAGCTACATTATTCTCAGTTTACGTTATCATCATTTGCATACAACGAAACCATAATATTCCACAGATATACGTGACAAAAATTAATATCAATTTATTCTGGTAGGGACTACCTAATGGAAATGATTTTAGTTGATCTTATACAAATATTACCTCAATCATGAATTACTTTAAAAATATGCTGTTCCCTGTTCAATGTCAATTAATTAAAATCTGTTTAAACTCGAAAGTATTTCTTTTTAGGTGCTTTAGTAAGATGGCAGAACTCTATCACGTGCTGTAACTTTAATAAATGACAAAATATGGTTTATGAATTATAACGAAGCTATAATTTATTTATTTTTCTAAGCCAGACGACTTTTTTAAAGCTACAGGGGCGTAATTTTAACCGAAATTTTAGTTCTTTGATTTCGTTCATGTATATATTCATGAACTTGGGAATAGAAGGAAATTTCCAGAAATGCTGCTATAAAAATGGAAAACTTCAACAAAATTTCTTTACTACTGATGTGGAGTTTAGGAAAGGAATAAAGAAAGACAGAAAATCGCCCATATCGATTATGCAGAATAGTGTTTTCGTTTCATCGCTTGTTCATCCATCCGCCGGAAGAAACGCCAGCAACGAGAAGTTGTTCGGATTAAGAAATGGGTCTGTCAGCTCCACAATGATGTCATCTGTAACTTCAGTCATTTGACATCTTGCGCTACAAGTCTTCAGCGCCACATGACTGTCGCTTTGATTAATGCCAGTCTCGGGGTTTGAGTGATGTGAGTAATTTGTTTTTTTTATGATATAAAGCATTGGAATGGAAGAGGAATCACAATGGGAGTGAGAAACGGTGACGAAATAGCAGCAATGAAGCGTTTAAGATAATATTATATATATATATATATATATACGTATAAAATTTCTAGCAGCTGATGTATTTATGGTAATTCGATATTACACTTCATGCATTGAATTGTAGTGTAATAAATTTCGAATAAACTCAGAGATCGTTTTCCTATAATCTGAATATTATCAATCAATGCTAGTTCCTTAATTATATATAGTTCTCTAAACTGATGTATTTACAGACTGAAATGATAATTTCAATAAATATTCAATATTCAATAAATTGCCTAGAACCAACAGTTGTTTCTTGCATCTCGAATTGAAAATATTTTCATGTAAAGTAAATAAAGTGTTATGTTAGCAAATAAATTTACCATTGGATTCTAGCACTAGTTGGTCCGTCTTCACAAAAAAGTAATATTCCATAATATCTGGGTGCTTTCACAGAACCCTTTTCATAATGACCGAGAGTTTCTTATTCTTCTTAGAAAAAGAACGAGTATATATATCGAATTTTCTCTTGGCAGTTAACAGTTGTGAGGTATTACCTCCTTTTTCAGAAATACTTGATAGTTTTTTGTTTCGATTTTTTTCGTTTATTTAATAATCGTTTATTTTACAGAGGAGGTGTTGAGCTAATAGACAACTACAGACGTTATGTTGTAAAAATTAAACTGATGCCTATACTTTCCTCTGATACTGTAAATCAGGAACAAACATCTTAGTATAACAAGATATAAAGGCAAAAGATGGAAGTTAAATGGCCTTACATAAGTACAATAGTGGAAATGGAATGTTGTTTAGAATTTACTGAATTCAAGAACAGACTGCAATATTCGACAACAAAGGTTTGATCGGAATTCAGTAGAGGTTAAATGTCATGTAAATATTAAAACACGGTAGTGAAAGGAAACAGTCACAAACTAATGAAAAGAGATTGCTGAAAAAACAGTTCAGCATTCCTCTCTTCGCGCATCTGAATTCTCTCACTTAGGAGTTCAAGATGCCCATAGCTGTACTGGGATAGAGAATTCCATAACCGCGGTCACGGTTGTTCTGCACACATACACAAGTCGAACTCGATTCGACTTGTGTATGTGTGCAGAACAACTGTGAAAAGTTTCTCCCAAAAGTAGGATTCGTAATTGTGGCCAAAGTACTGAAGTTTGCGAAAATAAATAATTCATCAGTCGCAGTATAATCTTGCATCTTATTTTCTCTTCAAGCATGAGGTCGAATAACTTATTGAACCAAGTAACTCGACATTCATAAAAATAATTAGAGCCAGAATAGGCCGGTTCATGATCTTTGGCATTAGGGAATCCGAGTGGACAGATTGAAGCAATAGCATTTATTAACACAGAATTAAACGTTCCAACATTTCATAAAATTAATACTTGTAATTATATTTTTCTGTTACTAGTATTGCATTAACATTACGATCCCTATAATTAAAATTAGCATTATTATAACGGTTATATGTGTGCTGTTTATACATTTCGGTCCTCAGATCTTAAAGCTAAAAATAGATTTTGCAATGATTCATCCTCTTCTTCCAGAAAAGAAATTGAAATCATCGAAGGAAGTCATTCAGTGCAAGTATTAGAGAAATAAAAAAAAAAAGAAAAAAGAAAATTCAGTGGACTTATGTAGTCGCTCGTTATTTGCAATTATTTATGTGGCTTATCCAAAATTTATTAAAGCTGATATCTTGGATTGTTTTCTAGTGATTCATTCAAAAGAAAAAAAGTCTTAGTTTACTTAATGTGTCTCATGAAAACTACGAGAAAAATAACTTGAAATATCACTTTCCCATTTTATCATCTTGAAATACAAGGAGGCACTCCTTGCGTAGTTGGAGAAGTTATAAGTCAATACGAATATGATTTCATTCAAAAATAGATTCACGTAATTCTTCTGCATCCTCTAAAAGTGAGTTATCATCCACTTATCTAGTAATTTGATTACTTTTCAGTACGAGGAAGCAATATCCTAAAGCCGGCACTTTACTTTAGATAAGTGTGCTTTTAAATCATCTTTCAGCTAAGTTATTTAGGTGAAACCTCAATCTGTTTCAGTTTTCTTCTTTTTAGGCCCAACAGAATAAAGTGATCATCACTTGCGACTGTCAAAACGAATATATTGTTACTCTTATTAGGAGCTCTATATAATGACCATGACTTATTACCTTTCACCATTTTGTCTTCACTATATATGTTTTTTCTTTTGTTTTTTTTTTGATTGACAGAGATATTTTTAATCAAGTGGCACAGATACATTTACAAAGGAACACTGAACTTTTTTTGTAGGAAATAATTTTTGTCACTTTAGACAGAAAATATTACAGTCATTGGATCGTTGTCTGATCAGCATTGCGTCCCATGATCAATTGTTGGCTGACGAGGAAATACAACTTCCAATAGAAAAATATGTTCTATTGGTCATCTTTGAAAGTTAAATATAAAATTTAATTCAATCCTTTCTCAAAGATCCCGACGTAAAACTAGTTTAAACACTTTCGTGTATAGATTATTATTATGAAAAAAAAACCTAGTCGTTTTATATTTATTGTCTGCGACGACCAATACTTTAAAATATTAACAAACCAATTTATTCATATTTTTATAGAATAAAGTAAAATAAACTCCTCATGTAGCGAAAGTAAAATAGTAATAAATTCATACGAGGGTGGTCTGAAATGTTAACAATGAAAAAACGAATTTATCATTTCAAAATTATTTTTATTTTTCAACATAATCTCCCTTAAGACTAATACTTTATCCCGGCGATGCGCCAGCGCCATTATCCCGTCCCTGTAATAATGGTTCTCTTTACAAAATCTGTAAAGAGAACTGTAAGATCTGCAAAATACCCATTCACAGCTGCAATCACCTCTTGATTGGAAGAAAAACACTGACCAGCGAGGAAGAGTTTTAGTTTTGGAAAGAGATAGAAGTCAGAGGGAGCAAAATCTGGGGAATAGACCAACAATTCATATAGTACAGATCCCTTAATTTTCCCATTGCCAAAACACCTTTGTGGGCAGGTGCATTGTCCTGATGAAAGATGATTTTTTTCTTCTACAAACCGAGTATTTTCTCACGAATTTTTCGTCTAGTCTGGTTAAAAGATCGGAATAATATTCCCCGGTTATTGTTTTACCCTTTTCAAGATAATTAATAAACAAAATGCCTTTAGCATTCCAAAACACCGATGCATGACTTTCCTGCTGATGGAACCGACTTTGTCTTTTTTGGCACTGAACAACCGGCTTCTGTCCACTGTTTTGACTGTTGTTTGGATTCTGCTGTGTAATGGTGAATCCAAGTCTCATCCATAGTAATAAATCTACGGAAAAAATCAGTTTTCTTCTTGCTAAAACGCTCCAAGCACTGTTCAGAGATTTTCACGCAAGTGCATTTTTAATGTGCTGTGAGAAAGCGCGGCACCCATCTTGCGCAAAGCTTTTTCATATGCAATCTTTATGTAAAATATATCCTACACGTTGTTTTGAAATGCCTATCCAGCAATTTCACGCACTTTGACTCGCCAGTCATCCAATACCATATCGTGCACTTGATCAATGATTTCTAGTGTTGTTACACTTTTTTGGACGTCCTTCACGTGGATCATATTCAAGGCTGGTACGGCCACATTTAAACTCGGAAGCCCATTTCGTAATTGTCGAAAACGAAGGAGAAGAGTTCCCATAAACTTTTATGAACTTTGAATGAATTTCTTTTGGCGTTAAACCTTCTTTTACAAAAAATTTATAACCGCACGATACTCAATTTTATCCATTTCAAGGGATACAGATAACACTTTTGCTTCAGACAGCTGTATAAAACAAACGAATTGATAGAATGACTTGCAATTTCACATGAATACTTATGACAGCTGTACCAACGTAGAAAAAAATCTTGCCGGTAATGTTGCCATCGATGGTGGAGGCCGAGAACTTTGCAGACCACCCTGGTATGTGTATTTATTTTATAACATGCAGTAAGCTTAAAGAAGTTCGCTCTCTTTAGGATGATGTTTTTGAAATATATTCGACATTATATAACAGTGGTGTAACCATCCACAAAATGAAAGCAAGCAATGCAGGTTAACATGGGCGACTCCATCAAATGCTCCTAGGGGTTCAACAAAATTCTTCAGTTGTCTCACGAGAACCATTTGGTCTTCGTGAGACAACCTCGGAATTTAAGCAGGGTCCTCACCCTGCTTAAATTCCATTAACACTTTCATTGCCAAGCTGAAAATTGGAATTTCGTGTGGTGGCCAAATTTTTTTTACTTTTTTTATTTAGTTAGCGACGTCCACGCGATAACGCGTGATCGACCGTTTGGTGAGGACTCGCATCGCGCGATATCGCGTGATTGGCAATGAACGTGTTAAAACATGCACAAACTTTTGCATGTTAAATATTTACCAACTTATAACGAAGAAAGTGAGGAAAGGATGAATAAAGCTTGCATATCTTTGGTGGACTAAAGATTAGTAACGTGGTATTCTCTTCTTGTTAAACCACTTTAGGCCTCACCCTCGTTTAAAGGTGATATTAAAGTTGATTCTATTGAAATCTTGATCACTCCGATTTCATACGGGGATAGAGAGGTTCTCTCTTCCTCCCAGAAACTGGTTTTTCACGCCGATAATGGCCAGTAGTATAGAAAGAAACGACCGATTCGGCGTCATAATCTTAGTTACTTCAGTCTTAATTCCAAACAAAATTTGCGGTTAAGGTACTGTTAAGTGCCAAAATTATGAGTATTCTAAGCAATAAGGCCATTTACGCAGTAATATATATGGTGTCACTTTTACAAGGAGGTGTTAGGCGACACAGGTTTTTAAGCAATAGTTGTCTGACAGTTATTTTATCTTTTAACTAAGGAAGACAACATCACAGTAAAACACTAAGAAAATATAAATGAGGTGAGGGTGAAGCGAAACTATTGAACGTTCTGGGTAGCTTGCTTGATTCACTTAAGTTTAATTAAGTTAATGAAGCAAGTGAATCAATTCAATCAACTTTAATAAGAAAATCAGTGCTAGTTTCACAATGCCTTCAAATATAGGAGAGATAAACACTTCTATTCACACGAGATGCGAGTAAGGTTTTGATTTGCTGGAGCTTTCTTTGTCACATATTCTTAAAACTATGAAGAGTTCTAACTACAGACTACACATGCAATTTTTGGCAAAAAAACACACACACCTGTTTTTCTTGCATTAAATGGATCTGCTATTCTGAAAACCTTTAAGCAGTAGCGACTAGGAATTGTATTTTCATCAAACCCTGCTTTTTATTTCTATAAATCAAAACTCATCCTACTATAAAAATAATATAATAATATACTATCCGTAATATAAAAAATCGAGTGCTGTTGGGCTGATTAAAAGGAAACTCCTCTTTCCCAAATACCAAATCAAAGAAACCCTTAAAGCAATAACACATGTTTCTCATCAGTCCATTTTTACCAATAAAAACCAAGTAATTAATTATTCTCTGGTTCCGAGGGCACTTTTTGTTCCTTTATTTCCATTTATTACCCTCTCCAAGGCAGTACTTACTTACCACGATCAACAACAACAGCAAAAAGCATTTCAGCTATACCAAACCCAATTCAACTTTAATCCTTTGTATGCTGATTAAATTTAAATTAATTGGCCGAGTCATTTTAATGTCCATAACTAACTTTCTTACGACTTCATTAATCTTCCTTGGAGTAAACTATTTTAGAGATCGAAGTTATTTTCATTCTCTAAAAATAACTGTAACTTTGGATAGATTATCTTTGAAATAGGAATGAAGATATTTCAGACTAAACGTAATTATCGGCAGAAAATTACTCGTAGGACCATCGAGTATACGAAAATATATTTATTGAGTGTTAATTTTAAAAACGAGAGTAAAAATCAATATCAATCGGTTAATTAGTTAGCTAGAATACGACAAAGCAACTAAAACAATGAAGTATATTAATTTGTCTGTAAACTGAGAGTATTCTGTGGCAGGTTTGCTATTTTTTGAGAAGTCAGCCCAAAATTAAGGATGAAAAAAAAAAGCTCTGACAGTTTAGTGACACATCATTAGTTGAAATTTAGTTATAAATGTTCTTTCTATATCGCGAGGGAATCCAACTCAGGTCCCTCCAACCGAAGGGGTCGCCACTACCAAATGAGCGGCTGTTTTCTGATCGTCTATAAGTGTAATGCTATTTTTATTTTTTACCAAGCATTTTCCGTAGCAATATTGAGAGCAGTCAATATTTTTGCTCCATCTTTTATTTATATATTTGAGTACAGGTATTGCAGAGTAAAAAAATACTTCGATAGATGAAAATAATATTTGCGATACATGAAAAATTGCATATTGTTTATAACCAAGTAAGATTGATTAACAACAACACTTAATTATTGCCTAAATAATTTTTATTCATTTCTACTCTTAGAAATTGCTAAAAAATACATAAACTGTGATCTTAAGAGGAGAATGTGTTTTTATGTTATTATTTCCAGTCTTGAGAAGGCATTCTAATGGGGGTTTATTAGGGGTACGTTTTTACATTCACTGGAAATCTTTTTTAGTTAATGGAATCTTTCATAAGAACAGTCAAATAAAATACGTGATGGAAGTCGATAAAAGGAATCCTGTGTAGATTCAAGATCTCATTTGGTAATTAACACTTCAAACGCAAAAATTAAGAAAAATATTAAATATGTTTCCATAGGATGAGACGTTAAAAATAAAGACGACATTATAGCACAGCCTATGATATAATATTATATATATAATGGACACTCCACATACGGCTCGGAGACCGAACCTCTCCTTTATGTAACTTGTTTTATATTTGTGGAATCTATGGTCAGATTAGATCCCAAAAAAATGCGCTTAATGACAACGATTTAGCTTCTTACTAATATTAATATTCTTTATTTGGCGATTGTAAAACATTTCACTTCCCTTTTTATTATTGTTACGAGGCTTAGAGCTTCAAGTTTCAGAATAACTTTGCAATACGATATCTTCAATATCTGGTAATGCATTTTGAAAGTTTACTCAGAAACTTAAAAATTTTTTTTTTTCCCACAAAATTTTAATGAAATTCACCAGCGAGTAAGTATACACGTATATAACTAACCGGCACGAAGCTAGTAGACTGTGAAACAATTCCCCCCCCCCCCTTATGTGATGGCGTTGGGAATACATCTGCTAATGAACGATTTTCCTAACCTCGCGAGAGTGCGTGTAAGATTAATACGTAAGTCGTACGCACAAATTAGAGTGCCACTTGCAGAAGAAAACGAAGTACGGCATACGAATTAATGGATGTTAATTACAGAAAATCATTATTACTTCGATATTGCTAGATAAAGGAATCGTTCAAATTTATCTGATAGTTATAAAAAAAGTTAATTCAAAAGAAACAAATTAAACTACAGTCAAGAACTCAGAAGTTTATTAAAAAAAAAGAGAAGGAACAGTAGCTTATCTAATCGAAAAGAATCATTTATAGGAACTGTAGCGATAAAACTGAAGCAATTATCTGAGTTGAAAGAACAGATCCTCTTACATTATTACAAGACGAAAAAGGAAAATTTCTTTTTCTTCTTCGAGTTTGCATGATAAAGAGGATTTTAAAATGAAAACCCAAACCTTGAGAATTCATTTCCTGAAAAAAGAAATAATTCCTTGTTGGAATTACTTCTTTTTTAGGGAGAAAATTAAACTGAAATAGAAACAGTTGATGAGGCAAAGTTAGTGCATACAGTAGGAATAAGTCCCTAATTTCACTTTTATTCCCAACTTTATGAAATGTGTATTTATTTAGCTGAAGGCTACAACTATAATGTAATTTTACGATCACACAATTTAACATGGAAAAGCCAACATCTGTACGATGTCTTAGTTGAATAATGGAACAATTTGGAAACCTCCTAACGGTAATGGATAATAACGAAAATTAAGCGATTATTGAAATAAATTCTTTCAACCTCTTAGAAAAGCAAGAGGAAGAAACTGGTCAAGAGATTTAAAACAAAGTAGATATAAAATGTTTCACTTTAAAAAAAAAATTAAATAAAGCAAACGTTTGTCATGTCTGATAATGAATGGCAGTCGGTTTCCTTACTGAAATTTTTTCAGGGCTTTTACTTTTTTTCCAAGGCACCGTTCTTTGTGAAGTGCTTATACCTGAAATAAATAGAATGTGCAGGTGTTGTTTCCACATTCAACTCGCTTCGAGAAAAGAGACCACATCTGTGTTCACGCGGCACAAAAGTCAACAAGACTCCACTGCGGAATCCTGTGCTAACTCAACGAAGCCATCGCTTAGTAGCTGAGGTCGAGGTGACATGAACTGTTGAGAGTATATTAGAAACATCGAGAGGTGTTCTTAATGTTGTGTGTTTTACTCCGGCGAATGCTATTTATTTATTTTATAATAAATGTTTCAAAGTATAAACGTCATTCATATATGACATAGACAATATATTTTTACAAGTAAAAATTTTGTTTTCTTTTTTTTAAATTTCAAATGAAAATACTAACCTTTTAAAATATTATAGCAATATAATATGTACCTGTAATTCATTGATGGCTACCCAGGAGTTGGCAGGGAAGCCCTGCAGCATAGGAACCAAAAACTGGAGGCAACCGCTCCAATGCCCAATTAGTAGCATCATACAGATGAGATTGAATATCTTCATGAATACGCTAGCCATGTTGAAGAACTATAAAAAGAAAAATAAGGACCATTAGTGTTTAATCGTTTTTAATTTACTTCCCTTTTCAAAGTAGAACGAAGGCTTTAAAAATTGTTTCCCAGACAAAGTTTTCATCAGTTACTTGTAATATATCACTGCGACCTTGAACTATTGCCAAAGTCAAATGATGAAGCTACACAAAACGATATGTTAACAAAAAAAGGTCGTCTACTGAGGGAAAATAAATAGAAAAATGAGCTAAAATGCTGCAATTTAAATGTCAGTGCGAAGTGCAGAATAATTACTACATGAATGATGTCCACTTCCATTATTGCAAATATGCCACATACATCAGGGATCTTTTATTTCAGAATTTTCCGCTTAAAGCCAGTTGTGTCAAGATCACACCATCTGTTTTTTTTTTTTTTTTTGCAGAATCAAGTCTAAAATAATTAGAATTAAATTTGCAATCATAGTAATGATTACGTATTTTAATAGTAACTAACAATCCTCTGCTACATTCATTTGATATTTTCCTCTAACGACTTTATTAAATCTTGTGTTTTCTTTTGAATGAAAAAAATCGTGCAGAATTGTATTCTATCTACCATCGGATAGAATTTATTCAAATTAAATAAAAAAACATAATTGATTTTTTTTCAGATGAAAACATATGTAGATTCATTTTGAATGAAACTCATTAAGACGTTTTGATTTGATTTAAAATTGTAAATTTAAAATTGCTTCTGATTTTAGTTCTTATTAAATACAGAACAATGAATTAACAATTTATTAACTCCATATACTTATAACTTTTCAACTGGCAGAGTTTCTACAAACCTGCTGTCTTTGATCTGGCAAAATGGAAAACCCTAGAAATTACGCAAGTAAAAGAAAAATACTAGCCACAACAACAACCCCAAATTCTTAAAAATTCACATATTTCCATCTAAAAAAATCAATTATGCTTTTTAATTAATTTGAATAAATTCTACCCGATGATAGACAGATTACAATACTGCACAATTTTAATTAAAATAAAGTTTGTGATAATCAACTTTATATATATCATTATCATCAAATTCCTGTTATGTACGTTAAGGTGTTTACTTAATAATCGGATAGCAATAATAGAAAATTTTCAAGTAGTAATAACTCAATCGAATTTGTCTCCAAATTAGTCTGTTATCTGTCAGGATTTCAATACTGTTAGATCTTATATCTGGATTTGTTTATTGTAATCCTGGCATCAAACACTTGTTTTGCTAGCCTTTCCTCACCCATTTTCTTTGAGCGACCAATCACCTGAGATTAGTTGTGCATACACATTTGATAAGTCGAGTTTCTTCTTAATATCTTCATTTTTAGTATCATTCTGCCATTTGTATCATCTATTCTATGTCCTAATTTTTTCATTAATTCATATCTCTGGTCTCCAGTCTTTGATCAAGAGTTTTATTTCTAACTCGGCTCTCGATCCAAGTTAGAATTGTTTTAAACTTTTTTTTTTTTTATAACTGCTACTTTAGTGTTCTGGCTAATTTCTCTCTTAGTCCATATAAATTTATTCAGATGACTCCCTACCATACCAGCTTTTGTTAATGCTTTTCCCATATCTAGTTTGCCATCCTCAATAAACTGTGCCTAAACAGATGTTATTCTATAGGTTTTCTATTCAGGATGTAGTTGATGTTTACAATGTTTCTGCCTATTTTCAAAGTCTGTGTTTTTATTGCTGATTTTCATACAGCAATAACATTTTGTTATGGCAGTTATTCAATTTAGCGATGGAATCTTACAGAATTTCACAAGATTTATTAAAGAGCGTAACAACAGTTGTCAATAGTCCGGTTGAATATCCCCAATTTATTTATCCGATTTAATTCCACCTCCTTTCATAATATAATTCATATAAATGATAAAGAACAATGAAAATATTATGCATCCTTGTCTCAGATATGATTTTACATTTATCTTCCTGTACCGGTTTTATTCTAATTGCTGACTTATTACTCAATATAGACTATGCACTGCTCTGTATAATGTCAGTTTGCACCATATAACTCGAGCGTTTTGAACAGCTTTTGTCTTGGTATCTTGTCAGATGTCTTTTTCCAGATCGACGAAACTAAATATTTTTGTGATATTCTCATAAATTATCAACCCTCAAAGTAAACTCTGATCCTGACAAACACTATTTAGCCTGTCCCAGCTTCTTTTTCTCCAAGTTTCAAGATATTTCACAAATTTCCTTACCATATTCTCAAATATACTTGCATAAATCTTATCTGAAACACTAAATAAATCTTACATTCAGTTTTTTATTTCCTTTTTTTAATAAATGGGTGCTATTCGAGCTCTACTCCAATCATCTGGATTTCAACCTGCCCATCACTTCTGGATTATGCAGTGCAGCTAATGTACAACGTTCATTTCTCCAAATTTGAACATTTCTGGTCAGATATCATCTACTTGTTCGCAAACGTTTTCTACCTCAAGTATTCCTATGCGCTGCTTGGGAAGAAGTCAACAGACACCAAAATAGGAGGAACAAACAGCCATGGTGTCTACCTTAATAAGATGTAGGACCTCCTTTCGCCGCGATGACTGCAACAATCCTACGGGGCATACTTTCCAATGGTACGATAACAATCAATGGGAAATTTGGACCATTCTTCCTGTAGGCATGTAATGAGGTCCAGAATTGTTGTCGAGCGGACGTCCATTGACTTTACCCGAAGCTCTAGTTGATCCCACAAACCACGCAGTTACAATAATATAATGGGAGGAATAAACATTATGTTCCATTATGAAATAATGTTCAGATGCCTCTCAGAGTTCAATGTTCGTGGTACTACAGACGTCCGAGACCAAACCAGGAAAAACAGTACCATGCTATTAAACCACTGCCTCTAAATTTCATAGTTGGGGTTTTGCACTCTGGTAAGAGACGTTCACCGGATATCCACCACATCCACACCCGTTCATCTGCTGGATAGAGGGTATAGCGTGATTCATCGTTCCATAACACAGCTTTCCAAGCTTCCACGTCCCACGCTCTTTGTTCATTTCAAGATGATGCTGGATGGATGTTGGTCCGGGTAATGTGGAGTTTGTATATTGAGGTCATACCATGGAAACCAATTTGTGAACGTTATTTCTAATTGTTTTGTGCAGATTCGTGTTCCAGCTGATGTCCGGAACTCCGCATGCAACGTGTCGACTGATAAATGGCGATTTTTATAGATTATCCTTCGTAGCACCCTGCAGTCATTTTTGGTGAGTGTAATGGGTCATCCACTGCGGGTAACACTTGACTTCTTGCGCTTCATTTCAGTTTGGTATCATTGACTGTTGACTAATTTAGCAATAGTTTGCCGAACAGATAGGACTGCAACATGACATCCTATCATAACGCCTCTTTCAAACTCCGTCAGCTCCTTTCTCGCAGTTATTTCACCAGGACACAGTTGCACTGGCTTGGGAGCATCATATTGCTCAAATTTATACCGGCTACAAAGACGCCACTCGTTACATGGCACGATACACCTTGCCAATGGGGAGTGTCCGATAACTTCTTTCCAAGCAGTGTATATATACTTCTTGACTGTATTCCTCTTGAATATTTTCTTCCACTGTTTTGTTAATTCTCGTTTCATTTAGCAAGTAATTCAAAATAATTACCCCAGACATCTAGAATATTTTTATCTTCAGTCTTCATGTTACCTTATCATTTCTGATTTCAGTTGCTATTTCAAATTCTTTGTGTTCTGAAGTCATAAACGACATCCCTATAAACTATAAATACCGTTAAGAAAAATGCATTTCTGCAATTATTTTCGCAAAAACTTATAAAACAAACTGGACAGTTTCTTTTTATAAACTAACCTTAATTTTTATATTTTAATTTAATAAACAAGAGCCAGCCAGCCAGCGATTTTAGTTGATTATTTTATCTGTTTGTTAATAAAAAACAGGATTAATATTTGTTATTGTAAAAAAAAGAATTATGACTCTTTCAATATTTTGGTAACGCAGTAACAATGTTATCGCGTTAACAGATTATTGAATTTTTTTTGCAGAATTTTTATCTCACAGTGAAATGAAAATTCCCATTCTCTTACTTAAACGTATTGTAATATGCATGAAATGCTAACTTTATTCCTTGAGTACATAAAATTGTTTTGAACAGATCACTGTCGAGAAGCGTATTATGAAATAAAGAGGAAGTATTTGCGTTTTTAAGCCCCTTGATAAATTTCAATTACTGTTTTTGTTATAAGGGATAGGAATTCGTGATTTAATTTTGTTCAGATTATAATGGCGAATATTACTAGGAAACAAACCGATAACAACACAAAGATAAATAGATAAACAAAAAAAAAAGGTGTCTTTTAGCTGACTTTGTATCTTTCTGTTCAGTAAAGCCTTAAAAGGGTGTTAATAATACTGAGTGACTCTCAATATCGTGGGATGTTCTAATCAGAAAACTGCTATGTCAAGGTTAAAATTTATCTAAATTTATCTCGACATTTACAATCTATATAATTCACCATAACATTTCAAGTCTATTATGAAAGATTGCGTTTGAAGGTTTAAAATTTATTAACTATATACTTTACCCGTGGGTTTCAGTTTTTTTTTTTTTTTTCAACAACTTCTGAAACCTGTTCACCATGGATTTAACATGTTGAACTTGAGGAACTGCGATTGGCTCTTAGGATTACTAGCACTTTTAGTGCTGATTTGGTACTTGGAAAGATAAAAGGCTTCCCTGAGTGGTACTGAGTAAACTAAAAGAAAATCAGTACCAGTTTTAATTTCTCCAGAGAACTATCTCAGTTCACTCTCTTTGCCTCTGATCGTTGCTCAAAGCTTCAGTCTGGATCTCATTTCTCTTCTGAATTATACCTCTAATCTTTCCTGCAACAAACACATCACCTCATTGTCTTCAAAACTTGGGTATCTTCCTCCGTTCATAACACTACTTCATGATACTTGTACAGTTCCTAATTATGACGTCATTGAGAAGAATGCTGCGCTCCCATGTGGAAGTGGTCAGATGGATCCCGAAGAGAAATCCATTTCATGGTGACCATTCTTTTTCATAGAATTCATTTCCTCTTCCACATTTTGGCGGTCGATCCTCCACCTGTCTACCATCATTTTTTCATTCTGCTTTAATCGCGTAAAAACACGAGTCCTAGTCAACATCCATTTGCAGTTAACCTTCAAGCTTACCCAACCAATTTTGCATTCTTCTCTTTCATTCAATCCACTCCGTTCATTGAACAACCGTCCTCGTTACTGTTTTTTTTTTCTTCTTCAAGAACTACAACTACAGCTTTTAAAGAAACACGCAAACAGGTTTAGGTTTAACCGCTTGTACAGGTTTTGTTTATTACAAAAAAGGGAACAAATTATCTGCGCGTATTCTTGATAGTATAAACAACATATTTCACGTCTATCGTTACAATGAAGTTCTTGATAGCCAATATTCTTCAAATGAAACGAATTTAAAACCAAGAGGTACTCCTTGACTTGTGCATTTACAAATGACCCAAAATGAATTGAATTGCCTACGTTTTCTGTTGAACGTTTTCCTCTACAAGTGGTTTCCTCATAATGCCTTCTGCCGCGTCTTGCCATGTTCTCTAATAAAATTCTCTATTGTTCTCTAATGTTCTTTAATAAAACAGATAATGCCCTGGAAGTAGGCATATTAAGGACTTATGCATAATTCCTATCACTTGAATCGCCCACACTCAGTTGTTGACATTGGACTCTCTTGTAGGCCTATAATTCTTAATGTTAAATATATGGCTATTATATGAAATTAATAAATATTCTGCGCTTGGCATATTGTAAAGTTTGTGACTTGTGGTTGTAGTAGCTCTAAGGTGGATTAGCACAATATGCCGTGGATTGGATATGTAAGAGCACAATGAAGAGGCTTGTCAAGAAGCTTATTTGGTAAATATCATTTTGGATAAATTGAGACACGTAAATTTAAAGTCAACATTCTTCAATGCAAATAAAAAAGGTGCAATACACTTAGAACAGCAAATACAATTTAAACAAGGGACAGACAACGAGGAGGAGAAATTTAGAACAGTAGCATCATTTGCAAAATAGGGTAATGCAAAAATCGAGACTATGGAATTGGTCCGAGCCTCCATAGTTCAGTCGGTATAAACGAAGCTCTTTGGTCGGAAAGACGTGGGTTCGATTCTAGTCCATGACGTGAGCATTTATCATCTAGTCTCGACTAAAGGTGAGTTAGTCGGTCTCGTACGAAGGTAGGGGAGTTTTTCACCCAGAAACCCCGGTTTTTCGTCCCACAGAACAGGCAAACCGGGCTCGTGAACACATGCGGATTTATAGTCATGAATACTTACGACAATATGGGGAAGAGATAGGGTCCTCACCACATGTCGTTACGCCCGTAGTCAACCATGAGTCACAATAAGTTAGCCAATCTCCTAGATAAGAGATGATACATTAAGGGAAGGGAATTGGTCCAGCGACAGTGGAGCAAGTAAATAAAAGTTTGACAGATTTCTGATCATTAGGCAGGCTACGAGTTTTAGTGAGGAATATATTTAAGAGGTTTAATCAGAGTGAAATCTTTGACGATTGTGAATCGCATTTCTGTAGGAGAACTTTCTGTAAGGACAGTTCGACTTGGTCTCCTCTCAGCTTTTACGAATTTCTGAAGATGAATAATATAGAGATCACCTCTCTTAATTACCGATTAAATATAGTGTCAACTGGAACTCTGTTCTAGTATTAAGATAAGGAAACTGGTTACGCATGTTAGGAAAGGTTAATAGAAAATAAGAAAGTAATGTAGACAGAAGGACGGTAGCCAACTATTTCAGTCATAAGACCTGACAAGTAGAAAAGGAGCACCTTATAACATATATTCAGAATACAAAGTGTTCTGGTATGTAAGCAGAATACCAGAACATATTTATTGAGTTATTATATATTTAATAGAGTTAGTTATAAATATGTTTCGCATTAATTGCCGGCCTGAGTGATCAGCGTATCCGCTCTTCAGCCAAAAGGCTACGAGTTCGAATCTCGTCGTAAGCATGGATTTGCGATCGTCTGTGAAAATACTAGTGGTGATGATGGGTGGTAGAAGGCGTTGGTGTAGACCAGGGGTCTTCAACGCATGGGCGCGGGTCACCCGCCGGCCATTTAAAAAAAATAACTACTTAACATTAAAGCGCGATTAAATCAAAAATAATTTCAGTGAAGCCCGCTGGCCACTAAACTATACTACGGTATTTAGAATTGTAAGATGCTTTCCAGATTCACAAGGAACGCTGTGCATTTGGTACTTTACATAAAATCCTATAAAAATAAATATTAAATCGACATGCTTCTTCAGCCATCTACCAGCGCCAAGTGGTACTTAAGTACTACTACTCATATCGCAGGTAGATGGCTGAAGCAGTAGTTCGTTCGAGTGCGCTGTCTAGTGCCTTCCAGATATATCTCGAAGGTATAAACGCACGCAGGTTCGTCGTGTCAGCCATAGACTATTGTGGTTTTATACTGCCAGACTTTTTTCATTAATGTGAGACATATTCAGTGGATAATAACCGTTACACGGCCATTTTAGATCATGTTTTGGATTCACCTTCCATCACTATGGCGTCTACGAGTAAAAAGCGTAAATCAAGTGATTCTTGTCGGGTTTTTAATAAAAAGTGGACCAATTTGTACTTTTTTGTGCCGATAGACGATAAGCCAATGTTTTGAATGTTTTCTTCATTAAATTATCTTTTTTCAAGTATTCATTATATTTACTTATCATGAACCCGACCCTTACCTACGCTCTTAAAGCTGAGTTTGTTTATTTTTATACGATCTTATGTAAAGTATCAAATGCACAGCGTTCCTTGTGAATTTGGAAAGCATCTTACAATTCTAAATACCGCAGTGTAGCTTAGTGCCCGTGAGTTTCGTTGAAATTTTTAATGCGGCTCACCCTGTTTGAAAGGTTGAAGACCCCCTGGTGTAGATGATGATGGTCGTTGTAGTTGGTGGACTGAGTGGTGGAGACAGAGAGCAGAGAGTTGTAGAGTAGGTGTCCTCCCTCTATGAGTCTTTGAACTCCCTGGAGGTGTTACGTAATAATACTATATGTATGAATGTGTTCGTGTAGTTGTGACTGTCTCATCTAATTTATTAATCCTGGTGTAAAAAGGATTCTGAGAGGTAACGCAGGCAAACAGCTCTGCCAAGTAATCGCAAGAGTTATCACTTTTTTTGAAGAGAGTAAGAAACTAGTTCCTATCATGTTTTTAAATTCCCCGGTATGTCCATTTATCGACTTTAACCGTCGACTATTCTGCGATGTCCTCGATTTCCCTAAGCATGCAAAATTCATGTCCTTTGGCTATTCGTCGATTTATCGTGTATTCGCTCTTCGTCCAAAGTGCAGGTGTGACAATGAAGCTTTGGTTTCATAATGTTGAGTAGATTCCTTAAAAATTAATGTCGGTGAATGACAGGTATTTTACTACCTTTAGTGTTATTCCAAGAAATGACTTATCGCTACTTCCCAGAAAACAAAACTATCCGACAGTGATGACATTGGCTGACATTCTAATACCATGAGAATTCTGTTATCAAGCACGCTTTATCAATATTTATAAACACACTCTTTATAAACAGCTCATTTTATATTCTGTAGAAAAGTTCCAACAATTCCAGCAAATCTAAAGTTAGACTGAAATATTCAACAAATTGTAGACTTTCATCTACAGTTTATCTCAACATATTTTTAAATAAATACTACCGCTTAATGAATGCCATTATTTATATCAAGTAGAGATCTATAACTGGAAGAGTTTATAACGATGACAGCAAGAAAATAATCACGAAATAGTATTGATTTTAAATCCAGTTGGAAGCAAAGTTATATAACATCGATGTCGGAATGAAATCCCCGAGCTCAAATACCTTGCTGGTCTCATACACCGATTCACAATAATTATTACAATTAAGTATAAACCAAAAGAAATATCAATTATACTAATTATTTAAATTAAGGGGATATTAAATCCCACATTGTTTTAAAACCGGGAATCAGAGAGTTTCATGCCGAATATAGTAAACTATAAAAGTATCGGCGATTACTAGCGTGAGCTAATGTAACTAGTCCTAGTACATAGTACAATCTCGGGCTACTCGCAGCAAAGGTGGTAAAGTTCTGATCGCTATTCTTGGTATTTTCCATAATGTAAAAACACATTTCCTAGGAAATGTATGCTGTTATTACATTATGGTGGGAGGTCACTACCCAGACCGGTTTCAGCCTTTATTGAGGCTTCATCAGTGAGTAACTAGACCAAATTAATACCAAAGGGTATGGCGAAAAGAACTTATATACTCTGCTATACGAGTTGTCAAAAAGCGTGAGCAGAGTATAGTTGTATAGCAGAGTATAAGTTCTTTTCGCTATACCCTTTGGTATTAATTTGGTCTAGTTACTCACTGATGAAGCCTCAATAAAGGCTGAAACCGGTCTGGGTAGTGACCTCCCACCATAATGTAATAACAGCATACATTTCCTAGGAAATGTGTTTTTACATTATGGAAAATACCAAGAATGGAGAGCAGAACTTTACCACCTTTGCTGCGAGTTGCCCGAGATTGTACTACGTACTGGGACTACTTGCATTAGCTCACGCTAGTGACCGCCGATACTTTTATAGTTTACTATATTCGGCATGAAACTCTCTGATTCCAATCTTTGAGTTTCTTATTCGGTTTTAAAACAATGTGGGATTTGATATCCCCTTAATTTAAATAATGTTTATATCGCCGAAATGAAGCCTATTGGCTGTTTATATTTCAGTCAATTATACTAAATTAATAATATCTAAATACTTCAAGGGTCCTCTTATTCTTCTTTTCCCTTCCTAAAGTTTGAATTAGTATAAGCAACCTAACTTGAATACTCCCAATGGGATCTAACTCTATTATTTTATGCAAGAGAATAATTGAATCTTATCTTCATGAATATTAATTAAATTCCTTTTGCAGTCAGCGATGACTTTAAAATAGTTGCAGTTGGCTTATAGGCTAACCATGGAATCTGTGTCGCGATTGCATAGGTTGAAATGAACACGCCCTTACAGTACTTGCACAACGGCTAAAAGAATGAACATCTTTGTTTTGTTTAAATTTTCAAATTTTAGATTTTCGTTAAATTTTTTTTCTTCCAATGGAATTTAGTGGCTCAATTATTTGAACGTCTGACGACTATCTCGTCAGACCATATGGATGGTGTGCCTGATTGAAGTTCTAGCTGCGATATTAAACAAATTATGATATTAAACAAATTCCGCAAATGAATTTTTATTTTTAGTTGACTGGATAGTGTGATGAATAGTCAGCTAGGTATACATGCTATGTTGAAACAAGTACTGGGACAACCATTTTCGAATAATCTGTACAATATGCATATGGTCATACATAATCTATATAAGTCAAACGGACATTTCCCAGGAATTTCTCCTACAATGGCTCAGAGAAAACTTTCGAAGGTGGTCCTATCATATGATGTCATATCTGTTCGTAACGTTGATAAAAGACTACATTATCCAATGAAATGCACGCAGCATCATCAACTGATATATATCAAAGGGATGCCACCTCGACAGAAACGCACAGGAAGATCTAAAGCTAACATGAATGGGCCAAACAATAACAATGCATACACGGAATGTACAGAGATAAAGCAGAAATTCAAATAGTCTACAGAGTTTCAGTTTAAACAGTAAAACCAATAGATGGCAGCGGCTTTTCATCGCAAACAAGCCAAATGCCAGTAAAACATGCACATTTAAAGACATAAAAAACTCCTTCATTACATCTTCATTTGCTTAGGCGTTATTTCAAATCACTAACCAACAAATTGGAGCTGAATATTGGCATGGCGGTTGCCTGGAGAACTCCTTACGTTCGAGTGAATGCATTATCCAGACTGTGAAGTTTGGCCTTGGTGGTGCAATGGTCTAGAGCCGTTTATGCCAGATTATTCTGGATTGTAATATCCGGAACAATCCACAGTGATGTATATAAAGCATTTCAGGATAATGTGATGCAGTCTATAGTGGGGCAATTCTGTGGAACAGAACTCTACCCAGTGGAAGGAGTTCAAAACTAGAAACGTTGAAGAAATGTGATTTTAGGATTACAATTAATGTCGTCAACTGTACCACGTAATCTAGAGGATACATAAACCTATATTATAGTAACAGTTAAATTAAGATACATTTCTTAATGATATTTATTAATTTATTAAGATAAATTCATCAGACTTTGTTATATAACGTAAGTGATATAATATACAATACGCAAATTTTGAGAGAGAAAGATGGTCTTTCTCTCTCAAAGACTCACAAATGTTCACTCTAATTATCATCTTTTTCAATGATATAAAATAAACTACTTAACGAGTGTTATTTTTTTTTTTCCAGAGATGAATTACTCAAAAGTAAACCAAACGTGAATGAAAATGGAATCTTCACCATGAAAGTTAAATAATCACATATATTAAAATATATAAAGAGAAAAAAAATTAAATTTAGTAAAATAGGAAAGAAAGTGTTTTTAGAACAATAATTTCAAATAAATTAGTGATGAGAAGCAAACGGTTAAAATATGATTTTGCTTAGCAGTCAAGCCTAATTTCATCTACGTTATGGTCCGCGCGGTTAGCCTAGTGGCTTTGCGCTTCGCAACCATATGCCTGGGGAAGGAGTGTTCTAGGTTCGATTCCTGTCGACGACGTGAGGAGCTTAAGGATCTTCCTCAGCCATAGCCAACTTAGCCGGTCTTGGGCGTGAACAGCAGGGTTTTTCCCCCAGTTTAGCTGCGGTTTTTCATCCCGCAAACAGACAAACCGGCCCCATGAACACACACCGAAACAGTCCAGTCAAGAATACTTAAGACAATCCCTCCAGCCATAGGTCTGAATTGTCAGCTATGCCAGTCCCGAGCCTGGATAAAAAATAGGGGGGATTGAGGCGTTGCAGTACCTCCTCGTAAAAGAGGCTCACGGCCGTTGAATTCACCATACGAAATGAATAAATGAATCTAAGTTATGATCCTTATCATACTGTTCGTTATGTTAACGAACAGTACACAAATGTCTCTCAGAAAGAAATGATAAAAATAATTTTAAAACCGGTGAAATTTAACAAGTGTGTTGGTTAAAAAATAATTGTGTCAAGAGCCCAAGCAACATCATCAGGTAAATTTTCTAGCAGAATATAAATTCGATTATCGAGATGATATTTGATCATAACGCAACTAATTGGTTCTGAGGATATTTTTAAATACGACATTCGATAATGCATTTTAATCATATATTTATTTCATTTAAAGAAGTAAAACTAGTGTATGTGTGTGTGTGTGTATATATATATACACACACACTATAAAATTCACTAGTCGATATAGGAATGAAAAATGTTTTCACTATTGCCTATTTTCATCCTCATACGTATGAATAATTTAAATATGTATAAACACATTAGCAGTGACAGTAAGAAAAATGCCCTTCTATTAAGTGAGGAAACACAACAGCCTGTTATCTTTCGCGATGAAGAAGATACAACAAAAAAAAATGATAAAATAATGCACATATCTCAAATCTGTGACAGGATGTCAAAGATAAGAGTAATACGAGATACAGACTCCTTAGTTTTAAGCGCTGGAGTATCACAAGAAATATTACAGGAGAGAGAATTCCGGCATTGCTCCAAGTTCACATTTTCCCATCCTATCGTAACTAATTACCGTACTTTCTATTCAAACTATGGCGATCGTAGCATCAGAGCTGATATAGTGAAAGTGCTTCCATTATCTCTCCCACTCTTCACGTCACTGCAATTTGTGCTAGTTTTATCTTATTTATTTTAACTTAAAAGCATCATTCTAGTCCCCACAAAAGCATTACTGATTCTTCTCTAATAAAATGTTAGGGTTCCCCTCCCCCCTTCTCCAAAACAGACTAGAATTTAGTTTTAGGTATTAAAATATTTGTGGAAACCAACATTTTTGATAGCGAATATTTCTACCATAAACTAAATTACGACATTAGTTATAAGCAATACATTAAAAAGAGACACATTCTCCGTCATCGGTAGAGGAAACACGCAATTAGGTTAGAATAAAAAATTAAGCTGTTAATCTCAAAAAATACTAAAAGATCTCAATGACAACGTCAAGAGATGTGCAGAAGAAAAATTATGACTATTTTTGCTAAGCGTTTTTACTCGGCAATGCTTCTATTTAACGACTGCAAATGTTGGAAACCACTTACAAAAATTTTAAAATGGCAGTTTTCTTTTCAAAAGAATGGAAACAACAGAAATGACATCCAAATAAAACAATTAGAAGTATTTGAGCCATCAAGAGTTATTTTTTTAAGGAAAGAATCTAAAATTTTGAAATATAATTTTCACATTTCGTAATATAATGACAAGATCACAATTTTATTTTATAATTGAGTACTATCGTTCTTTACAGGAGTGATCTACACATTTTTGTAAGGATTAACAAACTTTACTCACTGCCGATTTTGGAAAGAAAAATAAAAGAAACAAAAAATTTGGAAAGAAAAGTGAAATAACACACGAATATGAACTTGCTGAGAACGACAAAATATTGTCAATAGCTAACGCTATTTAACAAATCAATGCAAAAAGTTATTTTAATTATATTTAAGTTTTAAAAAGATGATATAATATGTAGATATCTCCTTTAACTTTATTTCATGTCGCTCCTAACTTAAACTATATTCAAAAACAGCAAAGATTATTGAGTGAACGAGTTCCCCGCAACTAACGAAAAGCTAAATTAGATCGAATATAAAATTTAATTTATATTAAGAGTAATTGAAAAGACATACCTAGTTGGGTATTTTTAGAAGGTAGGGATGACAAGATATTCCGAGTCAAACTTGATTGAAACCGAAAAACACGTACAATGAGAGAGGGAGAGTTGAGTTAAATTATGTGAAGTTAAATATATATATTCAATAACCGAAAATGAAACATGAATAAAACTGGTAAACAAAGGAGATGGTGAATATAGTCCATCCGATTCAATCATTATCATCATCATCAAATTCCTACCATGTACCCTAGGGGTGTACAGGATATGATAGTACTACATGAAAAATTTACATCATTACTAACTTCCTGTCTACAATTTCTCTCTCTCAAATCAGTCTGTTACTTGTTAAGACTCGAACATTATCAGATCTTATATTTCTATCGTCTAAGGCACTTTGTACCGTATCAATCCATCTATATCTTCCTCTGGGTCTTTTTCCTGCCAACCTGGCAGAGAACACTTGCTTTGCTAATCTTTCCTCGTCCATTCTGTTTAAGTGACCATACCACCTGAGATTAGCTCTGCTAACGCATTCCTGGATGCTGACAATGTCAAGTTCTTTCCTAATATCCTCGTTTTTAATATGATATTGCCATTGATGCCATCTGTTCACGCCTATAATCTTTATGGACTCTCATATCTACGGTCTCTAGTCTTTGGTCAAGTGTTTTACTTCTGACCCAACTCTCAGATCCATAAGTTAAAACTGGTTTGAACACTGTCTTGTATACAGCTAATTTAGTGTTCCGACTAATTTCTCTCTTATTCCATATGAATTTATTCAATTGACTTCCTGCCATACCAGCTTTGCTGATTCTGTTGCCTATTTCCATATTTAATTTACCATCTTCAGTAAAAATCGTGCCTAAGTAGTTGAAATGTTTTACTTGTTCCACAGGTTCTCCATTCACAACACAGTCGACATTTTCAATGATTCTGCTATTTTCATTGTCTTTGTCTTTTTATTGCTGACCTTCATACCATATCTATTACAACAGCTATTCAATTTAGTCAGAGAATCTTGCAGACTTGTAGTGGATTTATTTAGAAGTATAACATCATCCGCATAAAGTAAAGAACTGACATTAACATCTCCAATTTTGATATCATGTTTAATACCACTTTCCTTCATAATGTGATCCATATAAATAATGAATAACAGAGGGGATAATGTACATCCTTGTCTCACACCAGATTTAACATTGAACCATCTTCCTGTACTTCCTTCAATTCTAACTGCTGACTTACAACTCAAATAAAGACTAAGCATTGCTTGATATTCAACCATCTGTTGTAAAGTGAAAATCTGATCCTGACAGCCTCTAGAATCCATCTTGTTCTTCACCAAGCTTGCCTTCCACAAAGCAGCAGTTATAGTCAAAGTGCGACAAATGTTATTTGATAATGAACATTTTTTCTATATTTACATATGTTCCATAATTAAGTAGGATCTTATACAAACATGAACATGTAAAAAGACAGTTCGTCTTGCAACGAGGTTGTGTAACCGAGGTTGTGTAACAATTAAACGTCTTTGCAAGCAAATTTTAATAAGCATTGCTAACACTAAATTTCGTCAAACCTTTAGAGCTGAAAGAAGCAAGATAAGTATTCTATTGCTATTGCTTCGTTCATTAAAAATAAACCTAACAATAATGATGATTTACTTGTCACAAAAGTGTAAGTTGAATACAAATAAATAAACTTTTGACTCCTTTCATTCCCAAAGGGGTTAGGCAAAACACTTTGCCCAAACGTCTGAAAATGGATGGACAACCAGTCTCCAGTATTAGTCGTAACCGAAATTCGTGTTCAGAACTTAAGTGATTTTGAAAACTTGGCGTAGAGGATACGGTAAACAACTTCTGCCATTTTATTTCGAAATCTTTACTGGTGTATTAGGTGTTTTATAGTTTGAAAAGGTATCTGTTCTATAGACAATTTAACTTTTCCTTTTATCCAGCTTTGAAAAAGGGAGAGAACAGTTAGATAATATCCATATATATCGAAGAGTTAGTTGAGCCACTTATCGCCAAAAATATACAACTTTTCGTGTTGATGCACGGAGTAAGTGATTAACTATTCAATCCATGTCGAAGATGGTTTTGGATGAAGAGATGGTTTGCATTCCGTCTAGCAGGTGAAGAACCTTCTATAAGAACTTTTCATACATCTCTCAGAATACCCTATTTTCCATCTCCCAACAGGTATCAGAAGAATTAGTAGGCCTCAAGAACACAATTAGTAGATAAAATAATACACTGGCCTCATCGATCTAGTTTCTTCGACCATTCCTAAAATGTTCAAATCCGGTTCAACAGAACAGTTGGCTGGGTTGGTTGAGTTGGATACGAGATGATGGATTTCACTGAATAGATGCTTTCCATGTGATTAGTAGTTCAAAATTAACTCATTAAAATTTCATCTTTATGGATATCAGTAAACATTTTTACTGTAAAAAGATATTCTCCTAGTCTGAGGAAATGAGAACTAGACTGGGTGACAAATGGCATTGATTGTCGTGGAACACAATCACCTTGTATACTGTGGGTCTGAAGTGACCGCTGCATATTCTTGGTCACCCAGATCAGGGATTCCGGTTTCTGTCTCTCCAGTCTTATAACATGCGGTACGAGTGATACTCTTCAAGAGCATGCCAAACATAGTGTGAAGATCCAAGACATCCCCATCTTCGAGAGAGAGCACTCCATAAAGCAGTTCCTCAGAGAGATAGCGCACCGAACCAAACCTAATGGTAGTGCGTTTAGACTGCTTTCTGATCAACTGGCTCATAATCTCATTACCATCCACACAGTGGCGTAGCTGGAGCTTTTGTCGCCCGGGGAGGTTCCTGAGTGCGCTGCCACTCTCAATACACACCAGAAATACTACAAAAAGTCAAAACGACGTAAAAGGAAATAAATTAAAAAGCTATGTTTATTTTAGTTGTAAGTATAGTTGTTAAAAACTAATTATTAAGTAATAAAAATTATTAAGTTAACATAAATAAAGGAATCGTCAAAAAATAAAATTGTGTCTCACGTGAAAAATGCCGTTCGGAGTGGATCCCCCCCCCCGTCCCCCCTTAGCTACGCCACTGCATCCACACTAACAGATTGTGCCTGGAGGAAGCTGTGTAGTGTCATGACAGTGGATGCAGTCGAAGTCACGTTATGGCATAAAGACAGACCTTTCTGTACGGAGAACATGTGTAAGGTCTATCGTTCCCCACAGAGAGCTTGCTGATAGGGAAAAAAAAACGTAACGTACTAGCTTGTATTGCTAACAATCTTCGAGGTTGGTTCGAAGATAATTACTCTTCTAAGAGCAAGCTTTTAGGAATCCAAAATGTGCTGTATTTTGCGTAGGGAAAAGTCGTTCTGTTACATAACACACTGGATGTTATTGTTCAAGTTTTGAATCAGCAAGGTAATAGATTTATCCAGGTTTTGATTATGCCTATTTTTAGACGGATGATTTGACTAATCTTGCTGTATAAAGTGGCAAGTGAAGATCGCTTTGCAATTAATAAAGATGGTCTACACACCAGGAGGAGAAAGTGGGTGAGCAAGATGTCCACGAAGGCTAGTTTTCTGTCCTTTGCTACCTATATGATGAATTTCATGCTGGGATGAGCTTTTGATTTCAGTTAAAAATGAGGGTGGAGTATTTTCAAGATGGGGCCAAATGACGAAACCATCGTCCACATAGCATACTCAAAACGATGTTTGGGATTTAATGAAAGAGAATAGGGAGTCCTAGATGCCCAAGGTACAAATTGACCAGAGTAGGCGAAAGAAAAGTTCTCATTGTTGCTTCGGTTTGTTTGCAAACTTTATTTTGACAGACAAAGTTACAGAATTTGACTGTCTGAAGGGAAGGATTATGATGGTAACTGAGGAGTTTCTGCGACGCGATTATTTAAATAGAGATTGGATATATGAAAAGAGTGGGGTTGAGAGCTTAAAAGTAGAGATAAGACCTTAGCTATGCAGTAAGTAGGAATACAATTAACAAGGGATCGAAGAGGTAGGCGTTCTTTGTGGATTTATGCAGACCATAAAAATGAGGGGGGGGGAGGAGTTCTAGCAAAATTGCAAGTATGTGAATTTTAACGTGCAAGAGACAGAACTCATTCTTAAGACACTGAAGACATATGCTGAGTAACACCACAAAAACATGAATAGAGAAGTTACATAAAGCTTTTCATATACGATATGCCTATATAACTGGATTTATTAATTTTTCAGTACGGTTAGTCTAGTGGATAACGTCTCCATTCTCAAACCAACTATAAATTCAAATCCCACTGTAGAATGATATGGATAAGTGAGCGTCTTTCCACTGAATCTTGGTATTAAAGTAATATAGGCTTATGACTTTCGTAGGTGGATCTACCATAAAAAAATTCAAAAAAATAATTGTTCGTAAAACAAATTTAAATATTACACTAAACAGCTCGCATCCATATATGGTACAATTTAAAATCAACTAGGTTTTTTTTTATTTCATTAGATGCAGTGTAAAGATATAATTATATTACAGAGAGCGACGAATCTTTCCAACAGTTTTAGATTAATTATTGCAAATTCAAATGAGCGACAAGAGCTAAAACGAATGAATTCATGAAGTTTCAAAGCCAACTGTATACATTTTATGTTATCAGAAAAGTTTTATCATTCACAAATTTTGCTCATTTGTGTCGAGTAATCTCCTAAATGTTAAAAGTCTATAGCTCTGCATAAAAGAGTCTAAAATGGAGTCTAAACTATTAAAACAGTTATAATCAGTGGCGGCTCGTGGCTTGAAATCGTGGGGGGGGGTGCTGCAACTTTTGAAATATACATATACACTGTAAGTGTATATGTATATTTTATCCAAACACGTATACAGTGTATACGTGTTTGGATAAAATATCAAAATTATGGTAAAAATTAAAAAAAATTCAACATGAAATAATATTGTTTATTATCGATGAAATTATAAAGTTTAGTATATATAATTCAAAATTGTTAGGCGTAGATTTCTGTGGATTAGCAGTTTATTTTTATTTATCTTAATAAACATGTGGTCGCAATACCGGAATCTTTCTTTTGATAATTCAAAATTACTTAAAAATCACTATAACAAATGTTATGTCTTTAATTTTAATGTCTAAATATTTAAAGAGACGGAATAAACACGATAAGCACTACGAACCCTCTACTACTGGCGCAAACTGCATATAAATAACAGTGGAACTGCGTGACGGACAGTGCCGAATTACGCTAATAGCTCGCATCTCACTATGACGTGCATATGCTTGCGCGCATAGCAATATGACACTGTGGAAAACACAGTGCCGCTAGCAGCCTTCGCCCTCCTAAGTGCTACAAGATGGATTTTTATTATTTTTTATACAAAATAAGAGCGAGAGAGATGTATAAGATTGTTGATGATAAAATTAAATATTACAAGCAAATATAAATAAATTAATAAATATATTTATGTATCGAGAAAGGTGCTGCAGTTCAGCAGTGCCTTTGAACAAGCCGCCCCGGATTATAATAAATATATATTGTTTTACAGCAGCAGTAAAACATTGTTTACCTTTAAACTTTAAAACTTTCGTCATTGATTCAGACGATTTTTGAGTCAGAATGTTGCTTCGTGTGTCTACTTCACAAAGGTCAACGTCGAAAAAGCATACCGATATTCTCGTTACATATTGTTTACCTACTCATCCACCGACAATAGGCTGGAAAACCTCTCGTGTTTGAGGAACGAGAGTTGAGGTTGCCAAAGGTATCGTCAATGACGCTCTTCTCCCATACATGGCACAAGTGGTAGTGTGTGGGGAAAGCCATTTACGTCATCTGACGTCATGTATTAATGACGTAAGGTATATGAAATAGGTGGAGATTCTTCCTATAACAGCACTATTGTAATCTATATTTGACAGGAGCGAGACAGTTTTAATTTCTAATTCGAATTAAATATGTAAAAAATAAATAAACATTAAATAAATCAGAATTGCGTATCTATAAATAATGCCTCTCCAAAGAAATTGAAAAGCTGATAATATTATATAATTGTCCCATATTAACGAATCTGAAAAATATTTGGATGATTACAAGTATTATTCAGATATATTGATTCAATCAATACATTTCAATCACCTACTACTCTCCATACAAAAAATCTATTCCTCACCCTCTTGCTTACGCCCTCCTTATCCAGTTTCATTGACCCCCGTCTCCTGCCATTTTATGAAAATCTCATGAACATTCATCGATAATTATCCCATACCAACTTATATGTCTCGATCATGTCCATCCCTTCATCTTTATTCCCATTTTTCTTCTTAAGCTTTCACGAACCATCAAAGTTCTTAGTCGTGGACTTCACAACCGCGACCATCTCGAGGATAAGATGGTTGGCCCTATGCCTCCCGGTGTGTCCTATTTCTGTAGATACATGTGTTCATGGGGCAGGTTTGCCTGTGCTGGGGTACGAAAAACCCAAGTTTCGGGTTAAAAAAACACTCCTACCTCCTTATGAGACCAGCTAACTCACCTTTAGTTGAAAGGGACCAGAAAAAGGTTCCTTACGTCTTGGACGGGAATCGAACCAGGTCTTTCCGCCCAAAGGGCTTCATCTATACCGACCTTTATTCCCATTAGGGTATGCAATTTGCATTCTCTCAATCATACTTTCCAGAGACCAGAAACCGACTTAGTCAATCGTCTCCAACAATTCATTACCATTTTGAAATCTGTGGGCAGTAATCCATATGCGGCCTGACCAAAGCCTTGTACAATGGAATCATAACATACTTACTTTTAAATATCAGTGCTCTCCGCATCATTGTCATAATCAGCTGCTTTGTTCTTAGTTTAAGCAAAATGTCCCTGAAATTCCAAGTCCTTATCCACTATTACCCTAAGACCTTTCATATCGTACCACTTCCTCTAAGATATCCCCCACCAATCCTATACTCTGCATCCCATTTTTTGATTCCCAAATTTTAAAACTTTCCGCTTTGCTATATTACACCGATATCCTCTCTCTCTCTCTCTCTCTCTCTCTCTCTCTCACACACATTCACGCGCGCGTCCATTCGGACAGTCTATTCACATCCTCTTCTCATTTTGAATTATTGCATTAAAAGTAAAGATAAACCTAAACTGGATATATTAATTAGGTTTCTTTTGCATTTTTTATCTTAACAAGTAAGCCTGTTTCATTTTCAGTTATTTAATAAATGAAAATGAAAAGGTGAATGTATAAAAAGTGATAATTGAAAAAATCCCTAATTGTAGCGAAACAAAAATTTTGGAATGATCAACAGATGAGAGTACCGCGGTTAGTACAATGCTTCTCTACTACTTGTAGTCTTTTGGGACGTTCGACTTTTTCAAGCCAAGTTGTAGCTTGAATTATTGAGAAGTAATACTTTGTGAAATGTTGCTTCCTTTGCGATTTCTCCGCCCCCCCCCCCCATTAAACTCACGGACTTCAACAAGCATGAGCATATGTTCAAGTGCTGCTTCAATTCGGGAAAAACTACCACAATACACAAACCTTTAAGGGATTAAAACTTGCTTTCGGAGAGATAAATGAATAGAATTAAAACATCTGAATAGTTTAACAAGTTCAAACATTTCACGTTCCTTTCTTTCTTTTTTTTTTCCTTTTTTTTTGCCATTCATGGATTGCGCGTTGAACTGGTTCCCAGCATTTCTATACAGATGTTCTCCGGAGTTTACACAAAGATCTACGGCTAAAATCACCCGAGGCGTGAACTAGAGATTTGTACCACCATAGCAATATCCTCTGCTTTGTATGTTTGTTATCGAAATGAATCTTTCCAACAACCTTAAATCTGGCTACCAGCGATTTTTCTTTTCATTTTGAAAATTCTTTGAAAAGTATTTTTAAAAAGAATTTTGGAAAGCCTTCTGCTACCACACGGTAGCAGAATGCTTTTCCATGTTAGATATGCACAAAAATATATTTTTAAATTCATCAAAAGGTATCAAATTGATAAATATTTGACGAGCTTTGGTGCAGTCCTGACTAAAATATATAACTAAGATTCAACATTCGTCTAAATTTGATCTACTGTTCGTTGTATATACAACGAATTGTTATGTAATGTAGGATCAATAATTTTTTTTGTTTGTTATTTAGGTACATTCGTCATAACTGTGTGACTGAAAACAATTCTAACAATACATTTTCCTGATACGAGAGACGTCTGAAGCGAAATGATAAATTTCGAACAATAAAAATAAAACGAGAAGGACAGAGAATCGATTGGGACAAAGCATCGGTCAAAAAAGTGTTCGCTTCGTAGGAAGCTGTTTATTTTATTCCATATTTTTTCTTTTTACAATAAAAAGAAACACCCTGGGCCTTTTGGCTGTGAACGATTGTTGCAGAAGGAATAGTTATGTCGAGAATCATGAAAAGCCTAGCACGAAGCTAAAAATATTCTAAACATTTTTTCAAAGAAAATAGCCTACAAGAAAGCGGACACTGCCTTGAAGACATACAACTAATATCGAAGTGACAAGTTGTTATTCAGCTTGGTGTTTGGTCTGCTATCAGAAAAGCCAGGAAGTATGTTGTATGATGCGCTGTTGAATAAAAACGGTGTAGATTCCTATCTGTATGTGCAACAACACGCTATTTATGGTTGGTTCTTTTTAAATGCGGACGTTATAATCGGCACAAGCAAAATTAATATATGAACAATAAAGAAAATTTAGAGAATGACTTATTACGGCATGAATAGAATGTAAAATTTGATCCCTGGAATGTATTAAGAAAATACATTCCACGTGTATTCTCAATTTCTCCAGAAATTGAGAAACTTCTGAGTAGAAAATAAACACTCCTGAGTTACATTAGCATTAAAAGGAACGGTAGAAGACAGTGGTGGATGAAAATCAACTTTCTCATTGAAGTGCTCTACCATATTCAATTTCGCTAGCGTGTTTGTTAATAAATGCCTAGATAGTAGTACAAATGAAGCCTTTTACGCAGTTTATATTACTGGGTCGATAATGAAATCTGAATATTTCTAAGCAGTGGCTTGATTTACTTTTTATTTTTTTGGTCATGTGACTCTCACTCATGAAAGACTGTAAATCTACTGTACGTTGCACTGTAGGTATTGGGTTACCCTTGTTGGTTTTACTTGAACATTTTTCTAACTTCCTTTATGTTCTTGTTAAGGAATGTGTTTCACGATTGATTTTATTCATATTTTATCTCTTGCATTATTTCTGGAAAATGGTTTTATTTTTTAGTGAGTATTTCAGAATTTCTATCAGTGATAGATAATCTTCATTGCCTATTGTGATAGTGTTACTATCACCCACTTTCTAGCATTTCTAGTTTATCTAACGTTATTCAGGCACGATATGTTTAAACGTTTTATGGGCAGCATTGTCAATAAATATTACAGCTAAATATAGATGATTATTAAGAAGTCAAATAGTATGGTTAGTGAAATATAGGTGTTGTTAGTTTATAGCAACGAGTAAAATGATTATTATGTTAAAGAATTAATTCAATCAGCGTAGTTTCCTTAACATGTTGCTTTTTAAGTTAACAGGCAATGGATTTGCCGTTGTTGAGTGCTAAGAGTCTTCACTATCATAGAAACACCTAAAAGATAAAAAAGGAAGTGAAACGATTGGAAAAAATGTAAAGGTGGAGTGGAAGGCAGTTTTTGTTTATTATTTCATATGAATAAGTTGCTTGCAAAAATTGCAATCGGAATCGAAGGAGAGAGAGAGAGATTGCTTTTTTAAAGCTGATTTGAGGAATGTTTATTAATAGTAAAAAGAAGGCTTAAAGGAAGAAGACTTAAAAGTTGTAATACTGAAACATACAACCATACGGAAATACCACCACTCAATAAATAAAAAATAACACTCTAATCACTCAAAAGAGACTTCATGAAGAAGGCAGAAAATCATTTACATTCCGAAGTGCATAATTCCATCAACTTTCAATCCATCATCTTTTTTTTGTGTGTTTTTCGAAGTCAAAATAAAATACTTCAATAAACCAATATGGCCCATAATTTTACGCAACACTCAATTGCTCCCTCGCTCTTATTTGAATTTTTCATATTATTTTTTACAAATTCTCCAAGGAATCATTTTCTCTTCATATAATGCATTGCAATCTTTCTAATGCCTCCTTCTCTGCAAGCATTATCCCAAATCTCAACAAAAAGCCTAAAACAACGAGATAGCTCACTCAACTGTCCTTCATATTTTGAACAGGAAATTGTACATGAAAGTCTCTCCTCGATTGGGATGGAGGCGCCTCCCTTTAAAGATCAGATAGCTTTTGAAAGAAATAGGAACGGAACTAGCTAATTATCAAAGAAACCATTACTGACGATAATGAAGGGCGGATTGTAGCGTCATGAATTCTTCATTTTATCATTTAATCTATCTGTAATCACGATTTTTTATTCTTAGTCTTTATCGGTTCATACACATCTAATGAACTCCTATGCGAGCCAAACATGGTCCTTTACTCCGATTTCATTTAAATACATTCAAGTCGCTCAACTTTATAGCATTTGTGTGTAAAAAAACACGAAAATAACGCGTTTGTGCACTTTACTAAAAGTTGCATTTTTTCGTGTTTTCTATTCAAAAAAACCTTGATTTTCCCACCCTTTGTTGTAGTACAGCTCGCAATGCAAACGTATGGGCTATTGTTCACTCGGAAATGCTTATATGGTAGTGCTAACTATCAAACTGTGCAAATAAGAAGTTAATCGGATGATATGCAAATTAATAAAAAATTTCAACACTTTTTCGATCTCAGCTGAATGGGAAATAACAAGAGCAGATATGTAATTATTTCTAGTAGCCTTCCATACGTTTGCTATCACTTTTCTGTTGTTAATTTTTTTTTAAAGCCGTCTAACTATGTCATATCTGTGAACCGAATTTTATTTTCGAATTTCGACAGGAAATGCATATCTTAAGTCTCCTATTCAAGATGCGATGCTGGGATGGTTTTCGATACGCATAAAATTCAAAAGGATCGTTATACTTTCCCCTAAATCAGAATGTAGCTTCTCGTAAGCTATCGTAAGAGTTTCACTCAGAAAGAGTGACATTACAATTCATTGTATAAAGCTACATAAATTCATGTTTGTATTTATTTATATTGCTCTTTAATACTTCTTGATATCCTTTTTTTTCTTTGTTTTTCTAATTAAAGGTTTAGACAAAACTGTTTCTCACATTGTACTCGCATATGCATTTCGTTTTAACATTGTTTTTTAAATTTAAATCATAATTAATGTTAAATTAGTTCCGAGAAAACGACCAAACAACTAATTATGAGATTAAAATACAGCTTTATTAGTTCTACAATCCTCTGGTTTGTTCACTTCTTTGGAGAGTTTGTTAGGTATAAGAGAAAGTGCAATAGACATTTGCTGCTGTATATAAGATAGTCCGAATAGTTCAGCCGTAAAGAATGCATGATACTTAGCAGAAATTATTGCATTTAAAAACCTGATGGGCATCGCATCAATAGTCTTCCTGCGTAAAATTTTCCATGAACGATGATCACATTTGATGTAGAATGATGCATTGGATTTAGTAGATGTGTACTGGAGTTCTAGAACTTCCACGAATTTTTCTGTCAAAACAACTATGGTCCGTGTACAGAATTTCTGTTTCATGCCATAATATAGGATGAATTTCATTTGGAGGTATGATAAGCCATGCAAAATTTATGTTTTCACTTCTTTTCCACAACTTCCACATGTTCTGATGTGTACTCGTTTCTTGCATGGATCTCTCTGGACCAATAAACAAGACGCACTTGCTCCACAATAAAGAAAGCCATATACAATCTTCCTTCACAGACCATAATGCACGCAGAATTAAACAATTTATTATAAACATCAAAATAAAAAATAAATCAGCTAACGCTTTTTATTCCCTTATAGGGAGTAGGCGAGGCCTTTATACCCTATCTAGCTTTTGGAGACTGAGTGGGCAGTTCAATCTCCACCGGTAGCCAATCAGCGATAGCTGGGTCATGTCTATCACTAATTATAGCAGACACCGAGGTAGAGACTGGTAAATAAGTACTGCCATCTCTGGTTACCTAACCCTAACAAGATAGGTCACTGTCTGAAATAATGTGGGTACTACGGTCGATTTTCTTGAGTTTACGGGATGAAAAACCCGAGTTTCCGGGAGGAAAAATCCGCTTGCCCATGCCAGAGATCGACTAACTCGGGAACCGGTGGAAGAAAGGCTTAGAAAAGTTCCTCCAGTCGGCGACTAGGCTTGAACTTAAGTCAAACTTCAAGCGACCAAGCGCCACTTCCACTGAGTTACATAGGCCTCAATTTATAAGATTTTAATTTTTCAGTAATCCCCTCGAACGTCCTTGCCATTATAGCAAACGTAGAAAAAGGAGTAAGCATTGAATAGTGAAGCATGATTTTTCTTTCTGTCTTTCTTTCTGGAAGTGAGACAGGATTGCGTTTTGGAGGCGTTAAAATTTACCAGGTTATTTTCACTCCATTTGAGAATGGCGAGGAGATCAGTATTAATTAAGATACTGGTCAAAGATCTTGAAGCGTGAATTACCTGGGCATTATAAGGTTTTGAAAATGAAAAACGTAGAGTAGAGAGTGGTGTCATGACAGACAGAAAGAAGTGTAGGTGAAAGCAAACAGCCCTGGGTTATACCAGCGTTGCTGAAAAATCTGATGAAAGGAAACCATCCCTCAATGAACCACCGGAGATGAAGCTAGTGATCCATTCATAATAGGAAGGAGGAATCTTATACATACTAGCCAGTGAATTAGAAACCTTTATGAAGATGCACGTTAAAGTCATTTAAGCAGAATACTTGGTCAGGTGCGTTACCATGTTCTAGGCAACTATTTAAGGATGTTGCTGGTCAGTAAGTGTTAATAGCGTTGATCACAATGGGAAAAACAAAGGATCATCCGGAATTCGATTAAAGGCTTATCGGTGGGTGTCTATCTGGATGGAGCCATAATTTTGAAAACAGCAAAGCTGACTGGTTTCTCAAAAGGTGAGATATCCCGGGTGTTTAATCAGTGGGAAAATAACCTACATTGCTTGTCTAAGAGGCATAACTGTGATCCTAAGACAGACTGTCAGGAACAAGATCACCGTTAACTGAGAAGGCTTGTACGATCAAACTGAACTTTCTGTGTGCAGAAATTGACAGAAGCCTTTAATGAAGGCTGTTCTCGACCGAACTATGCGTGGGAATTGAAGAGGATCAGTACTGGAAGTCGCTAAAGGAAGTTCAACACGGTATTAAACAAAGGTGTGCAATTCAGTGGCCGGTATGTGTATAAGATGGTTGCTTGGTAGGGATGCCAGACCCGATCAAATGCCTCGGAAATATCAAAATAAAGAGTGATTACTTGAGTTTTTCAGAACTTTTCCACGGCCTGCATGTGGGTAAAGTTGTGTGGGAGATTTGCTGAGGAACATGAATGGCGGAATTCACATTGGTGATATGTAAGTAACTGAGGAGCCTCCAAGAAGTGGAGCAGTTTGCTATTGATGACCTAGTCCATTATTTTTGGGATTATTTAGGTCAGAGCAATAGGGAAATAGATTGATCGTTGACTTTTATTTTCCTTTATTTTGCGAACAATCTGAATAAAATCTTGCTTTCAAGTTATTGGATAAATGCTGGCGAGTATGACAACTTGAAGGGACGATACAAGATGGGTGTAATTTCTGGAGCACAAGCTTTCAGTACAGCTGAAGAATGACGTCAGAGATAGGATACTTTTTAGTATCAAGGCTACTGAGTATTTTTCTGATGTCCTTCTGATGAAATTTCAGAGGAGTCATACTGCAGATAGCTTGCAGAACAGTAGTAGATTTGTTCTCCAGCTCGTATATATAAGAGCCGGAAGAAAAAAAAACTACCTGATTACAAAAAACTACTGATCTACTCCTAAAGATAAAGCAGACGTTAACATTTTACCACCAGAATGTGAGAGATATGGAAAAAGTTGCGTCTCATTTTGGTGAAGGACCAAAAAGCTCGACTGCTATTGGACAGGAGACAAGCTTAGAGCATTTGGCACCTATAAAAGTCTACTTTGGATTTGTTGATGAGATGCTGGAGTTTTTGACTTAAGTCATTGTGCATATGCTGAATTTTTGGCTTGGACTGTTTTGCCAAAATTGTTGGATTACCAAGGTTTGGATAAGGGTCGAAGGGTTTTGAGAGTAGTAGGGAATAAAAGTAATTATTCCAGCGAGAATAATTTCTTTTATTAACTCAAGGTAGGTACTAGGATCAGAAAACCGGATAATCAGACCATGGAAACAAGGCAAAGAAGTCCCGAAGTCAAATTGGATACGAGATGAGAATGATTGGGAAAAGGCCAATATGTAGAAAAGGACACGTGGATAAGTTTATGGTCAAACTTATCACACAGACGAGAACCAACATTAACGGTGTACATGGAAGGAGAGCTGGTTAAGAAAAGGTCCAAAGTATTGGGAGAATGAGAATTATCTGGAATTCTGGTGGCTGGTGATAATTTGTGCTAAGTCATGAATTACAGCAAACAGTTCATTTTCTTTTCCAGATTGGTCTTTAAAGTTGGAGAAGGAAAGTCATTCTGAATTATGGACGTTGAAATCACGAAGGAAGATTATCTCACTGTTACGGTAATTAGATTGTATGGGATTGACTTTCGAGAGATAGGTAAATCGGTGAAGTCGTCGGATTTCGGAGAACGGCAGACGCAACAAAATAAGGTAAGGATAACTTGAGCCAAATCAGATCGATCATATAACGAGGTCTGATAACCATGACATGGAATATCGACCTGACAAATGAGCAAGTTTTGCCCTTCTTACGAAAGGCATCGTGGAAAATGTGAGAAAAGTTTTGTGAGATGTTGTTGTTGCGAAGGATACTAGCAATAATAATCGTACTAGTATTGCTAGTCAACTAGTCCATACTACAACTAGGATACTAGTTGTAACTGAGTGATGAATACAGATTTAGATATCTGTAGGTTGCAGTGGTGCACATTGATATTAGCAATAAGACCTGAGATGTTGGTAAAGTCAATCTGGAAGTTTTTTTATTGCATGGAATGCTGATGTTTTGCTTAATTTGTTGGTTATTTATTTTACGTTTTTGATATTTTTAGAGATTTTTTTCATGGTTGTATGAGAGATTTTTTTCAACCGCAGTGACTCGAATTTTTTTATTCTGTTTATCATGGGCGCAAGTAAAATAAAGCAGGGATATGTAATAGGGGATATGTGTGTGAAGAACTTCAAGGATCATAGGAAGTGACCCGTCTCTAATCCAGTGTGGCCTTGGCCTATGACAGCCTGCAGTTCCCACTGCAAGCTGTCATAGGTGGACTCCCCTTCATTCATAATTAGCACAGTAAGAAGTAGCAGGATTATTCGCCAGTTGATCGGGAAACCTCACAAGGAGTTACCAACAGGTTCAGTCCCGTGTACTATCTGGTGGCTTGCCTACGGAAACCGCTTTATTACTGTACACTTAAATGAAGAAGATTCTAGCTGTATGGTTAAATAATTACGGCATAGATAGTAAGAACAAGGAGCATGAACATTCCACACCTGCACGTAGTAAGAAAGGGAAGGACAGATACACATTAAGAACAATGATATTATCAAAAACATCATCAACTGGTCTGAAGAAATCAAAAATAAGAATCAATTTCAAACATCAGTTAGTTACGTGAATTTACGAACTTCTGGTTTATGTATCTCGCGAACTCCATAAATTTACGGAACTTACTGGTGTCGGAGACCTATTTTAGACCTAGAGATTTACGAACTCCAGCCTCTCTCTTCTGCATAGGAAAAACAGTCCTTATTTTACTAACGGAGTTCTTTAACGAAAACCGAAACAAGGTTATAAATTTTATCCGATATCCTAAACTGCATTAAAATTCATCTAGCTAAAACGAAATTTTTTATGTGCATTGTGTCACATGGACGAAGTGAATCTAAGTGGTTTTTATATACCTAAACGTTTCATTATAGTAGCAAAATACTAATCAAGAAAAAAAAACATGAAGGCAAAAGATGCTGACAGAATATTTTGAAGTAGTTATTCAACAAAAATAAAAGAATTTTATTTGCTTCTATATATAACACAGAATTAAATTTTGTTAAATAAATGAGTAATGCATCATTATACATCTTATAATTCCCATTCTTAAAGGACATTGTTAGACAAAATGCATTTTCATTTTAGAATTGACTATTTTTCAAAAGGGCTTTATCTACTGTGTTTACTCTTTGGGAGAGTAAAAAAAAAACGATCGTAGCCATTTTGTCTGGAGGCTATCACATGAATCCATTACAGTACCGAGTGTCATGGCAGCGAAATTACGCTTCATTTAACTCAGTGTGAACATGTCTTATCGGTGGCGTACAGTGATGTGAGGATGACAAAAGAAGACAACAGGTCAACAAAAATAGAACAAAAGGCGGAAAGAAGATTAATGATCACTAGTCATTCAATCAGTTTTCTTCTTCTTTTTTTGTTTTCAGTTTTTCATTTCATCTTTACGAACGCATCCTTCACTCTCCATAATCAAACAAGTAGCCTTGTAATTCATTTTGACATATCTTGAAATTGGAGAAATTATCAAACCTAAACTTTCATTAAACAATTTTGTTTTAGGTTTAAGATTTAATTTATTTAATCTGCAGACCGAATGTGACCTACTTGTAGCATGGAAATAAAAAAGAGTTCAGCGCATCACGTGTTTCAAGTACCAAGTCGCTTTCGCATTTGTAGACGATAAATACGTCACAATAGTGATTGATCAGTTTAGTTGTTCCGTTCGGAAAAGTACTTCTGTCTTAGGATAAACAGAATTCCCTCCCTCCCCGTAACGATTTTAAAAAACTAGAATCATTTTTCCTCACTCAAGCATATCAGCCGATCTGCAGATACACGATATTAACACACACACACACACACCTCATAACCTCCAATTGTCCTGACGCTACGTAATTCAAATCACTGATTCTGAATTTGAACACCTGAAGTAAGCAAATTTTCTTCACCTTTGACCCACATATCTGTTTTGAAACCAACAAATAAGTTTTCGGAGAGTAAAAGAAAAATCTATAAATACTTGGTTATACTCAAGAGTTGTCTTTACTATAATATGCTATTGAAGAAGAAAGGAAGTTACCACACATGAATCTTGTGTGTGTGTGTGGCACCTATAACTCGGTTTTAAAATTACCGATATTACGAATAGTCAACTACAATAGAACTTCGAATATTGTAACGAGATCAGTTAAGGAAACAAACGCGTTGTTCCCTTGACAATAACACTTTCCCTCTTTCCAAAATCCAGTTTAATCTACTAAGTGCAAGAAACTTGAGAATGAAAATAAAATGCAATCCAAATATGGAACTCCTGATGACAAGCAGATGTTTCTAAGCTAAAACCAGGTAAGAAACGTTCACTCCGTTAAAATATAAGCAACAACAAATTATTATTATTAATTTTAACAATTTTCTAGTGTCAAACCTCATGGGTTTTTATCAGATTTTGTAGCATTTTTTTTTCTTTTTTGACTCAGTTGGCCGATCTTCGGTAGGGATAAGTATTTTTATTCCTCCTGGAAACTGAGTTCGTCATTATTCTGCAACTCAAGAAAAAAACAGTCGTATACCTTTCGCCCAATTAAGCCAATACGACTAAGATTTAAGAAAACTAGATGGTGAACCTTGTATGATATGCTCATATATTTGCATCTATGCATAACCAACAAAAGACTATACTAAACTTTCAGCTAAGTGTAATGGATTTCCATACAAGATTTAGAAAGTCCTGCTAACTTCCTTTAGGGAATAAAACCGCGTAGACGATTTCTTTGTTTTTATTAATGGAATTTATTTCGATTTTGGATTGATAACATTTGTTTTTAACTGCTGCTTTGTATTAAAATTAAAACATGCATAAATACGATATATTTTATTTTCGTGTTTACAATTCAGTTTTTCTCTGATTTCTTAAATAAAAAACAGACGATCATTGAAAGCATCCCCCCCTTTCCCAAAATATTTAGTTTTTGTCCCTAAATTAAACCAATACGCAGGTAAAATATATTTTTTTTTACTCAGAGGAAATAAGATTATAAAAATGGGAAAACATTAAATATTTATGTTTCTATATATGTGATCATGATGTGTAAATCATGTGTGTAAGTAACGTAATAATTTGGAATTTAAATTCCAAATTACTACGATATTTCTTTAAGAACAGTCCTTTGTATGCAGGTGATCTATCTCATACCTAAAGATAATCATAAACATCCATTCCAAAGCGGAATTTTAACCCGTGGCCAGATGGCTGGTCAGCAGATACAGTAACAACTAGTCCAGCCAGGCCGGCTATTTAAATCGACTGTTTAAATTGATTCCATTTTCTTAAATCAGAATTTTAAATATAGGTTCAGATCGGCTTAATTTTAATAAGTTAGACCGACTTAAACTAATTAATAAGATACTAATGAAATAAACATAAAATATAGTAGAATTTCTCTTATCCAGTTTGATTAAACGCAACGTTATAGAAAACAACTCAAGTTATAAGCCTTCACGATAATGTTTACAACACAGATTTGAGAGGTAACACATCACTCTATTTAGAATCAGCAGAACGTAAAAAAAAATCACTACGGACACTAACTATTTGAACTTCTCCCATAAACGCCACAGAGAATAATCCTAACGTCAACACAATTTAAAGAATTTTCTTGGGTCAACAAAATAAGATAATTTAATTTAATAAAGCAATCGATGTATCAGTTATGAATAAATATAGAAGGCATAAAATATAGCTCGAAATATTGGAAGAACAGGTATAGACCTATGGGAAAGGCATCCGCTAGAGACAAACGTGTTCAGTATTATAAACCACAACTACCAAACCACCGTTCACATGACTTTATTTGTGTTAAGAATTTATGTAGCGATTTGCAAAACATGCACGTGCATATTGACGTAATGGCAGAGTTCCCTCGCGATATCAGGACAAGCAGTCCAGCGTGTTTGGCAATCTGAACGCATCTTTTTGTTGGCGGTATTTCTGGACGGAAAGTTATCACGCTGATGCCACACTAGGATAAAAACTTGTCTTTAAATTTTTGAAGGGCACACGCAAAGATGCGATTTATGAAATGACAGTTTTGCTGATGGAATACCAGCTGAAGGTTAGCACTATAAAGTGAGTGGTCCCTCTGTACATAAGAAAACATTGGGATATTTCCCCAAACTACACTTTTGTTATCTTAGAGATGTGTTGTAGTCAAAAATTGTTGAGCAATTCTTCCATTTATGGTTTTCGCTTGGATAACTTACGTGAAATAAAGCTTTAAAACCAAGTTGATTGTATAAAACGCACCCAGAATATTTTCTATGTAACCTGCATTCATATTTATGGCATACCGTAACATAAAAAATACTTTAGCGAACTAAATGAGTTAAAATGTTAAAACACATCAATTTGGTAAACGATATCACCAAAAATACACTGTAAAAAAACCCTGTTAAAATAATTATCTTGAATATCGACAATGCTATTACTTGATCAAATCAGTAGTCTATCAAGCTACAGAGGGCGCTATGATCGACTAAAATGAAAATCTTCAGCTGATGCAAGCGAATTATTCATTCCATAGTCATTTAAAAAATTATCTAATATCCCTCAAACAAATTATCCAGTTTCATCACATTATGCAATTCATAATGATTCATCTACATAGATATAATTTATATACATAAATTATATCTATGTAGATACTTGTGACTTTAATCAAGATGGGGAGAATCAATTTATTTTACTACAGACTAATCGTATATAGTATGATTTTAATCATACTATATACGTAAGAAATATACGAAACATTTTTTTTTAAAAACATAGCCAAATAACAAATGAAAACATACATTAAAATAAATATATAGACTTCATCTCAGTTATGCTTTTATGCAAGTGAATTGGAAAACAATAAATCAGGAGAGAGGCGTAGACAGAATAGAGCAGGTGCTGTCACTATGTCTAGGGGATTCAAATTCCCTTTTCATCCATCCGATCAATTCTGTTGAAGGCTAAAGTTGCAAGAGCTTTGGAATTTAAAATGGGCAACATAGACAGCAATAGTATTTCTTTCCCAGGAATATACCATACCTCAAAGAAAATATATTACTTGTTTCTATGAAAATATTTCCAGAATAGGAAAATTTGAGAATGTGGATACAAAAAGAATACAACATGAAAACAGAACTGAGAATTTTTGCTTTCAGACTATTATTGAAATAGTTATATTTATGAGCAGATAATAACTAGTAAAAATTAGTATTAAACTGAGTTTAATGCTATTTTAAACTGAATTTCTAACTCACTGCGTTGAAATTCTTACAGTGGAGTTGTTTACGAGAGCCTCCGTAGCTTAGTCAGTATAGACGCATCCTTTTAGTCGGAAAGACCTAGGTTCGATTCCCGTCAGTGACGTGAGGAACCTTTATCTGGTCTCTTTCGACTAAAGGTGAGTTAGCCGGTCTCATAAGAAGGTAGGGTTTTTTTTTCATCCGGAAACTCGGGTTTTTTTGTCCCCAAGAACAGGCAAACCGGTCCCGTGAACACACATGGATGACAGTCATGAATACATCCCAGTCATATGCCGGTCCAGAACCCGAATAAAACTTTTTTTGGGGAATGAGAGTAAACATCTTACCAGGGGTACTTTGTGAGCGAGCCTACAAAAGTCACATAGGGTCGGAAACGACTGAAAGGGAAAATCAGTCAGTTGTTTATGTCACTGGCAGAATGAAAAGTGAATTTTAAAATAGTATGTCAAGTGGGAGTTATTATTCTAGTCTAACACTAAAACTTAAAATTTTTGGATAATTTTTCTAAAAGTTTTGAATTAAAGTTCATGCATAGTTTCTCATTTAGAGACAGATGACGGAGGTAATATGTTGATATCCACTTGGAAAAACGCGTTTGAAAGGGCGGTTACAAAACTATACTGTTTATGTTTTTTTAATCCTCTTTAATAGATTTGTAAGAAAACTTAATTCAAAAGGCTCTAGAATTGATTATGAGTAAAGGGAAATGAATACCAAAAAGTATTTAACATATTCATAGTAACTAAATGAAAAGCGAATTAAAAATTAAAAGTGAGATTCGAATCCGTACTGGAGAGGATGTAGTAGACCAACCACTAAAGATCAGCATATATTTGGCATAAATGAAGTTAGTAGTTTCTTAAACTTTTTCATTCATTCATTCATTGGATTCCTTATTAATAGTGTTGAGTATTGGCATAGACTATGCAAATGAGATGGTTGCCGAATATCAAAATGCAGCTGTCAGAGACATTAATACTTAAACCCATGTCAGAATTCTGTGTGTGAAGTGTCTAGCGTTGATTTATCATTCAACGTTCGGATCTATTAAGGTCGGAAAGTTACGAACTTTCCGAAATGTCTGGTCACTCTGATGAGAACAAATATCACGTATTTTAATATTTTTCTACGGAAACACAACTTTCCACTTCTTAAATAAATATCATCTACGAAATACAAATAATTCAAATGATTCTATTCCATTTTTTCTTTGTGTATTAGGTCCAATTATTAGTTACAGCCAGTTAAATTTGACTTTCATAAACCTACTTGGAGAAAGTTGGTTTATGAAAGGAAGAAAAACTTGTAAGAAAACACGAACATCTAGCAATTTTTGTCTGCTACGGAAGAGAAATGAAGAGCTAAGTTCGAGGAGAAAGGGTTCTGCTAACTCCCTTGAGACCAGAACACTCACCTTTAGTCAAAACGTCCTTCAAATGTTTTTCAGTCCTAGATAGGATTCGATCAGATGCCTTAAAGAATCATAGCTATCGACATGCACGTGCATGTCGGTAGCTATGATTATATCTCAGCATCTCAAATACAAAATTAATAAACGGAAAAACTCACGTAAAAAGATTGTTTCATAGTACAATTTTCGCCTGTGTGTCACAGGTATCTTCAGTACATTTTAAGCTCAAATTAAACAATAACTCACAATTCCAAAAAGCGCCACCTAAGTAGCTAGTGTAAGACAACTAAAAAGGTCAATAAATTTCCTAACAAAAAATTATATATACAATAAAAAGTTAGGAATGATTAGCTGATTTATAAAGTACTATCTCCCATAAAAGGGATAGATGTAAACCATCGGATCTGTTTAAGTTAGGAGAGTGAAGTAAAGTTTCACATGTTTCTTTATAAAGACGTTCCATGAGGAACCGACTTTTGTGAAGGACTCTTGTCTGGTTCCAATGAACTCTATGTCTAGTGGTGATGGCATGTTCTGCAAGTCCAGACTGTTCAGGTTCAAGGTATTGAATATAAGACTGGTGTTCTTCTAGCCGAATAGAGGCAGATCTTCCTGTTTGTCCGAAATAAGATAATCCACAAGAGCAAGGAATCTGGTAGACACCTGTATAATTAAGATGTGGAAGCTTATCCTTAGGAGAAGTGAGAAAGGTGGAGATTTTTCTGAACGGTCGAAAGGCAACAAAAATATTTAGTGGTTTTAAATCTTTTGCTATACGTTCACTAATGCTTTGTACATAAGGGATAGGAATGCGCGTTATTTCTTCTGTATCTGAAGAGGAAGACATATTAAAACTACTCAAAGCTCTTTTGATGAAGGAATTCTTATATCCATTAGATAGAAAGGAAGAAGTAATATAATGCAGTTCTTTCTGTAATAGATCGTCTGAAGAACAAAAGGAGTGGGCCCGATGAACCAGTGTTTTTATAGTTCCTGCCTTTTGACTGTGATGGTGATGAGATTCAGCATGGATATAATGGCTTGTATGAGTCTTCTTTCTATAGACTAAGAAATGTAGGTTGGTGAAGAATTAAAAGATATAAAAAGGCTAACTGCTTATTTGATTCTACTTCTAGGGTAAAATGGATCCTTGGATGAAGTGCATTTAACTTAGTTAAATGGTCTTGTGGATTATCTTGCTCTTGTGGATTATCTTATTTCGGACAAACAGGAAGATCTGCCTCTATTCGGCTAGAAGAACACCAGTCTTATATTCAATACCTTGAACCTGAACAGTCTGGACTTTCTGAACATGCCATCATCACTAGACATAGAGTTCATTGGAAAAAGACAAGAGTCCTTCACAAAAGTCGGTTCATCATGGAACGTCTTTATAAAGAAACGCGAAACTTTACTTCTCTCTCCTAACGTAAACAGATCCGATGGTTTACGTCTATCCCCTTTATGGGAGATAGTACTTTATAAATCAGCTAATCTTTCCTAACTTTTTATTGTATATATAATTTTTTTTGTTAGGAAATTTATTGACCTTTTTAGTTATCTTACACTAGCTACTTAGGTGGCACTTAGGTGGCGCTTTTTGGAATTGTGAGTTATTGTTTAATTTGAGCTTAAAATGTACCGAAGATGCCTGTGATACACAGGCGAAAATTATTCTATTAAATAATCTTTTTACGTGAGTTTTTCCGTTATTAATTTTGTATTTATATGTCTGCTCACGGTATTCCATTATTAAAGTCTCAGCATCTCATAGTTCTTAGTTGCTTCGGTAATATGCTAATAACCAACCGATCTCCTTTTTCACATGATGATTTTATTTTAATATCAGCATGTATTTTATTTGAAAAATGTGTTGGTTATTAGCTTAGTACCGAAGCAACCAAGAACTATGAGATGCTGAAGTGAGACTATGAGTTCATTATATTAGATACTGAACTATATATTGCTATATCAGTCAATCATGTTTGTGTATGTGTGTGCAAACGCACGCATTGTCTTGCACAGCTCTATTTCTGAAGGAAAAGAATTAGCAACAGAAGCATTTAAGACTGTAAGGCCAGTGTAAATGTATGTTTGTGTTCTTTTGGCGGGTTTGCCTTTTGGGGATAAAAATACAAGTTTCTTGGATGAAAAACCTTTTCACCCTGCATGAGAAGTTAACTCACCGTCGGATGAATGTCCCTTAATGATACTTTGCCTCCTAGATGGGATCTCAAAGGATTATTGAATGTCACAAAAGAAAAAAAAACTAGTAGCTCTTCCCTTCTGCAAAATTCTATACCATTAATGTTTGCATTGTTGCAGTGTATTTATTATTTAAGATAAAAAGTCTTAAAAATAATTTTTTGCACTTTTTCTATATATAAAGGGAAGTTAAAATAAGCTAAAAAGTAAATAGTTAAACGAACAAAATGTAAGAAAACGTCTCTAATATTTCAAGCTTTGATGATTTTAATCTGATAAAATACGAATTGCATATCTCTCGACTAGTCTGAACAAAGCGAAAAAGCTATGTTCTAAACCATCCAAAGGAAGCTTCTCATAATCCAAACCTTCGCTCCTCCCATTTACCCACTCCGTTATCAACATTTTTCAGATTGCCATTTTACTTTATGTTGTTGTTTATTTAGAAATTCTGTTGTCTTAGGAAATGGTGAAGAAGCTTCTGACATATCGACAAAGAAGTTAAAAGACAACAAATGAAAGTAGAACAAAAAGAAACCACCGTTCAACGACTACAAAAAAAGAAGTACAAAAATTTAGTTTAGTTTTCAACTGGGAAAACACTTTTGTATCTCAAGAGGAATGTTGTGGAATAGCAATATACGGTACGACAAAAAAAAAGAAATCTTGAGTTAGCTCAAAATATTTCGTGATTGTCAGTACTTTGTGAACTACCGAAATGTTCGCTTATAGTTTAAATATTTTTAAAATATCAGACTTCATAATCTTTTGTTTCGTTCTGGATATTTTTAAGGTCGTAAATGATCCTCTGGTTGGTTTGTAAAGTTTAGATATTGATAAAGCAACAAAGATAAAGCCACAGTATACGCTTACACCACTTAACTATTAGATTAATTCATCCCGCTTCTCTGAAAAGATATTCAATTATACGTAACGTGAATACCTTCTAAGATGTGGTACTAACCACAGAGAAGCACAACACAATCACGAGAAGGTATGATATGCGGATGTTGTGAGTTATCAGTTAGTTATAAATGAATTTTGACAATTCCTGATGAATGGATTTCTCGAAAAGATTACCAGAATAAATGCAAGTAATTCCAAATGCTGTATTTTCAACAAAGGCCATTAAAATGCTCAGTATTTTCTTATAAACTAAAGGATGCAGTTGTCAGTGCCAATACTAAATTTAGACGCAAAATTCAGAACAATACTTTTACATTACGTTACATCATGAGATCTGAATCGGATCCGATGAGCTTAGTTTCTTTATACATACTCACTCGCTCGCGCACGCACAGGCACACACTCTCTCTAAGGACTGCGCTAGTGATTCACAAAAATGTCACTGTTTAATAAGGTTTGTTGGCCATACTCCATACTGTGATTGTAGGCATTTACAATACTATGCTGAAAATCTCAGTTTAAATTAGTTACGGTTTTTTTATTGAGCACCAGGACTTCCCAATAGACAGGCAGAGATCAACAATGACTATTAGAAAAGTACTCATCGAATGTTGTACTCGCAATTTCAGTTCAGTTTTCATGCAGAACGGAAAGACAAGAAGATGGCAATAACAACACGAAGGAAAAACAATGCAAAGAAATCAAGTGATGGTGTGTTGCATATTCTTGATATCAGAGAGCAAGTACTCAGTGGGCTGTCAACTTGAACATCATTGGAGACCAATAATACCCATTTATGTTAACCGTTTACCTTGTAAGTGATGGAACATACCTAACAGGTATGTTCGCCATAACGAGTTGTGCTATTCCCAGTTAAAAAGTTATCCATGAAAGGTACTACAGAAACATGTTACAGGAGTGGCCTCCCTCCTTCAATTCAGTAACTTAATCTCAATAAGCACATGAGGATGTGGTTGACAAAAGTATACGTTACAGGAATTGATTACGAGTAAACCTCATGGAATTACAAGATTTCGCCATGTCTCTTTCTGAAGTCTGATACCTGTGGACTGTTTCTAGAGCCTTGTAGTGTACACACTATCTACCAATAATTATCCACACACACTTTAGCAATTTTCAACTGACACCAGCAAGCGAACTCTAATACGGTATGTCCACCTTTGTCTTTGATCATCTCCTGCACCCTTGGAGGCTTTCTACTACTGTGCGGCAGTAGTAGAAAGCCTCCAAGGTCCAGATTGAGGTCCAGAGCAGCACGTCCTCGATCTGTCGCTGAACTCAGTGCTGCCTTGATGGAGAAATGAAGCCAAAGATCGAGGATGTGCTGCTCTGGACCTCAATCGCCGCTCCAATTCGTCCCACAGGCGTTGGATGGGGTTGAGGGCAGGACTCTGGCAAGCCAGAGCAGTGGTATAACAGTCATCTCTTCATTCCATTCTATAACAGCTGCAGCTTGGTGGGATGGGGAATTGTCGTCTAGATAGCAACACAGGTCCCTTCCATCAAAACCACACAGTGTAGGCGGCACCTTATTATCGAGAATATCAAGGTACTGAGCTACCCCCATGGAAGCACGGACAACGACCAGTGGTCCCTCCACCACCAAATTTACTGGGATAACAGAGGCGTTCACTAGGCTGCCTCAAATCCACACCTTGCCATCAGACTGGAAACAGGTGAACCTTATCATTGATTCATCGCTCCAGATGGTCAGTTGTCCAGTTCACACGCTCTTTGCACCAGGCCAGATGAGCCGCCTTGTTCTTTGTTGTGATGTTCTTCTTGTGTGCCGCTGCTCTTGCGTGAAAATTCAATAACTGGAGTTCTTTTCGTACAGTACTAATGCTCACCATGGTGGTATTAGCGATCTGGAACTCATCACGGATGGTCTGTGCTGATTGTAGCCGGTTTTTGCGTGCCACCCTTATTAACACTCTCCTGTCCCTGTCAGTCATTTTCGGCAGCTATTCTGGGTGTTTTCCTGCAGTAGCGATGCGAGAACGTCTCCATTTGTAGATTACATCGCCAACGGTTGATTGTGCATGCTCCAGTTGAGCAGTAATGGCACATACGGACGGACATGCCATCAATGTGACAGCCCACAATGACACCTCTCTCGAAGTTACTGAATTCACGTCGTGTTTCCATACTACCTGTATTCACATGCTGCAATGAAATACTGCTTTTATACTATTTGTACACTGGTTTTTATGTTATTAGCAAACTTGGAATGTTCCATAACTTCAAACAACAGGGGTGTCCGAGCACTTATTGGTAGACAGTGTACACCCGCTTGACGTACGGAGAGATTTTTACGTCTCTTTCGTGGGCATCCCAAATAAAAAGCGTTAGGAAAATTAGCCTGTATGTGCATGTAGCGTTATGTGCCTTATGTGCGTTAATCCACCAGCTGGTGGATTAACGCGGAACAACAAAGGATACGAAGGTTCTGCAGATATCTATAATCTGCATGAAGTAAAATTATCGTCTCATCTCAAAACTTTAATTATTGACATTCCATCATCTTCCTAACCACAGTTGAAGTTTAAAAAAAAAAGCAGAGAATGCACTTTATATCTTTTATCAAGAGAAATATCAACTCAGTATTTCCAACTGAGGGAACGTGCACGCTTCCAGTAGCGTCGGTTGGAAAGAATTGGGTTCGAATACTCTAGAAACGAAAAACCTTTTTAAGGGTTTTATTCCATCTGTAGGTAGGTGAGTTGGAAGGTCTCATATGGAGGTGACAGGGTTTTTGCTTCGGAAACTTGGATTATTCATCTTGTCTAAAAGGTAAACTAGCCAAAGGAGCACGCGAAATTTACAGATATAATTTTAATGCCTCATAGCTTTTGTTGTTTTGCTTTTAATTACAAACGAACACAGTTCAGCTGAACTTTGTCAAGAGGACACGGAGGACGTTCAGATGGATAATTTAGATAAAAGATACGATTTTAAAACAATCGAGAAGGTAATAAACAGCCAACTTCTTCACAACTTGAAGACTCACAAGCTAACTCGCAGATCTCATAGCCAACTTTATCCACCTTTGGACAAACGCCACGACAAAAAAAAAAACTCACATGGCAGCGCTTGACATTTCCAGGGCATTCGATTCGCTCTCGCATAAGTACCTCCTACCACTGTATCTTCAAACCTTTTACGACTGAGTCGTCAGTTTCCGCTCTAGTTGATCGCTTCCTGTCATCATAGTGGATGGTTTTTCTTTTTTCATTTCTCTGTCAATGCTGGGGTTGTCCCAGGACTCTGCTTTCGCCATGTACTCTTCCTCCTATATATTAAAGTAAGACAAAGCGTTCTACTCCTCTTTTTCATTCGATAAACCTTGCCGAGTCAAGTAAGTTATCACCATTTTCTTAAAAAAAGTAATTTCCTTATTCTCCAGTGTGACGAATATAATATAGCGAACAACAACGCTACCAACAAAACATCTTCAGATCTCGTTTCCCTCAAGGATTTCTCATGCCCCCCCCCTCCCCGCTTACCCTCTGATAATATTCAGATCTTTAGTGTGGCTCTGATGTCTATTCCCGAGCTGACGGAAGCCTCTAGCCCTTTCTGGCATAAACACATCACATCCACAGGTCTCCTCAACTTCTAAAAGACTGTGTCCATTTAAGACACTACTTCTGGCCTACGATTTGGGGACACATAGTAAGCCACAGAATATATGTATATCATAGTCTGTTGAATATATGTGTGTATATAATTGCTTGTTTTGATGAAGAAAAAAGCTGAGCTAAAGAAGGAGATTTTTGGTTGTTATCACGATGAAGGGATGTATTATCTGTGAATGTGCTTCATGGCTGTATTGTCTCTTTTATGTTTTAATAACGTATGAGACTGGCTACTTTTGGAGGGTAAATGTTATTGCCAAGACGGACATATACTTAACAGTATATGACCGCAACGTAATATCACCAGAGCAACTCAGCTGTAAGGAATTTGGAAAAGTGTTTAAGGATATCGCATTTTTTCTTTCGAGTATCGATAAATATTTAATTAGCTAAAAAACAGGAGTTATTAAAATGGCCAAGACCATTATTGTTTGCTATTGCGAATCCTGTCAATTGAGTTAAACTGCTTCAAATTTCCCATGAAAAACTGACGTCCATTCTGAGGCAATCTTTCAACTCTTGAAAGAATTAATGTAGTGGAACAAAAGATTCTTCAGTTATGCCAAAAACACCAGTGGTCAATAATTCATAAAAGAAACCACTTTCTTGGACAGCGAAAGGGTTCTTATTGAATTTATGACTTTCAAACTATTATCTCAAGTGTAGCGCATAGTGGCCATGACATCTGCTCCTGTCTGCTACTTTTTTTCTCAAGTGATGGCTAAGGAGTTTTGAAAATTGTTTTTCCGTTTTATGTGTCACTCTTCAAGGAAAAGTCGAATTCATGAATTAAACTGCGAGGCGATTATAACGATGAGAAATTTTATCATGTATTTATTTATTTATGATATCTGCAGTTGTCCGTGTAGCCTTTCGGTTAATTTTCAGAATGCAAAATTGGCAGAATTAAAAAAAAACATTTTTGGGTCCAACCCGAGTCATCGATTAAAGGATTTTTTCTACACCCTCTGTCCAAAAAGTAAAACCGAACTTTTCGAAAATAGAAGAAACTAGTGGAGTCACCTGTTGTATCTTTTTGCTGCGAAAGCGGCAACCTTTATTAGTCTTGTGTGAACTGTTTATGACATTTGTTTCATTAGAAGCCGAGTTATAGTGCCAAGAGTGACAGTGTGTTTTGAGGAACGGTCGGTCGTCACGATATTCATGCCGTACACGACGAATTCTCGCTCTCAATCGCTTCAAAACTTCGAAATAAAATTCAGCATTGACCGTTTGGCCAGGCGGAACGAATTTTTTGTGGATAATGTCGAATCGTTGAAACAAATCAGCACTGTCTTTACTTTTGACTTCTCCAAGCGACTTTTTTTGGTGGTCTCCACTCAGCACTCTGGCGCTTTATTTCGGGTTCATACTTAAAACTACCACGTCTCGTCACCAGTAACGATTGTTTCAAGGAAGTTTGCTCATGTGAACCGCTCATTTGAACTTATAAGCGGTTTAATGAGGTCTTGCAGTGTTCAATTCGATACATTTTTCGTCGTCGGTCAACTTGTGGGGAACAAATCGCGAATTGAATTTACGAAGGCCCAAACTGTCGTCAAAATGTTGTCCACAGTTGAGTTTGGAATTCCCAATTCATCTTCAATCAATCTCACGGACGGGTTTTCTTTGATGAAATCACGCACTTTTTGGAAATAACTTCGCTCAGTCCAGTTTTTGGACGGCCCGGCTTTTCAGTGTCCTCAAGAGTCTCACGACCACGTTGAAATCGCTTAAACCACTCGTAAACTTGCGTATTTTATCTCCATACCTGTTTAACTTGTACAGCGAATACATTTTAAGAATGGCAGGGCTGGACGAGTCTTCAGTTTAAATTAAAATTGGTGGAAAACATATTAATAATTTGAGGTATGCAGATGATACCACCTTGCTAGCAGAATGCAAAGAAGATTTGAAGGAACGTATTATGAAAGTTAATGAAGAAAGTGTTAAATATGGTCCTAAACTTAACCTCAAAAAGACAAAAGTTATGGCAACATGTGAACTTAATGATTTTGAAGTAGACTGGGAGAAAATGGAAGCAGTTAACAATTTTGTGTTCCTAGGATCTCGAATTGATAAAGATGGATATTGTACCGAAGAAGTTAGTAGAAGATTATTACTCGGAAAAAAAGCAATGACAAATTTAAGCAAGATCTTTAAAGATATTAGCCTCACAACAAATATCATAATCGTGAAAGCAATGGTATTCCCCGTGGTGCTGTGTGGATGTAAAAGTTGGACCCTGAGAAAAAGTGAAAGAAGAAAGATAGATGCATTTAAATTAGGGGTTTGGAGACGCTTACTGAGAATACCATGGACTGCAAAGCAAACCAATAAATCAGTGATAGACAGAATAAAGTCAGATTGCTACATTGAAGCTATGATCATCAAGCCAAAATTGTCATACTTCGGACATATTATGCGAGAAAATGACAGTCTGAAGAAGATGATGATGCTTGCTAAAGTTGATGGAAGCAGGAGAAGAGGAAGACCAAGAATGAGGTGGGTGGATGGAGTTAAAGAAGCAACTGGAGTGCGCTTGGAGGTTCTGAAAGACATGGTCAGGGACAGATCGGAATGGAGAGTGTATGTTTATGGAGTCGCCAGGAGTCGGAAACGACTCGATGGATCATAACACACACACAAACTTGAGTATGGGATAAGCATTCATCACCGTATGCTTTTTGAAGCATTTAATGCGTTTCGGTAAAACTTTTACCAAGTTTAACACAAAAGTCAATCGCAGCTCTCTGTTTGAAACTCATTTTACGACCGTTCGTCAAGACACACTGTCACTCTTGGCACTATAACTCGGCTTTTAATGAAACAAATGCCATAAACAGTTGAACAACACTAATGAAGGTTGCCGATTTCGACAATAAAAAGATACAACAGGTGGCGCCACTAGTGTCGTATATTTTCGAAAAGTTCGGTTTCTTTTTGAACAGAGGGTGTAGACGTCATTTATTTTTTCTGCCTGGTTTATCTTTAGAGTAGGCAGGTAGGGCTTCTTCCTCCAAAATACTCGAGGTTTTAACCTCAGCTATTCTGAAAAACATATTTCAAAACTTGCAGCATTACAACCAATCCAGTTAGGGTTACGAAAAGGAAATTGTAACTTTCGTATACCATACTTTCGTCACCTGTGACTCAACAAATCGTTAGAAGTGAATTCAACTGACAGCGATGGCTACCCTTGGATTGTGGTTATAAATAATTTTGAAAACGTTAGGACTAAAGAAGTTCTGCCTACTCTCTCTGGGAATGTAAACATGTTATAGGATTCATTTTTATAAGATAATTCCATCCACAAGATCATACAACACATTAATACAGAGGTTACGTGAGGGCCTGATAACCCGCAAACCATTTCATCAAGCGTATTGCTTTACAACAGAACCCCATTAAGCAAGACGAATCCTACGTGGCACCACAAGTCACCTACAGGATATAATAGTTAACGTTAGAGTGAACTCCACAGAAAATATTGACATCCACTCAAAAATCGTGCATGAAATCAGCATCACCTAATTTGGTATGGACATTAATATTATACAATTCAGTTTGTGTCAACAAATCTCTCCTTTCATGTAAAAGAAGGATATTTTAACACGAAGTTAGTTGGAAAATATATGCAATTTAAACAATTCTCATAGCAGAAGTTTCTAGCTACACGAATTTATTGAATGAATTTCAAATTTACAACTCATGTAATGAATGAACTCAAGACTATTATTAGAATCAAATTTTAAAAAGTAGGGAGAGAATGATTGCCAGCTTACAAAAATTAATAATAACCATTTTTCACTCTCGAACACAAAATAATTAGCAAAGATAATAACAGATTATTCAAGACAACTTCAACTTATATAAATCGTAACAGTTCATATGGACCAAAATCGCTTGCTTTTCTTCCCATCCCAAGCTCAGGACAAAAGTTAAACATTGTATTAATAAAAGTCTCAGCTGTGGAGTTACTTTCTCCCATTATTCCTATGCCTTGAATATTAAGATTTTTGAAGGAGTTTTGTTAAGTCATATAGAGATATAGATCATAAGGTCAGCAGGAATTTTCAAGTTTTTGAAACTCGTCATTCATTAATGCGTACTGTGAATCTATTCTGCAGCATATGGTTACCAACTTACAAAATAGGTTCAGTACATTTACTAACTTCAAACAATTTGAAGCATAGTGATGATACATTTGAAATCATTATGGGAAGTAACAAGCTGAATGTACCACCCGACTAGAACCTTTATACTCCCAATTGTACATTGGCGTTCAAAACATGAAATATATTTTTACCTGGATATGAAAAATGTTCATTACTACAGGCAAATGTGGACATAACTTTTATTGCCAATATACTAATAAATTACATTACACACAAAATGTGTTATAAATTTCGTAAAAATTAAATTGCAATGTTTTTTTGGCGCAAGTTATGCGGAGAGACATTTCAGTATGGAATGTGTCCATCTTGAACTGCGATGCAGTCCTCACGACGTCGTACGATGCTTAACAACAAGTGATTCAGGAGCTCTTGATTGAAACTTGCCCACTCCTACCACTTTTCCTTGTTTGTTTTCTGGAGGGGAATATAGAGCAGCAATGCGTCTCCCTATTACGTTCCAAAGATGTTCTATAGGGTTAAGATCTATGGAGCGTGCTGCCACTCGATTCCATTAATATCCCCTGTCTCCAGAGGTATATCCGTTGCTCATGTACGATGTCGTCCACGAAGATGAATTCTTCGCCTACAGCACCACGAAACAATCGAACATGACGTTGAAGAACGTTGCAATATTGTTCACCAGTCACAGTCTCGTTTTCCAGCACTTGTAGCTCGGTGAGTCCACCAAGTATAATGCCTTCCGAAACCATGACCCAGCACCGCCGTATCTCTTCTTTCTAGCACATTTTCGCGATGGTAAGCAGTACCCCCCCCCCCCAGATCAAGTGACGTCTAGAGTAGGAGGACTTTCATATGTAAAGAGTGTCATAAAGAGAAGCAGACTACAGGTCTTCGGGCGAATAGGCCAACTTGTCGAAGATGTCTCGTCACAGTTTGTCAAAATATTGCGTACCTATGCTTAAATGGAGCCGACTGCAAGCTGACCTGTCGTGGTGCGTTGATTACGTTTTGCTGTTAGAACCAAAAACCTGTCTTCATGCACCGTGGTAGAGCGAGGACGAACTCTTAGCCAACGTCTGGAACACATTCCATTGGTTTGAAATGTTGCCCAGAGCCTGGATACAACGCTATGTGAGGTTTCAAACTCTTTGGGAATATCAGTAATTCTTCGGCCTTCTTCAAGCTTTCCAATAATTCTTCGCCGCGTAAAATCATTTTTTATGAAAAGATGATTGATTCCTTCAAACACAATTCGCTTTGCGCAGCCATATGTTCTGTTAAGTGCTACCACGTGATCCTTTTGTTCGCGATTCGAAAATTTCAATGTGTACCCTCTTTCAACTCGAAATCATTAATTATACAAATTGACACAAGATGATTCGTCTGAATTTGTGGTTGTAATCTTCAGAAATAGCATTCGTCCTTAGGTTTTGGACACTAGTGTATATTTATCAACGGTCGGATGATTGCCAGTTATACGCATTGAATTTCTATAGATCACTTTGGCTATAGTGTCATTTTTTTATTTCAGAACGTAAGTGTTTGTTTGAGATCGTTAGAAATAAAAATGTCACATTTTTCGTGCCAACTGTAATAATATGCTAAGTATGTTTTAACAAGTGAGTGCGAATGAAGTGAACTTTCACAACAGATCTCTGGACAAATTCCAATCCTTTATTGTAAGTAATAGGAAGCTTATGTAGCCGTAGACAAAAGAGGAAAAAAATGAAAGAATTTGAATTAAATTTATTTCAAACACAAAGAATAAAATGAGAATGCTGCATATTGCCTTGAATGCAGACACGTTCTTTCTTACTTGTGTAAATATTACTTCAGAAGTAATAACAAATGTGAAAAATTAATAATACTTTTTAATTATTTCCATTCAGTTTATGAATGACTTAAACGATGCAAACATGGCATTTCAATTTGACTGATCGTAAACTTCGTGGAATATTTTAAAGTAATCAGTAGTTCTAACTCAATAATCATCCTCTTTTGAGATTGAAGTTTTAGATATTTACGTATTTAATCAATAAGAAAAATAAATTCACAAATTCAAACCTTTGATTTTATTTGTCTTGGAATTTGATAACTTTTGATATATTTTTGTAGATGTGAAAGGAATTTTGAAAGATATATTCAGTAAATCTTTATTACTGAGTATAGTAATAAAATGATATTGCATATTTTATTTATAACCTGTAATTATAAATAAAATTATCTCACTAATGTTAAGACTTGTAAAGGGTTCAAATATTTTTTGCATTATGAAAGTTCTTCTTCTTCTAGCTTTACAGCTCTTTATGAGTTTTAGCACGCCAAACAATTTTTAGCCATTCTTTTCTTTTCTGCGCAATATTCTTCAATTCTTAACTTTTAGAATTAAAAGATCTTGTTGTACATCATCAATCCATCTTTTTCTTGGTCTACCTTTCTTCCTTTGTCCTAATGGTTTCCATTCATTTGAAAAGTCAGAACTCTTCAAATTAAAAAAGTTCTGACATATAGTTCAGAACTGTTGAATCCAATTATTTGGATTTTTTTCTTCTTTCCACATATCTAATATCAAATAATAACTTTCTTTCCATAAGATTACATCTGCATTCTTTATAAGTTCTCTAATTATCCCATCTACTCCTGGTGCTTTAAAACTCTTAATTTGTTTTATTATTTCCACTTTTTCTTTATAAGTTGATCCATGAATTCTTTCTTCTACATTTCTAGTTCCTTTGATCTTCGTATTCCTTATTTTCTTCTGCTGTCATCATAAACAATTCTTTAAAATATTCCTTCCATCTTTCTTTCACTAATTCTTTCTCAGTTAATACTTTTCCTTCCTTATCCTTACATCTTTATCCTTTTCATATCAAAATTATGTATGAACTGTTTTAATTTTTTCATAGAATTTTCTAGTTTCTCTTTTCTCATTATACTGCACTACTTGTTCCACTTTATTCTCCATCATTTCTTTCTTTTTACAAATTTTATTTGCCAGCTTTCTTTTCTCCTCATATTCTTCTCTATTATGTCCTGTGTTCCTTTGTAACTACTACTTTTTCCTTGCTTTGTTTTTTTCAATTCAATTATTTCCTTCCATTCTTCATCAAATCATTCATTTCTATTTTTCCTATATCATCCGACTTCGTTTTCATGCAGCATTTATGATTGTTTATTGGATTAAGTGCCTTTTTTCTTCTATATTCTTTTCTTTTTCTATTGTTTTAATATTATCTTTTATTTTCTTCTGATATTTATGAATTATTTCTCTATTTTGGAATGCTTCAGTGTTTCATTTCTTTATCTTTTCCGTTTGGTCTACATTTGATATTATATATATAAATTTAATTTTAACTAACACATAAGATCAGATTCACAGTTGCTCCTCTATATGCTCGTACATCATTCACTGAACTTGCCCATCTTTTCGAAATCAGGACATGATATATTTGATTACATTCTTTGGTTGTTATAATAATCCAGGACCCCAAATGTATCTTCTTATGTTGAAAACATGTACTTATTATTCTAAGTTTATATGATATTGCTAATTGTATAAGTCTATTTCCGTTTTTACTGATTTCACCACTTAAACTATACTCCCTAATTACTCCATGACTTCAAGAAATATGTCTTCTTTCTCTGTGTTTTCCTTAAGATCCCCTAATATTATTATGGCATGATTTTTACTAATTTTTTCACATATTTCTTGTAAATCCTCGTAAAATTAATCATAATTTCATCAGCATTTTCAGTCGGAGCATATACGTTAATAAAAGTGATATTTCCATTTAATTCGTGACTTGCAAATTCTTTCATTTATTGGCGTGAATCCTAAAATTGATTTTATTATCTTCTTTCTAATAATAAATCCTACTCCATAATTTCCTTGTTCTTCAGCACCACTATACTACATAACATAATCATTTTTATTTATTCTTCCTTTTCCTCTCCATCTTATCTCCTGCAATGCTGTAGCACCCAATTCACATTTCTTTAACTCTTCTGCTATACTATGTATTTTCGCTACCTGTAACATTGTTCTAACATTCCATGTTCCAAAATTCATTAACGTTTCCTTTTCATGTGTCGTTTCCTTGAAGTCAGTCAGGCTTTCAATTGTTTAGCTTTCTTAACAAGAGATATTTTTTTACAGGAATGGGTTGTTAGCCCATTGCCAAATCCCCAACCTGGAGGACCAGGGCTCCAAATGTTTCTCCCCTGGAGGAAGGGTCGCCCAGCTATATCTCCCAGGCACTGAGTGCCCATTTTAGTCGCCTCGTACGACATGCATGGGCGACATTGAGCTATTCTTTAACCCCGGTCACCACACCAGAGGAGGGCAATATCCAAGTTTCGTGGATCATAAAACAGCCGCAGTTAATGATAACTTTTTAAAATGTATAGTAGTTTTACAAATTAAGTCTTTCCATTTACGAACATATAGAAATTGAAACACTCTACAGTATATATACTGACTGAGTCTATAAGAAATCGTAAACCTCAAAGTATTATGAGTGAAGTTTGCGTCACAGATCATAAAGAAAGCAATTCGCTTAGTAATTCTGTTTCTGGATGCAGAACTGATGACTAAAAAACTACCTATTATCGACGTTAACTCTACATCAACAATTTCTCCTTACAGAGTGTATTTGATCTACAGTATTATTAACCTCTAAAACACAGCATCAAACCGTTCAAATTGTTTCTCGATATTTAAACTGAAATTTGCATACATCCAACACAGCGATATAATAATCAATATGCACATATAAAGTATTCATAAGATGAGGAAAGATAACAGCAAATAAGTTATGGTTGAACACATGAAACATTTTCTCTTTAATTTATCTCACTAAAAATTGCGACTAAATTAAAATATCTCGACACGGGAAATGACATCATGCAATCTTTATTTCTCGAGTTGTTTTGAAAGGGCTCTAGGAAGCAAAAATTTATTTCGTTAATATACGATTAGTTAAAATGAAAAAGCTGAGAACTCATCTCTTGGTAATTGAAAATGGGATCATTGTATTAAGGTATGATAAAAGTAGTCTGATAATAACGATTTTTGTTTTTATTATTCGCCATTGGTGGTTGTAATCATCTTCAAGTTACTACTCTCCGCTGGTATACGTATTCTGAAAATCATAATCTATTGCGGTTCTTGTAGATATAATCTGATTTTTGTTACTCGCTTGTTGTATTAATAGTTGGTCAGGCTTTGTCTCATCATTTTAAATTTCAAAAATCAAATATTTTCCTGAACAACTTCTACATAGGTTTGTTGTTACCGCTTGGTCTACAGGATATTCCGATAGAGACGTAATCGTATTGATACTGGTAGGAATTACAATTGTGTGTCCCTGTGTGTGTGTGTAGAGAGGGGGGGGGGAATAACAAACTGAAAACGCGTGCATTCTCTGCTCTGTTTGAATGTTAAAAGGATAATCATGTCTTCCCAATTGAATGGTTGTTGTTGTTGTTTTGGAGTTATGATCAAAACCACTAAAGCTATACGGATAATGTATTCTGTGTGTGTTCTGACCTGTTTGCTTATTATTTTGGGATGAAAAACCTGAGTTTCTTGGAGAGAAAAACTTACTGATCGAAGGGCAATTATCCTATTATCAGAGAATTTCGAGTAGCATTTGTTTCTCTTCTACTATCCACAGAACTGTTCGAACGTTTAGTATCCGCTAGTATTTCTCACACAATATCCAAGGGTCTGCTGATAATATTCTGAAGATACACGATTGTTCATCTCGTCTACGACTTCAAAACCGAGAGAGAGAGATCTTTATTAAACTGGGGTAAAGCATAGCATTACAAGCCAAAAAAGAATGTATCCAACTACGACTAGCAGTCAAAAAAAACTCGGTTGTAATTACAGTAAAACCCCGTTTTTACGTTCCCGCAATTTACGTTTTCCTGCCATTTACGTCATTTTCTGTTGGTCCCGTCTTAAGGCCTATTCTCACGATGTATTGTTTTCCCGCCATTAACAACTTGATGTGGACGTTATTTCCCGTGATTTGCGTTTTTTTTTTTCGGTGGCAATACCGATTTTCGAATCGATTTCAGCGGAAATCTGCGCATTTCTGTTCCCAGGTGGCGTTGCTTTCGGCTGTAGTTTCGTTTCCGCCATCACGGTGACTTGCGCGCATACAGCAGTACCGTAGTGATGAGCGATACCGTGATTTTTCAATCACAGTATGAATTGATATTGCAGAATTTCTGCAACGTAATTTAGCGTGTGAAAGTTGCTTTCAAGTTGCGGTGGTGGTTTATCCATGTTATAAATATATCCAATATATATCCATGGAGAAAAAAGACAGAAAATGTATTTCGGTAGAAGAAAAGATGGCAATTTTGTGATGTGTAAATTGGCATGCCGGAACATGTGTGCATTTAGCATAAGATCTTAGACTCTCCGTGTATACTTTGAACACGATAGTAAAAAAACAGGTCAAGCATTGAACTCAATGCAAAGCAATCTGGCGCTAAGTCAAAAAAAAAAAAAAGAAGCAAAAACAATCAACAATTAAAGATTTTTTTAAATAGATAAATGTAAGTACATTGTAAATTCATTTATTTTCAGTTATTAAATTTTGTAATCTAGTATGTAGACTCACATACTAGCAGTAAGTCATCTTTTAGCCTTTTTTAAAATGTTTTTTTTTTTTACATTTCCTGCTATTTGCACTTTTTTCCATCAGTCCCCTGAAAAGTGTAAAAAAGGGGTTTTACTGTATATACTTCATTCTTAGTGTATACGTTATTTAATGAATGTTCAGGGGTTCTGAGATCTGGGAATGAAAAAAAAAACCAATATATTAAGTTTAGTAATCAAGGTGTTCTTGTGGACTGGATAATTAAAATTGCGGCCAAGATCGAATACGGTATAGTATTTCTGTCAATTACGTGTGATTGCAAAGGTGTTCTAATATTCCTAATTAGTTTGCAATTCCTAGATTTATTTAAGTTGTTTGGAGCGCTCTAGGAACTAACAAAAGTACCAAAAGCGAAATACTACTTGAAATACGTAATGAAGGAGGAAAAGGAGGGCGAGGAATTTTCTACTTAAATGATTTCGCAGCTGGAGGTATGGACGATATACACCTTGGTTGGAAGGTCAGGATGTCATGATTAATCGATTCGTTTTTGATCATATTCGGTCGAAAACAGATTGGGAACAGCAATTCGCCTTCTAAATGGAAATTCGCAAGAGTTATTCCGCTTCAAAAACGTTACATTCATGTACAGTAGTTAGAAAAAGAGTTCCACCAGGATTCGGTGTTAGTATTCTTGTTGTTTAATGTAAGATTCAAATACTAAGAGCAAACTTCCTCTCCGTGTGTTAACAACCCAAAGCCAGATAGATTATGCAATTTTGCGATGACCTTAATTCTTCATAGGATTATCTTTTGATTGGAATAGCGGACAGGGAGATGGGATTAAATTTTCATGTGATGTAAGTATAAGCGATTCGGTAAGGTGGTATTTGACAGATTATAAGCTGATTGAATAGGATTTATAACAGTTAATCAATATCAACTTTTAAAACATTTAGTTCTTTATAAATCGTTAACGAATTTGAGTGTTTTGGTTGTTAGTGAATGTAAATTCAGGAATCATATCACTAACACAACTAACGGCTCAATATCAATAGGCTCTAAGTTCAATTAAAAGAAGATTTAGTTTTAGGAGAAAGGAAGTTATGATACAAGTTTCTAGTAAGGTCTGTACGGGATTACGGCCAACAATTTTACTCACACAGATTTTCAATGAATGTCAAAATAATCGAAGATATTCAACAGAAGAATTACTAAGTGCATTTAGGAATTTTATCAGCATAGTAATGAGAATCGGTTGGTTAGTTTAAAATTGTTAAAATTACTTTAGATTTGAGGAAAGATTTAATCAAAGTTTAAAAGCTGATTTAGAAATCTGTTGAACGTAGCTAAAATAGGAAACAATTGGCTGATCTGGGAGAGAGAGAGAGAGAGAGAGAGGGGGAGGGGTGGAGCAGCGTTTAGAGAGTTTAACACTATTATGATTGAAAATGTGTTGAATAGGCTATAAAAGCAGTGAATATACGTAACTTTAAGAAAGAATTAGGTAGCTGTTATGGCTTAAAATAGGTAGAAGTTTTTTTTTAAATTAAAATTAATATAATAATAACTGAGTATGATAGAATAAATTAATATAGGTATCATCCTCATCCGCCTAAGGTACACTGAGACTACTGTGAACAAGAGAAGCCACATTAACAATTCGTCCCATTTACGATCCTCTTGATATTTTCTATTTATTTCTCTCTGAGTCTTCAAGGTGGTATCTTATCACCCAATCTCTTCCCATTTTTGAGAATTCATGGATATCTTTTATTAGGCACTCTGTAAATTAGTTGATAACATCGTAACTGTTCACTGTTGACTCTTGCTGTTACTGGATGTTAGCAGTTTACTTCTTTTCTGATCTCCTCGTTAGTGTTTTCATTTCCGTCCATAGTGTTCTATTTATTTTCCCTCAACAATTTGTTTTCAAGGCCTGTTAGTATTTGTTCTTTTTTTTGCCAATCTAAGTCTCTGTATAATAAAGAACTGTGGGAAGTATCAATGAACTACATTTTGATTTTAAGGTATTTGGCGAGATGTGTATTTTATCAGATATTTATAAGTTTGGTTAGAGCAGGCTGTCCTAGATTTATTCTTTAATAATTCCTTCGTAATTTTAACTTATCCGTGATTAAGGTGCCTAATTATTATTATGATTTTGCATAAATATGTGTGTAAGATTAAGAAAAAAAACAAGAAAAACATGAGAAAATGGAGGAGCGAGAGAAGATAAGTCATGCATATAAATATATACAAAACAACACATGTGATTTGGTGTCGGTTTGAACACTTAGTATTCAGTTCATCTACTCTCTTTCTCTCTCTATCTTTGGCAGTAAGTTAGTTGGTCTCGGACTGTGACTGAAGAGTTGGTTACTTTCACAAATTCAAAACCGCTTCGAACATACTTGGTATTAGTTACATGTACTACCAATGTATGAAGTATGAACTGGTGTGATTCATGAGCTTATGTCATTGAAATCCCAGATAGATTTAAGTCATCTGATGGAATGCCAATAATAATAATAAAATAAAAACATCAGCTTACTATGATCATTTTATTACTATTCTTTAGGATACAGAAACCGTCCGTGTAGCTCAGTGGATGTAGCGTTTGCACTCCACGGCGCTTGACCGCACAAAGGAAGACTTATTTTCGAATATAGTCTGCGACTAGAGGAAATTTTTCTAAGCTTTTTTCGACCGGTTCCTGAGTTAGTCGATCTCTAGTACGGGCATGCGGGTTTTTTCTACCGGAAATTCAGGTTTTCGTCCCGTAAATTCAAGAAAATAAACCGCAGAACCAACATTATTTTCAGACCACGAGATGGCAGCACTTGTTGAGACATCTCGTCACTGCGTGCCGTTTAATTAGATGACCTTGGGCCAGCTATCTCTGATTGGCTACCAGTGGAGATTGAACTGCCCACTCAGTCTCAAAAAGTTAGATAGGGCTAAAACGGCATCGCCTACTCCCTTTATGGGAACAAAAAGGCGATAGCTGATTTTTTTTTTTTTAGAATACCGAAAAAAGTAATGTACATGAGATGCTTAGTTTAATAATCTGTGGTGGTAATGCTATAGACGAAGTTTATTTCTATTCAGTTAATATGCAAATATTTAACGAATGGAATTTGCACTAAGAATGAAGAAGGAAGCCCATATTTTAACATATTTAGAAAAAAAGAATATTCAGAATTATGGATGAGATTAACTTACGCGTTATTCAGGTGAATAACAAGTTAATAAGGAAAAAGTAATGTAAAGGCCAAAGAAATTGTACACATTTCATCATGGCTGTGTATATCAGCAAGCGATTGATATTCGTTTTTCACTTTCATATATATATACAGGGTGTTCGGGATAAATTTGACAGTTTCGTAAGGAAAAAGAAAATCTTCTTTGTATCTATTAAATTTAATGAATTGACAAAAAAAACATTACAGTCAGAGTTAATTACAATACTATCAACAAGATTTACTCAAAATAACCACCATTAGCATCGATCACAGCTTCAATTCTGCTTCGGAACCTCGAACAAGCTGATGCTACAGTCTCCCTGGGAAAGGCCGCAAAAACTGTTTTAATTTTATCCATTAACTGGGCTTTTGTATTACTGGAAGTGCGATTGGTGTCTTTTTCAACTGCGCCCCATACAAAATAATCCATGGGGTTAAGGTCTGGGGAGTTTGGAGGCCAAACATTTGGACTGGTGAAGTCGTAGAAATTTTCAGACAACCATTTTTGACTTTTCCCAGAGGTGTGGCAAGGGGCCGAATCCTGCTGCCATACATACGGCCTACCATTGGCTACCCTTGTTATCCAGGGCTTGATTACAGTTAGCAACTCCACGAACAAAGCCCGAATTCCAATGCCAGGGTTCTTCAACACCTGTTCCTGCAGATTTGCGAGGAATTCTGCTGTACGAACGCAATCAGATCGTCTGCTAGGGATCTTTCTTCTTGCTACATCCTCGTAGTCACCATTGCAAGTCTCTAGTTCATGCCTGATTGTTTTTACTGTATTCAGGGAGCATTGGGCAGCAGTCGTAATATCCTTATTTTGATGGCGGGCACGAATCATCATGATACAAGTTATTCTCTTCCATGATTCAGGTGGGTTCCAGCTATCCATCCTTTCTGACATCTTGTATATGAATGAAGAAGGGTCCAAACTTTTAAATGAAGAGAAGTGTGTGTTAATACATGTAACTTACGGAAAAATATAATTAATTATAAATATGTCAAATTTATCCCGAACACCCTGTATATATATATATATATATATATATAATATATTTATAAGATTAAAAATTTAATTGACTAGAACCCGAGAAAGTATAACAAAAACCTTTAATAAATCACGACTAGTTTCATCGGTATTCCGACTTCTTCAGGTGAGTAAGAAATAACATAAGACTCATAAAAATAACAAGGTAAAAAACATGGACTTTCCAGCTTAATAAAAAGAAGCAGAATAGTAACAGTCATATATGAATAGGTGACCGCGTGCTACTGTTGGCATAAGTAGAATGTGTGTGACAGCTAATTTTAGATCGCCAGTATTGGTTTACTGCGCTATGGGAATCAGGAAAATTGTAGCTTAGATTCTTGTTCAGGTGTGAAGTGTCCAGAACTATTTCTTTTGATTCTATAATACGTCTTTCAAATTCATCCTTGCAGATATATAAACTGGTTGTGCGGTCCCAATCAACTTGGTGTGGCCGTTATTCGAGGTTAGAGTTTGCGGAGAAGAGCACATGACTGGAAAGGGCGCTCGCTCGTGTTCTACTGTAGGAGATGTCACGTCTATGTTCCTCAAGACGAAGTGAAACAGATTTATCTGTCTGGCCAAAATAAGGTAGACCACAGTCGCACACAACTTTATAAACACCAGGAAAATGCAGTTGGTTGGGTTTTGGTTGACTCAGAAAAGAACGAAGTTTTGGCAGAGTAGTATAGTCGGTCTTTATGTTGAATTTCTCCATAATCCTAGATAGTTTTGGTGTAAGAGAGCTGAAAAATGGTAACTGTATATGAGTGATAGGGTCGGATTCATCTTCTTGTCGAGGTTGTTGGCGTGGACTCAAACCTTTTGTCATGTTACGCGATGAATATCCATTATTTAAAAAGGTGTTTTTCAGGAACTTAAGCTCTGTTTGAAGATTTTCTTCTGTGGAAGTGAGACATCTTGCTCGATGGGCAAGGGTGGAGATGATGTCCAGTTTATGAGGAGGGAAGTGATGAGAAGAGCAATGCAAATATCTATCAGTGTGGGTCGTTTTCCGAAAAATTGAAAATTTAAGACAGTCAGGCGATCTACTGATCTTTAGATCCAAGAAGGGGAGAACGCCGTTAATCTCCACTTCTGAAGTGAATTTAATGTTATGATGTTGATTATTTAAATGGTTTAGGAAATTTTGAAGTTCCTCTAAACCATGTTCCCAGATAAGGAAGACATCATCAGTGCAGCGTAACTACAGTTTAGGTTTTTAAGTAGCTATAGAAATAGCTCTCTCTTCAAAATCTTCTAAAAAATATTACCCAAGACTGTGGATAGAGGGCTGCCCATAGCTAACCCGCTAGTTTGTTTATATATTTTATCCTCATAGCAGAAATAGCCGGAATTGATGCAGTGAGTTAGAAGAGCAAATATATTTTTAGAAACCTTGTTCTTAAGAAGAGTCAGAACTTCATCTGTAGGTACATTCGTAAAAAGAAGCACGATGTCAAAACTCACCATTCTGTCAGAGTCTATGAGATTTAAAGTTTTAATTTTTGAGATGAAATCTTCAGAGTTTTAGATGAAAGAGGAGGAATTGCCAACTAAATGTTTTAAAGCTGCAAGATATTTAGAGAGCAGAGAGATAGTCTTGTGTGTCTAGGAAGTTCAGAAGTAGATCTTAGAAGACTGTTTGTACGGTCATGAAGTTCTCTTGTGGGATCATTTTCTAGAATAGTATAGGTATCAGAACTTAATACGTTGTTAATCTTTGAACGATAGTCAGATTTGTCTAAGATTACAGTTGCATTCCCTTTATCAACAGGTAAGATAATAATGTCGTTGTTGTTCCGAAGCTGTTGGATTGCTTTTCTTTCTGTCGGAGATAGATTATCTGTAGGACGACGACTGTTGTTTATAGTAAAGATGTCATCGATCCTAAGTAGATTCTCAGTTTCTTTTGGTAACTGCGCAGCTGCATTTTCAACTTTGTAAGAAAGAGTTCTTTAGGAATGGAGGTCTGAGAAGGAACTTCTGAACTTCCTAGACACCAAGACTATCTCTCCACTCTCTCCATCCCATTATTCCCCGTTTGTATGGCCTGCCTAAGAGCTGACACAAGGCTGACACTCCTCTAAGACCTATTGTAGAAGGTATTGACTCACCCATGTACAATCTGTCTAAATATCTTGCAGCTTTAAAACATTTAGTTGGCAATTCCTCCTCTTTCATCTAAAACTGAAGATTTCATCTCAAAAATTAAAACTTTAAATCTCATAGACTCTGACAGAATGGTGAGTTTTGACATCGTGTTTCTTTTTACGAATGTACCTACAGATGAAGTTCTGACTCTTCTTAAGAACAAGGTTTCTAAAAATATATTTTCTCTTCTAACTCACTGCATCAATTCCGGCTATTTCTGCTATGAGGATAAAATATATAAACAAACTAGCGGGTTAGCTATGGGCAGCCCTCTATCCACAGTCTTAGGTAACATTTTTTAGAAGATTTTGAAGAGAGAGCTATTTCTATAGCTACTTTAAAACCTAAACTGTAGTTACGCTGCATTGATGATGTCTTCCTTATCTGGGAACATGGTTTAGAGGAACTTCAAAATTTCCTAAACCATTTAAATAATCAACATCAGAACATTAAATTCACTTCAGAAGTGGAGATTAACGGCGTTCTCCCCTTCTTGGATCTAAAGATCAGTAGATCGCCTGACTGTCTTAAATTTTCAATTTTTCGGAAAACGACCCACACTGATAGATATTTGCATTGCTCTTCTCATCACTTCCCTCCTCATAAACTGGACATCATCTCCACCCTTGCCCATCGAGCAAGATGTCTCACTTCCACAGAAGAAAATCTTCAAACAGAGCTTAAGTTCCTGAAAAACACCTTTTTAAATAATGGATATTCATCGCGTAACATGACAAAAGGTTTGAGTCCACGCCAACAACCTCGACAAGAAGATGAATCCGACCCTATCACTCATATACAGTTACCATTTTTCAGCTCTCTTACACCAAAACTATCTAGGATTATGGAGAAATTCAACATAAAGACCGACTATACTACTCTGCCAAAACTTCGTTCTTTTCTGAGTCAACCAAAACCCAACCAACTGCATTTTCCTGGTGTTTATAAAGTTGTGTGCGACTGTGGTCTACCTTATTTTGGCCAGACAGATAAATCTGTTTCACTTCGTCTTGAGGAACATAGACGTGACATCTCCTACAGTAGAACACGAGCGAGCGCCCTTTCCAGTCATGTGCTCTTCTCCGCAAACTCTAACCTCGAATAACGGCCACACCAAGTTGATTGGGACCGCACAACCAGTTTATATATCTGCAAGGATGAATTTGAAAGACGTATTATAGAATCAAAAGAAATAGTTCTGGACACTTCACACCTGAACAAGAATCTAAGCTACAATTTTCCTGATTCCCATAGCGCAGTAAACCAATACTGGCGATCTAAAATTAGCTGTCACACACATTCTACTTATGCCAACAGTAGCACGCGGTCACCTATTCATATATGACTGTTACTATTCTGCTTCTTTTTATTAAGCTGGAAAGTCCATGTTTTTTACCTTGTTATTTTTATGAGTCTTATGTTATTTCTTACTCACCTGAAGAAGTCGGAATACCGATGAAACTAGTCGTGATTTATTAAAGGTTTTTGTTATACTTTCTCGGGTTCTAGTCAGTTAAATTTTTAATCTTATAAATGTATACATCCCGAGTCAATCCTAATTACAACAATATATATATATATATGTAAATTTTTATATAAACTGACTAAAAAACCAAGAATTATAACAAATTGAGATTTATTTGGAACGCAACATGTTTCGTCTGAATCGACTTCATCAGGCGTTAAGAACATAGAAAGTTATTAAAAGACACTGAAAACATTGAGACGCTCTAAAACTACACAATTATAAAACTATAATATTCGAATGTAAATCAAATACAGTCATATATATATATATGAACTTTAGTATAAAAGAATATTTAGGTATTATTTGATATTAGTCTTTTCCACGTAAGACAATAAGAAAAGACACCTTAAACAAAAAATAGTCTTGAAACGTAGTCGATGTAATCTTACTACTTGACATAAGTGCTAAACGCTTCATAAATTTACCAGGTTTAGGTCTATCTCCACTACCGGAATCCGGAATATGCAAGTACAAGGCAATTCCCCCCCCCCCCCCAACACACACACACCACTACCACCAAGACATATATACTTAACGTATCAGGATTAGTGGTTTGTCACTGCCAAATCACTTGGTTTTATATAAGTCTAATAATTATAGTGCTCGGGCAGGTGCTTAAAGAACATGGATAAAAAATATTTATCCATGTTCTATGCCTATCAGCGCATGTCGGTTTGTATGATCTGTGGACGAAACATTTTCCGGGAGGGAAACTATACCAGCTCCTAATGAAATCGGCTAACTCAACCTTTAGCTTAAAAGTTCTTTTAAAGGGTCTTCGTATTCTAGATGGGACTCGAACCCTCATCTGTTCATCTAAAGGGCATCATCATCATTAAGGACACACCTTAAAGAATTATCCTGATTTTTGTTTGTCCATCAGCCAGTCTATGCTTTCTCATTTTCTTAAATCCAGCTGTTGCTTTTGGCATTTAAGCCTAAATATATAATACATTAATAGGCGATATATTTTGCAATTAGATCATTAGAAGACAGACGTATGGTCTCCGCAGTATGTATATTCTACAAATATTTCCATGGGAAATCCTCATCGGAAATATCATCAATAATTCCTCCGCTCAATACTAAACTCATTGGAACACGTGCAGCTGCTGCACAACATCCCTTCACAGTTCACCTAGAAACACAGAACAAGTTTCGTTTCCTCTTCTTTCATCCCTGCAACTGCTGCACTGTGGAACAGTCTCCCACCTGCTGTGTTTCCCAAGGAATACAATTTAAAGTCATTCAAATCAAATGTAAACAAATTCCTCTTTTCCCAACCCACCACCCATACACGGTACTAATGTAGGTTGACCAACCAACCTCCTGTGTATGGGCTCAACATTAAAAAAAATATAAAAAAATAGCGTCAGTAGGATAAACTACGGTGTTCCTACTAATGATTTACACAAGAATCATTTTCAATCAACTGTTCATTAGGAAATATGGTTAAGTACGTATTCTAGAGTTAAGCAGCAATGAGTATCTGAGTAGCAATACATAAAGTTCACATTCTATGAAACAATTCTTGTAAGGTTCACATGACACATTCACAATTTCTATATTACACAGTGTTGTTGTTTTAAAATTTTTAATGCGATCCGTCTAGTAATAGACATATTATTGGCGAGCGAGAAAACAGTGATTACGTTGTGCGAACGTGGAAAACATGGACAGACTGAAACATTGTTTTTCGAACTATTCGTGCAGTAGCATTCTTCCATAGCATCGATTAACTGTTTAATCAACATGATGCAGATATTTGAATGATATACAAAAGAGAGAGATTATATTTTCAGAGATTTTTATTCAGTGTAATGTACTTTTAGAATTTTCAAGTTCCAGATAATGGAAGGCATTAAGTAGCTCGGTAGACAGAGCTCATTTAATATACTGGCAACGTGCAGGATTGCCAGTTCCGAAAATTAGGTATTAAGGACTGTAGTACAGTCAGCGTTAATAGGGTATACGCTTTCCTATGGTGGAATTATGAGTGACCAGTTAATTTCACCATATGATCTGCAAAGAGTAGTCTGATAGGATATCAGAAAAGTAAATCAGCCAATCAACATATTTTTGAAATATGCAAAAAAATAATCGAGACTTCCATATTTCTGTGGTTAAGCCTATATTCACCAGACTTCTGGTTCGAGACCACATATTTATCAAGGAGTGTTAGTTTTATTAAAATAACAAAACCCGACAAATTTCATAAGTCGGGTTTTTAATTAATAACAACACATGACAGAGTTTTCTCGAACTTCAGCAATCTAGTACATATCGCAGATTAAAAAAATCAAAACTGGTGGACTAAATGTACATAGGATCGAACAAAGCTAGTTATTAGGGTCAGTCACGTTCTGTGGCATAATGCGTATCATAACCCGGGTCCGCTGTTGTTAAATTCATAAATGCAAACCAAACTTGATGTAGAATTAAACCTTCGTTTTTATTACACTGTGCGGGAGTGTAGAGAATTTCTAAGGCTTCTTTAAAATTTCTTTTATAACAGAAGATGGGTGACCTGTGAATAAGATAGGTGTTTGCGAGTCTTTTAGTACTCACTTCCTGCGAACTTTATAACTCTCCTACTATAACTTCATGAAACATAAATAATGAAATTTAAATAAAATGTAACACAGATCTTTTATTCTGTTGTATTCACTTGCTGGAGACCTTTGAACTTTGATTTTATGCATCTCAACTGTCTAAATCGCAGTCATTTTACTCTTCGGAAGTTGATGTCCTTAACTCGATCTGGCTTCTCATTTCCAATTCCGCTGATCAATATAGAAGAAAAGCAAGGGATTTTGGCATTCAGCAATTATCGAGAGCACTCTTTTCGTAATAGTATGAAGTGGTGACGTGGGCTGCAGTTTGTGAAATCCAGTTTTCACCTTTACTGAGCTGTCACATGTATGGTATTGTTACGGTCTATTTGCAGGAGGAAACTCTTTAGGATTTGAAAGCATCTTTAGTTTTATGTGCAGTTTTTGACATTGCGAAGGAACATTTCTTTACCAGTTATCCTTCCGAATACATCATTGTCAGTTCTCTTCTTGGTAATTTGGTCCATAAGTTCATCCAAATTTCGTTTCCTAGGAAAACGAAATTTGGATGAACTTTTTCAGCTACTTTTAGTCTCGAGTCTTTCACACTACAATAGTGCCAAATTGAGTCAAGACCCGGGTAATATATGCTGTTTTTTTTTTCATGGTCTGATTATTGCTCAGAATGTTCAGAACGCATCACATTAATAATTCTTTCCGGAATGAAACCCTTTTTCCACCAATTCTACTGAACGATCTTTATCATCATACAAGTCGTTGTTTATCCAGGAATATCTCAAGGCAGTTCAAATGACAACAGCAACAAAACAAAAGAAAAAAGAAAAGAAAAAAAAAGCGAAACATTAAGAGTCTGATCTGTAACATTAATATTTGCAGACCAGTGGAATTTAAAGAAATTTCTTATGGGTACAGTAAATGTTGTGTCGTTTCCAAGTTAGATTAAATCGGATCATTTCTAGTTTAAAATGATTCAAATAATATTAGATGTTTAGAGTAAGCCAAACAAGCAAATGAACAGAACCTGTTTTTGTCTTTTATTTATTATACAGGTGAAATTGTTTTGCTCCATTTTATTATCAGAATGACGCAACTATAAAAAATGGTAAACATTTGAAATTCATACCAGTTTTGAATTTTGAAATCCAATCATTTTGATCCAAACAAACGAAAGAATTCTTACTGAAATGAGGACCTTCATTCCCGCTGCACTGTAAACCCCCAACCCTTATCTAAGCTCTAGTTCTCTTGCAATGTGCCTCTGCAGTCCATGATAAAAATGCAGCAAATGTCCAATTGGTGGAATCGAAACGTTTGCTTCTCATTCAGTTTACACCATAGCTCGGAACAGTTATGAAAATTTTCTTGACATTTTCAAAACAGACTTCATAAGAATGAAATGCAACAACCTCGCCTCCTGTTCTGGCAATCTAGCTTTCTAGGCCCTCGCTAAGGCTGTTGGGATCAACGGTTACCATTTCTTGTTCCCAACTCTCTCATATCCTGATGGTACCATGGTCACTCAAACATAAGGCATACCTCCTGGGATTAGCCTTTATCTGTTTAGACGACCAAGGAACATCACCTCCTCTGATCGTTCACCAGAAGCACCTCAGAAATATCCTGATTAATCATTACACTAACAAGTCACCTAGTCCAGATGGTATTTCTCCAATTGTGCTCCAGAATTAACATCCATCCTGTACCACCTGTATAAGCTGCAATATTCATCTAGCATTCACCCAAAAGCATACACACATGCGATACAGACCGGATGGAAGCAAGCCTTTATCTAAAATGGAGAAAAAGTCAGCCATCAAACTATTGTCCCATTTCTCTCATCTCGGTACTCTCAACAGTCATGGAGAAGGTTATCAACTATCAGCTTCTTCGATACCCGGAGGCCTATTAATTACTCAGCGATCACTAATTTGGATCACACCGTTCTATTTCTATAGAAGATCTCCTAGCTAACGTTACCCACCTGGGGACACAGGATATGGAAAAATTTGGAGGAACCTGTTGTTGCTCTTGACATTTCAAAGGCATCTGAATTATGAAATGCCCTTTGTGATTGGATTGCCCACTCTGTCTTTGGTCGTTCATTGCGTGTCATGGTGGATGACTTCCTCATAAAATTTCATTATCAATGTTTAAGTACCTACCTCAGGGTCCTGTAATTTCACACATGCAGCCCCTTCTTTACACCGACCCACCTTTCTTTCTGACTTTTTTTTCTCAAAGAGTAAAATTCCCAATTTTTTAGGAAATAAATCACTAATTATTTCTTGCTTCTTAACCCATTAACCCACACTTATAACACAACTCACGTGATATAAGTCTTTAGACCTTTTCATATATGGGATGGTTATTTAAAAAACATTTGTTATGCAATCTATAACAAAGAATTAAGAACGTAAACTACTTTCCAAGAAGCGCATTCATTCTATCACATTCACACTGGGATGAATATTTTAAAATAAAACAGTGTTAATTTGATAAGAAATTAATCATCGATTACTGATTTCGCTAGAACCGTGAAAATGTTGATAATGATATTAAGTTATTTAGATAATTCAACTGAGTGGTGGTACTTGTGTAAGAATCTGAGAGGTGTGTGTCACAAGTTATAACTGTGTTATTAAATTGACTTGTTTTAAGCTTATGTTCTCAAAGGCACAGAAATTTGTACCATCGCACAAATTTCGTTTAGGAGACAAATCACTTTTATAGGAGCTTTTCGACTCAGTCGGTTTAGTTTGTATGATACGTAGGTGGAAAGACTTTTTTTTCTCGTGAAACTCGATCCTTTTTTAAGGCTGCAAAATAGCCAGAAGAACGCATGAGTTAATAGTCATATTACACTTGTCTTAGTTGCTTTCGACATAATTCCAAAAATAAATAACAGACTAATTTTGCTACTATAAATAGTCGACTAAAATCAAACATGAAATGCCTCGATAAATTTCATTAGAGATTTAGTCACTGCGAGTTGTTAATATCTGTTCCAATCGTTTGCCATTAGAAATAATAAGCCACATTAGTTACAAGAAATCACTCTCCATGTCCGTCCTCAACCCAACATTTTTAGTTCCATGCATCTCGATTGGGCAATATATGACTTCGGTATATCTTATTCCTTTATGTTTCAGCCAATTGTTTTACTAAAACGATTGAAACAAAAATTGGAATATCTAAACAATTTTTACAAGGATTGGAAATATTAAATTTGAGCGAAATCCGTTCAGCCATAGTCGATGAATAAATTTGCATATGTACGGACAAAACGATTCATAAAATCAAAGATTAGCTATTTTGTTAAAGGAACTTGTTAATCGGTTTCATGTAAAATGCTTAAACACTGAATTCGTGGGAAGTTTCTAGTGAGAATACCTTTTTAGTCCGAATTCTTCCAAAATCTAATATATTCTTTTCTCTCGAAGAAGATCGCATTTTTATTAATATTTTCTTTCTTAATATTCAGATATCCAAACACGATCAAGTTTGCCTTCTTGAGACATCTTATGCCTCTATCCTTTCTTGCAATCACTCTTCGTATTGATGGTATCCTCAGCCTTCAAAATATGTTCATTTTCCTCAAGGCATTGCTTCTCACTTGTAAAAGTGCTAACCATAAATCCCAAACCGCAGTATCTTAGAATGCTGTTATCACATTTGGGGAGGGATGGGGGAAACATAAAAAACCTCTTTTAAATTTTTCGATTCCATCCAGAAGAAATCAGTCTCGTCAATAAATGATTTCTTCCTCACAGGTTCACTCCGGCTACTTTCTCAGAGAAGTTCGCTTCTTCATCATCTATGTCATTTTATAGGTGTTCATGCTCACTGTTCTACTTCTTCACTACTTTTCCCTACACGCATAAAAGACAAGCAATTGCTGGCCAGTATCTATTCTGACTACTGGAAATCCACCAGAGCTCTCATTTTTTTCCCTTGAGGAAGGCTGCGAGATCACTGCCTTCCTCAAGACGTATCTCGTTACTAAGGAGACCACTTGCAGCTGTTCAAGAAACCACCAACAGGCATCTTATTTCTTTTAGATTTTTCACAACATTGAATAACAAAGGACTGGAGAATAGTCTCAAGGAGAAAACAATCCTCATACTTGTTTTTCATTTTAGACAGGAAGCTTGGATCCCAGCATGATTGACCATACCTGTTTTCTTGACACTCCTTACGCCCTTTGATACCGACAGAACAAAAGATAAATGGTGCTAGCGAAGAGAACATAGTTCATTCATACTAATCATTTAACCTCTGTACGTTAGACAATTCAAACAGGATAAAGTGACACGTCAAAGAATATGTTGTCCAGTAACTGTTACAAAAACACGATACACCAATCAGTGGATTGTGACAATTTCATGGTGAACTAATGTGAACTCGAAGTGTAATTGGTGTTAAAACGTTTTTACCGTTAAAACAGGAATCGAATTTTTACCGCTGAATTTTTTCGTGTTTATCTGCAGTATGTTTGTGATTTGCTTTGGTTTGATTGTCTACAAAAACTTTCAGTTGTAGGAACGTTTGGGCCATACTTGATAATTAAATCAGAAATTAAGTGACTACCTGTCACTTAATTTCTGATTAAGTGACCCCTAGCTGTATCATTCTTGGATAATTATGTGGAATGGAAATTATGTGGCACTAATTCTTGTAACCAGAAACGGTGGGAAGCTCACACCGCAATTATAACAAATAATTATCATATTTTTTATCGAACTATAACTGGATTCCAGAAATGATTCACTGTTAGGAGATAAGCCGCTGAAAGGCTATTAAAAGATGGTTAGGGTTTTCATTTTTTTCAATAATAATAATAATTTAGCCTTATTTTGATGAGTCGTAAGTTAGTCACAGCTGCAGTAGTTCAGCCGATTTCAAAGACCTTTGGTCAGTTAAGGGGATAAAAATCCCTTATTGTTTTTCAGCCAGTAAGCGAAACTAAGATCGAAAACTACGATCTGAACGTTTCATGCCGACGAACTGTCGGCGGATCCAAGCGTAAGTGACCACTTGGTAGTGCCACACCCGGGAAACTCGTTGCAAAGGTGGAGCAAGTTCCCTCACTATTCTTGATATTTTCTCATAATGCAAATCACACAGCTACTAGGAGATGTAGCACTGTTTTACATGAGACCTCAAAAAAGGTTGAATCCGGTCTGGGTAGTGATCTCTCCTCATAATGTAAAACAGTGCTACATCTCCTAGCAGCTGTGTGTTTTTACATTATGAGAAAACATCAAGAATAGTGAGGGAGCTTGCTCCACTTTTGCAACGAGTTGCCCGGATGTGGCACTACCAAGTGGTCACTTACGCTTGGATCCGCCGACAGTTCGTCGGCATGAAACGTTCAGATCGTAGTTTTCGATCTTAGTTTCGCTTACTGGCTGAAAAACAATAAGGGATTTTTATCCCCTTAACTTATCAACCTCGCCAGAAAAAAATAGCCATTTGGCTTATCTTCTAAGACCTTTGGTCAGTTGGTCGGAAAGACATGGATTCGAATCCCTCCTGGACACGAAAGAACCATTATCAGGGCTTTTTAATTGAAGGTGAGTGAGTTGGTCTCATGCAGTGGTCGAGGGTTTTTACCTCAGAAAATTTGGGTTATTCATATCACAAAACAGGTGAATCGGTCAGAAGAACACAAACATTTTGCAAATGAAAATATATATTTAGGCATATGACTAACAATCTTATCCTCCAATTATGGTTACAAAATTAAAGGATAATTCACAGATCGTAGGCCTAAAGGGTCTGCAAGTACTGCGATTAATAATAATAATCATTATAAGTCAGTTACAACGTACACAATGCAGCCAAAAGGACTGGATACATCCCTAGTAAAAGGGGTATTCCAAGCACATGGAACATGCAAAAAGAAGTATTGTAACTGATATTGTTAACATTATAAGAATATACCTATACACAAGGAGTATAAGAAATCACCATGTTTACTGTGAACTAAGATGATACTTGGAAAAGAGCTTCGCTTCAAAAGCTGTAATCAAACTTTTTGATCAATGTTAGCTGCATTGTTGTTTAAACCTTTTTCGGAGCGATGTATAGTTTATTTTCATAAACTAGAGAAAACCTCGTTATGGAGACTGTATTGTTCGAACTAACTATAAAGCATGGTAGTAAGAATGTAATGACGAGGGAGGGGTATTTTACGCCATGTTTTGTATATCTGTTGTTATCAATACGATATTGATATTAATGTTGATATACCAACAATAACCTGTTGGTATATCTTGCCTCTTTTATGTTATCATAAAAGAGGCAAGATATACCACTCCCCATGTTTTTGATAAAGCTGTGCTTCCTGCAATTATATTACATAGGATTATACCTGCCCTAGTAAGACAATCGCTCACCCTGTAACAAAGCAAAATCTAAAATGGAGTTGATATAGAATAGCAATGAGATTTCGATGAACTGTCAACCGGCTTAGACATGCTATCTAAATCCGACTGGAAATTTAATGTCTAGACAAGGCATATAATGGCATGTAATTTCTATTTCTATTTTTCAATTTATATTTCATCAACTTCCGCAGTTATTTCCCTCCAATAATAATAAAAAAATAAATATTATCGATCCTAGTGACCGAGTGGATAGTTTCACATTCCAAAGCACAGATCATGAGCTGAAATCTTACTGTGACATCACAGTGAGATTTATTTATGTTTATGAATATCTTTAGGGTGAAAGATTTTCACAGTATTATTTTCCCCCCCAAATTTGAAAAGTATCCTGTTTGGTCTCCAGAACAGAATTCCATGTTATCCAACCTATAGTGCAAATGTACTATTTCGAACTGGTGGATTGTCGTTTTTTTTTTTTTTTTTTTTTTTTAAATTTTGTTTGTGTGACTAATTTTCTTTTTTATTTTTCTTTTATTTTCTTTTTTATTATTAAATCGCAATTTTTCTATTTTATCACTTCGTATTATATATCAAAGAGTAGTGTGTATGATGTTATCAAAATCTCAGTTATTAATATTAAAAAGTTGAATTTAAATAATTCGCATGTGCTATGTTTCGAATTATTTCATTTTTTTAAAAAAACATTCTGCATAAAATCATTATGTAATTAAAAACATTATATATTCCATGAACGTTTCAATATTAATTAACTATGCAGTAAACAAACATCTCCAAGATGCAAAATCAGTTATCTGTAAACACAGAGCAAGAGCTGGGTAGAAAAATGAGTCCTTTTTCGTGCGATATTTGAGAATTTTTATTTAATTATACGGATGCATGAAACGGCTAATTATAAAATTTCTTTTCCTCTATTTTCATCAAAGATTGCACTGGATAGTATCGAGTCGCTTTCTCTTTTTTTGTTAATTCGAATGTGTTTGAATTTGGTCATATTTAATGTTTCATCAGAAAATAAATTCCGTAGCTTTTGAATTAAATCATTTAATTAGACTTTTGGAGAATTAAGATTTGCATAAAGGAGATTTGTCTTAGATTTTTTTTTTTATTTTAAAAGAGATTTTGAAAATGATTAAAAATGGTTGCCCTCAAACGCCTTCGTAGATGAGGTCGCAAGCGAAACAGCGATTAATAGGTTCCTTCCATCTGTTAATCCACATGAAACAACTCGTAATATGAACTGATATTAATAAATCTTAATACATAAAACTGTGATGTTTAGCATCATCGTTATTATTTTGATAACGTCAGACAATAATAGCTACTACCTTATATGAAGACTGAAATTTCATTTTCCACTGTAGCACTGAGTCACGAGAAATACACACAGTGAACGTTCTTTTGGGAGTCAGTGACTTTAACGGTGTCCTGTCGGGTGTAATGATGCACTTGATTTATCGCACCAATCTTTTGTTTATTAAGTAACAATTATTGAGTAGCATATCTTAATATTTCACTACATTATATTTTCTATAGGTTGAAACCTTTATTAGACATAACTATCACTCATGAAAAATGTCAGAAAAAAAAGAAATCCTATTTAAAAGCTCCAATATTCTCTCCTTCGGTATCGTTTCTCTACAGTAGGGTAATATACCGAGGCCACTCATGACGAAAAGTTATGAAGTTTCTGTCAAATATGTCAGTGCCTATTTTTGTTTCATTCTTTATTGAAAAATATTCATATAACGTACTCATGTGTTACAACTGCTGTCTATAAAATTAAGTGTAATACAAAAGTTGCAGGTTTGAAAACTTAAGGGGGTTGTGTGATTACAAAATATGGATTTTTTTATCGTTCTTGGTTAAAATCCTTTCTATTTACCAAATAGAAAATTTTGATGCCAAAAGTTTTGTATATGACAAATTATCACACAAATTGGTTTCGGAATCTAACAAATATCTGACTTATTTTTATTTTACTCAAGAGACAATGGAAAATCTTATGATATCTTATGAAAATCTTAGACAAGAGAAATTTTTATGTTATACTGATAACATATCAGTATATTAGATATCAACCTATTAAGGATGTGCAATGCACACAGGGGCGAATATGGATGATCGTAATTGATAATAAATCGATTCTTTCTTCCTTCTCCTCTGCAAGACATATTCAACTCCTTATTGAATTATTATTATTAATATATTTCTGGGTATATATCCAAGCCAGCAGGTATAAAACCATTTAACTTAAAGAAACTCTTTAGGAGTGAACTAAAGTAAACAGTGATCAAGGTTTGGAGTCCATCAACATTACTAGTACAACAAAAAAGAAGATTCTGTTGTGGTAAATGAGTTTCATACAGAAATAATGTGAACACTTTGTTGAATGGGGCTAGAATTAACCAAAGCGCCATTCTTGAACTCCAGAGCAAAAGCAAGGCTTACTGTCCCCATTTCTTTTAACTGCAAATATGGATGATATTTTTAGAGTTACATTTGGCATAAAAGTATCTCTTCTTTTTCGAGGATAGAATTTTAAAGCAGTTATTCTACAAACCGACGGCTAGATAATATACCGCAAAGTTAAGCGCATTAGGAGGCTCCCAGGACGATAATCTTATTGTTAGTATTCTTCTTGTGTGCATGAAAGAAGTTCATTGTGGAATGGGATGTGCAGTATGGAGGTCGCAATTTGCGGAGGAGTTAGGTGAAATTCTCCACTAGTATGGCTTAGTAAAGAATTGGTATTGTATATTCCATGTCCCATCCAATTTCAATTCAGCTTAAGAAAATAATCATGAAAAATAAAACAAAGAAAAACACATAATTGAAAGAAATAAAATATCTCCAAAACATCTACATTCGCTTTTCAAATAGTCTTAGTACCAGTGGGATTGGTTTACAATCTCAATGGGACTGAAGATAGAGAAGTCATTTCCATCTTCCATCTGAAACCTATACCAACTTTTCCTAAACTGAAATTTGAATTCCTTTGAGCCCAACGCAGCTCATTTTGTTTCAAAGGTGATAATTGTGCATATGTTCGCATTGATATATCATACCATTGTGCCTGTAACGCAAAGCTTCTTTCGATCTTCTTTGGTAACAATCTGACTCATTCATTTGATCATATTTGCTTTTGATTTTCATCTGCTCTTATTCTGAACTGCACAGATTCAGCAGTTAGAGATGTTAAGCTATGATCTTACAGAGTTGTTCACATGCTTACTAGTATACCAAACTTTTCCAATCCTTCTTCACAAATTCTCAATGTCTACGTCACTAATGAATCTACTCAGTATGGATGTTATCTTGTAGGCAATTTACATCTTGGGCTCTTATTTCTTCTCTCAAGGAGCAATAATCAAAGAGCCGTTCCCATGTTGTCTGGCATTATCAGAATGCTATGTGGGACGATATTTCTGATTTTGTTACCCTGATTTACTTGGTTAAATTATTGTCTTCATTCTTCTGATCCTAAACTTCCGATCAGAAGAATGATTAACTGAAAATATTATTGGTAGTATGGAGACATCCGTTCCTTCTCCATTCTACTTTATATTCGTTATAAGCCTTGTTTTTTTTATTCAATACCCTGAAAACGGATTTTGAAGAAAAACAGGAAATCTGCATCGTGTCCAGATGGAAGTGATGCTTTTTGTTCATTCGAAAAAGGTGGCCGGCCCTAACTTTTATCCAGCCTTATCACAGCAAGTGTTATACCTTATACAGGGTATCAAGCCTTATACCCTCCTCTTTGCATACGAATAGATCTACTACATCATTATGCACAAAAAAAGAGTCAGTCTCTTGGTTTCTTAATTTTCCCCTCCAGTTTTTGCATTTACGATCTACGATAGTATCCTCCTAATATTCCTAAAATGTAGCATCCAATATGTCCTTTGACCTTTCTCTAAGAAAGCGATCAGAAGAATCTCTCCTATTCTAGTAGTATTAATTCTGCAGCTTCGAAATTATTTACCATTAAAATCATTAACAATCAATTGCTCTGCCATCTGGAAACTTCTCGTGCAATAAACATCTGCCAAAATAGATTCCCCACTGTCTATCAATAGGTATCTTCTTCATTGTCTCCTAGATTTGAACAAATTGCATGAAAAGTTTTAGAAAAAACTCCAAGTGGTTGCACTTGATATCTCTAAAGTACATGTTGATGTTTGAGTAAAGACATTAAATAAGCTTCTATCATATAGTTTATATTTCTGCAACTAGGCTGCCATCGTCCTCGCAGATCGTACATTAAATGCGACGATTGATCTTTATCTTAAAACTTTGTAAATAATACGGAGCTTCACAAAGTTATTTCTTTCACTTACTCTGTTTCTTCTATTTGGCAATTTTAAAATCATTGAAAACCTTCTCCATTCGAATACACATCTAACAGATTGTTGATGCATTGACTGCACTCCTTTCTCATTTGATAAACGTTTTCTCATAGAAAATAATAACTATTCCATTATATTAACTTCTACAACTCTACATTCTGATATCCAAAATATTCTTCAGTGGGAATCCGATAACTTTCGCGATTTCAATAATAAACATTCATATATCAGTCCTGTCATATTTCTCAGAAAGAAATAATTTGTACAAAATATATTTATTTCCATCCTGCGCATTGCTTCAGGTATTTCCTCTCTACTTCGTTATTAATATGGTTATAGTATCTGACATAGCGGAAGAGATAAAAACTGTTTGATAATATATTCAAAACTTCAAACTAGCAAAATGTGCTCTCCTCTATCACAACACTCAAATCTCTACACAACATATGATTTCTCTTCTTGTAATAACTCCAACCTTCAATTGACTACATATCAATGAACAGTTTTGCTGATGACAATGTATTGCACTTTTCTTTCTCATCTGATAAATCTTTCCCTACAGAAATCAATAACACTTAAAAAATGTTGGCTTCTACAACTCTTCAAACAATTCTTCTCAGCAACTTATTTCTCGGAAAAAAATGATCCTAGTTTTACTTATGAAAACGTCCAAGTCTCTGCATAAGATGAGATTTCTTTTTTTTTTTTTAATAATTTTCCCATCCAATCTTTTTTGACATAAACATATTGCAGATATCACTTCTTTGGAAAACAATAAAGTAGGTTTTCTTTTCCGCTGTAGACGTTATTTCTTTGAACAGACTATACAAAACGTAATTCCGTTCAACAATTGCGTAATGCTAATCCTCTCACATTAGAAGACAGTTAATATAGGATCTCCGTAAAATTACTTGACTGAAGAGAGAAATGAAGTTGATTAATGATCCATATCACTAGTTCACTATATTACTTTTTCACAGATCCAGTTTCCACAAATATTTCCATGCTCACCCTTCATCAGAAGTGGAATCAACAACCTTACATTCTGTGATATAGAAAATCGTGCAGTTTGAAGGAAGTAGGATGAGCAAAATGAATTTTAGATAGATAACGAGTTTTTTACCTTCAGTTTGGATGGCAAGATTTTTTTTTGGACTGTGAAAGATTGGATGTTTCCACTGGAAGGATTGATTTTCCGTTCCATGTCAAAATCTCGTAGTCACGTTCCGTCTATGGCAATATTCCTGTCAAGAAACTGTTTGTCATTTCTCGGAACAATGCAGTAGTTCTGCAATTATTTTGTAAAATGCTTTCTAGTTATATGTAAGCTGAGTGTGTGTGTCCCATAAAAGTGAGGCAGAATTATGATTATGAAGAGATATTTGGTTAAGATGTTCATTTGCAATTTCATCACATGCTTTAGGCTGATCTTTTTCCCTCAGGTTTGTGACGATACAACTGATTTGTCATTCACAGTGTGATGTCCTCAGACATCTAGCTACGAATGACAAATGAGCAAGCTATGAATGACGATTCCATGGATCGTCTTGAATACTTGTTCAATATTCTTGCAAGAAAGATACTCACTGTGATACTATGTTGGGATCCACTGCACTATGTTCTCGAACCTCACATAAAACATTGTAAACCTCAGTTTTTCAATTAAAGGTTTCAATTCTGATATGAGTCAAATTCCTGCATTTTGAAGTGTTATTTTGTGGAGCAAGGATGCCTGAACAGAATATGAGCACATGGTGTTTATACTCACTCTGGTTTACAACAGACGTGAAGGTAGGAACTATCACACGAGTATCGTCTCATTGGCCACACATGCGCAGAACTTTTGAAATTAATCTTTGTACTCGTCTGAAGCAAATAAAATTTTCTGCAAATAATTTTTTTTCAATTACGGTCGAAGCAACCAAGGCCTTGATGCCATTCTATTCTCTTTTAACTGCGCGTGATCTTCTGTCTGTTAGCGCCTGAAGTAAATAAAATTGACCTAATTTACAAAGTATTTAATTATTTATGAAAACAGAATAAAAGAATAAGCAAACGCAGTATGTTTTATAAAATACTGCAAGTTATTTTCCAAATAAGATATTGAAGTGTCAGATTATTAAAACCAAGAAAATAAGGCATAATAAAGTAAATGTAATAAATTTATTGTAAAATACCTTATTGTAAGCGCTAATGAAATCTCATAAAAGTAAAACAAAATGGTTACATTAATCTATACCATGTTTTCATCTGTTTACAAATTGCTCAGTGATATTCACTGGGTTAGCAACTTCTCACAATTTGCTTTTCCTTTTAAGGAAAAAGTCTATTGTGAGCAATAGACTAGTAAATTTAGTAAATTTACTTTATATTGCTTTATTGTCTTGGTTTTAATAATCTGACACTTCAATACCTTATTTGGAAAATAACCTCAGTTGCTTAGATGTGTTAAGCTACTTTAATTGTCTTTTTCTATCAAATATGCCACCATAATAAATTGGACTAACCTTCATGACCATCATCATCAAATGTCTGATATATACTCTCAAGGGGTGTACAGGATATGATAGTACTACATGAAAAATTACATCATTACTAACTTCCTATCTACAATCTTTCTCAGGACTCTCATATCTGAGGTCTCTAGTCTTTGGTCAAGTGTTTTACTTCCGACTCAGCTCTCAGATCCATAAGTTAAAACGGGTTTGAACACTGTCTTGTATACAGCTAATTTTGTGTTTTGGCTAATTTCTCTCTTATTCCATACAAAAGTTATTCAGTTGACTTCCTACCATACCAGCGTTGTTGACCTGTTGTCTATTTCCATATTTAATTTACCATCTTTAGTAAAATTCGTGCCTAAGTAGCTGTGTTTTATTTATTCTATTAAAATTTTATTATTAAAAAAATTTTAATAGAATAAAAATTAATAGAATAAAATATTAAAACTATTTTATTAAAAAAATAAATGTTTTATTTATTCTATAGGTTCTCAATTCACAATGCAGTTGATATTTTCAATGTTTCTGTCTATTTTCATTGTCTTTGATTTTTAATGCTGACCGTCACACCATATCTATTACAACAGTTATTTGCTTTAGTCAGGGAATCTTGATTCCCTGATGATATGCTATACTTCTAAATAAATCCGCTAGACTTCTAGCGGATTTATTTAGAAGTATAACATCATCCGCATAAAGCAAAGAGCTAAGATTAACACTTCTAATTTTGAAATCAGGTTTAATACCACTTTCCTTCATAATATGATCCATATAGATAATGAATAACAGAGGGGATAATGTACATGTACATCCTTGTCTGACACCATATTTAACATTAAACCACCTTCCTGCACTTCCTTCAATTCTAACTGCTGACTAACAACTCAAATAAAGACTAAGTATTGCTTGTTATAATGCTCTATTGACACCATGTAACTGTAGTGTTTCGAATAGCTCCTCTCTTGGCACCTTGTCATATGCCTTTTCCAGATCTACGAAACTTAAAGACAAATCTTTGTTATAATCCCATGATTTTTCAACCATCTGTTGTAAAGTGTAAATCTGATCCTGACAGCCTCTATCTGGCCTGCATCCAGCTTGTTCTTCCACAATCGTTCTCAACCATTTCTCAAATATACTTGCATATATCGTCCCAGGAACACTAAATAGAGAAATATCATTGTAATTCTCACATTCAGTTTTATTTCGCTTTTTATATATGGGCACTATGAGAGCTCTACTAAAATCATCTGGAATTCGCCCCTGTGTCTAGGCCTTCTGAACTATGCGGTGCAGTCTGTGAGACTTTTATACCTGCATACGTGAGCATTTCTGGTCGAATATCATGTACTCCTCCTTATTTTCCATATTTCAGGCTTTTGATGGCTTTTTCTACTTCAAGTTTGGATATTTATTCCTGACTCTATGCCTGGTCAGTGTTTTTTACCACTGTGCTGTCATCACTGCTTGTTTCATTTAGCAATTTTTCGAAGTAATCTCCATACTTCAGGGATATCTTTTTCTTTTTTTTTTCATGTCACTTTTATCATCTCTAATTCCTTTTACAGCACTCTTTCCTCTATTTCTGAGCTACCTCAACAACCTCCAGAATAGTTTTCAACCTTCTTGATATTTATTTTCTATGTTCTTACCAAAGCCCTCCCATGACTTTTGTTTAGCTAGTTTTACACAGTGTTTAGCTTTCTTACATTTGTCTCTGTATTCTCTAAGAGCACAAGCTGACTTATTTGCCAGGAACTTTTGATATGATTTCTTTCCTTTCACTGCCTCTTTAACTTCCTGAGTCCATCACAGAGTTCTGATTTTTCTATTCTTACAGACAACCTCATGCCTCTCTGGCTGAATCAATAAATCAGTGTTTTCTTCAGGGCTTGCCACTGAATCTCCAAGGTTTGGTTCCTGTTCTCAAATTCTTTCATTTTTTCTTGAATCATGTTTGAGTATTGTAGTCTACAGTTCACATCGGAGAGCTGCTCAACTTTTATTCACTTTAAAACTTGTTTAAATATTCTGCTTTTCAAAATGAAATTCAATTTTATCCTACTCAAGACTAAATGGTGATCACTTCCAAGTTCAAATCCTCGGTAAACTCTGGTGTCTTGCAACAGAGAGAAAACATACTGTCAACAATAACATAGTCAATGAGACTTTTATTCCTTGCCTCTTCTTTCCATGTGAATTTGTGCACATTGTTATGTTGGAACATTATGTTAGTAATAACCAGTCCATGTCCTGAGCAGAAATACAACAGGTATTTACCATTATTATTAGCTTTGCTCTTTTCTCCAAAAGTTTTGCAATATATTTTTGTATATCTGACAATAATTTCCTAACTCTGCTATTTAGATCCCCAACAAGGACCAACGTTTCCTGTTTCATTGTGTGAATTGCTTTCTCTAATGTCTCAAAAAGTTCCTCTACTTCCACCACAGTAGAACCTTCTTTTGGACGACCATAGGCACAAAAAAGTCTCATTGTCCAGTTCCCCATTCTCATATTTGCTCCCATCACTCTACTTGAGATTGCCTGCCATTCAAGCAGATTAGCCTCGTAGTTAGTGTTGAATACTATGGCTACCCCTTCTTTTCCTTGATTGTCATTGCCTGAATATAACATTTTGTATTTATTGCTCAGAAAGATCTCACTAGTTTTTGCCTTTTTTGTTTCAGTCACCCCTATTACATGTCGATCTGGTACTTATACAGTTCATCAGCTAGCTCCATTTCTTTGCAATTCAGGGTTCTTATGTTGATAGTACCGATCTTAAACTCTGGTGATGTTGAGTTTTGGTGGGTTTTAGGATTTTCTCCAGTAGCTGACTTTTCGCTGTTCAACCTGGTTCCCTGGTGAAAACAACGGGGGGCCTTGTTTAATCGGGCGACGCTCCAGCCAGCATGAAATTCTGTCTTTTGACTAACCTTTTATGTTAAATTTACCTCGATGAGTTCTAGTAAAGTTTAACGTGAATATGTGTTAGCCATTGGCTTTATCTGTGGACTTAACTAGAAAACGTGCTACTGCGTTCATAAATTATGTAAATTATGTATCATAAATTATTTAATTATACATACATGCATAAGTATGTATGTATAATTAAATTATACATACATACACACACACACACACAATGTGGCCATAATTAAAGAGGACGTTTTCAGAGCCCTGTAGCGAAAAATGTATTGCACAAAATTCAACCAACCTGGTACAAGTACACTCCAGTACATGGGGTTTTGATTTACAGAAAAAAAAAGTTATCTAGCGCCAGTTGTCTACCAATAGTAGTCAACGGGCGCTAGAATCGCGTGATGTTTGCATAATCTCACTGTGTCTACTGAAAGGTGGTGGATATAAGGAAGACCGAAACGGATTCGCGTCATTCTGATAAGACTAAAGTGCTATAGATCTCATCTTAAAGAAACGTGCGTTGTTAGTCAAGCTTTACTATCAACAACAACGCGGTCACGCTAATACCGCACTTAGAGAATTCTGCCGTTTGAAGAATAGGAGAAAAGGTCCAATGACAAAAACAAATCTTAGAAAAATGATTTTAATTTGAAAATAGCGGATCGTCAACAGTGAGGCCAGGATGAGGATGCAAGTTGCAACTGCCATCGTGGAACACGAAATGAAAACGCACAAGGATCTAGCAGTACTAGGGAAATATCAAGACAACTGGAGATTCCATACTCAACTGTATGGAAAATATTGCGTCAAATGCTAAGGTTTTTCCTTTACAAGATATCCCATACTCAAGCTTTGCATTATGGCATTATGGTGGAAATTCGACTGAAGTTTACCCTGAAGTTCTTAGCTCGAATGGAGGTGGATGATGCATGGCCCTGGAAGATCTTATGGAGTAGCGGGACACATTTTTATCTGAATGTTCGTGTTAACTGACACAATTGCCGCATTTTGGCTGCGAATGACCTTCGTGTATTCTGTCATCATACTCCATTACACTCACTGAAAGTCACAGTGTGGTGAGGTTTCACAGCATCGTCTGTGTATAGTTTTTCGAAGAACTTCTCCTGACAGGACCAGCGACTTGTACCCTCTCTGCTGTCATGTATCGAGAGATGCTGCGCAACTTTGTTCTTCTGCAACTGCATCAGCGAAGATGCCTTGACTCTACGATATTCATGCAGGATGGAGCACAATCTCATAATTGCCGGTACAGAGAATGTTACGAAAACACTTCACAGAACACAGAGTGATTAGTCGTTTCTCACAGCATGGTCACCTCGTTTGCCTCATCTCAACCAGATAACGCAGCATGTGAGGCAGATCAATGCAGATCTGTTGCGTTCGGCTATAGAAAATGTCATTCACAGAATGCAGTTCTTAGAACATCTGAAAGGAGGACGTATTGAACCACATCTGCAGGTTATACGAACAGGAAAATTGATTTATTGCGTCTCTTCTAGCCATTACTGTTTAATTAATCCCAAACCATTTGGTGCTTATAGGGCGAAATTTCTCCTGGCGACAGAATTTTTTGCTATTTTTTTTTCTGTTAATAAAATTCCCATGTTCCAGAGTATACTTACACCAATTTTGGTTTGAATTTCGTGCAATACATTTTTCGCTTAGTCAAGCTTTACTATCAACAACGCGGTAACACTATATACAGTATATATGTAGTTCAAAGCAATTTTTGTTGGCATTTAAAATTCGGTATAAAATTATTAATATGTTAAACTTTAAAATATTTTATTTATTATTCACTTTATTCTATTATTGTGATGCTATGCTATGTAGTGTGTTATTCATATTCAATTTACAACATCAGTACGTACATAAAAATTTCAGTATTGACATATGTTGCTTTATTCTTTAATCGTATGATGATCAGCCTGGCTCATTAATCTTATAAGTGCATTTAATTATATGTACCGCTGCCGATCACCAGGAGAAATCTTTTGCATATCACCCACATTTCAATGCGTAAAAGTAATTACATGGTTGACGAATTTTTATCTCCAACTATGAAACTCGAGTCAGAATTCCACAACGTTTCATTGGTTTGTCTATTCTCTTTGTTTTGTATATCGCAACCTTCTCCAGATAATACGAATACAACTCTACCTATTCTGATGGAGTTACATTTTTTCGAACCTCGTTCAACATGAATCACTCAAACTTCTATAATATTTGCTTCTACAGTCCTAAATTCTGATCTTCCAAATATTCATCAGCGGAGTTCTGATAACTCGATCCTGTTTTATTTCTCGTAAACGCTATTACTTTTTCTCACTAGGGATACCATTAACCTCTAATCTTTTTCGGCAGAAATTATGCTTTTTATTTTATTCATGGCACTACTTTACTTCTTAACAACTCTTTATTCTGAAGCATAGAATGCTTTCCTCACATTTGGGATGATATCCCAAGATGGGATATATCACATTTGGGATGATAACCCAAAAATATCTTAACTTACTACAGAAGCAATTATATTGATTAATCACCCATCATTTCAGTTTCTTGCATTTTTACGGATATTTCCTCATGATGGTCACTATTCATCAGAAATCTCACTCCCTCAATTATGCTGAAACAAGCGAAATGGCTAATCGAAACTTCTTCACAGTTCAACTTCAAACTCAGATTTTATTCTTCATCTTCTTCCTTCAATTGCTGACTTTTGGAAGAGCCTTCTCTTCTTGCGTATTTCCAAACCAGTACGCAATCTGAAGGGTTTTTAAATCCAGTGTTAAGTTTTAGCTTTAACCTGAACTTTCCGCACATCCATCGTATTAACTAACGTGCTATATGTTGAACAAATTTTTCTGTGCAGAATAATAAAATATAGACGTGTATATGTGTCTATTATTAAATTTATTATTAATATTAAAATGAGAACTGTTAAGTGTGATATATTATGTTTTGAATCATGAAAAATACCCCTCTCGTATATCGTGGTAAGCCTTTGCATGCAAATGTTCACAGGTTCCCTTATTATTACGAGACACCTCCAGGGAGTCTAAAGACTCATCGAGGGAGGGCACCTGCTCTACAGTTCACTGTCTCCACCACTCTATCCAACTACAGCTAAACCAACGCCACCTACCACCCACTACTAATACGAGTATTTCGACAGACAACCACAAACATGCCCACGGCGGGATATGTGTATGTCCAGAAACTTCGACATGAATATCCCTTATGCTTGCATAACAAATGGACAAGATTTAACTTAACTCGAAATGATACAGGTAATTCAGCTTAAAAGTATATTTTTACTGAAAGTTTAGATACAGTACATATGAATGAGTGTCAGTGATCACAGTTACGTTTATATTATACTGGTATTATTCTAAACTGGACAACAATACCTAAACCTTTACGAGAGCGGACCAAATCGACACACACAGGAACAATAGTTTATATAGATAGGATTAACCATCCTATTCAGAGCATTAGCTGAGTTTACATGAAGAGCAGATTTTCTTGATAGTAATAAGTAAATTACATCACATTTCCTTCTAACGGCTCATTAACGAGCTTTCCGTCTACCCAATATATGCACAACCATTACATGAGGAGCAGATTTTACACTCTTGGCCTTTTCTGAATGAATGATGATCGGATGATTTTAGTCAGCAATGCAAAACCTATATTCGGTTAGGAATAATGATATTTATTGTTATTGTATTTTTTTTTTTTTTTTTGAAAATTACGTTTCTTTCCAATCTGGCTGATCCATAACAGAAAGCAGAGTGGTTAATGTTGACTGGTCTGTCATGGATATTTTGCGAGTTTCTTTAGTGGTAGACAGTTTTTACACCTAAGTATAATATTATTACCCTGATTACTAAAACATGAAATAGCATGAAACAGACTGGTATCTAAAGTACGGAAGTACGGTTATGTGATACTAGTCCTGCTCTCGAGACCAGAGTCAGATAGCTATCTAGTCTATCGTGAATGAAATTAAAATGTAGTAGAATTCCGGTTACCCTGTATGTCGTATTTATTTGCCTATATACATCCAGTGTATATAGGTATATTTGGATGCTCACTTCAATCCCATTTACGAAAATAAACCTTTTCTGAAGCCGTTGTTATGTGGCTGCAGTTTAATATGTAAATCTAAACACTGTTGCACGCACAAGTCTTTAGGATGTACCAGGAGTAGTGTAATAACTAGAGAAATTCAAGCCTACAGTAGTCCTGCGAATAGAAACAGCTCATTAAGGCACGAGTTTAGAGAAGGGCAAGGATTGTGAAACATGACAGGAAGGCCAGAACCCAGTCATTCACGGTTCAGTACAACAGTGGTGGCCAGAGCAGCATCTGAGGGCACAGTTCATCACACGCAGTCACGGATGTCACGCAAGAGCAGACGACTGGGTCCCAATACTTTTCGCTAAGAACAGGAAAGTGCAACTTCAGCGGACACGTTATCACTAACACTGGAAAACCGATGACTGAAAAAGTGTAGCCTTGTCTCACTAGTCCCGATGTCCGCGCGGTTAGCCTAGTGGCTGTGCACTTCGTAACTATATGCCTGGGAAAGGAGTGTCCTAGGTTCGATTCCCGTCGCCGACGTGAGGAGCTTAAGGATCCTCACGTCGGCGCTCACGTGAGGATCTTCCTCAGTCATAGCCAAGTTAGCCGGTCTTGGGCGTGGACAGCAGGGTTTTCCCCCCAGTTTATCTGGGGTTTTTCATACCGCAAGCAGGCAAACCGGGCCCGTGAACACACACGGATCTACAGACATAAATACTTAACCCGCCCATGAGGGGACTCAACTCGCCCCAACAGGGACGGGGGAGAGAAAGGGAGGAAACTCCATACGAATAATAATAATACTAGTCCCGATTTGTACTGTATCATGCTGATGCCCGAACCAGAATATAGAGGCAACAACACGAGGGCATGGATCCTTCCTGCCACGTACCAGCAGGTCAGGCTGGTGCCAGGGGTATAACGGTGTGGGGAATGTTTTCTTGGCACATGTTAGGTCCCCTGATACCTGTTAAACACCTCCTTCATGACAGAGTCTATCTTAACATCGCATCGTCACTGATCATAACCCATGACTGAAAAAGTGTATGACTTTTTCAGTCATGGGTTATGATCTGGAAGTACACATTTAACAGCAGTTTACCCACTGTTAAATGTGTACTTCCAGAAAGACAATGCACCATGTCACAAAGCGCATAGCATGTTGAACTGGATTGAGGAACAAGATAGTAAGTTTACTTTACATCAGTAGCCAACTCAGTCTCCAGACCTCAACCCAATAGAGTATCACTGGGATGAGATGGAACGAGCAGTTCTCAGCAGCAACATGCCACCATCCAATCTGTAACAGTTGGGCAATAGCCTGACAAACATCCCAGAGAATAGTTTAGGAGAATTAATGTCACAGAGAATACAGGCCGTTTTGAAGGCAAAAAGAGGTCCCACTCGTTAGTAAATGCTATTCTTAATAAAGTGCAGGTCTGGTTAGTGTATCCGCTCCCCAGCCAAAAGGCCGCGGGTTCGATTCCGGCATAGATATAGATGTTTGTGATTGTTCGACTAACTCTGTGAGAGAAAGGAATTTGCGACTTTATCTCTCCTTCTTGTAGAAGATTTCACTACCAAAAACATGAAGTATGGGAATGACCATACAGCGTCCAGTGATGACAGATGTCCATTTGCCTAATGACTGTTATGACAGCAACTGTTTTTCTGTTTTCTTTGAGAAGAGACAACAAATTTGTCTCTTCTCAAAGAAAATCCTTTGAAAATCCCTTCCGTCATGAATAGCAACACCAAAATATGTCTTCCATATCTAGCATACCATAACACACACTTCTCTTTTCTTGTATTGTTGTAATGCTGCATTCTAAAATATTCCATACATACGTTTTCAGTCACTGGTAAAAGCAACGATCCCATAATATTGGTTTTGATATTCATTGCCGTAAAAGTTACAAACGTTGTTATTCACTCCTTTCGGATGGATCATGAATGACCAGTGAGTTCCAAAATTTAGGGGTGCGGATTTATGAGACAAGCGCACAAACGACATGATTTTGTACAGTTTTGCTTTTTTTTTCCCTATAAACAGTCGTCACATTTCGATCAAAACAATACTGACCAAAGGTTTATTTAGCTTCGCAATAACAAGTGACAAATGGAGGAGGGAAAATCATTGTGCGAAGTTTTACCTAGAGAACAGCAAAATCAACTGTATTTCAAAAATTCTGTGAGTAACCAATAAGAAATTGCAGCAGCGATTCTCAGGAAGCCAGATAAGGCATAAGATGTATATTTTTAAAACACAGTGAAAGCGGTATATACGAGTATAAGAAACAATTCTAATCCAGGGCCTGAAACTTAAAGAGATCATCTCATCTCGAAAGATAGGAGAGCAGTTGGTTTAGTCATCATTTGGGATTACGGCAAAAAAAAAACTTAACTTGAGGCGAGTGTGTAGCTAAACTAAAGCCTTTTTATTCTCTTATAGGGAGTAGGCGAGGCCTTTTAACCCTATCTAACTTTTTGGAGACTGAGTGGGCATTTCAATTTCCACCAGTTGAAAAAGTTCCTCCAGTCGGTGACTAGCCTTGAACTGAACCTGTCTTCGGCCGGCCTAGTGCGTGTAATGTCTGTAAATTTTTTATTTGCTCATTTTTCGGCATGAAAAACTGGAGCTTCAGGAAGGAAAGTTCTGCCAACTCCTTATGATAGATATGAGCAAGACCGGTACTCAATATCCTCATTTTCACATAAGAGACAAATAAAGGCAGAAAAGGGGGAGATAATGTTTAAGTATGAACCCCAAGTTTGACACCTTGATGTTGATGAATTGAATTAGTGTTAAGATGAACAATTAATTGGAGGATATTGAAATTATACTCGATGATTACTTAAACTTCTCTGGGCAATTAAGCAATTACACATACCGTCACTGAATTATAAACCTTTATGCAGATGTACGTATATGTCAATTCCACAGTGTATATGCAAAATACTTGGTTACGTGCGTCACTACGTGCTTTAGGCAGATATTTAAGAATTACTGGTCAGCAATCGTCAGTAGGGTTGATCCCAACAGGAAAAAAAGGATCATTCAGAGTTCGATAAAGGGGTTATTGTAGGCATCCGTCAGGCAGAAGCTGCGATTCTGAAAATAGCAGAGCTGATGGTTTCTCAAAAAAGGTGAGCTATCCCGAGTGTGAAAAAAACAAAAACAAAACACATTGCTTGTCTAAAAGGTGTAACTTTGGTCCTAAGACAGTTTGTCAGGAACAAGATCGCAGTCGTTTAGAGAAGGCCTGTACGGACAAACAGAACAAAACATTCTGTGTGCAACAATAGACCAAAGAATTTAATTGAAGACTGTTCGCGACACATATCTCTCCGAAATAGGCGGAGGGAATTGAAGATGATCGGTACTGGAAGTCACACACCTATACGGAAACCCCTGATTTCTGCGAAGAACCGGAATGCTTATGTACAGTGGTCAGGAACACCGTGACTGGATACTGAAAAAAAAAAAAACTCATGTGGTCCGATGTGGTATGATACACCTTGTTCTGTACTGACAGCAGGCAAAAAATTTAACAGGAGGCCATGAAGCATTGAACCTAGCTTGCCTTGTTAACACAACCCGCGGTTCTAGAGGTAGTGTCATGAAATGGATCGCTTGATATTGCTGGGAGATCGGGTGTCCTCCAAGGAATATCTGAGCATTGTTGCCACTCAAGTCCATCCTGCGATACTGACGTTTTTATGTAGCAGGTGAGGATTGTTTCATGGACGACAATGCTGGAGTTAATCGAACAAGAATTGTTCACCATTATTTCAGCGAGCATGACAGCAACTTCCCTGGCCACCACAAATCCCGGATCTGAACCTCATTGAGAATGTATGGGACGTGTTATTAAAAAAAAAAAAAAACAGATCCCGGAGCAAAATTCTCTTCCGTCAAATCTCAGCCAATTATAAGACTATCTGGTGAACGCTTGGTATGTTGTAGACGTGGATGAAATCCAACACCTTGTGGAATCTATGCCAAACTGCATATGCTGTAATTCCGACTAAAGGAGTTCTAAACACGGTATTAAATAAAAGTTTCTAATTCAGTGGCTGGTATGTGTACTATTCACACTGAGTACTCTTGGTGGACTTTTTTTAATACTGTCCTATCTAAATCAATGATGTCCGAGTATACTCTCAATATCAGTGAAAGCCTCAAAATGAACCTTATTTTTATACATATTTATCACTACCTACGGTTCATGACGTCGTATGTTTTGATGTCAGCTTACAAAATACTATTATTTACTAATGCCGTTCATTCTTTATAGGGAGTGGGTGAGACGGTTTTATGACTTTTGGAGACTGATGGGGAAGTTCAAACTCACCGGAAAGCTTCCTCAAGATTACCACTAATTATAAACGGAACTCAGTGAAAATCGGCAGACCAGTGCAGCCACCTCGTGGTCTCTAACACAGGGAATAGGTTGAAGAAAAGGTTAGGTAAAGTTTGTTAAGTTGGCGATGAGATTCGAACTAAGAATAGCTTTCTTCAGGCAGTCCAGCACTATGGACGCGTATGCCACTTCTAGAGGGCAGCTGTAATGAAGACTATTTAATTTAGTGTATCTCGTATATTTCGATCATTTTCATTATTGTTCTTTAAGCTAACAAGTAATTATTCCGTATTTCAAATCAATCTTAGATGTTTTAGATGACAGTCAATATCTCTAAGTCATCAGTTTGACTAGTGCAGTTTTCTTTTTCATGAATGTTAAAAAATGTGCTTAAACCGTTTATTCCATACAGGGAGTAGGAACCTGTTTTAGCCTTATCTGAGTTTTGGAGAAAGAGGGGGCAGGTTTAATCTCCACTAGGTAGCCAATCGGAAATAGCTTATCCAGGACGTTCACTAATTAAATGGCAACCCAATGCAAAGAGGCAGATATTCACTGCCACATCGTTGTGCTTAATCCAAACTGTGCTTTATCTTAGTGATTTTGAGTTTTCAAGATGAAAATCAAAGTTTCTGGGAGAAAAATCCCACTTCACTTTGCCTGAGATGTACTAACTAGGGAACTGGTCTTCAAAAGACTAGAGAAAGTTCTAGTGGGCGACTAAATTCGAAATGAGAAAGGCAATCTAGCATTATCGATGCAAACGTCGCTTCCGCATGATTCTGTTAAATATAACTTCAATTTTCTTGATGTGGAAGAAACTAAAATATTAAAATATTTTACATCGGAAACTAACTCCAATTGAAATGAATAGCATATATTTTGATTTAATAATTTTAATAATCGGTGTGCATAGCAAGTACACGTGAATAACGACATATGAATAAATTGTTTTAGTTCAACCAGTTCCCGTGTTAGTCGGTCATTTGCAAGGACAAATGGGATTTTCAAACCCGCAACTCAAGAAAATCGACCGTAGAACCATAATAGATTACTGGTAATGATATATTGAGTTAGGGCGCACGAGATGGTTGCAATTTACTGCTGTACTCTCTTCACCATTTGGAGTTTAATAGTCACTGATAGTTTAGTCTATCTCTGATTGGGTAAAGACTCCACCTCAGTATCTAAATTTTTGGCATGGCTAAAACAACCACTCGTATACTCCCTTTGATCTATAAAAGGCGTTTGCAGTTTTTTTTCGTGATTAAATTTCTTTGCCATTGCAATTTATTAAATGAGACCAAAATCTACCCAAATGTATAAGATACAAAGATTAAACGATGTAAAAAACAAATGAATTTTGTTTTGCTCTATTCTGAAAGCTAATTCAGATGATCTGTAGTAAACTTTGGGATTAATATCAAATATTTCTTTAAATTTAATTGATCATAATAAATAAACCACCAAGGATATTGTAAAATACGATAAACAAACACCCAAGAAGAAAAAGCTATTAGTATTCATCAAATATTACATAATGTCATTTTGTATGTAATGTACTAATGCTAACTCTATAATTTTGTATTTAATTCAAATCAGAAAACGTTTTAAAACATCAGTTTAGTGAATAACCTTTACGAAATGAGGGATGCACTGTGACATTGCACTAAAATGTACTTCCGTGATTGTTGTAATAGATGAAATGTTATTAGTAATGCATTGGATTGTGGGATAGAGTGTTATATAAAAGATTGAAGCGATTAAATACCCTGTATGTACAGTAAAAAGAGAAGTCTAGTCTAAACAAATATGGAAAAATTTAACAATTCAATAGCGAAGTTTCTGAATCAACAGATAAATTATTGAATCAAAAATTTTTGTTTGGGTTGAGTTTTTTGTATTTACTTCTTCAAAGCCTTTGTTGGTAAAGGTTTCCTGCTACCTCCTTTGGGAGCGATTACCTTCGGCTGAATAGTCTAAAGGTTTTTCATTCTAGAGAGGATTAAAACGCAGATTTTTTTCCAATCAGAGATCATCATCATAACTTCTGAGCTATTTTGAAGAAGCTGCGCATACTGAAGGGCAAAACGAATCTAATATGTATTTCTAATTTAGTGGTGCACACCTAAAATCCTGAACTCTTTCTTACTTCCTTTTTTGTCAGACTGCATCCAAATTTATAATCACTTCTTTTCTTTTAAATCCTGTGTATCTCTGTAGAAATGACTTGTGTTTCCAAAGCTAGGCCACTACATGAAGGTCCATTCTAGTTGCCTGCTAAACTTTTTTGAGGCCTTTTTAAGCCAGTTCTAGGGTTGGTACATCTTTGATACATCGTTTCAGACAATAATATATAGGACTATGGATCACGAGTTGGCAGAAGTGTAGCGTCCTGTCCTTCTCGGATGATTTGGGATCATTGATCATCTTGGGCCAGCTATCAGTGATGGCTAATCATAGAGAATAACTGGCCCTCGATCTGCCAAAATGTCAGCTATGTTAAAATGGCCACCAACTATCTCCAAGGAATAAACGGCACAGCAGATTATTATCTTTACTGTGGGACTAATCTCATTCGTCTAAATAACCAGACATACTTCAAAGCAATTACTTTAAAATCATTGTAGCTCAGTGGAAGTGGCGCTTGCGTCCTCTGCGCTTGACCGCTTGAAGTTAGACCTAGGTTCTAGTCTAGTCGCTGACTGGAGGAACTTTTTCTAAGCCTACCTTCGACCGGTTCCCGAGTTAGTCGATCTCTGGCACAGGCAAGCGGGTTTTTCCTCCCGGAAACTCGGGTTTTTAATCCCGTAAACTCAAGAAAATCGACCGCAGTACCCACATTATTTCTGACAGTGACATATCTTGTTAGGGTTAGGTACCAAGAGATTGCAGCACTTGTTTGCCAGCCTCTTCATCGGCGGCTGCTATAATTAGTGATAGACATGGGCCAGCTATCTCTGATTGGCTACCGGTGGAGATTGAACTGCCCACTCAGTCTCCAAAAGCTAGACAGGGTATAAAGGCCTCACCTACTCCCTATTAGGGAATAAAAGGCGTTAGTTGATTTTTTTTCATTGCAAAGAATTAAAAAACAAACGCTTAGCTAGTTGTTAAAGGAAAATTTGTTCATTTTCTGAAGTTGCATGGAATATCAGGAGAAATATGAATTTTGATTTCAGTTTAGCAAGTTTCTTCCAGAAAACGGTCTGGGAGAAATTTTCCACTTATTGATGTTTTCATATGTCTATACTTCAGCCAAAATACCGAATTTGAATTCATGCCCTATCTGATAGCAGTAGAGCACACTTTTAAGAACTCCTAAACCAATTTATTCAAGGTCGCTGTCTCTTTTGGTGTCATTCGCAACGTTCATGACAAAATCCCTTGACAAAAGATTTTCGTCAAGCGTCAGAATGATGAAACATTATTGACATAAAATTATTCCACAATTTTATATGCAATTGGCATAATTCTGACACAAACTGCAGCAAGTAGGTAGTGTATTACGAGTATTTGGGTGATGCAGAAAAGCTTCCCTTAAATCTCCGATGCCATCCATAAGAGTTTGGTCCAGGGTCCAGTTAATTGATGGACCCTCTCTCAGAAGGTTATCCAAATCACTTTATTAGAGGCGTTCAATTTCTGCTTTCTGCCTTTTTAAAAGACAACACTGTTCTTTTGAACTGACATCCCTTTCTTTCACTTTCCTCTAAACCCATATAACCATAAACACAAGCAACTGTTCGCCATCTCAATATCAATGAAAATCTGCTAACCCTTTCTCTTTCATTAATCCACCCACCTCTTTGCAGAAGTGTTCCTCACACAATGTTTCCCAAGGAGAACAACGTTTTGGAGTTCAAAATAAATACAATAATAGATTCATTTCTTCTCTCTCTCCCTCTTTTTCTTTTTTGTAACCCCGTTGCCCGGACGATACTAATGTAATATGTTTCAGCAATGTCTAATGTTCTGGTTTGAAAGTCGAGCCGCAGCTAAGCCCATAAAGGACAGTATAAAGGCTTTTCAAATCGTCCATTTGGTGTATGTGGGATTAAGATAAATTTTTGTAGGTATAGTTTATTAACGAAGCTGTGTGTATAATGATAAGGAGAAGTTTAAGGGGTAAGATGTTGCATCATAGAGTTCTAGAAGATATTGTTGTTTAGAATTATGGCTAAAACGACTACGAGGCCAGTTTATTATGTCTGTTAATTGTGTTATTCAGGTCGGTTACATTTTCGTATGATGCGCTCAGGAGCACTTTTAGTTAAACAACAAGCTTGCCATGGCTCGGAGAGAACGACCAGAGAGAAAGCTGGTTACCCAGTTACATAGTGGCAGAACCAAAGGATAGTAATTTGTTTTAGTACTATTTGTTTTGTTTAGTATTCTGAATTAAGGTCAAGACGTTGTCTTGTTGCATGTTCGAAGAAAGGTTCATTTATCATAAACAAAGTTACAGTGATGACACAGCAATGAATTATATGGATTAAGTGAATTAGGAGATCATTTACTGAGTGACTAATTTTAAATGATAAGAAAAGGAGAGGACAAAATGCATTGTGCTTCTTTAAGCTCGCGATGTGTATATAGATGTCTGATATCATTACGAATGATTCTACTTAAAAGTATCAAAGTAATAAATACTTCTCTCAGATATGCAAAATTATGTCATCACGTAAAATATAAACGTTTTATATGCAATGAAAAAGAGCAAAATAATTAACATATGCGAATTTATAGGTTGTTTTATGGTATTTTATTATTTTTTTTTTTGAAAAAGGCATATGGTAAAATGTGTGCAAATGAAGAAGGAATATATGAGGAGAAACATACTCGGTGGCCACTTTATTAGAAACATTTAATATTTCTTAATTTTCAAAATCTTTGCGATTTGCAGTCACATTAATTACATAAGTATAATTAATGCATTCTGAAAGAAAGTTTAAATGCAGTACAAAACTTCTCATTTGTGGGTTATTAGAAACTAATGGATCAATGCACCTGACTGCTCATTCTGCATCACCGAATTTGACTTTAATGGCAATTCAGATTAGGCTGATTACTTCAACAAATAGAAAAGCTAGGGTAAATATATAGGATGCACTTGGTCTCCTAACATAGTTTATGTATAAAATGCAGTTAAGATTCATCTCCAGTTATCTCAATAACCAGTGTTATCCAGTGAAACATGGTCCAGCTTATTATGCTAATATCCGATTACCACACTAACCACTAAACTGACTCATAGATGTATGCTGTTTTCCCAGTATTCTGGTCATTGTGCAACTGATAAGTCTAAATTTTACCAAACAGTGTATATCAGTCATACAAATATTAGCAATTCTTAATAGTTTAGTTTAAACGAATCTGCTTTTATTCCTTAAAGGGAGTAAGCAAGACCGTTGATCCCTTCTAACTTTTGGAAACTGGGGGGAGCCAGTATCCATCCTTTAGCCAGTCACAGATAGTTGGCCTAAGACTATTGATGATTTTAATTGCATCCAGGGAACAGAGTGCAGTAAACAACTGCCGTTATCTTGTGGTCCTGAATGGTATACATTATTGTCTGAAATAGTGCGAGTTTGAAGGTCGCTTTTCTTGAGTTTGTAGGATTAAAAACCTGAGGTTCCACGATATTAAAACGCTTATCGGTAACTGGTCGAATACAGGCTTAGAAAAAGTTCCTCTAGTCGGCGATTAGAATCGAATTCAGAACGTTTTTCTTTTCGAACGGTCTATCTCTATGGATATACGCTCAATTTCAACAGAGTTACATAGACCGCATATTCTGAAAAGAGGAAAAACGTTTACTAAACCAAAAACGAAAATTGTTTCAGTAGTAAGACCTCCAACATCAGTATAGCAGAACAGAAATGATATCCTCCATTTAATGAAAAGTTGACAGTGGTGAACACAAGTTACAATGCAAGTTTCAATTGGAGTGGCAGAAGAAGAGCGCCCACAATTGGAATTCGTTTGAATTGGTAACCGTTTCTTCCAAACGTTAGTTTTAATATAAGCCAACATTATATAAAACCTATCAACAAAAGTTCTAACCCAAACAACACTATGCATTGGCAAACATAATCCTTCACTTTTACTCGCTTTGTCAACAAGCTGATATTTATTCCTTACCTAAAGGGAACGTCTGAATACAGAGCTCATGTTTTCAAAAATTTGCCGACTATGTTTAGGCCATTTCTGAAATCACTACACCCCTACAATTTGTTTAGGACATGCAGCTTTCTCATATTTTTGGAATATAACAAATTCCTTTTTTTCTGGCTGTTCAACTTTGCACAGACAGGTTGATCATCAGAAATCGGAACGAAAAAACAAACATTACGTCCTTCTCAGGTGTGACAAGTCAGATTTCAGAGTAAGATTTTAACCAAACCCGTAGTGCATCAGAACCAAAAGTAGTACACAGGAGATACTTCAGATATCAACGTTTATTTCAAAGAATTCGAATATTAAATGCAAAATCATTATAATAAACACGTCTTTAATAATAATACAATTGAGCATTTTGGAAGTTATTGTTACCAATTCATATGCGGCTAAGGATGTGATCTCCTACTCATTACAATTACAATTAAAAATAGAATAGAATAGTTTAAATATAGGAAGAAAATTCCAATTCGTATAAATGTAATGTGTTGTTTTGTCGAAGTTCCTGCCGATGAAACATCCTCTGAAATTAAGCCTTCCATTGCGTGAATTTTCCATTACAACGTATCTGGTATGAACCACGAAAAGAACCAAAATGTTTACTCAACAATAGTCTATGCTCTTGTGGCGTACATCATCAGAAATAAATTATAAAAAGTAACATTCCAACATAACACCCGAAGTACGCAAAACTGACTTAAAAATACAGGTGAACAATGCACTGAGTTGAAAACGTACGCTTCTGTCGTTTGGCAGTTCTGTGGGAAGTTTTCGGTATTCAGACCACTATAGCGGTCTCAATACTATACTATACTATAGACCACTACTGTAGTGGTTTCAATACCTACAAAATCGCACTGAGTTATCAAACACGTTCATTGAGCTGTGTTATGTCTATTATAACCAGTTCACAGCTTTGAAATCAATGTGAGATAACCACAGCTGATTTAAAATAAGGCATTTGTTATCACTGTACTGAGTGTTGGACAATAACATGATTCCAGCCAGTTCCTTGAAGCTACACATAGCCACAGACTTCAATATACAGCATTCATGCGAGTTGCCAAACTTCCTGATGTTGATGTTTTTCATTGGCAGTATGATAAACTAGGTTTTCGACATCCTTAATATATTCTTTCATTCGAATCTCTTCAATCGTCCATTCTGTCCGATGTAGTATATGTCGCATGCACAGAAAAAATATTATTATATAAATTTAATAATAATTTTCATATAGATATAAACTTGCTATTTAAGAACATTACGAAGCGATAAATACTTTGTTTAGTACATCGTCAGATTACAGGATACTGTCAACCTATCTTACAGCCATATTTTAGATTTTGTATGATATTTTTCAAGGGCTTTCTTTTCTAAAGATTCCATGTACACATACTGTCCACTAAGTTTGAAACTTTTATTTAATACCGTGTTGAAAACTGATCCTCTTTAATTCCCTGTACATAATTCGGTGAAATATGGATCGGGAAGAGCCTCTATTAAATGCTTCGTTCAACTGATGCACAGAGGAAGTTCTGTTTGTCCGTGTAAGTCTCTTCAGACCACGAGATCTCTTTCCTGACACACTGTCTTAAGACCACAGTTACGCATCTTAGACAAGCAATGTGCATATAGGCATGCGACTGCCAATACCGATCCCTCTCTAATTCCCTGCCCCTATTCTGGTGAGATATGGATTGGAAATGCTTCAATTGCTGCATACAGGAAGTTCTGTTTGTCCATGCAAACCTTACCAGACGACGGCGATCTCGTTCCTGACAGACTATCTTAGGACCACAGTCACGACTTTTAGACAAGCAATGTGGGTTATTTTCCAACATTAAACACCTGGGATATCTCACCTTTTAAGAAACCAGTCAGCTTTGCTGTTTTTCAAAATCGTGGCTCCAGTCAGACAGACACCATCAACAACAAGCCCTCTATCGAACTCCAAAAGATCTTTTGTTTTTGATGATTACTCACCAGCAGCATTCTTAAATAATTGCATAGAACACGTGGCGATGCAAATGATCAAGTATTTTGCATATACGCTGCGTAAGTGATATTGACGCATATCTGAATAAAGGTTTCTAATTCAATGTCTGCTATGTCTATATATATCCTGCACAGCCCACAGAAGTAAAATTTCTTTACCTTATATAAAAATGAGAGCCTGTGTAGCTCAGTGGATGTAGCGTTTGCACACCCGGCGCTTGACCGCACGAAGCAAGACTTTGTTTCGAATCTAGTCGTCGACTAGAGGAAATTTTTCTAAGCCTTTTTTTCGACCGTTCCCGAGTAAGTCGATCTCTGGCATGGGCAAGTGGTTTTTGTCTCCCGGAAACTCTGGTTTTTCGCTCCGTAAACTCAAGAAAATCGACCACAGAACCCACATTATTTCAGACATTAAATATATTGTGTTAGGGACCACGAGATGGCGGCACTTGTTGAGCCGTCTCTCTTCACTGCGTGTCACTTAATTAGTGATAGCCTTGAGCCAGCTATCTTTGATTGGCTGCCAGTGGAGATTAAACTGCCCACTCAGTCTCCGAAAGTTAGATAGGGCTAAAAACGGCCTCGCCTACTCCCAATATACGGGAATAAAAGAGACGTTAGCTTAGCTGATATAAAAAACGTCCCAGAAAAGATAACATGTTTTCAAGCGGTAGCATAAAAGTTGGCCTTCTCTTCACTGACAAACGTAACTGTGATGCTAATTTCATCGAAACAGCCTCTTTTATCACTTGATGCAAGTAGTATGCAAAATGTATAGCATATGCATCTTCTTTGTCGGAAAAACAGGACGATCGAGCAAATTCGAATGAAAGAATATACTAAAGATGTAGAAAAACGGAAGGGGTGCATAAATCTTGCCTCGCCTATCATACTGCTAATGAAAAACATCAGGTACTTTAGCAACTCACAAGACTGCCATGTATTAAATTAAATGGCCGTGTGTGGTGCTTCAAAGCTGATGAAATGATATTTTGTCCAACTCAGTGCAACAGTGTACGGAGACCAACTTTGATCACCATTAAAGACTTAAAAGCAGTGCACTAGGATATGATAGACATAGCATAATACAGTTCAGCAATGCGATATCTCTATCAATGATATTTAAATAGGATATTCATGTTCACTTTTCAGTCTGCTCTGTGTATTGCAATTATGTTGGAAATCTGGTAATAGAAGTTCTTTCTAATTTATAACTTATTCCTGATAATGTACATCACAGCCATATGAAATTAGTTGAATGAATGAATGCGTGTGTGTATATATATATATAGGGTGTCCGAAAAAGAACTCCAGGGTTTTCAATGAAATTTATTTTACGACATTTTGAAGCAGACATGTGGAAGCCTGTGTAGCTCAGGAAGTGGTGTTTGCACTACATGGCGCTTGACCGCAAGAAAGAAGACGGGTTTGGATCTAGTTGCCACAACATTTTCTAAGCCTTTTTGCTACCGGTTCCCGAGTTAGTCGATCTCTGGCATCCACACTATTTCCTGACATTAAAATATTGTGTTAGGGCTAGACCACGAGATGGCGGCACTTGATAGCTGTCTCTTCAGTTTGTGCCGATTAAATGAGTGATAGCCTTGGACCAGATATTTCTGATTGGCTACCAGTGAAGACTGAACTGCCCATTCAGTCTCCAAAAGTTAGATAGGGTTAAAATGGCTTCATCAACTCCTTATACAGGAAAAGAAGGCGCTAGCTGATTTTTTTTATATATGTAGCATATATTATTATCAAAGTACAATGTCACAAGTTTGATTAATTGTTCGTGTAACTCAATACGTGCATAATTTACACCCCTACAGACATCAAAACGGAATTCCACCTCAGACCACACTTGGGTAAGCATATCCACAGGAATTGTTTCTGTGGGTGCTGTTATTCTATAGCACAGGTGGGCAAGAGACTGGATCCTTTTTTTTTTTGATATACAATATCATTTACGTAGTCGCAGAAAAAAAATCCATTGGAGCCAAATCGGGATTGCGCGGTGGTAAAGCAATGGGACCTCCTCTGTTTATCCATTTTCCTGGGAATCAGTTGAGCACAATATGAAGAATCGCTGCATAATGTGGCAGGGCTCTATCCTGTTGGAAAATGAGGCCGTCACTCGGAGCATTCCTACCATACTCCTGCCTGAAATTCCTTTGGATGGTTGTCTCAATCTGGGGAAACACAAAGTTCTCTAGCATATCCAGATCTCCTCATGGGAAAAATATTGCATACAATGCAACCATGCATGATGCCGCTCCAGACGTTGATTTTCGGACTGTTACGGATAACGTCCGCCAGTTCATGCGGATTTTCTGATCCCCCCACACCAGACAATAATGGTGATTCACAGCTTCATGCACATAAAACGTTGTCTCATCAGAAAAGAAAATTCTCTGGAGGTAGTCGCCATGTTCTGCAATGAGGTATAACATGGCACAAACAGCACTCCTCATGTCCTATCATTCGGCTGGATGTGATGAACAAGCTGCAGTTTATAAGCATGAAGTTTTAATCGCGTGTGAACAACATCATGAACTGTGCTTTTAGGAATGTTTAATGGACAACTACTACGAAACGAACCTTTTGGGCTACGCTGGAAAGACAATCGACTTCGTTTCAAGTCTTACGCCCTAGTTGTGGTGAGTGTCCTTTGAAAACGCTTCCTGTTTCCAAGAACCGTTGATTTCACTTGCATCCATAAGTTGTCACGCGGAACATTCCTACCATACTCCTGCCTGAAATTCCTTTGGATAGTTGTCACTGACTTCGTTTCTGCGAACCATAACACGCACTGTGCTATCTTTTGTGGTGTCGCAAATAGACAGGCAGAGGAAGTCCTATTGCTTGGCCACCACTTAGGCCCGATTTGACTCCAATGTGTTTCTTCTTTTAGGGCTACATAAAAGGCATTGTGTATCAATAAACAAACCCAGTCCTTTGCCCACCTGTGCCATAGAATGACAGCAGTTTCTGTGGATATACTTATCGGAGTGTTGTCTGAGGTGCAATTACGTTTTGATATCTGTAGGGATGTAAATAGTGCACACATTGAGTTACAATAAGAGGTAATCAAACTTGTGATATTGTACTTTGATGATATATGCTACATACATTTCGGCTTCAAAATGTCATAAAATAAATTTCATTGAAAACCCCAGAGTTGTTTTTCGGACAACCTATATATAACAGTTTGCTATTGCCTTTTCTGTTCGTGGTTTATACAGGATACATTATGAAAAATTACATTTTTTATCTTTCGAAGTTTTTAAAACGCGTATTACATCTTTTATTAATTATACTAGTAGTTAAACAGCTGAAAGCTAGATTCACCAGATCAGGTGACCTTTCCTTCAAATTCTCCATTCTTCACGTGACCAATTTCAGCGTTTCTTTCCAGTGCAATGCCGTTTTTTTTTCTTTATGCTGGTAAAAGTGGTGCATTCGAATGAATTGAGAATGAACAGCATATATGATCTGAGATTTGGTAGTTACGAATACCGTTTCACTAAGTGATTATTTATTCACTGCAGAAAGTCTGTGCGATTGTACAATTTTTGTCACACTCATGTGATCTGGTAAATCAACTGTTTTCCATTTTCAAAGGCAATTCGCTGGCGGGACAGTTGTTTGGGAAAACTATCGGGAGAGTGGCACAGTTATTTAAGAACACCAACTGAACTGAATGTTTGGTAATTATGACATCCGCTGTTTTGATGCTCATAATCAACCTGAAAAATTTCACTTTTCTGTCATTCCTCGTAACATATTTAACCATGATTGCGTTATTTATTTTGATAAATGCCCGACAATGTTATATCACTGGAAAGCCAATAAAGTCCAGGTTTGCACGTAATCAAGTGGCCAATGAGTATGTATAGTTTTAAAGCTAGTGGCTAGTTTCATAATAAAGATAACAAAATACTAATAGTTTTTTTCTCTTAATAAATAAAAAAAATGAAACAATCATATTTGAATTAACAGATTAACTTATATTAAGGATAATGCATATTTATATATGTCATATGCATTTTGTTAATTTTTCTTTATTTATTTTTTGTATCTTATAAGTTTGATTTGAACTTCATTTTCAAAAATGCAACTTGAATTTTTTTTCAGTGGATTACGAATGGTTACTTTTATCACTATTTTATAACATATTCTCAAGCTTTGTTTCCCCCAGGAGGATAAAAAATAAAGGCAAGTTGAAGAATCATTCCAGCCATGTAAAAGTCCACGATATCTAACTTATACAGGAGATATGAACCATCAATCTGTTGAGTGACAATTGCAGCAAAACATGGAAACTGCTGTAGGCAATATGACACCAAAGGCAAAGTACTCGGAAATGAATAGTACCACTTAAGATCAGTTCTGGACACTATATCACAGTGAAAACAGGTCCTATTTTATGTATCTTACACATAAATATTCTACTGCAACTGTGCTGGTTCATTTAGTCGGATTAACCTAACATCAGGCCAATAGTCCACATTAATGTTTGTTAAGAACTCCATGTAAGATTGGAGCCTGATTTACAAAACAAAAACCACCCCGTAACTGTACTGTATCTGTGAAATGATCATAGTCACACTATGAAAGGTATAAATTACAGACTTCAGCACCATTTTCCTGCAATATTTTAGAAAGCCTTAGGTGATAATGTACATAGTAAGTGAAAATGACTTCTTTGAAGAATTTGTTCTACGAACTGCTACTGATGTGCAATTCTAAGCAACGACATGCCGATATACCAATCATTACAACATCACTATTGCATATTTCGTACTATTGGTTCAGTGAGAATGCTCTTTTTACCGCCGATATGCTGTATAGCTAGTAACTCAGAAAGTTAACGTGGAGTTGCAATGAATATATTTGTCAGAATACGCATAATTCATATATCTGTATTATAGTTTGGTTGAATCCATATCAACACCCTAACTTAGGTTCCAAAGCAGCAAAAGTGGCTTTATTTAAGGTGTTATGAGACTGATCATTTGTTTGCAATAAAGAAGCCAACGTATACAATCGTTTCATGAATATCTTGAAACTTCTAGCATATAAGGCGGATATCATGAAAGCAATCTCAGATTGGAGGCTTAATATACATATATATATATTTTACTGAGATATTCGGCCATCCGTATCCATGGATTAGTGACACCCTATATGGCTCCTTGAAGCATGTAAGGCAAACAGTTACTTTATCTGGTGGTCGGCAAAAACACCGAGTATGTTCCTCTCAACAATTTCATTTTATTATAAAGCCGGAGTGAATAATTCACCTCATACCTTTCATTTTTTATTAGAATTTTGTCGTTAACTTATTCAAGTTTAGCAGATAAAAGTACATTGATAATACAATTTAAATGCTAAGCCTAGTTTAGGTCAAGGCGAAAGTAGCATGAAAAATCACCTTTCGTCTATGGCAAAATTAGGCTTAACATTATAAATGACATTTAAATAATGGATGAAAGAGTAAAGAATAAAATAACGGAAATAAATAAATAATTACAATAAACATGCCTCTCTTCTACTGCTAGGAAATAAAACAAAAATGAAAACAAAAAAGGGAGAGCTGAAGCAAAAGGGATAGCCCCCTACCACCCACCTTCACTGCACAAGCTTCCCCGCAATAATCAAACACATAGCTGAATGGTCCAGTACTCTGGGTTAGCGATGCCAGGTTGTGCATCTGGAACAGGGAGAGAGAGAGGGACAGTGCTAAAATTATTTTTCTTTCAAACCGTTTGTCATGTATTTGTGAAATAACAAAGTCATTCGTGTAAGTGTTTGACAACTGATATAAATAAATTTTGACATAACAATTACTTTTATTATCAATATTCCGGATAAGAATTTAGTTCAAGGATTTTAATGGCTTAAATTGACGAAAAAAATATACTTTAGTTACTTCAAGTTTAATCGCGAAGTTACATAATCAATGTATTGATATATTAATAATTATAGAGTTAATAAATTCATTCTGAAAATACAAGCAATATAGGCCTAACATTGTTAAGCCTAACTGAAGTTTGTATTGTAAATAAATATAAAATGAGGTACATGTGTTAAGGATACCATTTGATGAGCAATAAACACTAATCACACACAGAGAATAAAAGACACCAATACGACAAATATATACCATACAATGTCCCCCTCTTGCCCCCCCTGAGCCATTTGCCAAAACTAAACAAAACTCATTCAAAACTAAAGATACAGTCTTGCGCTTATATTAGGGAAAACCAATACAAAATTCAAGACAAAAACAAAGCAGAAAGCTATGGTGAATATACAGACAACATGGTGCACAACGGAGGTAATAAACACACAGGTGATCAACACTTATTAATATATGTGACGGGACCAGAATAACACAAAAAATCGTGTTAGTTTACCTGGCAATTTATTTACTTTCGACGCCAGTCAGGAATAGCCATAGTTGATACGTTGAAGCCGGAACGAATTATTAGAAGTACTCTCGTCCTACATAAACTTCGCTCAGTCTAAATATTTACCAGCAAGGTAAAAATGCTAAATCTAAATATGGTAAACGAGATTAAGATGTTTTAAATAATCAGGGCGATCATTTTATCACGCCGTGAATATTTTTCTTTTTTAATTAAAAAAAAATAGGAAAATATAGAAAATAATAAATATAACAGATCTTAGTTAAGTAAACTTGAACAAATTGACCCAGGGCATACAAATTAAATTTAGCAAAACAATATTATTACTAGGTAATAATATTATTACTATAATGGTATTAATGGGGGCTCCTATTACTGTTTTAAAAACTTAAACGTGAAATATGAAACACCAGTTATAGCAGTAATATTCGGCTGAATATCCAATTCACCGATGCGAGGATTTTTCAATAAATAAAATAAGTCTCTGTATCCAATTGATTTATTGCCAAACTAATGAAATGTTTCCCCTTTCAGCGTAGGAAACCTAATTCCCCTCTCTATATAAGCTTCCATGAATACTCTTTCCACCTCTGAACACGGCTCAGGTAACATTCTTTTGAAATGACCTTGATATCCTTTTTTAATCGAAATAATTCTGAACATATTATTGAATCACTTTTCTTGAAAACAGCAAACGAGCATAAGAAACAGAATTGATCAGAACAAAGTGAACAGACTGAATGATCAAAAGAAATTGCTCTTATTGTGTATCCACTGATGAAGACAAAAATAGTGCACGAATGATTGGACCAAAATTCGAAGCTTAAACATATCATGCATTCTATATCAGTATATATTACTTTATATGAATTCTATCATTTCCATCTTAAAATATGGCTTATAGTTAATATATATCAAGGTAGAGAGAGACCTTGGTATATATTAACATTCCACATTGTATTTGTAGCCTGGCGCATCCCAGGCTTCAAATACAATGAAAATTTCTGAAGAAATCAGGATAGTTTGGTAGATATCAAAGCGCCATTTTAGTTATTTGCTTTCGTTGTCAGTTTAGATATACATACAGCTAGAATGCCTTGCATGTTCAAACAAGTTTTAGTAATTGCTGCATGTTTTCCGTTTCCGCCCCCATCCCCCTTGTCTGTTCTCTTGAGTTGATACTTTCATAAAATTAAGCAACATCTTAAGTGAAGAGGAGTCACGTATCTTCATCAGTCGTTCAAAACTATATTGGTAACAGTTTGTGTAAGTAAACCTTAGAGAAAACTGTTATTATAACGCCCAAACTGAGAATATTATGGAAGGTAAAAATATGGAAATATAATATTATCCAAGAAGATTCTAAAGTTCACTATTGCATTATTTTCGGATGTTGTTGATAGCAAACGTAAAGTGAGCCACAAAATGAAAGGACTTATATCATTACAAATGCGAATTTTGAAAATTTGCAATTATGCTAAAAGTCATTATGTTTTTTTTATGTAGATATAAAACTGCAAAATTAGAGCTATGAAACTGATTTGATTTAGGTCATTAAAAATATAATTCCGCACAAAGAAAAACATGAAATTAAACACAGCTGTACTTAAGAGTTGAAACAGTAATCAAGTAACAGTCAGCCACAAGATGGAAATCATTAATTAGACAAGTTATTCTTTTTCTTTTCTATTTATCTGTGTATATTAAAGATCCAAACATATTTCCACAGGTATTAGTTTACCAGGAAAGTATTTACAAAGTTCCACATCCCAGTATACAGATGTCAAAATTGTAGTATTTCCCATTCCCATTCTAGCAACGGATATCTGGTTTATCAGTTGATCAGCATCTGATTTTAAAAGATCTAATGATAATTTAAGTCGAATGCTTCCTATAACAGCAAAGTCATTATGATACATTATTACAAATATCAATCGCCTTAGCCTACAAGCTAAAAGGAAATATGTTCATAAAAACTGTAATTATAATTCCAAGCTGAAAAAAGCGAAGGAATCAATCGTAAAAGTGGTAGAAAAGAATCTGGGCAGCTTGATAATTCTTTCTCTCTCTCTCAGTGTGTCACACCGACACACTGCGGTTAAGATCAGGGCTCTGTAGAGGCCAGTCAAGTATAATGTTCATGACCACAAATAACTCAGTTACAGCAGTAGCCTTATGACACGATGCATTATTTTTCTGAAAGAGACAATGGTTCAGTTCCGTAGAAATGCCACAAAGTAGGAAGTATTGCATTGTTCAGAATATTCAGATACCAATCGGAGTTCAATGTTCGTGGCATCACTAAGGTCCGAGGACAAACTAGGAAAAACATAACCATATCATGACACCGCCATCTCTAAATTCCATATTTGGGGGTTACGCACTGTGGTAAGAGAAGTTCACTAATTATTCGCTACATCAACACCCGTCCATCTGCTCGGTAGAGGTATAGCATGATTCATCACTCCATAACACAGCTTTCCAAGACTCTATGTCCCACTGTAGACCCTCATTGCACCATTGAAGACAACGCTGTATGTCGGTTCGGGTAATGTGAGACTTGCATATTGCGGTCCTTGGAAACCAATGTTGTGAGTCTCGGTTCTGAATGTTTTTGTGGATATTCCTGTCGATGCCCGGAACTCCTCATTCAACGCGTCGGCCGACGAATGGCGATTTTCACATATTATCATTCGTAGCACTCTGCGGTCACGTTTGGTGAGTGTGGTGGATCGCCCACTGCGGTTAGCACTTGTAGTTGACTCCCTGCGCTTTCATCTCAGTATGGTATCACCGATTGTTGACTTGGGATGGTCCAATGTGTCAACAATTTTCTGAACAGATAGGTTCAGAAAATTGTTAAATTTTCTGAACCTATCACAACGCCTCTTTCAAACTCCATCAGTTCCCTTTTCGTAGGCATTTCAGACACAGTCGAACTGACTTGGGCACATCTTATTCCTCCAATTTATACAGGCTATAAATATGGCACGATGCGTCTTGCCCATGGGGGTGTTTGTTGACTTCTTTCCAGTTAGCGTACTTTTGAAAAGGAAAAAAACCTACATGCATATATATTAAGGCAGAATATTCTCTCTGTTGCTACCTATTTATGACTCTCTTATTTTTACTCTGTGGGGAAAAATTGAACAGTTTCGAATTTTGTTTCAAAACATAAAAGCAGTGAAGATGAATTGGAGATTATGATGAAAATTGGCTAAAGATTAGAAGATTTGAAAAATTGGAAGTTTAAATGGGTGAAGAGTTTATAAATGAGGAATGAATGTGGAGAAAATAATTCAAATTTGATGACAATCAAGTTTACAAATATCTAAAGATCACAAGGTTACGCTTTAACAAATGAACAGAAAGAAAAATGGCATATCTGGAAATATAAAGCGAAGAATGGTTCAAAAAAAAATCACTCAGTTTCGACTCACTGAAACAGTGAATAAAAATCGCTAGTTTTTGACATAACTGATGAGATTTTGTGACAGAAAGTGGATAAGCTTATATGAAGGCGGATATAAATTTATTTAAGAAAAACAGCGACTATCGAATGAAAATGAAACGCAAAAAATCGAGTACATACAGCTTGGAAGAAAACAGGTCAATTATTTTTTCTTAAAAATTTCACGCTTATTTCTTTATTACATATGATACAACAAGGTGATTGCTTTAACGCGAAGTATAACTACTTTGTGTTATTTAAAATTATTTAACATAAAAACTGCGCCTAGATTGCCTACAAGTTAAAGATCAAGCTGCTAATATTTAATCCTATACTCAAAAATGTACGGATGAAAAATAATGGATTTAGCTTAATTTATAATTATAGTATGGGTTAAATCCATTATTTTTCATCCGTGTATACTTTGTTAGTACAAAGTTAAATATTAGCAGTTTCACCTTTAACTTGTTGGCCATCTAGCCGCAATTTTTATGTTAAATAATTAAATGCATGGAGTTGAAGATTATATAACTGAACATAAACAACTCGGAACGCTTCCTGTTGTGATTTAAATTAACTCTGGTTAAATATAGCAAAAGTACTAAATACATACAGTTAAATGAGAGAGATGTGTTGTTTGATATGTGCACGCACAGTCTCCAATTTTAAGAAGCCTAGTCGGGTACAGTAACGTAGAACACTACATCAGAAAATAATCCTTGTAGTGCCACTTAGTCACTTGGCATAAAAGAGTAACATAAAAGTTATACAGTTGAAAACAAATATTTAATTTAAACGAAGTTTCTGGAAACAAATATATAACATACTAAAGGCTCTGATTTCAATGATTCCTTTTTAGGAATAATTGAACAGATTACCAATAAGTGGTCACTAATAAGATTCACTTAGTAAAAGTATAAGAACTACACGGTCTCCACAAATGTTTATCCTGATTATAATATAACTCTTCAGTGGATACTTGAAATGGAACACAAAGTTAGACTTCAATGCATAACATATAGAAAAATAACTCAATGAACAACTTCAACATGTGCACAGCCAGTAACACGTTTAGGGGTGTAATGTCCGGTGACCTCGGGGCAATGGGATTGGACCATCTCTGCCAATCCAGCGATTCGGGTATTCTCGATTAAGACGATTGCGAACATCACAAGACCAATGAGCAGGGTGGGCCTCGTCCTGTTGAAAGATAACATTTGGTTGCATCTCCTGTAGCTGGGGAATGGCATAATTATTGAGGATGTTTAATTACACATTTCCATTAATTTCTTTTTCAAGAAAGAAGAAAGGGCCAATCACTCGATCATGCATTAGTTCACACTACACATTGAGTTTTGGACTAGCTCGAATGTGTTTCTTTTATGGCATGTGAGTTTGCAGATCCTCAAGTCCTTACATTGTGTCCGTTGACTACTCCACTCACGTGAAATGTTGCCTCATCAGAGAAACAAACACGCTGCAAAAAATCATTATCCTCATCGTTCAAAATGAGGTTAGCAAATTCTTCACTTCTTGGACGATTATCTGGCTTTATCTCCTGGACAATTTAGACTTTGTACGCAAACAGTTTCAAACGTTTGCGTTACAGAAAGTGGTACGCAATGTTGGCACTGTAACTGGAGATTCTGTTTCTGCTTGAATCAGAATACCAGAATACATTGGGCTTTTTCATGTACTGAAGCCATTTTTTAAAGAAAATCAGCAGCAACGCTTCTAGTGGGAAAAACAGTATACTGAAGATACCAGTGTGGAAACTTTATGGGTGCACAAGTTTCCTGCAACAAAATTTATTCAGTTAGTTTCAGTGTTAAAATATTATAGCCAGTTGAAATCAGGGTAAACATTTGTGGACACCCTGTACTTTGGGAACTATTTGCTGTAAATAAAACTCAGCAGAAAGTTCTTTTGCTCACCACCGTAAGACAACGTTATTTTCTTCTGATTATTTCTAGAAATAGTCAAATCTTTAAGTGCGATGCCATAAATACTGAGAATGCAGCTAGGTACTCCTAAAAAAATATTCGTAAGTAAACAGGTAAACCACACGGTTACACTACAATTCAACTGACTTTTGTGGGCGGCTTTCGCGTGAAGTCAATATTAGATTTCCAAACAATACTGAAGTTGTTTATATATACTCAATCTATTTTAAACGTGGGGAAGGCAACCAGAGTAAAGAAAGCGATATATCAGATACACATATACCTGATTACGTTAACAGTATCATATTTTACAAAATTTACGGATAGATATACAATAAGTCCCAGACTTATAGGGATTCCAGTTATGTAGATTCTGTGCTTCGACTGAGAGATGTTCTCTATCAAGTGTCACTTTCAACACAACATATGACTTTCCTAGTAAGCTGACTCATGGCGTCGTCGCCATCTTGTTTGTTTCTACCTTGAGCGCAAGTTCTTCTCTTTTTATTGAACCTTCGTAATTTACTTATCGAAAACAAAATACACCCTAAATATGTCTGAGAAATATAAAAGTGATGAGAATAAATACGAATTCATAGTAGTAAGAAGAGGCGCTTTATAACTAAGAGACTAGAGTAGATGCTGTTAAATGACGAAAAATAAAAAAGATAAGTTCCGAGACATTGCACCAGCTTAAAATGAATACATCTACTGTTAGACATCTGTAAAAGATAAAAGTTCGCATTATGAAGTACACGAAGAGTTAATCAATTGCAATCTGCGATCACATCCAAGAAAAGAGAGTATTAATAGAAGAAATGGAAAAAATATTGATGATTTGAATTGAATACATGCAATGAGGAATGCCGATAAGTTTTATGTTTATACAAGAGAAAAACTCAAGATGCTACTGCATGCCATAAACTGATTCACGAGGGGGGGGGGCTACAGTTGTATGGCCTGTAAATATGCACTAGTACAGTGTACTTGTATTAGATTTATATTAGCTTTCTTACAATTACATATTTTATATTCATAGACTCGATAGGAGATACTGGGTAAGCGTTCTGTTGGATTCTGATTATGTAGATATTAGAGTAATTATTATTTGCTCAGAATCCAACATGATCTTCCATCACAAAGGCTACATTTGTAAATATTATTTAATGTAAATAACTTAAATTATAATTTGATATCATGTAATTACCTTAATTATATCTAATATTTAATTGTTTAATCAAAGATATGTGTTAATAGTAATAAGATTCTGTATTAAATATTATTAAGCTATTTTATTTATTGTTATGTCAATATTATAAGAACTTGTATTTGTAATTTAACAACGCATTTATTGAAATGCAAATATTCTATTTATTCTTGTTTGTGAAAGTTTAACGTTATGTAATAACCGAATGTAGTGGTATAACCTTATGTAACGTTAGCAAAAATGTTTACGTTTATTTGTTGTCATGGAAACGCGTGAAATAAACGAGCGCGAGTGGAACAGAGCGAGGGCTGAAAAAAGAATAAAAAAAATATAAGAGGTAACAAGAGAGAGTTGGGACGGAAACTTGGAAGTGAAAGGAAGCAAGGGCATAAACTAGAGAAGTAGAAGTAAATGAAAGGTTCTTAAGGGCAGGAGTTAAGAGGATAATTTTTATAAGTGAGCAAGGATGAAGTGAATTTTATAGTTAGCTGAAAGTGAAGCCAGCAGTAATAATAAAAGGGAAATTGATGCTGTAATCGGATAATATAAAAAGCTGGACGTTCAAGGAAGAGTTCTGAATAAACCCAGTTGGTCTAGAATTGCGACTTATTTCCGATTTGCCCTAAGGAGAACCGCACAGTGTTTTAATTAGTTTATGAGTGGTAACAAGGATAGTTGAAGTACCCTGCAGTCGATGTCTGGATTTCTGAAGCGCGATTGATAGTGTTTTAATTATAACAGTGGATAAGTCTTGTAGATGTGTTCTTAAGTGAAATAAAAATAATTTAAAAGTTTGCTCACAACGTATTTGATGTACTAGGAACTATTTCCGGTAAGGACTATCTTAGTGTATTATTTCAATGCTTGAAGAATTGAGTGTTAATTACGCTATGCTTAACCTAACCTCAACTGTGGAAACTCTTCGTGATTGAGAGTTGAAGTTAAGAATTGTTAGAGAGATATTTTCAACTATTAGTGCCTGCGATATTTTGAACTTATAGCATGACTGAGAAGTGTGTGAAAACTGATTAGATAGGAAGTTCTATTATATATATATGTGTAGGAACTTTGTAACTCAGAAGCTGAGAAAGTGTATGTGAAGGCTTGGAAGGTTGAACTAATGTGATTGACTTGGCTTAATATTTGACTTGTTTTTATTGTTTAAATTAGGAGTAGAATTTATGTATGTGTTATATAGCTTATATTAAATGTTTTTTTTTGTTAATCAAAAGTTGTATTTTGCCTGAGTCTCTTTTACTGCACCATTCATAAAATATTCGAACCAAAGCGGGTAAATTAAGTAAGTCAAATATACTCGGCCAGTATATATATTAAGGAGAAATAGCTGAGGGTTGATTTTTCTTCAATTCTTAAACTAATTCAGATATAGAGTGGCGCAGTCTTTAAATATAAATTTTCTCTATATTTGAATTAGAAACCAACTAGCAACTATTTTTAGGTTAAGAACATCGTAGTAAATAACATGTCGGATCCAAGGTACAGATTAAGACGAAGTAGGATCCAACAGTTCATTTTCTCAAGTTTTGTTTTCATAAACAGAACTTCAATTATTCTTTCAAATGAACAGTTTTGTTTAAAATGCATCGTATTTAAGCACCATTCGACTTAGGCGGATTTTGAAATCTGTGCGGAAACCTTCGAAACGATTTAATCATGCAAGTCAAGGACTTACTGTGTAAACCATTAAATTATATAATTATTAATGATTTCTGAATGTGAATTTTTTATGTATCTTTACTACGAACTTTCAGAGAGGGTGCTAGATGGCCTGCGATGGCAGAGCAGCATATTGGCTGACGTCAGATTTCAGTAAACGTTTATCTTAAATTAAATTATATTTTGCATCTTTATATTATCAAGAAAGAAATATGAGAAGTTACAATAGCTGTTCCAAATTTATTCAAAGAATATTAGGTAAGCTATTTTAAACCTTCGAAACGATTTAACTACCAGTAAATTATATAATTATTATTTCTTAATGTGAATTTGTTATGCATTATTTCTACGAACTTTCAGAGAGGGGCGCTAGGTGGCCTGCGATGTCGAGCAGCAGATCGAATTTGATGACGTCAGATTCAATATATATATATATATATATATATATATATATATACATGTATATATATACACTAATGAACAATTTTGTTCATTAGAAAGAATATTCTATTAATTTGTTGAAGTAGCTGAGATTATATTATTATTATTACGGGCAACTCCAAGGAGTCCTTAGACTCATAGAGAGAGGCACTAAACATCATGTCAAGAACAACTATTCAACATCAACACAGTATCTATCATACTTTGTCTTGAACTCATTCACAGTCACGGCACCCACAATAGACTCTGGCAACTTATTCCACTCATTCACCACTCTCCAAGTAAAAAACCTAGTTCTAACACCCTTGCTAACCACACTCTTTCCCAGTTTCCATGGATGGTTCCTAGTCCTCCCACCACCAGTCCTATTCGGAAACATATCCTCTGAATTAATCTTATAGAAACCCTTCAGTAATTTTAATGTCTCAATCATATCACCCCCTTTCCGCCTATCAACCAATTTCTGCAACCCACAAATCTTCAACCTGTTCTCATAAGGTTCATTCCATAGACCTGCTATCATCTTGGTCACTCGCCTCCTCCCCATCAAGAAGAAACACTGGCGCCTAGATCTGGGCACAGTAGTCAAGATGGGGCTTATCAAGGCTCGACACGGAGGAACAATAACTTGCTTGTCTCTGCTCGTCAAAGTATTTTCCAACAACCAAGTGAGTTGATGAGCTGATTTAGCCACTTTTGCAATGTTCCCCCTAAACTTCAACTCCCTATCCACCAACACTCCCAAATCCCTGGCCTCGTCAATCTCCTGGAGTACAGTTCCACCAATGTGGTATACTGCTGCCAATCTTTTCACCCCAAAATGCATAACCTTACACTTTACCACATTAAATTGACATCCATTCTCCTTAGCCCAGTCTTCCAATCTATCCAAATCATCCTGCAAAATTTTGACATCATGTGCATTCACTATTGCTCTACCCAACTTTGCATCACCAGAAAACAAATGAACAGTTCTTCTCGGATCCTTTTGTATATCGTTAATGAACAAATTAAATAGTAGTGGTCCAAGAACAGAACCCTGCAGCACACCACTAGTCACAGGTCGTCTTTTGGACTCTACCCCTGAATAAACTACTCTTTGATATCTCTCCATCAACCACCCTCCTATCCATCTGACCAATCCTATATCCATCCCCACATGCTGCAGTTTACTGATTAGAATTCCATGTGGTATCCTGTCAAAGGCCTTAGCAAGGTCCAGCAGTATCACTGTATACCCATTACCCTTATCCAGTTCAGCCGTCACTGTGTTATAAAACGTAAGCAAGTTCTTGAGGCATGATCTATCCTTCACAAAGCCATGCTGTCCACCATAAAGTATCCAATTTTCATCTATCCATTCCTGTATTTTTCTCTTGACTACTTTCTCCAAAACCTTGACAACTATTCCTGGCATGCTGATCGGTCGGTAATTTGCATCAGCAGTCTTGGAACATCCTTTATGCAGTGGAACTATTTTCCCCTCTTTCCACTCCCTCGGGACTAACCCAGACCCGAGACTCAAATTAAACAAAATGGTCAAGGGCACTGACAATTCTCTAGCCACTTCATGTAAGACCTGAGCTGGTATACCATCCAATCCCACAGATGTATTCACATTAAGGTTTAGTAATATACTATTCACCTCCATTTCATTCATCTCAATTCCCGTATAAGCTATTGGTTTCTTCATTCCTGCAATATCACCACCTGGATGATATACTCTTGCAAAGTGCTCGCTTAGTAATTCCACTATATCAACTGATTCAGTTACCTCCCTACGATTGGCATTCCTTAAAATCATTCTGCCGTATACATGTTTTCTTTTACTTGCAGCATATCGAAAAAAACTGTTTGGGATTCTCTTTAACTTGGGTGGCTAATTTATAATTAGCTTTTGCTTTTCTTACCACACTCGTTACCCTTCTGGCCTGTGTTTTATACTTTTCATATGCCTGCAGGTAACCTTTCTCCTTAAATTCACTCCACATTTGTTTCTTTTTTTGCAGCTCAAGCTTAATAGTGTTCATCCATTTAATCCCTACTTGATTTACTATCCGGACTCTAGGTATAGAGTCAGCCATTACCTCCTTCAAACTCCAGCCATTACCTCCTTTACCGCTTCCCATGCACTATCAACCTTCAGCCCTTGCAGTTTTACATGCCATGGCACTGAACCAAGCAATATCCTAAGCTTGTCATACTTACCAGCCCGGTAATTCTACATGTACCCTTACTTAATTGAAAATTCCACACATTTAGCCACCTCCCAGGTCAAGACATTATGATCACTCTCTCACCAGTTGGTGGCAACATGGTCATATTCATTACAGTCCAATTCTCAGATGCAATTACTAGGTCAACTACTCTCTAACCCATAGTATATTCCATTACATGCTGTCTCAGGTAGTTATCCCTTAATAACTGCATAAATTTCAATTCCTTTCCTCCCATGTGTCCTCTCCTTCTTCCGATCAATGTTACCATAGTTGAAATCCCCCATAATAATTACCCTCCTTCCACTCATTGCGTCTATTTGTCTATGCGTACTATCTCCGCATCTATTCCATCACCTGGTCTGTAGCAGCACCCAACAGTATATTTTGTTCCACTAGTCTCAATCTCACACCAAACAGCGTCAAATGTGCTCTCTTCACTATCCTGCAGTTCAACTTCCATTCTCCTTGGCTGCAGTTCATCAGCTATCATCAATAACACTTCTCCCCCATTCTTTTCTCTCTGTCCCTCCTTAACACACTATATCCTTTACATTCTATCCCACTAGCTATATCATCTTTTGTCAGCCATATCTCACTAATGCCAATAACCTGTGGCCAGGAAGAGCCAATCAAGGCCAAAAATTCTTCCTTCTCGTTCCTAATACTCCTGGCATTAGAATACATGAAGTGCAGAAGCCTGTAAGTCCCACCCCTATCTTGTACCTGCCTTATACTAACTATCCCATTCTGATTTGTTGTTCTTCGTACTAGCTCCGGCATATTATACACATTCTTACACTCAACTGCCTCCCTGATGTCTGCATACCCCCCCCCCCCCATAGCTCTAGTTTTCCTGATCCTACACATCCACTTTCACTTCATTCAGCAACACTTTTTCCAGTCTCAGCACACCAAATCCATTCAGATGCAAACCACCCATCTTATATAAGTTCTTTCGCCCATCAAACTCACGTCATACGTCCACAAACTCCACACCACGCCTCCTGCATAACCTGCGCATAAGGTTATTTGCAATTATGGCCCTCCTTCTCAACTCTTCTCTGTCATACCGCGGCAACAGATTTGGGATTAAATTAATCCCAAATTCACATCGATTAATAACTTCAGTAGTAGTTACAGTTGACTCTATCAGCTGCCTCCCTACCAAATCCCGTTTCCCATTTTTTTTACCATTTACTCTATCCTTTATCAATACATGTTCTAAATGCCAAGCGCCCAATCCATTTAAGTGCAAACCATCTCTCTTAAAATACTCCTTCCTTTTATCAAACTCATCCCAGACATTTATAAAATGATTCAGTTTCATTTCATTGCAGAAGCTTTTACACAATCTTGACATCATTCCATTTACTATAATTGCTCTTCTGTTTAATTCATCACTATTAAATCTTGGTAACACACTCATGATTTTTCCACTCTCGCTCTTTGCATTCATTGCTATCATTAAATCCTTCAAATACTGTCTCACAGAAAATCTTTCGCTACCTAGATCATAATGCAATAATCTCACTCGCTTTATGTTTCTGCAATTTCACAGCCTCAGTTATATCCTTAATCTTTGACCCAGGATAACACGCTCTAATTACACTACCATCCTTCACACCCTTAATTATAGAATCCCCATAGAGCACAATATCTTTTCTGCTCCTTTTTAACTTGACATCCTTTATCCCCACTGATGTTTGTTTTGTCCCTGATCTTCTCCCACATTCTTTTGTATATCGCACAGCAATCTCTGTGTATGTATTTCTGCGCTATTTATTCCTTGCACACTCATTTAATCCGTTACTAAATAATCTGTCATTCTTAATTCCCCCATATTTTCTATTCCATATTATAAAAACATTAGAACACATTGCAATGCTGAAATATAGACTATATAATTTCGTCGGATCAAAATTATAAAATATATTACAGTCATTTAAAAATATCAGTTCCTTTGTCTTAGGAGAACTTGCACAACACAGTTTACTCCACATGCTTCTATCAGTTACATTGGGATATGGCTGTATAAAACATGTATGTTCCCTATGGGACTGATGGCACCTAACTGTGAAGTCTTGATCACTTAAACTTGGGACATTAGACCAACCAGATGTATCATCATATATTACACTGAAACTTCGGTGTTTGTACGAGTCAATTAATACAGGAAAAATAGTTGATACATTAGAAGATGTGAAATAAAATGCATTATCTTTCATTTCTATCTTGACATCAGATTCAAGAAATGATACCATAGACACACAAGATGATAAAAATGTTAAGTAATCTGGATTGATATCCCTAGCAACTACAGAAGAAATGGTTGACTCAGATGACATATCAAACCTTTGAAATAAAGGATTGATGTCATCACTATCCAAGATTTTGATTGGCAGTTGAGAATTAACTGTAGCATCAGAAACTGAATGGGACAATACACTAGTATGCACACATTCGTCTGAATTGATGAAAGGATTGTTGTCATCAATTGTTTTGATTGGTTCGTGAAAATTAGCTGAATTATATGAATGTTTTGATTATGTTAAACTGTAATAAAGAATTTCATTCTGTTTATTTTAAATTATGCGTAGTTCAAAGGAGTATGTTTCGTGCGGGAAGATAATCATTGGCTGACTAGCCTCGATTTTTTATACGTCAACACTTTTTTTTCAACCTAATTTTAGTAGCTGCAAATCGCTCTATACTTGCCTGAACTCTCAATGAACAGATTACATAAGAATTAAGATTCAAGACTGGCTGCCTTTGGGGGGAGGTGTATATTTTCACTGGAGATAAAAACAATACTTGTTATTATATACAAATCACAATTTCACTGCTGTGATTGTATGTAATACTTGCCTTGTTCAGACCAAGAGAATCTCCTTACTTGTTGTACCATGCCAGTTTGCTACTGTTCGTTGCTGATGGCATTTCCTCTATAAACGCTGTGGGTTTATATAACATAGTTATGTCGATTAGACTGTAGAAGGAACACGATTGACTGGTTGAAGAACTCTAGACTTCCCTGAGTAGTTTAATTGATTCTGTGTTGTAAAAAATATGAAAGCATTGACTTTAGATCAGAGAGTTGAGAATGCGAGTTATATAATTACTTGTTTGCTTGAATGTGTAAAAATAAGAGATGAAAAGGTTCATAATGGATACTGTTACGCAGTGTTTTTTATTATCATTTTTAATTAGGTGCTCTGTCATTTTCTTTAATTTGATTCTATTAAAAAGTTGCTCTTGTTACTAAATTTATATTTTTGGTGTTACTTTCAGAAATTAAACATGCTTTACCATTTACATCACTGACGACATACCAAAATGGTAGAAGTTATGTGTATTATTACTTATGATTACTTATGATTGCTATTATTGCTGTCGATCTAATAACAATAAAATAACTTCTTGTCTAGTACAATAAACTTATTAATGTTTTAATCAGGTTTCTTTACTTTTCTGTGCTTCCAGTTTAGGGTTCATTACTTTATTCTTTCAGACACCCTGTTTCATTGCTTCTTTATGTCACTTTCAAAAAGAAGACGTTCACTTAATTGAGTCATAACTGTTGATTCCTTTATTCAAGTCCCTTTCAGACAGAATACTTAAAAAAACATCAGAAAAACATCATTATTCACTACTAATGGTGAATAATATACTATACTTTTCATCTGGATTGTATGGCATGAAACCCCAATTAAGTATTAATTATTCTTCTGGATAAGATTTTTGAAATCTTTAATTAAGCAAGGTACGGTTGTCATTTTATTTGAATTCGCCAACAAGTAATTATGCTATTCTAAAATTTAGTAAGCGTTAACCATTCTGTGAATCATATAATTTTTTTCAATAATATAGATACTCCTCCAAACTACTAAACTGTACTAGCTCTTCGAATACATTTGACATATCAATAAATAAGATCTTATTGAGGTGAACTGCAGTAATCAGTTGTATTAAAATATAAAACTTTCGAAATTATATTAAAATTAATTAAAATATATTAATTTTCGAAACCGAAGAGATGCCAGATATGAAATTACACTTATACTGAATTATAGTTATGTAAAATCTTATATGATTTATCCCTTTTACTTTTCTTTAATTTTGGATTATTTTGGTCCTGTGAACAACATTACAGAGAGCAGATATTTTCTTTTGTATAATACATTATGAGCATCCGATTCATTGAGAAACTGTTAGTTCTTCTGAAGTTATATTTGCTAGGCTACTGACTCAATTATTCTTCATCATGTGACGTTATATGAACGAATCACACTCCATTGATCCTGTTGACTCTAACTAATCACTAATTAAACACTAAACTACCACTAGTACTTGCACAGCATTACAGAAAATGAAGTAGAGCTTTACTGTTGCTTCCAAAAAAAAAAAAAAAAAAACTGAAGTGCGTCCATTTATACTAAACATTACGGTATTTACTGATATCTGTTTTGTTCTTATATTGATGGAAAAATATATCCAATAATCCATATGCACTATTAGATTTATTTATTTGGGGTTTTATGGAAGTTACAGCAGTGGTACTATTAGATAGCAACTAATTAGCGTCGAATAAACAGAACTCGTTCAAAAATATTACTAAATGCCCAGAGTATCCTCTATACTCTCAATTTACAGTCATATTTCGGTTATTCTTTATTCTTTTACTTACTTTATGACCACTACGAACATTTTCTCAATGGATCTGTTACATGTAACTCATTATAGAGAGGGAAAACATCTGCTCTCTGTAATGTTGCGCTTATCATCAATTCCCAAAATTTCATGTATTTTGAATTAGCTGCTTATTTTCCTTTTTCCTTGATCATCCTTTCAATAGTAATCATTTGAATCTGTCATTTAATTTTATCCATGAAATTTAGAGTGTTGCTTCAATTTTCAGGCATCTACCACTTCATCAAAATTACCTTATTACTGTTGATCAATAGTCCTTTCAACCTGGTCATTGTGTGATAATGGAAATGCGGGTACGTTAAGTACATTACAGAATAGAACTAATGAACCCATATTTCCATTTGAAGCCGATGAAGCCTTTAGGCATAGTGGAAATCTCTACTTGTCAGAATAGTGCCCCTATGGCTCCGTGGTTGAATGACTGACAAATATATTTGAACCAACTAATTAACTTGGCCTGTTATTGTCACTACATATCAACAACAGAATATAATGAGAGTAGAAGATAATGCTATCTTTGAGATAATAATATATATACAGGTAATTAGGATTTTTTTTCCAATAAATTCAAAGAAGATTAAACATTGATATATATTGTATATGCCATTAATAATGAAAGATAGAGTGAGCCCGGTTCATGTAGGACATATTTAACACAGATCTGGCATTGCGTGTTAGTATTTTTTACAATATTTTACATCTTTTCAGAAATACTTCGAGATCTAATTAGTGAATTACACCGAGTGTCATGTAAAATTATTCCTGGATTCACGATAAGGACCCGATGAGCGAATATCCTCAACTAGATTCTTCAAAACGACTTTAAGAAATTTATGAAATATTGTAAATATAGACCAGTTCATGGAATAGTGGACAAATAGACATGCGCAGTTAAACCTGATTTTTCCTTTCTCTTTTATAAGCCAGGTGGATTTTGTAACCTCGTCAGAGTGCTCGTAAGGTTTTCCAAAAAAAAAAAAAAAAATAGATTGTTAACCATTCGGATATTGTTAAAAACGATTATTATATTTAAGGAATTTCAGAAGATAATTTGTGAGTTAATTTGCAAGCAACCTTAATATCTTTTCTTACCGAACCTGAGAATAAAAATCCAAATCCGCTCGCAGCATTTCTAACAGGAAAAGTAGTCAAAATTACAAAACCCGATGAAATAAACAGAGCAAAGGGAGATAATTTAACTGCATACATCGCATCTGTCAACCATTGAAAGAGATGATCTATAACTCCCAATGCTATACTTGGAAAAAAATTATTGGAAAATCGTTCTAAAGAATGTAGCGAAGATATTAGCTCGCATCGGACTTAACAGGAATCAATGTCTAATTTTACACAACTTGTGAAAAACAGTAATTAGATCGAGCAATATTTCAGCCTAAAGCTATTCCAACAATCAGCGATAAGCAATACGAGACAGCTGATATACTGTGTGCAACACGTGAACGGGGTTTATCGTATGTGCTTTGATTATTGGCATCACTATACACACAATCTCAAGGATTACGTGATATTTGACTGTCAGTTCGAAAGACTTGTTCGAATCCAATCTATTAATCGAATAACGTTTACAAGGATGCTTTAATCGAAGGTGAGAGTGAGTTGGTCTCATACGAAGATGGAAGATTTTTTCCTTCCAAAAAAAACTCAGAGTTTTATCTACAAATAACATACACGGACATGATACACTTAGCTCAGTCTTAGTTGCTTCTACTCTAATTACAATGACCAAACTAAACTTAGTAGGAGGATGTTGTCATTTCCCGCACCACACACACTCCATCTTCTAGCGTTACCGTAGATCGAATAACATTTTAAGGTCATTCAATTAATATATCAGCAGCATCCGTTTTCTTCATCTACGGATTGTGAGAGGCAGTATTTGTTCAAGGTTACACGGAACTGAAAAGGCCTCGTAATACGTAACATGGTGAACTAACAATCTTACATTACAATCAACGTTCTGTAACTGGACACTGAAAACCAAAACTAAGAAAATAGAATAATGAGAAGGTAAAAGCTAATCAGCCAACAAATAGTTTTGCATCTTTTTGTTTGTATAATGGAAGACATAAAAAGGTTTTTTGAAAGAATTTCTGGGTTCACTTATATATTAATTCAAAAAGTCATGCAAACATATACTTGTTACTAATTCAACGTTTTTCCTTTCGTTTTTTTTTAATTCACAAAAGAGCATGATTTCACAGATTACGAGGGAAATAGGAAGAATTCAATGTGGATAATTGAACTTCATTATACAAGTTTGGGAATTAGTAATTTGCAGCAAAACTTTAAGACTTATGAAGGAATTAGAGAAACAGTTTCCGAAACAAGAAAGAACATTGCATGGTGATTCCTTACAGAAATGTAAAACATAGCCATTCCAGTTCTATTGTCTTCATTCTCCAATCTTTTTCCACGTATTTTCTCCTTTACTTAAATTCTGCTTTCCAACTTTAAAATGCTCAAGTTTTTTACGTGATAATTTAAGATATACATCGTGAAATGAAAAGAGATCCGATAAAATCTTTTAGATGCAGATTCGTTATTCTACTGATGTAAATGATTTCACCAAAACTAAATCTAATGTTAAATGATTGACATTCTAAAATAATATTCGCTCAATTCTGAACTAAGTTTATATTTGATTTTTAATGAAAAACGAGCACATTTACGCAATGGACATTAGTTTTAAGAAGGAACAGAACGAGAGACTAAGGAAAAACAAGAAACCCACGACGTACGAATTTAATTGAAGTACAAGTCGTTAATTACTTTCTGGAATATCTTTATGCTAATCTAAGTTGAACAAATACGTAAATACTCTTTCTATGGTTGGATTTTAGCTTACTTCGTTGGAATGATTGGAAATAAACTTAAACATGGTCATGAATTAAGACAACAAAGCCAAACATATTTTGGAATATGTATGGCTTTGTTGCTCTTCATTACACTGCTTAGTGATTATGCTATTGTGTGATTATGCACTTCAACTACGCTTACAAATTCAAAAAGTGTCAAAATAATTCAGATCTAAATGATACCCTTCCAAAAATATGAAGAAAAATTCGTGAATTATTTGGCAGAGAAAGCGTTCCTTGCAGAAGCTAAATATTGGGGAACCTCTGAAACACTGTAAACAAGACTTCAATGATACGTTTTAATCCTGTGACCAGTTTTTGGTGATTAAATCGTACTAATATTTTCGTTATCCGATTTAAATCAGTCAATTTTTCCTACAAATAATATACTTCTTGAAAAGTAATGACAATTACTTTGCAGCGAATTTACACAAGTATCTAAGTTGATTCCTGCTTAATATTAACATTTTAAAATAAGAATGTAACTGTACTGAAAAGGAACAAAATAATATAACGATTTTTTCTTGTAAAATATTATACTTTATCCCTTTATGATAAGCTTTTAAGTTAGTCCAAATAAATAGTTTTATGCAAATAATTAAATAGTTTGCCACGTAAGCCGAAGTGACCTTATAATCGATATGTCGTGCATCTCAGATAACGTCGTAACGTTTGTTCGCTGATTTATTGCAACCTTTTTCATTCTACTACAGATGATGTCAAATAAGTTAAAATCAACATTTTCTTAAATGATATTTTTCTTGGCCATCTGAGCGCCTCCTTAATGCAAATAAAAAACCGACTGGTTGGAAATACCTCAGTTATGATGTCATTTAGGACCCGAGGGATATTTATTAGCACGGAAGGTGAGTTAGCTGATCTCATACAAAGGTGAAGCATTTGCAAAATCAGACAAACCAGTTCGTGAACACCGCAGTTCGAAAACGCAGTGTGCGTGTGTGCGCGCGCGCGCGCGCGCACACATGAATCATTGCGTCGTCATAATATCAACCAAATACCTGAGCCTTCTGTACGTAAGCTCAGAGGATGATTCTATTGCGTTCTGTATTGATTGATAGTATTTAGCCTTACGGCTGTCTGGGGGTAGCTATATATATGTCACCATCTAGGAAATGATTATGAGCAAGGTGGTGTCCCGTTGCCTTCCTTGCCGTACTATAACCTATGACTGTAGCCTGTGTGTTCACGAGCGGGTTTGCCTGCTTGCGGGATTAAAAAACCCGGATAAATTGGTGGAAAAAACCTTGCTGTCCACGCCCAAGAGCGGCTAACTTGGCTATGGCTGAGGAAGATCCTTAAGTTCCTCACGTCGTCGACGGGAATCGAACCTAGGACACTCCTTCCCCAGACATATGGTTGCGAAGCGCATAGCCACTAGGCTAACCGCGCGGGCACATTCTATATACAGTACAAATAATTATTTGAGTGTGAATTCCAACTGTAAAAGGCTATATATGATATCGTAATACATTAATATACTGTGAATAAGCTAGTGGTCAGATAACTCGGAAAACTGAAGTGCCTTGAGATCGAACAGTGAAATATTTTAAGCCATTTGAGGCCTCTGATAAGCAGTGATTGTCTCACACTTGATGATCACATTGATCTACCACCTAAGTGCACTCATTAACATTCGTGTCACAGTGAAATTATGTACAGGTTGGAGAGCGGATACTAATTTCGAGTTGAGTTAAAGTTACTACATTCCTTATACGATGAATTCAAAGTTGCTGCTTCCCCGTCCTCTCCTGCACAATCGATTAAGATGTTTTGCGTATGAGTGAATTCATTTCGGAAAAATAAATGAAAACATAATTAGTTTCAATTTTGCGTGTAAATAATTTGATTGTGCTTCGAAGTATCATTTCGTATACAATCAAAGCATAGCCCAATATTTGTGAAATTCTTGAAACATTTTCGTAAATCGATGTGAAGTCTCAAGTATAGCCCAAATTGTTCTTAATCACAATTTATTGAAAAGATAAAAGAAGAACAGCTCCAGAAGAAATCAGGAGAGTAATGAAGTTAGAATCAATACCTGTCTTTTTTTTTGCGATAAAACGGACAGATGAAGGGGAAAAGTGAGCAGGAGCATTGTCGTCGTAGAAAAGCCAATTCTCAGGGCCCCGCTTCTCAAGTCATGTGATTAATTAACTTGCAAATAATGGTGCAGCTGTTTACATGAACAGAATTTGTGCCGCATTTTCATTTTAGCTCGTCAATAGGTCTCGAACTTTCGGCGTCATTAGTCGACTCGATATTAGCGATGCACTTTGATTAGGGAAAAAAAACGGGGTTTAAATTCTATTTAGGACGCAAATAATCTTTAATAGGAGTTTTAACTAGTCTCATAAGAAAGCGGAAGATTGTTGCCTTCCTGAATCGTGAATTTTTCATTAACCAAAACGAGCAACTCATCCCGAATGCCCGTATGTTGTAAGAATATACATGGATGCGACACGACATTCTCTACGAGCACATCTGTAACGCGAACGATAAGCAAGCTACCTCGGTTTGAATAACCGTTCCGGGAATGTTTTTTTTTTTTTTTTTTTTTTGCTTCACAGGGTTAAGTCAAGTCATGTCAAGAACTGCGATTTATTTATTTATTTAAGCGTATACACACGTTTACGATAAAACAGCACGGTAAAATCATACTCAACCTATATCTCTTAGTTATAGGTTGAGTATGATTATTTTGCGCGTAGAATTTACATTATTTTATAAAAGATAAGAAAACTAAAAAGGTGATTTTTAAGCATAAAAAAACAATTCTTTTATTTTTGTTATTTTACCTATGAAATTCTCCGATTATATGAAGGGGTGAGCAGCATTTTAGTGATATTACAAATAAACTTGAAAACAACTCTTGGAAACGATAATATTGCCCGTAGAAAAGATGTAACAGCAAATTAACAACCCTGTATTTATTTCCGGGTTTTTTTGATATTTTCTACAGCTACTGTTTAGTGTTCATGTACTACCGTATCAAAGCTTATTATACTTAGATATTTTGATGTTTGTGGATATGACTATTCTAGTTTAATGCATGTGGTTAAATTGTCAATTCTGTGTCAAGACTGAAGAAAGGGGTTACTCAAATTAATCCAAAAATATCTCCATATTTCTCAAGAGAGTTCATTTTGACCCTCATTTTCACACGAGGGGAATCCTTATATGGGCTTTTTCAGTTGAAGGTGAGTTAGCCGATCTCATACGGTAGTAGCAGAATTACTGAAATAAGAAATAAGAGCTAACAGGCTTCACTTCGGCGAAGTAAAATATTCAAAATTAAGTGGATATTGAATGCCACATTATTTCTTAGCCGAATAAGAAACTGAAAGATAGGAAATCTAATCTTAGAGTTTCATGCCGAATATAGAAAATTATATAAAGTTCGGCGAGACCAAGCGTAAGCCATCACCTGGTAGTGCAATGCTGGGAAACTCGTAGTAAAGGTGGAGTAAGTTCCAATCACTGTCTTTAGTATTTACCCATATTCGGCTAAGAAATAAGGTGGTATTCAATATTCAATATCCACTTAAAAAAATACTGTTGTTGGTGATGATGGGCGATAGATGGCGTTGATTGTAGTTGTGTCTAGTTGGAGAATTAAGTAGTAATGGAGAGGAAGAGATGTATTTAGCGAAGTAGGGTATTGTGCCCTCCAACGATGAATCCTTGCACTCCCTGGAGGTGTCACGTAATGATATTAATAATAATAATTAGTAAAACCATTTTCAGCTAAATATCCCTTTTTATGTAAAGTATTCACTGGAAATAGAACATTCAAGAGTTGAGAAAACTGCCTGGCGCCATCTAGGAGACAAGTTAAGAACTAAACCGACATTTTATTCAAATTACCACAAATTGCTAAAGAGCAAAATTGTTGTAATATGTTGAGATTCTCTTATGTGGTCGATGAGACTAGAGATGAAAATTATATCCAGTTGTCTTGATTTACTGTACATAATTCTCGTTAACTGGCAACCAAATGCTGTTTATCTGGGAAGCTATTGCAGTTCTTTAGTTATGAATGCTTAATTTTTTTTTATGAATCACAACATTTTATATTTTACAATAACCATAGTTTTTACGTATAAGAATTTTTTTTCTGTTATTCAGTGTTGATTCCTTTTAGGATTTTTTTGGCTGTATTTTGTTAAGATGATAAAATGAAAATGTAACGAAATTGTAACACACATGCATGCAGCTACAGAAATGGCTGTGTGTGTGTGTGTAGGTAGTGTTGCATATTTGCAGAATACTTTGAAGATGTACAATGAATACAAAATACCATTCCGAAGTGCATACAGTGCACAGTATTTTAGCTCCATAGCATTAATGCTCTGGAGAAGAGCATGAAGATCATCGTGAGAGAGAGAGAGAGAGAGACGTAATTGCATGTTAACCATAAACTATAAAACCAAGTAACGAAAATCGCGAAGACGTGGATAATAATTAAATAGTAAGGTAATGAAATCAAACTGAAACAGTAAAGGACGTTAACTGTATTACTAAGATGATTTTTTCTTCCTTGTTTTCGAACATATCGAAGATTTCATAACTTGCCTTTTTGCATACTGACGTCATCTGCTATCACAACAATTGCACACAAAGCTATTTTTGGCTTATGTTTCGAAAACATGCAATTTTTATTCCTTAAAATGGTATCGATTGAAATCAAGTTGAGAACACTGAACAAATTTCGACAGAGATTTTGAATAATATATATTAAATTCCATCTAGAGCAGAGTTGTTTTCTATCATTTCGAAACGTTATGCAATTTTTTCCATTATAATCCAAGTCAGACAATTTATTATATGAATATTAGGACCAAAAAAAAAAAAAGAAATTGTTGCCACTAGTTTTACGAAATGCACTTAAAACGACAAGAAAATGGTTCATTAATTCCATTAGTTGGAATCATAAAATTAGAAAGAAGTTTACCCACAGAAGCCTCTTGAGAAACCAGCATTCAAACTTTTAAAACCATTGAACACATTGGAAACACAGGAAAAAAAGAAAAAAAAACAAAGAGCCATATAACAATCAAAGACAATAATTAGTCTTCCTTCCATGCCACCATATTAAATTCTCGTGCTGAAAGCAATGGAACAGAAACACGTCATGGTGCGTCAAGTTCCGTTATTTGAAACCGGGAGGGAATTCTCTCAGGAAAAGTAAAAAAGATCGAAATGACAAACGTTAAAGTAGTCCTTTTACCAATCAATTTAAACGGCGTATGATGTCTTTGAAATTCAGTAAGGCCACACTTCTGTGATACGTCACTTGTCTCCTTTTATTGGAGAAATCATGACAAAAAAAGAAAGAAAGAAAGAAAGAAAGAATAAATTTATTTCGCTGTGCTTAAGATCAAAGTTCGACTTATAATTCGAAAACAAATTTTGTGAAATTAAAAAAAAAGGGATAATTCAATACTAAAATAAATAAGTTATAATTATTATCGCGTATGATGGTATAACGGCCGCGAGGCCCCTTTTACGGGGAAGTACGGCACCATATCACTCCCACAAATTTTATCCCTGCTTGCGACCAGCATAGCTGACGAATCAGGCCTATGGGTGGGTCTTAAGTATTCCTGACTGTAATCCGTGTGTGTTCACAGAATCAGTTTGCCTGCTTGCAGGATAACACCCCCGTCCCCCCCTCCGGATAAACCGGGGAGAAAATCCCTACATTCCACGCTCAAGACCGGCTAACTTAGCTATGCCTGAGAAGATCCTTAAGCTCCTGACGTCGGCAACGGGAATCGAGCCCAGGACACTCCTTTCCGAGGCATATGGTTGCGAAGCGCAAAGCCACTCCGGCTAACCGCATAAGTTAGTCATTAATGGTTTCGAATATAAGTATGCTTGATTAATCTGTTTTGTATATTTTGTGTGTAAAGATGGGTCATAAAACACTGAAAAATAAGACACTTAAAAGTCTCAAGAAAATTTAATTTAAAAAAAAAATTTATACAACATCATATTTATACTAATATTAATTAATACTTTCTATTGTTTATTAGCGCAAAGAAATGGTTCTGCAAAAGGACGGAAATGGCAACGACAACGGCACCAGACTATGGCTTTAGGCAACTGGAACATCTTCTCTCTGACAGGGAAGGAGTTGGAACTGGTCGAGGAAGCCAAGCGCTACCGGCTAGACTGTCGGGCTTTCTTCGACCAAGAGGAGAGGCTCTGGAACTGTCGACCTGGATAAGAGGTGGAAGCTCTACTACTCTGGTGTGAGCCCGACAATGTCTGCTCAGGCGGGTGTGGGGATACTCTCAAGCCCCCCCCCCCCCCCCAGCTGTCAGACTGTGTTGCTGGGTGGATCCTATTGGGAGGACGGGTATGTGTGTTAAGGCTTCAGATGAAAAACCATGATTTGGCTGTGGTGCAAGCCTATGGGCCTAATCTGGGGTCAGAATACTCTGCCTTCCTAGAGGAAGTGGATGCTGCTTTTGACAGGGTGGCAGACATGGAATCAGTCCTGCTAATGGGCGACTTCAATGCACATGTTGGAATAGATGACCAGACATGGAGGGGTGTGGTTCGGAGGAACGGTGCCCCTGACCTTAACGCGAATGGGTTGAAATTATTGGACTTTTGCTGTACTAATAGCTTGTCCATAATGAATACCTTCTTCCAGCACCGAGAAGTCCATAAGTATACCTGGTACAGGGATACACTAGAACAAAGGTCTCTGATTGACTTCTTTATAGTCTCAGCAGACCTATTTTCCTCAGTGTTGGACGTTCGTGTGAGAAGAGGGGCAGAATTGTCAACTGACCACCACCTTGTTGTGTGCACTCTACGGCTTCAGAAACCAGATGCTACCATCAACGCTGATAGGCCTAAGCAGCTATACCGCGTGAAATGGGAGACATTGGAAAATGAGGCTGTGAAGAAGAATTTTGTAGATGACATTTCCTCCAGGTTCAAAGAGATTCCCAAGCATACTGCAGATGTTGAGGAGGAACGGAAGCTGTTCAGAACAGCTGTCATTGCCTCTGCACTCTCATGGTGTGGCAGAAAGCGGCTCGGCGTGGCAACGGGCAGTGAGAAAAGGACACCTTGGTGGAACCAAGAAGTCCAAAAAACTGTCCCGGCAAAAAAGGAGTCCTACCTAACATGGCTTAGAGTCAGGTCACCTGAGATGCGTTTGCAGTATGCTGAGGCACGAAACGCTGCTGCTAAGGCAGTAAAGACAGCAAAGCAGAAGGCTTGGGAATCCTTTGGAGAAAGATTAGATTCATCCTATGCAAATGCAAACAAAGTATTCTGGCAGACCATCCGCCTCCGCCTTCGAGGGAGGAAATCGTGCACAGCAAGGGTAATTAAGGCCTCTGATGGTGCACTTTTAACAACCGAGAAGAATATCCTCCACAGATGGAGGGAATACTTTGAGAGCCTTCTTAACCCGGGTGGCCCAGCAGTTGTGGACATCAAAGAGGTGCAGATCGGGGCAATGACTAGTCTCATAGCAGAGGTCCATTTAGCAATAAAATCGCTAAACTCGGGCAAGGCTGCTGGCGATGATGAAATTCGGCCCGAAATGCTAAAAGCCTTAAATGGAGACGGTGTTCTCTGGCTGACTCGAGTGTTTCAGGCTGCTTGGATATCTGGGCGATCACCAAAGCAATGGCAGACAGGCATAATAATACCAGTCTTTAAGAAGGGAGACCAGAAGGATTGCAGTAACTATCGTGGCATCTCTCTGCTCAGCCTGCCTGGGAAAGTGTATGCTAAGTGCTTGGAAAGACAGTGCAGGAGCATAGTCGAGTCAAAGTTCCAGGAAGAACAATGTGGCTTTCGTCCTGGAAGAAGCACAACTGACCAAATCTTCACTTTAAGGCAAGTCTTTGAGAAATCTTGGGAATATGCCAAGAATGTCTACACATGTTTTGTGGACTTGGAGAAGGCATATGACCGGGTTCCTCGGGATAAGCTTTGGCAAGTAGTACAGGAATATGGAGTGGATGGTCAACTATTAGCTGCCATCAAGTCCCTGTATAAATGCCCAGAGGTTTGCGTCAGGGTAAACAGCACAAAGTCTGAACCTTTCACAGTCTCCGTTGGCCTCCGCCAAGGGTGTGTTCTGTCACCCCTCCTTTTCATAATATTTATGGACTGGATTGATAGGCACAGCCGAGGCAGTGAGTGTGTCAGAATTGGAAAATGTAGCATTGGGCGTCTGCCTTTTTCAGATGACCTAGTTCTGCTTAGCTCTTACACAGATGACCTCCAGCGGATCCTGGATAGGTTTGTAGCTGTTTGTGCAGACGCCGGAATGAAGATCAGTGTGGCCAAAACTGAAACATTTGTGGTCTCAAGACAACCATCCCAGTGCACTCTAAATGTAAGTGGAGTCCCAATGAGACAGGTGGAGAAGTTTAAATACCTAGGGTCCATATTCACGAATGATGGAAAATGGGACGTAGAGCTAGATACTCGAATTGGCTTAGCAAGCTCAATATTGCGGGAGCTTGGCCGTTCAGTAGTATTGAAGCGGGAGTTAAGCCAGAAGGCAAAGCTGGCTGTCTTCAATACAGTCTATGTCCCCATCCTCACCTACGGTCATGAGAGTTGGGTAATGACCGAAAGAATGCGGACACGAATCCAAGGCTGAAATGAGGTTCCTTCGAGGGGTTGCGGGGATGACAAAACTCGACAGAGTCAGAAGCTCTGCAATTCGGGAAACCCTCAATACTCAACCGCTGCTTCTCCGTGTTGAGCGATCACAGTTACGCTGGTAGGGGCACCTGGTCAAAATGCCACAAGAGAAGCTCCCTCAGCAGGCCCTCTTTGCCAAGCCAGAGGGTGGGAGGCCACGTGGAAGGCCAAGGACTCGCTGGATAGATTATATCCAAAACCTTGGGTGGACACTTTTGGGAATCCCACCAGAACACCTGAACTTGGTGGCAGAGGATCGTGACCATTGGAAGTTCCTCTTGCAGCTTTTTCCCCCACAACCCAATTAGGAAGAGTGGGCCTTGAAGATGTATGTATGTATGTATGTTTCTATTGTTTATCGTGAATTAATTTATTTATTCTACTATTTAGGAATTAATTTTGGATGTGACGTAATATTTCTACGGCAACTGCGAGTTAACTGATTTAGTGGCTGGATAGTGAGGCTGCCCTATTTGCTCATTTTATTTCGGGTTATGTCACAAATATTCTGTTTAATTAAAAACTATACAGAATAAAATTAACGGTATTTTAGAGCACCAAGGTTGTCGCTATTGAATAGTGGTATATGTTAATGCTACAGATTTCAAAAATAGAAGTAAAAACTACCATTTTTTGTGGCAACAAGGTCACGATGAGTAATTTGCAGGCCAAAAATACATACATATATGGGGAATTCAGCCTTCTCTTGAATTTGGACACAGTCAAGTCGTTAGATAATCACGTGGTTTCATTAACGTATAGAAAATCCTTTTAGTATAAAAATCACTCGGGTTTGTATTATCTTTTCACACAATTTCAGAATAAAAGCATTCTGCTGAAGTCACTCCTTGATTTATTGCATATCTATTCAAGTCTTACAAAAAAGTTATATATTACGCACATTTTGAGTAATGTATGATCGATAAATCTGTCAACAGTTTCAAATAACTGACATTTATCATTAAGAAAAAACACACGGGTACGAAACTAGTACACAGTTAAACAAAACTTGATTTTTTCTAGAGCTGAATCCATCCTTCAGGATGCTAGTTTGGTGCTCGTGTCGTATATAATCCATTTGCCCTAACCGGTGCTCTGAAGAAATCCAAACATTTCTAGAGAAACATCACTGTAAATTCGTTTAACATCTGTGCCGTGACTCAACAAAAATGCCAAGTTCACTAACTCTAGTTATAGGAAAAAACTGAAAAGTTTTGATTCGGGCAGCACAATTTTTCTTTGAAAAGCTGCTAGCACAGATATTATACTCGGAATATTACATCAAATTTGACATTGATATATTCGCGCAATGCTACGCTTTGTGAATCTAGATATCGATTGAGCTATTTCTAGACTGTGGGGTTGGCACACGGAATTATTTAAGGGATATCTAGTAACTCTCGTACGTAATGACAACACTATTGTGTTTGTTGAGAATTTCAAGTTACAAAAGGTGCCAAGAGATCGATTGGAAACTTCTGTAATTCGGTACGATCATAGACGAAGTTTAACTAATGCTGTGAAAAAATTAATTTATATCTGAAATGAAAAAAAAACTTTCTTTTCTGTGACGTGTTGCATATCACACATTCCTTGCATGTAATATTAGAATTTCACGAAATGAGAATGGCTAGTCACGTGCCGTATTTTCAGAAATACAACTGTTGATGATGAATGCAACGAAGGCCTTTCTGTCTCGTCTATTATGGGCTAGTGTAGAAAGGTCAGTCGAGATAGTACTTTGAAAACGATGTTTTCAAAGTACTATCTCGACTTTCCCATAAACGTCCTCTTCTCTTGACATCAATATTTATGAGTCTTACGAATCTGTAACTCGGTAAATAGAAGTACGTGAAAGAAGAATTGAAATCTTGGCTGATATTCAACACTTTCTTTACACGCTAGTGAACATCTTAAATTTCAAGGAGTTCCATTCTTACAAAAGGGAAAAGAAGTGTCATATATCATTCTCAGTTTTCTCTGGCTCAGTTTTCATAATATCTTACTACTCGTGATTCCAGTCGGAGATATAAGTACTGAGAAAGAATTCGCGGCACAAAATTCGCTCGATCATTTTAAAGAAAATATGAAAAACAAAAGAAGGTTGTCGTCTCCTTTTAATTCAGTAAACAATTTGAATTGTTTCAATTGCAAAAATGAAAAGGTGTGAACCTTAATATCTATTACTTAAGTGTGAAAAGATGGACACGTAAGTTATAGATATTAGGGGAATAATAACTTTCAACTTTAACAGAAATACATCGAAAATCCACCACTCCATTTGCAAATTTCTTGGACAGTTTCTCAACAGTAGCCAAGAAACTTGGCTGAAAAAAGTTGGCTCGTATTTAAGTATTTTCTTGTAAAAGGAACAGAAAATGTAAGTAAATCTTCAAGCATTTATTCAAAAATTTTATACCAAGATGTACACTGTTATTAAATATAATCTTCCTTGAATTATAGATACTTTATGTATATTTAATAGCTGCCATAACCATCAAAATATGCATTATGTATTAGATCTAAATATAAATATCAAATTGTATCAAGACAAGCCAATAGATTTCTACAAAATCTAAATGGAATTCAACGTTTATTTTTATTAAAGAAGATAGTAATAATTATTGAAAGTTTTTTTTTTCTTTTTAAATAACGAAACCTATCGTGCGATCATAATTAAAAGAAACACACGTATTAACCACAGTGAAAATTATTTAATTGTAAATATTTCATCCTAAGTATCTTAGGACATCATCAGTACAGTAGTTTAAAACAATAATAGGAATAACATGCAGTTAGGGCGCATGATTACAATAGAATCTAATTAATTATTTATTTAATTAAATTATTTAATTAAATATTTTTCACTGTGGTTAATGAGTGTGTTTCTTTTAATTATGATCGCACCACAGGTTTCGTTATTTAAAAAAGTTTTATTCCTTCACGGGGAAATGACAGCGCAGAAGACAAACTTACTAGGAAAACTGCAACTAAAACAGGGTAAGCTACGAGCTAGAATCTCTTTTTTAAAAAAGTGCAGACGCGATAATCTGATTCCAACCTTTGCAAAACTGAAGGAAACCATCAAATCTCCAGGTGCCCTTAAATCTATCAAAAAAGCAAGTCATTCCTTACTACTCAATCAGTTACGAGTTTGTAAGCATGAATTAGCAACAACCAATTTAAATATTACAGAACTAGAAACAGACTTGTCAAATACGTTAAATCAAGAATTGCTACAATTAATTATAACTGTCTTAAAGAATTCAGGAAAAAAAGCTTTTGATAAAAACAATAGTGCTCTACATATTAAATACCTTAATCTATTAAATCGATCAAAAAAATCACTAACAAATTACCAAAGGAAAAATGGGTAGTCAATTCATCTAACCGTCCACTAACAAAAGATGAATTAAATGTTCTAGCAAGAGGCCATAAATTTGCGATTTCACCAAATTGTTTCCCATATTTCAATCGAAGGTGAGTTAGCCGATCTCATACGGAGGTAGCAGGGTTTTTTCTCCCGGAAACTCGGGTTTTTCATCCCGCATACAGACAAATCGGCCCTTCAGAACACACGCAATTTACAGACAAAAAATACTAGTTGTGGTAGTGGTGGTGGTGGGCGGTAGATGGCGTTGATAGAGATGATTCATAGTAGAGGTTCGGTGTAGTAGTTGAGACAGTTGTAGGTGTCCTCCCGCGATGAGTCGTCGGACTCCTTGGAGGTGTCACGAATAATAATAATAATATTTAGACTTCATACATAATATGGAAAGAAACGTCAGCCATCTCTCCAGTATTGAAGCCAACAGACTTCGATTTGAAGTAGCTAAAGTGATCTACAATGCCAAATCTTCAGAATTAAATATCCCACCATCAGAATTGAAAGCTATTATTTCCTTAAAACGTAATAAAAATATAAACATTACAGAGCTGATAAAGGAAATGCCACTGTGGTTCTTGATACCAATTCATATGACCGAAATATGAATTTACTTCTTCGAGATCGTAATACTTACGCCAAATTGGATTATGATCCAAAACGTCAACTCAGAAAATTAAATAAGCTATTTAATGAAACTTCCTCCTTAGATGGAGAAACAATCAAAAAACTTAAGACATACCATGCAAGACCGCCTAGAATTTATGATTTACCTAAGCTACACAAAACTAATGTTCCACTTAGATTGTCGTAGACTGTATCAGCAGTACAACTTACAAGTTATCAAGATTCTTATCTAACCTTCTCCGCCCTCACATAGGCCACTCAGTCTCTTCAATCAAAAATTCTACTGAGTTTCACACAAAAATTAAAGACATTCAACTATCAAAAACTGACTTATTAATCAGCTTCGACATTGTCTCCCTCTTCATAAACATTCCCCATAAAGAAACAATAGAATTACTAACTCAAAAATTTCATTCTGATATAGTTGAATTGTTCAAGTTTGTTATTGCATCAGGTTACTTCACCTGGAAAGGTCAAATTTACAAGCAAGAAGAAGGAACAGCAATGGGATCTCCTTTATCACCAAACCTAGCAAACTTGTTTTTAGAACACCTTGAAGAAAAAATATTCACTTTTGAACCCAAACCAAAAATTTGGTTAAGATATGTCGACGACGTATTTGCAGTCTGGGATCATCCCGAACAGGAATTACAACTGTTTCTAGATAAAATTAACCTTCTTCATCATCGCATTAACTTTACGTTAGAAAAAGAATCTCCACAGGGTATCTCCTTTTTGGATTTACACATCCAAAGAAAAGAAGACGGTTCCGTCGCCACGTCTGTCTTTCGCAAGTCTACATTCTCAGGTCGCCATTCACAATTCTTCCGCTCATCATCCATCTCAGAAATCTGTCATTATTAAATCACTAGTTTCCAGAGCACACAAATTCTGCTCCTCTGAAGAATCTTTAAACCAGGAATTAGAAGTAATCAAAAATACAGCCATCGTAAATGGATATAATCCGAAAAAATCTCAAAAAATCATCAGTCACTTCTCCACAGATCAAACCAAACAAGACGAAGTCCCACAGGATTCCCATACTTTACGTCAAGGGCATCTCTGAACGTCTTTCTAAAATTATGAAGAAATACAATTTTACCACTTCTTACAAACCTATCAACCAAATTTACAACTTGTTACCTTCTCCTAAGGACAAACTTTCACCTTTGATGTTGCCTGGCGTTTATGAAATTCCATGCTCATGCAAATTGTCTTACTTTGGACAGACAGGTAGGTCTGTTCAGAAACGCATCTCGGAACATCAAGACCACATTCGTCTTTTTAAACCGCAATAATCTGGCCTCTCTCAACACGAATTGAAAATCCAAGCCATAGGATCCATTGGGAAAAGTCTAAACTTTTACATAGATCTTTATATAAACATGAACGTTTATACAAAGAAAGTTCTGAAGCCCTACTACACAGACACAGACCAAACTTAAACCGCAACGACGTTCTTACTATTCCTAAAGTATGGGAAATTGTCATACAAAATTGTGTTAAATAATTATTTATTTATTTATTTTTATTATTATTATTATTTCTTGTAACACGTTACGCAGGTTAATGAGATTCTATTGTAATCATGCACCCTAACTGTTTATAATTCCTATTATTGTTTTAAACTACTGTACTGATGATGTCCTAAGATACTTAGGATGAAATATTTACAATTAAATCATTTTCACTGTGGTTAATACTTGTGTTTCTTTTAATTATTGAAAGGTAAGAAGAGTAGTGGACTCTCATGGAGACAAAAGCAAATGGCAGAAATAAGGACAAGTGAGTGAAATGCAACATAAAGCGACCTACATTAAACGGTTCATATTTTAGAAATATATTCCAGATAAAATTATGCTTGAAATATGCAAATGTTTCCCTTTTTTTGTGCTGAGAGCAACATTTATGGCAGCTATTCAATAAGCCTTTTATTGAATAACTTTATCCGCTGCTACTGTTGGTCAGGATTTTCATAATCATGACCAGATGAGAGTGAGAACTATCCATCACACCCGGTCATAATTCTACTCTTTTCCCAGCCCTTTTATCTAATGGTACGAGTGCGTTTGTAATACCACAACTTCTGATATAGTGGTCACTTAATTCATAAGTGATATAAAGATTACAGCGTACGTACATATTTGCTAACATTTAAAGGTGTAATTTGTTCATAATTACTGAGCAAATGGAAATAAAATAATAGAAGTCTCAGGAGATTCAGTTAATTCCTTTGTGATCGCCAAAGATACAGTACCAGCATCTCTTAAAGGTGTCCTATTTAATACTTAGACGTTACACGAAATGACCAGTTTGCGTTACTAGACACTTGATGCAGTAATATAATAACCTGAACTTGGCGGATTAAACCTTCCTAACTCCTTGAAGGAGTGGTAACTATTTGTCATTATATAGTGCGTTTGCTTTAGGTAAGTTCAGTTCGGATTTTATGAATAATATAACATTAAGCTATATTCCATTTATTAAATATTTTTGAAAGCAACTCTTTAGGTAATATTTTTAATGCAAATCTTAAGATTGATATATTTTAATATATAATTAGGCTATATACTGAGCGTATTAAATTAAAATTTTCATACAGTAAGTGGTAGTTGTAATCATGATATTATCAGGATATTTCAACATCAGGCCTACAGCCGAAAACAACTGATCGATGAAAGATATAGGCGATGGATTAACAGGATTGCAAAGTTCAGAAGAGGTGCTACAAATAGTTAAAGAACTGGAGTATAACTAGGGATAGTAGGGAGTGCATTTAAAAGGAGCATGTCTTAGACAATATCTGAAATGGAATATGATGACAAATATCACTGAGGGTACTAAGCGTGTCCAAATAAAACAAGCGGCTAATCGTACAAACATCAGCGTCGTACAGACAAGTCCCAGTTCTTCATTTTTCTATGACAGATTGACAAGGCTACGATGATCATGATGTCAATAATACGAAACTATAAATCTGTATATTAACAACGAAGAGTAGCGGCTCTCAAATGATGGCTTTAACATGTTTTCCTCCTTAGAACTTTTACCAGTACCTTAGAGTTTTGCCTTAGTTTTTTAGTTAGTTTTACCTTAGAACCAGTACAGCAATAGGTCAATGGTGCCAAGCATCTGAACATCGTTGTCGACAAAGTACATCCAGTAACGTTTGCCATTTACGATTTTTACGTGATGGACATTCTCAAAAATATAACACAGCATTTCACAGAGCATGCGCCGTCTAGGAATACTTTCTGAAGCAGAAATGAGTTTTGATGATCACTCGGATGTAACAGAACGAGGTGGTTGTGACGGGCATTCGCCGTTTGCCAGTCTGATGGAACTAAATTCGTTTCTGTGTATAGTTCGATTTGTGTAACATAATATATTAAATGTTCTACGTATAATTTTAAAACTTTTTAACTGAAACGAATTTTTACGTGGTGATTATTACATTAGGAGCAACATTCAAAACGAATATCTTACTGTTCTGGGTAGTAAATTCATAACCATTAAGTCATTCTTCCCATGAAACCAGATTCAGTACTTCGTTACTTCAAAATTAAACTATCTCCACACACACACACACACACTGCAGCCGCTGTATGTACATCTGATTATCGGCTGAAAAGTGTAAGTACCGGACAGATTCCTTCATGGGCTAAAAAGAAGACAAAAAAAGGCTTTGAACTATGTTTTAGATAAATGTTATTCCCAGTAATATTGCTGAAGATAGACTGACGCTTGTTCAGGCTAAATAATTACTGATTTATCAGAATGACAGATTTTTGGAAGCAGCTTAGGTAGTTTGGTTGAAAGCACGTTATGAAGATTGAATGTGTAGCAACTTTAGTAAGAATGCGGTTCCATAGTGGATGTTCGCTAACATGAGATCTGTTACTCTAGAGCAGTGTTTCCCGAACTTTGACACCTTTTAAAAATTTAGTAACTCTGGTGTGTTCTACTCCCCATCCCCCCTCTCAAAGCAAGGCAATTTGGAAGAAGTTATATTATTCAAACATGAACGATTATAAAGGATTTTTTTTTAAACCTTGAGTTATAAAAATTAATATCTCACATTCATTGCTTTCATTACAAATATATTTGATCCAAACGTGTTGTTTTTCCCACTTTATCCCAATTTTAACAAAGGATCATATTTAAGATTTTAATAAATATTAATTAAATATTTTAATATCATTATTAAAATTATTAGAATGTGCTTCGAGATTTGTTGATAACCAACATAACTACTAAAAAAAAAAGCAAGCGTGTTATCAGCGTGCGTATACCGTACATGGGTCACAACTTGTGACACATACGATCGAACATGTACACATGCAAGTATGGATAGTGAGACAATCACAAAGGGCCATTACAATTTAAAATGCGAATACTTCCAAAATTTAGCAGAAAGTTCCCATCTCGTAGTTTAGTTCGCGCTATTGGAATTTAATCTTTTAATGTAAAAAGTTAGAACTACGTGGCTGGAACGTTTCGTGCCTTAAGAATTTTTAGTTATAAAATTTTTTATTATAGAATAGACTTGTGTCTGTGACAAGCATACAAAAGGGAAAAAAAAGTAATCTAAATTTATATATATATAAAAAAAAGATCTTTAGCGTTTTCCTGGAGGTACACAAAAGGTCTTAAGGGGATCTTTGTGTTGTGGGTTATTAGCAAATGTTGATGCATTCGTTGAAGCATTGATGGGAAAAAGTTAGTTTGGTGAGATCTATTTCTTATATAATTTAGCCATAGATGGGACACCTCTTAAAGTAGACGGCGTTTTGGTGAAGTCAACAAGCAGAAATCCAACTTCGCAAAGATAAGGAAAGATATAAACCTTCCAAATCTTTCATATTTTCACATGACATCATACCACGCATTATTTTTGCTGAAACTTTTTAAAGCTTTATGTCTATTTTCGAAACATTCTAGGCGTTTTCTAGTAGTTCTTATTTTTCTCTAAATGGTGTTATACTTTGGATAATTTCATACTATCATTCGTGAGAGTTTCGTTACAAATGACAAACACTAGAAAAAATAGAAAATCGAAATTCTGGATAAGCAAAAAGCTTATTCGTAAGCATAAAAAACATGTTTACAGATTTTTTTCCCCCACGTTCTTAGTTGACTCTTTTTGCAGTTTGGCTCACACTCGTTAATTTTTATTACACATCTTATACGCGTAAAATTTGTAATAAGATCTTACACATTTATTACACATTATTTCTTACTGTTATCACAGTAATTTTCTTCACAAATATCTCGTTTTTAACCAGTGATCGATGTATGATGCAAATACGATTAAACATATATAGATGCACATATCGGTAGTAATACAATTGCTGAAGACTTATGCAATTGAACATATGAATGACTCCGAAATTCAGCATAAAGTTCTGACGGCGTGGATCGGACTATTCGAATTTAAACTTTTAATGCAAACAGTTGAAACCACGCGGTTGGAAGGCGATTATGCCTTCAACCAGTCGTGGTTTTCTAAGCGATCAGTCGATACATGGAGACACGTTACTATTTAAAACTTTCTTTAGATTTTTTAGTTATTAAACACTTAATTATAGACGAGACTGGACTTATCTGCGACAGTACGGTAACAAAAAACATAAAAAGTATTCAAAATTTAAACAAAAAAGCAAATATTCAAAATAAGCAAATAAATTAAAAATTTTAAATAAAAAAAATTAATGTCAAAATGTGTCTCAAACCTTCTAAATACATTTCACGTATCCTCAGGACTACGCGTACAACACTTTGAGAAACACTGTCATAGAGAATTGCTGTTATCACAGTCTGTTATGTAGATTCATTTCGAAATTACGATAGAAGCTGAACATTCAAGCTTCAGTATTATTGATTCTGATTGAGATTCAAAGAGTCAGCAGTAATGGATGCGGATTTTGTGAATCTAACATAGGATCCAATTACAGTCCGATGAAGAAAACGAACATTTTATGTATTCAAAATATTCTACGTAACAGTTTACTGTTTGGAATTACAACCCAAGAAACCAATCTACGTGCTGCCTCCATATGAGACATTAACACCTTCAGTTAAAGAGTCCTCATAAATTTCTCGAGTCGTATATGAGATTCAAACCCGGCTCTTTTCATCATTATCATCATCAACGAAGCTACGAATGCTTTACCATGCGGTGCTGCGAATGTGAAACACAATCTGATTACCTTCCAAAGAAATGGATAACAATTCTTCAAATATACGATGAATGCACGTGCCCTGCAGACAATTACTGTATTTGCCTTCCATAGAGAGATGCTTATAGCCTCCGTAGCTCAATCGTTGGTATAGACGAAGTCCTTTGTTCGGAAAGAACTGGGTTCCATTCCCACCTACGATGTGAGGAACCTTTATCTGGTCTCTTTCGATTACAGGTGAGTTAGCCGGTCGCATACGGAGATGGAGGGTTTTTTTCACCCGGAAACTCGGGTTTTTCGTCCCTCGTGAACACACACAGATTTACAGTCATACAATATATATATACTTAAATCCTTTATTAGGAGGGCTCAATCCTCCCCACCGAAAAGGACGGGGGAGAAAGCCCATACGAATAAATAAATAAATAGAGCCATGCTGTTTTTCCATTACGTGGAGCATTCTAGTCCTAAACAGTGAATTTCTGTTGAATGGATGTTCATTTGATGTTTAAAACCTGATCAAGGACATCTTTTGTTTTTAAAATCAGCAATTTGCTAATAATGTTTTCACCGATTCTGTTTAATTGGATGTTGTACGTGCCTATCTACGATAGATGCAATTGTTATTATGACATACATAGTAACAGCAATGTTTTTTGTTTCTTTTTTGAGACGTGTCCTTATTAGTTTCAATTTTTAATGATCCGAACAGAAATGTAGAAGTGTGTTATAGGATAATAGCCTAATTTGCATTAACTTGAACTGATACACGGATGTGTTAATTGGATTCTTTAGGAAATGACCATTTACTTTTGTTTAGGTAAAGAAGAACAGCGATGTCCCATTTGTTCTTCATTAAAATGTTAGATATTTTGATGAGCATTGTGATATTAGGTGTTCTCTCACAGCTGCGATGTATAAGCGTTTTCAGAGTTGCATAATTAATTACGTTTAAGCACATATGATTCACTATGAAGTCTTAAAATGTGTTTTTACCATCACGTATATTTCACAGTTATTGTAGAATCAGGTTGCATTTTTATTTATATCAGAATATATTAATTGGTTTTATTCTGATATCTATAGTCTAGAAGAATAGCGGAGAATTTTCAATTATCATGTTCTAAAAGGAATATTTTCTCTTCTACTCATTGTATCACTCTTTTACTTAAAAAACATGTTTAGTTGTAATGTATTTTTTTGTTGACAAATTTAAATTTCTATAGGCAAATAGAAAATGCGTATTTTTAATAAGTTTGCAGTCAAAGCGAGATGCTCATTGGTTTAAGTGTCCAAAGGTAATTGATGCTTTTTTTTTGTAAGATTTTTATATTCGGTTAAAATGATGAAAAAATAGAATACTGCATCTAAATACACCTTCTACAAAGAGTTCAGAATTGCAATTTTTTTTTCTGATTTGCAGGCTGTCAAATGTGATGTGAGCAAATTAGATTTAAATTTGATTTCAAGTATGAAACAAAATAAATGCTTAATCCATGTATCCGATACAATTCTTTTTTGAAATTGAAATGTTCTGATTACAATTTCCAGGCTGCACATTAATCACCAAACTGTGTACGGCAGATACTTTTAGAGTCGGTGACGAACTTTCCCATAAAACAAAATCATAAATGTCATTATAGTTTGAATATAAAAATGCTCATTCAGGCGGCAGATAAGTTTACTGGAAAGCAAACTTTTATTAATAAAATTTATATCCAATAAAAGAAAGGAACACGCACTGCACTTTTTATACATAATGGTCCAACTGATTAGGATGGGTTATAGTTTATGGCCTCCAGAGAGAATTCTAGAGATGCTAGAAGCTATCAAATCTCAGTCACGTATACGAACTTAATGATACGAATCCATACATATAATGCACAAACGACGCGGAGTAAAAGAGTTAGGAGTTTATTTAAATCACAATGAATTCCTTTAGAGTATTTTAGACTTAAAATTGATATACAAAGGGAAAAAATAGAAATTTAAATTTGTAATCTTTTCCCTTTGTACATTCAACTTGTCTGGGGTTTCGTGTATCATTTAAACTATGAAGATTGTATTAGATTTTGTAGAAATCTTAAGACAGTTGTCAAATTATTAACTTAAGTAATTAATTCATCAAAATACTCCTATAAGTATTTTGATGTACGTTGGCAATAGAAAAGTGACTCCTAAATGGACATACAAGTTTGAAATGCCAAAATCATAAAGAAAAAAAAAAGCCCAATATGCACAAGGAATCTTTTAATTGATTTCGGCATGCCTTGATCTTTTTTTTTTTTTTTTTTTGACAGGAAACTGCTATTGCGTTAATTAATTTGCTAACCAGGTGTTTTTTGCAATGTCCTAAAAACCGGAAAAAATGCTGTAAGAACTCCCACCTTTAATTGAAAATATGCGATGAAAACTCTAATGCTTCCCAATCACTATGGAATATTGCTGTCGTAAAGAAAATATTACCAGAACTCGCTGACAAAAGCGCTTTATTAGTCATTTATTGATCAAAAGGAGCGCTGGGTTTTTAAGCAAAAATAAGAAAAAATGCACTCTTCAAAAAATTAGATCCGAATTATATTAATAAAAATTAAATCGAGATTGAAAACGATAACCAGTAAAACTATACACTAAAGAGAGGTGTCACGAACATGATAAATATTATTGCAACATTAAAATAATCTACATTTAGTAAATTGTTTTTGCAATATATTTCGAAAAAACTCATCGAAAATGATCTTGAAAAGCAACAGGCAATCTTCATAAACGAATGCGATAACCAGTTTAAAGGGAGGTCTGTATTATAGATTCACGAAATCAACACTATTCTTTATGGGATTTCAATATCTTCAAGTTTTTTAGGTATGATACACCACCATCATGGATTAATATGTGGAAAGAAACGTATACAGATTCTATTTGAATACAATATCTGTAGGTTACAGCCTAGATCATTGGATCTGAAATTTATAAATCGCTAATAGGTGTTAGAGAAGAAAAGTAAGTAATTCTTGAACAAAAGAAATATTGTATCCGAATAAGATATGGTATGGAGATAATATTTGCTGCTGAAGAGTTTGTGGATTGGGTTTTTGTTATTACAGTAGACTTAAGACTACTGAGAGTGAGACCAGTGTTTTATGTCTGTTAAATGACTTATGTTCTTCTGGACGAATGCCTGTTTTGATGAATTAAAAGCCAGAGTTTTTCCAGAGAAGAAATTCGAGGAAGATAATCTTCAGTTCTTCCCGCTTATACAGTGAAATGTAAAATAGACTATAGTGTACACTTAGCCGAAGAGCTGGAGGAAGATACATCCAGCGAAGATTAATTACGTATACAAGGCAATAAGAAATACCAATTGCAAGTTAGTGCAGCAATAACTTAGATGTTCAAAAATGAAGTCACCCACATCCACAGCGAAAAGTGACCAAACTAAGTGCAGCAGGCAAAAGAACGATCGGAGTATGGGGGGGGGATAACTAATTTAAAGTTATGCCTACTCTTGAAAATATAAAACTGACTGCACGATTTTTCAAGATAGTTGTGGTGTTTTTCTCAACTTGGGAACCATCCCTATAAGATGGCATCGGATATTCCATATTGGGTTATTAATTAAGCAGGGACTTCCAAATAGTGTAGTTAAAAAATCTCAGTAAATGTGAGGTTAGTTTATTATTTTTTAAGTGATGACTTAATGATTGTATTCTTTTAGTAATATAACCCGCTGTGCATAAATATTAAAGAAATGACAAAGAAATTGCAAAGAAAGAAAATAGTTTTTTTCTATGGTTGTATTAAAATTTCTTAAAACGCATTTTAAGTTTGTTTTCTTTTATGTTACTTCACTTCATAGTGAAATAATGCAATAGTAGAACAGCATGCATATGTAAATTACTTTCCTTAGATGTGTATTGAGAGAGAAAGTGCGCTCATCATGAATAATGTTTGTGTATCTTCATGTATAGTAGCCTTCAAGTGAATTATATTACAGAAAAATAATAAAGTTTGCGCATATTTTATTTGTTTATCGATATACGAATTATTTTTGCCAACGTCAGATACACGCATCATCTGGGAGTAGTTTATGAAATGTATTTAATATTTCAAAAAGTGTTTCAGTACATCAAATACACGAATTAATACAAGAAATGAATAAATTACAAATTACTTGGAGTTCTAAAAATAATTGGAAAGTAGATAATTATGAAACATTTTAAAATAAATAATTTCTAATGCCAACAAAAATATTGATCTGATGAAAAAGATGTCATCCTTTACTATGTATGCGGATGGACATAACACCCGATGGACATATTTAAATATACTTTCTCTATTAAAAACAACAATCAGTCTAAGAAACTATCTCTTTAAGAACTACCATAACTTTTTTCTGGCATTTTAACGTGTCCATAAGACGCTTCGAATATACTCAGCACTGCACTAACGTCACATTAAGGAATGGAAATCATCTACTACTTAGTAACAGTGAAATTTTATTAATTCATTAGCAGAAAAGTAGTCTTCAAGCAGTGAGCGATGAACTATTTGCAGTTTCGAGAAGAAAAAAAAGATCCAATGCTGTGATACTGAATCATTTTGAATGCAAGTTTATCAGATACAATTATTTATTTTTAACGCCTAAGTTTGCCAATGCCACATATTCACTATTACTGCTAGGTTCTGTACTGAAAACGATACCTTTTATTTGAACTCAGTGAGCATGGCCAAAATAACTAGCATCTAGACGGAATTCGAACCTACGTCTGTACAACAGAAACGCATAGAGTCGTCCTCGCAAGTCATCTAAGGAGGTGCCTTAAGCATACTTTCCAATATTCTTTTATAGACCAATATTTTGTCTTCTTTTTGTTTTATAATCCATATTTTATAGATTGCTAGTAATGAGACACATAATATTAATTAATAATCTAGGCTAATTCCAACTTGAGTAAATCACCGTAGATGGAATCAAATTCACGTTCTTAATTAGTATGAGTTCATGTTACTGGTAATGTGATTGGAATAACGAGGACAAAAAGGGTCACACAACAACTTTTTGAATTCTCTCGAAAATAAATCTCCGAGAAGTTATTAAAACACTTAAATTCCAGATAAATAATATTAAAATAAAGCCTATGAATATGCTCCAAACGACCAGTAATACTAGAATTATATCGATGCACCGATCTTTGTATCAGAAAATGAACACGTGACAGGTATATATACAAGAACCTAACAGATCCTGAACTTATTCATCAGAAAGAAATGAAATAGTCTCTCTCTCTCTCTCTGGATTCTTGTCGTATACTGCGATTTTGTTATTTAAACTCGGCAGAGCAAAACAACAATTCCACTGTTTCTTCTCCTAAGGCTAACAGCACTTTCGGAAACTTCTTGTGTTCAACCCATGAGGAATCAATTTCGTGACAGAAGTCAATAAAACTTTCGATGAGGATTTTAATGGGTATATACCAAATAATTTAGATGGAAAAACATTCTTCGAAAAAAACGTCCATTTGAAGAATATTTTTTCCATCGGCATGATAACATTCCGCGTTCCAATAAAATTCCTCGAAAAATCCCGAGAGTTTGACTGTACGAAAACAGCCATGTGAATGACTTCATTTCTTTTCTTTAGTTTGAATGAGAATTTTATCCACGCTACCATTTCTTACTTCCCTCCTTTATCCTGTAGTTCTTCCTCAAGAGCCACCGGATACACTAGTGATCTCTTGGGAGAAATGCCGGTAGTGGAATCCCCAATTCCCTTCAACTCATTATTTTGCAAGGTTTGTGAAGTGCGTGTCCTGCGATCAATTTGCTGGCATTTCGAGGAAAGATAAAATAAGAGTGTAATTCCAATGCGATAACTTTATTTATAATGTAAATTTATGTTAAGCGTGTACAGTTAAAGTTTATGTAATGATTCCATCAACTTAATGTTACGATAATATGCATACTGAAGATACGATCCTAACAGAAAGCTTTCAGCCAAAAAGTGAACACCATTAAAAGGTAGAATAAGAAATATTCACGTGTCTCCCCTACCAAGCCAACAAAGGATGATTGTATTATGAAATACGAAAAGTTTGACTATCCGAGTCGGTAAACATTGTTTTTCTGTTTGGTGTATAATATTTATAAGGAATATTATACACCAAAGGTGATTGAAGAATAACTTATCTGTGGTTTAAGGTTCAGATTTTATTTATTTTCTATTATTATTATGTGTATGTGTGGTGGTGGGAAGATTCTTTCGTATAGCATGCTGCAGAAAGATACTGAATTATGGCAATGATAGTTTCATTTAGATGGTATTATAAGGCCTTCACATAATAGCCATTAACTGTACGGTTCTTTCTCTGGCAGTTTTCTTTTCTTTTTTTTTTCAATCTACAATCCCGAGAAGATAAATCCCCTTACCTCCGTATAACACCGATTAACTCCTCGCCTTCAGTTGCAAAAGATTCCTTGCATCTCGAACCGGATTCGAATCTTACTAACCGAAAGGAAATTTCGCAATCACAACAACAAGGTGGAAACTACCTAAAAGTTAAGGATTAAAATTGTTCCGCCTGCAGCTTTTGATGAAGGAAATCGTAAAAGGTTTCTGCGTTATATTTTGGTTGAATCCAAAAGATTGTTCATCAAAGGATTTATGAACGATTATTCACAATTTAGTCATTAATAAATGGAAGGATAATTCGAACTTATTTTTCAAGTCAATATTTTAGAGTTATACTAATTATAATTAGTATAACTCTAAAATTTCTTTCATTTCTCGCATTGATTCAAAATGATAATTATCATTTTGAATCAATGAAAGATTTTTCTACTTGTGAGATTTTTCTTTCGATAAAATTCTTTAGAATTCCGTTATAAAGGTTGCATAAGGAATTCTAAGATTAAACATTATTAGCACTATAGTTTTCTACTGGTTCTGTATATTTCTATATATTTAACAGACTTCGGGAAAGTTCTGTTAAATATCAGTTGAAATGCAGCGACTTATTGTATTAAAGTTGAAATGGAATAGACAGTTGAAAACCAGTTTAAAAATGGACTCGTGATGGTAACAGAATGTAGGCGTGCAATAGAATGAGTGAATATAATTGTCATCACCATCATCAAGTTCCATACATGTATATTCAAAGGATACAATGGCAGTAATAAAGTAAACTTTTGATGCCTTTTTGAAGACAGTTTTCATTTCCGTATATTGCGTTGTCTGGTTGGATTACAACATTGTCAGATCTTTATTTCGGTATTCTAAGGCATCAATGTGTCTAGATCTTTGTTATTCTTTTTCTGGGCCTTTTTTGCTAAACATCTATTTCGCTAATCTTTCTTCTCCCATTCTGTTTAAGTGACCATACCCCACCCTCCTCTTCTTCCTGGAGATTAGCTCTGTTCACACATTTCTGAACACCAACAATGCCAAGTTCGAGTTCATTTATAATATCTTCATTTTTAATATAACCATGCTATTGATAACATATGGTGTCTAATCTTTAACTGGTTTTTATTTCCAGCCCAGCTTGCAGAATGCATAAGTTAAAATTAGTTTCAACACCATTTTGCATATTACAAGTTTAGTGTTTTGACGAATTTCTATTTTATTCCATCTAAACCGATTCAAATCATTCCTCATGATATGAGCTATGTTTACTCTATTATCTCTTTCCATATTTAATTGCCACATTTACTAAAGAGTTGCCTAAATAGCCGAAATATTTTACTCGTTCTATAGGTTCTCCATTCAGAATGAAGTAGTTAAAGTTTTCCACGTTCCAGCCTATTTTCCTAGTTTTGATATTCTTATTGCTTTATATTTCCCTTTTTATAGATATAAAAGGGAAACAGAACTGAATGTGAGATAGCTACAATGAGAGCTCTAATCAAATTATCTGAAATTCGACCTTTTGGTCATGTATGCTAGATATTCATATTGCATCCTATAATTCAGAAAGCATAATGTATAATTTTTATATTCCTTTCTGTGCATAGTGACTGCATAGGATATAAATTCCTGATATTTTGCATAGTGTAATGAAAGCTACTTTTATGTCACGGTGTTCAAGTATTTCAGAAATTTTATGCGTTGCACGTTGGATGTAAGTTTCTCGTTGTCTGGAGTGAGACTGCAACACCTTGTTGATAATGTGTACCTATATCCATTTAAAGAGGTAGTACGATTGAGCTATTTAAGGTCTTAAATTCAACTTCTCTATTTTCCTATAATTTTGTATGCTATGTCTTAGTTTGATCATTCTAATTTTTGCAACGTAGTCAGATTCTGAATAATTCAGGTTCCTGAACAGCTTACATCGATGTATACATTCCACTCTTGAACTTCAACACAACGAGACTCTGCAATCTCTGGATATGCTATACGTCTAACTATCTCCGAAGAGAACGAACTCATTTAGTTGTTTATAATACAGATAGCCTTTTCTCCCCCATGCGCACACCTTATCTTACCACCACAGCTCAAAAATAGGAATAATTAAAACGTCAAGAGATAGACAACTTCTCTTTGCAACACAGAACCTAAAATACCTCAGCCATACACCTTCTCAAATGGATATGGATACAAGGCGATCAACAAGATTTAGTACCCCCCCCCCCCTTTTTCGCGATAGCGACAAATAAGCAAGAATACAAAAAGATACAAAAAGGTCAGTAACTCTTTCTTATATGTCCAAAACATTCACTAAAATCAATTCATGAATGAATTTATCGAACAGCAGTTCACCGAAAGGCAAATTACTATAAAAACAATTATTCGCATAACTGATTACATGAAAAAACAATTCATCGAAAGGTAGTTTTTTCCAGAAACAAATCCGCCAATTCACCTAAAACATAATTTATCGAAAGGATAATCTTCAAAAACATATAATGCATTGCAAAAAATCACAATTCATGGAAACTAAAAACCATCGAATATGCAATTCATTGAAAAATGAAGTATAATTAATTTACGAAAATATGGATCGGAAAATATGGATCCATCTAACTGAAGCGAGAAGTAACCACTGTCATAAAAAGTAGTTATATGAAATAAACAACATCATTTATTTAATATAAAACCGAAGCATTATATGTTCAATGTAACATGCAACTGAAGCAATGACAGTATTAATGATGCCATTTATATCATTATTTTCAAAGTTCGGCTGGCAAAACATAACGAGAAAATTACGCATGCATTTTGTTTTTGTGAAAAAAACATAATAATGGTTCTGAAAAGCTTGAGCTTGTGGTCAATCGCCAAGGCTGTTGGGCGTAAACATGGTGACCACCCAAGGATGGTATACATATTGTCCTTCAACTCTGCTTAAGGTGGCAAAGGCAAATCACCTCTAGAACTACCCGAACTCCTAGAAACTGCTCATTGCATTTCTCTTCTGATGTTTCGCCAGAAGGACATCAGGAAAATCCTGATTAATCTCGAACTAATAAGGCGCCTAGTCTAGATAGTATTCCTCCTGTTGTACTCAAAATTTGTGCCCTAGAATTAATCCCGTATCGCCTATTTAAGCTGTGATATTCATCTGGCATCAACACAAGAACATGGAAACAAGCTTTTATCCAGCCTGAATACAGAAAGGGTGACAAAAGGCAGCCATTAAACTCTCTTCCTATTGTTCATAACTCAGTACTCCAAAGTGATGGAGAAGGCCATCAACAACCAGCTTCACTACTTGTAGACCTATCAATTAATTATCAATCACTAATATGGATTTTGTCATTCTCGTTCTACAGCAGATCTTCGCTAACCTTACCCACAGGCCATGAAAAGAACTGGAGAAACTCATGTGGTTGCTCTCAATATTTCAATGGTATTTATTCGATCGTGTTTGGAATCAAGGCCTTATGAAAAGCTATTATCTTAGGGACTCCCTCCTGCGCTATGTGACTGGATTGTCAGTTCCTCTGGTCGTTCATTGCGTGTCATGGAATGGTTTCCTCTCATCAGATTTCTGTATCAATGCTGGAGTAACCAGGGTTCTGACAACCCACCCACGCTATTCTTTATTCATTTTCATATTAAGATTTATTTCCTTCGTTCTACCATATGTAAGTTATTAGCAGTCAATTTTTTCAGCTCTAATATTTGAAGTCCTTATAAAATTTGTTCCGACCGTTCTTATTTTTCAATGGAATAGCATGGCAAAAATGTATTGAAATAACTGCTCTGACTTAGTTAAATTTACAAATTTTTGGGATTTGAAAAACAAGAAGTTTTCTACGTTCAATTTTGGTTACACAATTCGTTCATTTTTATTGGAAAAAAATGGCAAAAATTTTCGAACGGATAATAGTTACACTCTACCAGGAAAGCATGTGTGTGTATTGTTAGGATCTGTAGTAAAATTTTCAAATGAGGTTTTGACCGGACCAGTTGTTATGGAAACGGGCAAATAGAAATTTTGTATGCAGTGCATAACTACAAAACAGGCTGATGTTTCACACGATAAATCATCTACCCTATGATGCAGCAATTGCAGATTACAGCAAGAAAGTAACTCGTTCGATGATTTCCGAAAGGATTTCAATGAAAGTTCTATTATTATTTTTATGATGAACTGTTGTCAGATAATTTGTTGTTTGTTGAGCTGTCTATTCGAGTACTGCTTTTCGATAAACTGCCATTTGTTAAACTGTTGTTCAATGAACTGCGTTTCGGCGAATTATTTTCACATGAAAGGCCTTTCGATAAACAGTCTTTTAATTAACTATTTTCGATGATTTTTTTATGGAATCCGTACAGACCATAACTACTTTGTAAGAAAATCAAAAAAATAACTTCAGAAGTATGCAGAAAAGTATACAATGCCAGTTTAAGCTGTGCGTAGTTCTCGTTTGTTTTTATTCATAAGCTAAATTGACATATTTAGTGAATAAAAACAGTTTGATAAAAGTGATGATATCCCAACACAGGATAATATAAAATCCATAAAATAATGGAAAACAGAAGAACATGACTGACTTTGTAAAGATGTAAATTAATTAAAAACAGCAAGTGAACGAAATCTAATGCAGTAAAATACAGTTAAAACAATCTGATAACATTTTCTGTAGTAGGCATAGCACGGTTCGAAAGCAGGCTATAAGTAAATAGAAAAAATATTTCATAAAAGCTTGAAAAACTTTGTAACATAATAATAGATGATCGCAGTCATCATTATCATCAACAGTTCAATCTATTTCCATATTAGCAGCAAGTTTGTTTCGAAAAAATATACAACACTACTACAACAGAGCTTGGATGAATTCAACAAGTACAGTAGTGATAATATATGCTTAGATCCAAGATATCCCCTCCCCCAACTCCTGTTCTTCATCCCACAAAACATGGCAAAACTATCACAATCAATTAATGGCCTAATATATTGTAATATTTATCAGTTATAAGTCTGGAACCATACGAGAACTCTATTACATTTGTCAAAATACAGAAACAATTTTAAATCATCTTTCATCTCACAAAACAGCGAACCAGACAGACCGACACGCTGGACTCAAACTACATTGCTGCAGCCGTTGCTTTCTTTCTAAACATACAGCCAACATTAAAACACAATGCTTCGTTAAGCGTTGTCTCCTTCACTACCACTTCCCGATAACAATATCTCCGATCACTATGTTGAATTTTTTCTTGATAATTATTCATACGACTATTACACTTTTTTATAAAATCTTTATCAAGTAGCTTTATTTTTATCCTCCTACATGTTTCGCCAATCTGTTTCTATTGGCATCCTCAGGGAATACAAATCAGTAAGCACAAAATGAAGGTTACAGACTAGGTTATAACCGATGGTTCTAAATCATACAAAAATTGGTATTGTGCGTGACAATGTGCGTGTCTCGTTAACGTGATTTATTTGTGATGACTCATGACGTAATTGTTATGAAAGTTCATTTCTTTGATATTTAATGATCTGATAAAAGTTTTCCAAATTTCTGGTAAAATTAGACCTTGATTCTTGTTTAGGTTTTCAGTTTTACGGGCGACTGTAGCTGCTTCTTTAAAGGTTCTTGAATGGTAGTTATCTTCTATGTATGGCATAAGGCTCTTATCCCACTCAATGTGATGGTTAGTAGAGGCAAAGTGGCAAGAAAGGCCTGAAATGTCTTGTCTGTTATTTCTGACATATCCTATGTGTTCTTTCTTTCTCGTTTCGAAGCTTCTAGATGTCTGACCTACGTAACTAATACCACATGAGCAAGGAATATTATATACTCCAGAGTATTTGTAGAATGGGTGAGGATCTTTCGGTGATCTTAAAAATTTCCGAATAGTCGAGACAATAGCGTGATCCCAAAATTTCTTCGTTTGAAACAATTTTATAAAACTAGACAAGCCAACTTGATTTACCAACGAACTTCGTATGCTCTTCTTAGATTAAGAATTCGCCATACGAGATTCATGCTTAGCAAAATAGACTCACAGTGCTATAATTTATTCACAGATATCTCTAATAATCTTGACACTGAGACATGGCAACTATTAGACAATATGATTAACCACAGTTTTACCAAAACATTTAATCACAGCAAAAAGACACAAATTGATAAATTCAATTTACTGTATGATAATCATAACAACTGCAAACTACCAGATAAGCAAGTGATAATTAACATATCTAAACACGTTTTAAGTAAACCTGAGATCTCTATCCTCAAAAAAAGTTTCAACTTTGCTTTAAAACCCACTGTCATTCCTAAAATATAGTTCATCTGCAACTTAGAAAAAGCCTTCTCATTACTACCAGCTCCAACAGCTAATGACTTGCGATTAAAAAGCAGCATAATCCTTTCAGCTCAGTCAAGATCTCCTAACACCAACTCTAACCAAATGGAAAGAAGAACGCTTCTCAAATTAAGGAATAATAAAGATATCATCATACTCAAAGCCGACAAAGGTAATAATACAGTTATATTAAATACTTCAGATTATAAAGAAAAAATTAAAAATCTATTATCTGACAGGTCTGTATATGAAGTTTTCAGTAGAGATCCTACCACTAAAAATCATAATGACACCAATGAATTATTACGTGGAATGAATAATTGGCCTATAGAAATTATAAAAAAATTAAAATCTATGCACCCACTTACTCCTAGATTGTATGGCCTTCCAAAAATTCACAAAGAAGGTATACCATTACGTCCAATAGTTGATGGAATCTATTCTCCCACTTACAAACTATCCAAGTATCTTGCGAAGATTTTACAATAACACATTCACGTCTCGGATACTTATATTAAAAACTCGAAACATTTTATAGATAAAATAAAAAACATCCCTATTTTTGAAGAGGATATACTAGCAAGCCTGGACATCACATCTCTGTTTACTAACATTCCAGTTGTTGAAGTCATCACCATCTTAGACAAATTGTTCCCAAGAAACATGACTACTTTGTTCAATCACTGTTTAACTTCTAACTATTTCATTTGGCAAGAAACGATCTACAAACAACTCACTGGATTAGCTATGGGTAGCCCCCTCTCACCTCCTTGTGCTGACTTATTCATGGAAGATCTAGAGAAAAAAATCTTAACCCAGATCTTTCCAAAACCGAAAATTTGGTACAGATATGTAGATGACATCTTTATCATTTGGGATCATACAAAAGAAGAACTAATGAATTACCTCAACCAAATCAATAGTTTCCACAATACCATCAAATTCACATTAGAAATGGAAAAAGATAAAAAACTGCCATTCCTTGACATTTTAATAAAGAAACAATCCAATAATAGTATCAACCTATCTGTATACAGAAAACCTACAAATACTGGACGTTACCTCCATTTCAACTCAGCTCATCACATAGCTCAGAAACTTAGCAATATCCATAGTCTCAAGAAAAGAGCTATACAGTATACGACAGACAAGGATGACCTACTAACGGAATTAATCACAATATCCAGAGAACTTTTTTTAAATGGTTACCCTAAAAGACACTATAACAAGATTCTATTTACTGATATACCACATCAACAACGTGATGACGTCCAATACATCAGTACAATTACGATTCCTTTTGTCAACAACCTTTCCAAAAAATTAGCTAACCTTTTAAAACCACATAAGATCAGAGTGGCATTCAAACCAATCAACACTATTCGGAAATTTTTAAGATCACCGAAAGATCCCCACCCATTCTACAAATACTCTGGAGTATATAATATTCCTTGCTTATGTGGTATTAGTTACGTAGGTCAGACATCTAGAAGCTTCGAAACGAGAAAGAAAGAACACACAGGATATGTCAGAAATAACAGACAAGACATTTCAGGCCTTTCATGCCATTTGCCTTATGCCATACATAGAAGATAACTACCATTCAAGAACCTTTAAAGAAGCAGCTACAGTCGCCCGTAAAACTGAAAACCTAAACAAGAATCAAGGTCTAATTTTACCAGAAATTTGGAAAACTTTTATCAGATCATTAAATATAAAAGAAATGAACTTTCATAACAATTACGTCATGAGTCATCACGAATAAATCACGTTAACGAGACACGCACAATACCAATTTTTGTATGATTTAGAACCATCGGTTATAACCTAGTCTGTAACCTTCATTTTGTGCTTACTGATTTGTATTCCCTGAGGATGCCAATAGAAACAGATTGGTGAAACATGTAGGAGGATAAAAATAAAGCTACTTGATAAAGATTTTATAAAAAAGTGTAATAGTCTTATCTCCGATCACTATTATGTTCATTTGGAAATATCACGAACGATTTACTACCGATAGGTCAGTTGATTAACCAAAAAACAAATTCAAATTTACCATCTAAAAATTTTTATTCTGGGATAGGAACCGATTTGTTAGAAATTTCGGTCTTAATATCCCCCCCCCCCGACCCTATTTTCCCAAATAATTGAATTCTCTTATGTTTCAGGATTATCCGATACCTTACAAGTCTTTGACGATGCATTACATTTATCAATATGGAGAATATCAATTGGATAAAACTACTATTTGAGGAGAAATTATTTGCTGTAATATTGGTTCAAAGAGTCGATTTAAGCGCCCAGAACAAAGTAAATGTGATTAAAATCTCTCTCTCACTCACACACATAATTTCGAACTATTTTGAACTCAACGTAAAATAATTTCTTTTGAAAGTTAGGTACAAATCATGGAACCTGACTTTATTTTGAAAAGACTTCTCTATTGACTGGCAAAGAAATGCTAGTTTTATCGAGTCATGAAAACAGGAAATCCATCTATAATTATCAGAAACCTTGAGGCAAGCGAAAAGACATAATAGAGTTGAACCGTCTGTCAACATTAAACTACGTTCGAGTGCAGAATGGTACTGACGTCATTAAAACATTCCAACCTATTTGCGCTGGTAACTGTTAATCATTCAGTGGAGGTTGAGGAAGGAGAAAGGGAAAGAAATCGAAGCGATTGCATTATCTTACCTCTGAAAAGGAACCCAACAGAGACGTTGACATTAGTTTGAACTGTAATTTGCATATGCACCTTTCTAAAGCTCAGCAACCGTTTCTTAAAATAACTTGCCGTTATGTGGCGGTGTCTTAGATGCGAGAGAAATGGTGATGTCTTTTCCTATTATTAGTTTGCCGAATACGTGCTAATTAAGATGTGTTATTTTTTCATACGGGGTTAAAAAAAAAGAATATGAATAGAATTATAAGCAAGAGGAAGGAAAGGAAGGTGGTGTGTGACTCAAAGTTTGAATAATGTTCTGAGTGTAATCGTTATTCTTAAATTTAAAAAAAAAGTTTTTTTTTTCCCATCAGTTCATTAAGTTTTCTTCCTTCACGCCTCATTAAAATTACCATCAGGCGTTCTTCAGGTTACTTATGAGGTACAAAACCACAGGGCGGAAATGTTATCATCAGTTATTTCAGACAGATAATTAGGGTTACCACTAAAATGTTCAAACATAGTAATTTTTTAATAGAAAAAAGTTTCGGTTTTACTGGAAGTGTTTTTTAAAATTTTTCTATTTCCTTATTTGTACGAAACATTTGCGATAATTCACATAATTCCATGTTTCCTTGTAGCACAAAGACATCAGTTTCTGCACTACCTCATGAAAATCAGCTTAACGGCGTGCGCATTTATGGCAATCACACAGAAGGATTTAATAATCCTACTACGTAGTTGATTTTCCCCCCTAATATTAGAAAAGAAGGTACGGCCCGTGTAGCTTTGTGATCCAAAATGATAAAACCTCATATGAGTAACCTATTTCAGCCACATTTTTATTTCATTAATTATTGAAGAATTATAGAATATTTTAATTACAACTGCCAATTTAGGAATTATGTATGAATAAATAATACTTCCTACGAATTCAAAATTCGACTAATGTATTTGCAGTAAATTACAATTATGTTTATCATTTAGCTGGGATACAAACTTAATTTATTTTATGATATTCCTTTACGTAATCTTAATTACTTTTTTATTATTTATTATTTCGAGGAAATGCTTCCAGCGCGCGCACCTTTCGAATTTCATCAGTAATACGAAGGAAGGCGTGTTCGTTGAGCGCCTTGCGCAAAAGAACACGTAAAATGTCATTTGTCATTATAAAAGAATCTACACAAATTAAACTTTATGTAGAACATTTCAGAAGTCCTAATTTAAACCCTTGCTGCCAGCAGTAAAAGGGATTCACGTGATGTAGAAGCATGAAATCACAAACACACACATATCAATTTTTACACACAATAATACAAATCTTTAAATGTCATATTTTTAAATGTTTTTTAAGTTGTGAAGGAATAACAAAAACGTTGTATACATCGAACAAATTTACATTTTCTTCAAAAACAAGCAGAAGATTTGAAAACAAAAATGAAAGTATTATTTGTGTCAATAAGAGAGGTATTGTCATTCATGCATACACCAATATTCATTTACATAATATAATGTGATGTGGTGGAAATGGGATGTGTATACAGGATGAGACTTTACCTTGAGTAACCAAAAGGTGTTCAAACTCAAGGATGTGTATGTCACATCATTCCAGAGCCACATAAGACGAAACAAAGTTAAAAGAGCAGGATTATTTATACACATCGCTAAGACCTTTCAACTGCTAAGATAGATGGTCAATCACGTTCTTCAAAGACCAATTTCCACCATTTCTCGGTCATCAGATAGTCCTATATCGTTTCCTTCTACATTACTTAAATCTCTATTGCCAAAGGTAGCATTATCACCATAACAATTTTGATGTCCGCCATAACCGCAAAGAGGACTTCATATACCAAGGACATCCGGAAGTTTGTACAGTGTTAGGAATGTGTGCAATACTGGGAATGAAACTGTATAAAGAACGAACAAAACGAGTATAACAAATTCACTCGATCCGAAGATTATACAATCAGAAGATTGTTTTTATTACTTATATAAGCGAGTCGTGGCGAATTTATTCTCTTTTGTAAGATTTTTGTGACTTGTGAATACTCTTAATAACCGTGCATGATCATACCCTTACATATTTTAAATGCAATTTGAAATAAATGCAATTACGCAAGCAGTCCAGGCAAATGGTAAGTAAAGTAATAAACCGAGTCATTTAAGTCATATAAACTAGAGAATCAACGATAGAAATGGAAATTATGACCTTCAAGTTATAGTTTTGCCGAACCTGGAACTGTACGATAAGGTCAGACAAACAATTAGCATAAACTGGGAGAAGAATCCATAGCGACTTCTACAGTAGTATTCCAAATCTGAAATAATGGCGATTGCATGGAAAGAGTTGTCGTTTATTGATTGCCCTTTTCTAATGACGTGTTAGCCTGGAAGAGGTGTGAAGGGTGAAAGGTGGGGAACTTTACCAATTCAACGAAAAATCCTTGACAAACCCAAGTTGTTGTTGTCGTTGTTGTGTGTGTGGGAGGGTAGTTTAGTTCCGTCATTCACATAACATTGTTATCTAGTTTTGTGCAGAAGCAGTGTACTTATATATATATATATATATATATATATATACATACACACACACACACACACATACATACACGCGCGCACAAACTGAACATAAAACTTTTCACATTAGACATTTTTTCAGGAAAATTCAAGTGTCGGACTTATCTTTTCCTCCAGTTTCTTTTTTTACAGGATGAATGTCGGTGTGAACTATCAAACTTAAATACGTTGCATAATGATTTTTAAATAAGGAAAATATTGTGTACATAATATAAAATAAATTGTGCATTTCATGCTGTCTCTGAAACCGGATTAGGAGAAGAAGAAGTTAGGCATTTTTATGGAAAGCCTAGGAGTACTCAAATCCTTTAAGGGATGCTATAAGCATTTTTAGACTTTTTTGTATTCCATCAGAGGCTAAGTCTATCAGTTTAAGGATTAGCATCCTCGTAGCTTAGTCCAAAGAAAGTTCGCGATTTTTTTTTTTTTTTTTTGGTTAGAAAGAGCTCTGTTAGAATAACATTAATCAACCTCAATGTAACTACATCTGCGGGATTAGATGGGATAACCGCTAGCATTTTACGAGAATGTGCAAGGGAACTGTCAATACTTCTGACTAAGCTGAACTTAAAATAACTTGAAGCTCTGGTAGAGTTCCAAGAGAATGGAAAGAAGGCAAAATAATTCTTGTTAATAACACTTAAGAGAGAGATTTACATAAGAGAGATTTCTAAGACTGGAATAGACCAATCGGCATCTCAGGAGTGGTGGTAAAAGTACTGGTCAAAAATTGGTCACAAAGAGTTCAAGAATGGGCAGATAAGAATATGATACTGTATGAGGGGACAACAATGCTTTGTGAAGGGTCGGTTACACCTTAATTTGCTAGCTTTCTATAATTGAGTGACAGCTGAGTTGGATAAAGCTACAGGATGATTGTGAATTCTGCAAAGGTCTTTAACAAAATACTATGTGGAACTCTGTTACGCAAATTAGAACAAATGGGAATGGATATGACACTGGTTAAGTGGATAAGAGGGTGTCTGTTGGACAGATATCAAACGCGGTATACGGGGGAGCAGAATCAAGGCGAAAACAGGTGTGCCGCAAGGTTCAGTGCCCACTACTTTAATTTGTACATAAATGATAGGAAATAACCTGAAAGAAAATACTCAGTTGCTGATGATGTAAAATTACATAGAGTAATAGTTAATCAAGGTGATGTGGAGAGTTTGCAGGATGATTTAAATAGGCTGTCAGTGTGGTCAGGAGATAATGGATGTCAGTTTAATGCGGAGAAATGTCAATCATGCATTTTGGGATAAACAGATTAAAAACTGTGTGCAACACTGATGGCACAGTACTCGAAGAAATAGATAAGGCTAGAGATTTAGGGGTGGTGGTAGACAGGGAGCTGAAGTTTCGAGGGCAATATCGCTAAGGTAGCTTGTTGATTACTTGGCTATCGAAGAACACAATAACAAGTAGAGTTAAGGAAGTTATTCTCTTTAGAAGGCCTTAATACGTCCACATCTGGATTGCTGTGCTCCGGTCTGGTCATTAGGGTTTCTTGGGAATGAGGATATGGCGGAAAGTATTCAGAGGCGAGTGATCAAGATGGTGAGTGGTGTGTGGAATGTTCCCTATGAGCATAGATTGAGAGTGTATGGATTGCAAAAGTTGATTGATAAGCGAAAAATAGCAGATATGATAGAAATATTTAACTTACTCACAGGGTTTTGTAGGATTAATGCAGGAGAAATGTTTTAGCACTTGGCTAGTAAAAACAGAACAAGAGGTTATCCCTGGAAGTTGAGTAAAGTTGTTAATGGGTGTGCGAGGACTAAGATTTTTTCTTGAAAAGTTATGAATGAATGGAATGGGTTTGCCAGAGTCAATTGTTAGCGCTCTGTCTGTTAATGGATTCAAGGAGGGTATGACAAATTGTGTGGATCTCCCCGATGAACCTTCGGACTCCATGGAAGTGCCTGTGCAATAAAAACAACCTCGTCTAGGACCCGAAAGACTTTTAAAAGAAGGAAGTTTCGAAAGAAGTCTCGTCCTATACGGAAGTGGTAGGGTTTTCAATCCCAGAAACTCGGATATTTCATTTCCATCCTCAATTCCTTCAAATTGTAATTGCAGGCATTCAAATCCGATCCTCCCAGTCAATCACAAAATAAGTTTTCTTAGTTTCCTCTGTCTTCCCCTCCTCCCAACCACCTAAAACATTTGAAATCTTAACTCTTCTCCGATGCAATCGTAATTTGCTCATACTAATGAAGAACGTTGCATTGTATATTTTTCTCTATATCAAAGTCTGCGTTTTTCTTACCCTACAATCGAAACTGGGGACGTAAACCTCGATAAGCGACCAACCTTTCGATAGAATTAATTGCAGCCTTCTCCTAATTATATTCGTGATATATATTTTTTTGAATCTCCGACTTAACCCCTTAACATACAAAGACGTCTGTGACATGTCTTTTGTTTATTTCACCAAAATTGATTTTGAATTTTGGTTTCACATATAAATACAACCGAATATAGACACTAGACAATCTTGTGCGTATTTCCTTTCAGCCGAGAAAAGTTGCCCACGGCGTGTATCGGCTATTTCGTTTGCGTTTGCACAAAATCATCATTATTTTTCAAATAATGATGAATTTGATCCAGCAAATCACCATCACCCAAAAAATTGGCAGAAAAACGACCGCTTTCCGATTCTTAATTGGTACGTTAAGAGGTTACATTATTTCTATTGATTTTCAAAACCCGCATTCATCCCGGTATTTGCTACGAAATTATTCTTCTTACGTACTTAGAACACTGGGTTTCAAATGGCAATTGGCCTGTTCATTTATTAGCTCTTTCCTTTCCTAAAATACGTGATCATTTCATATCTGCTTCCATCCCATCTCACCCATAAAATTACAGAACCGGATCGCCTGAGTGCTGAAACACGTAGCCGAAAAAATCGCCTGTCCTCGATTGAAACTCACGACTGAGTTCGACATGCCTCTGCAAGCAACGTTAGCACCACAACTGTTCGTCGGGAGCAGTAGAACATGGGTTTTCATTGCCGCACGGCCCCTCACAAGCCTAACATGAGCAACGGCAACACCAAGCGTCGAAAGGAGGTGTAAAACTCACCACAATTGGAGCAATCGAAGAGCATCTAGAGCAGTGGTATCTTAATTAAGTACACAACGTTTTATTGAATAAGTAAAAATTTACTTATTCAATAAAACGTTGTGTACTTAAATTACTTATCGGTTTATGTTAACTTCAAAATTTTAATTGTTTAGCTATGCATTTTCCTGAAGAAAAACTAAAACGACCAGAGAGACTGCTAGGAAGAAGTCTAAGAATCCGAATAACCTATTTAAATAAACATTTTTTCACAATACTTCGACGTTTAGGATAGTCAGACTTATTTAATAATCTAGGTGACAATAGTGTTTTTATGATAATATTGCTAAAAAGAAACAAAACTGTATTAGTTTGAACTTCCTGAAGTCTCGAAATATGTGTTGCTTGTTTGACACTGCAATGAGTTTGCAGTGTCGTAATTATTTGGGTACCTGAATTCTGATCCATCTAGTGCAAACCAAATTATTTCTAAAAGTGGATGTACTTTTGATAATTATTAGAATTCGAGCAGCGTCTTGCTTTGAATTCTATCAAAAATTTTTAACAAAGTGAGTCCTTGATAATTGCTGTCTTGAGAGGAATAAATCAATATATTCCAGGAGAACGATATCTAGACGAATGGGTTTTTTGTGAAGTTTGGTGGACGAGCAATCATGGACTGCGATTGTTTTGTTATGGTTTGAGTTGTACTCCTAGTTCCAGTAACGGGAAATATTAACGCTGCGGCCTAAAATGACCTTCTAGACAGTTTTGTGCTTCCAACTTTATGGCAACAGTTTGATGAAGGTCCTTTTCTATATCTACATGACAATACCCCCATCCACAAAAACGAAGTTTTTGTAGGCATGGTTTGATGAGTTAATGTTGAAGTTGCTGTACAGAACCCCGATCTGAATCCCATCAAACACCCATTGGATGAATTGGAAGGCCAATGAGTGCCAGGATGAATCTCCCGACACCAGTGACCGACCACATTAATGCTCTGCTGGAAGAATGGAAGGGAATCACCACAGTAACGAACCAAAATCCAGTAGAAAGTCTTTCAGTAGATTTCGGCTGTTATAGCAGTAAATATTGAACCAATTCCATATTAATGCCTTTCATAGAGTAAGTTGGAATAAGTAGGTGTCTGGATATTTTTTTGATCAGATAGCGTATCATTAATTTGATATCATTCAGATTCAAACTCAAACATTTTTTTACCAGTGATCTAAGTAACACATGGTTAATTTTTTTATTTCAGTTGAAGCATTTTTATTGACAAAATGATTTCAACTATCATTAAAAATTCCATAGGACTGACTGAATAGAATATTATCATTATTTCGTATTTCCATATGGAGACCTAAGTTCATGAAGAGTGGTATTAACTCTCAATTACTCTAAAATGTTCTAGATCAGATTAATGGTTCATAATTTCAAAACAGTATTGTTGGTGACTAATTAAAAGCTTATAACTGCAATACGTGTGCAGTCTAATATGCTAAGCATCAAATTCTGCTTTTAGATCAATCTAATAATCTCATACATTTTAAATAATCACGCATATTCAGTAGCTGTAGCTAACACAATAGGTAACTTATTACCTACTTTCCAAGTTATCCTTAATTTGTATAAAATAATTTTTCCCAATAGTAATCATAACTTTTATGATTTCCGAGAAAATCCAAATTCGACAAGGATTTTTATGAGATTACTGTCAGCGTGTTCCGAGCAATTATGTTAGGTGTTCAGATATCACACTTTTCATTACAAACAGAAGATTGGTCAAAGCTAGATAACTGGAAGGATAACTCTACATAGCTTTTCTTAAGGGATACGGGGAAACCAACCGAGAATTTTTAACCTGATGTCCAATTCTCACTTTTTGCTGCATCCAATTAATTGGTATCTGGATCTATATGGATACTGAACGAACGAGGATGGACTGGGATTTAGCTGACCGAATTGCTATTCTGTATTGGCTTAAGCGAACAATGATGATGCAGCAAGAGGAAATGTTTATGTGCCTACTTTTGTAGGTCTCCAGGTTAACACTTTCATTGCCAAGCTGAAAATTGGAATTTCGTGTGGTGGCCAATTTTTTTTTTATTTAGTTAGCAACTTCAACGCGATAACGCGTGATCGGCCGTTTGGTGAGAACTCGCATCGCGCGATTGGCAATGAACGTGTTAAACAAGTCATTTGCTGTTTTCATCAGAGACCAGGGCGAATACTGAAAAGTGAGTCACTGGAAGAAACTGAAATGCCAGTCTCATCAGGATTGAGGATACAGTTTGAGAAGTATCAGCAAAAAAGAAGTGGAACTGACAGAAGAATTAGAGGAGTACCGTGTCAACATAATTGGTGTTATCGAAATAAAGAAGCCAACTGAAAGCAATATTCTTCTAAATAACTACTAGAAGACGTTATATTCAGGACATCATGATCAGGAAAAGGAGGTTTATCTGCAGATTTCAACAATAAATATGACAGTAATGCAAGAAATTTCAAGTAGAACAATGGGAGTAAACATTAAAAATGGGGAATTTGACAATGAGACTTACTAGTGTCTACTGTCTCACAGAAATTTCTACTTAAGACGAAATTGGGGCGACTTATTTGGGAAGACAACTGATAAAGTTGGTCTTTGTTGGAGATACAGAGCAGGACTCGAATACCAGACATATAGAAATGTTTTTGAAAGTATGGAGAAAAGAGCAAAGCTAATAATAATAGCAATTATTACTGGAATTCTGTTTATGAACTAGAGTGGTCGTAACTTAATGCAGATTTAGGACAGTTATACAGGATAATTGAAATAGGAAGTGGTTACCGATCAGTTAGTGAATAGGTTATAAAATAAACTTCATATTGAAAAGTAAAATATGGACAAACGTTTTAAAAATAATCAAATTCTAGCTAAATAAAACCTCTAATGTACAATATTATTAGAGAAAAATGAAAGGGTTCGAAATATGAACGATAATCAAACTGTGGAGAGTCACTGGCCGATTCTGAAGAGAACACTGATTAATTCTGCTACAGAGTACGCAAAAGTTCCTAGTAAGTCAGTCAGTCAGCATGGACTCTAAGATAATATTAATGGCAAAAATAGAACACAAGAAAGCGAAGCAATGTGTAAACGTAGGTTAGCAAAATTCATGGAAAAGATTTTGATAAGAATCTGGACAATAAATGATAAAAATAGCAAAGTGTTCTGATGGATATTGAAACAAAATCTCAGTAAACAGAGCAGAGTATGCAAAAGGAATCAAGGATGCTAAAGATGACATGAAAACTGAAGATATTACGTTGAAAGATTATTAAATCCAACAAGTAGTGATAGAAGAGTGTATTCCTGTCTGAATTCAAGAGGAATGCAGACATGAATGCATATCAATATTTGTAGAAAGACTACTGAAACCTAAAAGGAATAGATGATATCAACCAGAAACACTCAAATATGGAGATATAGAAGTTTCAATTACCGCAGGCATTATTCAGAAGGATGGTCAAATATCGTTGAATTCCGAATAACTGGAGTAGAGATCTCATAGCACCATCTGTAAAAAAACGGAAATAAAACAATGCAAGAGTTACATTATAGAAGGATTTTCCTGTTGAGTGTTCCTGGTAAGATTTATGCAAGTATACTAGAAAAGAAACTAAAAAAACATTGAACAGTAAACATAAACAATCAATGCTGAGTTCCGAGTTATAAGAGTTGTGAGGATCAGATTTTCACTTTGGGACAAATAACTGAGACATCATGGAAATATCAAAGATCTGTAAGTTTTTTAGATCTCGAAAAGCGAATGAAGAGTACAAAGAGAAAAGCTCTTCAAAAGATACAATTATGTGGTGCAAAAGTCGGCAGTCAGAATTAAAGGAGATATAGGAAGATGATTTGATGTAATATTAGGCGTAAAACAAGAGTGCACACTACTTCCACTGTGATTCATTATCTATATCAGTGATTTTCAACCTTTTTCATAATACGGCACACCAAGACTAATTATTAAAATTCTGCTGCATACTAAAAATATATCATTTTAATTTTTTTGATGATTTGGCAAAAACATAGGCATAATTTTGATTGATTTACACACACAAGAAGATGGAAGACCAGACACTAATAAATAAATGCGCAAATTACGACATTATTTCTTTCAATTAATTTGTTTTCATAAATCTCGCGGCACACCTGAAAACCTCTTGCGGCACATCAGTCGAAAATCGCTGATCTGTATGGATCACATTATGAAAGAAAGTGGCCATAAACTTGATGAGATTAGCATCTGGTGAGACGCTAATCTCACCAGATCTTATACTCTTAAAGAAATACAGTAAAACGGCATATCGACTGTATTGAATAACTGATGTAAAAATCATCAATAAAAGATAGAGAGCGAGTGATATTATGAGAATAGGCAGAGAGCATTGAAAACAGCTGCACCCAGAGTGTTCTCTGCCCATTCTCATAGTCTTTGTATTGCCGATTTTCATTACAAATTCATATTTGGTATCAAAATTAATTTAGTCCCATACTTAATTTGCCATCTTCACCAAAATTATATCTGAACAACTAAAATGTTTTATTTGTTCTACAGGTGGGAAAGCCAATTGAATAAAAATTATGTGGAATAACAGAGAAATGAATTAAAACACTGCACTATCTGTATGCGAACAGTGTTCAAACCAATTTTAGTTTACATATCTGAGGGTTGGATTAAAAGTGAAATAGAAGTCGCAAGTTCAGAGAAAAATTAAAAGTATGAATATGTGGCATCAAAGGCAGAATCATAAAAAAATAAATAAAAAAAATTGAAGATAAAAGGAAATAATTTTCCTCCGTTAGCATTCAAAAATCTGTGAGCAAAATTAATAAATAAAAAAGAATAAATCCGCTAATTCCTTTATTCCCGCAAGGGGAGTAGGCGACGTAGTTTATCCCTAACTAACTTTCAAACTGGAGCCAGTCAATTTCAGCCTTTTGACAATCGCAGAAAGCTGGTCCAAGACTATCGATGGTTTTTAAACAGTATCCAAGGAAGAGAGGACAGTAGACAATATTTCACGGTTCCAACACTATATGTTATTATTTGAAATACTGTGGGTTCTACGGTCGATATTCTTGACATATGGGATAAAAAAAAGCATTTGCCCATGCTAGAGATCGACTCACTCCGGAACAGGTCGAAGAAAAGCTTAGAAAAAATTATGTAGTCGATGAACAAATCGAACTTAGAACGGGTTTCAGGCGACCTAGTACTATGGATGCAAAACATTTCCACAGGGTCTTATCTTAGGAGGTATTGATTAATTAAACAGAATGAGAAGGGCAAAGTTAACAAAAAGTCGCCTGCTGGCCTTTTAACATAGCTTAGACATAATTCTCGACAGTCCAGTGAATACATATAATGCGTCTTATATGTGTCATTGCAAGCATAACAAGAAAGCAGGTTTAGAGTGTCTTTGTTTTTATTTCATAACTTTCAGACTATCGTACTGCACGCATTAAATCTTTCAACATCCATATTTTACAAATTTTTTCTGCAGATTATTAAACTATGTTTTTCACGTTAAAATGACTATTATCGATTGTATTTACTATGGAAGTGGAAAACTGTTGCATAATCCATTGTGTTATAATAATCAGATGGAGCTTTCTATAAAGATGCAACCAACAGTTCCTTTTCCGTTTGTCTTGTGAACTACTGTGGATTATTTATAGATTAATTACTGTGAATTAAGTATAGATCGGAATGGATAATTTCTAATTAAAGAATAAAAGAAAATTAACAGCAACTGCTCGTCTGTTGCTGCAGTCTCTTATCAGAAAATGATACATTTTCTATGAAGGACATGCAATACAGACAGATATGCAATACAATATTTTATTACTTTCATTAATAATTTATCACCCGCTAAACATATAGTTTTCAATAATAGTGCATCTTTTTATTACTTGTGACATACGCTTGTAATTTATCACGGATAAATTATTCGCCTTATGATCTCTAAAGTTATTTGACATACATAAAACGATTACAATATGGCGGCATCCAATGCTTAAAAGAACAATAATTCAGTAAGTTATTAAAGTGATAAGCCACAAAACCCATTAAATTCGTGTTTAAGGAAAGGTCTTTTAATTGTTTGCTATGCTATGAAATTAGCTTTTGAAATGTTCTGTTTCTTAATGGGATTAGTTTTTGTTTTACCAAAACGAAAACTAAACCAGACCAAAACAAAATTATCTAATTACAGATGTCGCTGTATTTTTATTCGTCATGTTTGATAAAAATAAACTCAACGAACCGCTCTGTCGATTACGTCAGACATGTTATTGATCGCCAAGATAACATGTTTGTGGAACATAATTTAAATTTATGGCAACTTAAAGAACGGATTAACTTCTAATATTTGGATTACAACACCGGAACCAGTTGACAGTCACACTGGGAAATTTTACGGCACCACAAGGTAAGTAAATAAAAGTGATAGCATGAAAATAGTCGGCAATAATGTTCATGCATTTAATCTGCTTAACTAACAGGGTAAAGCATGACAGATACAGTACGAAAAAAATAAAATGTATACCATATACGTGAAAAAGAAGATATAAATGATCGCACTGTGCAAGAAGTTAGAGTGAATAGCTGTAAAACGAAAAGATAACCTAAAAAACTGAGAGAATTGGGCAAAAAATAAAAGTAGATAGAAAAAGTTTGGTGTGTAGGGATTTAATCCCACGTGATCAAATGAATGGCCTATCATCGTAAGTATACTTATCTCGAAAGCCACAGAAATTCTTAATCCGTAAAATTCCTCAGCAGTTTTGGAATTTTTTTTTTTTTTTTTGGTCGGAAAAGACATTTCCAGTTTACGTTATTTCTTGTGATACTTAGGTGTGCATTAGAAACATTACACAAGAAGCGAACATAAAAAAGGACAGAAGTATTTTTAATTTCCTAATAAAATATAACCTCTAATAATGAACTTTTTTTTGTCGAATAGTAGATTAATTTCTAAACGATTTAAAAATAAACTTCCATTATATTTCATATTTTTTCAAATATCAATATACAGGGTACGGATTATGGATACATTCATCCCAGTAACTTTTTACAATATGCCAGCGGAGCAAGAATGTGCGTGCGTGTGAGTGAGTGAGAGAGAGAGAGAGTGAGAGCAGTGGACCGCTCTGACCACAAGGTAATTAACTGCTTGGTATTAAACCATCATAGACTGCTATATCTTCTTTCCCTCCCCCTCCAGGGCATAATGGCCAAAACTTTGTAATGTACTTTGCGATACTTTGGACTTTATTTCTTCGTTTGTAAAGAATTAAAAAAAAAAACGGTCCTATAAAGAGATTACGTTTACGGCATGCGGTGTCATTGGAAGTAAATGAATAAATCTAGATACCGAAGAGATAGCAGAAAAATCGGTTTTTTAGCTTCTCTTTAAAAGCGAAGACGATGTGAATTTAGCACCTTTTTATGACAAGTAACATCAAACTATGTAGAGATAATAAAAATATCTTAATGATAAAAAAACTGATATTTTCCTACAGTGTTTTAACTGATATCCTCAAGAATTACTGGAATATGTGTAGTTTAAATTGTAAAACATTATTTTTTCTAGTTAAAAAGCGGTGTTTTTATCTGCATGTTATGATGAAATTGCCATTAATTGAACTTCGGATGTTGTGGTGAGAGACAATCTTTTTTAGCTGTCGCTTCACTTCATAATCATTTACTTAAAATAATCGTTTTCAAGTTTATTATTTTCTTCATTGATTCGTTTCCCAACGTCTTCACCGTGTCTATTCATTTCACTCTCAATATCCACACACCTGCTCTGAAAGTTACAGAAATTATTCTATTGAACAGAGGACAGGATTCAAAATCTCTCTCCCCTATTCAACAGGTGTGCTATGGCAGTTCAAAAAATAGTAAAGAAATAAAATTCAGCATACAATATTGGCTTGAGAGAAAAACACCAGTCTAAATCTACACTCGTATATCAAAGTACACAACAAATACAAACAACCATCAGCAAATTCGAATCTGACCATGAAAGGGCCAAATACACAAACGTTTCTCCAGTACGAGTGGCAGCCTGACTTCTCCAAATTAACTTTATAGCTATCCAGCACATAGAGGGGACCAATGCTAGTTATTTTTCACTTACATTGTGAACTGTTTCCAATAATTTAGTTTAGTGCCTGTGTGCTTGTCACAGGTATAATTTATGCACTGAAGATGGATGCTGGTAGAAGAACCATAAATATTTTCCCCTCTTTTGGTGTTTATACCGTAAAGCACTATTATAAGGTGATCATTTCGATATTCTTCTGCTATACATAAATAATTTTTTTCGCTGACTCTACAATATAAAAGCCATAGGTTTGCAGATGGCACTACACCTACATTCTGTTATTCATTTGAGAGAGTTTGATGGCTGTTTGTTTTTGGATTTACGCCAGAAACAATTACGCTTGTGTATTATGTGTATAAATTGAGTGTGCTCTCTGGCTGGTTCTCCTGTTTTGAAGGGGGGGGGAGAGAATGAGAGTTTTCAGCTTGAAAACATTTCATGCTTCAAATCCTGTACACCCAGTGTCACGAGCACAGACCATGGTAGTCATCATACATTCATCAATGAAGACAGGATAACTTACCTTTCACGCTGCAAAAACAGTCTTGCCTCCCCTCCCCTCAAAACGGATCTAAATTCACCTTCCCTTATCCTCAGTATTAGAAAAATCACCAGACAGGTTTAGACCTCTCTCTCTCTCTCTCTCTTGTCTTGGACTGCAATTTATCTGTATCCTTTTCTGACATAAAAGCAATGCATCAATAGCCTCTCAGTCTCAAAACGTTGTATCCGCTCAATACATTACATTTCTTCCCACCCAAACAACTCTGTACATATCACAACTCGACGAAACCTGGAGTACTTTTCTCATATTTGTGATGGCGCGGAGAAAGCCTCCCTAAAACTTTGTGATATTGCGCAGATAAGGGCGGTTTGCCTGCTGAGTGATCTCTCCCCATCTCCGATTCATTTGAATGTTCATCCCAAAGACTGTATGTTTCAGTCTTTTCTACAGGTATGGCGCTGATCTACTGAATTGGAATGTTTTCCACTTTCAGGATAATAAGCAGTGACAATTCAATATTCTTTTATGCAGTCCAAAGGCAAACCTGTTTTCTCCTCTTCCTTTATCAGTAGTCTGGAACACTATCAATAGGTTCTGTCTCCTTCAACCCTTGGTTTCATAACGCGCTATATTTTTGGCAATTTCCTATCTCTCTGTGTGACCATATATATGTGTGTGTGTCATCCCTCGACTTACGTCCGTGATCCCAGAATGGAATAAATAACATTTTCGACTATACTTTCGAACAAGAGACGCAAGCGAGCATAAAGTAAAAAGGTTTTTATTTAGCAACAACGCAGTGTCAACAGCGCATTCAGCGGCAACCTCCCTCGGCAGTCGGGTCGGTACGTGGCGTCAACGGTTCCTCTATTGATTTAGTATTTAAAAAATAGGTTAATTGTGCATTTATCGTTAAATATTTCGCGATATTTTGTGCAACATGGCCCCTGCACGCCCAATTAAGAAACCTAGTGAAGAATCACAGAAAACGAGGCGAGCAATTGATCTTGAAACGAAGTTGCAAGTTCAACGATAGTGACGAAGCAAAGACAAGGTCCTATCGGTGATTCGAAAAGCTACTTCCGCCTGAACCATGCACAGAGGACCTGAACCAAAAGCGCGTACCTCTTAACACTATGACCATAACCGCTAAGACACTAAGTCTCTTCAACATTGAAGGAAAAAAGCAGGAACTGATTACGACTATGAATTCAACGCTTCTTCTGGTTGGTTCATGAGATTCAAGCAACGTTTTGCACTGTATAATGCGAAAATATATGGTGAATACGCAAGTTCAGATGAGAAGGCTGCCAAGGAGTTTGTTGAGAAATTCGATAAAATTATTACGGAGGAAAGTTATTTGCCACAGCAAATATTTAATATGGATGAGACCACCTTGTTTCGGAAAAAATGCCAGAGGGGACAATTCATCCACAAAAAGCTAAAATCTATGCCTGGTTTCAAAGCTCTTGAAGATTCCGTTAGGGGATAATGCAGCTGGATATAAACTGAAACCATTTGCGATATGGCACAGTGAAAATCCACGAGCTTTCAAAAACATTAGGAAGCATAAACTTCCAGTTCATTAGCCGAGATATAAGAAGCCGTGGATGTCTCAAAAATTGTTTGCGGATGCCTTAATCAACTGTAATGTGAGTGAAATGGAAAGCTGTTGTGTGAAAGAAAATGGAGAATTTAAACTTTTATTAATTCTAGATAAGTGCCAGGTCATCTGTCTTATATCGGTGATCTTCACCAAGTGCGAGGTCATGTTTCTCCCGCTAAACACTACCTCATTGATCCAACCGATGGATCAAGGAGTTCTTGTAGTGTTTAAGGCTTATTATCTACGGAGAATGTTTTCACAAGCCATTTCTGCTACTGTAGAAAACGACCAGGTTCTCACGCAATTCTGGAAAGCATTCAATATTTATCAGGTTATTAAAATATTGCTGGAGTTTGGGACGAAGTGACCTCTAATGTATGAGTGGCACATGGAAAAAGACATTAAAAAGGTTTGTGAACGATTTTGGAAGTTTTGAAAAAAAATGAAGAACTTTGCAAATTGAGTGAAGAAATAGTGGGCCTAAAAACGATCTGAATCTCGAAGTGAATGATGACGACATAATTCAACTCATAGGAAGTGCCCCCTGAAGAGTTGACCAACGAAGAATTGGTCGAACTGGAGGAACAACTGTTGCAAAAGAGGAAGAATGAGAAAAGGTAGAGGAAAAAGAGAAACAAGCAGAGATAGTTAAACAATTCACAGTGAAGTCTTGCAGAAATGTTCTCTGCAGTTAGCGATGTTCTCAAAATGATTGAAGAGATGTATCCCAATGTTGAACATCACTTATTAATAGAAAGGAAAGTACATGATGCGTTCGCTTGCTATAAACACGTTTATAACGAAAAGAAGAAGAGAAATAAGCAAAGCACATTGGACGTTTTCATCAAAAAAACAAAGGTAACATCAAAAGAGCCACAGCCTGGTCCTTCACATAGGAAAGGTAATGAAGATGTGATCGTGGAGGAAGATTTGGATGCTTATTCTCCTGCTCTATAGTGGCAATAACACAGTACAGTTTTATTATAAGGTTTAAAAATTAAAATAATAGTATACTTATTACTGTTACGTCCCTAACCCCTATAACTCTGTTGATTTAATATATCGACTTACGTCCTGCCGGATAGAACGGAACTCCGACGTAAGTCGGACGACACACAGTCATCCCTCCCCTGAAATTAAGTACTTTTAGTATTTTATTGTTTATAAACGTTTATTTTAGAAAGAATGGTATCGATAAAAGGCGGAAATAAAATGATAACCGCCCAATTCTCCAACAGAGCGGAATTTGACTGACTTTGCTTCGTGAAATGAGCACTCAAATAAGAACTGCTAAGTAATCTGACTTGTTTTTATATTTTGCAACGAATTTGGTCATATCTCTGTTAGTATTTCCTTTATTCTCATTTTATTCCATTAATTACATTTCGAATTCTTTCTTGAAAATAAGAATTTTCTATCTCGATTTTTTTATAACGCCACACACACACGTCAGTGAGCAATGGTAAATACAGGTGGCGCCACCAGCGTTTCATAATTAATTTTTTGCATGTAAATCTTTTCCGGCAAATTAGTGATTCCTCTTATATTAAAACGAGATTAACTGATCCCTGAAGCCAAATGTCCACATAATAATGTGTGGAGTGTTCCTGACAATTTCTTTGCCGAAGAATTTGCATTAATCGCACTTCAAACGGCATGCACAAGTTGGTAATTGAGAAGATAGGTAAAGTTTGGATCAATTATCCACTTACGTATGCCATCGGCACAACGTGTTTTTTTCCCCATCGTTTTCTTTTCAAGCTTTCATATCAAATCAGTCTTAGCATCCAAAGATAATGGAGCCTTTCTGTTTTTAGAATCAACTTGAACTCAAAGTAAAATGCTAAAGTGGTCGATCTTTCTCACCTGTGTTAGGTGAGAGCAACTCTTGTTAGAAACCGGCTAATTAACATCTGAACGAAACAGAAAAAAAGTAATTAATTAATACGAAAAGATAGAGAGAGGCCATCTCTGTTGAATAAAGGGTATACAATACAATTCTTTTATGTATTTTTCTTGTGGAAAACAAAAGAAAAAAATAATCGCTGCTTAAAGTTAAGAAATATAATACTAATTAAGTAGCAGCATATTCAGCAAACAAACATGGTGGAAATAAGCAGTTTTTGTGCATTATTTCCTTATTTAACCGTAAGTTTATTTACATGCTACGAGTGTAGGAAGATTAGCCCTGTGAGAAGAGATTCTCGAGAAGTTGATTGCGTTAGCACTGAGATAGTCAAGATTATAAGTAGGTGGAGGGGAACTGTGTGTTTCGTTTTGTAAGTGTTTACTCAGAAGCACACGTTCTTACCTCGGCAGAGAATGCAGATTTAGAGGAAAAATGAAATTTATAATTCCATTCTGAGTTGAAGATTTTATTGTTTAACTAAAACTCGTTTTAATACCACTCAGAGAAAGAAAAAGATTTAGACAATTTTTATATTAATCATTTTTGCATTGATTAATTTTATATTAATCGATGTTTCCATTACATAAAATCACGTAAAGCATAACGACAAGGACTTTGTAGCTAAAACTTTCAATTAAAGAGTCCTTCGGTATAAGATCTCAACAGGTGAGTTTGTCACTTAACACTTCTCAGTATAGTCGGAATTCGCCACTCAGCAAAAACTGAATAGAAATGTTCTTTTGGAACTTACGTGGTGCTTATTCTGTTAATGAAATCTGTCTTTTGATTTCGGTGTCAAAGAAGGTCAGTAACGTTTGCTGAGGGTGATTTGTTTGTTTTGAATTATGTCGGAGCAACTAAAGTTACGAACCTTACTTGTGTCTTTTAATTTCATGTGTTCTTCTGGTCTCATTGTCGGTTTTATGGGATGAAAAAACATGGCCTTTCAAGAATAAAAGCCCCTATATCTCTACAAGAGACTGGCAAAGCGATAGTTAATTGAAAAGTCCTTTTAAATGTTCTTCTCATCGTAGGCCTTTCCAACCAAAAATCAGCGTTACCAACTGGGCTATGTGAGGTTTATTAAGAAGTGTACAATACTGCTTCCGTGGAAATGCACTCTAACCAGAACAGTTCCATACCGATTTAACACCAGCCTTTCACTATTGTAATGCACTCTTGATGAAAGCTCATCAAGTTATAACGTTAACCATAATTCTGCGATCGATGAAGATCTGCCTTTGTACACAGATTATGTACTTGGAGAACTCGACTTGATATCGGATACTTCAGGATACACTTACTACACTACTTTATTGTTCTGAACGTTTTTATGGCTAAGCGGTTTGGCCAGTAATAAGCTGGTTGAGGGAAAACTTCACTCAAATCCAATCTATGACAGCAAAACTTTTTAAGTCTTCTTAAAGCGATAATAATCTAGCTTCGCTTGAAGGGGAAGGCATAGAAATTTATCCTTCTCAAAGCGGACTAAGGAAACAATTGAGAGGCTTAGAAAGAGAAAAGCAACAGTAAGCACGTTTACATTCTGAAAGAACGGGAACTTTTGGCAAAAAATATAAAAATAAATAAAATTGCCAAAGTATTTATTATAGTTAGTAGTTTGAACAGTTTCAAAATAACACTACTTAGATTTCAGTTCGCTGTTTGTAAATTGTCTGTAAACTTGAAATTAGGACTGACTTAATCAGACCAAAAGCGTTTTCGTATGAGGAGTCAAATGACAAGGCTTTGCGAGTTACTACCTTAATTAGGCAAATTTTGAGATTTTAAATTTTTTCAAAATTCTCATTTGCCTTCGCATATGAGAACCATTTGAATAATGTTTTCGTTTCAAATAGTGTTAAACAAGACTACTAGAAACAGTAAAAATTTCAAGCGTTCATTAAACCATATACCTCCAAATGATATATAGGAAAAACAGGATAATATGTATAAATAACACAGATCTCCATACGTTATGAGAACTGAAATGTTTAGCTACCGTTTTAGTAATTCGATTATGCTGAGCACAAAATTCACAACTGCCTTTCTACACGTCGTACGGATTCTTCACAAAGTCTCCGTAGACAGATTCATATATTCGTATATAAAGTCATTAAAATACTATTTTATTATTTTATTTTGTATTATTGAAATATCTAGTATTTTTGAAATAGAACATTATAGACGGACAGCAAAGGCTCTAGACGGCGTGAGTCGATTGAATCACGCTAGGGTGTGTCAGTCATCACGAGTACTATTTTCTTTTGAATAACAATGTCTTTGTTTTCATGTGTCAAATATTCAGTCAAGTACAATAATTTAAGTGAATGTGTACATAGTTCATAGTTGGTTCATTTTCCATCCTTGTTGGTAAAAAACAAATTCTAAATTCTTGACATTCCTAATCCGTAACATTTTAGGTGTTTGATATACTTGACATGTTAAAAACAAAACCATTGTCCAAATTATCGTTATTTAACACAGAGGTATTTTTTCCTATAACGAATGATATAAAAAAAGCGCGAGCATTTTAAGTAATCTCTTCTGATAAAAAATAATCCAGAAATGTTTCTGAATAATATTTTAACTCTAATTTCACAGCAGACTAAGGAAATAGGGTTGCAAGAAACCTACTTGCTTGGTCGTAACGGGCTGTTCAACTTAGCACTGAAGGATTGAACTGATTATAATTACAGCCAAAGCAATTAATTTTAAGAAGCTGTGTGTTGGCCGTTAACGACGCTTTTGTAAGCAGGGTCTTTGTGAAGGGAAAACTCTGCTTTCGTTCAGTTGAAAACCACTTGTAATCACTCCCCGCATCCTGACAAAATTCCAACCACCATCTTTACAATGGAAGAGATAGTGTTGTGAAGTCCTTGTGACTTTCTACGGAGTTGCTATACGTAAAGGAAAATAAAATATACATGCACGTAAAATTTGCGAGGTCTAGTTAAAAATATTCGACAAAAATGAAACTGTATTTACACTAAAAATTGAAATGCATGTTCCAAGGCATCGCTGATTGATCAGCGCTTTATAATCGGTTAAATTTCTTATTGCGTGTCAATAATGTCAAAGTGACGATAGTGTCTTGGTAAACGGGAAAGAGCCAGTGTCAATAAGAAAGTCTACTGTATTATGTATGGAAAGAAGAGCAGGAACTTGCGCAACAGTGAATATTGATAGTGCTGAGTTGAACCTTTGCCAAGGAAGGAAACTGTTGACCACATTAATATTGAAAATATATCATGACTGTACGATGTGCAAAGCATGGACGAGCCATATGTTTGGTATACGAGGAAAATGGAATAAGAGACGAAGTAGGCAACATATCAAGGGTTATGTGTGTTAAAGTCACAAAGTCAATACATGTATCGGGAAAAATATTGCTGTGAGATGAACATTAATCGACAATCAATCAACCCGATTCTAATTCTTAATTCTTACCATGATTTCTATTATGAAGAATAAAAGTAATATCTTCTGGTAATTGTCGTATACAGACAACTTAGTCATTGTATTAGGAAAAGCACGTAAATTAGATCAGGGGTAAAAATGTGACAGGACATTATAAATTTTCAAGCCTGAATGGATTAGAAGATTAATAATTCCCACTTTTTTAATGCTACACTGCAGGAAGGTGATAATCGACTTCCTGCAATGAGGCATTATCATCCAGCTGTTGCAATCCTTCTAACACACTGGCCTCATTGACAGAGTGGATAGTGTCACTGCTAGCGAGCTAAGACTGCGGGTTCGAACCCCATTGTGTCGAACATTTTTTAATATTTATGTGAGATGATTTTCACCGCCAGGTGAGTGATCACCACACAGCTTATTAGACTCGTAAAGCAAATTGAAAAGCATGACCACTCACTGTATTAAATGTACGGTAGGTCCACAACCTTTCCCCAATAGAATTCATATTATAAAATCGCATTGCATATAAAACGAAGCTTCCATTCTTATTCCATTGAATGTTACATTCACTCAAGAGATTGACTTTACTTTTAAATTTCTCACTACAGGAAGAATATAGAAGTAATGTTGCATTTAAGAGAGCGTTATCTGTTGGTGTAATGCATACAACAGACTTCGTTGACCACACAAATTAATGGTAATTGCAATTAATATTTCTTGTTCATTATTAAAATACATGTTCTAAAATAATACCTAGGGTGCGACATCCCAAAGTACTGTGCGGCACGACGATAGCATGCGTATGTATGAACTGTGATAACTAATTAATAAACTTGTATATTTCTATTGAGAGAAGTCTTTAGGTTGAAATAAAGTATACTATACTTGAAATTAAATCCATTAATTTTTTTTTTCAGTCTAGTGTAAGAAACAATAGAATGTATATAAAATGTCATTACAAAAAGCCACTTGTTTAGAGAATGGTGAATGTCCCTATTAGTTATCCCAAACATCTCATGGTGCAGAACACTATTCTTATAACAGCAAGTAGTAGAAAATACTTGATGTATAGACTTTTTTTTTGCTTAATCTATGATAAAATTTCTTGTCAAGTATAAGAAGTCTGTGGTTTGATAACCGTTTTATGTTCGGAACTAGCGCAACAGTGAATATTGACAGTACTGAGTTGAACCTTTGCCAAGGAAGGAAACCGCAGACCACATAATATTGAGAATATATCGACTGTACACAATTGGAAAGTATGGAACAGCCAAATATGGTTGGCATACGAGGGCAAATGAGAATAAGAGACGAAGTAGACAACATATCAAAGACTATCTATTAAAGCCACAAAGTGAATACATGTATCGGAAAAAATATTGGAACAATCATAATATGATGATGTGTGTACTAGAAATGTTCGTAGCATAGCACATCGTCGAAAATATAACATAGACGGTCTCCAGAGTATGCAGGTGCACATGAATTGCGCCATCGATCACGTGGAGTGCTTCGTTCATATATCGTGATCTTTCCAGCATGAAGGGTCATATTAAATGCAGTCTGGGGTTGTTACATGTTTGTTGCTGCACAAAAGATTTCGCGGCAGAAGAACCCAAGGCTATACTAACTGCGCTTTCTCTCTAGCATTTGCGGAATGGAGCTAAAAATGCTGTTTCGGACGGAAAATGATAGCCGTCTGAAGTTAGTTGTCCACTCATTTTGTCACACTCATTTTGTTGTGCATGTGTAGCGAAGGGACATTGAAGTCTTCTTCCCAAGCAGCATTCACTGCTTCAATGAAGATAGCGAATGAGTTGTATTTTGAACGTAAATTGGGAGATCAGGCTTGAACCTGAGAACCACCTGCATATGTTGGAGTAGGTGTGGAAGGTGTTTAAGTGGAAAGGGTAAGCATTCGTCAATGCCACATGCAATAGAAACTACATTAACCAATGTTTACGTAAACACCATGCAAGTGAGTGATATATATTTGTTTAACAAAAATCTCTGGGATTTCTACAAAATCGAAATGTAATAAAAATAACTTATGATCTATTGATCGTACGTTGCCATTACCTAAGCCGCTTGATATACACCCTCTGTCCAAAAATAAACCGAAATTTTCGAAAATAGAAGAAAGTAGTGGCGCCACCTGTTGTATCTTTTTGTTGTCGAAAGCGGCAGCCTTCATTAGTGTTGTGTCAACTGTTTATGACATTTGTTTCATTAGAAGCCGAAACGCTTCAAAAAGCATACGGTGATGAATGCTTATCCCGTACTCAAGTTTACGAGTGGTTTAAGCGATTTCAAAGTGGTCGTGAGACGCTTGAGGATGACGAAAAGCCGGGCCGTTCAAAAACTAGATTGAGCGAAGTTAACATCCAAAAAGTGCGTGATTTCATCAAAGAAAGCCCAAAATCGTCCGTGAGATTGATTGAAGATGAATTGGGGGTTCCAAAATCAACTGTGCACAACATTTTGACCGAGAGTGTGGGCCTTCGTAAATTGAATTCTCGATTTGTTCCCCACAAGTTGCCCGACGACCAAAAAATGTATCGAATTGAATATTGCAAGAACCTCATTAAAACCGCTCGTAAGGACTCAAACTTCCTTGACAAAATCGTTACTGGTGACGAAACGTGGTGTTTTGAGCATGAGCCGGAAACAAAGCGCCAGAGCGCTGAGTGGAGACCACCAGAAGAGGGGCATCCGAAAAAAAGTCGCTTGGAGAAGTCAAAAGTAGAGACAATGCTAATTTGTTTCTACGATTCCAAGGGCATTATCCACAAAGAATTCATTCCACCTGGCCAATCGGTCAATGGCGAGTTGTATTCGACGTTTTGAAGCGATTGATAGCGAGAATTCGTCGTGTACGGCATGAATATCGTATGCAGGCAGCTGGTCACTTTTGCACGATAATGCACCATCTCATCTTTCGAACATTGTGACACAGTTTTTGAGCAAAAACCAAGTTGGTGTGTTGGATTACTCACCGTATTCACCTGATTTAGCACCCTGTGACTTCTTTCTCTTCCCCCGACTTCATTTGCCGATGAAGGAAAGCGATACGACACCATTGAAAACGTTCAAGCGGCAGCAACCACGACCCTCAACAATATCCCAAAAACCGATATAAAAAACTCATTTAACGAATTAATTGACCATGCCAAACGCTGCATCGAAGCTGAGGGAGAGTATATTGATTGAAATAAATGATTGGAATAATTATAATTGGCCTGTTTTATTTGCTATCAAAAGTTCAGTTTCATTTTGGACAGACGGTGTATGAACGGTGTATATAAACATTTCTGCTAACGGACCTGACGATGTAGAATCGTGCACTTGTAAACTGGATCGAGATTTTCAGTAATTCGAGCACACTTTATACGATAATCTAGGCATACTTAAGTGATCTCGTGAGATCTGCTGTCAAAATACAAGCGAAAATCTTAGTCATGACTCGAAATTTTTCCGAGTCATGACTACGATTCATGACTAGGAATTCAACGTAATTTTGAATCCTGAAAAGGTGAAGTGGGAGGGATAGGAAACGTTTAAGTTCATATTTGAATTCAATACAGAGCAATGGGATTCACTTGCTTTCACTTTAAGGTAAAACAAAAATTTTCTGTTTGATGCCTGGATTTCGCACTTCCTTGAGAACATTAAACTTTGTTTCATTCCCGCCAGACTTGTGCAGTAAACTCAAAGTGCACCAATCAAACGGAAATCACTTAAAATCAAATACCGTCAACATGGCCATCAATTACATAGAAAAGTGCGGTGGTGTTACTGCAGTAATTTTAGTTTAGGATCATTTTCACATTCTGACTGATGTGTGAAATTCGTCCTCACAAGAATCGTTCTCTTCATGGTTTTTTCACGTACAACAAATCAAACATCGGAAGTAAGAACTGTAATGGTTGAATTATGACCAAAGTAAGAATATGGAATCCACTAATGCCTGTTACGTGCGTGCATTCACCGGTGGATATGTTGGTTCTGGGGTATGAAAAGCTAGAATTTTCAGGAGAAAAAACAATCTGAAACGGACTCTCATGATATCCAATTTGTTATCTCGAAGGAGATTTTCCGGGATGATATAAATTTGTCTCAGTTAAACAAAGTTTAATGTTAAGAGTGAATACGTTTCATCAATTCCACCAAGAGCCTCCGTAGCTCAGTCGGTATAGACTTCGTCTATACCGACTGAGCTACGGAGGGACGAAAAACTCGGGTTTTTCCTCCCTCAGAATAGCAAACACACACATGGATCTACAGGTGTGAACACACACACACACACATGGATCTGCAGGCATAAAATACATACTTAATCCTCATTAGGAGGGCGCTCAACCAGTCCTATGGGACGTGGAATCCCCATACGAATAAATAAAATCAATCTACCCAATTTGCTGACCACTGAGAAATGCATTGCGTTTTCTAATAATTACTATTTCTATTAATATATTTTTTCTAAAACCATTTGTTATATTTTTTATTTGAGTTATTATGATACACCTCCTTAAGAAACATGTATTTGTTAGATGCAGGAGGAATGTCTCTCTCTTCGATCTAGTGGTGCACTGCCAAGTTACGCTTTGTAGTCATTTGAACTTTATAAAAGTTAATAAGCGAAAAAAACATAAGGACGTTTCAATAAATGAAGGTAAATTGGCAGTTTTATACAGAACATAGGCAGCAATGAATTCATCCTTCATATCAAGCAAATACAGTAAAATGGAAAGCACATAGTAGTGATACTTGAGGACGTATTATTTGACATACACGTCTATGTCTTATACAAAACTATCTGCAATGTTTTCCATATCGTGGAAATAGGAAGGTTCACTCTTCGTAACACGCTGGTTTGTGTTTGCTGTTGCACAGCTTCCGTGCAACGTAGCTTGTTACAGGAACAATGTGTTGGCTCAAATTTCTTTTCAACTAGTACAACTAACTGAACGTCAGCCAGAGATTTGTAAACAGCGACATTCAATACACGCCTCTGCATTGCAAATTTTTATTAACTTTCCGTGTTGCATTCCTGTTAGCAGAATCATGGAACTAGTTGCTAGCACTACATTCGCTTGTGGCTTACAACCAATTTTAAAAATGTTCATATGTAAATTGACTGTGGCATTTTAGTACTTATTTACGATAACATTATTCCAAAGTTACAAGTCTAGAGCACTCGAAAAAACATATTTACGATCAGGAAGTTGCTATTTTAAAAATATCCGGCTTTCAAATTATTTAGTTATGGCTTTCATCACTTTTATGCTGATATGTAAATTGAATAAGGAATTTGAATGCTTGTTTACGATAAAGTTGCAGGTCTAGAAAAACATGTTTATGCAGAGGAAGTTGCTGTTTTAAAATTATACGGTATCTTGGCATCATTATGTCGAAGAAAATGCATAGCATAAGACATTCTAGAAGATTAGGTAGCTAACAAATAAAAGCATGTATGCAGTGCATTTTCGCAATCTGATGCTATGTTTTCGATGGTGGATTTGACATTGTTTTCACAAAATACGTGTTTTTTTTGTAGCACATGGACGAAGCCAATCAGAATGATTGTCTTGGCACTTCCAGAATACCATAAGTAAATGCCTTTTGAAATGATAGCAATAATAAAACACGCGTCAAGACTTTTTTAATGCATTTGAGGAACATATCAGTTAACATTTTTATTTGTATACACATTTTCTCAACAGGTCTTGTGAAAATTCTTCGTATCACAATGGCATTGCGTTGAATAAAAAATCGACCTTTTTTTCATCTTGAAGATAAATCACAGTAATTTGTTCTCTGTGAGAATCGTTTTATGAAAAAAAAAATTAACCTCAACTAGTACTGCAGATTTAAGAGCTACGTTTTGATTACATACATTTATAAAAATTCAAAACAACAACAACAAAGCTTTGAAGTTGTGTCGACCTATAAAATTACATGCATGAAAGCTAACGCAATCTTTTATCGAGTCACCTGAATTAAAAAAAGATTAGCTCAGTATCATAATTAGTTGCTTTTGATTTGCATCACAGTGTTATTAATTCTTGCCAACAATGTAACAAAAATTGTCATTTCGTTTTTTTTTTTTTTGTGATTACATAGATGTTTTTATCTAGCTTCATCTTAACAGTACTAAGTTTAAAAGAGGAGTTTATATTTGTTAGTCAACTAATATCCAGTGCACCGGGGATTGGTTACTCGGTGACTTTTTTTTTTAATTATCTCGTTAACATTCGAAAAAAAAAAAGAAAAAAGAAAAAAAAAACTTTTACGTATTGTCTTACAGAATTATAATGCGTACTTCCAAGTGAAGTTCAGTTTTAGTAATTTTTTAAAAAAAATAAAAGTCTCATTATACATAACAAAAACACTTTTTAGTCGCCTTGCTGCACAATTGCAATTTTTTTGCGTAGTGTGCATTGGTAACCCGGATAGCTTTTGACACGTTGAAAAATAACGACATTACTGCTTTGCAACTTTTCCTGCTTTAATTCTGTTATCTTATTCAAATGACTTTCATTTATTTAAACCACAGTTACAGAATAAAATTTAAATATGGTTATTAAATTTCTTACATGTATATCGCAGCCGCAATTTATAATGAACGATGCTTCGGATCTTTTAATCCTCAACAACTCATTAACATATAGAAATATTGTTAATTTATTGCAAGGTTAATTCGATCTCATTTAACGTTATATGCCACTTAATTTCATTTCGGCAAGGTAACATGGAAATAGTATATTTCGTCTCTACCCTTCCAACGTATAATATATCACTGATTGTGTTCTCTGGATGTTGAGCCTCTTCTGTATGAGAAAATATCGCAAAACTTGTTGTCGAGGTTTGGAATTATGGTCGAAGCAACAGTCTATGAGGCCAGTGCATTATGGTTGTTAATGCTATTCTTCTGGCTGGTTTCGGGGATGGAAAAAACCCTTCTGCCTTATGAGACCATCTAATTTATCTTCAACTGAAAAGTTACGACGGATCATCTTATTCACATTCGGACGAAAAACCTTTATTTTAAATATTTGAGCCAAAGATGGGATTCTAAACTAAGTTTTTTCCAACCAGAGGTTGGAATCGCTATCGACAGACTGACAGAAATACAACAGTCTTTCCATACGAGTGGTTAAATCTGGCCACACCACGGATTGAAATTCATTTAGAAGATAATACACTTCTACCTGATGATTTTATCTGATTCAAAAATGGATTTCCTATAGTGTTGGTTCTAGAAAATTGGCGCATTCGGAGAACTTTGCCAATCTCATGCTGATTTATCAAAGTATAAATCTGAACTCTTAAAAACATGTTACTTTAAGTAAAAGGTTCAAGAAAACACTGAACCATTCATTCAGAACTAAGACTTGAGCCTCATGACAAACAGAGTTGGACAATGATAGTTATGCTGAGTAACATCGACAGAGCAAGAATCCAACGGTGACGCCTCTCAGGCGTTTTAAATTATTCTCAGGTGATTTATGGAACCAGAAACATTGGAGCACATGTCCTGCTCCATCGATATCAATTGTGTCTTTACCCATTTCACTAAAAATTAAAGAACCTCTACTGAGAAATGCGTTTTGAATAAACTAACTTACTTCGCCTGAAACGTATATAAATAAAATTAGCACAGGTTAATATTAAAGCAAAACAGAATTGTTCCCATTATTTTCCTTCAACTATCTCTATACAGTAATATTTCTTCTATATATAATAAAATATATTTGTTTGTCTGAGAGACGGATATAAAGATGTTCCCTTAGCAACAACAGAGTCTGCTTATGTTATCAAGAGCGAAGAGATCGGTAGCTCACTCGTAAACTGCTCGCCTTTTGAAATGAGGAAAAAAAATGAACAAAATTGGAATTATTTTCGCGTGCGCAAGACTTCCGGAATAGCTGTGTACATTCTTCTTCTGGTTTCTATTGATTACATTTTTTCTGTTTTTTTTTTTGACTCAAGTATTACTTTTTTTTCCACTGATAATTCAAAAGATTTCTGAAACTTGTCATACGGTAATACATTATTTATATACTGGTATTCTTTTTATATGGCTGTACGAGGTCAGCCATTGTGACATCGTAGTAAGTTATAAGGAGTGGAAAAAACTGCTGAACTCAACTTTTTAGTTTACTACAAATACTGCCTATTCTTTCAGTTGCTAGTAGATATATCACAAGGTTTTGTGTGTGTGTGTGGGGGGGGGGGGTGATCACACCAGCTTTTGTAATATAAAGAACAGCTTCTATTTGCCATTTGCAGATATGAATTTCAGAAGACTGATGCCAAATAGAGATAAAGTTCTACCGAGAATAACTACTCTAAATTTTATGGTCATTTGATGTCAGTATTACGATACTGAGTACTATTCTATGAACGGATACGTGCATATTGTTTATTGATATCATTGCATCAAATATACTGCAGAGATCTTAATTATCTCTGAAATATGAAAAATTAAAATAAAATGAATAACTTATTATAACGCATCACTGGTCAACCGATAAAGGACCAATATTAACCCTTTCTGAAGGGTTGGTCATTGTCAAGGTCTGTACTAATACGAGCAGTACTTGACAGTGGTCAACTAGATTTCAATAACTTCCTTCCCTTATTATGAAGAATTGCACAAATTAATCTTGACAGAGATATAACGTTTAACTATGTTACTCCATCTAATTAGAATTCATGAATGTCCAGGTATGAATCCTATTAAAATCATACAAAAGTTGAAACATAAATTTATTTGCTTTCAGTTTTCATAAGTTATGCTTATGAAATTCAGAACAATTTCATTCGAAGATGAAATAGAATATAAAAGAATAAGAGCCATAGCTAAAAGAGAAGTCGGAAAAAGACAGAGAATCATGGAAAAATTTGTCTCTAATTTAGAACATGATTTATATAAAATAAGATCTTTATATACATTGGATCTTATTTTTAAAACATTTAAGTACAGATAATAAAGAAAGCGTAAAATTAACCTCAAACTGAAATTATAAGATTTCTAAGTTTCTATACAGAATTGTGTACAGATAAATATTTAAAAAAGATAACTGGCAAACATTTAATGAAAATGAAAAGAAAATAACTAAAGAAGAATTAGAAATTAGCCTGAAAGAAACAAGACATGGAAAATCATCAGGAGAAGATAATTTAGGTTCAGAAGTTTATAAATATGCAAGAATAAGGTTCAAAGAAAGACTCTTATTATTCTTAAATAAAATCTATTCAACAAATAGCCCACCAATAGAATGTCAGAATTTGAAATAACAAACTAATAATATTCTGAAAGCTTTATTTTAGAAGTACAAAATGGATTTGGAAAAGAACGATCATTTATAGACCCGGCCTTTTGCCTAAAATTAATAATAGATAAAAGAAGAGAATATAATTTAGAAACATATAGTACATTTATTGACTTTGAAAAAGAATTTGACTAAGTTAAAAGAAGCATTTTATTTAACATATTAAAAGAAAGACAAATACCAAATAATATCCTAAAAGCTATCATAAGTATATATGAAAATAATCAAATACAAATAAGATTAAATTAAGAACTATATCATATCCAAGAGAGATAAATAAAGAGTCTGACAGGGATTCTGTCCCCTTTTAGCAACTCTTTTTAATATTTATCTAAATGACATAATAATAAAATTAATTAAAAATTTCCATCAAGGTATTAAACTTTCTCCTACTGTGAACTTAAACACTCTCCTCTTTGCCGACGACCAAATAATAATTACAAATTCTGAAGACAACTTACAGAAAGATATTTTAAATTTAAACGAGATAGCCAAAGATTATGGAATATAATATCAACAGAAAAAAGGACAAGATCCAGCAAGAACTAAAATAGTAATAGATAATAAGATCTTAGAACAGGTGAATTCATTTAACTACCTAGGATGTATGATCACATATGAAAATGAAAAAGATATAAACATAAAAATTGCAAAATAGTTAAAACTAACAGGTGTAATTAGCTCTATATTTAAACCAAACCTAGTTCAAAAACAAACCAGACTAAAAGTATACAATACATTAGTCCTACCGGTCTTAATGTATGGAAGCGAAATCTGGACAATAAAACAAAAAGACAAACAAAGATTAACAACAGCAGAAATGAAGTTTATGAGAAAAACTGCAAAGTATACCCTATTTGATCACAAAAGAAACGAAGAAATTATGAAAGAATTAAACCAAGAACCAGTAATAGAAAAAATTAGAAAATATAAACATAAATGGATGGATTGAACGAATGAACACAGAAAGATTACCAAAACAAGCCTTAAAGTACAAGTCATTAGGAAAAAGAAAACCAGGAGCGTCCTCTAAAGAGATTCAACGATGACTTCTAAGGCAGGAACAGGTCACTCCTCGGACCTAAATCCTTGAAAAGCATGACGATGATTTCATTCGAAGTTTTCATGAGATTCTGATGAAAATATAGTAAATGAAATCAAAGCAGCCGCTTTCGCAAGTGCACATTAGTTACTTCTGCTTGTCATATCTGAGTTTATTGAGCTTCAGTAGTTCGGTTGGTATAGACGAAGCCCTTTGGTCGGAAAAACCTGAGTTCGATTCTCGTCCATGATGTGAGGAACCTTTATGTGGTCTCTTTCAACCAAAGGTGAGTTAGTAGCCGGTCTCTATACGGGGACAGCGGTTTTTTCTACTCCTGAAACTAGGGATTTTCGTGCCTCAGAACAGGTAAACCGGATCGTCAACACACACAAATCTACAGTCATAAAATACATAATCTCTCATTAGGAGGGCTCAACCAGTCCTAAGGAACGGTGGAGGAACCTCCACACGAATAAATAAAAATATTCGATTTTATTATCATATTCGATATTCTGTATGTTTCTAGTTTAGATTTGTCACCATCTTTTTCTTATGTGACAAGTTATAAACATGCCATACATTTAGTGTAGTGGATGACAAGGATAATCAGGAAACTATTCTTGAGACCAAACAGAACACTTTTTAGAAACCACTTCAGTATTCCAATATATATTCCAGATAGGTCTCTCTCGGAGCGACGAATCTGTCTACCACTTAAAGATTTACGCAAAGATTCACACTGTGAGATTCAAACTCTCGCTTATTGGTTGGAAAGTCGAAACGTTATCACGAGGGCAACCAGGCTGGCTGAGTGAAGTCTTCTCAAAGTACTGACCATATATGTTCATTTGGTTTCCTCGATTTTATTTTTCTTCTTAACATTATTGAAGAGTAAGTACTGACGCAATTCGCAATTCACAGTATCCAGCTCCAAACTGTCACATAGTGTACATTACTCAAACAGCCGTGCTTTTATTTTGATATCAAGGATGTGAAGGCGAAGTAACTAGTCGTCAGTTAAATTAACGTCCGTCTGTTGAATAATCTGGCAAAGCCCCAAGCATCGTGTCATTCTGAACAATGGAAATCCTAAAATGGTAATCACGACATAATACAACTATTCAGGATTGAAAATCAGGCTATTGTTTCATTTTAAAGGTCAGTATTAATGAAAGAAGTTTCACACAATCCATTATGACGATTTTAAATGATTACTTTTCTCTTTAATTTTCTCTGATACGATGCATCTGACAACCCGTAAATTCTCGTTTTCTAGTTGAAAGGTAAAGTTTATTTAAACTTTTTTAAAAACTAATGTTCTAAACTAATAAAACGAATGGTTCACAAACAAACATGTAAGAAATCACAGAAATCTATCGAAAATTTTTTTTAACGAATATTGTTTCATGAAATGTTTTACTCATTGTACCTTCTAAAAGATCGCGAAGTATATTCACACAAACCCTTATGAGATTCCACTAACGAATTCCTTTTCATGACTAAAAATAACTGTTGCTCAAATTTAGTTCATGTAAATCGAAAAGATTGAAATGTAAATCTTTCCAGCTAATATTTACAGTAAATGGTGTTTACTGTAAGAAGGTCATTTATAATTTCAGGGAATTCGTATTAAATTCACCAGCGTCAAGTGCTTCTGTTATTTATCTCTTGGAAATAATTATCTTCAGCCATTAAATCATGATAATTAATTATCTTCGTCATGAATCACGTTAAAGTGGTCCCTTTACAGAATATATTTGTTATCTTAATTAAAACCTCTTCCCACTCGCTTAGAAGATAGAAACTATGTCTCTGAGAGTATAGCAGGTAGACTCAAGTTATGTTTGATATTAGGAGCTATAGAATTGACACAAGCTTATGCCTGGTCTTGAAATAAAAATATCTTCGTCTTATCGAAAGGGTTGGGTGTTAAAAACAAGTCTTTAATTATATTAGAATTCAATACGTATTCATCAAGGTCAGGTGACCCGTTGCAAATAGTATGAACATTGGATATAATGCTTCATTCGACGCATTATTATCGGAGTATAAGGCAATACACAAAGCCATCCTGGCACAAACAAAACTAACTTATTCGAAATTTCCTAATAAAGAGAGGATATTATATAAGTCTAATAAGAAAACTATATTTTTCGCCTTCAACGTGTGATTACATAAATCTTTACGTTACTAACAGGCATAGGTGTGTGCAGCATTCGAGTTTCTTTTTTTTTTTGTCTAATGTAACGCAAGGGAGCAGTAAATATATGTGTTTTCTTCCAGACAGATAAACTAGTAAAGCCTATAAGTCCGCTTGTTTCTGTTGTGAATTTTGTGTCTGCAGGGTCGCATTGTCTAGCATCGATTTATCAGCTGCATAGTATCATTAGTATGTGCCCAGTAACAAGCAAACTGTTTGAAAAAAAAATTTTTTTAAGCAGAAGGTATTCTTAGGCGACCTGGTTTTATCAGGAAAATAATTTCAGATGAAAACAGGATAATTTTGAAGTACTCATTTAGTTTGTTGCTTAGCGTTAAAATGTTATTATAAATATGCTGCTAATTAAGTCGTAATCTATTAATACATTTAAAGCACTATGCTGCGAAAAATAACATATGCTTTCCTTGCTTGTAATTGCATGATTTTGTTACTATTGTAGACGGTATTTTAAATCTCAGTTTAGTTTTATATAACATCGCTTACAGTTCCCATCAGTTTTTTTTCCTTTTTTTTTTTTTTGCTGCAAACCATAGGACTATTTTATTGGAAGCAAGCAAGCTTACTTCCTTTACTGGTAACAGACGCTATTTTTAGTGAACAAGTAATTTCTCTGGCGAAGTTGAACGTTATTAAACACCTTTACGATCTAACTCACTTAGTTCATAGGGTGGAACCAAATTGCCATGCGCCTTGTGCAGTACAGTAAAATTGGTTTCAGTCTCCATGTAATGTATTTTGTTAGCTTTAGTTCAAAATTTAGATCCCGGATGTTTATCCGTAGGGAAGATACCATTATTTACTAAAACGTCGCTTGAATTATTCACTTTATAAACATTTTATTCTCCACAATCACTGTCCAGATTTACTCGGATTTTTATTAGAGCAGCAGGAAAAGTTTCCAAAATAGAAAACTCTTTTTTCAAGAAAAGAAAAAAAAATATAAAGGAGATGCGATCGTGATGCACTGTTATAAATATCTTTCTTCGTTCTATTTAAAAATTTGCCATGTTTCGTCTAACCTTTTTAAAAACCATTATAAACTTACCGTTGTCAGAACGAATATAGTCAATGTTGGACAATAGCATTCGTTTATAATGCATGTCAAGAAAAATTTTCCAGCACCTTTTAATCACCAAAAAGGTAGATGGAAGTCTTTTATTCCCAACCGTATCTTCGGAAATCGGGAGTGGGCAACGAAAACTGAATCCATGACTACTCGTGATTTTAACGACAGCATGACAGACAGCTACCTCCGTTTTGTGATCCTAAACCTAACACTCGTTATTCTTGCTTGTAATAGCACGAGTTCTGAGATCGATTTTTTAAAATGTAGGTTAAAAAACGAACTTTCCAGAATATAAACCCTACTTGCTTAGCTGGTGATCGACTGTTTCGAGATGTAGCGGAAACACTAAAATTTCCTGTGGATACTTGCATCTCCAAATGTGAAATTGTCTAGGAACTTGCGAGGAGATGCTGTAACATCTGGTGAACGGGATGAAAATAAGTATTAGCATATATAGCAGCATCTCTGTCTCGAAGTTGATAAAGTCTGTTCTCTGATTTGGAAGGAACGGGTTCGAATTCCATTTAGGAAAAAACATTTCTAAAGACTTTACAAGAATGTCAAATAAGTTGAACGAGTACAACTTTGTCAAAAGGAAGCTAGGATGCATTTTCATTTGCATCCAAGCTAGGATGCATTTTTTCAGGACAGTGACTTTTACCTTTGATTACTGGTTTTATCTTTATTTCTCTTTAGGAACCTTTGCAAAACTGTACCTATTAGTTATCATGTCTGTCTGTTGGCGTGAAACAACTCGCAGAATGGAAGAACCTATTTTACTGAAACTTAATATTTATTCATTATTCGCAAGTGCCTTAATTTTTAAGAAAAATCCTTGATCGTGCCATTTTCCAATCTAAAGTAGGTACAATCATCTGTGGCAAATGGTGCTAAAATCTTATTATGCAGCGCTGAATAACTCACTTGCAAACTTATTAAAACATTTTTTATTTGCTCATTTTTTTCTTTCTTTCTGGAGGCTTTCTGCTCCATTCTGATATCATTTGCTTAAAACCATTTATAATAACTTCATTATAACGTACAACGTTATCGTGTTGAAAGAGTATGAGGACCAACATACCTAAAATTTTCACAATCAAGAACTACCCATTTGTTTCACATATCAATTTACGACCGATCAGTCAAAGCTTCCACGCTCATAAATAGGACTAAAATCCATACCACCTAATGCAATCCCATATCACTTTCACCTGCAAACTTTGTTGGAACAACATAAAAAGATTAAAAAAAAAGCAGTCTTCAAGTATCCTCCACATCCAAGCACGTCCAACTTACCAGAAAAGCGTATAGCGTGACCCATTTCTGTTGCTTCAAGGGCCAGGATTTTACACTCTTACCTTTGTCCATGCGTATTACTTGTCACTAGGCATATGCATTTCATTTTTCCACGAACATTCCTGGAATGCAGTTTTAATCTCTCGCTCTGGATGGTGTAATGAAAACACCAATAGAAGTTTTTGTGGATCTTTCATCTCCAAATCAGAATTTTTTAGAATCTGAGATGCTGTAACAAGTATTTTCAAAGATAGACGAATTTGGGAACGATTGTTTCTCACTAGCAGATATAGATAGTTGCCCAAAATGATATATGGCTAACAATTCTTTCACTCTCTGTGCGTGCTCATCATTTGGCAAACATGATCAAAAAAGACTTCCGAGTTGGATACTCGTATCCAACTCGAATTCCTGCTTCTAATGTATATAATGGGATCCTAAGAATGAATGAATGTAGCTCCCCCACACTAGTAAATATATTTAAGGATGTTAAGCTATGTACATTTCTACGTTCACTTTTCACTATTTATATTTTTGCTACTTGAATACACACACACCAAGACGTAATCTTAGACGTAATGGCTTTGTTTACATTGTCTTCTTAATTCTTAACCCCTTCTTTCTCTGCTCCTGTATGCCTTCTATCTCATTCGATATACAGTACAGGTAGTTAACGCTACAGAGGGAAAAGAGAAAAAAAATATAATGGTGGTGGTAGACAGATTGGAGAGACTGACATTCGGTAATTGCAGAAATTATTTTCGCTATTAATGCGGTAATGTTGCTAGATAAGCGATACGAGCCACTAAAAGGTGGTAATTACTGGACAGAACCATTTGCTCATGTGGAACGCTGAGTTAGAAAGTTGCCGAAGCCATTTGGATGCCTCCCTAACTGGTCATTAGTAAGCATCGACAGTGGCTCCAAAAGCACACAACACTGCACAGCCGAACATCTTTCATTCACTGAAATCTTTCTGAAACGGTCACTTATGGTGGAATCGAAGACATAATTGTACCCTGAGGTGGCATGTGTGACAACAATCAGCCCCTAATTCTCGCTAAGAAATGAAAAATAGTTGTGTGTGGAGATATCGGAATACGTCATTGTTTTCACTGTGCATATTACTGAAAAGATTGCGAGCAATCACACTGGAAATAATATTTCGAAATAGTACGAAAGCCGCCATTTCAATTCCCAAACTACATCTAATTTGCAGTCTTTCTAACAGGTTGATATTCTTCAAATGCAGCAAATCAGTTTTTAAAAATGTAATCTGTTCAGAAAATAACAACAGATATTCTAAATGATTGCGTGTATACATAAGAATATTTTGCGAGAAATAAGAAAATGCCGTTTATTTCATTAGATTCATAAAACCTTAATATAGTAGTTTGTTTACACTTCGCAATTAATGATGATGTAAATGGTCTTCCCTAATTATATTTATGTATCAGGCATATATAAATGTTATTTGAATAATTATGTCGAATGCTATAGTATTTATTCAAATCTCGCTACTATCTTGTCTTGTTTTTCCTTCATCCATCCACTGAACTAATTATTATTATTACATAATGCTACACATATAATATTACGATAATTTGCTTAGATCGGTAATGGAATAGTAATCGAAAATTCCAGTTTAATCATTGTAATTATAGCGTTAGAATTCTGCAACTTTCCTATACGCAAAACAACCATTAATCATCGTGTTCCTTGCAAAGACAAAATGTAATACAAATGAAAATTACGATAGAAAATTAAGAACCTAATGAAAAGCATTAGTATTTAGCCAATGAGGAGTATGATTAGAAATCGGTTTTACAAACAGGAAGCGATTACCTTTAGGAACAAGTAGAAAAATATCAGCTGAAAGAAACAGAAAGTATCTCCTCCCTCTTTCTCAGTAAAGATTTTTGACGATTTTGGAATAACGGTCAATGAAAGAAAAGGCTACGAGGCCAGTGCATTCAAATGACCGATTTGCTTACTTTGAAGGACGAGAAACTTGTCACTGTCGTCTCAGTCCAGCTAACTCACCTACAACTGAAAAGTCCTTGTACAGGAATTTCACGTCATAAACAGGATTCCAACCTAGGTCTTTCTAACAAAAGGGCAACGTTAACACTGACTTAGCTTTAAAGGTTTTTGGGTGAAGTAACAAATTCTATAAGGAAGATTCGGAATTCCAAGAGTATTACTCCATTAATGCATTAACAATATACCGAATTAATGACTTTGAATTACACAAAAAGAAAAAAAACCGGTTGAATTATTTGGGGTTAACCACAGTAACGTGTGAGGTCAATGTATTATTGGGATGAAAAGCCAGATTTTCAGGGAAGAAACTCTTCCACCTCCGTATGAAAGAGCTAACTCATCTTCATTTGAAAAGCTCTTATAAAGATACTTCGCATCCTAGAGAGTATTCGAACCCAACTGTTCATACCCAAAGGATATCAACGTCATCAATCTGAGCCAAAAAAACAAACACGCATTCGCAACACAGATATAGCATCAGTAAAATTAAACTAATAAAAAACCTCCTTCAAAGAAAAAAATCAAATTCAAAAGTACTTGCAAAACAACCGATTCCATATTCACTTCACCAACGCAACAAACACCATCATCTATAGGCAACCAATTTCTTGTTTTTGACCGAACCCACCCCAAATAACATCTACGATAATAACAATTCATCTTACCTGTCCAAATCATTCCGATTCCTTCTGCCACAAGGATGGTACTTACTTTTGTGCGACATAAATATTAATTGCCAGAAGATGCCTAGTTTTGAATCTTCTATTTTTTGACTATTTATGGCTTGAGATATCCCCACTTCGTTTATCTTCTGTGCCTACTGCTTTCCCAAATACATTGGAACATCGCATCGCATGACTTCTATGGCCTTCCACTAGAACATAAGAATGTTGAACAACCGTGATACCAAAAAGGCTTCTGGTTCTGCTGGCATCCCGACAATTGTGCTACTGAGTTAACACCTGTATCTTTATCATCTTTACACTATATTATACTTAGCCAGATGATATGGCGTCCATCCCCGGCATTGAAGTAAGTCCACATGCATTCCATATTAAAGAAATCATGCGTGTTTTCAGCCAAATTATCGTCATATTAATCTGTTCACAGATAAGTCTAAAGTAATGGAGAAGGTCGTTAACAGCCATCTTTTACAACTCGAGAACTGTCATTTAACCGATAGCCACCAATATGAATCTCGCCAATGAAGATCCTCAATAGATCGCTTCGCCTGCTTCATCCATCTCCGGACAAAAGGTTAGGAGAAGCCGGTGCTCTTGCATTAGGACTCCACTAAGTAAAGTTATGTAGACATTACCTAAGCATCTGATAAGGTGTAGCATCGAAGCCTTCTCAGCAAATTACCACTGTATGGTTTACCTCTGTACGTTCACTATTTCGTGTAATGGTGTAAGGCATTGTTTCTTCAGGGTTTTCTTGTTAATGCAATTGTTCCTCAGGGATTCGTTATCTCATCGATCCTCTCCCTTTTTTATATCAAGGACCTTCTGTCACTGAACTCAAACGCTATCCAAAGTTTGACTGATGATAGCACTCTCCAGTCATCATAAGACAAACCTAGTAGTGCTCCATCATCTCAAGCTCCATCTATAATAAGTGTATAAACTGATCTCCATACCATCCGTCAGCAGGATAACGACAACCTCGTATGCTTGAAAATACAATTGTCTTTTTTTACTCGCAAAAAGACATCAGTCCTTTCTTTACCTTTGATAATGCTCAATTTAGAGAAGTCTCTTCTCTAAATTGAGCCAAGACTAGAATTCTCTTCTCTACCTGACTTCTCTACTCACTCCTAGCCTTTTCTGATACAAACACATCACTTCTATAGCATCCATGGTTTTTAAAGAACATGGAATCCTTTTTCGCAAAAAATGCTATTTTTCTTCTGTCCAGCTATTAACTCTATAGAAATTCAAAATTCGCTCAACCTTGAAACACTGCTCCCAGGACAGTTAGGCTGATTGTCGATATATATATATATATATATATCTTATTGTTCAGTCTTCAAAAGCCGATCAGTTTCATTGCGTTTATTCTACAGATATTTCCATGGACGCTGTTCAGCATAAAGTGTATCCATCATAGCCCCTACCCCTCTCCATTTCTGCTAAACCTGCAATAACATCAGCAACATCTGCTCAAGATCCTTCTACAGTTTAATTACATACTGCACCTGCTACTCCCATTCATCTTTTGTTCCATCTCCTTCTGTTCTAGAATAGTTTATCCTATGAAGGATTTCTGAAAACTACAATCTTCGATGTTCAAAAAGGATATTAACAGATTACGTTGCTCTTGATCTCTTGCTGTACATGGTATTTGTTTACTAAAGGCCTAGCCGGCTTGTCGTATGTGGGAGTAATGTAAAATTGAAAAATAGGACTAACACCTTAACATTTTTCGAAGATAATATGATTTCATTTCTCCACTGTATCTTATTGTTTGGTTTATTAGGAAATGAAACGCAATAATATTAAAAATTGTTATTACGTTATATACTGTTAAATTTACAAGAGCTGGCAGTAATGAACTTCTGGTAAATCGCGCACGTAAAAACGCAGCAGTGAATGACAAAGTCCGTCAAGCTTATCGAGCGTAGCCTGAGGTATCGACGGACTTTGTCATTCACTGTCGCTTTTATCTGACCATGGACGAATACAAAGTATTGTATACTTTCGTGATCAGAAAATAGTACCTGTTCATTAAAGAAACTGAAAAAACGAAAAAAAAAATCCGCTTTCTCCCGTCACCTCAGCCGTAGTATCAAATTACGCAAACGTGTACTCACATTCGAACCCGCAGCCTGTTTGTTGGAATCCATATCTTTATTCAATTGGCCAACCACGACCGCAACTGTTCATTGGTTGGAAAGAACCGGATTCGATTCCTGTCTGAGAGGCGAGAAATCTTTATAGGTTTTTATTATATACAGAATACACTCAGTTAACAGACACAGTTGAGCCTTGCATAATTACAGCCAAATCCATTATTTATCCAGGAATCGCTGAACAAGTCATCTTATTTCCTTTTTATCTCACATTATGTCGCTACTCTGCGAAGAAATTGTTATTTGTGAGATAACAGCTAAGAGAGAGTGAACAGTGCTCTTTCTTCTTCTTTAACACTAATAGTCTGTGACTTAGGAAGGTTATAATGCAATCTTAGGATTTAATAAGCTAATAAAATTACATATAAATAAAACCGAAATGTTCATTTAATTTTTATATCGTTTTTAACAATTCTTTGGCAATTTGTTTCAATGTTTACAACCAGTTTTAGTCCACTGTACTTAATCATCCAAAAAGTAATAAAAACAACGAAAATTGATTTTAGTGCTTAAATATTATAAACTGAGTGCTAAGGTTGCGAAGCATAATTTTTAAATACGAGGTGGGGGAGGTATCCTATTTTCTTCCCTTTTTAGAAATTACCACACCGAATTACAACTCAAAAATACGTTAGTACGTGGTCTAGTCACCAGGCGGCACCATCTGTAGATTCTTTTGAGCACTGATATAAGGTTGCGAAGTCACATCGAACATGTGCAAGGAAAGATGGAAGTAGGGGTTCGCCATAAGTTCTGCTATTTTTCACTGACATAATATTGCTGCTATTCACAGCCACGAGCTCTAGCGATTTTTTTTTTCTCGAACAGAATAAGTTGCTGTTTCCATCTGTTTTTCGCGCACGTCCTTATGTTGGTCATTTTCGGAGTTATACTGCTTCAGAGCAAAATCGGATCTATACTTGCTTCAAATAGTCTAGACCACGTTGTAACGTGTCGCTAGTATCGCAGCTTTATACTTCGTTAAATAAAAATAAAATAAGGAATATAACAGGAACTTTATGACTTTCTGTCCTATGTATTATATTTTGGTAAAGATTTCACGGCTGTAAAAGTTCTGAAATTCCATTTAATGATTGTTCTGGAAGATTACTCTAACAATACGATTTGTCGATATTCTTTCAGTACTATGGCGAAGCGTGAATTGAATGTATTATTAAGACCTTTGGATTTACGCGATTTAACCCATTTCTGAAGCTAACCTACAAAATCATATATTAATACAATCTATTTTAATGTTTTGTACCTGAATAATCAGTTCGTTGTTAAAATTAGCGTAAGATAACTGTGGATTTTTCTCTCTATCAGTAAAGGTGAAACAGATTTATATTTGGTGTCTCACATGAACACCCAACTGGAGGAACGCGACTTAATGAGTTAAATATCGCACTCAGGCATAATCGATATAAAACGAAATGTTCTCTTGACAGTAGACTTGTTGTGCATAATAATTACTATGTTAAAATGAGCTGTGAACAGTTGATACTAACGCTTAGGAATTTCTAACGTCATTATGCTACTATTTTATTCTTTTATGAAGAGAAAACAAAGTAGATAGAAAACCGCATATATTTATTTAAATATCATTACATTATTTCCTGTGTTTTAATAACCAAAGTATGTTTTGATTCATATCGCTTATATTCTTCAAGAATGAAAAATACACAAAAAAGGTAATGACTACAAACGGTCACCTACCTTTCATCATTCAAAAACACAACAATAGAACCTTAGAATCCTTTTCATCGGTTTATTATTAGAAACTCATTTGACAACACTGATAAACAGTACTTTTCGAATCTCATTATCGTATTTCTTATTTTAAAAAGAAACTTAAGGAGTCATCTCAGTATGATTTCAATCAGATCATTTTAGTGGCAAAATTTGGCAAAAAAAAAATTAAAATAAGTTGCAAATGACAATAAACGTGTGCCTAAAACTCTCTCTCGTGGATCATTCGTGGTAATAACGAATGCTCGTTTCACTATACAAGAAATGTTGGTAAGAGAGGCACCTCTTATGACTGTTCTCAATATTTTCAATTCTTGTTTATGTCGGTGATTTACATTTCAAATGTCTGTTATTATCAATGCATTCTAAAGGTAGTAAAGTCTAGAGTAGTCCGGATATTACCAGCTAATCTTTATGTATGTTTGTGTGTTCCCATGGGGCGAGAAAGAACCTCCAGCTCGGTACGAAAAGATGACGACCTTCAGTTGAGAACATTCGAATACCACGTGATCTCTACTGTGTTATATTATGCTAAGAACTTTATAAAGGAGTTTTCAACTGCACATAAATCAGCCTATCTCATACAGCAGTGGCAAGTTATTATTTTCCCCTTTACAAATGTTTGTATAAACAAGCCTAAGAACATACATAAATGATAGACAGGTGCGATTTATGCTAACCAACTTTAGCATAAATCGCAGTACAAACATAGACTAGTTCTACCAATATCATTCACTTTTTCTTCACTTATCAAAGATATATAAAGGTGTTGTTGTTGTGTCTGCTGTTGTTAAGTTTAAAGTGGAAATATCAAAAAACGATTTTTCTAAGCACTAAAGGAAAATGAATAACCTCTCTAAGAAAAAAAATAATTATTTAAAAAATAGAGCGATAATCAAAAAACCACTGTGTGAGTATCTTATGACCGGTGGTAAAACGTTGAGTAGGTCAATAACTAAATCTCTGCGTCTAATGCTCGCAACAGTCGCACATTTCGTAATGTGAACAGCGAGATAGCATGCGTTATACTAGAAGCATACACAATGCACACATTAATGATAACAAATATGCATAAGAGTTTATTCAACAGCTATAATCCATTCCACGATGGAATGGCTGTCTTGTGGTAATTTAAAGTCACCACTGTGTTCGGAATTTTACATTTATTTGTGGTTTCTTTTCGGCTGGAAATTGATATCGATTTTTTCCCAGTTAAGAAGCTGCGGTCCGTCAGTCACGATGGGGGGGGGGCAGTAAGACCGAAGAAAATCAAGTACCTCCAGGCCAGTAAGGTATCCCATCGTTCTCTATCGGTGATATCTCACAAGAGGCAAGGGAGATGTTTTCAGAACAGCGCAATCGATGGGTGTTCACGACAATATTTCTATATGTGGGTCAGCCTTCTTGTTATCTGGATTACCACGCAAGAGACACTAGAAGAGGCCAAACTGGAACGATATCTCCCAAGGGTGACCTCACCACCAGAGAGAAGGCAAGTGCTTGAGAAATCTTGTTAAAACTTAAGAAAAAGAATGAAGAGTACCAAATAACAAAGAGCGTACTTATTAAAGCTAATTAGTTTTGATCTACCAATAAAACGCGATTGTAGGTCCGTAAAATTATAAAATACACATTATATTGAAAATCTGTCTAATAGATCTGAATTAATATAATTCAGAACAGATAAAAAAAAAGATTGAAAATGTAAAGGAAAAGCTTGAGAAATTGTCCCAACAAACTTTAATGAATCATTTGCAACTTATTTACGCCATCTGGTGTTAACAATTTTTATTTCATATATTCGGCCACACCTCCAAGATCGCTCCACCCCTACTTATTCTATTGATGAACTTCTGTAGTTGAAATATTTAATGTGCACCTACAACTCTAACGAACAGTTGGAATTACCTTAAAATAATAAAAAGAGAACTGCGGAAAGAAAATGTATGAGACCTACGTTGTCTTCTTGAAAATACTTTGTGTGGGCGCATGGAATATTTGGAACAGTTTTACATGGTGATTCATTTCCCCCCATCACCCTTTCGAATTACATCATATACATCTCATAAACCATTAGAAAAACTAAAACCAGGACGATCTCTAAAGAGATTCAACGATGACTTCTAAAGGGGGCAGGCCACTCTCGGTCTAAATGCTTGTAAAGCATGAAGATGATGACATCTTATAAACTGAATCGAATGTGAGAAATATCACATTCGATTCATAAGTATTTTCCTTTTGATAATGTGATATTCAAGATGTTAAAATTCGCTGCAATTGCATGTTGAGGATGATTTTGTTAATCCGAATAACCGCTTCAATTTGGAGAGTCTGAAATTGCAACCTTACAATGAAAATAATTTTGAAAGGTCTAGATTTCAGTTTTTATTCTGCCAGAGTGGGTTCGAATCCATCCTACCAGTGACGGAGGCTGGTGTAACTATGCAAGGTAGCATCTGAGTTCCACATCAAACTTTGTTTAATTTCTTGAGCACATTAGCCCATCAATAATACTAAAAGTATTCTTGGTTTACAACAACCTTTTGTGAATAGAATTCTAATAAAAATACTCAGATTACTTTATATGTAATTATGTCAGATAATTAAAGTAAATTAATGATTGTTTCCCGTGACCGCATTCTTGAATATGCAAGTAGTGAATCCTTTTTAATTACTTTCGTATTCTTATTTCCTTAAATTGTTTGCCGAGTATTATTATTTAGGACTTTTTCTGAAACCAACTTGATTAATTTTTTTTCTACGCTAATGTTGTAAAACAAAGATTTTCTTCACAGCCGTATAAAAAATCCGTTCTTATTTTGAGAGCTATATAATCTATCAATCCCGGTAATGTTTTCTATCTCAAATAAAATACATTAAAAAAGTTAATGTATAAAATTTCTATTTTTCGTTTCTATTTCTTCTTTTTCATTTAAGAATAATCCTACCTTCCTACTATAGTCTCACCTTAGACATTTCAACTGCAGAAGCTCGTGGAACGGATACGTAAAGTCACGAAAAAGATTTTAGAGTTGCTATTTACAGACCGTTGGCTTAAGCAATATTTTAAGGCACCTTCTCATTTCGCTTTCTTTGAGGATTTAGACGACGGCCTATCTCTCCGGCTTTAATGAGAATGAGTGAGTATGCGTGTGTTGGGGGATTAGAAATATCAAAGAATCGACACGAATTCTGTACCAACTTCCGGGTGTTATTTCTAATTCTGGCTTGTTCCACAACGAAAGCTTTACATTCTGCGCACTAAGAAGGATTTTCTTATCTTTATGCAACGTTGTCATATTTTTTTATAAGAAAATCCTTTAAGAGCCTACTACCAGAGACGTTTCAGCTATAGTGATACTGCGGTTGACGCATACTCTAACAATTCCCCAGTGGCAGTCATTTCGGTTACGACAATATCACCTTCTAGTAGACCGCAGTCTCTCCCTGTGGACCAAATTTATGACCCTTTCTCCGTAATTCCGCATTATCTCCATATGGTTGCAGGAGAGATGGCACATTAGACAACAGCTACGAGTGAAATCACCTGTTACTTGGGTTACAAATATCGGTGGTCGCTGTTTCCTTGAAACAGAGGACTATAACATCGTTGCTATAACAACGAATCTGTGAGTTCTAGCTGGGTGAAATTTGCTGGTTGGGCAATTAACAGTGTAATGCGAGTGTGTATTTGCAAGCTACTCAGCGATAGAAGAAGAGAATCTGCACACAAATAATATTGTATTTATAATTTACTACTTATGATACAAAAGTAAAGATAAATAACAGAGCATTTTAATTGCTTTATTTTATAGGGAAAGATAAGATTGGTCTCCTAAATTGATCATCCGGGTCTCTAAATTTAAATCCTTTGGATTTTTATCTGTGTGATGGATGAAAGAAATGAACAACAGAAAAGTATAAACACAGAATGCATTTTCTATTGTAAACATGAACTATAAATTCTCGAGTGAAAGCTTTATCAGATAGATGTCTTTTTATTCCTTTTAATTTTACTTTTTGAACTTTATGGCCATTTCTTCCTTTTTTTGTTAAATCTAAACATGCTAACTCAATTCCTTTGCTACAAGCTCTCAAATTTCAGGATACGTGTGCATTTTTCTTGCATCGTTATATTGCAAATCAACGCATTTCGCTTGCCGGTGTTGAACAGGAAAGAGATCGAGGTTGATGTTGTCGACAGTAAGTATGAAACAAGTTACGCTGACCATGGTTGGCATGCTTTTCAACATTTCGGGATAATAAATTTAAGAGTAAAAAAAATAAGCGCGGATAATAATGATCTGATAAGCCTACTGCATTAAGGAAAGCCTGATAAAATATTGTTTGTTGATTAAATTTATTTCAGAGTGATATGTTAAAGACGTATGAGCTAAGCATCTTGGCATGGTAATGTCAATAGAGTAATACCACAAATTGATCATAACTCAAAGAATATGTCTTCTAAAACGAATGCAAGAATTTGGTTGTTTGGCATTATTGGAGTAACGACTAAGACAGTAAATCGGTGTCGTTATGTCTGTTAAATAAACAAACACAAAAAAGAAAATCTTCCAGAAGATTACTATTTCTTTTCGCTGGTTGGAAATCCAGAGTTTTAGAGATAAAAACTACGTCACCCTCTTATGAGAACTATGAACTCCTCTAAGAATACCACTATTTTTGGATAAAATAAATAGAAAACTGGCAGGGAAATAAGAGTACGATTTAAGTGTTCACTTAAAAGTTTATTAAGATGTAAAAACGCTTTCTTCTTTGCGGACTGATAGTAATATTAGCATTGTGATAAAAGAAATAATGAAAATTTGCCTCGAAGCTTAATGTGCATTCCTCATACTGAACAAAAAGTTGCTTTATGTCTATCTACGTTGTTATTATTAGCCATGCGTGCTTTCTCTTATATTCTTACATGCCACTTCTGATATTAGTTACTTGTCTTCTGAACGAATCATGGGTTAGCCGTTAATCCACGGTTCTGCTGCTGACGATGAGCGACTCTATCCGCATTACGCCCGACGATAGTTAAGATTGCGATGTGCCACATAATAAAGTTTTTATTGCTTCCCCAAGCATCGTCAAGATGTTTGCCATTTTGCAAGAATTTTTAAGGTTCGCCATGTCGATATTGCGTCCTGTTTCCGTGGGCCAAATACGAATAACAAAATGAACACGGAAGTCGTTGCACTGTTGGCACTTGTCCAAATCTCCATCGTTGACCTTCGCGAAGGTCGTGTAAATGTTGCCATTTCTTAAGACGCGGGTTTTTTTCGACGCGTAGAAGTAACTTTCCGTGGCTTCCAGAAAGTAGATCATTTAGTGGGAAGCACGAATAGGTTTCTTAATCTCCCCATGGTATCACGCGCTCTGAGATAAGATTTCCAAGCACTTCAAGCTGCAGTTGTCATTCCGTCTACAAGGGCTCCTTCAAATACTCAGTGGCGACAGACTTACAAACGCACTGCAAATTGACTACCATATATTCTTAATAAGAATCGCAAATAAATAAATGAATAAATAATTAAACAATCTTTCTTTTCCGTCTGTCTCTTAAAAAAGCGAAATCATAGGCATAAAATAATATTTATTTGATTTTTTTTTCTTATTATTAACCATCATGAATTAGCAAAATGATATCCATATACGAGGATCTAAATAAATAATGGAACAGTAACTGGTTTTTAAAAAGAATTACATATGAAAAATTTAACGGCTTTGTTAATATTTTATATAATTATTTTAAAGAATATATTGCGCGAAAAAATCCCTAATCCAAACCGCATTTTCCATATATGCATCACCGTAGTTGGCGTATCTTCAACCATTGTTACTCTAATGTTACTAGAATAAATATAAAATCGTGAAGAGAGTTTTATGCTTTGTAGTTTCAGTAATCTATATTTGTGGCTGCTGTTCAACAAAATCAGATGCCAACAAATAGGAGCTCATAACATAAATTAAAAGCCAAACGGCTATTTTTTCTGGCATTCTTAATAATAATTAAGGGGATACAAATCCCTTGTTGTTCAACTAGCAGTAAGCAAAACTCTAAGATCGAGAATACGAATCTATGAGTTTCATATATACCGAAAAACTATCGGCGAATCCAAGTGTAAATGACCACATGGTAGTACAATACCAAGGCAACTCGAAGCAAAGGTGGAGCAAGATCTCTCACTATCCTTGATATTTTCTCATAATGTAAAAACACAGCCCCTATGGGATGTAATACTGTAATTACATTATGAGGAGAGGTCACTACCCAGACCGGTTTCAACCTTTTTTGAGGTCTCATCAGTGAGTAGGTAGACCTGGAAGATAACAAGTTTTAAGTGAAAAGAACTTACATACCTTCACTATACGAATGCCATAAAGGTGTGTTTGTATATTATAACATAAATTGAAAGCCAAACGGCTATATCAAGGATAGCGAGGGAGCTTGCTCCACCTTTACTTCGAGTTGCCTTGGTGTTGTACTACCAAGTGGTCATTTACACTTGGATTCGCCGATAGTTTTTCGGTATATATGAAACTCATAGATTCGTAGTTCTTGATCTTAGAGTTTTGCTTACTGGCAGTTGAATAACAAGAGATTTGTGTATCCCCTTAATTATAGGAGCTCATGTTGAACGGTGTTCAACAAAACAAATGCCTGCCTAGCTACACTATGTGTGGGAAGACATCACAATTATTTCGTAATAAATGCATCAAAGAGCAACGATACGATATTTCATAATAATTCTCCGTTTACTCGATCAAATATCTGTATGAATTCAGTGATATGAAATGAATTGAAACACAATCAAAACTATAGCTTACTGGATTATCAACAAACGTTTATTCAAATAAACTGAACGTTCAGTCCAAGTTTAATATTCTTCTTTTTAAATGTCGTTTCGAATCTCGTTAAATTTAGACGCGTTTGTTCAACACGTCTAAATTTCGCAAAATAAACTGAACTATGAACGTAACAGTAACATAAGATTATGCAGTTCTGCGTGAGTAGTTGAACTCATTTAAGAATCACAAGAGCTTTGTTCCCCCCCCCCCCTTGCCGGATATTTCTGGAGGTTATTTTGCATTCCTTAAAGATAGTGGCGATGGACTAAATCAACTGTCCTAAATCCAGACTGCAAATCTTTGTAGACGTTGTGAAGTTGCTAGCAAAGGTATTTTCAGTTTCTCATCATCCTAAAAATATATCCGAAGAAAAACCAGCTGTTGTATAAATAATGACTTCACACGAGAAACTCTGATAACACGAAACAAAGGTAAAATCTGTTTCCTTTTCCAGACAGTTACTGTCCAACTTTTAACAAGTCAGCTGATACTGCAGGCCGCAAATTTCACACATGGGAATTTTTGACACATTTCACATACAGTAGACACTCGATTATTGGATCTAATGGGTGGGATGGAACAGTCTAGATATATAAGCTGTCGATCGAAGTAAATGGAGGATTACTTCTACTGTAATATACGTTTTGTTAAAGAATTGACGAATTCTATGGACGCTTTAAACCGACAGTTGAACCTACACCACTACACTAACATATAGTTCAATTCTGTAATAATCAAGCATTACAATCAACTAGAAGAGTTAGCAAACTTTGGAACTGTGAAATACATAAGAAATCTTTGCAATAAAGTTTAAAATTAATGCATTGAAAGGGAGCAGAAACTTTCTGATCAGGATAAAAATGACAGTTTTCACGTTCAGGCTGATAAATTATGATACTGAAGGAAAAGAGGTTGCGAAAATGGAGATTTTCAACTTAAGGGGAGTTAGGTAGTTTCTTAAAAAATAGAAGGACCCTCTTCCACGGGGAAAGTGCAGTTTCACAACCAGCAGGTTACAAAACCATTTGCATCTTTGCTTCAAGAGCATACACAATTTACAGACCAAAATGCATCTGAAGCAAGAAGTGACCGCTAAGAATAAACAGTGCTGGTATTATATGGGGAAGTTGTGTACTATATTTTTAAATTAAAATACATTACAGTTTGAAATAATATTGTTAGCTCGCTTATTTCAATTATACTGATTACTGAAAAGTTACTAAAAAGAACCTTAATGAATTACATGTGTCGGGTTGTTTGGTTTAGAGCAGATGTATCCAAGCTCTTTCAACAGTCATTAGTCTAGTTTTCCCATTGCTGCACGGTTATAAATGACGTATTACTGAACCACAACCGATACGGTTTCTAGGTCAAAAAAAACCTGTAATAATTACCTCGGTAACAATAAAAGAAGCTACACAGCAGGTAAAAAATTATATTTTTCTGTATTACTACAGAGATAATGCTGTTTTGCTTGACTCCTATCGTAGAGGATGTATGCTGCATGCTAAATCTAGATTTGCACATCAGTATACTCAATTGCATGAAATTCGTCAACCATTCCTTACGTCTAACTCATTTTTTGTTAATTAAAAAAACTGAAGTAGTCTATAGACCTTTTGTAGATAGTAATGTGAGAATACTGGTCCTTGTACCAATAAAAGGAGTACGGGAATAGCGAGTCTATGCGTTCCTGCGCTTTTTCGCTGATGGTGTCAAATTAATCATAAGTTAATCATTAATCATAATCACAAAAAGACGTTGTGCCTTACTTTTCCCATATGTAATTCACTGCTAATAAATCAAACATATGATAATTTAAGGGGAAAAAAAACGACTAAAACATATCCGAAAGCCAATTCTACTAACAAGATGGGAAATCCCAGAGCTAATCAATTCATGTTTTAAGTAAATCCTGCATGGTTTCTCTGAGATATCTGTTCAAACAAGTCAAGGTTTGATTCATGAAGTCAAATGTGTTCTCTGTGCCAGTTTTAAAAGCCAATGTAGAAGTAATTCTCTGTGTTCGCTGGTTTTCTTGCAGACTGGCTTTCTTTCGCAAACAGCATTAATATACCTAGAATACTTCTGTCTTTTTCATGGAGAATTAAATATCTTTAACATTATTCCAATATTATGAACTAGCGGTTTTCAGATCTTCTGTAGAAACATTAATTCCCTTTTGTAATTAACAGAAACTTTTAGCAGAGTTCACTAGTTTTAATTCTATCACTTTTTTATGATTATTACAATTCTTACAGATAAGTATTTCCTATTTCTTTTTAGAATTTTTCAAGCAAATTGCATTAGTCAATTAAAGATGGAGGTTGTAGCTTTTTATCTACAGCAAAGTTTGTTTTTCTCTGTAAAATAAAACTTGACGAAAAACGCGTTGTCCAGCAAAATATAATATAACGTAAAAATAAGTTGTAGTCATAATATTTTAATCTAAGCGTTCACAGTTTAACAATTTAGAAAATGCTTGTACGATTGCGTACGAACGAAACAAATTATGTCGATGCTATCTTAATGCATAAAGCTTTTGTAGCTCGATCAGTAATTACAAAGCCCTGGTCGGATAGACAGGAGTTGAAAACCAGCGTAGGATGCAAGAAAAACTTTATAAAAGATTGTTAATTGAATGCGAGTTGGTCTCATAGTACTTAAGGTTCATATGGGAAAAAATTCCGTTTTTCATCCAGCGGATTAGGTCAGAAGAACAGACAGTTCACACATATAATACGTTGACCTCACAGCGTTAGCTGGTTCTACCTTCATTCAATTAAAAAAAAAACAAATGAGTGCTTTCATGCATGTGACCCGTTTTCGGAATCTAAGTAATGATTAACATCTATTTTTGGAGTTTAAATGGACTGTTTATAACCACCCAACTTTTCGGCTTAAATCAAAACCAATCCATAGGGAATTTATTATGAGAACATAACTCAAGTTTTAAGAAAAAACAACTAAAACATACCCGAGAGCCAACCCTTTCTACAAAGACGCTAAATCCCCCAAAACCAATTCATGTTTAAAATAAATAACTGCATGTTTTTTTCTCTTAGATGGCTGTTAAAGAAAGTCAAGATTTGCTTCGAAAAACTGAAAAAAGCGGCGTACTACTTTTATAAGCCGGTCTACAGAGCTAGCGGGGAAAAAAATTCTTCACGTTGGTTCGTTTTCTTTTCACACAACAACCAGAACTTCCCACGATTGCGCTCGCAATCGAATTGTATTGACAGAACGTGGAACTGATGAGTTGGGAGTTTCTAAGAGAGAACGTTCTAATGAATAACATAACGGTAGTGGACTTATATTTCGAATGCTTCTCCAAACGATAATCATTTATTTTTTTCTCTCTACCAATGTATTTCCTCTTTCTGAGCTTTCTTTGTTGAAATATAATCCCTTCACTAAGGAGATCCAAAGGAATACGCATTATTGTAGTCTTTGTATGTTCATAGTCAACAATAAAGACCTTTTCCATTCCAATCGTGATAGAATCAATTCAACACCTAGGTTTGGGTAACGTCCCTAGTGTCAAAAAGAAATTCTCAGTCGTTATTAAGACAGCGCTTCATTTTGATATTTTTTTTTACTTAAATCACGGATGATTCAACTATATTAAAAGAAATTTATAAGAAGTTATCTTTTTATACTTAGTGATCGCCTCCTGAATTGAAACATAAAATACATTCGTCGTCCAGCATCGACTGACAACAACAATGACCGATAGAAATAACATCACTGCTGGTTGATAACATGTTTCGAAATGCAGCTTTTTTGCTCATGCGTATGAGCAAAAATCAGAATGTATAATTTAGATTTGTATAAAAATCAGCACGTAATAAACTTATGTTTATTTGTGAGCATTTTGCTATGGCTTTTTTTTTTAATCATTCTGTATTTACGTGATTTCAAGGTCTTAGAATCAATATGGTATTAATGCTCCCTTAAGATAATTGTTTACGTTTTTAACAAAGCTATATATTAAACGATACAAAGTGCAATAAAATTATTCATCATGACTCTCCATCGCTGATGTATCTACCTGTTCATCAATTTATACAAATTACACTGAAACCAAGCCCAATGAGGAGCATCATTCCATATGGCTAGTGATTCTTGTCGAGTAAACATTGTATGGTTAAAGCGATTCTTTCGAAGTTAATTTTTATTTTAAAGGCAAAACAAAAATCAGGCTGAAGGCCAAACCGTCCACTAAGCTAGACAAGCATATAGTAGTTAAATAAAACATGATGTTTATTTTATGTATTTTGGAACTGTGGTATAAAAAAAGGTAAAGTGATCGCTAGCGTTGTAATGGCTGAACTGTGTTCAATTCTGTAATATAATTTGATCCCTGGAGCCATTAAAATACCTTGAAAAAGAAACTGGTTAACCCTTTGGCACATACTGTATGCGAATGATCTATATGGCATTGGAAAAAAACATTTTTTAATGTCTTTCATAAGTTGTAGTTTTACATTTAGCACACAACTTCGTGACGATAAGCTAGTGTTTACATTTCAGAAGTTTCTGAGGCATCTTTGTCCAATTTCTCTTAGCTCTTTGTTCATGATAACTCAGCGTGAACATCCTGGAACAATCGCATGAAAGAGAGACAACCGAAGAGCCTTACAACAGTTAAGGACATCTTGCTCGACTAGAACTCATTCATGCCTCCACTACTCAGAATCGACTCCGATCGGCGCATATAATACACACGTCTCCAGCTTTTGAGTTCCAATTAACTCTTGTATATTTATTAATAAAGCTGGAAGAAAATGATTCCAACTCATATTTACATTTTGTTTGGTTTTGGAAACAATTACGCCATAAAGAATAATAAAAAAATCACAAAAAAGTTCGTCCTGAATGTTGAAGTCGAATTTCATCCGCATTTATGGCATCAAAAGCTGAAACAAATACGCACATTGGTTGTTCATTATCTGTAAGAAGATTGCATTTTGTCAATCTTATGAAGTCTCTCCTAGTCCAATGCATACTCATAATTATCACCGAGTTTAATAGAATTTCTGATGCCGCATTATGTAATTACAAATGTCTAGGTGGGTTTTGGGAAAATGATAACGGATATGTTTATAAAAAAGGATTTAGGTTCGGATCCTGTCAAAGAAGGAAAAACATTTCGCTACGTTTTCAAATGAAGCTAAATTATCCGTATCCGATGTCGGTGGAAAACTTTTTTTTTTTTTCCAGAAATTTTCCTCCAGAAAAATATGCAAGCCAGCCGAAAAACAATTGCGGTGAAGAATATAACAGAGATGGGCATTTTATGTGGTGTGAGCCCATCACCCCGCTTATTGGAGGCCTAGTGGTTTGAACAAGTTCCATGTTTGGTCGCTAGGGCAGGGTTTTTAGCTCTAGAATAATAAATAATACAAACCAATATATATCAATAAGAACAGAAAAAATCTTTCACACATCGTAAAAATGTACTACACGTTTATTAGAAGCCTTTCGTGGTTGGAAGCCACATAAAAAACCAATTATTACTGAAATGAAATTTATTAAAAAGCCAAGTTCGCGGCTGTAACAGACCACTGGTCAGGTAAAATGATTGGAGAGTGCAACGGGAAATGTCAAAGAGTCACTGCAGGGTTTCTTCATGACTGATTTCACTATAAAAGTTAATAAATCTTATGTCGTACACTATGGCGCAAAAACAGTAGTGAATAGCTACAACTATATATGTTATGGATAAACGGGTTTATTAACAAAGAAACATATGTTTACACATCATCATATGTACATCCACAACTATCGGTGGAATCTTGGTAGAATAAAGCATTAACCACTATAGATTACATGCTCGAAATAGGCACCTTGTCTTTCAAGACAGGTTTTGTAGCGCATGCAAAGGTTCTGTCATCTTGGAAAACAAGAGACATCTGCTGGACATATCGTGTAATTTTATCCCTTAGTTCATCAAGGTTTGAAGGCGGGTCATGGTGGAATACCCATTCCTTCAACCTACCCAAAACGAAGGCATCGAGTGATGTGGTATCAGGAGAGCGTGAAGGGTATGGAAATTCTATAAACCTCGAACTGATCCTCCAGGGGAATTGTTCTGATAAATAGGTTCTAGGACCACGTGATGTACGACAGGTTGGAATACCTATGCACGAAATGGAATGTTTTTTGTATAACACATCCTATGCAAATCCTGGGTGAACAGAACCAACACATTCTCGATATAGAGTTCGCTATTCAAGGTCACGGTTACACCATCCTCTTCAATGAAGTAGGGCCCAATTATGCCATGGCATGAAACCGCACACTATACGGTGACCTTTCGCTGCGAAGAGGTTTCTCTTGAACAGATTCAGGTCTCGAGAAACCAGAAACCTACAGGTTCTGTTTGCATGACTTCTTAGATGGAAATGCGCTTCATCCGAGAACTTGACATAATGGAAGGAGGATGGATCCTCATAGACATTAGCCAAAATGCGTGCTCATTATTCCGGCTGTGCAGCGTAATTCGTTACTGTTAAACACTGACCCACTGACGTACGAAAATGCACCCAACTCCTTAAGGATTCTCTGCAGTGACCGCCTCGTGTATCCCAAGTTTTACCGCTGTTTGGCGTTCACTGTGTTTCGGAGACTGTAACACTTGTTCCATTACACTCCAGTGATGATTCTCATTTGTGTTAACAGTTCGTGCTGTCTTGAATGCTCTTTACATTGCGGAAGAACACTCCTGGTACGTCGGAACCTCTCGATTAAGGCAATGATGATTACTATTGTTTGGAGTATGCTTACCAAAAGGACGAACTAACTGCTCACAAACATATAGGCTTGGACAACTTCCTCTAGTAACTGTATGAACGAAAAACGTTTAACAATAAACGTATTTTCTTCCAACATCAACGCCATTGCTGCAGATAAATGTAATGGCGTAGACTCTACACGTGCTTTTCTATTAATAAGCGTGCAGTCGAACGACATATCTTATAGCGCATGTCCTGAAGGGGGGGGGACGTCGAAGTTTAGTACAGTTTTTTTTGCGACATACCATATAATCTTTAGAAGCTGCTATACTGCTCACAGGTAACTTCATAAACATTGATTTATAAAGTTGAATTTGAAGGTAGACAATTTTCCACATAGTGAAAAAAAAAACAAAAAAAAATGACCGAAAATGAAACTTAGTTCATTAACCAAATCCAGCTACAAGCATGGAATCAAGTTGTATAAACTATTAATGATAAATTCAAGAGAGAGACCTAAACTGCTGGGACATTGTGTACGGAAAACACTGAAGTTTAATATAAACCTACTTTTAACTCAAAAGTGTGTATTGTAGTTCTACCACCATCCAAGCTATTTCAGGTGTAATGCTAAGCAAAACAGCATGGTATACCATCGTGTAGAAATCGATTTATCAAATTTATAAATATGAATTTTAATAGTATCCACCCATAAATTTTCATTATGTTAGCAATAATAATACACTTTAGTAAATGCCTATTGCCAACATTTCATGGTAATAAGCATTTCCAATCTCATATTAAAATATGACTCTGATGACAGTTTTGCATAATCTATGTGTATTTAGGAAGAACATAATAGTGGTCATATAACCTCTATTATCATGTCATTATTCCCTGTTTAAAATAATATATAATATACAACCTGTGTTTCACTGCATATGTATTCTAACTGAAGCTCGGATTCCCCGTCTATCAGATTCCTGTTCAAGTATTTGGTTTAAAAAAAAATTAAAAAAAAAGAACGGGAACTTAGCTGCCAAACTGTCACCTAAAATAAAGTATGGCGTAATAAGTCAGATTCATTCATTTTCATTATTTAGAGTTTTTTTTTATTACTTCTTTTAAGGAATTGAAATCCAATGGTTCCAATTCTTAGGAAAGTCACTTGAAAGTTGCTTATTTCGTGATTTAATTTCTCCAATCAGCAACAAAAAAGCAGTAAGATAACTACGGCAATCAAGGTTTGTGGGAGTAAAAAAAGTAGCTTAAATGTACACACTTAGAAGCCAAACTGTTAATTCTATGGTATACACCAATAAGACGTGATAAGACAGGACACATAGCAGGTATCGGCTAGGTACACTGGACTGGATTGATTGATTCAATGATAATAAATATTATCATTGAATCAATTGAGGATAAGAAGCCTGCGTATTGTTTTCTTTAATCGAGTATGCTCTTAGGGCCGGATCACCTGTTCTGTGGGAAAGAAATCTAGTAATAAAACTCGTCCGCATGAGACTGTCTAACATGCATTCAATTAAAAAAAATTCTTATAAAGAATTAGTTGCATTCTGGACCGAATTCGAACTCCAGTTCTTTCCACCAATATCGACTGTGCAATGGAGGCTATCGCTCAAAATGAAACAGTATCTGAGTGTGTGTGTGTGTGTGTGTGTGTGTGTGTGTGTGTAAGAGAGAGAGAGAGAGTGATAACAGCAAAGTTATAATTTCAGTGACCTCTAACGGGGAGTGATAATCAAAACCATGCTGGTCGATAAGAGCACCTCCAAAATGTTGCAGATTGTCAATGATGTATACAGTCAAGAAAACATTAAATTATTTAAGCTTGTTGATTATACTCCAGTTTTCTCTCTCTCGATTATGCCACTGCACTTCTCACAGTCAGTTTACACTTTTGGATGCATAATTAAATATGAATTTAGCAGAATGAGACGTGACTGATCCTCAGAAGCGTCCAAATTTGTAAAATCAAAATAGATGAGTTAGTCCAGTTTATAATTACAAATAAAACTGATTACCAATCTACCTCTCTAGATAAATAATAAATATGTTATACCAATACATATCGCTATACCATATGTGCAACTTATACTCCTGATACTCGCATATGTGGTGTAGATGTTATCGGTAGGAGGTACAAGGATGCACATATTTGAATTATCATTACGTGACACTTCCAAGGAGACATTACAGGAGAACACTCTACTCTACTACAGATATCTCATTCTCTCATACTATTAATTCTTCTACTACACACAGCTACCATCAACGGGCCATCATCACCACCACCAGTATCTTTTTTCTATAAATTGCGTGTGTTATGTGTGGTATAGAAATTTCATTACTGAAACTACTCAAAATTCAAAAAGAGCATTTTAAGGAAAAAAAATGAAATGGTTTCTATTATTCATCGTCAACATTAAACAATCTCTTTATTGACTTAAATATCTTTACTTGAAGATATTAATGTTCTATATCTTGGTAATTCGATTTACCTTCGTTAATTAAAACTGGAAGTCTTAAGATCAAAACATCGTGATGATGATATTTGTAGAGGAGTTTATTTATTGAATCAAAATGCCGTGGAAAGAATCAGAGAGCCATCAGGCATCTGCGATCATTTTTTCCCAGAACGCGCTTGATAATGATCCTCCCCAACGGCAATGCATCTGACCAAGATAAAGATAAGAGTTGGCCGCAGCTTCTGTTGCTTCAAGCTAGTTGGGTGATTTTTTCGCACTGCTGACAAACACGTTTTTCTCTTCCCAATGGACACTCCGATTATAACGAAAACAAACTTCTGTGGAAGAGAAGTTCATTCAAAATTCATTCAAACTTCACACTTGAAGAGAGTTTTAGAATGAATTATAAATATCTTGCTGTTCTAAAGTGATTTTTCTTAAAGGAATGACGGCCATTCACTTCCCTTTACTATTAGGTTATAATGAGTGCTCTATTATCAAAAGAAAAATCTGATTTTGTCTTATTTTAAGAAAAGGTTGAAAAACTAACAAGCCATAAGACTGAACACGTATTTATCTTTAGTAGAATTTATAAAAATAAGCATTAACACAAATTTTGTTGGGCGGGGAGAAGCAGGTACTAAAAGGAGGTCTGAAAGAATAAATGATTAATATTCGAGGGAAAGGAAGTGAGGAACAGAACGTGTCAGAAGAGAGGTGAGACCTCGTTTTAGTAGTAAAGAGTTGAGTTGTTGCTAGCTGGCAAAAAAGTAAATTAGGGTTTCTATAAAAGCGGCTTTTGTCAACGGGAAATAGCTAAGCGAGAAACTTGTTACTAACATTATTATTTAGAAGGTCAGGGCAACAGAATACTGATTTTGTTTTGTATGAACACTTTTTTTTTGTGGAGAAAGGTTTTAAAAATCGGATAACAATTTACTCGGAAAGTCGATTAATACTACTTCCACACAGTCTAGTATTAATAGACTTTCATTCGTTTTTTTATTGTAAATTTTAGTTAAAGCTGGTTATGTAGTCTAGCTTCTCCCCATTCATTGCTACGAGACGCATTAGTCTCTGTACGTAACACAACTTTCATGACATTGTGATCATAAAGTTTGTTTTTGTTGTTACTATCACCCGGAGGGATTTAAACGTAGTGAATTAGTAAGCAGAAATGCAAAAAAAAAAAAAGTTCATTTTCACCGATACTTCCAATCTAAAGCTGTCTTAACCCTCTCCTGTCAAGATGAACATCCACTTACCCGCATCTTATTCTTCCATGCCTCCATTTTCATTTTAAAAGTTATTCCTAGCTTCTGGTTTCCCTCATCTATTCCATAACTTTTTGCATAAAGCCAAAATACACTGGTTTTAATAAATTAAGGAACAAAAAGAAAAATTACGACAACATAAACAATGTATGATGTTTTATACAATTCCATGAAAAACAGTATAATATGAAATGTGAAAGAAACACCCATAAAAACTATAAATAGTTTAATTCAGAAACAAATTAGTACATGAAGAAATGGTCAAGAAACAAGAGGTAAAAATGAAATTGCCAAAGTGCGTGAATACGGAATGATCACCCCCTCACAGTAATACAGGGCTCACAACGGTGTTTCATGCAGTTTATAATGGTATCCAGGAGCTTAGTTAGTAATAACAGTCATTGCTCTTGCAAAGCTGTTGAAGATATTGATCCACGACCTTCGCTCGATGAGGATGAGCATTATCGTGTTGTAGGATAAATGTGTTCCCCATTGCACCCACATACGAATGAACGCAGTAGTCCAGGATCTTGTTTCTATAAGTTACAGCATTCATGATTTCGCTAGGAAGCACCTACAGATCGATGCGTACCCAAACCATCACATTGCCTTCACCATAAGTAGTTTATAGACGAGTCCTGATTTGCTCTACAAAGCGATATCAAGGGGTGCTTTAATCTGGAGAGAAGAAGACACGTGAAAGGAACACTTATGGTCGAGCTAGAGTGATGGTTTGGGGGAAGGCGTCCGTTGGATAGACACACCGAACTTTATGTGCTTCCTAGCTGAACCACGAATGCTGTAATTTATAGAGACGAGTTCCTGGATCCTATGTTCTCCGTATACGGGTGTGATAGTGAAGACATTTATGCTACAACACGATAGTGCTCGTCCTCATCGAGTGAAGGCCATGGATCAATATCTTCAAGAAGAGACTATCGTACGTGTAGGCTGGCAGCCAAGTTTCGTGACGTTAATCCTATTAAGGATGTCTGGGATGCTCTAGGCAGATGTTTTGGTGCTTTCAATCCGCTTTCCCAAAACCTTGAGGGAGGAAGTTAGCAGAACTGTAGGAGCAATGGTTATTATGACCGAGGAGACGCGATTATACAGAATGAAATCTTTACATCATTGAGAGCGCTGTATTGCTATGTGCGGTGACGACATTCATTATTTAGGTGCTTTCACCATCTCATTTTGACCTCTTATTTTTGAATATTGTCTTTATAAACCATGTTTTGCTTAGTTAAGCTTTTTATTTACAATTTTTGTTAGCATTTCTTTTATATCTCTAGTGCTTTTACCAAATTGCACAAAATTTCATCATAGTTTTTGAGTTATCGTGATTTTTGTTCTTTAAGTTATGGAAATCAGTGTAATGTGTTCACATAACTTACTCTGAATTACATCCCTGAAAAGATTAATGGTCAGACAGAAACGTTGCTTTAGCTATTCATTAACGTTCTCTACCATAACATTTAGGTATTTTTTAAGAATGGATAAATCATACATATTTTAATTTTTTTTAAAGAAAAACTTACCCAGTAAAGCTCATTCAATGTGTATTCATTTTAAAAAGCAATTCCCGAGATGTTATCTTAATAATATCGTTAAGTTATAAAATTAAAAAAAAAAGGCTGAATAAAAAAAAGGACTTTCTTTTCAAACTTAATAATCGAATTAGAATAAGTTAGAAAATAATTTATTTTAAGGAAAATACCGATTACGCAAGTTACTCCGTGATAAATAGTCTTAAAACTGTTTCTTGTTATTGAAAAAAGAATGAAAGCGACTTAACAGATTATCTCTTTGAAATAAATGGCGTGAAAAGTAATATTTAAAAGAGCTATTCAACTGCAATTCTTTAACAATTTTGAACTGAAAAAAAGCAAATATAAAATTTAACCGTTTTTTTTAAATGTTTCCGTTAACGGAACCAAAATAATAATGGAAGTTGATTGTTTAACTAATTACACCAATCCTGCCAATTTCGATATACTTGATATATTTCTATCTCCAATTTTGAATATTGCTAAGCATTCTTTGACATTTAGAGTTACAAGTACCGTGTGTATGTATGTATTACAAAAAGTTGCCTATTAAGTAAGATTGATGTTTTCGTTAACATTATTTTAAATGAATATGCTGATTTAAGTTTCTGAAGGGAAAATTTGTCTTATTAAAGAATAATGATAATAAATAATGTACATACCAGCGACAACTGACGGCTGATTGAGACAAGAAATACAAAATAGAATACCTTAATCTTAGCGATATTGCTCAAAACAGAATCGTTAAGAATGCTCTCATTATATGCATAATACAGAAACGCAATCTAAACTGAATTCATCAGGCATTTATAGTGATAAATATTCCATGACGCTATTTGGGCACCCTTCACTCGCCTCGAAATCATGTCAAGGACTCAACATTCCAGGATTTCGGTGTGGCTACACCGATAAGCCTAAAGGCGAAATTCAATCAGACCACGGCTTACTGTGCGTTATCAGCCAAGCAGCTTAAGCTGATCGACATCAGAATAAAACCGAGCGAAGAGAATCTATTCCATTTGTTCCACATTCATAGGAACGGAGCATCAATCTAACACATAACGTCCATCAATTATACGATCTACTAGATCGAGAATCATTTCCCATTGACAAAATCCACTGACAATGAAATGCGAGCAAATACGAGCTAGGCACTGTAAACTGGGATTGTATTAACGGGAGTGAAGTTACAAGAGAAGCGCATGGAAAGGCAAAAAAAAAATCAACAAATGGCTACGATTAAACTACAAGATATTCTTTCTTAATAAACAATGTGCGCATCCAATATGTAACAGAGAACTCCATGATAGCAAAATTGTCATCACTAAACATAATCATTATATTCCCGTCCAATGGTTTGTTAGTCAAGTAACTTTTTCATTACCTAACTTATGCTTTTACAGCACTGTTAATCCTAAGAAGTGTAATTTATCTATAAACATAACTTTTCTGAATACTTTTGTCTATTTCCAAACGACGGAACCACCCATACCTACTCATCAAGACAAAAAAAAAAAGTTTCTCACCTTCTACATGGAATTGTACCTAATTCCTTAAATCAAAAACTAAATTTTCGTTATTAAATAAGCTATTGAATTGCTAATTATTATACAATATTTCAATTATATACTTATAAATTTACTTATAAACAAATGAAGCCTTTGTAGCGCACAGTTTTTCCTAGAGATTCCTCCCATTATGTAATGCTATCCACAAGAAATTGTATTTTAAAAAGGCACCACGAGTGGGCTAACCATGAAATAACCGGGAAATCGTGCTCTAGAGATCAAACATTTTCAAGCGACTTCAGGCCTCCAATACACCTCCAATTCTTAAGTCATTAGAGAGACATGATTCATAAACGATGCTATTTGATATCCAAACTAGGTCAAATTTTTTTGTTTCGTTTTTTGTTTAAATATTACGTAGTTAAAATGAACAATATTTAATATTTTTAAGGAATGTAATTTCATCCTAATTAATGGATGATATGTTATCAAAAGTGAGGGAAAGTTCGACATGATCTTTGTTCCTGGAAATGAGGAAGGACCTGCTTTCGAATTGCTTTCCATTGGTTTTAAAGAATGGCCATGGAAGATCTTGAAGCACAAGTCATCTGAGTACTACAAAAATTACGTGAATGACGAAGAGGAATGAAGTATACTGTCATCAGGAAAGTACTCCTGAATTGACGGAATAATCAGATCAGAGGTAGCCATCCATCATGACACGCAATGAACGACCAGAGAAGAAGCCGGCAACTTATAAAGGGTAGGTAAAAGAGAGCCTTGATCTAACTCCTTGGAAATATCATAGCGGGCACAAGAGATCCAAATATTACCATGGCCCGTGTTCATAAACATTAGCAAGAAGATCTGCTGTAGAATGAGAATATCAGAATCTATATTGGTGATCACTAATTAAATAGCGGGTCTCGAGGAAGGACAGAAGCTAGTTGATGAGCCCTTCTCTCACTTTTGAGAGGTGAATGAGGGCAATGGGATACGATAAGGTTGGGGATAAAGGAGCTCATCCCACCAAGAATCATTTCATTTACTAGGTCAGTGCAATCCTTGGATCGGGAGAGCGCAAGCAATAATCAGATCATTGAAAGGAGGTAGAGAAATCTCTAAGGTTAAATCATGAGGAGGTTTCTGTGGTTAAGAAGTTCAATCGAATTGTTATGGTTTTGTGATCACATTTATATTAAAAAAGACTATTTTTTAAAACTAAATAAGTACTAAAAAACAAACCCGACAAGTTTCGTTAGTCGTCAGACTAACATCTTCAGGGGTAAAGATAACTAACAGTTTAAAGCACAAACTATAAGAAATTACGAAAAAAACAAGTTCATTTGTTGGAATTATGAACATCAAAAAAGTTCGTTAAAAAACCGAATAACAGATCTATACAACTGTTAATACGTGTTAGGTGGAAACAATGCTATTTGATGTCGCGTTCTGTGGTTCACTTTCACTCTGTCCGAGGTCTGAACCAGGTAAAGTTTTAATAAACGATGACCAAACTTGATTCAAACCTTGATTTTTGTTGCATTGCGTAGGAATTTTGATCATATTTGCTGCCTCTTTGAATTTTCTTGTGAAACAGTTTTTATCAATGTAGGACATGTTTGTTCTGTCCCAGAGTACATCATGACCAGTGAAAGCTGTGTGAAATGCCAAGCCAGGATGTATAAAAAAAAATTTATTATTTTTTTGTACGCCCTTTTGATGTTCGCTCATGCGGATTTCTCCCAATCTCCCCGTCTGGCCTACGTATCAGATGCCACAGGAACAGTGAATATTATAAACCCCTGGTTTTTTCATTGGGTGATGTGGAGGTTTCGGAGGATGAAGAGATTTTGATATTTTTTCAAGTGGTAGGAAAGTCACTTTTATGTTGTACTTGTAGAAGTTTGGCTAATTTATCTGTTACATTCTTGATATCAGGAAGGATGACTGCATTCTTGAAGTATTGAAGAATGTAACAGATAAATTAGCCAAACTTCTACAAGTACAACATAAAAGTGACTTTCCTACCACTTGAAAAAATATCAAAATCTCTTCATCCTCCGAAACCTCCACATCACCCAATGAAAAAACTAGGGGTTTATAATATTTACTGTTCCTGTGGCATCTGATACGAAGGCCAGACGGGGAGATCGGGAGAAATCCGCATGAGCGAACATCAAAAGGACGTACAAAAAAAGAGAGAAAATAAGTCTGACTTGGCATTTCACACAGCTTCTACTGGTCATGATGTACTCTGGGACAGAACAAACATGTCCTACATTGATAAAAACTGTTTCAGATGAAAATTCAAAGAGGCAGCAAATATGATTATAATGGCTGCGCAATGCAACAAAGGTAAAATGTGCGCTGAACTCAGCTAAAAATGGTAAAGCCTTAAGCCCTGATAGAATACCATCCGAAATAGTAAAGTTATTAGAAGGTGACAACATTGCTATATTAGTAAAGCTATTTAATAAGGTCTACGATACTGGCACATTCCCACAAGACTGGTTACAGTCGACCTTCATCATGCTGCCTAAAAAAGAAAATGTGAAAACTTGCAATGACTATAGAATGATGAGCCTAATGAGTCATGTTCGCAAAATGTTCCTGAAAATAATTCAAAAAATAATATACAGAAAATGTGAAGACACCACCAGTGATACCCAGTTTGGCTTTAGAAACGGTTTGGGAAGAAGAGAGGCTCTTTTCTGCTCTCAAATTTTAATACAAAAATGTATTGATAAAAACAAGGAAGTATTCATTTGTTTCATTGACTTTGAGAAAGCATTTGATAAAGTCCAACACACTAAAATGATTGCACTATTAAAGAGAATTGGATTAGATAGTGAAGACATTAGGATCATTCAAAACTTATATTGGAACCAAAAGGCTTCTGTTCAAGTTGATGACATTATTACAGACCCCATTAACATCAAACGAGGAGTAAGGCAAAGATGTGTACTGTCACCTCTTCTTTTTAACATATACTCAGAAGCCATATTTCAAAAAAATCTTAAAAGGAAGAGAGGAAGGGATTAATGTAAATGGTGAAATCATCAGTAACATCCGATATGCTGATAACACAGCTCTCCTGGCTAACAATATTCAGGATCTTCAAAATATTCTGGAACTAATGAATGAAGAGAGTGAAAAAATGGGATCAAAAATAAATATACTACCAAAACTAAATTCATGGTCATAAGCAAGAAACCAATTCTTAATTCATCACTTTCTTTAAATGGGAAACGAATAGAAAGAGTGACAAAATTGAAATATCTCGGATGCGGGTTAAATGAAGAATGCAATCCAGAAATGGAAATAAAAGTTAGAATTGAAATGGCAAGATCTCCTGATGAAATCAACACTGTTTAACCGCAACTTAAACTTAGAGCACGCAAGGTTAAAAGCTATGTATGGTATATACTGCTGTACGGTTCAGAAACTTGGACCTTGAAGACAACATCAATAAAAAGAACTTAAAGCCTTTGAGATGGTTATACAGACGAATGTTAAAAATCCCATGGACAGCAAAAACGTCCAATCAGGAGGTACTGGAACAATTGGGGAAATCACGTGAACTTTTAGATACCATAAAAAGAAGGAAAACTGCATATCGTGGTCACCAACTTCGTAATTAAAAATATAAAATACTTCAATTGCTTATAAAGGAGAAGATAGATTGAAGAAGAGGGCAAGAAAGACGAAGAAAATCTTGGCAGGCAGACATCAGACAGTGGACTGGCTTGAGCTCTGAGGGACTGTTTAGAGTGGCTGAGGATCGCTGAAAATTTGCCAAGGTGGTCGCCGACCTCCAATAGGAGATGGCACTCAAAGAAGAAAACTGCAACAAAAATCAAGGCTTGATTTTAAATCAAGTTTGGTCAGCGTTTATTAAATATTTACCCGGTTCAGACCTCGGACAGAGTGAAAGTGAACCAACGCGACATCAAATAGCATTGTTTCCAGCTAACACTTATTAACGGTTGTATAGATCTGTTATTCGGTTTTTTAACGAACTTTTTTGATGTTCATAATTCCAACAAATGAACTTGTTTTTTTCGTAATTTCGTATAGTTTTTGCTTTAAACTGTTAGTTCCTCTTTACCCCTGAGATGTTAGTCTGACGATTAACGAAACTTGTCGGGTTTGTTTTTTAGTACTTATTTAGTTTTAAAAAACAGACTTTTTAAATAAAAATGTGGTCACAAAACCGTGATAATTCGATTGATCTCTAAGGTATTCAAATTGTCACTAGTTGCAGTGCCATAAGATACTAGGTGAGATTGGCTCGGAGATGGACGATCTGTAGAAAAAAAAGATACGTTTGTGTTCAGTGTTTCCAAGAGGAGAGCTAATATCACCGGTGTATTTTGAGGGTATGTTGGTTATGAAAAAGGTTCAAGGTGTTGGGAGAATAATGAAGGCTACCTGGAATTCTGGGAGGTAAATTAACAACTTGCGTTAAATTATTACTGATAATAAACAATTCATCTTCTCTTCCGGGTTGGTCTCTGAAGTTAGAGAAGGGAGAACCAGGCAGAATAGGCAGAAACAAGTTGAATTCTCCAAGAAAGATTAACTTACTGTTTGTGTAATTTGACTGCATGCGATCAATTTTCAGAGATAGATCAACAAAAAAACAGTATAATCATCACAAGTAGAAGAATGATCAAGGTGACAAATGAAGGCAATGGAAAAACGCAAGGGATTCTTCAGCTAAAGCAAATCGTATAAAGGAATGCCGGGTCTGATAGCCTTAGGCATGTGACTAGACATGACAAAAGCACACATTTCACTCTTCTTAAGGAAGGCATCATGTATGATATGTTGTAGAAAATTTAGATGAGTTGTAGTCGTGGGTATGCCACTTGAGGTTCGATGATGAATAACAGACTGGGTTTGGATATCTATAAATGATAGTGTGCTCCGCTGATGTTGGAGAGGTCTACGTGATGAAAGAATTTATTTTCATTTTTTTCACAGTTTTTTTTTCTTGGATTTTACGGATATATTCTCTTTTTTTGTAATTTGTTTGTTATATTTTTGATTATTTTTTGAAACAAAAAGTTGTGGGAATTTGTTTAACCCGCAGATTATTTTTATGCTCTTTCATGTTAGATTGTTAATAAAATTTATAGAGTAAGATGAAGGCAGTAGGAATAAAGGACTTGATTCAGATCCGTAATCCAAGCATGGTCTCGACAGTGTCCCTGCGAACTGTTCTAATGGGACTCCCTTCGGGCACAACCTTGGAAGAGTGAGTACCAGGATTATTTGACAGCTGATTGAGAAGTTTCCCGAAGCAATGCCAACAGTTTAGATCACATGCAACATACCCACCAACACCCACACTGCATCTATGAAGAAAGGGAGAGGAAAAAAAACAGAGATCCTACTCGAGACGAAACATGGAAACAATAACTTCACTCTTTCAGTAAGCAGGATGGTTGATGGCAGTTCACCGGGTAATGAATGTCAACTACCATCTAAGTTCTCCATTATACGAGATACTGTTGAGAATATTACTCTTACAGAGAGTTACAGATGCTATTCATATAAAAGAATACAATTATGTGCCATTTTAACGTGAAGGATATCGTTCAGCTATTTTGTGCCTTGATTTGTTTTAATTATTGGCTGTAACTTTTCAGTAATCAACGAAAACAAAATTTCTCTGCATGCATGCAGTGGAATGCAAAAACCACAACGCGCAATACACCACTTTATGGGTGTATTTTTCACATCCCTTTCCTCATAAGAATACCCCACTGCACTATCGAGGGTACCATACCTAAAAGCAGGCTAGTCACAGCATCCTTACGATTTCGGGTGATACCAAAACTTTTTTTTATGTTTCCGTGACACGGAACCTGGGGAGTCATAAAAGTCATAAAAAGCTTCCTTTCCCAGAATAGATGAAGGTCAAAACCTAAAGCTAGAGAAAGAGAAGATATTTTCTCTTCCACGTCTCCGGGCCAAATCGATATCTTTGAACAAGCAATAATAAAGCAGCAGGTTTCTCACAGGATAGACATATTTATAGTGTGTCGTTTCGGTATCACACAGCAGGACAACCGTACACTGCTCTAATAGTTCTTAAAAATCCACTTTTTTATTAGTAGAAAAGTTTAGTACGCGTTTGCATGCAGAATATGAAGCACACAGAAATATGCTTCACTGATTCATGCAAAATATGTACGGATGGAGTTGTTCCTTTATTTAAGCGAATTATAATCTGGTATATCTTATAGCGAACTGTACAGCCAGAGTCTATCTCGCTTTTAACATCTGTTTTATTTTCAGTTTAATATGCTCTAAGCAAATGTCCTTAGCTTTTGACGATAATGTTTCCTACGGATATTTGAAAAGTAATGATGAAAGAATAAAATGAAAAGTGACATATTCATTAATAGCACTGATGCTTCCTCATTCTCTTAGCTTATATGAAATGAATAAGACCATTTCTGTGTAAAAGAAGGTTGGAAAACGTAGTTAAATTAAGAAATTATTGGACATAAAACACAGTTGAATTTTAATTACCAGAATTTACAAATAAATCGAGAAACTCATAAGGATGAATACAGAAATTTATGAGTGATCACGAAGGTGTAGAAATATCATTATTCGTGTGTTGCTTTAATCAATCCATCTAAACTGTCATCTGTCCAAGACGGATTGAGTCTCCTGATTTTAGGCAATTTAATGCAGCTGGTCTGCCATCCCTCTAAGGATAAGTTATGACTGTAAATATGTGTGTTCAAAGATTGTTGTGGTGCTTTCAATTGAGAGCCTAATCTAGTTCGATGATATATCAAAACTCGTCTTCTTACTAGTCATCATATATTAAGTAAATATTGAAGACTCGACATTTGTTTCATGAAAATATCAGAAATAAATAAATTTCAGAGCATAATAAAGGCGATGGCATTTTTTAATAGAAATCCCTTTGGCTGGATATACGTAATAATGAGGCTGTTCCAACAGCGGAAAGAATCATATTAGATCGATTATCTATTTGTACTTCAAGAACGTCTCAACTTACTGCTTTTTATTTAAATTTCTATAAACAAACTAAAAAAAAAAAACTAAAAAAAAAATCTGAACAAAAAAAAAAACATTTTTTTTGTTCAGAATTTTTTTTGCTGTTATGCTACGCCTAAATCTACCTATGCATTAAGATTATTTACACCCATTTTCATCCCGTATACCTTTGAGACATGAAACATTACACTAAAGGCAATAACCTACTCACAAGCACAAACATAGTCAGATAATTTTTCAGAAACGTTAGACAAGCATGAGCAGTAAAGCTCGTGTGAAAACCCAGAGGAGTTCTCTTCCATCTGGTCCATTCTCACTTCTACATCACAATGGTTCATTCCATATATCCTATCTAAGAATGAGAAAAGTTTAATGCATCGTCTTATATTTTTAATCCATTTATATGGAAATAATTTTACATAAATGGGAAATTTATGTAAAAGTATTTCTTTTTGAATAGATGCTTCCGTAGGCCTCAATTTGGATCTTCCTCAACCAACTCTTTATGAGTCGCACATTAATTCAAACCAAAGGTCTATGATAGATTAAAAGGCAAACAAAACTTTGAATTTCTTTATTCAAACAACTATTTTCTTTTCATGTTAATCGGTGAGGTAAAGACTGTGTTGGAATCCTTTTGTAGAACCGAACATTGTGATGAAGCGTTCATTTTTTAAAGCGCTTACTATCTTACATGATGATGATAACTTATTCGAGGCTCAGTCTGGCAATAAGGAACTCATTATCTGCAGATATTAATAGAAGAACATGAACTTTTCCTCATACAAAAGAAGCCATGTCTTTCTATATTTGCTGAAATCGGTTGTTCATTCCATATACACAACAATGTTCAAACAAGAAAGCGTGCACCAATTTCGCTGTCATATATGTGACAAACCATCTTGCAGATATTCCTATAACAGTTTGATGGACCTAAATGGAAATCACTGATCTTATTAGTATCAAAACGGTCACAGATGACCAAATACTGCTTGAATACCAACCACTGCTTGAAGTTAGATATTTTGTAAGAACCACTGTTTTCTAACTTCAAGCATCGTTTTGTAAGATGGCAATATGAAGTTAGGATTTGCATGGATTTTGTAGAAGCATGTAGGTGACTGTCATCCCATAAGGTAATCCCAAAAGTAGACAGTGGTGTTAGTTTTGATTTGCAACTCGAATATTACACTACAGAAACTGGAGTTGGGTTATTGTAAGCAGTTAGCAGTGCCAATTTTAAAGGCGTTTACAGAAAGTTAGATGCTTATATTTTTCATACTTTCATCTTACAAAATTCGCTAAATAGGTTTAATAATGTTCAGTGTTATTTCGATGTAAAAAATTACAAGTAAATAAATGTAGATGCATCAATAAGGAACAACAAAAGTTGTGATTAACGAAATTATTTTAGTGCAGTGTTGCTCCAATAAACCGCTGTCATGAGTACCAACAAAATTCAAATAATTCATCTAGATTTAGAACTTCATAATATTATAAGAATTAAGCTAACGCAGTTATAGTTTCTCTTCTCTAAAATTTACTATAGAATCATACTGCAAATTCTGTGACCTCAGTAGTTAAAAAATAGCGATTAGGCAAATGTTTTATGTAGGCAGCTGGGATTCTCCGAGCTTGCGAAATTTAGCCGTTTATAACAGTTTCCAAGGAAACCAGCTATGCTGATAAGAGACGAACGTCGATATTAAATAGATGGAGTCCTCTTTCAGAAAGATTCATCTAAATATTGCGCATTGTTGTTGGGAAAGGTTATGACAGTATAAATTGAAATTTGGTGAGACGACAGGAGTAAGTCTTTTGTGTTGCGATGTTTGCGTCTTGTTCATGGATTAGCTTCTTTTTCGAAGAAAAGTAAAGGATTTGCATCTAGTTTATTAAAAAAAAAGGGGGCGTGGATGGGTAGCAGTACGTGTTGTCATATGTAAAGTATTCGAGGCTGTTATTTCAGTAGAGTACTTGTTTGTATCACGTGAATTTTAAATGAACAATTGCAACAATGGCTGATCACAAATAAGGCTAATAAATTGCTGGCATCTTGAAGAGAAAAGTGACTTACATAAATATGTTAATGTATGAATACAAGACTATTACAGGTGTCCATCTTGAGTTCCTCTTTTGCTTAACCTTGTCCGGAGGGACACATAACTTAGTTTTAGATACGGGAAGGTATTTAAGTTTGACGTGAAATACTAAACAGCTTAGTATTATCGAACTGCGAGTTCGATATGTTCTATTTTTTTTTTTTTAACAGACACAAAGTAACACAAATTTTGAATTTTTCCCCTTAGATTTATATTGTTCACCGCGTCTCAAAAAGAGGAAGTGACAAATGATGTATTTCTTAAAATTAATTTCATTCAACAGAAAGTGATTAAGACACGCGAATGTGATATTAGGAATCTCAGCCAACTGAACGAAGCTTCCCAGGAGTCCAAGATGATAAAAGACGTTAAGTGCCCCTCTCTTAATATGAAGCGTTGAATGGACAAAACAAAAAGCTCCCTGTGCGCTAATATGAATGACAAAGGTTCAAAAAATATGTACAATTGGGCAAGTTGGAACACATTAATGCCAGTCTATCCAAACGTGACTAACATTTTAGGAATATCAAGAACATTCTCAAATGTGTATAATAATAAGGTGTATTTAACATTTTCAACATCTAGAAAAGCCAGATGTTTAAAATCTTATACATACATTACTGTTAAACACTGTCACATTCCAGAGAATACGCGTGCTGTGTTAGTAAAATAAATCTTAGTTCGAATTCCAAAGATAAGAAACTTCCTTCCTGAAAATTTCCATCAACGTAAGTTATTTAGTCACAGAAGGAAGTGAAAAAGTTTTAAACTTGCAGACGACTCCGTTATTTCTTCTTTACATAACAAAACAGGGCTGAAAGTACGTGCACAATTTGAAAGATAATATAAACGTTTCACGGTCTTAGTTATTCCTACGCTATTAATAGCTCTCCAGTCTTCATCTTTACACGCCATTTTTATCATTAAATTAGCCATCAGCTTACGACATTCAAAATATATGCGGCCCATGCATAATTTCTGTTGAGTGTGTTTTGGCGTGAATACTTTTTACTGTATAATAATGCGAAATTTACGGTTGAACAAAATGACAGATTGAAACAAAACTACCAAAACAGACATCTGCATTAGGATTCCATTATTATTGCCTGGAATCTCTCATGGAATCCTGAACTTTTCTCGAGAGACCAATTACATTCAACAATTCTCCCAATTCCACACTATCTACCGTCAATTATATTACTGTTTGTTACTACCTTTTTCAGCAATTTCCTGTGGACGAAATATCCTAAGTTATTGTTCTTGGGATTAATAAACCTTGCTACTTGCATATAAGACCAATAACCTCACCACCAAATACTATAAACATTTCTCAAGAAATCTAAACCTAGGAAAAGATTTAAATCTAAATCTTTTCCTACTAAGGAGAGAATGCCATATTATACTTAAGGCTGTTACACAGATGTATTACCCAATACATTAGCTCCTATGCCTTATTAGATAATAGAGGAGATATTATTCAGATCCACATAACTGACTCACTGAGGAAGGTTAGGAGAGACCTCAAGTATGTCTCACCTTCATCAGTGAGATGAAGGTGTGACACTTCACTATTGAGACACTTTAAGATAAAACATTTCTCCAGTGCAGGTTATATGCTTACATAGCATATAAACTATTCAGGATGATAATTAACTGTGAATGAACAACATATACTGGCATACGTGTTATTTATTGATAGGTAATTATCATTGTCTTATAATTCATTGGAAGATAATTATGCTAACTATTTCAGGTCAAGACAATATCAAGTAACTCTTTGTTATTATCTTTCTCTAAGCTTACTTTTGAACAAGATGGATTTCTCACTACATATGTAATGCATACAGAGACGCAAATACTTGAAGCAGATATTCAACCTGAAGTCGCAAACCTAAGTATAGCCTTAGGTTTACAATATTACTCTCGTTTTTTCCCAAAACGATGGGTTATATTAGTCGATAGGATACGATATTAGTTAGTTATTCTTTTTAAGAATGGGAAATATAAAGTTCTGCAAGTCTCTCAAACACATCAAAGAACATAACCAAACTCCGAGGACATTAGTTCTCATTTTTCTATAGATTATAAGTACAGAACATTGTAAGTGCACAGTTATTTGTTGCAAAGTACACAATAAAGCAGTGCAAGAAGAGAAGAAGTGCTAAAATACAAATAAACAGACCATTAATCATGAAGAGAAGATTATTTAAACATAAACAAATAACTGCTCCTCCTGAGGATTCAGAGAATGTAAACTGTGAATCAGTGATAAAAGAAGCGAAATGTGAATGAGGTAGTTAAAACAGAATTCGAAGTTATTAATTACATGCATGAAAATATTGCAAGCAAAGTAGAGAAATGAAAGAATACACATTCTTTCATCAGTTTCTTTTTTATCTTTATATATACCTGAAATTGTACAAAGAATTATGTATCCTCTGTTATAAACACATGCAGGTCTCGTAATATAACCTTATATATGAAAAATATAAGGTTACATGTACCTCAATATTCCTAGAATAATACGGATGAACGACGGAAAAGAGGAATCATTAATATTCCACCTCTCCACACCATCTAACTAGAAGAAAACGCCATCTAACCAATGATAAGAAATTTGCAGCATAGCCTTTTTTTGTTCGTTTTTGTGGATTATTTTCAACAGACTGTTTTCCATGACTTGAAAAATCACTGCTGTTATTGCACATTCATTTGTATGTTAATTTCCATGCACAAACACGCATGGCTTTGGTTCCTTTTTTATGTTCAAGTTCAATTCTTGTTCTCTCCAAACAAAGAGAATCAAAAGATGTGTGACAAACATTAAAGCCTGAATTCTAATTAGTACGATTTTGTTGCCATCGCAACGAAATCTTTAAATCTTAATTGAAGACTGATTAAATAAATTCGGTGTTTCAAAAAACACTGCTGAAAAAGAATGAGGAAAATGAATACTTTTTACTTATTTCGAGACTGAATGAACTCTTTGTAAGAAACATGGCCGAGATCTTGGAATCGATATTCCAAATCCTAAATGATATTTAATATCCTGAATACAAACGTTTTCGGTAATGATATTTTGCACATTTATTGCTGGTGATTCACATGCCAACCATGTTAAGAAGCTCATCAGTATTTCGAAAGCAATATTCTTCCGTTTATGATTATTGTTGTCATATATTATCGTAAAAATAGATACCAAGTTTGCTTACAGGTGTAGAAAAAAGGAAAATGAAATATACATAATGCAAACAGACATGGAAATGAAAATGGTAAAACTAAATTACACTCACTGCTGATGGAATATCAGCAGTGAGTGTAGAATTTATCAATATTGCAAACAGATGCCAACTCTTCGTGTGGAGGAGGAAGGGAACAAGTTCTTCACAGAGAATTGCAGTTAGACGTGTGATATAGATCTCAATATGACAGCAACTTGGGTTGTTTTTTTTTACCTGAATCTTCCGTTGAATAAAATCATGTGATTCACCGTGCTAAACTTTCATTATTATTAAAGCTTCATACACGAAGTATTATTCAGTGTAGCCAGTCTGCGTGCAATAAATATCCACACTGAAAGTAATACGAATCACTGACAGTTTCGCAGACTTCTTTATAGTAATGTCAACGAAATACACACACTGTGATATGTTGACATAATGAATGTTTGCTTGCTGTATTGCAATATTTCAAGCTGATGCTTCCTAAACTTCAAGATAGATATGGTTTCAAAGAATCTAAATGAACAGAGCCAAAAAAATCAGAAATATCATAAAGCGATAACCAAGAGATGGTATCCTTTAATTGGATGCTCTCTGATTATATCCACAGTTATATATAAAAATAGCTGACATTTTTATATCTAACTGTATTATAATTAGTCAGCAAGTATTTAACTAGCGATAACACAACTGCTTCTTGGTTAACTATGATGCAATGTATTTAACTTTCAGCAAGCGATTGCAGTGGAATCAGATGATAATTTTCTTTTGCTATATAAAAATTGTCTGAAGTAATTGTTACCAGCTTTTCTTTAGTGATGAATTGTAATTACTACAAACAATAACATCTGTAGTCCTTAAACCTGAAGCTGTCTTTTGATCGGCATTGTCACCATCCAAAAGGAACTGAGAAAAAATTGCCTTCAAAATTTGGCAAAGAAATGAAAATAGTCTTCAAATATGTCAACTTGATATACATTTCTTATCAGAATATTTACTGCATTTTCATATTATAAAAATATGAGCTTCATGCTGGAATCAAGAATGTATCACACTGGATATTCTATGAATAAATTAAACTTTTACTTCAAATCCAAAAGCTTAAAGTAAAATAACTCTAGTCTAGAGATCAAAATGTTTTCGGTTCTCGACATGCGCAGTCGTAGTATCACAACATCAGAAACTAAGACTCCAAGTTAAAAAAAAAACAATATTAACTCAATTGTGAAACAGCGTTGTCAAATTATGAATCTTAATAATAAAGACCATTAAATGGGCTTTTCGGAGGTCGTGTTCTCTGCTGCGCAAATCGAGTTCCGTAAGTGTACATGACCTCTCAAGCATTGTGGAGACAATTCGTTATTTTAAATTATGCGTTTTAGGTTTAAAGTAAACGCTGAATATATTCACCGAAGATATCAGAATGTCAAATGGAACAAGGAAGAATATTGCATATGGTTATCTGGATTCGACATTACTTCTTGTGGTGCGTTTTGAGAGAGAAAATTATTGCAGTAAACTGAGTATAGTCTACCTCAAAATTAAAAGGAAGAAATTACTGCAAATTACTGCTTTAATTAAGTTATCTCTCCTTACTATTATATATATGTCACACTTCAGGTCACGTGTTTTTATATTCAGAAGAATAAACACACCATAAGCATTTCAGTGACAAATATCGTGAATAGTGTAAAGCCCATTTTCCTGATTGCATATCCCATTGTTAGCTCTTTTAGTTGTAATTATTAGCAACTTACATTGTTTAGTTAAACCAAAGCAATTTTTTACATTATTATTCACATTAGTTAATATACAAGTTCTATGGAACATTTCTGCCACTCAATTATTATTTTTTTTTTTTTAAATGTGATAAGCCAATGTATATATTCCTGAATTTCTTTAGTTAAAATGTTACATAGAATTTGTTTCTTATTTACAATTCTTGGAATATTATTATACAGAATTAAATATTTATTTTTTAACATGAATACATATTAACATTCTTACAACTTCTGTCTCGCATTTTTCTATTATTAACATATCAATTAAATATTTACTGTTCATTTTTTGCTTTAGGATTTTTTTTTGTGCGGTGGATAAATGATTTTACGAAACGTTTTAGGAATTTTATCAATTTATAATCGAAGATTTAAATGCATAAATACATGCATTAAAATATCCTTTTTAATTTATGATTAATTATATTTTTTGTCTCTCGTTTTCTCTCTCATACAAATAAAATAATACCTAAACAACAACGTTAAAAGTAAGAGGACTTACTATCTAAATTTCCAGATGAAGATTATAGAGGGCACTACTTACATAAACCTCTTCCCATTGACTGACGTATCGAACCAGACGAGACAATCTCAGAAGACGCAACAGGCTGAGCATTTTAGCAAACCTTAGTATTCTAAGAGCACGCCCAGCATGTAATATCTGGAAGTTTTCGCCGTAATCCTGATTGAAAATTAGGAATACGTAGTCCAGGGGGATTGAACTGATCAAGTCGAGGAAGAACCACGTCCTGATATAATGCTTGGCTATTAGTTTGGGGTCGAGAATAACTTGTTCTGCATTGTCTTGAGACATAATACCTAATTGGAAATAAAAAGAAAACAGTTATGTTAGATATGCGATGTCTTTTATATTCTGAATTACTTATGGCAGTTATAATATTTTAAAGCGAGCTCTATAAAATGTTTTCAGTTAAACAAATCTATCTGCATGTGTGGTTGACTTAGTGACAGGACTCCAACCATTACGAAAATGTCAATGAGGAACTCAAATATATTCATTACAATAACAAAAGATTCTTGATTCAAACAGTTCCAAGAATTTTTATTGAAATGTATTAAAAATAGCTACGTACAGAGATGAATAAATTCCTCTTTATCATGTGTATACCATTACGAACTTCCTAAGATTACTGTATATGCCTGTAAATCTTATCTTCTTACTCCTTGAATTTGCTTTGAATTGAATTGAATTAGCTGCTCTCATTCAAGGGTGGTAGACCTTTTCATTCCGAACTCAAGAAAATCAGCCTGGAAAGCCTACACAACTTACAAAATATATTATTATTATACGGGCAACTCCACGGAGTCCTAAGACTCATCGCGGGAGACCCAATCTATCATACCTCTCCTTGAACCTATTAACAGACAAAGCCCTCACTACTGACACCAGCAACTCATTCCACTCATTCACAACTCTATAAGCAAAAAATCTAGTCCTCACACCCCTACTAACCACACCTTTTTTCAACTTCCAGGGATGGCCCCTTGTTCAGGTCCCTCTAGCCAAGTACTGAAACATTTCCCCTGCATCTATTCTATAAAACCCTTTAAGCAGCTTAAATGTTTCATATTCCTTCTTTTTCTCCTATAAATCAACTTATGCAACCCACACACCTTCAATCTATCCTCATAGGGAACATTCCACAAGCCACTCACCATCTTGGTCACTCGCTTCTGAGACCTCTTCACCACTTTCTCATCCCCAAGAAATCCACGGGACCAGACTTGAGCACAATAATCCGGATTCGAGCGTATCAAGGCCTTACAAAGAGGAATAACAACTTCCTTTTCTCTACATGTTAATGTGTTCTTCAATAGCCAAGTAATCTTATAAGCAACCTTAGCAATATGTCCTCTAAACTTTAACTCTGTCTACCAAAACCGAGACCCCTAAATCTCGAGCTTTATCTGTTTCCTAAAGTACAGTGCCATCAATGTGATACACGGCTTATCTATTTTTCCCAAAATGCATAACTTTACATCTCTCCACAACAAACTGACACTCATTAACTTCTGCCCATATTGACAGCCTATTTATATCGTCCTGTAAGCTCTCCACATCACCTTGATTAACTATGACTCTACCTAATTTCGCATCATCAGCAAACAACTGAAGTTTCACTTTCAGGTTATTTTCTATAACATTTATGTAAAAATTAAACAGCAACGAATGGTCTCAGCACCGAACCTTGCAGCACACCACTAGTCCTAAATACACGCAAACCTATACATATACAGCACACCGATGTACTTAGTGATAACAATAATCACCTTATTCCAAAATTACGATTACAAAAACTGTCCTGTGCGGTTCGTGTGCCTTAAGGACTAACAAGTACCAGGGATTATTATTATTATTAGGAAATACAAATAACATAATACACTCGCCAGTACTTTCAAAAGTTTTCATTTGAGTTTATTTTGTTACGAATATATGAATATATACTCAATTAATAATATTTTAGAGCACCAAAGTTGCTAAACGTTCACCGCTCTCCAACCAACAGTCTATGGGTTCACATCTATCACATGTTTACGAGCACCATTAGATGGTATACGACGCTCATTGCTGGAGTGAACTCTTCTCTTATGCTGGAGTTAGAATGAGACTTTTCTTTAATTCAAGTCAGTTGATTCTCTCCACTAGCGCTGAAAGTTTAATGGAAAAGTCAAAGAACCTTGAAAACCAAAGGACACACAGCAAAGATCTCTTAATTGCAGGTGCGCAGTTAATACGTGAAACGCATCTAAAGAGTATTTTTTAATCTACTCTTTCAGCCCTGTTTTAGATAGACATTTTGTCTAGTCATTATTTTCTTAGTTTTAGGTTATTCGAGATATGGCTCCTAAGTCAAATGCCAATTGGATGGTTACAAGATGATGCAGGCAATAATTGTTAGTGAATCATAACTGGGAACCAAGCAAGCATCGTATTGTATTTTTTATAAGTTTTATGCGATATTTCAAAGTTACATTTCGATAAAAGCAGAAAAACAGACCTTCATCTGAAAGTTTTTCCTTCTGCGTTAATATCTGCCTTACTTGGCCTGATTCAAAAAATAGCTCTCCAAACTTGACTCGTATTTGTTTAAATTCTCATGACGTGTTCCTAAACATGACTGTTTCGTAAGGAATTTCGCGTTTTCTTAATTAAAACCTAATTTAAGGGAGTAATTATTACCCATTACGTTTCAGGAGCAATACCTTCGTTTATAACAATATGCTTAATTTGTAATCCCAATGTGGATATCGAAACTCATAAGTTTCGATAAAATGAATTTATCAAACTCATTTCAATTAGTTTTCGATTTGTTTCATTTGCTAGGAATAACAGCGGATTCCATTATATACAATATTTGGTCACCTTTGTTTACCGAGATTTCTAAAGACGGGTGTTATATAGTTTAAGACTATTATGAATTTTAATCAATAAAATATTTAATCAGCAAAAGAGAGAAAAACCAAATAAACGAGTGGAAATCTTTAAAATGTGGTCATGTTAAGTAAATAGATAACAAGAAGCATACTACGAGTAGGTAGTTTGATAAAGAAATGGATATTTGATTTCAAAGTTCAAACAATTACAAATCATGCTCTTAATAATAATTAAACAATTATTATCAAAAATGTACACTGTAGTACAAAAGAAACCAACTAAAAACTAAATACTCTGTTGCTTGAAAACTGTGCATTGCTATATTTCCTACATTCAGATATAAACGGCAACAAGAATTCTAGGTTTCAGCTTGATCTTTGAAAATAAACTAACAGTTCAAAAGTACCAACACTTAATTGAATCCTTTAAAAATCAGCAACACAACGACTATGTGCATTCTTCGGAAATCATCTTTAAGTAGAGCAATACCAAACCAATTCATATCGAATTATGAAACACTATGATGTTATTGGTGTTTTGAAATAGCAGCCAAACCAACTAAGGCTAGCAAGCCAGAGTTTTCTGTCTGTACATTGTACATAATCTTCTGGTTGTATTTGCTCTTTTACAGGCGAGTTTCGCGGAGGGAAAACCCTTCTACCTCTGTATAAGCTCGGATAACTTATTTTCGGATGAAGAAACACTTATAAAGGTTTTTAGCAACCTGGACACGAACCTCCGTATCTCAGTATGACTGAGATGAGAGGCTCAAGTAATATTGATACTGCAAGACCAGCTTAGACTTATAACAATTCATATGATTTTGATATTCATGGAATTTAGAGATGCAAATATAGATAAATGATTGGTTAGAATTATCACAGGTAATCTAGGGTGAACGATAACTGTTCATTATATCTGTTAACTGCGTGTACTCCATGGCATGTTTGTCTATTTTTTGGTGAGAAGAAAAACTCAAATTTAAGGAGAGAAAAATGCATGAGAAACCGAATAACTATAATTCGAAATTTATGAGAGAGTACATAAACTCTAGATCAGCGCTTCCCAAGCTGTGGGCCGTAGGTTTTGTTGAGGGGGCCCGTGAAATAATGAAAACAAATTTTAAATCTTTTAAGACTCAGTAGATTTTTTTACATTAAAAGAAACGTATTTAATTTTTATTACTTATTATTTTTGTTGTTATTTTTTATATTTTAATGGAAAAAAATCACACATTGGTGCGGGTTCACAAATTTTACTTCCTGCGTATTTCGGCGCTTAATGAATATGAGTAAATATATGCTTATTCATATAAGTTTCACTTCAAAGCAGAAATCTAGGAATTGCAGTTTCAAATATTTCACCTGATATTGTTGTAGCAGGATTGAAATACATCCATCACATTAAATTGTTATTAAACTTTTATGTTTTTAATTCTTTCTTTATTATTAATCGTTTAACGTTTCATGTGCTTGTCCTGCAAATGTACAATAACAAGATATCTATCTATATAAAAATATGAGATAATGTGCCATGTCAAATGTGTATGTGAGATGCTAAAAATGTAATATTTGTTTGATTTTTGCAATATTCGCTGTGTATGTTTTGTATTGAATATAAATACAATAAATATTATAATAATATATGTCGATATTACGATTTTTATTTTCGAGGAGGATCGTGAAATATTTGAATTTTTCCAAAGAGGGCCCTAACATCCAGAAGTTTGGGAAGCACTGCTTAGAAGATTTTCTGAGCCAGATTTGATTCGATCTTTTCAATCTAAAATAAACTGATAAGAGAGGGGTAAAGGTATCTTTCAAGAGGTATCCTGCACGTTTGACAAATTCTATGATGGCCACGCTCTTTCTACAGCAAATAGTAGTAGTTTCGAGTGATAATGCTGCGATGCATGCATTCATCAACAAAAGGTAATATCGGGCGATTCACCTTGAGTCGAAAAACCCTTATAAAGGCTCCTTGCATGGATAGACAGATTTCGCGATAAGTACTTGAGGAATATTGCATATTCCTCAAGCACTTATGGAATGGGTTAGGTGAATAAATAACAGCAACAATATATCAAAAGGAATAAAGAATGACGTCTCTAGCGCAGATACGTCTCATATTTTAAGAACGCATCAGAATCAGGTCTACTCTAAAGTAATTAATGTGAAGGTGAGTGAGAATATGAAACACTGAGAAATGAAGTATTAGACCAACACTCTTACTTTTTTTTCAAGGATATCTAACTGTAATTACAACACTCATGAAGCTATCATTTTCTAGTATAATCTAATACAAGATATAAAATTCTGGGCTAATTGCGCAACAGAGTAACTTATTGATTTTCTTGTTGAATGTCAGTGTTATTTGAAGTTCTCTTGGTAGAAGAGGTAAGCCTTCCCCACGTAGGATTAATGTCAAAAACACTACAACCAAGTCTAATCTTCTTGTTCAGGGAGGCTTTACGCAGCGTCATTAACGTAGTTGAGTTCCCCGCGTGTTCAGTGGACTTCTAATTGCCCAGAATTAAGGCCATAAGAATTTTCTATAGATTCAGTCGATTTGTTAACCTCACCTCCTTAATATAATTCAATGTGTCTGTTACGTAAATTCAAACTTGAATCTCTTTTGTATCCGGATCGGCCAATACAGACATTTTTACAGTTATCAAGGATAATTGAAGAATAACAAAATATATTTCATAGTCCTAATCTAAGGCTAAATAAATCATTACATGGGAGCTGTCAAAAGAGAAACTTCGGACGAACGCTCCTGTCATCTCAAAAGACATATTACATCATTTTGGCCCTCCCTTAAAACTTAATAAATATAATTAATTGCACTACTTTTCTAATGATTTACGTGCTCTTAAAATAAAAATAAGAATTAAAAATAAATAAAAAAACTGCACGTGTCTATAGATGTATAGTGCTGCCATCTGATGGAAGAATAGAAAACAAAAGGCGTTTGAGTGGAGAGTTTTTTTTAAGTTTCTTAATGATAAAATGGTGTGAAATAACTTTAAGTAATTGTTATTCACGTGCGACAAGAATATTTTTAATCAAAGTTTGATGGGATTAAAAGCGAACATGAATCTAAAGTCTTTACGAGTGTTGTCTTTGGTTATTATCAGCTAAAGCAAACATTGCTAGCTTGCTTACTTAAAAAAAAGTAAAGAATTGAATTGCAGACTCTCTCATTAAGAAGCAAATCCGTTTCTGTCTTTTTATGCTGAAAGGAAACTACAATTATTGGAGGCTGTTTGTATAATCGCTGATGGCGATTATAAAATCGCCAACTTGAACTTATGACTATGTTTAGCCACAAAAGTATTATTTAATACTTAATTACGAAATGATTATTTTTAAAATTATCTTTCGGAAATTTATTAATAAATATTTATAAATATGCAATGATTTCTAAACGACATCATTAAGATGTTACAAGTAGCGGTTTTCTTTAACATGTTATAAAGAAAACTAAATGCACTGAAATATTTCCACAAGATTTAAGATGTTTTCTGTTTTAAGATAGGAATTTAACCCCTTTTCTTGGAGTCATAAACGCCTCCGCAGGGTAGTAGCAAGGTGACGTCTACCCTTAAACTGGAAAGATCTGGACTGGAAATCTATGAAGCACGCAAAGAACATTTATGACTAAAGATGGGCTGCCAGGTCTGATAAGGAAGAAGAGGAAGAAATATCTTTCTTCTCACAAAATAGCAAACCAGAAAAACGTCTTGCATATCTCGGTAGCTCAGTTAGTAAAACTGCTTGTTCAGAACAAAGGCTGCAATTCGAATCCTGCGTTAGACACGAATGTTTGTGGACTGCACGGATAATCTAGTATAGGTCCTTCAGTTTATAAGGCATGCCTTTAAGTAAAGTTGCCCACAGCCTTAGATGCTTTGCTTCTTCCGCAATTACAGCTAAATCCAACCAAATTTTCAGTCGTATACATTTGCATATGTAAACGCGTTTACCAATTTTTTTAACCAAAATCATAGGATTTGTCATATTGAGTGATAGGAGTATTTTTTGCTAGTTAATATAATTTTCAGAGGTAGCTTAAGGGCCAAAGCTGTATAACTGAGAGGAGACCTCCATATAGCCTTTAAAGGAATGCAGATAACCGACCAGGGCTGCTGACCTAATGTCCAATCCTTACCTTATCGTGGTGCACCCTGTTGGATATCTACCTGGATACTGAACGAACGAGGATGGGCTAGCAATTTGGGATTTATCCGACCAAATTGTATTCCTATTGGCTTAAACCAAAATACAGAATGATGGTATAACATGACAAAATTTTATGCTGGTTGAGGCGTCGCCCGCTTAAACAAGGCCCCCGTTGTTTTTGGCAGGGAATTAGGGGGAACAGTGAAAATTCAGCTACTGGAACAAATCTGAAAATACACCCCAACTCAACATCACCAGAGTTAAAGATCGGTACTATCAACATAAGAAGCCTGACTGGCAAAGAAATGGATAGAGCTAGCTGAAGAATTGTATACGTATCAAATCGACATAATAGGGGTGACTGAAACAAAAAAAAAGACAAAAACTGGTGAGATCTTTCTGAGCAATAAATACAAAATGTTATATTCAGGCAATGACAATCAAGGAAAAGAAGGAGTAGCCATAGTATTCAACACTAAATAAAAGACTAATCTTCTTGAATAGCAGGCAATCTCAAGTAGAGTCATGTGGGCAATTATCAGAATGGGGAACTGGACAATGAGACTTATTTGTACCTATGGTCCCACAGACGGTTCTACTAAGGTAGAAGCGGTAGAATATTTTGAGACTTTAGAAAAAGCCACTGACACAATGAAAAATGAAAAGTTGATCCTTGTTGGGGATCTAAATAGCAGAGTAGGAAATGATTGTGAGACATACAAAAATATTTTGGGAAAATTTGGAGAAAAGAACAAAGTTAATAATAATCGCAAATACCTGTTGGATTTCTGCTCAGGACAGGACAGGTTATTACTAACACGATGTTCCAACATAAAAATATGCACAAATTCACATGGAGAGAAGAGGAAAGGAATAAGAAAATCTCATTGACTATGTTGTTGTTGATAGTGATATTTTCTCCCTGGTGCAGGACACCAGAGTGTACAGAGGATCTGAAATTGGAAGTGATCACTATTTAGTCTTGAGCAGGATAAAATTGAATTTCGTATTGAAAAGAATAACGCGTAAGAAAGTTTTAAAGCGAATACAAGTTGAGCAGCTCTCAGATGTGAAATGTAGACTAAAATATACAAAGATTATTGAAGAAAAAATGAAAGAGCTTGAGAACAGAAACCAAACCTTGGAGATTCAGTGACAAGCCTTGAAGAAAACCCTGATTTATTCAGCCAGAGAGGCATGTCGTGAGGTTGTCTGCAAGGATAGAAAAATCGGAACTCCATGGTGGACACAGGAAGTTAAAGAGGCGGTGAAGGAAAAGAAGAAAGCATATCAAACGGTCCTGACAAATAAATCAGCTTGTGATCTTAGAGAATACAGAGACAAATGTAAAAAAGCTAAACACTTTGTAAAACTAGCTAAACAAAAGTCATGGGAGGACTTTGGCAAGAATATAGAAAATAAATATCAAGAAGGTTGTAAAATATTCTGTAGGTTGTTGAAGAAGCTTAGAAGTGAGTGGAGGAAAGAGTGCTGTAAAAGGAATTAGATAATAACGGTGACATGAAACTGAAGAAAAATATATCCTTGAAGTATGAAGTAATTACTTCGATAAATTGCTAAATGAAACAAGCAGTGATAGTACAGCGTAAAAAACACTCAACAAACATACAGTCAGGAATACATATCCATACTTGAAGTAGAAAAAGTCATCAAAGGCTTGAAATGTGAAAAGGCAGCAGAAGTAGATGATATTCGAGCAGAAATGCTGAAGTATGGTGGTATAAAAGTGTTACAGTGGCATAGTTCAGAAGTTGTGTTGCGAGCCTGGACAGAGGGACGAATACTCGATGATTGGAGCAGAGCTTTCATAGTACCCATATATAAAAACAAAGGGAAATAAAATTAAATGTGAGAATTACAGAGGTATTTCCCAACTGAGTGTTCCTGGTAAGATATATGCAAGTATACTTGAGAAACGGTGGAGAAGAATTGTGGAAGAAAAGCTTGGTGAAGAACAAGTTGATTCAGGCCAAATAGAGGCTGTCGGGATCAGATCTTCACTTTACGACAAATAGTGGAGAAATCATGGGAATATAACAAAGATCTCTATTTTAAGTTTTGTAGATTTGGAAAAGGCATATGACAAGGTGCCAAGAGAGAAGCTGTTCACTACGCTACAGTTATATGGTGTCAATGGGGAATTATATCAAGCAATACTTAGTCTTTATTTGAGTTGTAAGTCAGCGGTTAGAATTGAAGGAAGTACAGGAAGATGGTTTAATGTTAAATCTGGTGTGAGACCAAGATTTACATTATCCCCTCTGTTATTCATTATCTATATGGATCACATTATGAAGGAAAGTGGTATTGAACCTGATATCAAAATTGGAGATGTTAATATCAGCTCTTTGATTAATGCGGACGATGTTATACTTCTAAATATAGTCTGCAAGTCTGCAAGATTCCCTGACTAAATTTAATAACTGTTGTAATAGATATGGTATGAAGGTCAGCAATAAAAATACAAAGACAATGAAAATGGGTAGAATCGTTGAAAATGTCAACTGTGTTGTGAGTGGAGAACTTGTGGAACAAGTAAAACATTTTAGCTACTTAGGCACGATTTGTAGTGAAGATGGTAAATTAAATATGGAAATAGAAAACAGAATCAACGAAGCTGCCATGGTAGGAAGTCAATTGAATAAAATCATATGGAAGAAGAGAGAAATTAGTCGGAACACTAAATTAGCTGTATACAATACAGTGTTCAAACCCGTTTTAACTTATGGATTTGAGAGCTGGGTCGGAAGTGAAACACTTGACCAACGACTAGAGACCGCAGATATGAGAGTCCTGAGAAAGATTAGAGGAGTGAACAGATGGCATCAGTGGCAATATCATATTAAAAACAGGATAAATGGAAAGAACTTGACATTGTTAGCATCCAGAAATGCGTTAGCAGAGCTAATCTCAGGTGGTATGGTCACTTGAACAGAATGGGAAAGGAAAGATTAGTGTTCAAAGCAAAACAAGTGTTTTCTGCCAGGTTGGCAGAAAAAAGACCCAGAGGGAGACTAAGATATAGGTAGATTGATACAGTAAAAAGTGCCTTAGAAGATAGAAATATAAGATCTGGTAATGTTAAAGTCTTGACAGGTAACAGACTGATTTGAAGGAAAATTGTAGATAGGAAGTTAGGAATGATGTAATTTTTCATGTAATACTATCATATCCTATACACCCCTTGATGGTACATGGCAGAAATTTGATGATGATGATGATGATGATGATATAATTTTCGTTATTTAAATTTGTATTTATTTCATTAAAATGGTAATTTAAAATATATAGGAGAGGAAAAAACATTTTGGAAGACAAAATATCATTGCATTGACTTAACAGATCTCAGTAACTTGATATTGGAACGTTCCATTGAAATATTCAATTAATATAAATTAGATAATATAACTTAAATTATTTTAATGAGTAAAATCTAAATGTGACCCTCGAAGAAAGAGGGCTGTTGTTGATTGAAAAGAAGTCCAATCAGAACAACTTGCTGACAGTTTAGTGAAAACTTCAGTTTGTTTTTTCTTTCATGAACAGAACGATGTAAAAAAAAAGAGGACGGAGTTTTTCTTATTAGTCTTGACACAAACCAAGCGAAACAACTACTCTAGTCCCATGAATGGACATCTTCCTTGGATATTTAAGAGGTTCAAAAACTCCAAATGATTCTCCTTTTGTAACTGCACCGATTTGGCAAACAAAAGTGCCGAGACATTTGCTCTCACCAATGACCTTACACAAGATAACCCAAGCCATTCTCCAGATCTATTTCTCACTAATGGCTCCTCCAACTATGGTGTTTATATTGTTTTCGTTCTATAGGCAATTCCAACAACCACGATCTAGTGTTGATTTCTTTATCGATGGAACAACATTCATACAACCAATCTCATCCACGAGTTGTCGGGTGAGTAGAGCATCCCACTTGGCATTAAGAGAATGCCACGAGGGACAAACTTCGTGACTTTTACGCCTCGTTTCTTGTTGGATTACTGTTTTTTAGTTTCCAATTCAAATATTTGTACCTTAATGGCTTGAAAAAGTACCATGTTTAGACTCTAAAGCACGGCATAACCCTTAGTCCACCGGTGGAACTAATATACTATAAAGTATTAATTTCCTGTGTGTTGAATTTCTTTAAAAAGGTGTTATAGAGCTGATATAAATCACGTAAGGACCAGAGCTCAAAGTTTCACAGTAGGAGAAGCTTACATATTCGAGTTCTGTTTACATCCATGGCATTTTATTAAATAAAATATCTTAGTGTGGACGGTGTTAGCGTTTATCTTAGCACCGAAGTAAACTGGGAGAAAAACTGGATCAGCATGAAGTGAATTTATAGTGACATAATTCAGTCAAAATTACAATATTCACGTGGTGGATATTTTCCTATGAAAAAATATTTGTATCTGTTTTGTCTCGATGTTCTTTTGAACTGGCCATCAGGAAATGGAGATGTTGTTGTTGCTATTAATTCGTATTAAGCGGAATAAATATAAACATAGGCAATGATGCAAGTTCCAGTTACTGTTTTTTTTAAACTTTAAACCTTAAAATGCCAAGCAAGCAATGGGAATTATTTGATTTAGAAATACTGCTAGTCAAGCGAATTAAATTTTGTATTATTCCAAAACTATATTCTAAGAAAATTCTAAAATGATTTTCCAGTTCAGTTAATATACATTCTAGTATGTCTTACTTCATTCAGGATAGTAATTCATTATCAGTTGTAATTAATGAACTTGACTTATTCGACCAATGGTGTCGCTTCACTATTAATTAGATACTCAGTGACGCAGGGAGCAAGTTAAAGGATGTGCTTTTATTTTAGAGCTCCAATGCAAGCTCCCCATTTTAAGCTTCTTAAACTATGATATTATAATCAAACACTATTGCTAATACTCTACTGAAAATAATGCGAGAACTCGGAGAGAACATTTTATCCTTTTGATGACACCTCCAGGGAGTCCAAAGACTCATCGAGGGAGAACACCTACCCTACAGCTCTCTGTTTCCACCGCTCAATCCACCAACGCCACCTTCCACCACTACTAGTATTTCCACAAAAATCCATGCGGCGGGATTCGAACCTGCAACTTTTTGGCTGGAGAGCGGATACGCTAACCACTCGGCCAACCTGGCCTATTTACACTGTAAAAGAATTTCCAGTTGCTTTATAGTAAACTGATACATAATGAGTAATGTGCATTATTAAATACATTTAAATAGTAAATTGCTTATAACAAAGTAATGTGTTACTATGAAGTCCATAGTTTCATTGTGAGAGAAAGTTCCACTTTTATACGTATATTTGTGAAGATCCACGGATATATCGTATGAGGCTATTTTTGCTGTCTGCAAAATAATTTTACCCTTCTCGCAACTGAAAGAGTCATCATGGCTTTGGCACCTAACTTCTATGCAGTTTCTCTGTAGTGGTACTAATAAGAAAGAGATCTGGGTTAGGTTCCACTTGATTAGATTTGCATCGTAAGTTTGTGTCAGGCTAACTCTCGCTTATTATTTATACATTCTGGCAGACGCTTGGATGGGAAGAAGATGGTGAGAGAGGGAGAAGCTGTTGCAATAATTTCGATGCGCATTTTAATACAATAACAATGTTGGAGCCATTGCGACTGACAAAATTGAAGACCGCACTAAACATAGCCTTAGGGTTTCTTTGAATTTCCTAGAAAAATAGCTTATCGTATTCTAAAGAATATTCTGACCTAACATTTTAACAGAGAACAAAGAACACGTGGAACTCAAGTATAATTGATGACAATTTATCTTCCTCAGAACTGTAAAGTAAGGAAAGCATATGTTTATGAAACAATTATGCCAAGCAACTAAATGTGTGTCCTTTATACACATCACCAAAATTTTTTTTTCGCTTATTAATTTTGTTTGGAACTATTGCCGAGGTAATGAATCAAGTGTATTATATTTGTTGTTGATTTGTTATTAGGAAAACATTAATGGCTACCAGATTGAAAACACTTTTTAAGTGTAGTCAAGTTTGAGATGAACTGCGCATGCACCGTTGGAATATAAAAATTGATAAGATGGCTTTGAATATACAAGTGTTGTTATTTATAAGAAACATTTGGTATCAATGATTCCTGTTAAAAAACGTTTAATTTTCTTGAACAAAAATCTCTGGAAATACTTTTATTGGGTAACAATAAAAGTATTTCCAGATATTCCCCAATAAAAGTATTTCCATCAATGATTCCATTTGGAAGACAATAAACGTCTTTTAAGTTATCTTATAATTAAAATACTTAAGGTAATCTGAATTTTAATGTTATAATTAACTTTAAAATGAGTTTTTAGTTGAATAATAAAGAATCAAAACAGAAATCAGATGCAGAGTTTGTCCAATAGGAGAAATTCAATTAATTCCACCATTATTATACTTTCATCATAATTCAACTTTTAAAGCAGAAAAATAAGTGCATTCTATTGCTATTTAAACTTTAAAATACTTTAACATCCAGGAATTAGATGCCTTTTATTTCTTCGTTTAATTAATCCAAAGCAAAAGAGTGAGTAGAATTCGAATAATAAGGATCCATTGAAAGCCAACCGGCAATGTCTTTGCAGTCATTTTTATTAATTCATAAATATCATCCGAGAGTTTCATAGATCGGTGTACAGTGCGCATTTTTAAAGACAGATTAATTAAATTCTGAGGTATGTACATGAAGGATAAGGACACTTATCTATGCAATAATTTTATTATTATTGAAAAAAAATTACAAAATGAATTGTTCAAGAGAAATTCTTGTCCAATGTAGTTCAGGTGATAAAATTTCTTCCTTTTTTATAGCAAAGGGTGCTGATTTAGAATGACGAACATGGATAGATGTTTATCTCTGCTGTAAAGCAAACATATTTGAATTTTCTGTACACGTTTGCATAGTGTTTCAATTTATAAGTTTGGCCGTTTATATATTTCGTACATTCAAATTATGACTTACCGATTTTTCTGTACTACGAAATGAGATAATGTTTAATATCTGTCCAAAAAGAAATGTCAGTGTTCCAAGTTGGTGTAGAGGTTGTTGACATAATATTCAGAATGGCTAAAAATGGACTGGAGTACAGAGTTAAAAAAAAATCAGCTAACGCCTTTTTATTCCCGTATACTGGGAGTAGGCGAGGCCATTTAGCCCTATCTAACTTTTTTGGAGACTGAGTGGGCAGTTCAATCTGCACTGGTGCCAATCAGAGATAGATGGCCCAATGCTATCAATTAAGCGGTACCCAGTGAAGAGAGACGGCTCAAATGTGCCACCATCTCGTGGTCCCTAACCCTAACACAATATATTTAATGTCTGAAATAATGTGGGTTCTACGGTCGATTTTCTTGAGTTTACGGGACGAAAAACCCGAGTTTCCGGGAGGAAAAACCCGCTTGCCCATGCCAGAGATCGACTAACTCGGGAACCGGTCGAAAAAAGTTTAGAAAAATTTCCTCTAGTCGCCGACTAGACTCGAAACCAAGTCTTCCTTCGTGCGGCCAAGCGCCGTGGTATGCAAACGCCACATCCACTGAGCTACACAGGCTCTGAGTACAGAGTTAAACATGTTATAACGTAATGAACTATATTTTTACAACTTACGATATAGTAAATAACCAATGGGATAAAACCAGTTAGAGGACGTAAACCAGAAAAGTACGACCAATTAAAACAAAACTATGGGTTAACTTTGAGCCTTTTCTTAAGACATATTTCCCAAGAAAATAACGACTGGGAAGTACACATAAAACCATTACAGCACTTCCTTTTCGCTAATTATTGTAGAAAAAATGTTCACTAATCCCAAACACGTATGTCTAGGGAGACGTTACAATTCTCGGGGAGAAAAAGAATTTTGTTATACGACTGCATTATAATAAGATACACAACTGTAGATATTTCCAATTTAAAACATTAATGAACAAGTAACTGCCGCTATTCCGGATATATCTCGTTATTTTTCGGAATGCTTTGTTTTGTATGGAGAGCTTCAGAGAGCCCTTATAAATGTGGAAGCATCCATGTAAATCTATGAAGGTTTTGAATCGAAATATAATGCTGAATATCCCTTTCCCGGAACTCTATTGATTATAACGATTTTCTATCCAGAAATATAAAAAATGAATCTTTCGAATGCGAGTCATTTACACCAAAGAGAATATAAAACACAAAGCAAGAAACAATTTCGAGACATGCTAAGCATATTAAAATTTAAAGACAGCTCTACAAAGGGTAAAATCAATATGAACATAAAACGTTAGTATTGAGAGACCCTTAATTTTTTTTATTCTTCTTCGAAAACTAAGAAGCTAAGTTAGAAGATAAAGAAACTGATGGAATATTTCCAGATATTTGGATATGCAATGGTAATTTGACCTTCATTAGACAGCAAATATGAAGAACTGCTTACTTTGCTTTTTTCACGTAGATAGTTATAAGATATTCTCTCCTAGTCACTTATGACCGGGTCAATAAACAGTTAATAGTTCAGCAAGTGAGACAGAATAACATTTTTTCCAGTGCAGTGGTATACTGAAGTAAGTCTTCATTAAGAAATGTATGCTGTTAGAAACTTTGGATCTTCAGTAGAAATCTTCATTTTATTATTTTTTCTTTGGTTATTAAACGTGGATTTTTTTAAAATTATCAATTAAATCAAATACCCAGAGTATACATAATTATGACTAGCATACATTAACAGTTTTCGTTCTGTTTGTTTGTTCCGTCCTGCATTCGACAGAGTAGTAGCAAGTGCTTTCAACTCACCACCTTCTGAAAGTCGCTGGAGGGAGGTATTCAGAATTCGAGAAGATTTTTTACGAGTTTTTAATTGATGAGTTAGTCTTATGTGGAAGCGAAGCAAGCTTCTCTCTCTCTCTCTCAGATTTTCGAGATTTCTGCTCTCAAACCGACCACAATATACACGATTAACAGGCAATATATGCTTACTTCATGGGCTTATTTTTGTAAATTAATTATAAATACAATGATTAAATAAATAAATGTCCGCGCGGTTAGCCTAGTGGCTGTGCGCTTCGCAACCATATGACTGGGGAAGGAGTGTCCCAGGTTCGATTCCCTTCGAAGACGTGAGGAATTTGAGGATCTTTCTCAGCCATAGCCAAGTTAGCTGGTCTTGGGCGCGGGCAGTAGGTTTTTTTCCGCCAGTTTATCTGGGGTTTTTCATCCCGCAAGCAGGCAAACCGGCCCCGTGAACACACACGGATCTACAGACATAAATACTTAATCCCCCATGAGGGGGCTCAACTCTCCCCAATAGGGACGGGGGAGAAAAAGGGAGGAAACTCCATACGAATAAATAAATAAAAAATAAATAAATTAGAACCATTGTTTCTACTTCAAAACAATCCTAATTTTAAATAAGCAGTTGATTAAACTACCTTTTTTCCCTGGAAAATTAATTATATAAAAAGTAAAACTTAACTCTCAAATAATAATTATTTCTTGTATGTGTTTGAAATTATGGCCAAAACGAGTACTGCTATGAGGCTAGTTTGTTGCCGGTTAATTGTGTGGGTTCTTCTGGTCGGTTTGGCGTTTGGCAGGATGAAAAAATATCAACTCCATATCAGACAAGATAACTCGCCACCTTCTGAAATTATCTTGTAAATGTATATCTTCGAATCCAGGTCTTTCCAGCCAAAGGGAAAATACCTGCGAATTCAACGTGGAGGTGCTCACAAGTAGGAGCTTCTGCTGTAAGACAAACAGGACGTGGGTTATTTCTGTGTGTGAATTAAGTTTTAAGACGCTTTTAATCCAAAGAAATACAGAGCACGAACACAAAACACACTAGGTTAAAACATTGAACGACAAAAGAGACATGCTATTAACATTAGAAATCTATCAAATGTGCATTTTTGTCTCTAGAAAATGTCAATATTAAAACAAAATAATGATACTTCTTGATAGCAAAGTGGAGTGAATTAACCTAAATCGTACTCTTGCAGTGATAACAATTTTTTACAGAAATTACTTCCGACAGAATTCAAAAGTAAAGTAACACTTTAAGAGAAACAAAACTAATTCGTTTTCTTTTCACTGACCTCAAGGCGATTCATTGGATTTGTTTTACAACTATCTATATGTTCACTGGGCATCTACAGATACTGTATGGTCACTCCGATTCTCGGTGATGTGCTACACTAGGCTTCGCCATATGGTCCTGTTGTTTGCTTCTCTGGAGACCTCAATTCTCTGAAGATCATTCACTCCACTATCCATCCATCCATCCATCTCATTGATGGTCTACTCTTCCTCTTTTTCCAGGAACTTCATTTTATTACTTCTATTATTGTTCTGAGAAGTCATCTTCCATGCTTCCAATGTGTCCAAAATATTTTAACTTTCTTCTGACAATATCCTTGAGGAGCCTTAAAGTTCTACTGAGCTTTTCTAATTCCCATTCATTTGCATGCCTTTCAGTATATGATATCCTCAACAACTTTCTGTAACACCACATCTCAAAAGCAGATATCTGTTTCTTATCTGACTTCTTCAGGTTCCAAGTCTCACATCCATAAGGTCGCTGTTGGAAAAACAAATGCATCCAAAATTCTCAACTTTGTTCCCATGGAGATAGATCATCTTTCTAGATTTTAGACAAGTCTCGTACTGTTGTTTTAGCCATTCCTAACCTTTTTCTGACGTCTTCTGAACAGCAATTCTTCACATTAATAATGGATCCCAGGTACTCAAACTTGCTGACCTCCTCAATTCTTTCTCTCATATCTTTCTCATTTTTTTACAGCAACACTACTAAATCAGAATCGTCCTGTTGCAAGCAAACATAAGTTATTTCAACAACAGAAATGTCTTATCTATATCTCCCAATGTTATCGTAAGAATGAATAAAAACAAGCACTTTTTGTAATTTGTGAGAAGCAAGACAAGGTTGAGTTTTACTAGCGTCATTAAAATTTATCAATTCATAACAACACCAATTATTTTCTCATTTATCGTTGTTTAAGAGATGCTTGTGCCGTTCGAGATTTCTTAAATTAACATGAAGAAACACAACGGGTAAATAATATTATTTAAGGCCATCATTAGTAGTGGCAATAGTTAATTGCAAAGTGGGACGCGAACAATGGATTGATTTGAAAAAATAAGAGTCGCGTGATATTATACATAAAACAATGCAATAGTAAAACCGAGGAAATATTGCAATACTGATATTCATTAGCTATTTAAAAAAAAGATGTGTGATTAAAATAATTCCCATATCTTAGATATAGAGTGGCAGTCGTTACGGTGAAATAAGACCTCAGCGCTTTCTTTAAACAAGAATTCAAAGTTATACCAACATTGATGAAGTAAGCGTTTCAAACCATAGGATGTTGTGGTCTGTATCTATTACGTGCTGTGCCAAGCCAGATTTTACAGATTTACTGTTTGCTAATGTAAGGATAGTGTTCATGTATTCTATAGAGCGTACAGTTTGGAGATTTTTATTTTGAAGATGGCAATTATGCTGATAATTTGTTGATAGGAAGAAAAGTTGAATTTTCAATGAAATTATGGACAGGAAAAAATAGATAACAGAGTAAGGCCTCCAGATATTCCTGCGTTAATTATGAAATTTGAGGATAAAATCCATCTATTATCATACATAACGATTTCTAGATTATTCTGTCAATGGAATCGAATGTGAAGAGGTGATACAAACCAGAAGATAACTGAAGTAGTTTTTTAAACACCAGTCTCCAGAAGACGTTTTGTACGTTGGTATTCGATACTCAGTTCTGATATCCTTCTGGCGAAACATTAAAGAAGGGTTTCCATGCGATATTGTTGATCAATGTCACCGATGATATTTATATCATCGTTGATGATATAGCAAAATGCTTATAAAATCATGAAGATGCCCAAAAAAATTAAAACTCGAAATGCTGTCTCTGAATATTATTGGGAAAGGACAATATAAATGTGAAAGAAGATGCAACCCGTATTTAAGAAAGGTCATGCATGACACAACTTGACTACTTTAGCTTTTTTTTCCCTAAATCAATTTATCTCACAAAGCCGCATGGAAAAACTAAGAGGAATATAACTCCATAGCTACAAACACTAAAATGTTTCGGTGACGCAATGAGTATGAATATTTGAAACAAAATATTGAAAAAAGATTTTTATTGGCGAAGAAAAAAGTTCCGAATGTTCATAGATGGCCTGAGATTATTTTTATAGTCATGCGAAACGATTTGTGATGGGTGATAGCTAACGGAAAAATTCCTTGATATCTTTACAAACGCTGTAATCAGAGGGCCACATAATTTGGGGAAGGAAACAACATGATAAAAAAACATTATTGCTATTAATATCCGTATAATCTATACATAACCATTCAAATGCCACATTATATTATACTGGTCACTATAGTTTAGTTAGTGATTAAATTACAGAGAGAAATTCTACCTTCATAGAGCATCATTTATTATTTCCCCATAACATAATCTGACTATAAAGGACTACGTTTATGTTAAAATATAAGAATATAACTATGCTCAAAAGTTTAGAAATAAATAGTGAAATTTCATAATCTGAACATGGTTCTTTAATGCTATCACTGGAATATTAAAGCATCATGGATCAGCAGCAGTCCTACAGAATAGATAATATGGATGACGATAATATGGATGACGAGAGACACTGCCTAATCAGTCACCTGATGTCACTAGAGGATGTCAGAATCGTATGGCAGCTTGGTCAGTAAATCTCCATGAAATCTGCCCTACATGTTAGAGCGATAATATTACATGCATTTCTGAGATACCCTGATAGAAACACTGGACGATGTTTATTGAACACAAGATTAAACTTGGTAATGTAGACGCGGATCAGAAACTTACATGAGTGGTTGTCAGTTGCCACGATCGCAGAAGGAGAGCTTCAGAGTACTCGAGAGTTGCTAACCCGAACTGAATATATCGTATATCACTAAACACACTTGAAGATAAGCACTTCCGTAACATACACACACTTGTATTACTGAACGCCTAATTGTTATGTTATGAATGTTATGGGAAGCTAATGCAGATCAAGATCAGAGACGTAGCAATCTTTTATCAAGTCTACTGCGGCTTTTGAAACTGCACTTAGTAATAAAAGCGATTGGGGGTATGCAAATCGACATGGATTGTTTGGTACGCTGTTATAACTCGCAAAGAACCAGTCTAAAAATATATCTGTCCGTGTCACTAAAAAACGGACTTGTTTCTTTAGTTGGTTGGTTACTTGACGTTTTACGTTGGTCATTTGACTCAAAAAATCACTATTGTTTTTTATCTATTCTGTGCTTTCACGCAACTGGAAACAGAGCAGCATACACACTTCAAAGAGGAACGCTTCGTATCCAATTGTAATTTCTAATTAATGAACTTTTCATGAAGAGAGCAGTGGGTAAATACTTTGAAAGGTAGCATACACAGTGAATAAATAAATAAATATACATGAGATAAGATATAATTCCTTTTCGGCAATTTCAAACGAAAAATCTCTACTATATCTTGTTAATTATTTCCCTTTGAGGAATTCCAATAATTATTAAAGCTAGTTTGCATTTGAATTGACGTCAGCATGTGCTTTAATACGAGCTCTGGTTTGATATAGTCCCAACGGATCAGATTGTAATTCAGTAAAATGACGTCATAAATCTCTCTCTCTTTGATGTAACTGAATGAAATATGAGGAAATTTGCACTTAATCATGAAATTTCTAAGAATTGAAGAATACAGCTGTAATGTAAATAAAAAAAAAGCTGAATTTGTTACATATTTCAATAATAAGAAAGTCCAAACTATGAGCGTAAGAGAAATGAAAATGAAAGTGAATAGTAAATTTTGATAATCGGAAGAAATACGTTATTGATATGTATATCAATAACGTATTTCGTTATTGATATAGTAGAAATCGCTTTACGAAAATCAATATAATTGGATCATTTAAGTGAAAACAATTAATATCGTAGTAAGTAGGAGAACCGTCAGGATTTTTTTTTCCGGTAATAAAAATGACAATTTCGATTCTGATCTTGTTTCGTCATGTTGGTATTTTAAGACTTGCATTTATTGATTTCATGTTCACATTCCATATTCCATTGCAAAACTCATTTTTCGTAGTGCAAACAAGTGGCAGTCGGATGTAACATGGTCTTCATAGATACTTCTCAACACACGACTGAATTTTCAGGACCATACGACGACTTTTTTTCTCTTTCAAGTTTCTCTCTCTGTCCGCGCGGTTAGCCTACTGGCCGTGCACTTCGCAACCATATGCCTGGGGAAAAGAGTGTCCTAGGTTCGAATCCCGTCGGAGATGTGAGGAGCTGAAGGATCTTCCTCAGCCATAGCCAAGTTAGCCAGTCTTGGGCGTGGACAGTAGGGTTTTTCTCCCCAGTTTATGTGGGGTTTTTCATCCCGCAAAGCAGGCAAACTGGCCTTGAGAACTCAACACTACAGGACACCGAGGTGTAGGGTTGACTGCCTTATCCTGTGAACGGTTTGAAGTCCAATCATTAACAAACCCTCGACACCGCAAGGTAAAAGAGGGTAAAAGGGAGATGAGATGAGATGAAGTTTCTCTCTGTCTGTAATCAGAATATTTGTCAATATGACCTTTAAAACAACTGAGATTACACTTTCACTGGGGAAATAACGGTCGCTATTATGAAAGGAAAGGAAACACAACAGACTTCACTGTTCCTTGGACTATTCGTTCAGTATTATTCGTCTTAATGAAAATAAATTTGTTCTCCTAACGGAGTGGGAAGTAAACAAGACTTCGTATAATGTACATTTCAAATTGAAGGTGATAAAGTATACCAAAGAGAATCATAAGAAGCAGCCGAAAAACATTTCGGTGTTTTTCCAATAGAAAAAAATAATACTTGAAAGGAGAAAGAGAGAGAGGGGGGGGGAAGAAGAAGAAGAATTACAAAGGTAAGAGAAGGCTAAATAAACCCTGTTTTCGCAAACATATCGCAAAATGGACTAACCTAGAAATAATGTTTCACATTAGAGATTTATGAAAGGATATAAACTGAGAATGCCTAAATCGAACGAAAATAAAGAAAAGGCTGAAAATATTTTATCATTTCAGAAATTCGTAATTGTAGCTAAGTAAATACTAAGTAAATACATAACTAAATCACGTTTAGTTATGGATACAGAATTTATGAGATTCTGTGAAACACGAAGTCTTTCAAGGAAAGTCGGATTAGCAATATCATTGTTTGTACTGAAAATGGTGCAGAGTTTGAAGAAAGTGAAAGGTGAATAATAACAATAGTAATAATAATTAAGTAAACAAGATTTTCGAGGATTTTCTGAAAATATTCAAAAAAGTGTGAATATTTTTCCTTTAAGTTTCCTTCTGAAATCGTATGCCTTATTGTCTATAAAATACGGCATTTTTACAAAAACGGTTTCGAAGAATGTATAAATATTTGCAATCTGGATATGAATATAACCTCAACAACATTACAGAATCTAGAGATGACCTTAATGGAAATGTAACAAAATAACAAATATTGATGCTGTGAGGCTTACGTTTTGAAATTGGATTTATTCAGCTTTCATGCAGCAAACTTTAAATTGGTTGAAGAACATGCTCTTTGATTAGAAAAAACTGGATTCGAATTCAGTCTAGGACGCGTGGAACCTTTATCAGAGGTTTTTTTTTTTTTTTTTTTTCCAAGTGAAGGTGAGTGAGCTGGTCTTAAACGGCTGATCATTTCTACCCAGAAACCTGTTTTTTTTTTTTGTTCTGCGTAAGCAAACCAGACACAGAACACATGCAATATCCATGCATAGCACATAATAAAGATAGGATTAACCGACCTGTGAAAAGCATATCAGGTTTTCCAGAAAGATAAATTACTTGAACGTGGCAGGCTATTGAACCTAGCACAAAAAAGGAAAGATGGGATAATTCCTACGAATAGTCTCTTTAGCACCGTTCGGTTCGACGATGACCTTTCGTTGATAGTTCTGGGTTCGAATCCAGTTTAGGATTCGAACTATCCGGTATTATAGAATCGAAGTATTTTGTCACTCCGAAAACTCGGATTTTTTATCTGACAATACGGCTAGAAGAATACAAACGCAACTAACAATCATAATACACTGTGCAGATAGGATTAACCGGCCTGTCAGTGCGCTAATTAAGTTTTCAAGAAGGCAAATTAAATGACTGTGACAAGCCATTGCTAACGGGCAAGGGAAGATGGGATAATTCCTCTGTATCCTGTGCTTCGAGTAGATTAACAGAGAAAATGTATTTTATTTTTGAAATTCCTTTTCTTTTTCCTATGATTGGAGATCAGAAAGGGTAAGTCAGGAAGTATCACAGATATTAAAATTTGCGATAGCCTTTCTGCTCTGAATACATAATACTTCAATGACGTCTTTGGCTATTTATTAAACAAGTGCATTTTGGAGTTCATAACACTCCAAGAAAAAAAACTGCACTCCATTTTTGACCAAATGGAGCGCATTTTGTTTTCTTCGAAGGGCTTCGTTAAATAATTTTAAGTGTGACGACATCAATATCTTTTATTTAATAACGGTATACCTCTTCACGAGCCTCCGTAGTTCAGTCCGTACAAACGAAGCCCTTTGGTCGGAAGGATAGACTACGGTTCGATTCGCGTCAGTGACGTGAGGAATCTTTATCTGGTCTCTTTGGAAAGCTGAGTTAGCCGGTCTCAGACGGAGGTAGGGTTTTTTTCCCCACCCGGAAACTCTGGTTTTTCGTCCCCCAGAACAGGAAAAACGGCCTGAATAGACGTATCTATAGACATAGGACACTCCGGGAAGGATGGGGCTAACCACCTTATCCTCGAGTTACAGCTGTGAAGTCCAAGAACAGTTGGAAGGTTAGGGGCGTATGTCTGTTAGGACCACTGATGATGATGATACCTCTTCATATTTAACGCATTGAAACACTGAGTGTGGACAAACTTTCAGGGATGAGAAAGAGCTTTTATTAGTAGTGTGTGTGTGTGTGTGTGTGTGTGTGTGTGTTGGGAGAGTTAGAAGGACGAATTACATTATAAATTCGCTTGTCACGATTAAAGAATGTTCGTCTTTCTGGGTTTCCTTCATAGTGATGGCAGTGGAGTGAAATGACTTCAAGGTTTTGATGAGAGGATGCACATCTGTACATTTTAATTTTAGATGTTCAACATTTGTCCTATTTTCGTATCCTTGTTCCTTACAATGTGATTTAACATTTAGGAGACTTGATTCGGAACATTATACGAAACTGTGATAACCTCTGATTTTACTGTGGACAAGAGAATTCTCGGTAACCTTCGAGAACATTCATTTCTTCGAAATGAATGTTCTCGAAGGTTTTTTATTTCACAGAAAGTCTTACAAAATTATTCAAATATCGAACTATAAATTATGCATTACTGTTGTGGATTTGACCTTCAGATCGAATAAATCTACCAAAGAATAAAATGGAAAAAATGATAGGAATAATACTCTCCGTTAGATGGCACGCCGGGAGTGCTAGTAGTAGTAGTGAACAGAAAAAGTCTGATATTGAAAAGGAAGGAGCATGCAGATGAAGTGCTAATAGTTTGGCGGTAATGACTTGCCAAGTTGTACTCGTGATTTATGAATTCTTTGCGCAGTGCTCCATAAAATATGGAAAAAAAAGGAACAGGAGGAAATGAAACGTACTTTTACAAATATTATAGATGTATAATGAAGGAAATGTGTATAAGCGTTAGGAGAGATTAATTATAGCAAATTAGTGAATGACTTTTAGAAGTAGATTGCAGCAGAAAGTTAAAACCCTCTGTAGAATTCTTAGGTAACAGCAAAAGAAAATAGTTCCTAGTAAACTTATTAGTTTGAAACTAGGGTTGCAATTTATTTTTTGCAGCTGTTTTACATCCCAATAGCATTTTAAAAAATGAAACAGCAGATAATTCAAATTTAAGATCACGTTCAATTTCAGAATAAGCATAGAAATTTTAATTTTAAAGTTATTGAAATTTACAATTACCAAAGGATGATCCAGAGTTTTCTACAGTAGCAAAACTACTGCATTCGAATCCGATTGATAGTTTTGGTAGAATATATATATATATATATAAGAATGATCTCGAGATCGCAGAAAATAGGAAGAGGATTTATAAGATAGGTTTCTCGCTCATATTTGACGAGTAGTGGATTTCGTCGACTAGTTTTGATAAGCGTATTGTTTCTGGGCTTCTTTTCGCTATACATTCAGAATGGAACGAAATGCATTTTACAGATGGTTGTTGCAAAATATTATTCATAGGGAGACTGCTGTTGTCTCATGTAAACAGCACTAGCAATGAATATTTTATTTTCAAATATTTACATTATTGAGTGCTGCACATGATTAAATTCTTTGTGTGGAAGGTGCATCCTGATAGTTTTATGTTTGCTCAGAAATATGTTTGACTAATGCTAGCAGAGAAGTGTTCATACCTTGAAAGGAGGATTTTAGCAAATATAAAAATACATTACAATAGATATTGCGATGAGAATATTACAGTAGCTATTGTAACACATTTGCGAACATATCCATGGTACTGCACTGATTCGTTTGCCTACACGGTCTACAGTACTTTTTGTTAGGTTCGATTTATTTATTTTTAATGTAGTTTCTTATTTTTATCTCAATAAGAACAACGAAATATCATGTGTAATTTCTCTATACGAGTTTAAAAAGATGTATGGGTAAGGAATGCTCATTTATTGTTCAGGAGCGTCTTAAATCAAATAAGATTCCAATCTCTTTATGAAGTTTGTGATCTTAGATAGGAAGCATATGTGAAAGTAAATCAATATAACTGACAGTTATTGTAATTATTAATTCATTTTATCCCTGCATAACACTACGAACAACAACAGATTTATTGAGTAAAGCTTTCAAAAAAATAAAGTTGAACAATTCATTTCAACTTAGATGCATTGATATTAAAATGGGGCATATAAGACTCATATTTGCGCAAATACTTCTTATAAAGACAGCAAGGAACAAAATAAAGGAGCAGAGAAGACATGGATTTACTTTCATATTAGAATGAGAAAGCGAGAAGCTCGTACCATACATTTCTGAATCCCAAGCAAGCACTACCGCATAAAATTTTGATTAGATGCTAGTTGAAGTGTATTGCGCATGCAATAATAGAAAACCTAGGTTTGCCTAAAGAACGGTTTAATCACCGCATTCGGTGTTATCATCAATAAAAGTGCCAATGAATAACTTATTTGTAATGGGAATGAATAATTCGAAAACTCTCTCTCGCATAACCTATCGATCTAAGTGCCAAGTACCTGAATGATTTATTTTTATGTTCCATAGCATCAGGTGGAAAACAAAATTTGCACCAGCTAATTTAATTCATCTCAGAAATAGAAGTCGAATTCCTTTAATAGGTACACTATTATGATATCTGGAGTTCTTTCTAGTGGAAAAGACAGATGTGCAGCCTGCTAATATTGACTGTCTCTAGTGATGGGCAGCATGTTTTAGTGTCTTTTAAGACATTTTGAAAAGTTTCAAGGTACTTACTGTGAAGTTATTCTGAATGTGACAATAAACAGTCACCTCGAATAGCAGCCTTAACCTAAGTAGATTAGAAATAACTACTAAAATGTCAAAATGTTTTTTTAACATCGGAAACTTCAAGAAAAGGTACATCAATAAAACATTTTTCTTTGAAGAACTACAAATGAAGTTATTTTTACGAAGTTATAACCATAGCATGCGCATAAATTCCATCATTTAAAATTCAGATAATATATTAAAATTCTGGCTCACACAAATATTTTCCGCTACTGATAAAGCTAATATAAATGCATACAAATAAAAACTGCACGCAATTCCAGTAAGCAGCTAAATTTTCAGGTGCACATAAAATTAATTAGAAGCAACAAACGTGAGCTGAAACGTTATTACAAGAAAGCCGATGGAAAATCCAAGTAAGTAACTGATGACACACATTGTGCTCACGAACACAAAAATAACAGCGAATCGAAATACTCCGACTAATTAAAAAATTAAAAAATCTCTTGTTTTACGTAAATTAGTAGCTGCAAGGCTTAATAATTATACCATAAGACGAATGGATCGTTCGAAAAAATCTTCCCAAGATTATTATCAATTCTCATAGTTTATTTTTCTTAAGAATTCCATAAGAGTTTAGAAGCAAACATTCCTTTTAAGCACAGTTAATCCATTAATAAATCAATACGTATCTTTTGATGTGGTTTTTAAGAACACTCAGAGTAGATCTGAGCTGGTTTGTTATGTACCGAAAAAAAAGTAAATTTTTCTAGTGGGAGAAAAATTATTTTCCAGAAGGAACAAAAGACCTACGTAGTTTGAGATCCGAAAGGATGATCTAGTTTCCATTGAGTAATTCAAGTGCACTGAACACGAAACAGGAAGTACTGTATTTCTATAATCATCTTTAAATATTTTCCGCAAAATGTCGTAAAATATTTTTAACTATTCGAATAAAATCAAGTAATTGATATTTTCCCACTTTTGGAAATATCATCTTGCAACAAAACGTTCTAAAGTTAAATAGTCGGAACATCACCAGAGCATATAAGTCTGAGTTGTGTTTGTACTGTTGTCCTCCATCATCTTTGTTTTATTTTGTGCATTCAGTTCACCAACAACTATAAATAGTCCAAACATATTTCTTGGTGAAATGTGTTTGGACTAAAACGAGGCTTCTTTTACAACAGAGTTTGTAAAAGAAGCATATCATGTAGGAGATTTCAGAAAAAAATACCTGAACTAAATAAATATATACAAAATTAATAAGAATAAAAAATCCTTAGTCCGCCCAATGAAAACATATCGGTTTATAAAAGCCTTTCGTTGGTGGAAGTCACATATATAAGTAAAAATTGGGATATATATTAACTTATTTGAATACAAATCCCAATTGAAAAATCTGTTATTGTACAGTTTTATTCTTACTATAACCAATGAAAACTATATAAATAAAATTATAGTGTACGCTATGCACTGCAATACATAATGAATTTAGTAAATAAATTCAAAAATAATAAAAAAAATTTCCTGGATACGAGTTTATAATACGCGGACTGTTTTACTGAGGTGAATTCAAATGGAAGTAATTTTAAAAAGAGTATTTCTTTTGGATCCAGGTTTGTGTACAGTGCCTTTTAAAATTAAATTCGACTTGTGATGGCAAGTTTTTTTTTCAGTGAATAAAATCTGTTTATCTTTATTTACTTAAGGACTTATATCTTCAGACCATTACACGCAACCTCCAGGGTTATTACATATAGAAAGGCAACACTTTATAGAGCATCCGGTAAAGTAGGTGCACATTTAGTATTCATTGCATCCATTGTTAATTGAATGTTTAGTCTAAGTCTCTGGAGCTTTGTAAAGCACCGAGCTGAAATCTCTGCTGATTCGGTTTCTTTGAAGAACACACGACAAGGGATCTGAATTGTTCCGAGATCTTTAACGTTATTTGTTCTAGCTCGTATCTCCGGTAGGAGAGTGGAAACATTATTCGGTGTCACATAAAGAGTCTTTTCAGATGTGCTCTGCAGGTCTTGTTCATTGCACATCTTTGTTGTTCGCGATTGATGATCAAACACACAACTTTGTCGTTGCCCCTAAAGCCAAAGAGAACAACTAGGACGGGGAGGGTGTGGAGTCCTTTCTTTCTTTGTTACTGTCTTCACCTTTGAGTGTTAGAGTGCTCCATTCACTACAGAGCTCTCGTTTTGACCTCGAGGTTATTCAGGAAAAGCGGTGAGATTTATCTTCTAGAAATGCTGTTCGTGATTACAGAAATTAGTAAGTTTGAAAGATAAGACTCTCAGGAATACTCAAGCGATATTTATGCTTATACTATTGTGCAATCATGTAAACAATAATAAAGGAAACATTATGCAAGACGAGTTATAAGTTATAATCATTCAACAACACAACATAGGACCAATGGAACAAGAATAAGAGTTCGAAATCAGAAAAGAGACACTTATGTAAAATAAGAAAAAAAAAGGAGAATAAGTAAAATAATTTCAGATGACAAATGATCAAACACAGTATTATCGTATAAAAAATAAACTGGGAATGATTATTCTGAATTTCTGAAAATTAATATCGTGTATCTCTAGGCAAAGCTTACTAGAAATCGAGATATTCCAGTATAATCAAAATGAATAAATTTTAGTTATAAATCATAATTAGTCTTTATAAACTAAAATAAATTAAAAGTAAATCCTTTAAAAATAAACCTTGAATAGTAAATAAACAGTTGATTCTCAGCCTTACGGGAAGGGTGTATTTAATTTCAACTAAGCATTGCTGTTATAAATCAAAAAACACGAAACACGCTCAACTTCTGGATGCATAATGTTTAGCTATATTATGAAAGCTCATTATGCAGCTTTTTTATTGAAGTTAATTTTAATTATTTATTTTTGTTGTTACCGCTTAGCCTAAAAATCATTCAAAACAGAAAATATTACTAAACATGAAGACAGTTAGATAATATACGGGCATGCATCTGCTTAATTACAATCATCAGATGTTATTCATGAAAATACTGTACTTTATCTCAAAAAATGGAAACAAGCATTTATATATTCATGTGCACTGAGAGAGAGAGAGAGAGAGAGAGAGAGAGAGAGAGAGAGAGAGAGAGAGAGAGAGAGAAAGTGGAAATATTAGAATTTTTTATGTTGTATGGATGCGCCCCTTGGTTCATGTAATGGGAATATGAAACTGCTGATAGAGGATAATCTGTCACTACAGATGACAATGTCAGACACCTACACTTGGCAGCCACATTACGCTATCAACCATTCTCATCTTCCTTCCATTATGCACCTTCTTTCCAACTTCTTTTTTAAGTTATCCAATACCACCAGATACTGGAGAAAGCAAAACAATTTCATAGTATTTTGCTTCTCTCACTCTCTGCATAGGAAAGCACGGTTACAATCGTGCAAGAATTCTCAACTTTAGGTGCAATTTTGAGTCTAATTTGAAAGATAAAGCAACATCAGCTGCTTGCGCAAAAGAGAAAGCAGCTGCTATTGCTTTAGTCTTCGCAACTGGCAACACTAAATAACAAAGCGTCTAGACTTATGTTAATTCTTATCTTAAAATTAATTTTCTATAACTATCGTTAATTTTAATTAGAAATGGAATTCTATTCCACATTTCTTTATTTTAAAAAAAGACTTGTTTTCTATTTATCAATGATTTTTTCATCCTGAAGACGGGTTGGATTCCTCATGGATAAACAACTTTCACCCTTCTCTATTCAAAGTAGGCACTTTCATATGCCAACAGATTTGAAAGTCCGGTGTAGTTCTAAGGACTTCATGCCATGTTAATCAAGACCTCCTCGCCAATATCAGGCGAGGTGGTCTGTCAGACTCTATTCGCACAGTTGGTCAAACCAACGGAGTTGATACTTTTTAACTGCGTTAGGAATTGCTGAGTTAGGGATATTCAAATCTTTTAGCACAATGCTGAAAGATTTGAATGAATGTTGTTTACTTTCCTGAAGCATTTCATTTCAAAATCCAATAGTTTTCTCTCTGCTTCTTTTTTAAGATCCAGGTTTCTGCCCCGTAGAGAGCTATTGTTAGTATTATACTTTCGTATAATTTTAGAGTTGTAAGAATTCTGTTGTTTTTCCGAATTTTATTCATCACTTACCATGCTATGGAGAATCTGAGTTTTATTGTTGCTATGGCATTCACATTTGAAGTTAAGTATGCACCTGGGTAATTAAAATCATTAACTTGCTCTATGATTTCCTGATTAAGTGTTATCTGTATATCCTCCGGGTGTTCTAGTTTTCATTATCTTTGTTTTACTTTAATTTATAATCATATTTCTGCAGGTTTATTGTAATTTTTCAAGCTGGTATTGGAGATATGATTTGATATCTGTTATAATTACTACATCAACTGCGTATATGATACGTGTCATTGGTCTACCATTGCCTTTACTCCTTTTATTGAGAACAATGTATTTTTAACTAGTTCTTGGATTTCATGGGTAGAGTGGACATCCTTGCATAACTCCTCGTTTGATTTAAAATTTTTTTGTTGTGATATTTTTATATTGAACTAATGCCTTTGCATTCTGATAGTAGTTTGAAACAAATCTTAAGTGTTCTAGTCTTTTATTTCTTTCTTAGTATTTGAATAAGTTTTCTTCTGTAGACAGAATCAAATGCTTGTTTTAAATCCATCCAGAAAACAGCAATAAAGATCTCTCCCGTTCTATACAATTCCGGCCAGACTATGAAGAGTAAAAATATGGTCAATTGTTGACCTGCTTTTTTCTAAAGCTCACATTGTTCAACTTCTATTAGCTGTAAATGCTATTTTGCATTCTTTTTTCAAAGACTTTGTAAAAGTGGCAAAAAAGAGTAATCCGTCTAGAATTATTAAATTTCTGATCACCACCTTTTTATGTATAGGCAAGAGTTTGCCTGTACATAAAAGTATACACCGACCAGTGAGAAAGATACAGCATTCTTAATCCTAGCAAAAGGATTACATTTTTCTCTAGGATTATGAGTACTGTATCTTTCTCATTGGTCGGTGTATATAGGTGAAAGCTTTCTTATTTAAAGATATTACAGAAGTAATTTTATCAGATGCGTTCCATTTCTCTAATATTTCTTGTAATCTCGTACTGAGAATCTTTCATTGTGAGTGATGAAGGAATGTAGTCTTTGGTAATCTATTTGTGACTTAATTAAGCTTCTGAATTTGTCTTTTTATGTTCATGGAAAAATATTTTCTCCTAAAATAATTTCATTTTGTAAAAAAATTCTTATTCACTCACCTATTCGAAATAAAGAATAAAAGAAATCCAACTATCTAATTTATCTTCACCAAATGATTTTACTTAATCAGTCTCACAACCATTATTAATGCTCACGCACGCATTATCAATACGTGCTTATTCAGTGTTATGAATATCAGATATCCACATGTACTATTCGCCAACATATTTATGGTGGGTCACATAAGCCATAATGTAGAATTAACGACTGATATTCTGTTCATATGACAGATCTTGCTAATTCTACGCGACCACACCGCATACTCAAATGATCATGAATAATATCAGATATGTTAAATTTATACGAAATTTGTTTTCACATCCTATAACTAAGATAAAATTTCAATTTAAAGAGAGATCAGTAATTATAATTACTATACTGAGATACATAGACATTGAGCGACTGAAAATGAAGAATTAAAAAATAAGCAATATATGGGCTAAAATATATTGCTGCATGATTTAACAAGCCTGAAATCTGTCAACTTTCGAATATATGAATATAAAGTGAAGAAATTAAATCTCTTCTCCCCACACATAAAGTGATTTTCAGTCGTCTACTATATAATACTGTATAGCTATACTATTAGACAAAGATGTGGATGTAACTGTTTCCTATTCTCATTCAGTCTGATACACTGGCAGAAATGTGTTCCATGGCTGATATGGTGAAAGGCGAAGTTCCAGTACCACTCGCTATTTCCAAAATTTTGGGTTAAAAGAGAATCACTTTAGTCCTTTTTGAGGAATGAAAGATTTTCAAAAATACTTTAAAATGATACAAAATACAGGGTGGTTGCTAATATTTGGAAATGATGGAGAAGACAAATGAATTTGATTGGAGTACGATATATTTGGCGTCAAATACTAACTAAATCAGAAAATTGTTGGGTAGCTATCAAAGATAGTTATATCTTTCCTTATGTTGAAACGTTTCTTTAACTTCGTTAAAGAAACGTTTTTTAACTTCGAAAAATTAATCTAAGGCAGCGTCCATTACTATGGTTGAAATTCAAAATGAGTTAGTTACTCGTATTTCAAATAAGACAGTTTACGAACAAACCCCTTTCATTACATCTAATTCAAATATAATACTATTTTTAAGTTAGCCACATTCACAATAAAGTTATAAAATATAGAACATTAATATCGTAAGTGAATTTAATGGTCTGATAAGCTGGAAACCTCCACCTGCTCTTAGAGATCAAACACGAAGATTTTTTTGCAAACCACTTTAGGCCTAAAATTGGTTGAATAATGAGAGAATGAACTATTTACTGGGGCAAACAGACTGGCAATTGTATTGACAATTATTTGTACATAATGAAGAAATTAGTTTATATAAAAACACAATCTACTATTTGTTTTTCCAAAATAGAAAATTCTTTTTATCCCACAGAAGGGCAAAGGGGCCGTTCAAATTTAAAACGATTGAAGTGATGTGTAATCAGAATAAAAAATAACATACCCGGTAGTGAACGACAGAAGGGTAAGGGTTGTTTTTGAAGCTGGAGATAAAAGCGGGCATCACTGGCAGTTGAAACTATGTATTTGAGAAATGAATCTAAAAGATTTTGTTTTTCTTCGCATGTTATGTTTTTCTTGGTTCGTGTTTTATTAATTTTTATTACTGCTTCACAAAAATTAAAGTTTGAAGAGCTAAGAAATTGGGACGAGTTCTTAGATAAGTCAAACCCAGGGAATATCACTCAATATTGTGGAAATAGGCTTCAGAAAGTTCCTCATTCTACCTCTCTCTCTTATCTGGAGAAATAATGAAGTGACGTTATTGTCTAGTCGACAGTAAATATTTCTGAGGATTTAAATTAATTTCGGTTCAATATATTGTCAGGAACCAGCCAGCACAACACTCACCATACATTCAAAGCCGAAGAAATGTTTGAACTCTTTGTGATGCTCTCGTAACCCTGAAGACATTACTCATATGTGAAGAAGAGTATGATATGGAAAAAGAAATAAGAAAAAAATCCAGGGACTCTGTTCTGAATTTCCAAAATTTGATGATTTACCTATATACTGAATGATAGGATATATTGCATCCCCCCAGTCAATGCGTTTAATGCTTACTGATTAGGCAAATATATCAAAACCTACCAATAGGCCCACTGATTGAAAATGCGTAGGCAGATCATTCGGTTGAATCTTCTTAAATTTCCAAATATAATTATTTCTGCGGGCATTTTGCTCCTCTAAGGTTAAGCCCAAGTGGCAATACAGGGTGTGTGTTTTTATCTGATATCTCAAGGAAAATATATCCGATATCCACAAGTTGTTTTCATTTTTATTCAAAGGTGATAATAACTTAATAGTAGGTATGCTACGGGAGAGCGAATTAAATACGTTGAAACAAGAAAGATGGATTATCAATAAATTTTTGTGTTGGATAATTTCTTAAAACATGATATGAAAATTATAAACTATTATCATACTAATAAACTTAAAGGAGAGCTCTTATTACAAATTACTCTCAGAATAATTTGTGATAATAATCAGTAAAACTATAATCAGTCTAACTAAACAAGACGACAATGTTTCAGAATTTTGAAAACGTTTGTGAAAAAAGGTAGGTTATTACGTCATTGTTTCATACCAGACATTCTATCGTATTTCAAAGACCTACCTACAGTTGTTAGCAGGGTGCATTCAAGCATACTTGAAATAGAGCTTCGCTATTTTTAGAATAAAGTTCCACAATCTGCTGTCATGCTTCTGAGGCCATATTTTTTTTTCTTTTTTTATAATTTGCATCCATGTTTTAAGAAACTATCCAACAGAAAGAATTTATTGCTAATCCACCTTTCTTGTCTCGACGTATTTAATTCTCCTGCAGTAGCGAGACGCGATGGATTAGAGAAGATCCATCAGAGGTAATGGCGGAAATTCAGACAGCTGCTTGGAGAAACTTTTGTTATCCAGGAATTATGTAGTTGTGCACTTTTATAGACATTCATTCTCACAGCGAGACAACATTTTATGTTTGCAGACACGCATTTCGGTAGATAAAGGAAAAATTCGAAGACAGTGTTTTCTGTAGAGAAACAGCGAGACTCAAATTGCATTTCGAACGATAAAAATGGCCAGTCGAATATATTCTATTCAATCGAGTCATTTAACAAAATTTTCTTACAGTATTTGTTTGTCTTTTTTATAGGATTTCTTATATTTCCTCTTAGAGAAATATTGTTTGGGTGAGCAAGTTGCCATTTCTTTGTTCATACCATGTTATTTCTCCTTTTAAGTCTATTAGTAGTCTTTAGTTAACAAACAAATACATCTAAACTTCTGAGCACTTCCGCGTTTAAAAGATACGGTAGTTATCCCCCTCCCATTAATGCATCATTGGCTGAAGTAAAGGCTTTAATATCTGAAAATATTTTAGAACAAGTGATAAGACTATTCCATTAAAGGGATTGTTTTCTATCAGAGAAGAACGAATTCCTTTCGCTGCTGGTTTTACTAGTCAAGGCAACACAAGAGGAGTCACAATATTTTCGACTTCCATTGATTGTTTAATAATTTACGATGATCCGACTCCTGAAGATTGATTTGTAAAGCTATCACATATTAGTACCGTGAATAACCAAATGTTTCATAATCTGACTCTTAGAAACTAAATCTATAACATTTCAATCCACTAAGCAACAAAAACTACCCATTAACAAATGACTCTGCTAAGTAGGCTGGCGAATTATACGTGAAGTTATCAATGTATTTTTTTACTGTGGAAAATAAATCAAAGGAATTGCACCTAGGCTGTAAACATACCGAAAAAATCGTGGATATCGTACTATGTCATCTTGCCGCTTCCAGATATATAGAGGAGAAATAACGCTTTTTATGTTAAAAATTAATTCAATAGAAAACTTTTAGATTTAGAAGATATTAATGTTATATTGTAAGCAAGATTTCCACATTAAGTATAAAGTCATGATAACGTACACGAAATTATTACACTTGAAATGTGGATAATACAAAGCGTTTAGTCACAATATAATCTTATTTTAAAAATATTTCCCATTAGAAATATTTTCATCTTTTAGTACAGGAGTAGAAGCTTCTTTAACTATTTTTAAGAGTTGAAAAAAATTAAATTTAAAGCAATGAAATATTTGATTTACAAACTATAAAAAACAATACATACTTCGATTAATTCTGGAATTGTTACCTATAACCTAGATTTGTTTTTATTTCTTTAGTAAAATACTAAGATGTAAACAAATATTTAGCAATAGAAACAAAATGTATTATAAAGACATTTGTGACTTGGGATCGAATCCATTTGGATGTAAGGAAGCTTTGTTATGGCTTTTCATCTAAAGGTGAGTTAAGCAGTCTTGTGCGAAGGGAGGCGGGGTTTCCGTTAAAAATTATTACAATTTTGAACGGAATTCCTAACAATCTCTGTTAAGGACGTTTTTCGTTTCTGATGTGCCTCCAAATTTATCAGGTAACAAATATTTTGGATCTTCTACCCCCCCCCCCCTTCGGTTTGCATACTATGAGTCTTCCCACCACTCAACTGATTATAAATGGATCAAGCTATAACTCCTTTGAAAAGTCTACTCTCTTCCCTCAAAAAGGAAAACCTTTCACACATCCTGAAAATTCTCAACCGAATATAGTCTTATTTTTCGGCAGGCTGAAAAGCATACTATACTTGACAAGAAATTGTATCATTCTTTTCATCCATATTTCATCCAAGCGTAAGCATAAAAGAGTGTGCTCGAATATCTTCACGACTAAGATACTTGTATATAGAGAGCAGTTGACTTCACATCAAGTCACCCTTCGTATCGCACAATACATAGGCACGATACACACCCTTCGCAGGGCGTGTATCGTGCCATATATTATAGTGAGAGTCGCTTCTCGAGACTAGTTTCGACATTTATTGAGGTTGCGTCAGTGGGAGCTAGACCTGTGGAGTACCGAGAGCTATCTCGATGGCAGAAGTCATATTTTTCAAATATGCGCCTTATGAATGGAGTGTGCTATGTCTTACCACGTGCAAAGAGGAACTTGATGTGAGGTTGTCTACTATTCATACAGGAGCAACTCAGTCATGATGATATTCGACATTCTAATTTTCGCATGCTTAAGCGCCATGATAAAATATGGATTAAAACAAGGATATAAGTGTTAGTTGGGCATAATATTTTACAATCCAACGGTGGATAAACCTTGCTACAACTGTTTCTAATACAGAGTCACGAAAACGTTTTCCGTTAGATAAAATATGGGAAAAATAGAATTCAATTTAAATTTAAAACAGTAAATGGTGTCTCGTGAAAAGGTAATTGAGATGAAACGTCCTCACTGCTGGAATCTCTAGGGGTAAAATTAACAATGACTCTTAAATGGTAGAGATGGATCTTTAGCAATATATCCTTAGAGATGCGCATGCTCTAAAGATTCTACCTAAGGATAATTTCACGTTTGAAGTGTAATAATATGATTCAAGTTTTACTGAAACTGAAAGTAACATATTGTAATCCTCATTGTTTTCATCTCCTCCTCCTTTAAAAATATTAAATGCGGAAAGAGTGTCCGATAAAATATTTCTAAGCGTGTAAATGAAGTAGATGTAAATGCACAAGTAATGGGCCTATCCCTTAGCGACATTGAAGATGTTGAAGCTAGGAAATCTGCGACTGACATCTGGCAGAAAAATGAAGAATTACATCCTACTGAATTTAAAACAAGGCTTTTCAATTATTAGTTGCCTAATACAAAAATGTAGGGTGCTCAATGACTCTTTTTTTGTCTAATAATCATAATCAAGTTACTGTTTGGGGTAAATTATTATTATTACATGATACCTCCAAGGCTCATCGCGAGAGGATGCTGTACACAACTCACCATTTCCCCTACTTAATAATTTTAGTTATTTCGGCCACAGTTTAATTTCAAACTATCACTCGTTCAATACATTATAATTACACTTTTGAGTTGTGAGATGCAGTAAGCTTAAGTTCGTTCTGGAAATGTAGTGAAAAAAGAGAGTAATGCCTCTAACGAGGTAGTATGTTCTTTAGATGATTGTTAGTAAATTACATAACGTACAGGATGATGCATTATAAGAACTGTTAATAAAGTAAAGGAAACTTCGGCGAGTAGTACCCTAAAATATAGTTTTTGCCATTCTCAAAAATCCTATCTCATTTCTGGTATAAGTTGGCCTCGAAGGTTCAACACTTTGTGGCGAAAGTACGACGTCTGTGTCTTACTGATACACTGACTTCGAATATCTGGGAGGAAATTCGTACTACTTTCTATGAGACTGGCTGACGTATCTCTTATTTAGCAATAAAGTGACATCGATTGAAAAAATACTTATATTTCTCTTGTAGAGCAAAGGGACTTGAATTCGTTTCTTTACAAACACAGGACGCTGATACAACTGAATGCTTTGTGAAGACTTCAGATGCTCACAGAATTGAATGCAACGTTTTATGGGTTGAATATTTTATGTTTGCAATTTAGTACCAGGTAGCAAATTGAACTGATGGGAAAGTTAAGCCTATTTTAATATATCAAAGGAGAAAGACCTGAAGTGCAGTCCAGAGGGCTGGTTTTAATTTATCATATCTGACCTACTGAATGCCAACAAGAACCCCTCCTTCCCTTCATAATTAAATCCTCTCCAATAGGGACATTAAGAAAGAGAAAACAAAAAAACAGTTAAAATTTAATTCATTGTAAAGCATGGACATCTGTTATGTTAGAAAGAAATAAGATTAAAACAGCAATTTAGATTCAGAGTGGAATCTTTTATCAATATAGTACTTAAATTGTTAATATAAATTTTCGCTGTGCGACTATCTTGCAGAATAACCTGAATTCAGATTGCATATCTGAAACATCTTCGCATCTCTTAATTCAAGAAAAGTGATATACAGTAAGCTGATATATGTACATTCATCTAACCCAGAAGAAGTCACCAGTTAACTTGGCGAAACTAGTCAGTTTCTAGTTGTATCAAATTCCGATCAATAAAAACCCAATTTCAGTTATCTTATTTAAATATATATTGGGTTTTTATGCAAGTATGTAAATGATATTGTTGGATAGGCGAGGAAAACTACTAGTATCTTTTTGGAGTCAACAATTATTGTGACAGACTGGTAAGCCGCGCTCATGGAGTCGACCATATTATAAAATATACAAACAACAAATGTTTCTTTTGAGTTTAACGAATTAAATGAGTTTTTTAATTATAATAATTGTATAATCATCTTGGGTTCCTTCTAAATATATTCAAAGCCTACATGTAGCATATATGTGATAAGCTACATGGGTTCTGAATGATGTTACGTAAAGAACAAATCCTAGAGACAAGTGGAAATTATGTAGACAACTTTGAAGGGGAGGAGAGAGAAAGAGACAGCAGTTCTAAGACGATACGTATTGTATACGACTACAGGTACTCTCGAAAACAGTTCCTAAATGATCCTAATTGCCATTTAGTGTGTTCTAGCCGGAGCCCTGTCTGCAGGCTTTCTCCCCCAACAGCGCAGTAATTTATTTGTTTCTGAACGCGCTTAACAGTTAACGAGTTTGTTACTATAGAAACGACCATACCCGTTCTGAAGTTGACGACGATGTCTAGGAGGAAGATAGTGTCGGAGAGGCAGTTGAAGGCAATCCACCGAGTTGACAAGTCGTCGTTGAAGAAAGAGATGGCTACAGGCAGAACTATCAAATTGGCCACCAGAAGGAGAAGCATACAAAGGTCCCAGTAAAACCTGAAAGAGAAAGGGAAAATAATTCAGAAAGACACAAACACACAGAATGGTATTCAGCTACACCTGGAAGTGAAATACGTAAGGGATATTCTTATTTAGTCAAATATTTACAAGCATTTAAAACGTTCTATGCGTAAAATAAATTATAGCAAGTCATTTTAATTCTAATACTTGAGACCGACAGTTCCAAATTCAAAATATATAAATCACCCTTAGTTCAACAGAAAGAAAGACATTTGATAACGCACCCAATAACTATTTTTCAATATTATATTGTATATTCTGCGTTCATTTCATTAAAATCAAGGCACAACACGTGACATTTTGGATGAGCCTCCGTAGCTGAGTCGGCACTGATGAAGCCCTTTGGTTGAAAGACCTCGATATAAAAGTCGGAAAGATGGAAACTCATCTTTAGATGCAAAGACCTTTATAGGACTTTCCATCTGAAATGCGAAATAGTCAAACCGGCCAGAAGAATGCATCCAATTTACAGAGATAATACACTAGCATCACAGCGACAGTTCCGTTAACCTTAATTCAAAAACAACAACCATTTAGATATTTTTTGAGCACTGCAATGACTTTACATACTGACAGTATTTCATGATATCCTGCAAACCATAGCACGCCCAACAGTATTACCGTAAAAAGAAGGAATTCATATTATGATAAACGTGTAAAAGTTTGGAAGTATTATTAACTATAAAAAAAAAACTCGTTTCTAAAACCAAGTAACTGAATCTCATCCTTAAAAAAGAAATTGTATGATCTCCGTTGCTTAAATCGGAAGACCCCTCTCCGTCATCTGCATTAAATCTTATTAGTTTTTGACATAAGGTTTTCAAATAGAAAATATCAACAATATAAAAAATATCAAAGATTATATAATATTAAAATTTTATAATTTTTTAAATTTCATGCTTTATGCCTAAAGAAATGTAAGTTTTGGAGAACAATGGTAAAAAAAAAACTTTGACTAAGTGCATTGTAAAGTTCAAATACATGAAGTCGTTATAGAAATAATGAAATACTGAGCTCACATTCGCTACATTAACGATATTTGAATATCAATAAATTCACATTGCAAAGAATTCTGAGTTTTAATATCATTTATAAGCTAATACGTATATTCAACACAACACTTACAAAGTGACATTTGTGAGATGGTAAGAATTGCCGGTAGTATAAATCCACATATTACCTTTACTTTATTAGATTTATTCATTTAATGTTATGGTAAAAAGCTACATACACCATGAGGTGACTTTACATGAAGATAATTAGTATTGTAGCCTTAACCTTTTTTAAGTCATGATCCCTACCTTAATCGCTTAATAAACGTGCTTGCCAGTGAAGAGTCAAACTTTACTAGAAAGCCCATTTTTTTTATCTTGTTGGTCTGTGTTCTGAGAACATTAGAGTATAAACTGAGACGAATCCAAATTTTTCCGTTTTAAATATTTTAAAACGGATCTATAAAACTTTTTATAGATAAAAAGATGTTATCTGCTGATAAAATTTTTTATCAGCAGATAACATCTGAAGATAAAATAACTGAATACGTTTAGAAACCTGCTCAAGTTTTCATAAAAGTTTACTTTTTTATGATATGATAATAAAACAAAAATCAGTTTTCACTGTGAAAACATTGGATTTTTTATGATAATAATCTACGAAAAGTTGCAAACCCAGTTTAAATTCTGGCGCTAATGGAATAATTCAAGAGTTTGGATTTTTCTAATGATCAGTAACTATTTTTTCGAGCCAGTTTAGATCAACAATAGACGGAGTAGTTCAATCATAGGAGATGATGAAAATCATCTACCACGTTAAAACATTCACAACCATCAATAGGTGGGAATAAAAGTGAGAGTGCATTGAATGGATTCACTAATTACTCAGCCAATTAGGCCATAATGCTTTAAACATAACACATTTTCAAAAATTATATAATTTTTCAAAATGTGAAAAATGATTTTCTTCAAACACTCCGGAAATCGAATGGCACTGATTTCTAGTGCAGGAAGTATCGATCGTTTGCTTTCTAGTGATGGAAACTTAGATCAGAAGATATTGCAAAAGATTTCAGAAGGCAAAGATTTAAAAAAAAAAAACTGAGGTTCCACTGAAGAGTAAGCACTGGATTAACAGACGTTACTTTTTCCCTATTTTGTTTTATGCAGCAGAGATGAAGACTAACAAAAATAGATCTAAGCAGAATGCAAGAAATGGAAATGAATGTTTTGAGAACAGTGCTGACAAAAATGGAAAGAATAAGAAAATATGAGCATTAATGTTTTGGGACTAGAAATTGTTGAAGAAATGCTTGTGAGCTTGAAATAGTTTGGACATATGAGAATGAATTTCATATGAATAAAGTGAAGAGACTAGATAAGCGAAGATTTTGAGATAAATGTGATATGAAAAGGTCTTAATGAAGAAAGAATTTGGGAGCCCTGAAAGAAATGGCGAACTTTGATCTGCCTAAACTGACAGTTTCCCTTGGAACAGTTAGTGATAAAGAATGAATGATTCTGAATTCTTTAACAAGTGTTAAGTTCAAACTTTCTTTTGCACAAAGATCGCAGTAGAATTTAAATGCTTCAAGGGACTAATACAGAATACAGTTAAATTCGTAATAAATCAGAGTTCATCTCAAACATAATTATTGGAAGCTGAAATTCACCTTAAAGGCATACGCATGTGAAATCTAAATGTCATACAAATAGTAGCATTAAGATGAAACTGATTCTTAAAGTATCCATTTTTAAGTTTGGAATATCTTTCTCTCCAGAATAAGTAAAATATTCCAAACACATTTCTACTGCAACCTTTTTTAAAATCCTTCTTGTATTTTACGCGATCAGATGTGTCCGAAAAGTTAACGATTTTTTAGTTTTCTAAATATAGAAACATCTCACAAGTGTGGTTTGTTTCATATACAATGAAAGAAACGCGAGCAGCTCCAAATTCAATGTGATGGAAAAGAACACCAGAAAGATATAGACAAACTATTCATGCACACTGCTCAATATCGCGATCTTTCCAGCCTATTTTATCCTTATCGATCAGCTTGGGTCTTTCCTGATAACAATGTGAACAATACATCTTCATACATCTAAGAAAACTAGAACAAATTATTCCATCATATAATATGGAGTAATTCCTCACGGATATTAGGCATGCACTGCTTTTATTATTATTATTTTTATTTTTATTTACAAATAAATTTCTTTTCTTTTTTCAGCTGATGTTCATGATTAGAATTCATAGTAATTAATCGCATATTAGGCACAAAGTGCTTAAACTAGTTTATTTTCAAAAATAAATTTTAAATTTCCACGGGTTTGTCCAATTCAAAGTAAGTTGCTCAGACACATAAAAAGTGTTGTGCTAGATGCCACACTGCAAGTAATTATGACTGCCAAATTGCAGTTTCAGTGAGGCATCACAAGTTAATCACTGAAAATGTTATATCGGTTGCTGAAAAAAGAAAATGGCACCAACTGTCTAAAGTCTGATATTCCACTAATAATGAAAACACATATCACTTCTCAAGTGCTATGAGTTAAACACCCACGACAAATAGATAATAATTATTTAAAAATTCGGATTATCGTGTTTTTACACAGTTGGTCATAAGAGAAACTTATATAAGCTCTTTGTAGTAACTTACGATATAAAAAGCGAACGGAGAGGTGTCACAGAATACTGGAACTGTGTTTAATAATGACACAGTACACGTTGCATCATATGCTATGTCGTTAAAGAAGAAATCTCTTTGAAAAAAAAAGGGGAATGCTTAAGAAATTCACTGAAAAGGTATTAAAAGTAGAATCGAAGTCTGAATGCTGCCTTTGAAAAACAAGAGGAGGATGCTGTTGGGTTAAAGGCATCCAGTTGATAGCAATCAGTCGCATTTCTCAAAATATTTTTCTTGTTTGTAAACCAAATGAATCTCAGTTCTCTTCATAACACTTACACGCGTTATTTAACTGGGTGATTTCGATCAAATGAACTGTGTATGTACGCGCATGGGAGCGCTGACATGTTAGAATTGCAGATTCGCAACGTATAAGATTCAAAGAGAGCTTCAATTGAATCGCTCGGAATTTTCATCAAAGGCGCGCCCCCGTTTGTTGGCACCGTACTCCGATTTCAGATAAACTGCGCACGGTAAACGCAGGTCAGCCAGATTTCCCCGATGTTCACCTGTGCTACTGTTAGAGAGAGCGAGAAAGCTATAAATAGCTACAATACAGTTTCGTTGTGTAAGCAAGGCGATACAAACTTTGTTCTATTCGACAACGGTTATTGACTAACTCCACGAACTGTTTGAAGGGGAAAAAAGGTGAAACTCGCAAGCACACTGTGAGTGAACTAATGATCTCGTAGATGGATTCCGACACTTCTGGCATTGGTGAATGTACAGACGCCTCTAGTGCATAACATCGCATCTCAAATAATACCTTTATCTTGATGTGCTTCCTGAGTGAACGCAGTACTCGCACGAGGTTTAAAATGGGTTCTAATTGCGTGATTACAATCGAGTAATACTGTTTAACTTCAACATTCTTCAGCTTTCATCAATTAGGCAGATCGACTGAACATAATCCAATTATTTAGCACTTGCGTTTTCCTTCAAATGTTGGCACTTTTTTTCATGAGATTCGGTTTGAGATTTATTAATCCCTAATTGATTTTATCGAACTACAACAATGAAGAAAACAGATTTGGATTTAAATTCTTTGGATTGAACAATGTGGTCACAACGTTTTGAACTTCATACAACTGAAGATTGTAGAAAACTATCTTAATTGTTGCAGAAATTGAATTGATTCAATTCATCCAAGTATAGTTAAAGTCATTTTGTTGTTTTGCATTTTTTATGCTTATGTTTTAAAGCACTTAATTTTTGAAATATTTTTAATATTAGTTGCATGATGTTTTGTAACAGTATGTTTGTAACCATATGCTATCTAGTATTTTTAAATCTATTCCTTTTATGTTGGTTATTTAAAATTGAGCAGATCTCATCCCTAATTGATTCATCATTAAGCTACTTCCAAAATGTCTTCCACTCTTATAGAATGAATTTCAACCTAAGCTCACTTAACAAAGTAAAAAAGGATTTAGATGGGGGCTACAGCCGTTAGCACGTCTTCACTGCACTTGAATATGTATTGAAAACAGGACGCTTTCTCTTCAAAATAACTCCCACATTTCCCAAGAAAGTGGCCCAATTGCTACTTAATTAAATTTCTCTACCGCGGACTGCCAAGAAATGCATTTATTGTTCCGTCTCAAGAAGTTGTAGCAGCAGTTTCCTATCTACTCACAATGTCTAACGGAAATCCTTAATACAATTTGATTTTGCCTGCTTTTTCTATGGTTGTAGATATAGTTCTGAGTTACTGTTGTTTCTATGAGATTTTGATTAAGGGCTCGAAAGAGTTGACGAACGTTTGTGCGCTAAGTCATGTTGTTGTTACTTTATTCTCAGAATGGAGCTCGAAGTGCATGCAGACATCCGCATAAGTCTGTTTTGGAATTATCTGCAGAACAGCACTCTTACATCTATGTTAGGATTACGTTTCAGGCGTCGAAGGAGATCTTTCGAAAATAAATATTTAAATCTCAAAGCATTCCAAGAATAATCTCATTTATGGCTATGAAATCTTTTTATGAAGCATGCCTACATATGTACAGACCTATAAGCTTCTTAATTTAGATTTCTTTCTCTTTTATAAACAAAAGAGAATGTGCACCATAAAGATAAACACAATAAGATGAAGAATTCCACAATTTTTCATTGTGTCTTATAATTTTGTAAACAGGAATTACACAGATTTCGTAGTTTGCTACGAACTAATTAATTACCATTCAAGAAATATATGTAACCGATAATCTTACAGAGTTTCTAAATGAAAAAACTAGCTGAAACTATTTTTGCGTTTTTTGTATTTTGTATTTTTTGTATTTCTATCCCTCACAACGCGGCTAGGAGGACGTACAATTTACACACAAATATATTTTTAGCGTTATTTATTCATTTAAAAAATATATATATTATGGTCACGAAAGCCGATTATCGCAGCTCGCGGCCCTAAAGTACCACGGACTATAATAATGATTGCTCTAATCACAGATTCGGGGTTTTGAATCCTTCCTTTTATAACCAAAAATGTTTTCAATATAAACATGTATACATTATTATTCACGTATTTCAACTTTAAGTTTCAATAATTGTGTTCATTATTTTGGAGAACTCTATTTAATATTCATTATTGTCCAATACCTTTCCACGCAGATGGGTAATATTAGAATAGAAAACCACGGATAACAAATAAACATTCTGATAGAACAGAAAGATGCGAAGAAAGAAGACACTTTTAGTAAAAAAAAAGTTCTTTTTACATATAAAACAAAGAACGTAATCGATGGAATTACAACTACAAGGCTACTGTAAGAATATCTCATTGGGGATATGTCGGCGTGTCTGCGTACTGGTTAGAAGTACTACTCATCAATGTGCTATGACTATATTAGAAACCCTGTATATAAATGAAATATTTCGATCAGCCAAAGAACGGAAGAACGATGGAAACAAAAAACTCATTTTGAAAAGAAAAAAGCTGAGCACACCACCTTTGACATCATCATTTGAATATGTAGGGCAGACATTTATCAAGACAGTTTTCTCGACTGAAACTTAAAATAAGAGACAGTTCTCAGAGAACCAATTTAATGTCAATATTCGTCTGCGAAGTAAAATAGAGAGAGAGAGAGAATGATGTTTGTTGCTGCTGGGCTTACTAGGAAAGAACACAGGAGAATCAAATGCAAGTAGAGACAATTTATGCACAGGTTACTGTAAGGGAAGATAGACAAATAGGCTGGTTGTAAGAAAATTGCTTTTTGCAAGTAGCTATATGGGGATCTCTCCCTGTATGCACAGCACATTTCATCTACAGGAATACTATGGTATTTTGGAGTATTCAGAATGAACATTAAAACCAAAACAATTGTTCAATTAAATAACATGTTACAATAAGCATTAATATGTGATTTAAAATCTCGTTAATGTAAAAAAAAAATGGCAAACAATAATTTAAAACAGTGTGATATTGAGTGTGCATTCGAAATTTAAATTGATTAAATGTTTAACTCCTTTTTTTTTACCTGTGTGAAGGTTGCAATAAATGGATGATGGGTCCGTTGGCATTATTAATCGCATGCAAGGTATTTTATTGGCTGTAACAGTAGATGAGATTCTTTCTACTCCTTCGGGAGAATGAAACGCGAGCGGTTAGAGGATTTGTATTTTTCGCAATACTAATATTTCAAATTACTTTCAAGTAATAAATCATTAATAAACTTGTGTTTCAAGTAAATAACGAACAAAACAAATTAAATGCTTACAGTTTTCAGTCTAAAAATGAGAAGAGTTTAATTAAAGACTTCCTTTCTGCTAAGAAGTCAGCATCGGTGTATTCACTCAAAGCGATGACTCTCATAAATATACTTTAATGATTAAAATGCAATTTATTAGTTATCGATTGTTTATTCTGAATTCTCATTCTGTTGTTATCAAAGCATTTTCTTTGGTTGAAATTTTTAAATGAAAATTGACATTGTAATTTGCAACAGAACTATAATTAGTGGAGTCGTTTTCTACGTCAGAGCTAGGTTCTTTAATCAGAATAATCAGTAAATATTAACTGTACATATATCTTTTAATGAAAATAACAGGCATTAAGTCATTTATTTAGCTATAGGCTATCACGATAGCATTCAGGTTCGATTCACAGTTTAAGTGTTAAAAACAGCTTGCCACTTATAACGTGGCGTTGACTAATCTTAATACTTCCGCTAATTTAAGGCTCACAAAATCGCGGAATGCAAACGATTAGCAATATTACTAGAATTTCGTCTTATATTTTCAAAAAGAGGATATTAAGGAATAAAACTCGGAGACGTTTTCTAGATGGCACTTAAAGTCATCACATGTTAACTGTCTTTTGAAAAAAAGAAAAGATACAATCCAGACTCTATAAACGATCTTTATATCACTGATTATGCAAATGTGGCTTAAAAGTAAGAATAAAAAGACGCCGAAGGCAATTTAAACTGCCTTCGGCGTCTTTGCTATTATAAAAATTGAGTCCAATTTACTTTTAAATATTAAGACTGTGAAACAACTAAAATAATTTAATGATCTGATTAAAGCTTTCCAAATTTCTGGTAAGGTTAGACCTTGATTCTTGTTTAGGTTTTCAGTTTTACGGGCGACTGTAGCTGCTTCCTTGAAGGTTCTTGAATGGTAGTTATCTTCTATATAGGGCATAAGGCGCTTATCCTACTTCAGTTTTCATGACAATTGCATCATGAGCCATAATGAATAAATCACGTTCCCGAGACACGCATTGCCTCGTTCAATACTAATTTTTTGTATGAATTAGAACCATCAGTTATAACCTAGTCTGTTACCTTCATATAGCTTATTAGTTTATATTCCCTGAAGATGCCGATAGAAAAAAATTGACGAAACATGTAGGACGATAAAACAAAGCTACTTGACGAACATTATATAAAAAAAGTGTAATAGTCTTATAAATAATAGTCAAGAAAAAATTCCACACACTGTGTGATGAAGTTTTATGCAAGTCGGTGAAATGTGAAATAAGTACCCATAAAAATGTGAATGAATAGTTTCATCCAGTAACAAATGTATACATGAAGACAATAGTAAAAACCAACAGGTCAGAATTGGATTAAGGTCAAGAGACTTAGCTGACTTGAAGATACTGGTCCAAGAGCTTCGCTCGATAAGGGTGAGTATTATCGTCTAGTGGGATAAAGATCTCCTCTATTGCTCCCACACACGTACGGACATAAGGGTTTAGGACCTCGTCTCTATGTTTTACCATACATGATTCCGCTAGAAAATACATACAGGGCATCAACCCAACGGGATGCTTCCCCAAACCATCACACTACCTCCACCACGTATCCCTTTAACGGATAGTAGAGGGATGATAACGTTTCCTGATCTGGTTCTCTCCAGATCAGAGAAAGCCTCGTACCGCTTTGTAGAACAAATCGATACTCATCTGCAAACAATATCGACCCCATTGGTGTTGGGTCCAGTTGACGTGGAGTCTGGCTCAATTCAAACCTTCTCTCCTGTGCTGCGGGGTGGGGGGGGGGTAGGCGCACGCAGACTACCGATCGCCTAGCATACAGACCACCTTCGTGAAGCACTACTGTGCACAGTGGAAGCAGATACCAATGTTCCTGTAGCTGACACGAAACAGATCAAGTCGATACAGGGTTTCGGGGCATATAATCGGAGATACTGGTCATCCACTGCGTCTGTAGCCTGTGGTCTTTCTACACAGTATCTGTGGAATGCCGTTTGTGACCGCTGGAATTGGCCCCACAGTCTGTGAGTCACAGAACGACTCTCATGCCACCGTCTGGTTACCGCTTGACCAATGAATGGTGCTCTCAACTGTATACGCAAATAAGCTCGGCATAAAAGTGGGCGTTTTTGAATTTCGCATCTGAAGCGAGAATAAGACAGTTCGTGATAGCAAAATTCTTGGATTTCGCTACAAGACATGAACCGAGGAATTCAGATGGCAAGCCGACGTAAGATTAGAGACCGGCCATACGTCGGCTTGCCATTTGAATTCCTCGGTTCATGTCTTGTAGCGATATCCAAGAATTTTGCTTTCACTAAATGTCTTATTCTCGCTTCAGATGCGAAACAGAAAACTATTCAAAAACGCCCACTTTTATGCCGAGCTCATTTGCATATACAGTTGAGAGCACCACTCATTTATGTATAACAGACCCCGCGTCACTTTTGTTTTACTTCCCCCACGAGTTACAGCGATTTTTCTTTGTTCCTTAAATTTATGGAAACCAGTGTAAGTCAGAAAAGAGTGAAACTACCATCAATATTTGCTTCACTATTCCCATTGTGTGCTGAATCAAATTAAGTTTCCCAGAAAGGACGAATATGTTATGGATATTTTATGATATACTCCTCCACAGCTAAGGATTTTTCGTATCTTCTGGTCTGTGGGTTTTTCTGAGGCATCAATTAATCTATGTCATATCCAGAAAGTATAGGAATTTTAACTTTTTGTTTCTTTCATTATTGGAGGCAGGAAATAGCATGATAGATTCAGTCGCATGGTCATTGTCATCAATCTAATGTAATTTCTAATTTATCCGCTTTAACAACTCCTACGCTGTGGTCTTTTAGCGAGCAACAAACCCATCCATCACTAGAAACGACCTAAATTTCAATAAGCCAACGAAACTGAATGATAATATCTTTCTACCTGGAATAACTTCGGACTCAAATCGTTACTGTCATAAATATATCTATCTATATATATATTCTTTCATTTTTCTTTCTTTTTTTCTATATTTTTAATAACAATCAAAAATACCCAAATATCTCTTAGGTAGTTTTTGTGATATGTAGAGAGAAAGCAACCTCTAAAACATCTTCTGGAAAACCCTTTTTACCGCGCTTTTTTTTCTATTATATTGGGATGGATGAATAGAAGATGTAAAATCGGAACAAACTTGAGGAATCTAAGCAGAAAAAAACAAATTGAGAAGTACGTGCTATTTTTTTTTCACGTTTTTATGAGCCAATTAGAACTGTTAAACAAGTAATATTTATTTTCTCTTCATGCAGACTTTTTTGCGGTACATTACTTCACAGATATTTCAAAGAAAACAAAGAACCAAAAAGAAATTCCAATTCATTCTAACAAATACCGTTTTCATTCCACACACGACAGCAGAATAATGCGAATTAGATAACCCTTTAGGTATGTAATTAGCACAAACAAAGGTCCAAGGATATTTTGTGAACTTAATGAAAAGCAAGAAAAAAAAAGGAAATAAAAAAGATATAGAGGGGGGGGCGTGAATGCTTCAATGCTTTCACAGTCTGGTTTGTGTTAATGAAGTAACTTTTATCAAGAAATGGATGTAAAATAAGCAAAATTAATTCCCATATTAATTGTGGCGTCATTGGGAGAATGGCGTCATCTTTTAAATTTGAAAGACGTCGACAATGATTTTATATATTATGTTCCTACTAAACATCTTCATGAGATGTTCTTTTTTATTTCACAATAGGAATTTGCAATTGAATTTAGCTTTTATATCTATTCTAATGATTTATTTGTTTACAGTAATATTATACCCTTTCAGTAAGAAACTATTTTGTAACTCCTGGATATTTGGAGAGGGCGCCACCATTAATCACAAACAGACGACAACAATTAGTTATTTGAGAGGGTTTTTCTTCTGCGAATTTGTTTTGTTAAAATGTCTGAATTTCTAAATAATTAGATACATACGTTGTAAATTAAGTTCAAGATCATAACATCTAATATATAATGGCAAAAACATGATTTATATCTGCTGAAGACGAATGTATTACAATACAAATAGATTAAATACTTAGGAATTAAATTTAGTTTATAATTTCATTTAAGATAATTACTTCTATCTTTTCATTCTGATATACTGATTATGTATTAAAGCTTTGGCAAGCATTTATAAAATAACTACAGAAATGATTATCCACATCGTTGTACAAACATTTCAAGTATAGCCGAAAGTTTTACTGTAACTGTTATTTAAAGAAAAATACTTAGAAGCAAATGTGATATCATTTAATACAAGACAGAATAAATTCCGCTTTCTCAGATTCGAATATTAAAAACATCAGGCTACAGCGTGTAGAAGGCTATTTTTCATTCTGAATAGAAAACAATGACATATTGTACGCTAGTGGAATTCTTTTGAAAGAACATGGAATGATGTATATTCCACATCATTAGGAAAGCGCATTAGCTCTGCTGTTATTCAAAAAATTCAACTCCTATTTATAGTTTTTGTTATGTTGTTTAATTTCCAGTATTTTCCATCATGCATTCCTGCTAACTTCATGATGATTATACGCTTATACATAAATTTTCGATGTCTTAGTAGAACTAGTCACGCGCGCGCGTGTACACACACACACACACACAGAGAGAGAGAGATGATCATCAGTGCTTCTCATGGTAATTTCAACTGATTGTTTAAATATGAACATGGTACCATCTCCATTTCTCAGATGGCGCTGCAGTTGAAAGAATTCGAGTATTGCACCGCAAGAAGCGTCTGCTGATAAATTGCGTGCCTTCTGAAGTTTCACCTAAATATCTACCTTGCTCTCACGCATTCACTGGTGCAGAAAATGAACCCTTATTCAGATGGCTCCTCTTGGCGGCCACGAGAAGCGATCAAGTGACTCCATCCACACACACACACACACACACACACACACACACACACACCTTACGTTATTTATTTTCACAAAAACTTCGCTCCGCACAGCATCCGTCGCTACTCCGTCTCAGCAGGAACGAACGAATGCATCAAACCAGAGTCCGCACGAGAGAGGTTGCCATTATTAAAAATCACCCCGACTGACGGCCATGCGACGGCAAATGTTGCGTTAATCCGTCGTTGCCAATACGGAAAGCAAACGATAGCACACGGAGAACGTGAAGAAGGCATGTCAAAAACTTTTCTCTCTCTCTCTGTCGCTTTTCTTTTTTATTTTAGCGTATGTATTGTTTTCGTCGTTTCTAGTCAGTCTTCTGAAGCTGACAAGTAATTACACTTTGATGCTTTGAACACGACCAAACTAATGCAAATTTAATTAGAGTTGCTTAGGTAATCTGAAGGAGAGGCGGAAAGAAAGAGAAGTCAGAAACGCTGTGTAACATAATAATGTGCTACGGAACAAAATAATTAAAGATAGTTCAATTGAAGGCAAGTTAATAATTTCGTTACAAAAAAAATACGTTTTTTAGCACTGTTCTTTAAAGAAAAGATGGAAAAATGCGTTCATTTTAATTTATGAAAGAAAATGTCCTGTCATTCATTCTGTGACAGAAAAAATTCTTTAGATAAAGTAACGAAAGTCGAATAGATTTTTCTTACACAGGACTAGTGTGGCTCTATTTACATGGAACGAGCGTATTTTCGGATCTCATTCTCCACTTGATGGATATAACTGAGGTACTCTAGCTCTGGTAACACCACCCGGATACCAGGGTAGTCCAAGCACATGCACCCATGTTAAAACCAGTGACGCACTGGTTCGTATACTGAGAGTGAAATAGGCAGTCACTTATATTACAACACCATGCTGTTATTACTGTTCACCTAAATAAAATTTCAGGCGCCTAATTATAATAAATAATTTCACGGAAATATACGGATGTTATTTAACATTCTAAATGAAATGTAAATATTATACAGATAGTCATAAATCGCAACATGTTCTCTAATGTTAAAAATGAAATTTTATGAGTTTGGGTCTGCCTTTCCATTAAGTTTGGTAAGAAATTACATTAATCTAGAAAGAATAAAGAGAAGAATAGAATGCTGGGTAGGGATAAACTTGTGATGACCGCTATTCTATGCATTTTTGGAAAACTCAGGAAATTCAGTTTTTTTTTCTGTTTCATTAAAGAAACTGAAATAAATAGCAAAATTCATTTTTATAATTTATCATCTATACCAAATACAGCGTATTTGGTCCCGAAGGACACATGTCTACTCGTATCTCTCTAAATATGTTTAAGAGAGCTAGAAACGAAATGGAGCATTTCACCTATGTGGATCACGATTACCTAGTTTCATCTATAAAGTACTGAGAAAAAGAAAATAAAGAAGAAATGGCAGGGTTTTGGAACTCTTTTTCCTATTTTACTTTCTTTGTGTATCATGTGATTCAATCTAAGACGTTTTTCAGAATTGGAATGCCTTCATTTGACAAAACTTTCTTCTTAGGCCTAGCGTGTTTTTTTTCTGAATTTCTTTAAAGACAGGTTGAAAGATTGAATGTAGGACAGCTCGAAGAGGGGGATACTATTTCTTACAGCTCAATACTTGGTCCTTCGTTTTGAGAGCAGAGTGAAACCAGTTTTTAGATGTTTTAAATTTGACGTTCTTTTTAGGCAGTACGCTTTTATGTCTAAGAGAATTTTCTTTCTGTATATTCCACAAGTAATCTGATAAGGTAAAATCTAGAGAGAGAGAAGCAAAAATCCGCTGTGAGATAATGCAATTTCTCTAATACCCAAGGATCACTCTTGAAAAGCATGTGGCCAGTGGTAGCATCTTACTGAAACTATTACCTATCAAGTGTTAGGCAAGCAGGAGAAACGTTTCATGTTCCTAATTAAATATGGTTTAATTTAATTAACCCAATAGAATCTCTTTGATAGATGTTGAGCAGCTTCCATTGTCAATACCTATTAGCGGAGCACCTCAACGATCTAGTTGAGGATCTTTTGTTGTCAAGTTCAATAAAGTGAGCTTTGATTACATCAAGTATAGTTGAAGCACTATAGCAGATAATAACACACTCACTCTTGTAGGATTGTATTACAAGGTCATTCATATCCGGGCTTCACTGACTGTCAGTCAATGTTCCTTGAAATCCCTCCATTGCTTGGAATCACAATCAAAGCAGCTAATACTACGGGGCAACTATAGTATGTCTGTTGATTGCATGTATATTTTTTTGTTTTCGGACAGGAAAACGTTGTACCTCCATACGAATTCGAACAGCATAAAGTGATGTTTATGGGAAAAAGGAAGTTCAGCTTCAAAAAGAACAAAACAATGCGATTCACGCTAAATCAAACCGAGGTGTGTGTGTGTGTGTGTGTCGACACCTATTCTATTCTTATGTCCCATGGGTCGCACAGAAGGGGGGGGGGTATTCATTCAAATACTTTGTCAGTTTGACACCGACTTTTATGTGATAAACTAAAAAATATATTATTTTATTATGTTATATACAGAATATAACAAAAGAAAAAATAAATAGGAAAATAAAAGACATTTATGGCTCATGAAACCGAACCGAAACTTAACATTGTTACATCATATTTTCCTTTATTAATGACAAACGTTCCAAGAAAAAACTGCAACTCGGAATAAAACTAGAAAAATTGACTCAAATTAAACAAGCTTTTACAATGCGTTTACAAAACGTCATGGGAATAAAAAAAATAAAATAGTATTTCAACTGTGTAGAGAAAACAAACATGCCACTCAATGAACTGAACTTCGTTTTATGCCCCTTCCGCTAATCAGTGGTTCCTTAAATTGGAACTGATAAGCAAGAAACCTCTCAGTGGCATCACCTTCCAGTCAAGTCCAAATTCTTTTGTAATTCGACGAACAGCTTTAGAGCTTTATCTCTCTGATTTCAATATGTGCATGCTGTCATAAACATTTTAATGTATCCGCTTTGCCTTTTATTCAGAAATAATTCTATCGCTTTTGACTTAGAATCTATCCATGAAATTCGAATAATGCAATAAACGGCAATAAAACAAAACCACACTTAATATTAAAAATCATGTGACCAATTCATTAGATCAACTTGTCTTATTATTATGCTTGAAGCAGGAAAAAGATATTACTTTTACCAACAAAACATTCTTGTTACTTTTAGTGAGTTATCAGCAAGACCCTAACAACTCCTTTAAATGACAAAACCATGTAATTTTGGTTTTCTATTAACATTACATACCCTAAAGTAGTTATTCAACAGTATACCTCATCGTCCATATTTTAGCTGGATTCTAAAGTGATATTTAAGCAGTAATTGAGGGAGGAGGTTAGCATCATCATCATCTCAGAAGGACTGAAGTGCGTCATAAAGGACAAGACCGACTAAAGATGAACACTATCATTTATATTACCAAGAAAGGATACAAGCCTATCGTAAATTAGCACCACTAAATTTCGTTTTGACATTCCGTTATTCAAATCCTACATAACATTAACAAAATAGATTAAAAATCGAGGAACTGCGTTGCAAAGACTACACACGGTACTTTTTTCTAGCCACTGCAGACTTTCAATAATCAGGGTTGGTGGAATAATACTTGGAGGCGATGAAAATTGTCTATCACCTAAACACACATTCCCAATCATCTCTGCGACAATGGGATTCGAAGCCATAGCCAATCACTTAGAAAGCGAAGAAGCCATTCACAGAACGAATCATGTGAGCAATATATGGTTGCTGACGTACTGAATACGAAGGATTTGAATTTTATTGTCTTTAATGGTAGTCATAATAAAGATAAAAATAATCATATTCCTTTCACCGATTATAAATGGAATAAAAATTATCTTAAAATAATTAATACCTTAACTACTCTAAAAGAATTAGCAACACACTTTGCAAAACTTTATTTATTTACGTGACTCCGGCAGAGGAGAGGTTATAAGGTTATAGTAAGTGGGCTAAAGATTTTTTATACACTGCATATATTTTTAAATTAATTTCATAATTTTTTCGTGATCTTATTGATTTTTACCTATTCAGTATTCGTGAATTCTTGCAAAATATTATGTTTATTACCCAGAAGAAGTCTGATGGAGTTCCAGCACTCATCGCTGGAGGTGATTTCATGCTATACCAATCCACACTAACCACACCAAAAACGTACCTTTTTAATAACTGCATGAATTTTGACGGATTGGTTATTTTAAAAGAGAAAAGAAATCCGATTATCCAGTAAAAAGTTGGGTTCCACCCCAACGCATGAGACTGGCTAACTACCTTCAACTGAAAAGTCCTTTATGTGACTACCAATTAACTTTAAGAGCGTTATTAAAAACTAGCGAATGTGCATTATATTTATTAAAGATTAAAAGTTTTTATTACCAAAACCTACATGCCGTAAGGAGGTTTTTTCTCTCTCTCCATTCATTAAAACAAAAACTATGTATTTCGTAAACCTGCGTTTCAATTCTGTGAATGTTATCCATATATTCAATGTTTGGCACTTTCAATTACATTGTACTTTAACAGAAATTCGTAGAACTGAATAAAATGTTCATTCAACTGCTATTTAAGCTACCGCCGTAATAAACGGATTCCAGCTTATTGTGAAACGAGGAATGCAGGGAAAACATGGATGGTCTGAGCATATTGATTACGCAAGCAATGAAAGTGGTAACTGTCTCTAAATTGATTGTTGCAACGATGGAAGATATGGAAACTGGGAAAATGTGATTAACGTCCAGTTGTTATAATTTAATTACTACGCGTATAATAAGACTTACGCGAGTGTCATTCTACCAGAAATCGTTATCTGTGGCAGAAAGCTTGAGGACATGTAACCATCTATAGCTACCTACACAAATGTGCCTATTTAAATGCAATTTTGGACCACCTATGAGATTAAGAATATTCGCTTATTTAAGAATATTTTTGCTATTTTCCTATTGAGTATTTTCATGAATATATACGAAAAAGAGAATTTAATATAATCTGCAAAGTGAAATCTACTAAACAAATCAGAATTTACTTTAATTTGTCAGCCTTTATTTTTATCAAACGAAACAAAGCAGTCACTGATCATGAAACATTGCTTGCGCGCATGCTCAAACTAGTCTCCGTTGATGATAGTTTCATGATAAAGGGCTGCGTTTAGATTTTAACAAAACTTAAGCGACATTACCATGTCTGTAAACTGCGTGTTCTCCGACTAATTTTCACATTATTAAAACGATTTTCTAATCGAAAATAATAAGAAACAAATTTATACGTACACAGCTGAAAAATTATTAAACTACAGGTATTTCAGTTTACGTATCATGAACCGTCAGTGTATTGCAGTTGGAAATCAAAAATAAACAAGAGCGAAGTTATATGGAGAATGGAATCTCTCCTTGTATGCAGTCGCGAGACAGCCAAGTAAATACTATCATACTATTAGGATCAAATTAAGTGTATGTGTGTGTGTGCGTGCGCGCAAGATTTTTTTAAAAGAAAACTTATGTTAAGTCGTATAGTTCTTCATAATAATTTGCCAACTTTCTGGCATGGAAATTCCCTCATTGGGGTTGAGATTTTAGAGAATGCAGAAGGACATTGGAACTTTCTTTAAAGAGATACTTATATTTATGAAAACATCCGTGTAATATTTCGGTGTTTTTCCAAATGATGCTGTGGATAGCATTAGTAATCCCATGTTCTGCTAAACCCGATTTGTTAAGTTTATTTGAATTATGTAGGAATGATGTTCAAACATGTGTACAGAAACAGATCGGCCTGTTTGTCCGAAGTAGAATAACTGGCAGTTGCATGTCATCGAGTACAATCCAGGTAGCAGTAAAGGTGGAATTTTATCGTTTGGAGACAGAGTGGAATGGAGTAATAGGCTAGAAAGTAGTGGAGATATTAAACTTCTTTAAGATACAAGAAATGAATTTTGAAATTAATGCGTTAAATGTATGGGATGGGAATTATTACGCAAGTCATGTATTTCAATACAGGATAGAAAAACATGAGTCATAATCTCCGTTGTTTTGGGATTGGAACCATTGAGAATAGCCACTTTTTGATTTTAGCGATGTTTATGAAGCACGTCGTAGAGGAGAGATAATGAACTCCCCTGAAATAAGGCATTTAATAAATAAGACCCTATTTCTGTGAATGATAGTGAGCAGAAGTGTGATTGATATACCAAAAATATATTTATAAGGAACCATCCAGATTTTGAATAAGAGCATCCAGGTAAGATAGAATCCCATTTGGACAAAGAGGCCGATCTGTTGGAGCAAGCAATCCACTTAAATAGTTTAATGTCCGGCAAATGCGAAGGTCGAGCGCATTGGTAACGAAGCAACAAGAAAAGAAATTTGACATTTAGGAATTTGCGAATCCGGATATAAAGTGGTGCTTATCCCTGAATAGATACCTAAAACGAGATTCTAAACATTTCTCAACTTATAATAGAACTTCTATAGCTCAGTCGGTTTCGAATAGCTTTCACTGGAAAGACCTGGGTTCGAATCCTGTTTCTTTCGACCTGGGTTCGAAAGTTTACACGGTGCAGTATGAGTTTACGCGTAATCGTAAAAATACGAAGGAAGAAACTTAAAAGCACTGATGTTGTATGCATGCGCTCAGAAAGTTTGCTGTAGAAATGAAAGAACGACCGCCGCTATCATTTAAGCCAATGGTGAACCCACCTTAATATCTCCAAGGTACACTTCCACTTATAAGTTTTCATCTAATTACCATAGAAAGGAGTGTATATTATGCCAAAGCAACTAAACGTATGTGGGTGTTGGGATGAGGAGTGTACTAATTCAACAAGCTACGTGTCTGACTTTATATGAATTGACAGAATAAGACATTTGAGAATTCAGGAAGGAAACCTTGCCACCCTCAGCTACTTCAGGCCTTTATGGGGAATGGAGAAACAAAGGGAATCGAACATCTTTTAACCATTGTGCTTTATAGTTGCTGACCATTTTCTAAGATCGCAATTAAGCACTCAATAAGATTTCATCCTCCACTAAATTTCATATTCCAAAGGAATAAAATATTAAAATTTTCTATTTCGTAACCACTCTTAAACTGCAACTGCTTTTCAAATAAAATAAACTTAAATTAAATATTAATCAAGATATTTTCTTTAACTAAATAGAGAACATCAGTACTATCTGCATTCTTTTCTTCGGGGTGCTATTTGCAACCAAAGTTAAGAAAGTGGCAATTTTTTAAATATTTTATTCGGTTCTTAATACTGCGAAAAAGTCCAATTTTCTATTGTATGCTTGAAACCTCATGTCAATAGAAAGAATGATGCAGAATCTTCAGTTAAGTCTTATTATAACACACGGACGCCAGATTGTCTCGCAGCCTTTCGCCTTCCCTCCATCTTCATTCTGAAATTCCATTAGAAGTTGTCCCCAGACTTGGTGACGTGTCGGTTTTCTGCAGCCTACGAATATAGTCGAAGTGCCCCATTCAACAGTCCTTTCCAAACGAGCTTGTTTGTCTGTTTGTTCGGTATCCACTTTCTTCGTCGTTACGGACTGTATTGTCAACATCGACTCAGAGAGAGATGTCTCGAGACAACCATCACAAGTGACTCTTCTCAAATCCCTGCCTGTAAAGATGGTTTGAGACTAAAGGGACAAATTACGCATCATTGGCTGTTTGTTCAAGACAGTAGCGATGCCTGTGTCGCCACTCAGACCAGGACTAAGTGATTAGGAAGAAATTCAGAATATCTTTCAGAATTCCTATATGCTTCGATAATTCGAATGGGTAGCTTAAATTTAAGTGAACTTTCGCCGGTCTCTTTAAAACGTCATCAGTCAAAAAGGAAGATGTTTATGAGACAATACAGTATTCCTTGGAACTTTCTTTTTTGCATTTTTAAACTTCATGGCGTTAAGCAGAGTATTATGTTTAAATAGTTTAATGATTCACTCATCTAACCGAATACGTAAGCGTGCAGCGAGTTCTTTTTTTTTTTTTTTTTGCAGTTCTTACTCTACGATTTTTATACTGATTGATTGCGGCTGATAATGAAGATACTGAATTAAATGTCCTTCTCGTAGAGTCTCCGCTGCTTGACAAACAGGTTATAGTTTCAAATTCCACTGTGACATGGATGTTTCTGAAAGTAGGTGGTGACACGGAATCCTTATTGGACATTTGAAATAACCGAAAAAGTTAGGTTTCCTTTCTCGACGGATTTTAGTTAATCCAATCCGTAGCTTATGGTAGATGTATAGAATTGTCATAAAAAGATAGATATCATCACAAAGTTCAGATGAGTCATTAAAACTGCATTAGAATCTTTACTGCTGAATTTATTGTGATTACAAAACGATTTTTAATACTTGTGTTACGATTACCACATATATGATACTATACATAAAGGAAAAAAAAACTGTTTCATATATGAGAATTGTATTGCAATATGGATGGATGTATACGTTTACTGAACTTTCTCTTGGCAACAGTAGTCTCTCTGAGACATTTGTCTTAGAGGACATCGATTTCAGATGGAATCACATCACAAATCGAGCTAATAAATTAAACTGAATATGAAACAAACATAACTGAAATTATTCATTTTCTAAAGGCGTCTACCCAGTTTTTTTGAAATACGGCTCCCATCCACGAAAGCTTTTTTTAACATAGAATACTTTACTGCCATGGGAAGGCAAGGATTGTTTGTATTTTTTTATTAATTATATATATACGTTGAAAGTGTTTTCGCCTTGTTTCTATTATACATTAAAGATGCCAAAAAATTATATACTTGGTTTTAAACCTTTACCCAAGTCAGCAAAACAATGCTTTGCGCGTGAAATATATTCACGTCTGACCTACTCGTATATGGAGGCTAATAACTTTTCATCACTTGCCTTAGTAAGTATCCCACAATGCAAAGCACATACCCTTTCAGACATGTAAATACTATGCATAATGGAAAGGGCCACTACCTAGATGCGAATATATTTCACGCACAAAACATTGTTTTGCTTCCTTGGGTAAAGGATGAAAACCAGGTATATGCTTTCTTGGCATCTTTAATATATATATATATATATATATATATATATATTGTTGTGGAAATTATCAAGTCGCAAAGATATCTGAATAATTCTAAAAAAGTATAAGGAATTTAGGAATGAGTATATTGTTATAACAAATCCAGTTTTAATTGATTTTATTTATTTTAATACGCTCTGTAGGTGAACTTATTTTCTTCTTCTTCTGTGCATTTATTTCATACGTTTTACACCATTTTAGTTTCATTTCTAGTTTTAATTTGGCGTTTCACCTCTGACGGAGCTTTCCTGCTGTCTAGACAGTTGAACAGTTTTCTTCCATAAAGTTCAAGAGAACTGTTCGCAATCTACAGATTCTCTCTCTCTCTCCCAGTAATCGAACGGCAGACTCTGGAAACTGAAAACGAGAACTGAAGATGAGACATGTTTATTATTTCTTTTCAACATTATTAAACAGAATCTTCTCGACGATTTTTAATACCGATGTAACGGGAGCAAATCTATTGAATAACTCCTGGTAATAAATTCAAATCGAAAAGTGGGTGATATATTAAAATCAGTAATTGTTTCTTAATCCATTTCAGAATGGTTCATATTAGTTTCTTAAATTCTTTCCAAACTGTTACAAAATATCAGAATAAGAAATCAATGTTTCATTTTAAATCTCCGTCGCTTGCAGGATTAGACATTTATAAATTACTACCAGCAGACAATCGATTACAAAACCTTATCTACTCTTAAATCAGTTCTTTGGAATTGAAACTATTTTAAACTAATCCGGATTGAATTTAATGGAATTTTACTTAGCAGGATATTGATGAAGAAGGCTTTCTTTAGAGGAGTGCTTTTCCCAACTGCAGATCGCAATAAACTTTTTTAAATGAAATATAATGGAAAATATTTCGCAGCTTTAACACGGTCACGTGCACGTGGTGTTACATCACGTATTTCCCTTCAAGACATCACTTCTTGACAGTAGAGTATGTCCCTTTTGCCTTCAGCGGGCGTATTTTTTTCACAAAATGTAATATATACGGCATGCTAATTTAAATATTTTCGATTAATTTTTAATTGTAAGATTAGTATCGTCTTAATTATAATGTGTAGTCTGTGGAAGAAGAGTTGTTTATCATTATGCAGAGTAGGTTGTTTTCATTCCAGATGTCTTCAGTTTACATTATTTGTCGCTACATATCGTACATAGACTAATTGTATCCGTATTATATTTAGTGTTACAATAAAATTACATCGTTTACTTGCATTTTTGCAGTATGGTGTCTGTTGGGGGCGCGGGATACACAAGGACATTTTCATTTATCTTCTGAATAAAGAATAGGCGCAGTGAGTAAAACTATTTATTCCATAAATAAAAAATAATCCTATGTTTTATGACAAGCACACTCCTGGAATTAAGTACAATATTTCCTAATTTTTGTTTTTGTTGTTCATTTTGAATTTTTCTATGTTGTATTTAAATGTTAATAAAATTCATTGTTGATATTAACTCGGTTACGTTTATTTTTACTTTATTATATGTTGTAAGGATACGCATTATTGTGAAACTTTTGTTTTACTATGTATGAGGGGGTGTCCGGAGAGTTCTGATAAACACCTAGAATAAAAACGATATTAAAGCAACTCATGTAACCACAAGAAAGAACATATATGTTAAAGATACCAAGCTATTTTAAACGTGTTTTTTTACTCCATTTCCCAAGTAAGCAAACAGACAAAATAAGTCAAATTTGCGCCCGCACGTAATGCAAGTCTAACTGACCCGTAAAGTAGTACAAGTCTACGCAACTCGTGGTAAAGGTGTAATAAGCTCTGATCACTAATCTTAATATTTAACCTTAATGCAAAGCCCATCTCCTTAAGGAGATGTATGATGCTATGCATTAAAAGCAAGGAGCCACTACCCAGACCGGTTTCGACCTGTATTGAGGTCTCATCAGTGGGAGCCAGGCTAGGAAATACCAAGGTTAAGTAATACAGAGCTTATAAGTATTTTACCAAAAAAAGTTACCAAAAGGTGCTTCGACCTTATCAAATAAAAATCTCAGGAAGAGAGATAGATGTAGAAAGTTTTTTACCTTGGGTATAATATATAATACATGTTAAAGATACCAAGCTATTTTAAACCTGGTTTTTACTCCATTTCCCAAGTAGGAAAATAGACAAATAAGTCAAGTTTGCGCTTGATCAGATCTTATTCCAACTTTACCACGAGTCCCCTAAAACTTGCACTACTTTACGGGTCATCCAGACTTGCACTACTTGCAGGCGCAAACTTGACTTACTTGTCTGTTTTGCTTACTTGGGAAATGGAGTAAAAACGAGGTTTAAAATAGCTTGGTATCTTTAACATATATTATACCCAAGGTAAAAGACTTTCTCTCTCTCTCTGTTTTTATATATATAAGGATATAAGAACATAAGTTAACTTCATAACTCTGCTACTAGTATCTTCTTTCTGTGGTTATTTCTAGACTGCCCCTTCCCCCGTATATATGTTTTTCCTTTATCCCAATGAAGAGCTGACCCTAGAGGTAGCGCAACACTACGGCAATTCGAAGCAAAGGTGGATAATCTACGCACACTTCTCCGCCTTCCAAAAAGCATACACTTTTTGGAACTCGATTTTTGGATAAGACAATAGTGATGTATTTTAGTATGAACTTAATACGGAACACGAGATATTAAATTTTTGGAAGGCGGGGAAGTGTGTACAGATTACTCCATCTTTTGCCGTGAGTTGCTCGTTATTGTACAAACAGTCCCCTGGAGTGTCACTTCTCGGCCTTATACATACATACTGAGTTACGTTTGCATTAGGAACACCCACATAATAACGTTTGTCCACTTCTCTGTGCAATCACGGCACGCAAACGCTTACGAACAGATTCCACAAGGTTTCGAACATCCTCCATGAGTAACTGGACCCATGTAAGCTGCAGCAATTCTGTTATTTGACGCTTATTCCTTGGAAGATCAGCGGTTCACACACCCTCTTCTAGCATATTCCACACATGTTCAACTGGATTACAGTCGGGGGGGGGGGTTGGTGGACAAGGCAATGTGTCGAATTCACTGTCGACACATTGAAAGATGGCACTGTGGGCGGGTTAGACCTCCTGCAGATAGTTTGTAATATGTAGCATTCACAGTTCAGTGTTTGGGGATGATAACCAACGTACCTGAGGCTTGCCAGAAAAACTCTTCCCAGACCACACCACATCCACTGGCCTGTTGAACCCCAACTGTGCAACCAGGAGGGATAGGGCTTCATGCTGTTTACGCCAAATACGAACCCGGCATCAGCATGGTGCAGCAAAAAACGGGACTATCACTCCAGCTGACCTTCCATCTGTCGAGTGTCCATTGCCGACGTTCATTGACTCATGGAAGACGTTTGCAATGCCTGGCCATCATCATGGGTACCCTTGTTGTTCTCTGGCTGTGAAACCCTAGGCAAAGCAAGGTATGGCGCATGGTACATGTGGAAATGGGTCGAACTGTCCCGCTGTTGTACTAGTGGGTGAACTGTAATTAGATTGCCCCCGTTGCACGCCGTTGCTAGGATAACAGTCGTGACACCCGACGTTCACATTTAGGATCAACCACGCGTGGCTGACCAATGTGAGCACTTCTACTGGATGTCTGTTCATCATTAATCCACTCTTGGGTCTTATTACGTACAGAGGATAGGTGTGCCAATTTATAGTGGCCACGCGTGGTGTTGATATCACGTGGTATTTCGTTATCGTGCCGAATATGTAAATCGGGGATGGTGTTCCTAATGCAAAGCTAATTTAGTGTACATATTGTGTATGAGTGTGCTAGGCCAAATGCAAAATGTATTTTCTTAATTGTTAGTCGTAGTCAGAAAAGTATGAAAACCACTGCTTTAGAGGACGACTAGGTCGAAATGAGAACAGCAGAAATATGCATTTAAAATGGAACCGCCCTCTTTACTGATGTGTAATAAATTCCATTCAAATACAGATTTCGAATTTCTAACATCTAGAAATGAACATATCTGTGGTCATTTCTAGATGATAGAAAATGAATGAAGTGGCCACATCTGTGGTTATAATTTCTATAATTTTTTGAATGTCTGTAACTGAAATAAAGAGATTTGTTATTTATTTCATATCAGTGATCTCGCAATCTCTCTCTCTCTCTCTCTCTGATAATTGGACAGGAACGGCTAATTTCTTTAATTCTCGGAAGCAGGATAGTACGTTTGCCAGCTTGTTTGGCAACATGGATAACTTCTCCGCCTCTCTAAACAGCAAGTGGCTTTCAATACCGTGCTCTTGGATGCGTGCGTATTAGGGATGTGGCGTGACTTGAAAATATTCCAAGTTTTGTCTCTAGATTATCTTTATGGATTTCCTAAAGTCAGGATGTTTTAATTTTAAACCTAAAGCAACATATGGTTAAATTTGTTTGGGAGTGGGTGGACAGAGATAGGATAGAATTAGACGGTTAGAACTGGGAGGGAAGAGCTTATTGATTTTATGTTATTCTCATAAACTATGCCACTTTATATCCTTAAACTAATTGTAATAAAACATCGTTTTGGGTTTACTGTGCATTATTCGATTGAATTTCTATCGAAACAACAGAACACTCGCCTACCTATCCCATCCGTATTCTCAACAACAAACTACAGTTGTGTTTAACAGTTAATTTTCTACCTTGTGCGACTGGCAAAAAAACTGATTATAGTTGCATAATGTCCATAACACGATAGTAATATGAAGAAGATGCGAACGAATATAGTCAAAAAATGTGATGATGGAACTTGAAAACTTGGTATAAAGAGTCATCGAAGACAATGAAATACGTTTTGTTGAAACAGATGCACGAGACAGATCAATCTTTTAACTTCCCTTTCCCATATAACGGAAAGACGTTTATGTATTTGTTCGAGTGCGGCACTTGGTGCCACAATAGATATATATGTGGCATAATGTATATCAGGAAACATAACAGCATTGAAAATTGCGGTTCGAAAATTCAGTCGCTTCTTTATTGTTACAAAGGAGATACAAATTATGGTTGTGTCTTCATCCCAAGAGAATGATATGAAATCGTTAGGTCGTACGATACGTACCATGATTAAATTTTTGCCTTCTAAGAGTACGCATAAACAGACAGTGCACGTACGTTACCTTCACTTAGTTCAACTTCTTGTAAAAGAGATTTCGCGTGTAATTTTGAAACTCCCTCGTACTCATAAAAAGTACGAGGAAGGTGCGAATCCTGAATAATAAAGAATTAACGAAGAGAGCAGTGAACTCTTCTCTACAACAAAGAACAAAATGTATGCAGAGAATAGTTAGCTTTATGGAAGAAATATATATATATATATATATATATATATATATTGTTATCGGTAATACATATAGTGTTACTAATGTTATTCACTCTTTTACGAATGAATTAACTCTTCTAATAGAAAACTTTGGAGGAATTCTCTAAAGAACGTTATATCTCAAGTGCTTAAATACTTTATGAGTCAAACCAAACTCTAGAGTCAGGAAATATATATGAGAACCCTTAATATCATATAAATTGAGATTGTATTGGCGTTAAAAGAAAACTGTAAAGAATTAAAATAATACGACAGCCAAGTTTCGTTGATCAATAGCTGGTAATTCTAAGTATGAATTACAAAACGGAAAGATAGTTTAAATTATTGAAACCTTGTTAAACTGTTGGTATAATTATATTGTGTACGATTTAAATTTGCCAATGAGCAGTTGAAAACATTATTTGAATAAGTTAACTGCGAACTTGTTCTCAGTTTAAATATACCAAATTCGTTATTACCGGAAGTGCAAGATTGTAGTACTTCTTATACTTCCGAAGGAAATCTTTCCTTGTGAATTATTTCTTGCGTCAGCTGGTCTTATTCAAGCAAATTACATTTAATTAAAACTAGTGTCCACTATCTCATCTTTGATTACTGTTTTAAACAGTAAATGCCTTCAGTTCATCGTATGACTGCAGGTTGTGTATTCTATATTTAACGTAAACGGTTCCTCTCTAAGCTATATTCTTGACATTTTGTAATTTACAACAGCCGACTATTTTGTTTAGAAAGAGACAATCCTTGGTATATAATTTGGTTCTAAATGTCTTTTCTTTCCAATTGTGCTTTTTCACAATTTGCAGTTCACATATTTCCCTGATTTACAGAGAAATATGTTCAGTGTCTTCTGATTTACAGGAAAATTTTAAAAGTGCGTTTTATACAGAATCTCTTTAAAAGTACTTTCCATTGAACTGAAAATATATATTTTTAATTCAAAAATACATCTCATACTAAACTGGTGTATTTAATCATTATCTATGTATCTTTATTGGCACTCGTGAATTTTCAAATATTTTGAAATTGTGTGTGTAGGATGCGATGGCCAATTGCAATGGAAGCAACTGCTCTAGAAAGCCGCATAGGAAGCGGTGCTTTCCGTCAACTGAAACGACAGTATTATCGACCGTTAACCGTGCTGATCCAGTAGTTTCTGTTCGACCATAGCATACCGAACTGCAATCAAAATTATTCCTGGTGCTCTTCTAGACAACTAAAGGCACTGCAACCAATGATACCTACATTCACTAAATATGACACACAATAACAAGGGGTAGAGGTAGATACATGACTCGGTTCAAGAAACCACACCATAAATTCAAAGAGCTCTTGGATTAACCATCATAACAATAACGCTAACTAAGCTAATTAGCCAGATGCTACTACTATTATTACCTGGCCATCTGGGTTTCACGGCTAAAAAAGTCTTTGTGCGACTTAAGTCATATAAAAATTCAGGATTTTCACATTTGTTTCTGAATTGCTAATTAAATATTAGAGAATTATTTAACGTAGAAAATACACAACCTGCAGTCATACCATGAACTGAAGGCAATTACTGTTTTGAAATAGAGTAATCAAAGATGAGACAGTGGACACTAGTTTTAATTAAATGTAATTTGCTTGAATAAGACCAGCTGACGCAAGAAATAATTCACAAGGAAAGATTGCCTATGGAAATATAAGACGTACTACAATCTTGCACTTCCGGTAATAACGAATTTAGTATATTTAAACTGAGAACGAATTCGCAGTTAACTTATTCAAATAAACTTTTTTTTTGAATATTTCTAATAAGCATGCATTTCCTATTATTATAATAAACAATGAAATTGCACCACCTTAATTTCCAGAAGATAAATGTTTGACACGTATAAGAATTAAATGGATTAATTTTAAAAATGAATAAAATAAATAAAAGAATCGGAGGAAACTAAATGTATCAACTGAGACAAAATGCTCGAACAACTCGAGCATTATGTTTCAAATGCATATCTCAACAAACCCGAAGTATAAGGATTGGTATTTTAATTTTATCCCACTGTGGGAGCGATGTTTGTTGATATTCGTAGATAGTGATGGTTTTCATCTTCTGGTGGGAAACCACCACCTTTTTGTATTTGATCTCTAGAGGAAGGTTGTTGGATAACATAACTCTCAGCTCGCCTTTAGTAGTAAAAACTGATACAGTTTTCCAACCTTTAACAGACGGGATTTTCGCAGAAATCTCAACAAACCCGAAGTATAAGGATTGGTATTTTAATTTTATCCCACTGTGGGAGCGATGTTTGTTGATATTCGTAGATAGTGATGGTTTTCATCTTCTGGTGGGAAACCACCACCTTTTTGTATTTGATCTCTAGAGGAAGGTTGTTGGATAACATAACCCTCAGCTCGCCTTTAGTAGTAAAAACTGATACAGTTTGCCAACCTTTAACAGACGGGATTTTCCCAGAAATGTTAGTAATGTTATTATTTAGTCTCTGAAGGATATAATTTTGTTTTTTTTCTTCCTAATAAACGAATGGGGTATTACCTGATTGTGTTATAATGTTCGCTTGATATTCCTTTTTGAAAAGCAAGCGAACATTAACAAGAACAATCACCGAAATCTATATAACTGACTGTTCCTTCGCGAGTAAGTTTTTTTTATCTCTACTTCATAGCAGTGTTTTCTAAATGCTTATACTTTTCCCCCACTGGTATGTGTCATCCGAACTTTCATTATTCTGCTAGTCATTTTCTCGTCATCAACCCTCCTCCCCACTGTCATCATGCAATGACAGATATGTCCCACCACATGTTCCTCCACTTTACCTTGGCCCTGAGAGTATACAAAGTCATCCGATGATGGAAAATACCTCTAATGGTTTCACGGAACTAAACGTTGTCTTGAAGGTTACAAACACTTTGACATCACAATCAATCAAAACGTTCATTGTTCACGAGCAGTGACTCCGCCCTTAGCATAGTCATGTTTGCTTGAGCTAAGTGCGATTGTTAACTGCTGGCCCATCTCCTATGTGTTATCTGCACTCCACATGAGGAAGGAATTTTAAGTAAAACTTAGTTATATGATCAGGACTGGCTGCTGTCACGAAGTACGAGTATCTTGATCCATTTAAGAGGGTTCTAAACTTTTTTCTCTCTTCTGACTTCGTTTTCTATTAGTTTATCATAGAACGATACAAATTTTATTGCGACTTGCGCTATTCGAATTAAACCAAACTTAGGGCAAAGGTTAAACTGATAGAGGTTGTGTGTATGGCCGATTAATGGGCTGGCAATGTGTAATAAATGACTGACCTATCAATCAAATCATCCCCTCCTTTCGGTTTTCGCAAACGGATCACTGGTGATCCTGGAGAGTACTGTCGCCAGAAATGCACACCTTCCTTCTTGGAGAATATCCCCAAGTGCTGGATGACTTTAATTGCAACACGAATCTGTTTTATTGGGGGGACATGAGGTGGCTAATGCTATAACCGGTTCCCAGAGCAAAGTTTCTGATCCAACTTTCCTCCTAAATGTAGTGTGAGTGGCGGCTGTATGGGGATTCTGAAGAGTCCAACCTCACCATCCGAGTGTAAAGAAGTAAAATTATTCTATAAGCAGGTAGGCCGATAGATACTACAGGGGCCAGAGCCTTTTCGTAACGCATCAGAATGCTTCCCAATCAGCTGACGAACAATCCTACTGTCACTTTACCAGGTCGTACCCGGATGGAGTGAGTAAAGAGGGCTCTTAAGAACAGCACTGGACTGGTAATTGAGTGTTTTCTCTTTGTGGAAGGCGTGCGTGCGAATAATTCACCTTCAACTCACGAAATTTCGTTAGTATTTCGGGATCAAAAAAAAATCTCAAAAAACGCAAACTTAAACATTTTAACACACAAAAACTTGAAAGAATAACAAAAAAAAATCAAACAAAATATCACAATAAAAACAGATTGATATCCGTTTCACCAACATGTATAGTCTCAGCATAATTTAAACAATGTTTACTATTGTACTCAGAGTGAAGTCATCTTACCTGCGGACTTCAACATTCACAACTCAGAATGGGATTTCCTTCTCCAGTTTCACCCATCAAGCTGGCAGGGAGAAGCTGAGATATTTGCTGTCAGGAAAACATATTTCACAAAATCCACATCAACTCATCATACCTTCTCCCAACATCTCAGATCGCTTCTGAATCAGTTCTATTGACAAATACGCTGTAAATGTTAGAGGTCGTTTCTTTCAAGTTTCTTTTCCTGAAGAAAACCCTTTATCCAACAACCCTTGGTCTCGTATCCTTTTGTAACTTGAATGTACTTTCAAATGAAATGATCTGCGTGACATTTACTTCCCATTTCATTGAGTTGAATACCTATTTCCTCTCTTTGGACTCAGATACATTCTCCAACCGAATAATGAAAATAAGTCTCACTGGAACGAAGACCTTCATCTCCCCCTACAACCTAAGAGTCCAGAGCAGCAACAAAACCTGGGATTTTCCAAATGATATGCCAAAGGAGTACAAAGAAATAATTCTATATATTGCAATCGGCTTCAAATCAACTCAAGACATTTCGTCAGTATTGTGGATAAAAACCATCTCAAACACTACAACCATAACTAACATTGTTCTCTAGCATCCTACTCAGCATATAAGGCATCACACAATGGCTGCAAAAAAAGACCATCCGTCGGTCCCAGTGTGACTTTCAAATGGCCAAGTACAACTTGACTCCTACTCAAATGTCAGTCGAATCTTCTAGTACCTTTCAAATAACATTTGGGCTCAAATTCTACCTCTGTATTTCCCATCGCTCTCTCACATTCAGATGTACTACAATAACTTCACCCAAAGACAGGGCTGATCGTAGAATATTTCTTTTCTTCCAATTCCAACATTGATGATCATGGTAAAGTATCTTCAAACTTAGGCCAAAATTGCATACGTCTTCTAGTCTATCATCTATCCTTTATCTCCTTTATAATCTTTCATGCTCATCTAGCACTTTAGTATGGAAATTAGCAATATTCAACCAATCCCAAGAACGGAAATCAGACCAGCCGTCCAACTTTGGTCCCGTTGTGTTCATTTAGTCCCAGAAAAAATAAAGCAGGACGTTATCAACAACCAAGTCCTTCACTACTTAGAGGCTCGCTATCTAATCATGAACACCAATACGGATTCAACAGCATCTCTCATTGCCAACATCGTCTGTCTATGGACCTTTAAAAAGATTTGGTGAAACCCGTGTTAGTTCTAAATATATCCGGGGATTTTGACTGGGTCCAGCACAAAATCCTACTTGCCAAATCTTATAATCTACAATTGGATTGCAAATTTCCTCTGTGGTCGTTCGATGTGTGTCATGATGAATGGCTTCCCCTCAGATTTTCCCACTAATACTAAAATATTCCAAGACATTGTACTTTCGCCCACGCTATTTCTCTTATTTATAAATCACTGTCTATCATTAACCTGAAACACTATCTAGTTTTTTTTTAAGACAGTATCCTTAACTGACCTTCGTATATTTCAGTAGAGTGAGAACAACCTTGTAAACTTCATTGCCAGCAAAACACGGACTTACCTTATTTCAGACAAGAAAGACTACACTTAACCTACCCACCTTTGATAATACTCAGATATTAAATATATCTTCTTGAATTGATCTAGTGGCATACCACATCCATAGCTGCCTCTGTATCCATAAAACTAGGAGTACCTTTCCACTTAAGGCAATTTCTCACCTGTGCAACTGTTAACAGTACACAAATTCTTTTCGATATTGTTCTCACATGGTGCACCAGAAGACCTTCTAGAAATGCTTGATGCTGTCCAGAAGAAGGAGATTCGGTTACCACATTCAGTGCATCAATAAGGAATATTATAGCATAAATCTTTATAGCTGTGTATATATATATCCTGAACTCCTAGTTGAGGTGGTCCACTAATGTACGACTGGAGCAGTGATCTTTTTTAATCACCCTTTTAACATTTTATATTGTATTTCAGTAGTAATTTTATATTGTGTAGCTTCCGTGAGAATTTCGCCATCGCATTATCTTTTAATGACTTCAACTATAGATGATCTCAAATTCTATTGCAACAATCGTACCATATAACTGATATGTCATATAACACTTTACTGGAAGTCAGTTAAATCTAAACACCTTCCATTTCCAATATGTTATACAATTTGTGTCTATATCCTTACTTTTACACTTACTATATCATACTGTTTGTCATTAGTCCACAGTATTCCAGAAATAGTCACGAGTGGCGGATAATTTTTGTCTTTAGGGTATGTGTCAGCCTGTGAAGGCATTCCAAAAACTATTTGAATAAATAAGCCGCTTATCCATTTCAAACGAAAACTTACAGAACTCTGACATTTTAATTTAGAATGTATTAGCATTGTATATTTTTTATGGCGTGGTATACATAACACTGAATATTTTTTATCAAAAACGGCTACAGTGGTTGTCATAAATGATAATGAATACCACTTCTCTGTAATATCGCGTATCGATCAATATTGCCCTTAGGTATTTTTGTGGTGCGTAAAACTGCTAATACGTTAGTCATGAAGCATTGTAATCCAAGACGTAGATGTCTATAATCTTTTTCACAGTGCAGCTGATGCATTTCACTCCGTATAGTTTAAAGTTTACATCAGGGTTATTTCTTTTCGCATTTCTTTCAAGTGTTTGCAGAGATCTCGAATTCAAAAAGACCTAACGTAATGCACACGTATAAGATTTGCTGCCTATATAAAAGATAAAAGTTCCGGTTCTTGCTGGCACCACTAAAGTTTAAAGCAATGCAAAAAAACGTGTGATCCACAGAACATTCTGAGCAGCGTACTTAACTCAAATAGCCACAATAGATGCTTCCGACATCTCCTTTTGACGAGTGGTCTCGGGGACGCATGCACACAAAGCTATTCCATCTCAAGTAAATGCACTTTACATAGGATGTAATCTTTTGCAAGTGGGAAGAACGAAGGATAATCGAACTGGTACTTCTGACTTATCTTAGGCAAAAGATTTCGGTAGTTAACCTCTCATATATGTCCACATATGGAAGGAGGAAGAGAGAAAATGCAAGAATGTGAAAGTTCGCTAATGAAAAAAGTCACAGATAACAAAATGTGAAACTAACCCTTTCATTTATGCTGCGTAATTCATTTTCAAACTCTAATATGTAAGTCCATTTAAATCGGAGTTAGACTTGTCCGAAGTGGAAGCCTGAAATGGCTTGAAAATGTACGATGTTTGGTCATTAGTGCAAGGATTCCGGATTATGTAACCCTCGAGCGCGGAGTAATGTACGAGAGGCTTAATAGGATTACAATCCTTATGGGTTGGATTAACACGAAGTATCCAATAAATCAACATTTTTAAAGCACATATAAGGGTAATAAGCGCATATATAAGATGAAATATGATATTGAATCTGGAACTTTAATTTCCAAATTATGTGTGGATGTTAGATGGTCGTAGTTGGGGGAAGAAAGAAAATAGTTATCACTAATTAGTTACAATTACGGTTGAGGCGAATTAGGCCAACATACATTACATCAGTTAACTGCGTGTCCCCTCCATCCAATTTGTCTGTTTGCGAGAAGTAGAAAAGCTTCCACCTCCGCGTGTGGCCGGCTAACAACTCTTGGCGAAAAGAATTTCGAAAGACCCGGATCGATTCGTTGTGGGAAGCGAGTAACATAAGTTCTTTTTACCGATACGAAGGCGACATCTGTTTTCCAAATGAGGTCACTTCAAAATATTTCATTTTTATTTAAATATGTAACTAGTTGATATTCGAGTTCAAAAAAGTCCAACGCCACCTTATGCATCTCCTTAACTTAATTATAAAGATAATTTAGGAATATTTATTAAAACTAAAAGTTTATAGTAGTGAATCTTCATAATTTTGAATTTGAAATGCAACTTGAAAGATCAGCCAGTATACGATCGATATTTTAATTTTTAATAAAGTTGGAGAAGAATTTGTCTGTGAATAAAAAAAAAAGAACTTACTTGCCATTTAATAAATTATCGGTATTTCCCTCAACGCGGTTTTCTTTGACGTTCTTAATTTTTTATTTATTTATTTTTTATTTCAGAAGAGTTCTTGACAAGCTGATATCATTAGCACAAAAGAATCTGCTAAAACTTACAATTCTATGTAATGAAATGTAAGTTACGACACATCTAAATAAAAAAAGTTCTGTTTTACAATCCTGAAAATCATTAAGTTACATTTTTAAAAATATTGCTACTACAATCCCTGCTCGTCTCTTAGGATGCAATTAGACGCAATACATTACGTCAGGAATGAAAAGTACGTGATGAAAACCCACAGAGGCTGCATAAAAACCGCTCTTAAATCTACTAGTCAGCCTACGCTGTAGGGAGCTTCTAAAACACGACATGTCAGTCAATAGTCTAATAAAACTTCTCGAGCTGCAACGGTTCCCCAGGGTATATCTCGGTTTTGTGACAGGCAATTTGTTTCCTTCTTAGGACTATGAGCGTTCGTGTGTGTGTGTTCATGCGCACGCGTGCGTGCATACGTGTGCAGATTAATTTATTCCAGCCTAACATTCTGTAGGCACCTGAAACTTAGCGAGAATAAGAGCTACGAACGGAAGAGTGCACGCGTCCAAACTGATTGCTTTAGTAAACAGGGAGAAAAGATTTGTTGTTGATAAGCAACTTTGATTACTTTCTCTTGTGGTATTCAAAAAAAAAAAAAAAAACGAAAAAGAAACCCTACACATTGCAAAACTTCAGAGTAGAGTGCAAAGAGGAATGCGCAATAAGTTTTTGGTAGTAATTTACATTTTAAGTTGACTAATCAAGTATGTCTCTAAACTGCCGTTACTATTATTGTGTAGTGGCTACGATACAGACAGCCATCGTCTTGAATTCTTACCACTTTAACATGGCGATCATTCGCATCGGCAAAACACATTCCTCTAAAATTTCGAGTTGGCTACATTTCGCTGTTTAGCAAAGCCGCCCATACATAGCGGAATCAACACCTCATTAAGAATGTACATCTCCTGAGACTTCATGTGAATCCACCCACCAAGGGCTGTAAACCTATAGCATCATGGATGAGAAGGATTTGATTCTTTTTTAAGTTTTTTTCAAATTGATTTAGCCTTCTAATAAATTTACTTTCAATTTATGGGGTTTCAAAAGTCGTGCCTCAACTAACTTTTTAAGTCTGCGTAGTCTAGATTGGAAACAAATCATTTTCCATTCTCAGTCTTCTTTGATGATACAAAAAGTCGCCATTAATGACATTGACACATAGTACTGCACAGCTAGCTAAACCAATCAGGATGTCCTATTATTTGTCATTAATGAAAATAAAACCGTAGGAAACTGAAGTATGTGAACTTGGGAAAAGAACACCGTTGAGATGATCAGACATTTTCCATGAATACTACAATGTTGCTAATTTGTTTTCAATCGGTTAAAGACAGCATAACTTTCTGAAAGTAATAGATGTCATGTTACCAAGTCGACAACACATGCACATAGTAGATGATTATACATTGTATTGTAGACCACACATTCCAATGATCCCAATGTTTTTTTTCCCTTCAGGCTCTTAAAGCATTCATTACTTTATGGTAAACATTAATATAAGTTCCTTCCTTCCGATTAATACAAATAGTCCAGGCTATAACTCAGGACATTTCGTACATCTTAATTAATAGAGGGACGTTTAGGCATCTAAGTCAGATGATATTTTTCTTCCGTCTGTCAAGGATGCAAAATTAGAAGCCCATTAATGTACTGATAATGCATCGCAATATGAAGAAGCAGTAAGAATAGAAATGTATCTGCCTCAAGCTTTCTAGCTGCAATCTAATTAAAAATCCTGTCTCACGAGGGGAAAAAAATAACTTTCTTGATCAATATCATGCCTTCTGACTTGAATATTACATCCATACCGATATCAGCTTCAGGACTGTGTAAGATTTGTGGTATCTGAAACAACTCTTATTGATTGCCTCATTGGGAAAAGAAGACACGCGCCTAAGCTTATGATGGATGCAACTCATGTAGAGGATTAGTCACGTTTTCAGATACCTTAATTAATAGAAGTACTCTCCAGCATCTTTGGTTATTTTTCAATGTTATTTTTTCTTCTTTCATTTTTCTTCTAAGTTCCGAAATTTCGAAGAACATAAACACCCACCACACGCACGTTAAGGTCAATTTACGAAGATGTATATCATAAATAACGTTAATGCGAAATCAATAGTCTATAAGGGATACCGGAAGGTTAATATAATTTACTTACGTCGGTAAAGTCCGTAAATATCTTTCATGTTACATAATTTAGTAGAGGACCCTATTTGTTACATCCTTCTCTTGAATAAAGCATTCTTTCATGAATCTTAGATACGTTTCTTCCCCCCCCCCCACTAATGAAACAAAAGGGCTCGGTGTGTATGGAATATCAACAAAAGTATATTAACAGTAAGCAGAAAACAATCTCTTTCGATAGAAGAGATTCTTCAAACGAATAAAAAGCTGAACCGTTAGTTACCTCCTAAAAACTTAATATTCCAAATTGAATCACTTTTACTAGTTAAATCCGTAATAATTTTGTGTTTCTTTACCACATGACACAGAGCCTAACATCCGTATTATATTTGAATATTTTAATGAGATCCCAACACACGAAACATTGTAAACCTGTAGTAAATTTAAACTGTAGGCAGGGCTGTGTTTTTGTTTCGTGTTTTGAATTTTAAAATAAATAAAAATGTCCCTCAAACTTACGTATTTTTACTGATCCCAATAAATTTTCCATAAGTTTAGAATTAATTTCTAAATAGAAAACTGCAGCATGATAATGCTTTCTATGAATTTCAATTTATATATATTAGTGATGCCAACAATTACATCAATAACCAATCTATTATTTTATTTTATATTTATTTCTTTTGGAATAAGATCAAGAGATTGTAGAATGGTTAATGGAATATGCACCTGGAATTGATGTCCATTTGCTGATCAGAGCATATGCTCTAGTTTTGCTTAGTCGTTTTAGTGGTGCTTAGTTTTGCTTGCTGCAGGATAGACTGATTTTATTATATTTTAAATTGAAAAGAAACGTGATGAAGAAAGATCAATTGACAATGCTTCCGAATTATTAAAATATTTCTTTCTTTTCTAGACTAGAATACAAGCTTTTATTTACAAATGTAACATAATCGTCAACGTAGAAGACTAAAAATTTTTTTCCACAATTAAATCTTTGACATTTCTACTTTTATCACGTACATGATGAGAGTAGAATAAATACTAACAGTAATCCATTGTAATTAATCTATTTAGGGTCATTAAACCACACAATACTTTGCTCATCAGTAACAGGCACACAGACCTTGATTACGTTTCTGTTGCATTTTAATCTGCTTACTATCAACTGTCGAAAAAACATAACCAGATCTATCAGCGACATCTTGAAAGGTGTAAATCTCATTAGCCTATGTTTAATAAATGAAATTTGATTTTCATAAAAACATTGAAATACTTTTTTGTTCAGAAACTGCGAAGTGTGGAAGGAGAGAGTGGGTAATTGTCTTTAATTTTTGTTAATTAATTTAATGAATGTTATGCGGATCACATTACTCTCATTAATGTTAAGGTAGTGCATGAATTTAGCGTACAGTATTGATTTCCAACAATGTTGTTGTGTTTGAGTGCACATCACAATACTGGAGGGAGAACAAACGCATTATGTTTAGATGCTAGCAAACGGAATTGAGAAGTAACAACTTTTTTCCCCACTCTCCTTTATGGTATCTACTAAATTACACACTTTTCTATTTAGTGTGCTATCACAAACGCAGCAAGACTGTGCTCTCAAACAGAATGCATTCCAATTTCATCTCCTTTCCTGGTTTAAAACTTACAGTGCAGAAAACAGTAGATTTTTGTGATGTTTCACAAGACTGCCTGCAGAAATTCTCTCTCCATATCACTGATAGTTATCTGGCCCATTTATTCTTGCGCTTTATCGCTTACATCTTCCAGGCTTGTGTCGGTTAATGTAGCGTAAGAAAATGATTCAGAAATCACACGTAAAAAAATGGTTTCACGTAGCCTGAAGTTCCACCGATCTGCTAGCAACATTATCTTTACCATCGATAATGGGAAGTTCTTTGTAACGTTGGTCTACAAGGCTTCCTATTACTCCCCACAGACAACCCACAAAATGCGAAACTAATTTACCTTCGTTGGTGTATTTCTAAGCTTTTGAACATCGTCTAAAAGTAATTGCTAGTGGACACACACGAAAATTTTAAGGGATGCGCAACCATAAATACCCATTGCTACGACTTTATTTCAGTACATATTTTCTTTTTCCCCTAATGTTTGGCATATGTTACGTGAATGATGTCCAGAGTGGAACTTATATTATTTCTTAGGAAAAAGATATTTAAATTATGCCTCCAGTAATAATGTACGGCAATTATGTAACACTTACAAATTTCATTTCAAGAATTTAAAATTCATCTTTGAATGTAAAAGAGACTCCATAAGGTATAAGCATAGAACATTCTACGAATAGTAATCAAAACAGCTTCATTTTGCAGCAGAATTTAGCGACAATAAGTACGTTTGGCATAAAATATATGGAAAACCAACCTCTGGCTTAAGCATAAATCTAAAGGGGAAAACTGTTCACTGGTTCGTAAATTGTCTTTTATTAGTGTATTAATTAGTGAATTGTTCTAGTTCCTACATGAATAAATAAAAGATCAATAAAATAATTTAAGGAGTATTTGGAGCTCGGATCTTTTAAGTAGTATGATACGAACATCAACTTTTTCTAAATTACAAACTTCGAAACTTAATAGTATTATGGATAAAACAGTTTACTTTCTTGGGATAGACAGTAATGATATCTTTAATAGCCCCTTTTTGAAAATGTTATCACTGACTTATGACACCACCTAGCGCTCTGATGTCAGTTAAACGAACTGATGGTTTTATGTCAAAATGTGCGTGCAAATACCTCCCCAGGTATTTATATTTGCAATCAACGCTGTTTTATGTGAACACTAGTTAGCGTAGGATGATACAGCGGCCGCGAGGACCATACTAGCAGGTATGGTATCATCTGATGAAACCAGTATAAAGTGACTGATTATAATATATTTCTGTATGCAACTTTCGAAAGAAACTTTAGAACAGATTCTTAAATTATCCGTACAAGAAAGAACGAACATCAGAAGTTAAATGGGAAGTTAGCAGAGCAAGACAGCTGCAGAATACTGTCATGCTAGAAGAATCTCTTTGTAGAGAAAGAGAAGACCAAACGTGTGAATCAAATGCTAAACAAACTCTTAAAATGGAAGCAAAACATCAATTGGTGATCCTCGCAATTGTCAGTTTTGTGCAGAAAACAGTGAATAACATTGCTGGAATTTTATTTTGATGCAGTAAGGATTTTTTTATTATTATTAAAACGAAATGTGTAATGTCAAAAAAATAAAGAGAAATGCATTTTATTCTCTTAATTTAATGCATTACTATCATAACAATTCAGACTAATTTAACTGTTTCGCGCGAAGGAAAATCCTGTTTCATCTCCGTATGAAATCGGCGCCAAATATTCAGCTGATGATAAAAAGGTTGTTGTAGAGGATTCCTCGGCGTTATAGGTCGAACTCCCTTTTCATTATAGCGTTACTGTGACGCCAATAAATTAGAAGGAAAATTAGATAATTTTATTTAAAAAGCGAGAGAGAGAGAGGAAATTTAATCAGATGTTTCTTTTGAAAAGCTCCTCCTGTATAACCTTAACTATATAACATTAAGAAAAATCAAGATTAAGAGTGGTGTCTATTAAACCACATACTACGAAGTGTTTAATTACACTTACTACAAGAATCGTCAAGGTTCTGAAATGCGACTTACTGTAACTCCAATTACAGATTGAATTATTATTGGTTAACCACTAGACATAATCTTTCGATTCATTTGAATCAATTAATCGAAGTCTAGAAATATCAAAAAAGGGTGAAAGATGTGAAAAGTCTGAAAGATCATTTAAAACTACGAATTCAATCAAAGAGCTCTAAATAACTTAATTTCCTTAATTCAAAAAATTGATATAGAGGTGTCTTATATAGAACATAAGGGCATTTTAATATGACATTTCAATATTAAAATGAGACAAATACTGAAAAGTCAAAAGAAAGTTGTAGTTTAATAGCTGCCACTTGGCTAATATTACTGCTTCAACTGTTGAAGATATGTATGTTTTGTAATATGCGAGTAATAACAGAAACTAAACAACACTACTAATAAAAATGTCAGAGCAGTTGTCACTTCCAAATTGCTGCGAAATTTATTATTCATCTAATTTTTTTACATATTAGATGTCTTCTTCCAACCTGGTTGGCCGAGTGGTTAGCGTATGCGCTCTCCAGCTAAGAGGATGCGGGTTGAAATCCTGCCTAGGTATGGATGCTTGTAATTGTTTTTCACCTTCATACGCTCATTTATACAAGTGAATAAATACTCTCAAGATGAACTGTGTCACCATTGGAATAGTAGACCTAACTCTCCCGCAATAGGGGAGGCCTTCACCCTGTAGTGGATAGAAAACAGGCTGAATGTCATCGTCATCATGCCTCATAGTACATTCGAGTTATGGGAATATTCTTATGATGGAAACTATTAGTTAAGTAATAGGATTATCCTGAATTCATGAATAAAACCAACAGTTTTCTTTATCATTCTGCTGAATACAGAAAGCCTGTTTAAATAGATATTTAAAATGCCTGCTGCTCCGTTTTGTATAATTAAAATTCTTTCATTTTTTTCCAGCGTTAATGCAATTCAGGAAAGCGCGCAATGACCGTTTCAAGGAGACCATGCGAGGACACTAAAGATTAGACTGCACATCTAAGCAATCGGTGGCTGTCATTGTCACAAAGTGATCGCCAAGAAAAGCAGCTGTCATCCTCATCATTCATCGCCTCCATTTCTATGGCCTCTCTCATAACTGTCACAACCATTTAAAATCGCTTAACGATCTCTACTGTACGGAAAAGACACCACCAGACCGAAGGAAGTATAATGGCTTGCAAGACATGTTATAAGGCTGGCACTGGGAGTAATCTACAAGAATAACTGTCTTCGACGATGACGCATGAGGGCAAGCGCCCTTACTTGACCATCCTTGAAGAATAGTGCCTCAGATGGAAAGTATTGATTTGCGTCGTTTTTCTACGCGGAATGAAGTTCGCACAGTATGAATACGAAACAGGAAGAGAGACTGGTCGATATTCGATAATTGCATATCTTAGTACCAAGAAAAGACAAGATAGAAAATGATTCTAATCCCCTTTCCGTAAAATTATATATTTCTCTGCTCACCTGGAAGAACAGGAAATGTTTTGATGTTCTCCACATTCTTTTATTTTATGTGAAATTCTGAATAAAAAATGCTTTTTTTCTTTCTTTCACTATGCTTATAATTTTCTTATGTGCCTTCGTAGCTCAATCTGTAACGACCATATATTTGAATGACAACGAAAAATGGATCCGAATCTCATTTAGGATCCTGAAAATCTTTAGAAGAGCTTATTAGCAGTTTTGACTACTCAGATAACATACGCAAATGACAGACGTTAGATGCTTTTAGATAGCATAACAGCAACTTTAGCTTTAAACATTGGGAGTACAAAACAAATTCAGGCAGATTTCAGTAAATCAATTAATAATCTACTTCTGTAACAGTTCGAAGGAATGTGTGTGTAATGGCAATAGTCTAATCTGAATTACACCCGAACCAACTAAACCTATGAGCCAAGAGTATTTTGTATATTAACTTCTGTGTCTAGTTTTTCATCCTGTATTGAAGGATGAAAAACAGCGGGAACACAATACTATTGTATTATTCTGAATTATTATAAGCAATTAATGAAACTAACTAGTTATTGAAACGCTTATCAATTGCTTTTGAATAGTCCTCAAAATTTATTAAGAAAAATTGAAATGCATAGATCGAGGAGATAATCTCTGAGGAAATAAAACAAGGATGAAAATTTACTACGAAGAAAGAATTATAAGGTCGATTCTAGTCGCCATATAGAGAAACATTTTATAATCCTTTCTTGGGAGGTTGCCGAGTTATTCCATCTTTTGGCAGGAGTAGGTTCAATTATTTTTAAAGATTACTCCGTTACCGTTCTTATTCACAATAGGTAGTCTCACTTCTTAAGCGTTGACTACCAGTGGGATCCTAACGATGAGCAGGTTTGCTTGGTTGTTCTGATTAGGACAAAGGAAGTACGCCTCGCTTATGAGTCGACTACATTACACCTGTAAACCGTGTATTTCCTGGACAGGACATCTCAACCTTTAGTTATAAACTTTCATTATGATTTCTCGGACTATGATGAAATCCAACCATTGTCCTTTGAACCAAAGGGATGTTATTACTGGCTGCTCTACGAGGAACCTACCGTTCAGCACCGTAAATTCGACCACAATTGTATGCGATTAGAGCTGATATACTACGCTTTCATTTATTGGGAGTTTGCTACTGTTAGGCTACCTTCCTTTTGATTAATAATTACCAATTTTACAAGGACGATGAAATGGAAATGTTAGTGGTCGCTGGCATAGTCATTTGTTCTTTAGACCCTGGAACTTGCCTCATGGATAAAACCAGTAATACGGACAAAAAAGGTGCTAAGTTGGCATTACTTTACTTCAATGGTTATTTGATATCATGAAGGTGAACACACATAAATAGGGAGAGTTGGAATCGGTGATCTCCAGACAAAATAGGCTCTATTTGTCCTTGACTGACCTCGAGGTCTACATCTGGTAGCTTTAATGTAATGTTTCTGGCATTTTTCCAGATGTCAAGCAGTCACCCGGAAAAGGAAGATGGAATACTAAAAATATTTCATGCCATTAGAGACAACTTAGGTGTAAGGGGCATCGCAGTTGCACTAAATCATCAGATGCAGCAAACATTTGAGGCTGCAATTTTCATCAATGCAAGTAGTCACGTGACACGCGTTTGTTAATAGCTGTTTTACTGTAAGCTCATTGCGCATAAATCATCTTTTATACACGATTTACGTTAAAACACTTTTTTCATTACCATGCTAGATGAGCAGTGTGTCATTAAATTGCATAAAACCCACACAGGAATTAGCGACTGGTTATTCGGTTGTATCCATTCTTTATGTAGCTATTTTCGTATGAAGATGCAATCCGAGATTTCGCTAATTATCACTTACTGTTACTAAATATTATGACATATACATAGAACTCGTCACGTAGCCTGCTTTATCGAGACCTGCCGGTTTTAACTGTGTTCATGTCCGCTCATTTTATAGCTTTAAAATAATCGTAAAAGGTTACTATGGAAATGATAAAAAATTTCATTTGAATTTTCGTAGAATAAAAAATCCTCGCGTTACAGTGGCAAGAATTACAATAAACTTGATGTTTTAAGTAATTTGGGAAAAAAAATTTAAAAACAAAATGAATGCAGAAATGTAAAATTTAATCTGTCGTAAAATATTAACAACCTGAGGAATGATTTCGATTAGCCATCATCTTAAGAGACTTCTCAAACATTCTTTTAATTTTAGAATGATTTCTGATTCACAAACGTTTCGTTTTATGTTGAACTGAAAGGCCATACAAAGCCTATTACGCAGGGTAGCAGTTATTTATGTTTTTGTGTGCTTGAAATCACACTTACATAAATTATTTCAAGTTCTGTCAGTAGATAGTTTTGGAACTAAATGCGAAATTAGTTAAATATGTGAGTAACAAAATCCGACAACTTTCAGTTTTGGCGTCTCTGTTACAAGTTAATTGTCCAATCGATACAAAGTCAGACCATATTTATGAATGCGAAAAAAAAGTGAAATACTGAATAATAAACGTGTTTTTATATTCTTTCGTAGGATACCACAAAACATTTTCAAACATTTTCATGATCTTGCATCCTAAAGCTTCAGAAAATTCATTAGATGGTTGTTTTTCTTAATGAAACGAAATTCTAGTGCGAGTCTGAATCTAGTCAGTCCCTTTGTATTCCCTTAAGTTTGTTGCTCTGATTTGAAAATACCATCAGTTACAAGGTAAAGGGAACGGAGTAACTGCAACTTTCATATTTTTCTTTGTAGTAAAATGTTCTTTATCTTCATGTCGAGAAATCAAAGGTAAAGCAAGCAATGGGAATTTTTTTTTCTTGTGTAGACAACCATCATAAATGTAACAGTTATACATACACCAAAATATATTAACTTTAACGCCTTCTTGAATCACTGATATTGTCTCATTAATTTTAGCATTTGATTTAATGAAAATAGATCGTAACAAAACCATAATTATTCTTAATGTATATGTGAAAACAAATTGAAATTCATTTTTAATCCCTTTCTGCACAAAATCGTGAGATTGGAGGGGGGGGGTTCATCACTCCTAGACAACGTTTAAATTCTGTACGGAAAAGTTGTCTAGGAGTAATTAGCTTTACATTTATTTTAGCCAACTGAATGTAAAACGAATAATCGGGACCAAATTCACTGTTAGTAAACATAAAACGAACAGAAATTTAACCTCTTACCGATCCATCTACAAAATTTTATTAAAATACTGTACTGATATCTTTGACGACTTATAAAATTTCTTTAATAGATCGCGATGGGAAGGAAGATGTAAATTTCCAGACTGCCTACCTAATGACATCACTGCAAAGTAACACCATTAGGTGGACAATCTACTGAGTCATTCGTTGTTTATTTCATATTTGTAACTTGTTTTATTCAAAATAGAATTTTCTCCTTTGAGGTTTCCCCATCAAAATGGCAGGCATCAAGGAAATCCGCGTGTGGCTATCAAATTATGATGCAAAATGAAACTTCCTGCCACATACCTTCAAGATATTACAGATCTAGTCTACATTAAGATATTCCTGAAACGGATTGACACCTATCAGTTCATTTAATGAGCGGGTGTGATGTTAGACCTCTCAGCTTCGAGAGGATGTGGTGAAAATATTTCATATTTACAGTTGAAGAACTCGGAATATTTTTCAAACTGAACATTCGAGTTCTTTCATGTCTAGTAAACATCAACATTAAAAACAGTGAAAAACAAGAAAATAGTTTAGGAATTAATTGATTACTTTCTACTAAGAGTAGATGAATTACTTTATGAAGCTTCAGTTCTAGCATGGTATTACTCAAAATAATCACCTTCAGCAAAAAACTTTATTACGGATCGCTCAAAAAAATTTCTTATTTGCGTGGCTGTCATACTTTTATATAACTGTGATAACGTATTCTGTCAGCTGAAGAGTTTCACACACGTACATACGCACACACTCCCGACTTCCTCTTCTCATGATCACAGAACGCTTTTACTGCTCGGATCGACTCAACTCCGTTACTATGACAACAGTTCACTCTTTGTAATTAGTGCGTACCTCAAGATCTGGCGAATGTAACCACTGCGAGATCTTCATCCAGTAATCTTCACAGCACATATTTGCTACAGTAAGCTTTATGGATTATAATGAAGAACCAGCTACTTCAATTACTATTCTAAGGAACAAAGATGAAAATTAAACTTCTTACGGTCATGATTGCTGGATTATTCACACAATGATCAGTGTTTATCTTCCATTAGTACAATAATGAAATTATTCTCTCAATTCGACCCATTTCAATGCGTGCTGAAAACAATGTCATTATATAACTTTAGCGGAAGTGTTCCATCCTTATTACCAGACCCACTACTTTAACTTAATACAGCCTCTTTAGTGTTAATAAGTTCATTATTTTCGCCTAATTAGTAAATCTATTTAAGCATCTACGAGTAAGTAACAAAAATACATTCAAACCGTATAATTCTCGTGATAACGTAATTAATGGCAATTAGTTTAATGTCTAACGGATTACATTTAATTATGCAGCACTGTAGACTTAAAACTACTTCGAAAACAGTCCTGTTTAGCAGTTCTTTCTTTTGGACACATAGACAGTCTAGAAGAACACATGCAGTTATCTTATTACGCTACCATAAAGGAAAGATATTGGTGGACACAATGCGCAGGTTTCAAAGAGAGAAAAACAGCAAAAAAGAATCTATAATACGTTTAACTTCGATTCAGGCCTCATACCAGAAAAGAATGCATTTCCTATACACTCGCATCTTAAGTACTCACAATGTCGGTCACGTGTAATATGTCACAAGAATGAAAACCCTAACTTCTCTATCATTCTTCAGTACTCAGGTAGAAAAACATTCAAATACAGTGATCCAAATTACGTCACGTGCAACTAAAACTTACTACAGCACTGTAGTTGCATTTTGTTGCTCACTCACAGAAGCTAAGAAATTGTATAATAGATGTCTATGCATAGTTGTTAGCGAAACAAAAATATGCAAGAAGATTGGATTCGATTTAAAATTGCGACGGGTGGTGTGACGTGTACATTGCGAGAGCAGTTTCCTTACCATCTAAGGAAGCTATTTTAGTCACTCCCGTCTGCTTTCTTTTAACTGGAGAGCTGTTTCTAACAACGTCTGTTAAAGTACACGAAGCTACAAATGCCACCCGTAAGTAGAAAAACGCACATAAAATAAAGTAGGAGGAATACATAAATCAGTTTCAACGTTCAATGTGTTTTCCATTCTTTGCCTGACAGTTTTCGATCGAGAAAGGTCGTTCACTAAGATTGAGTTAGTGTGCGCGCATGATTGGATTTACTGGATTTCTCACCATGTCCAGTTGCGTATCCCTAAGTTCATTTCTCTCTCTCTCTCTCTCTCTATAATATATATATATATATATATATATATATATATATATATATATATATATATATATATAGATAGATAGATAGATAGATAGAGAGAGAGAGAGAGAGAGAGAGAGAGAGAGAAGAAATCCGTGAATAAGGTACTATAATTATCTTCTGTGCTCACGTGAAGACCAATATGGAAACTTCTACCATTTATGGATTGCTTTCTAACTTGGCGTAATGTCAGAACTAAAACAGTTGGAGAAGGCTATAAATAAGAAAGGATAAAATCTGAAAGTACCTTTCTTGACCTGTTGTTTCTATATTTGGACTGCTATAAGTTCCTTACGAGAATGATAAATCTACAGAGAGAGTTACTCGTGGCTCGATTAAAAGCCGACAGAAAATAGTTTAAACACTGTATTAAAGGTTGTCTGGGTATTAATTAGACTCATCATACAGCAGTTATAATACTAGTGTGTTGTAAGGAGAATTAAGAAATATTTCTATCTATTTACTACTTATATATTTCTTACAGATGCAATAACATGCAAAAACTATTTGAAAAGTTCGATAAACAAATTAGTCACCCTTAAGGTAGTGTTGTGTCCGATAGAATCATGACGTTACTGTTTTATTCAAACAAACAAAGAACGCTAGATCATTACTGCACGTTTCTGAATATCAGATTATTATACCAAATATTTGACTTTTTACAAGCATGCACTACTGTTAAGAAGTACATGTTGTAAAATCGTTATGGATGGGGGAAACGTGAACAGTAATCTATGTAATTTGGATAGACGAGATGGACAGCAGCTATTAAGGAAGCCAGTGGAGGTTCTATGACAAATATTTGAATTCAGACCACGTATGTTAGTGATGTGGATGTGAATCGTTGTTTTTTTTGGGGGGGGAGGAACAAATGTTTAATTTCTTTGAGTTATTTATTTTTCTTTACCTTGCATGAAAGAATACAATGAGAATTTAATACTTTGATAGAGCAGATCGCTTGAAGCATTTTAAGATACATACTACTTCTTTGACTTCCGGGTCACATCAAAAACTATCAACAACGTCTAGCAAAGTACCTCGGAAACACTCTTGATATCATTGTAAGTACTGTAGCAATGTACATTATCTTACGTACATCACCTTCCGTGAATATCACTCATACGTCAATCTACGGAAGTTCCATTACCATCGGTTAAGTCCCAGTGAGATGTTGAACGACGCGACTCAAGAAACAGAATGGACTCTGTTGTGTCAGCTGAAACTGATTGAATATTAGGTTTTCTTAGAGGAGGAAATGCATCGTGTGCACTATTATGTCATAGAAGAAAGACCTTTTTCCGTCACCTGTCTAACATACCGGAATAGTTTACATTGAAAATGTGACGGAAATATTTTACTTGGAGAACTGTGTCATAAAGAAATACTGAAGATAATAAGGAATGGCTAGAGTTGTTACTGGTTGCATTACTAAGAAAGAAAAACTTTAAGTGAGGCATCCTTACTGGGTCTATGAACTTCATGCGTTCTGGGTTTTTTTTTGTAATTTATTTTTTTATGGACAGACAATCCATTCAATCCTTATCTGAGATCACAAAGTTTCATTCGAGGAATGTCGAAAACTCTATATTTCATGAGATTGAAATATCACTTTTCCTGTTAAAACGTATCCACACTAGCCTTGGTACTAATATTAGTATCATGCCATACTAAATATTTCGGAGGGATAATGTATTTGCATTACCATGCAGTCATTCATGTTAAATTTATGAAAAAAAAATTTCCGTTTTCTAGAAGACCAGCACTTATCGTTTGCTGCTGTTTATAAACTTCATCCCATAAGATGAGGTGAACTCAGCTCAAATATGTTACTCTATAGTTTAAAAAAAAACGCAACTATTCATAGAAATAATAAAAAATTAGAAGTATTCTTCAACTAAATTTTCATGTCGGTTTATTCAATATAGCCGAAGAGATAAAATGCTGTAATGCCGTTTTATTCTATAAAATAGAATGGTCGACTCTCTATTCTTAATGTTTTGGAAATCGGTGGGTAGCTGGTCTCCATTTGCGTTCATCGGAGCAGTTGACTATATTCCTTACCGGCATATACAGGCAAAAGATAAAAACTGTGAAAGACAACCGCTGTGCTTCTGTGTGTTCTACGGTCAATTTTCTCGACTTCCAGAATTAAAATGCCAAGTTTCATTTTCGGAAGAAAAAATACAACTCAATTGCAAAGATCGACTAATTCTGGAAGCAGTAGAAAACAAACGTTTAAGAAACGTTCCTGTAATCGGTGACTGGAACATAAGAACAGAAGAGAATAGAACCTATAAGTCCTTTTGCTTATCTAGTATGAGATTTTCATCAGAATATAGGCGAGACCCCTCCATTCAATAAATTAACTTTCCAAAGTGCCAAAAGAACTTTAAACATCAAAACTGTACCTTCGTATCCATACAGAAATGAATCACTGAAAGTCAGGATATAAATGATTATTTTATACCAAGGAAGCAAACATACATTGAACCTTTCCAAATTCTAAATGGAAATCTTCATCATGAGTCGCCTTCGAAAGATGAGAAAAAAGTTATTATTTATCATTATACACTTATGTGGACATCAAAATAAAAAGGAAACTAAAAACTGATAAAATAATGAATGTTTAACATCCTTTTTTCATATAGAAAACGGACATGGTGTTGCCAACATGATAGAGTTAACAAGTAGTGCTGGTTTTTCCATACGATGGAAATATCAGTTACCAGCAGCGCATGTTCAAATAAATCGCGCCTTCTTTTTTTTTTTTTTTTTTTTTAATCTGGATGATACCTTGAACAAATATTTTCTACTCAAACTACAGTAGTCAAGTTCATATTTACTTCAAGAGCGATTTTTTTTCAAGGATAAATCGCATTAAAGTCACGAACGAAGGAAGAAATGAGCCTCTATAAAGAACGATTTTTCAACGTAGTGTGGTGAGAAGTTCGATTGAGTTTCGTGGAATGAGTTCCCCAGATATTACGAATTTAATGCTATCGGAAAGCCTACAGTACAGACCAGCTTAGCGGAAACACTGTGGGTGGTAAAGAATATCGCGCATTCAATGCCAGGAACGGTTATTGATTTCTCATAGATATTCGCCGACGCATCTTTCTCTCTTCCAGCAGAATTCCTAACTAGACAACGCACGAAAGTAAGAGTTGTGGACAGCATAGATCTGCCAGTAACGCTTCTACTTCCATATTTTCTTTTATAGGAGGATCAAGTGAAGCACAATAAAGGAATTTGCAAAACTCGTTCTTCTTGCTACACCTACTGTTGTGTATTCCTTTTATAAATATTTCTCTACGTAGAATTCAGATTACTAACAGTATTTAATGTTGAATGAGTATATTAATTAACAGATTTGAAAACTTGACTCCCATTAAGGTAGAGAGAAAATTCGGCGAAGGGAGGAATTTGCTTGCAAGTGAACGTTCGAATGAACTAAAAGGGTTAATGACTTGCGGCACACAAAACAAGATTTGTGAACTACATATTGGGTTTCAGGCAACGTCAGAGAAACTATTTTAATGAAAAGCAAAGCAAGTCTATATGACGTAGATGAAAAAAAAGTTCCAGAAAGAAGATTCATACATTCAATAATTCAATGAATTCTAGTGTTTTTGCTTTCCTGGGATTCTTGATTATTCGAAAGACAGTGAGAAAGTCAGATGAACAAACACAGATAAAAGTAATTACTTTTTTGACAAACATGTAAGCAATAACATTTATACTCGTGTTTGGTTCTTTTTAATATAGCGTAGAATTAACCAATATATCTTTTTATTATTCTCTTGTTCACACCAGTAGAGTCACAGAACCAATAACGAATTAATGTCATGTGTGCTCTAGAAGTTGACAAGTGCTGATGTTTGTTGATCCTTCTGGAACAGCTGGAAGCTACAGATCTCCGATGAAACTTAACCAAGGAAACTGTCTCAGAAAATGGACGAAGATGGAAAGGAAGAGAGGTTCGGCGAGTTCGAAGTTTTACTATAAGAGGATGTTTGGCATCTGTCTCTTGAGTTTTACCCGTTTAGAGAAAAGTCTAGAAATGATACTGGGACAGTGTTCATGGAAGGGTCTGAAAAATAAGCATAAGGTAGAAGCAGAAACTCGTTCTTGAAATGGCAGCTAGAGTGACTGAGTATGAGAATGGTCATCGGTGAGCCAAACCCACTTCTGTGGGACAAGGAATTCCACTTCTGGAGAGGTGTATGTGTGTGTTGGGGGGGGGGACCTCTGTATTGGCTACAAGTAAAACTTCAGATTGAGTAATAATTCTTATTCTTAACAAAAGAAGTGTTTGTTTAGTCTCAGTTTGCTGGCTGTGGGTGGTCAAATGGTAGAAGCCTCGCCCTTCGATCACTCCAGGTTCTCATCCTATTGTGACATGGTTGTTTGTGAATGCTTTTAGGTTTAGATACTTTTCATTACCCGGTGTGAGACTCCCAACCTACGTACTGGATGTCTTGAACAAACACACGGTTTCTACAGCAAATCTGCTGATAATCTAACTCAATCTCGCTAATGCTATTAAAATGTATTGAATGTTTTGTTTAAAACTAATACAAAATGTTACTCAACACACAGAATAAAAACAGATTCGTAATTATCATTATCCATTTCGGTAAATGAAAGCGCAAGAGTTCTGTATTTCAACCAATCATTAAAAATAAAAAAAAAATAACAGTAATATTTCCTCCTCTCTCTCTCTCTCGGAGAGATTTTTTCTTCAAGCACGCAGTTTACAAGAACACTTACGAAGCCAGTTGTTACTTCTTAAAATCTTCCTCTTAATGATAAATTAATAGCACGGCGAAAATTTCTTAAACCTTTAAACTGGACTGTAGTCGATTATGAACGAAAGAACAACTCTGCTATTACAAAGATACGTTGGTTAGACATACTTCTAATTTTTTTTAGGAAATGACAACGTAAACGAAATTATTAATTATAAAAACTTTAATAACTACCTATATTTCGGATTTGTTACATTGCCATCTTCAGGGATCACAAAACAATGATATGTGCACGCAAGCACTCACACTAAACAAACGAGGTTGAAGAAAGTCTCATGGTGCACGGGACTGCCCAAAATTTTGGGAAGCTTACATTCTACGTACGTCAGCCCAACTGCCAATACAACCCAATTTAGCCCGCTAGGGGGCATCTTTAGGACTCTAGGACCAACGTCAGTTGACTTTCTTCAGCCTCATTTGCTTCGTGCGAGTGCTTGCGTGCGCATATCATTGTTTTGTGATCCTTGAAGATGACAATATAACATAGCCGAAATACAGGTAGTTATTAAAGTTTTTATAATTAATAATTTCGTTTACGTTGTCGTTTCCTACAAAATTAGAAGTATGGTATTACAAAGAATCCTGCAGTAGATTATTCCATTGATTTGATCATTTCTATCCAAATTACAATGAATGCACAAAATAAGATATTTCAGTAATACTTTGAATATGAGAATTGCAAAATATAAAACTATGCACAGCTAAAACAAACTATCCAACATCATATAGTTGTTTGTGTTTTCAGTCCTGTTTTATTTATCAAATCAAGCAAGTTTGAGGAAAAGTATATTGACAATATTAAGAAACCAATCTGATTGCTGCAGGAACTATACGTGTCTCCATATATGGCATTTTAGACTCAAATCTTTTCACGCTATAAAGAGAAATGCGAACATTTCACAAGATGGGAACTCATTTATCCCTCCATTGCAAAGTAATTTTGTTGCATTCCGAAATTAGTAAACATCGCCTTACTGTTCTACACCACTTAAATCTCTGTGTGAAGGTTAATACTCAGACGATAGATCACCTCGTCAATGAAAGACAAATATTTGATTAAGGATTTGTTCAAACATCATTAATTGAAGCTACGGCCCTCTAATAGCGGCGTTAATGACATCTGAATTATCGGCCTATTAAGACTGCGTTCGCCTTCTCTTCTCTACACACTGATTGGAAAACTAATTTAACAACGCAGGTGCATGAAATACAGTGAGACTTAAGTGAAATATAGCAGTATAGATGTGAGACTGACATGTCCGTCCACTTTCCACTTTCACGCTATTACAATATTTAAACTTTCGGGGAAGTGAACCAATCATTCCTTCAAGAAACAAGCAATAGTTACATGCTATAAGGACATAACAGCTGCAAACATTTCCATATCTTAATCACAGAAATCCATTTATGAAATAATATAACTATCATTCAGTACTCCATAGTTATGCATTAATACAACAAAACCAATATTTGGCGAAATATTGGTTTGAATCACAGAAGACTACGAGGCGGGCATGTATGTACTTGTCTATTAATGGCCTATTCTCTGGCCGGTTTTTAGAAGGAAAACATAAGTTGCCTGAAGGTATCCATCAAAATTACATATTGAGGCTATGTAATTCCAATCTAATCTAATCTAATGATGCCATCATAGTAACAGGAAGAACAAATGCAATTCTATCAGGTTCGTTTGTTTCAAGTAGGAAAATTCATGCCACCAATGGATGAGTCTGGACAACTCGCCTTCAGTTGAAAAGCCCTTATAAAAATTCCTTAACTACTAGATGGTATTCGAAAGCAGATAAATTATTTTCATCGTTCACAGTGAGACCACTTCCAGTTTACTGTAGATCGGAAGTAGTTTGAAAAGCATCCATATTTTGTCACTAAGAGCATCCTATACTGCTTTATCCTGAGCATACCCATGGTACGGATGTAATATAAGTTTTCGCTTTTTCAAAAGTGGAATTTTCAAAATAAAAAGTTGTTCTTCAACCTATATCACGGAGGTACTTGAATGCTTGCAAACGCATTTGTTATATTTTTCTGTAAAATTGTTCTAGTGTCAGACTCTTCATTATACATTGGAAGTCTTATTCTATTGGTGCGTGCCCTTCCTACTCTAATCGGCAAGCATCACTCTTCTTTTAGATATCAGAAGAGATCTCCATGTGTAGCACAATTTCTTAATTATTGATTCAAGCTACAAATGGAGTAAAGCAGTTGGTTACTAATTATATGGAATCTCACTCAATTCTAAATCTCTTTACTTGTTTCATCTTATTTATTGAGAGAAATCGGAAGAAACAAGTTAATTAGGGTCTACATCTTCCTAATTAGGTTCTACACACACACACACACACACACACCGTATCTTAACCATTGCAAATCCAACCAAATATTAATTAGATGTGCCTGTTAAGTTATCGGTTTTTTCCAGTCTCAAAGCCTGCTTTATTTATCATAAATACGGAGAGTTCGTTTACTCTTGACAAACCTTTAATGAACTCCTTAATATCAATTACATACTTAAATACACGTCCATTTGGTCACGTATTTTATAATCTATTAATATAAAACGGGAACAAATCAGTCATTCATATCAGGTTTATAGTTTTCACTCCGAGTTCGATATTCTTGAGGAAGTTTCGAAAGAGCAGAACAGAATGCCTTAGAATTAAGTGATAACGTTCTGAAAATGTTATCTTTCTAAATAAGCAAGTGAAGATATTTTTACATAACTCCCACATACGAGAAGTTCTTTCGGAATCTAATCTAATGATGCCATCATAGTAACAGGAAAATAACAACGACTACCAATATCGTATGAAGTTGATGCGCAGAAAGTTTGACGTTTCTAGGATTTTCTCTTTCTCAGAAATTACAAAGATTAATTCACCTCCATTCTAATTGTTACAACAGGAAGATATAAAAAATCTTAACTGCGTTCTTTATTGGTGACCTCAATGAAAAAAAACAGTAGTCATCGCCTAAATACAGGTAACGAGTCTCCATTGCTCAGGTCATATCCATGATTTACTTTGGAAAGAAAGGTCTAGGATGAAAAGAACAAACAAAATCTTTTATCAGAGCTCTTCTAAAGGTGGGTTTTTCTATAGGAAAGCAGAATTTATCTTCTCCCCTACTCTCCCTCCAAACCACAGCCAAACCGGACGTAGAGATGAACACATGCAACTTAGATATATCCGATACAAATAACCGTTCTATCATAAGCAGTAATTTCCGAAACATCCAAGTTACTTGGCAATGAACCCAACGCGAAAGGGAAGGTGGGACAGGATGGAATGGGATCTGCGCACAGTTTTTATGAGTGAAACTTCCGCATTTATCGAAAAATAGAGAATAGTTTGTTACAGAATGATAACGTTGACCTTACTCAATTACATAGCTGCTCGTGTGAGTGAGCGCGTGTGTGGGGGGGGGGGAGGGAAACATCTGAAATCTGTCAATCTTTACTGAGCGCTTCATTGCTATCTCTATTAGGTAGTGCAGTTTATGAGTGAAATAACAACCACTATGATTCATAGTTTTTCAGCTGAAAGTAATTTGCTTTTTTTATTTATTCACAAACAACCCTTGTAATGTACAAATCACCGTAAGCACATCTGAAGCAAACTTTTCGGGTTCTATTCTCCACCCCGTTTTACAGTAAGAGAGAAGGATAATCCGAGTCAGTTCAATCTTGTTGAAAGAAGACAAAAAATGAATGTCCCTTTTTTTGAAGGAACATTAATTCTACAACGTTTGGGTTTCTTGCAGAAATGAAATATGTCCTCATGTTTCTGGAGGGGTCTCGATAAGTTTTTTTAACATTCCCAATCCTCTTCAACACAAAGGAATTGGGCTGATTAACAAGTGGTGTTCTACTCGTATACTCCACTCTACCACAGAGACGTGCAGTTTTGGCTCAATATTTTTAACCGATGTTTCCACGGTAATTAGAAAATGCGACCCGGTTCCTCAAAAGTGGTGAAAGCCTTTGCTTCGTTTAGCGTTCATCCAGCTTATATCTCATTGCACCAACTACAAATTCTGTTAATTTTCATCTCTTATACTGAAGCATTGTAACTAATACGCAGACATCTTTTAAATATGCATGTTCAGGGAATGAGTCAGTTCGGTCACTTAGTAGCTGGGTTTGGATGGCAGTCATCAATTCAATTTATTTGGAGTAGTTAAAACAATGAAGGCCATTCATTATGGAAAACACTATGCCGATATCTCATCTAATATTTCTATGCTCTAAAAGAGCCTTTGAAAAGTTAAGACATTATTTATCATGGTTTCAAATTTTCCTCAAAAAAAAAAGAAAAAAAATGAAACGAGAAAACTCATCAGAAGTAAACGCAAAGCACAAGATTCACTAGACCAGGAAGAGCGATAATAAAACTGTTTACTTTGATTCAATTCAACCTGATCATCACTAGCAAGGCTCTTATTTCCATCCGATTTTCTTTTACATAATTAGGTTGATTAACTTGCAAATTGGAATTTTTCTTTAATGAACCTTAATTTGTTAATGAGATGGTTAATCGAGCTTCCAATGTCTTCCATATCTCTCAACGATCCGTCTGTTTTGCAGGAGGAAAAACTCGCGTTTCCGGTAAAAAAAAATCCTTCCATTTCCTCATGCGACTTACACTCAGTTTAAAAGTAAAGGTCACTCGAGTCCTGAAATATTTGAATCCCGGCTTTTACCTCCTAACAGCATTCTCGTCACCGACTGTGCTACGGAGACGCTTGGGAATTGGAACTTCAATTTCGAATGTTCGTTTTTGCTAACCTTGAATGTTTGTTTTATTTTTGTAGTCACAGATGTTTCGAAACATTTCTTTGCTCGTTCTTCCTTCTCGTAGCAGCTGTAGTTCAGCGACTACGTTGACGATAGCTTAAGAATGATCACATTAAGCTGGGTCTGCCATTTGAAAATTCCAAAATATACATAAATATAATAATCATACAAATGACTATTTCCTTCATTAAAAAATAAAAGGCAACTTTTGAATTGTATTTTCTTTAATAAAAATAAAGTTCTGATAACTGTCTTAAAACTGCGCAGAAACAATCTTCAACGGAGAATTTCAAAGATTTATTAAAACACTAATCATATTCTTTATAAAATACGGAAGCCTATACGTAACACATTTTCCATATTAGTTAAATAATTACCCTATTAATAAAGTTTAATTAATTTAATTTAAAGAAATTTGTATTAAACATTAATATTAGTTTATATTACGATTAACCCCTAAGTAATTCCTGACCAAGGAATTTTTCCTCGTTGATTTCAGCTTTTAAAAGAAATTAATATCATGAAAGAAAACAAGATGCTCACATTAAATGATGTTCCTCACAGTTAAATCTCTTTAGAATATCTCAATAACACTGCGCGCTGCATTCAGCATTGATAAAGGTAAGATAAATTCTATCACTGACCTGAATGTGCTGCAGGGATGGATAATCCAGTGTCCCGCAGCCTTCTGTCTGATCCTTTCCTTCATCAAAGCCTTTTTACTGCCAAACAACTTCATTGCCAGCTTGTTATCCGAAGGCTGAAATAACGCTTCCAGCTGATTGCGCATGAACGATGCTTTAGCTTCGGCAATCCCGGGTCCGATCTCTTCTTTTGGAGTACCGTACAGACTAACATCGTCTTTTTCCCCGGATCCATCCTTACCTCCAGATCCGGGTTTGCCGTCCTTAAAGTTCATCTCGTGCGAGATATAGTCGTTGATGAGATCCTCATCGTTGGCCGTCACCAGCGAGTCGGTGCACGTGTTAGTGTTGTCGATACTGATCTTGATCGAGTCCTGGCGGTTGAGGCTGCGCGGAGAGCGGATCTCCTCCTCCGATGGCGTGCCGTAGCTGACTCGTCCATTTGCCAGCCGGAGGCTCGGCACGCGCTGGGACCGTCGACCTTTGGTGTTGGCGTTGGAATCCATGTCCAGCGGTTCCGAGCCCCTATAGGCGGAGATAAAATTGTCAGCCAATGGAAATATTTCTAAACTACGTACACATAGATGTATATAAAAAGATATATACGCTGACAAAAGCATGTATAGCAAAATATAGCAAGTGCAAGCAGTTATGAAAGAAGCTGATAAAGAAAATTACATGCACTACTATCAGGGAAGGAAGAGGAGCAGAGAAAATAGGATGCGAAAAGAAAACAGAATGTAATGGCATTCCATTTTAATCGCACTGATGGGAGTCGCACAGTGAAGAACATGTCGAAAGCAACTTCTGTTTTTATGATGCTTTTCTCTTAATCAGTTTATTCTCTCTCTCTCTCTCTCTCAACCTGTTCTTCTCATTACGAGTACTGAAGTGATGCGAGCAATTGTGCCATCTCCTTTGATATCTCACAGAGCAATGTTCTCTTCGCTGTCAAAATCAGGTTTTATTCGTACGAGGTGAGCGTACAATTTTCTTTTAGACACCAAAACTCATCCACGAGTAAAGAAAAAAAAAAGCTAAACGTTTCACACAGTTCTAACATAACGTATTTAATAGTGTTTTTTGTTACGGAAGAGGAGAAAAAAACGACTTGTTCTCGGCAGAATGTTTTCCAGAAGCACAGCAGTCATACGTTTTTGTACCCACAGCTGGGATGGTTTAATTACAGTTCATTAATTCTCTTGGTACTCACTGGTATTTTTGTTACACACTTTTTTCTGTCGTGACGTTGTTTCCATGGTAACCGTACTTGTTCTTCTTTCTCTGTGTAGAATCCATAAGCTGCCTCTTGTGGGTTCTACAGAGAGTAGAATGTCTTTGGGGAATTCCATTATCGCCTTAATGGAATTAGAAATACATATTTACATTACTTTTCTTTCTATTTGATTAATTGTGAATCGCTGTTGATTTCTTCCAACTGGATCTGATCTTGCACATCTGCTATCTTCTAATGTATATTCACTAGTTATTCGACGATTGGCCACTCTCTCTCGTATGAGCGTGCATGCGTGTTTTTTGTTCTTTCTATACTATTTTCCCCCTTAACTCATATTTCAACATAAAACAGTGCAAGACCAACAATTTAGGATCGTAATGTCAAATAATAATATAATCCCTATTTTTTTATTGGAGAATACACTTAAAGGAGCTGAGTGTGGAACCTAGTTTAGCAAGCGTATAATGAGACTGAAAAGTAAATAATTTGAGATTCAGGAATAACATTTACATCATTTGCAGTGAAAAGATGAAAAACTTTAAAAATCCCGTTTCAGAAACTAGTCAAGCAAACTTGCTTTAACTTTTTTTAATTGCTCTTTTGTAGTGTGGATCGTTAGCCAGTTCATTCAGTTAGCTCCGGCACATAAGTAAACATATTAAGGGGAGAAATGCTAGAATCATCATTAAGCATAGGGTTATGTATAAAGTTGAACAGAAACAAAATGCTGATTTCGTATTAGATGTATTATAAAATACATAACATCCATTAGCATTGCTTTGCCACTCGGTCGTCAGCAGATACGCTAACCCTTGTTAGCCAAGGGTTAGCGTATCTACTGTTCAACAACAGGCTACGAGCTCAAGTCCCGCAGTGGGCATCGATGTTTGGAATTGTCTTTCGGTGGGAAATGAATTTTATCGTCTAGTGTGAGGCCACCATCTTTTATTGAAGTTCACATGTGGTTTGTAAAAGTCCAACTAGAGCAGAGTTTCCGAATTATGTAAAAATAAAAATACCAAAAGTTAATGAAAATAGAAAAATCCCTCACTCTACCCACGTACGAATGTACTCTAGGTTGTCAACCTTTTGGTGGCTGGTAACCTATAAAAAAAATTCTCCAGAGATTCTCCGAATGTGCGATTTGATGCCATTTGGGACTGTAAAAATCGTACATAAATATGCAATTCCATGTGCGAAATCTTTTGAAGTGGAACGTATTATTAGCAACAGTTGAGATATTTGACTATTTCAAAGCAATATTAATACAATGACAACAGTATTAATGTGATGTTTTACAGAAACTGCAAAATGATATAAATAACAGCGATGTACATCATTACGATGCTATTAGTTGGCCTTTTTATCTCACTGCATTGTTTTTCTATACATGTGTTATAAAGGATCTGCTTCGAATTATACTAAAAAAATAGCAATAATCGACTTCGACTTTGTTGCACACAGTGGATCGATTCTATTCTGCCCGTATCCATTTTTTCGTCTGGTGACGAATGCTAAGTATGTTATTATCTGAGACATTACTGTGCTGTTTTAAATGCCATTACCGGGTTTAAATGCGTGCTAACCTCACCATGCTTTGTACTCGCTAGTTGATGCTGATGGTGTCAGCTATGCACAAGAAGCGACACCCTGTAAATTATCTGTTATGTCAACTGAAAACCACCTCCTTAAATGGATATCAGACATATTGAACATCATTAGTATTTTTGTAATCATTTTGTGGCATATTATGCACAGGAAATGAAAAGGAATTTCGCTTTAGTTGTTTAGCTATTCATTCTACAGGTGTTCAGTAGACATCCATTGTGATGTGTTTTTCCAATGAAAACTAAGTAACTGGATCGATAATTAAAATTATATTCTGAAATATCTGTGAATGTGCGTATACGGTATTATGACATCTTTTGCGCCACAGACAATTTTAAAACATAGAACATTTTAATAACATAATTATCTTGAAATTGTATGCATGATGTTATAGAAAAAGCATCAAATTGTACAAAAATTTGTAACGTACTCTGGAAATGTATTTTGTCATTCAAAGCAGTTTCTTGAGTGTTTTAGGTGAAAATTAGCAGCAGGATAATGATAAATAAAGTGCGGTATGAATATCATTCTCGGAATATCAAGCTGGCCCAAGTAGCACGGAGTACTTTACTGCCTTGAAACGATAATGCAAGTCGAAATGACCCTATTGGTACGGACATTTTAAGTACTTCATTATGGAGACAACTCATGGAAAAAGTCTATATCCGTATGCCGAGAGTAAACTAAGAGTCGGATAATTCGGAAACGTGATCTTTTTTTCTCTCCCCCCCCCCACACACAGCAGAGAGAGAGTTTCCACTTTGATTTATTAGCTGAAAGAATCTTTTTCTTTTTCAATAAGAAGTTGACTATTTGGTTTAGTCTGATTTTGATATAAAAAATAAGTCTAAAAACATCTTAAACACTAAAATAATTAATCTAATGCTTTCAAGCAAATGATTTTATTCTAATTGTGGATATCTACAAATACACAATATTAAAAAAAATTAAAAAATGTTTCTCAATTTCTCCTGTGCATTTAAGATGATCTTACTTTCTTAATCATTCCCAATGGAGTTTAATGCAAGTTCCTTTCAATCGTGTTTACGACATCGTTGGTAATAATATTGCAATAATAATATTAATCTGAATTTGGAGGAAAAATCTTCTCCACGAATTACACTTATTCCTCGAATTCACACGTAACAGTTACAATACGGAGAAAATTCCATCCGATAAACAAGAACTTATTTGGAGAAATCATCCCTAAGAATTTGGTACCTCGGTGAAAAGCTTATTTTACTGAAATGAATATTATGAAAATGAATATAACATAACCTGTATCGTTCTTATCTTTTCTAAGTGCATTACTTTGATGCCACCTTCGATGCTTAGTAATATCGCAAACGCATTCATCTTTTCGCAACTATTGAAAAATGGCTACTCTTACGTTGCCCTTTGCGATTCAGTGAAGTAAGTTACCGAACTAAGTCGAAACTGTTGACTTAATAATTAATCTTAGCAGGTGCAAAATGCTGCTTGTAATTAACTTAATTAGATAAGTCTCATTAATATTTGTTTATATACTTTTCCTTGTCTTGGATTCCAGTAGCCGAGCTTTCAGACTATCTTACATCAGAATGCCTTGGAAGCTCCGCTTTTCATTTAATTATTCACTCACTCAGCGAGTATGCCAGGGGAGAAAATTGTTCTAACAGAGCGAGCCCTTTGAAGGAAATGCTTGCTACTTCAAATTTTACTCTATTGCTGCCTTGTTTCATCAGAATATCACCGTTTACATTCTATAAAAGATTTTTTCCCTTAATTAATGAACTAATTCAAAGAGATGAGCGAATTTCTTTTACCTTAATATTAAAAACTCTGCTTTCAACACATTTAGGAAGAGGATATTTTGGGTTTAATAACAAACTTCCTGGTTAACTATTCACAAGCGAAAGTAATTTCAGAAGACTTGTTTGTGCTCTGCCGTGTTGAGGCTACTTTTCAACAGTAGACCCCTTTTAGTTTGTCACCGAAACACGCTAAACACCAACTTTATCCTAAGTGACCTCGAAACTTTTAGATGGACTGATCTATATATAGTTTTACTCGATTCAAAGGCCGAGATTTTCGTATGGTCAGCTTTTCAGCCTTTCGACTGAAAAGCTGACCATACAAAACTTAAAACTTGAAAGCTGTACAACTTACAACTGAAATTAAACTATTTTTATTTAACTGTGGCACCTCAAATATTCGGTCTTATACCATTTCGTAATGCGTTACATGCTGCAAATTCTGAAGGACACATTCATTGCAAGCGCATTAGTTTAAATTTACGAATACAGAACTAGGTCGGGATTAATTTTATCAACTAAATTAGTGAAGTGATTTGGAAAAAAAATTAAGAAAGAAGGACCCTCACTTTTAACAATAAAGTACTGTTCTTCAACTCTGAAATTTTTTGTTTCTTTAGATGAGTATACCTCAGTTTTTAGCTTAATATAAACCAAATAGTTATAGTAAGTTTAATAAGTAAATTAAAGTTGGCAAAACAATTATATTCTTGTTTAATCAAATGTAAGTAAATAGAATTTGCTTGCATTTAAGTAAAGGATTAAACAAGAATTCTACAAGTAATTCTTGGCAAGTAAATTCTACTTGCCAGGAATTCTTCGTAATTAGAATTTACAAGGCGAATATAAATCGACATTAAATTTAATAAACCGTACTTATATAATAAAATACGAGATAAAATTGAAATTCATAATGTTTAGAATATATATAATAAAATATTATAAAATAATTGTGCTCGCATTTTTAAATTTCCTAGAAAACAATATGTTTTGCAAGTGTATACCAGGTGAAATAATATTATGGATACTATCGCTAAATGACATTACTACATCGGAGACCATTACGCGCTGAAGCTCTAGTTTTACATAGAAAAGATTTCCCAACATTATTCCAATATTTACGACCTTCCAGAGCATAACATATGAAATGTTATTACAGATCAAGTAATCTTTAATTTTTTTCATAATTTATGAATGCGTATTTCTATAATTTAAACTGACACAACAGTTTCAACATTAATCGTTGCCTCGTAATTTCAAAGATTACTTTTGAATAGGTCTCCTCTCGTGTGTAGTGAAAATGATTGTGTTCTGTATCCAAAGAAACTGAACAGTCTCAATAATAGTTAATCTAAGAAGAGCACGTAGTGTTTTTAAACCGTCTCCATTTTGAGTCCACTAGTGTGGAATTAAAATATTCTATTAAGACGTTAGTCTCTTTATTCATCAACAGTAATTAGTGGATGTGCTCCTTCCAAAACACCTCTAGTAAAGCAGCTCTCAAATAAGATCCTGAAAGTACTACGACAGAAGTTCGACAAGACAAAGTATTTCATTTTACCATGGAATCTAAAACAATAGTTGTTGAACGCTGTTGATGCTATTCAAACTTTCATACGGATAGGAAAAGTTTAGAGTCTTGTCAATTTATAATATTCTAACCATGTAGCCACCAGGTTTTCCTATCATTATTTGATGGGGATTTGTTTGTATAGTGTCGTCGGAAGAATAGAGTTTTCTTTCAGGGGCAGAGAGAATCCAGACAGGAAGCACTATCAATCTAAATTATTTTTTGTAGTTCTCAATTTAGTACTCCAAGAGTCTTCCAGATATTACTTTGTCATTAAAACTATTATGAACTGGTTCCATTCCTATAAAGCCAACAAGATGGGATATGAAAGATATATTTGGTACTGATATTCTATTTTGCACAAAGCGGAATTTATTACACCCTGTAATATCTCACAAAGAATAGTTTAATTCTTATTCCGTCTTCCTTTGCATCTAGTTAAAGAGCCTGTTACAAACAAAACAAATCAATAAAATTAGTTGTTGTTAGACATCACAGTTGATATTATCTTCATAATCTGTTCTGTCAGCGTGTTTGAAGATGGCCTTGTCTGTTTTGCTAAGAAAAACAAAATTTCGAATTCTAGGAGGGAAAGAAAAACAACTATTACCACAGTACGTGTTCAACTCACTTTTACGGGAAATGAATTTTCCAGGTTCCTCGCTTCTGTATTAAAAATGGATTATCGAAAGCCTCATGCTTATTGCTGATCTGAATAGTGTCATGGTTGGAAAAAATAATAACTAATACGTTTACATCGTTAGAAGAATATCAGTGGGAGAAACCATTGAAACTTTTTCTCAAGTTTAATAACGTTATTCCATTTACTTCTTGAGTAAAAATAAAGTTCATTCTTTTCTATGGCATCACCTTTTTTGTTTTACAATTTCTCCATCACTTGAATTGAGTTATCTGTACTCTAATTCCAACAGCAATCAAATGGCTTAAGTAGTATTTGTGAGGTTAAAAATTATATTGCACAAGAAGTCTTTTCTTATTATACCTGAAAAGACATCATACAGAAAAAAAAGGAGGATTTTAGAAAACAAATATGGATATTCCAACAACGCATTCAACAACACTCTCATCCAGAAAAAAGATCCAATGCCGAGAAGTTCAATTTTCGGCAGATGCACTCGTATGTAATTTCGGTTACATTTCCAATTTACTGCTGCTGTTAACTACAAAAAAGCACCAGCATTCGATAAACTATGATTGCAGAACTTTGTTTCCATTGCATGAAATGATAGAAGATCACTATTTAGTTTGCTTCGTAATGCTGGGAAGAATCAACGAGAATGAAAATATTGTAGAATTGAAATAAGTTTTTATCGAGCTTGATAACTAGACTCCAAAAGGGAATACCGAATAAATGATAAGACGCACACACGAGAAAAATAAGCGAACCTCAGTGTACACTAGAAATACTAAAGTAATTTGAATCAATAATGAAATCTGAGTATTATTATCACTATACAAACTAGGGGTTTCTTATAAGATAACTTCCCCTTAATTTAAAGCAATGTGCGATTATATCCTGCATTAAAATAAGAAAAACGCAATTAACATGTTTTGACAAATATATAATGGATTTTTCGTCTTCCAAACATACTTAACAGTAATAAAATCTTATGCTGATACCCAGCACGTTAATGAATCTACAGGCAAAGTTCGAATGGCAACATTAAGGAGTTATTGTCTGCTGGAACGATTTGCAAATACAAAATTAATACGTATGCAATGCATCTTACCAAAATTAAACAACTGGATCATTTCCATAACTTATAAACAATATTTGAATTTGTATTAAGATGCTACTTAGGAAAGAGACCTAACAGTATAGTTTATATTATGGTAACTATATATTTCTTATATTACCTATATAGAGCGTATTGCGAATTTGAATTTCATAGAACAATGCTATAGAACAGCCTTTGCCCTTCAGAAACAATGAATTCATATCACCTGTGTTAAAGATCGTCCTTAAAATGTTTGGAGGAGATGCCTTACTAGATTTTTATTTCTGAATCCTTCATCAGTTTACTATAACGATACCATTACTAAAGTTACATTGAAGAAAAAATTCCATATTTTCGTGTGCTATCAGAACCAGAATTAAGGGTGTGGCTTACCAGAAGATGTTTAGTTGTAAAAACCATAGCAGATCTTCTGACTGCGCCAAAATGACGTCTACGAGACAGGAACATGTACTTTCAATACTCTTCAACTGGAGGTAAGTATTCTAGTTTCATACGAAGGTTGCTGGTTTTTGAATTAATTTTGTTTTTCATTTAAATATTTCATTTAAGAAGGCGTCGATAAACCCATTTCTGAACATAGAACAAATTTATTTAAATAACTGGTTCGGAGTTTTAAAATTTTTTTTAAATTTAAAATTAATGTAAAATTCCAAAAAAGTGTGCCGACTTTATTACACTTTGATAATAATTATTAAGTGTAATAATTATTAATTATTAATAATTATTACACTTTGTTAATAATATCTGGACACCCGATCAGTGGATTACTTTTGCATTAGCTTAATGCATTAATGATTGGCCATCCATGGTGCAAAATGACATTAAAGTGGACATGCAGCTGTTTTGTCAATGAAAAATGTGAATGCAAAATTTTAATTGATATTGTGTTATACATTACAATATCAATTAAACCTGAACTATATGATAATTTGTATTACAGAAACATGAAAATACGAATAACAATTTCATTTCTTTTAAAAGTTGATAAAAAAATCTTTACCATGACTATTTTTTCGTGATCCTTATACCAACAACAGCTGACCAGAAAATAGGTTTCAAAATGTTTCAAGCAGACTACTTCCAGAGATTTTGATAAGGAAATTTATGACTAGTAATTAACAAGGAATTTTTTAAATTAAAATAAAAATTATAAAATAATTTTATAATTTATAATTAATACTTTTAATGAGATAAGTTTTATCAGTTACAAAAATCATTGTATTTTTGTAATGAAAATTATAACGGACTACTCCATACGATATTCGCAGGTCAGAATGAATTACATCATTTCCATTTAAAGTCTTGCTTAGCAAGAATTAAGTTTTGTCCCGAAAAATTTACAAAGTTCGAGATTTAAAAACTGAAAGGTCATCATCATATTTTGAAATGCATATCATGATGACTTTTCGGTTTATCAAGTCCTGCACTAATCACGCATTTCTTTACTTGATCATTAAGTGTACAGTCCATCACACTTTCTTAATTTCGGTTTGTTTTGTTTCAATGTTTAACAGCGTCTGGCTTTTAATTTTTGTTTTCTCATTCCAGTATAAAAAAAAACAACCGCCTATCTATCTACTTTCAGCAATAATGTATTTTCTATTTGATGAAATTTGTCATGAGGAGGAAAGAGACAGAACAACAGAAAATACGTCCAACAGTATTTGTGAGGACTTCGACATAACAAAAAAGGTAAGCAGATCATCGAAATAGGGAGTGTAGCTGACAATTCGAGTTCGATTAATTTTCTTTTCATTCTTCAGCTATTCTGCACAGCGGAAATTAAAAATTGATAGTACAAGTGATTTGCCGCTTACAAAATAAGAAAGAAAGTCTATATTGAAATTAAAAAATGCGTTTAACAAACAATTATTTTCGCAAGATTTCAACGAATATATTAATTGGAAGTAAGTACTTTAAACTTTTATGCGTTTTTCAAGTAAGTACTTGGGAAAAGAAAATGGTAAAGAACACACACTTCTTTTCTTGAATATAATAAGTGTGCTTTCCCCTGGGGTGTACGTCTTACAGTGAACCTGAGTTCGATAATAAAATTCTTTTTGTTGAACAGGTTTACAGAATGTAATAGACAAATCCAATAATCTTAAGCTTCGTCCACTTACTTTCAAATCTTATGAAATAAGTAGCAACTTCTTCATCGACTATCTTTACTTGGCAACAATTTTTAGCTGCAACTTAAGATTTATTTCGTTTACTTTGACCTTGTCCAAACGTTGCGGGGTTCATTGTTTACCGCCGTACTACATCATCCGGTGTAAGTTTCATATTTGTTAATTAGCGAGACCATAAACATTCTAAGGGGATGGTATTACTTTCTTTGTAGTATGCACACTGACGTCGTCGTCGATAATTCATTCTTAGTCTGGAACTTTCTTATTCGACCTGGCACAGCGAAAGCAAAAGTTTATGGCATAGTAGAATATACGCAATTAAACTGAAAGGAATAATTGCTTATATTCGTGCTAATCGATGGTAATAAAAGAATGTCTAGCAAATACCATCTGAGGAATGTTGTCACGAAAATAGAAAATAATGTCTACGAATACCAGGTAAGTACACATTGTATAATGAAAATGCCAAGTGGGGAATGCAGTGGCGTGGAAAGATGGCATGCGTGGAATAACTAATTAGGCGAATTTCTATAGAGAAAGAAAACAGCACGAGGTAGAATAATGGTTAATAGGCCACGAGGTTATAAAAATGCAGATTCAGCAATTTGGTCCAAACCTAATAAAGAATAATTCCACAATAAACCTATTTCTGAGAGCTCCAATACTAAGATATGAAATTAACCTATATTTTCACTCTGAAATAAACATGTTTTTAGGAAATAAAAATCTTTACCATTATTAATATTGCTAGCAATGACAAAATATATATTGTCGAACATGTATGGTATGGTAATTCAATGTTAAATTACCATCACTATTATCCAGATCATGTACACTTGCATATATGATATGGATAACACCCATCAGGCAATTCTATATCATACTTTAAAGACAATTTTTGTCATAGTAGGCAGTGAGTGGATCAGACTTGATTAATCTCCATCTGCCGAGATCATCCAATACTTCTGCTTAATGGAGATGATATCCACAAAAGCAATTTACAAAATTCAGAGAAAAACAATTTCGCCAGACAAATATTCCGGCATAATCTCCACTTTCAAATAATAAAATTTATCAGCATCTCAATTTATGAGAGATAAAACAGACCTTAAATATTCCAGAATAGGGTATGACTAAATGCAATGTGTAGTGTTTATTTGATAAAAAATTCCTAAAACCATCCTTAGCAATAATATGCAAAAAAGTTCTTTAATTTAGCACTTTATGAAAAAAATAGAAACAGAGCGTCGTCTCAAAAAAAATTCTGCGGTATTGTTGTAGCTCTTGGTAAAATTCATCAACATCTACAACGAAGAATGAAGATAAAATATACCTACCTTGGGAAGGAATCAATCCAACTACTATTTATTTATTTTTAATAATTATATGAAACATTCAAAATGAAGGGTAAGATTTTAAAATATCATGGAACGATAGCTTTATCATGTGCAGTTCGTTTTTTTAATTGCTTACTTATTTCCTAACTGTAATTACTGAAGTCCTAGTCTGGCACTGACATCTCGGTTTAGTGCTGCCTAAATATTTCAACGGTATCAACTTTTGTGCTTTAAGTTATTTAATTATGTGCTTTAAGTTTCATACGTAACTTGATAATATACACGCAAATACATTTGAGATAAATGATTGTGCCAAGTCGATTATTTTCGGAGGTTCAAAGGTTGTTACCAAAAAAAAGCTAAAACTTTTATTATCCAATATTGCCTACTAATAAACACAATCAAAGTTAGAGGGAAAAAAGCAACGCTTGTATATATTTTTTAATTTTTCATGTGGTATCGATTAGAACTACAGCAGAAAAGTGTCCGCGGGTTTGCAATATTTCTTATTCTCAATGTTGAAAGATTCCTCGGAAGAGAACGATGTTCGGCCTAAAACAGAGAAAGTTATTACAAAAACTAATGAAGTCATTCCAAAAGAGGATATCGCCGCTTTCTTCAAGGAGAGAGAGCTCCTTGAGCTACCTGGAATTATTCCCAAAATGACAGCAAACATTAATGAAAGATAACCTAATATTTATCACAACTGACTAATAACACCAGGTTCAGTTATTGTAGTTCTAAACGATGTGGATAAATCAAAATAATTGATGACATAAAACTGAAAATATAAGCCTGCATACCGAAATATAGTTAAAGTTAATTTATGCAAATAACTCTTTCTACAGATGTACCTATTAAAATCATTTCTTCCACTATCTCCTTTAAGTTTAATTATTGCTATGATCAAACTGTAATTAAGATGTTGGCGCTTTGCATTTTAACTCAATGAGAATGGACGGTAAAGACCTGTGTAGCTTGCAGCTAAAGCTTACATGTATACTTCCATTTATTTCCGCTAATCCAATAAGACCTTAGCTGTGAACTGTTCGACTTCAATTAACAAGGAAGGCAAACTGACGTAAACAACAAATCGCACTGGATGATTTGAACAACAGTTGCGGACTGATGAAAGCAAAATATTTATCTTTTGGAAAAATTTAATTAGTGTAAAGACTGAGGTTACAAACTCATGCTATCGTCTCGTTTCATTGTTTCCTTTCAATGCTTTCATAAATGTTGGGTTTCAAGAGAAATAGAAAGATTCTGTGGAAGTAACTGAACTGACGAATATGTCACTGACTTTTGGAATTATAACCAGGGCATTTTGTACTGCTTCTCTATCATTATTGTTTTGATGCTTTACCCCGTTGTGGATAATGCATCAATAATACTGTATCATTCAACTTATTCACTGGATTTTGACGAAGTTAAGTAGATTACGAAGAATTAGTATAAGCCAAATGTCACTTCGTAAACTGTGGATATTATGAATTGAGGATGTCATGATAGCTTGAAGACATACACTACGAATGAAGTTACTTATTTTACATTGCAATGTCTAGTAACGGACCACATAACAATTTCCGAATTAAACCTAGATGGTCATAATAAACAGCAATGCACCAATTGGATACCGGAATTAATCTAATTATAGGTGAGAGATGAATTTCATCGTCCAGTGTAAGACCCTCACCTAGCTTACTGGAGGCCTGAAGTGGCTTGGAAAAGTTCCATGTTTGGTCTCTAGAACAGGGTTTGCGGACTATTAGAAATAAATTAAAAATACAAAAAATATATATATAAAATTTATAAAAATAGAAAATTCCTTAGTCCTCTCAGGGTACAAAACCTACTATAGGTTTGCATATAACGTTTCGTGGATGGGAGAAACATAAAGAATGTGGCATACTTGTGATTAGGAATCAACTGGATTAAAATACGCTGAAGAGATCAGATAATTTGAGAAGATCACGAAGGAAATGTTTCAAAATTCGATGAAATGAATTGTTTAGATGGTAAAAGTTTAGTAAAATGAAGGACAATTTAGTGACCCTTCAGTTTTTCGGTAAGTTGGTATTTATGTGCTTGTTGGTTTCCGATGGTTTTCATCTTTCGTCTAGTTACGATAAAAACTGAACCGAACATGAAGGAAACATGAAGTGGAATGAAAATAATATCCGGAGTAGGATTACTAATTTTTGTCCCAACTTTAGTAAAGTTGGGACAAAAATTATATGTGCTACTGTGTAACGCCAATAAAACTACTCCCAAACAGAAGTAAAAACGTAAAATCACAATTTTAAAGTACCTCCGCACTGAGAATTTAATACAAAACTTACAGGTTAGTTGCCTATTAATGTAATGGAATGGAATATATGTAGAGTGATTTTTTTTAATTTTAATAATCGTTATTTTATTTTTAAACTACTGAAGATCGCACAAGTTACCTCGATGCTCAATTCCAATTAAGCAGACGCAAACGAATCTTTTTCAAACAAAGCGATACCAACAGCTTCACATGTTTATTATTTGGCATGTTTTCACTGGCAGTTTGTCTGTTTAATGAAAGAAACCACGAAATATTCCTCACAGCCTGCAAAAGCTTGTCCTCCAACCAAAGGACGTATCCTCCTAGAGTCTTAATAATTATGGCTCCTTTAATAAATTAAAAATTATGAAATTAATTTCATTACAACTCACTTTATACAGAAGGTTATGGCTAAACTTATCCAGCGTGTTTTTAAACAAGAATTTACTTAGAAAGCGGAAAATCTTTGATCGCTTTCTAAGAAAATACATTCTGGATGTTTCTTTAACACACCAGAAATCAATCATAAAGGCCACTGTTTTTTTATTTTCTTTATAAAGAAGTAGCTTTTCTTAAGACTGTCGGTCTTCTTTAACTTCACAGCCAGCAAAAGGTCACTTGTCGATAAGTCAGCTGTCGTGATTTTCTTCCCAAGGAGCCAGAAAAGTTTCAAACTAATTGGAGCGAATTCAGTACTTGAAACGTGATATTTTAGTCCGAGTGTATATGTCGCAGGTCCACTGGTTTTGACGGCTGCCGCGTAACATTTATAGGGAATCGTTAGGACTGATGTTTGTGGGATTTAATGAAACGCTTCATTTGACAGCGATATTGGCCAGAAGAGATTAACCGCACCGTCAGGAAGGATAACTAGCCGATACTCACTCGCCATATTATCCACATGTTTTGATGATCACGTGCTATTTTAGACTGACTCGCTCTAGTTATTTGGCTACGTGTTACGAAGAGCACATTTCGCATCTCTATTTCGACCCGTTCCTTCGTCAATCGATAGCTCCATTAACGGGTGGGTGTGGTGGGGATTTTTTTTCCCCCTTTCATGACTTGCATACAGAGCTACGAAGTGCAGTGCTTAGTATCCTCCCACACTTAGGACACTCTCAGATACTTCGAATTGTTGCGTAACGTTGACGTCATAGTTTTTATCGAAATCGATTAGATTTGTGCTTTTGCTCGAATACGCCCACAACAAAATATGAAATATTCGCTATTATCTGATTCTTATGGTGAAGTTTAAGCAAATACGATTGCATTCACAATCATAATTATCATTTGTCCTTTTCTGCTAAACTTCTGTGATAATATCTAGCACTACAATGATCACAGCAAATATCATTTATTATCAAAAACGTATCTAAAATCTTTTGACGATATTACTTTAAACATTTTCATATGAATTCTACTAAAGAAAAGTCATAAACCTATAACATATTTAGTATAGCGAGTGGACCAAAGGCAAAACATTTGCCTAATTTATTAAAATAGTCAGATGGAAACAAATAATAAAACGAAATATATCGATACATTTAGTAGATATTTTCAATTTAATTAAAGTCTATTTAGCCAAAAAGAAGTTATTACATTTTATCATTTCGAAATATTTTGTAAAATTTTATTTTTACAAATGGTTTGATCTAAATACAAATATAGATGTCTCCAGGAATTTTAAAAGGATCCTAAATAACGAATTACAATAAAATCAGAAATAAATGTATAAGGATTGAAGGTAAAAACATAGATGCTACACATTTCGCAAAATACAACCAATGATTATAAATTGTACAGACAAGCTCAGCATCTCGCTTCATCGCAGAGAATCATTCTGAACATATACGAGAAAATCAGTTAACAGTAACTCGCGCCCGGTTATATGTCACTATTATCTATAACAGAATGATGAATAGAGTGGCAAAATTATGTTCATTATTAAACAAAATATCATCTCATTCCTCCTTATTTGTTACTCAACTGCTTGTCACTGTCAAATAACTCGGCCTTTTAATGCTATTTAATGTTTACTGGCCAGTTTGTCTGTTCATTCTCAAAACTAAAATGTTCAAAAGAATTTCAAGCTAGTCAAGTGAAAAAGTCAAAATTAGATATCTCAAAGCTATTAAAAATAACATTACTATAACGAATTTAATTCTGATTTTTTTATTTTACGCTAAACAAAATAAACGAAATTGAGAGCTCTGAATATAGAATAAAAAAATGCCATTTTTTTCGGATACCAATTTCGATCTAAAATTATACGGTTATTGCTAGCAAGCTTATGAACATTGGCACAGATTTTCGTGGAATAGTAGTGGGCAAGAGGCTGCTTTAATACACAAACCGCACTGCCCATGTTCTCAAAGGACAAATACTCTTAAATGGGAACTTAATGCTTGCTTTAAACTGCATACAGGAGTATGTATAACTTTATTCGATTGAACATGATTGAATTTCTATATACAAAGATTTTCAGAACTTGTACAGAATTGGTCGAAAGTTTAATACAAAATAATGACACACACATTTGTTACAAGATTTTCTTTCTTGTAGGTAAGAAGAAAGAACGTGATGTCATGCGTCTTTGATTCCATAGCAACGAGATATTTTATTTGCACACAGTCAAGTAAATCATTGCAATCTTTGTTCTATTGGCAAGTGTCAGCGCATTTAAAACCGTGTCTTTTCAATATGAAGATCGCCTGTCGGTGCATAGCCCAGTACAATATTATTTCACAGAATATACTATTTTTTGTAAAAAAAAAAAAAAAAAAAAAAAAAAAAAAAAAAAAAACGAAATAAGATTTCAGAGAAGCTTTCCCATTAAACAGACTGAATTTCTTTAGGTTAGAACCTACAAATCAACAAAGATAACTTCTCCTAAGTCATATTTATAAATAGCAAGCTCTGAAATCATTTCATACGTGATTGAATTCTTATTCGAAAGCCTGCTAAAGGCACGCACATGGCGATGAAGTTTGTCGCGATGTCTCTCAGTGGCAGGCAACGCAGCTGGAAAAGCAAATCAGCATCACACTGTCCATTGGCAGTAGATTTGTGTGACAAGTAATCGATCATTGCTCATATGCCCTCTGTATCCCAAGAAATGGGAGAAATGCTCTTGCCTGCCCAGGTCTCGTTCGGAGAGTGCAATGCAATATTAGAAATAGCAGCGAAGCTTCCAATGAAGGAACGTTGAATTCGACGGTAAATACATCTATTTCACTATTACTCTAATTTTAGAAAAAGTCGTTTTCGTCTGAAGTTTGCTAAGTGTGTTTGCATAACGTGTAGTTGACTCTATGCATTATATAATATTAAGTATACTTTTAAACTAAGGAAAAACTCGAGTTTTTTCCTCCAGAAAACCTGCCCCCAATGACATTTGAGAGGTCGCGAGCAGGTAAATAACACTTTATATAATCGTAGCATCAGTATCTAATGTTGCGTATATGCGAGTTTCAGAAATATTTTTTATTATTGTCTATTATTGCCGATGCACAAAACAGTTGATTATCAGCATATTTTTGTGAACATATACATAATATATGCTACCTATCAAACATCTTTATTATTATAGGGAATCTGTGTTTGTAACGCATGAGGAAAAACTTGGCGAACTGATAGCAACGGTTGCTCATCAATTATTTACCTTCGTGTATGGCTCCGTACAGATTAACCTAAATTCTTTGATTGGTGAGTATTTCCATAATACAAAAACATTAACCCTGCATTTAAACGATCAGTTATATATGCTCACATGACAGTTTTGTTTTATTTCTATTTTTATTCTCACTGGGACCGGTGTTGAAATCATCTTCAGTCATATTTACTGGAATTCATAGGAAAATATTAAATTTCGCGAGATTTTTAATAAATGTTAATATTTTCCTGTGTGACCGATTAAACGTATAAAACTGGAAGAAAAATTTAGGAACAATTTTCCTTTTTTATGAGGAGGTTTAAAACTTTCAGTCCACTCCATTTTCAATCAGTTCACTTTTGTATCCTTAAAATGCTATGGCGGTCTCGGCTGTTTAAACAAAAGAATACAATACATAAGCGAAGCATGGCTACTCCAGGATAATATAAATTCGGTGATTGTATTCCTCTGTATTATGAAGACTTCTTACATACCAATCATATGATGACACATCAGTAAGGATTTTTGCAGATGTAATTTAATTCTCACGTAGGTCGATTTACTAAAATATCAGTTATCAAAGGCGCATTCGTAAATAACTCATTCCATATTTATAAAAAACTCTAAAGTTATTTTAAATAAAGTTACGTAAAAATCAAATGTTTTTTTATTATTATTACATTACACCTTCATCATCTAACACCAACGCCATCTACTGCCGACTACCACCACTAGTACTTTCACAGACAATCACAAACATCCAGGCTCACGGCGGGATTCGAACCCGCAGCCTTTTGGCTGGAAAGCGGATACGCTAACCGTTCGGCCAAGATCAATTTTAGATCGATTAACTTACACATCAAAGTAAGAACTTCGTTAGAGTTGATTCCCTCAGGGTAAAAAAAATAAGTTTGTCACAATACTGGTTATCATTTCTTGTAATTTTCCTCCTTTTTTGCTCCTAACTAACGGACAAAACGAGTCTCTATCTCTCTCTCTGTGTGTGTTACACTACACTGTGCATAGTGTAAATAGTTTTAGGAGCTGGATAGACTACAAAGATGAAAGATATCCGATACTATTTTGAAAAACCCGATAGAGAGATTTCCAGGATTTTCGACAAAATCAGAAGCAGCCTGAACAAAGTAACTTCTTACTAAGCTGACACCGATGCAATTTTCTTACATCAAGTCTATCAAGATAAGAGATGCCAAGAGTAGCAATAAGATAGATGGTGGTCAGAAAAAGAGGTCTGCCAGAGGCACGGGAATTCTGTCAGTAAATAAGACTCACTCTGTATGGATAGAAAAAAGCACAAATCAATGGCTCGCCATGAATGCGCCGCTCTCATCCTTCAATTCGATATTTGGTTTCTTACTCTTAGGTTCACTATATAAGATAGCTCACGTTTCATTTATTTTATATGAAAGACTGAGTGGAATGGTAACTTTTTATATATCTAACTCTCTGCTGTTAAATGTGAACGGTAACGCTGAAGTAAATGATTAGCGAGTTACTTATAATTTGAATTGGAAATCCAACTTGGAGTTTTATTACTCGAATGCAAATCATGAAGAAAAACTCAAATTATAAAATATTAGACTTGAATTTTTATAGTATGTACTTTAAAAAAGTCAAATTACGTTCTATTATTTTATAGACTATTTCAAAGCTTCAAATAAGATTAAATATATTTTCTTCTCTTTCTTGTATTTCTATGATGCATTCTATGACAACCAAGAATCTATTTTAAGTAAGAGCACACCAGGTCACAGCCAAGGCAAACATTTTGATAATCCTCTTAAAATCTAAATACAATTTCTATTTAATCAACTGGAAAATACTGAGGTATTGTTGGGTAACTAGAAATACTGGTTATTATAGCAAACGTTACAATAGTGCACTGTTGCTAATTCTGCGCTGGTTACTAATAAACAAGAACTGTACAATATTCTTGAATTCTTCACGTCGCTTAAAAGTTCAATTACTAGAGACAATACTATATTCAGGACAACAGTGACAATATGGTGTCGGCGAAAGCAAACACTTCAAAAAGTCAACTAGAACTCTTCTAAATAGCATCAGAAATATTGACAAATTTAACCTATAATGTAACTTATTATGAATTGTCCCTCGCGAACATTTTCTAGTTAAGCTACTGAATTTGAATTTTTCCATTGTAATCATTAAGAGAAAGAAGGCAACACTTTTGCGATAGAAGGAATGAAGTGAACGTTTTTTAATGATTATCTAAGTGCTCACCTGATTCTCAACCCGAGTTCAGTTTTTATTCGAGATTATGAGCTGAAGAATTTAACATGAAGAATGTGAAAATAACGTATTTAGATGACAAACAAAAAGGCAAGATGTAAAGAATAAAACATGCTCAAGTATTTCTGGATAGTTATTTCCCGACATAGAAAAAATCGTACAATATAATTTAATAATTCAATAAAGCATCCAATGATAATAATGCATAGGAGTGGGGGGATGTTTTGAATTAACAAAATCGTGCAGCGTTTTATTGAATAATACAAACTATGCTATAATCGAAGCCTTTTAGTGTATTGCAAGGTTGTCCTAGCAACTTATTGGATAATGAAATGTGTTTTACGATTACAACGAGGAAGCTAAGTTCCTAGAGGTATGTGTAATTTGTTAGAAAATATGGATAGCTGTTCTCCGGGAGTATTTTCAAACTTCCATTAAAATTCTAATAAATGTTACTAATGTGATTGATTGGTTTCACAGGCAGGTCCTTTCAACTAAACGTCACTAAGGACTATACAACGAAGGCGCTAAATGAAGACACACTATACTTGGGATAAAATAGTTTGACACTCTATTTTTCTGCTTAACCACGGTTTCACATTAAAATTACAGTTCAACAGTTTATTAGTTTTATATCGTAAATATTTGTTAATGTTTGACAGCTTTTTCGTTTATTGAACCCAATTCTTTGCACGTAATCTGAGATATTTGGAAATCAACAGATTTCCTGGGCGAAATCAGAAATCAATCGAATAAACTAGACTATACATATAAAATACGCATCGCATTTGTTAATGTTGCATAAACAAAAGTTCGAATATCTCATCACATATAGATGGAAAAATAACGTTTCGATCTGAAGATACTTTAAAAAATTAAATTAGCTTAAGATCAAAATCCAAACTTGAATCATATATACTGATGCATTTATAGGTGGTAAGTCACTTAAGTGACTTACCACCTGTAAAACTACACAGATGTTATCTATACAGAGAATTAACAGACAATACCTCGGAAGATATCCAAATGGTCTGAAATATTCATTAAAAAAACCATCCGATAATCTATTTGCATCACCAATAGCGGATGAGGGGAGAGGAACGAAGGGAGAAAAGATTGGCGACATCCATCTGTTTATGGATCGAGGATTGGCGCCTGACTTGCGCAGCAGTTTGGTGGATATAAGCAGCATACAGTAACTAAAGAAATGCATGTCTTCCTGTAGGTGAATCAATGGTATCGAAGAGACTACCAGGGTTACATTAGATAATCCTTATGCTAAATTAGAAATGCTTTCCATATAAATTATGTGTTAACCTCGTTAATCCACTCAGGGTACACTGCACAAAATGGGATCCTAAAAGATGTCACCCTTGATTTTATTAAAGGGTGACAAATCGCATTTGTTTTTGGAATTAATTTAATTCAAATTTTACTTAAAATTTTAAAATGTAATTTTAGAAATGGCTTTCTCCGATCTTATTTAACTTGCATGAGAGGTGACAACAGCAAGTCACAATGTGTGTGGCTACAAAAATATATAGCGGGTGCTTCATCTTTCATCTGATTTAACAAAAAAAATATTTAGATGAAATAATCATAAGTACAATAGAAAATATATTAATAAATATATTCTATTCCTAAAATAGAAACAACAGAAAAAGTTTTATGTAATTATTGGCGAATATTAAAAGGACTTTGCAATAGCTAGCGAATAAATTAGTTATAAATTAACCAAATAAAATGTTCTGCATTTAAACAAAAAAGACGCTGAAGGCTTTGGAATAACGTTTACAACGAATGTCTCAAATTCTATAATTATATTTGCTTCAATTTATTTTAAGTTCCTCTGCCTTTAGATTCAGAGTGGAAGTTACATTTATTAAGTGAATCGTTTTTCGTTCTGAACAGAGGTTACTATTAAACTCATTACCAGAATGTGTAAAACCCTCGTAAAATAAAACAAATTATGCGAAATAAATCGGACAGTAATCAAAGGACAGTTAATAGTGCAGGCTTCTGATGTCTGGTCATCTGTTAGTACTGAGAGTATGCCGTGGAATGTTTATAATCCAAGACCAAAATCTGGTTTAATGAAATATTACGCCATTGCTGACAAGCAATAAATAAACAAACGCATACAAATATAAATTTCTTATAACCGCCTTAACAAATCTACATTTTTATTATACTTGGGGATACAGCATTGAAGAAAAAAAGATAAATCAATAAATAAACTAAGTTAAGGGGATAATTATTTAACGCCGGATACGAAACTCGGAGATCGAAATCTAAGAGTTTCATGCCGAAGAACTATCGGCAGGTCCAAGCGTAAGTCAACACCTGGGTGGTATAACACTAGGACAACTCGTGTCAAAGGTGGAGCAAGCTCCGTCACTATCCTTAATATTCTCTCATAATGTAAAACGCAGCTCCTAGGAGATGTATTACTGTTTTACATTATGAGGAGAGGTCACTATCCATACCGGTTTCGACCTTTATTGAAGTCTCAACAGTGAGTAGGTAGACCTGGAATACCAAGGTTTAATTGAACCGAACTTACATATACCCCAACTAATGGAATACCTGGAATACCTTGGTATTCCATTAGTTGGGTATATGCAATGTCTGATGAGTGGATGCTCTTTGAGTACGTACTGAGAGAAGGTTAAATAGATAATGATGTGAGACCGAGCTAATCAGTCCCATTAATATTTCACCACTTATTGGATGCGGCGGTGGAATAGCCATTGAAAACCTATAAAGAAGAAACTCTTGCACCGGTTTAATATTTGCTCATTACTTTACAGATAAGGAAGAAACCATCCTTCAGTCTAGGGTTAATTAGAAAGAATACAATCCACTAAATCAGATATATATTTAACAACAATATTCACATGCTAGTGTAGACACATATAGTTGAACTTCGGAATCCTCATGTAAATAAATTAGAAAAAGTTTTCTACATCCATGTTGAAGTTACCAGTATTATTTGCAGCAGATGGTTGGCGCTCATCAGCCTAAACTCATTAAAATCTAACATCTTCTTGAAAGTCTAAAAGATTATATAAACACATATCATCTCTCACTGCAGTAACATCAATAATTAAATGAGAAAACCACACATCGGTAGCAACAACGAAAGAGCTTAACAGCCCAAGTAAGCTGCTTAATGAACTCTGCCCGAAGACATTGAAGTTTATGAATTTTAATGTCTGGAATCTTCTTTTCCTTTGTACACTACGATGGCGTGTTTTTAGAATAGAGGAGAGGTGGAGTATCGAAACAAAACAACATTAGCTATTCATGAGCGTCATAATCATCTACCATGTAAGCCATCATACCTTGTGAAATGCGATTTTTTTAGCTATTTACTCCTTCCACATGTCGAACCCTTTCACATTCTGAGCAAGGAAGGAATATTAAGTGATGCAGACTTGTGTCTGGACTCTTAGGCTGGAGAAAAATATATAAAACTTTTTGAACACTTTGTGGAACAGCACACTATTTCAAGAGAGGTTGGAAAGAATAGAGAACTTGTATTACTACTTCTATTTAAACGCATAAAAATGACTTGTCATAGAATCAATTACGAGATATTCATCGACATTCACATCAACTTATGTTGAAATAATATTTAGCTGTTTATTCCTCAAAATTGCATTATGGTTTACTGTAATATACAGGTCAAGGCATAATAAAGAAATTATGTAACTTATGTACGTAATAATAGAGCAGGTGTATATTAAATATAAAAATTTCATGAAAAAACAAGCAAATATTTTCTTCAGTATTTTATTAGAATCGTGTCTATTAATTCTAATTTCAGAGACATCCTTTAATGTTTGTATATTCTATTTGTGAATGTTTTCATTAAGGAAATTAAAACTTTATTACGTATTTCTAAACATAATGAGAAACTGCTGAAATGGGCAGCTAATTATTTTTTTTTAATTATGAGCAGCTAGATGTTTAACGTATTTCTGGAGAGTGAAGATGAAGAAAGCCAAGACACGAGTAATCACATTTTTTGTATCATGGCTAAGATGTTTTAAATATTGCTCTACTTTGATTATCATACTGGATGTATTCGATCATTTATTTTTAATGATTTAGTTTCCAAAAGGGAAAAGGTATTTGGTATCAATAAGTAACATCGATACAACTTGCTTTACTAAATAAATCACGAACCAGATGGAAGTGAGAAAAATATTAACACCATCAAATAACAAACTAATGTGCTGAAACGAATTTTTCATTTTTGCAGTTAAGATTTTAAGTTAAGAAAGAAAAAGGAGAAGAAATCAAATAAGAAGCAAAAAAAGAGAGAATTTGCCGTATTAAAACCTGAATACTGCAATATAACAATGACGACCTAAATTCAGTTAAACCTAAGAAGATAAACTTCAGTTATTACTTGTACTTTGAATATTTCATTATTTTTGCTTTATTTATTATATACAAAGCAGTGTTAGTAATAATATATATACATATTCGCTTTTAGAGAGCTGAAATTTATATGATAAAAATGGAAAAAATATGGATGTTAATTGTCGGGACCTCCAATGTCAATAATTATGTCTACCTTTATAAGGCCTTATTTAAATCCACTCTCGCTTTCTCTTTCTCACACAAAGACTAGGGAAATTATATTCGAGAACGATTTGCACACATGAAAATAGGGGCACCTTTTACATTAGAAAAATGTTATCTTTTGTGCAGAATAATTATTAGTTACCGCTAATAATAATCTCAATGTCAGTCACACTATACGTGATCATTTGTAATTACAAATATATGGAATCGTACGCACATCTCGTTATCTTTATTGGCGAACTAAACATTCACGTAAGAGAGTGAAAAAAAATGACTCCTAACTTACAAATCGGGAAATGTGTACATTATCAAGGCTTAAAATCTATTTCCGCCAATTACGCAGAAAAAAAAAACATTTTGTTCCACTTTAATCTTTTCTATCGCTTTTTTTTGCATAGATTTTAAAAATTTTATTTCCAGTATGTTCATAGCACACGTCCCTCCCCGCGCGCGCACATACACATTCACACAGAAACATAAAAACAACTCTGTATCGTGTACCATGCTTATTAATCGCCCTCTGGAATCATGCCAGCAATTCTACACACATTTCATGGTAATTAGGCACGCGCCTTTAACGGAAATGCACGCTGCATCAACCGAAGGCGTTCAGGTATTTTGTAAAGTTTAGTGGGCAACGAGACAAGAATTTTTCTCATTCCTCACAAATTAAACCAATTTTTTATTAAGCATTATACTTTCATTAGATGGGTTCGCAGAGAATGCAAGTTGTTCCAATGCGATTATCATTAATTCTGTGGCGCTAAATTAAAAGATGCTCATATCTGTGGGAAGCCAAAGTCTAACAATATGTGGGGGAAAACCAAGTGAGTTTTAAAGCAAATGAAGCCTCGAATAAATAGCAAGACAACGGGGGATCTTAAATAACACGAAGAAAGAAAGCATTACACTGGCTTCTTGCTGAGCTTTTCCCACCAAACTTTAATTTGATTTATAATTCAGAGATGGAATGACTGGTAAAGAAATTAAGATTAAAGACTTACCATTAATTTTAAAATAATATTGATGTCATTTTAATATGGAAAAGTAAAGATTTGAGGGCAAAGTCATTGAGGAGCTTCATTCCCATCCAGTTGAAAAAATTGATGTTCAATCAGTATTTGCTGTTTGTACGTGCTATCTGCATAGAATCTAAGGAATCACTTTGAAAGAGCACTTAATACTCCACAATATACATTTCATCCTTCAAATACTACCAATAATTGTCCGGACATTTGAAGTTATTTGAAGTCATGGAACATTCCATGTTTGTTAATATCATAAAATCCGATCTATACGGATAGCAGGAAGCAGTATTTCATCGTAACAGTAGCATCGAATACAGGTAGTATGGCAACACGACGTGAACTCAGTGACTTCGAGAGAGGTGTCATCGTGGGCTGTCACATCGGTGGTATGTCCACACGCGCCATTGCCGCTCAACTAGAGCATCCAACATCAACGGTTTGCGACATGATCAACAAATAGAGACGTTCTGGTATCACTAGTGCAAGATAATACCTAGGGTAGTCGCCAGAAATGACTGAGAGGGACAGACAAGTGTTAAAACGGGTGTCACGCAAAAACCAGCTACAATCGGCACAGACCATCCGTGATGAGTTCCAGAGCGCCAATATTACCATGGTGAGCAGTAATACTGTACGAAAAGAACTCCATTTACTGGGTTTCCACGGAAGAGCAGCGGTACACAAGCCGAACAAGGTGGCTCGTCTGGCGTGGCAAAGAGCGTGTGAACCGGACAATTCACCAATGGAAAACGGTACTCTGGAGCGATGAATCAAGGTTCACCTGTTTCCATCTTACGGCAGGGGTGTGGGTGTGGAGAAAGCCTGGTGAACGCTTGTTACGACAGTGTGTTGTGCCCAAAATAAAGTTTGGTGCATTCGGCTGGTTTGGAGTGGGACCACTGGTCGTTGTCCATGGTTCCATGAAGGCAGCTCAGTGCCTTGTTATTCTGGATAATCAGGTGCTGCCTGCAACTGTGGAATTTTTATGGGACGGACCCGTGTTACTATCAAGACGACAATGCCCCATGCCACAAAACTGCAGCTGTTCTTGAATAGCATGAAGAAATGGGTTAAACGACTGCCCTGGCCTGCGCAGAGTCTTGATCTCAATCCCACTGAACACTTGTGGACAAATTGGAGAGGCGATTGAAGTGCAGAGCAGCACGTTCTCAATCTGTCACGGAACCAAGTGCTGCTCTGATGGAAGAATGGAGACAAATTCCACCTTATGTCAGCCGCGCAGGAGGTGATCAAAGGTGGAGGAGGTGATCAAAGCCAAAGAGTGACAAACCCGATATTAGGCTTCGCTTGCTGGTATCAATTGTAAATTGCTATTGTCCGGGACAATTATTGGCAGATATCGTATATATGTCTGTTCGTTGATTATGTTCTATCTAATATGTCTGTTTTGGGGATATCTCCATTTATCAGGAGAACCCAGCTCTAAAGTACCGATTGAAAGATTGAAATATGTTTATAAAGATTCCTCACACCATGACGATAATTATATCTAGGCTAATTCCGCCAAATAGTGCATACGGCATTGCTCTTCTACTGATTTTAAAGACAATGAAAGCTAACCCAAACATCACAAATACAACATTATTTGAAGTTATGACACCTAGTTATGATCAGCTGCCTGCACTTAGTGTATATATCGCAGCCAAAATTTAAACTGTTAACAATTGTTTAATTATTATAATGTGGAGGAACTGTGGAATTCCGGAACAAAAGGTGTCCATAACAACAAAGTTACGGACACCTAGTTATGATCAGTTGCCTGAACTTAGTTACGCGCGCGCAAGTGCTAATTTACCGCATGGAAACTGTCATGTCTGTAAATTCATTGTATTCTTCCGTTTTTTGTGTGTTTTGACATATCAATATTGATAAACACTGGTGCATATGTATAAGATGCATGCTAACGCGCTTTTAGTTGAAACATTTCTCTAAATGTTACTATATGGGCGAATTCTGATGTTTTCAACCACGAGCCATGTCGGTGTTCTGACTGAGATAAATTACGTACAGCTATATCTAGATACGAACTTGATATTACAGAAGAAGCTCAACAAACGAATTAAGACACCATTAAAAGTTCATAACTATTCCAATAACGAAGATACCTCTGTAGCACAGTCGGTTGTGATGTTATGACTTCCCTTAAAAATATAGAAAATATTTTCTTAAAACTCCTTAAGATAGCCTTTTTAGTGCATTTGTTTAGTTGAATTGTCAGTGAAGGATTATGACTTCATAAGAGGATGCAACGTAAATCATTTTACACAGTTATAAAAATGTTTGAAAAATATTAAATATAATTTGAATTACTTTTTCTGAAAAAAGAAAACATTGAGAAATTAAAAAAAATTGTCGCGCAGTTTCTAGCGACGTAAGTCAAAAACCGCATAAAATGGATAGAATTAGAGAGGAAGTCATTAAGAAAACAAAACAAACTTTCCGGATTCAGCTTTACGAAAGAAATTAAAGCACAAAAATAGAAAGAGTGCAACAACAAGAAATCTAAAGTTTTTTTATGAATTTATTTTGGGCAAGCTGTGATTCTTCATTATCTATAAGTGGAAAAGGATTACCAAAGAGCACAATGCAGGCTTCTGTTTAAATTCGCAACCCTTTGAACCTTTCTGTTTACAATTCGATACTTTTTCAAGGACACCAGAAATAACGCGTTTCGTTTCTTCCTCCTCCTTAATCTTCTAAAGACACTGGCAACTATCCAACCAGTACATTTTTCTTTTAAAGTGCTCCCAAGGTCGTCCCACAAACGCTTTCACAGCTGAGTGGACCGAGGCACAGAGATATCTTATCTATCGTAGAGGTTCCTATCTTCTTACTCTCTCACGGGATGTAGCAAATTCGTCTGAGCTTCCGTGTGCAAAAGAAAGAAAAGATTAAAAAATGTTTTTTGATAGCTTGCAAAATTATATTATTCCAGTTGCACGGTAACCGTCATCCGATTCTTAGTTAGTGAGAGAGAATCTTTGAATTCATTTGACGATTCAAACAGAAGGATTTCTCTAAAATTGAAAAGCACTAATTTTCAGCTCAATACATGTTCTGATAAAAACGCAGAAATGATTGAATGAGAAACACGTATGTACAGAATTATTTTTAAGGTTTCCTCACACAAGTGATATAACGCCATGATTATAAAACAACAAATATTGGGTAATACAACCCTTCTGTTTAAAGAAACAGAAGTGATGGCGAATTAAATAAAAGTGGTAATTCAGGAGTTACATGCATTGGTCTAAGAAACACTATTGCAATGATTACAGATTTTAAAATATCGTATTTAAATTGTACGGTGATATTTCTATCTGCATGGGATTAACTCATGCAAGTTGCTGACATTGTCTCCTCTCCAATTTCGAGTCAAAGTTGGACGTATGCAACCGCTCTTTAGGTAAATGTTATCCCTGATTATAGGAGATCCAAAGTGGCTTGAAGAAGTACAGTTTCAGTAATACACGGGACATAAAACTATTCGTAACAATATATACATCGAAACCCACTCATAAGAACACAGAATTTTAATGGAGTTCCTTACGAATTCAAATTCGTGGAGGATAATTATATTTTAATTAACCAACCAGCTTATTTGTATAGTTTAAATCTGAAATTTGTAAAGATGCCTTAAATGCCCTTCATACCAAATTTGACCCAATCTGGTCAAATATTTTGATAATGCGCAACAGATGATTCCTTTACATAATGTGGGCTTCTTTGAAATAATTACAGTGCTTAATAAGTAAAAGATTCATGATCTGAAATCGCAAAATTCAAATTTATATTTATTACTCATTTTTGAAGAAACTTGCTACTGTAACAATCGAATATCCAGATTCGAGAAAGAGAGAAAAATCCATCCGCATGCAATTTAACTCACTTTATTTCGAAAAGCAAATTTATTAGTTTAAAAAACAAATAAAAAAAGTTTGGAAGAATAGATAAAATATACAGCAGTAAACGGTTGTGGTCTATAAAACAAAAACTAGCTAATACCGAATCCACCACCAGGCAGTTTCCAAAAAAAAAAAAAAAAAAGATTTAACACTTCTCTGTCGCTCTTTCACTCCTCCAGTTATGTTTGAAGGGTCGCTAATGACTTCATAAGGAAGGAAGATATGGGAACCTGCTCTACGTACTTTGAAGACATTAACTTGCGCTGACCTTGAACTCGCTAATTTGTAATTGAAACTTTTTTTTGATTTTTGCATGTAAGAAAATTAGTGGTCCATTCCTAAACCGCTGATTATATTTTCATTTCATCTTCAAGTAACTTTATTTCTTATCCTTCTAAATGTTAATTCTCTTCCCAATATTCTATGGTGTAAACTGTATGCGTTCTCTGGCTGATTTGAAGGATGTGAACTTTCCAGCCAAAGGATGCTCGCTCTTTTCAGGAGACTTTGCAGTCACTACTAAGATTCCACCTTGAGTTTTTCTCAAGCTTTATTTCTAAAACAGCCAATTTTAAATCGCATCTATCGTTTTCGTATTAAACTAACAGAAACTTGTTAGAAATAATTTGGCATTGATTCCTATGAAGTTAGAAAACATACTCGTATGAAATACGTTATCTGACATCATAGGAATCTATAGAATTACTGGCTACAGCGGAATATATAGCCGGAGGCAAATGAACATTAATAGCTAATTACCTACATTCTTGCAAAACGCATTTTCACTTCAGGAGAAAACAAAACACTGTTTTCAAAAATACACTATTGTATTTACTCTGCGGAGTCTATCGATGAAAATCAAAAATATATTTCAAATAATAAGACTCACTGGATAGCAATACAAGTCGAAATCTGAAGAACACCGATCTTAAATCTCGATAAAACAGCTAATTTAATCATTATGCAATTGCACAACAAATATTCAATCAACGATTAAAAAGAAATCGCAACGTGCTAGACAAAGTTAATTGAGTTACAAATCCAAACTTCGCAAGACAGCTACTAACAGTAGTTATGCCGAAGTCACATATTAACAACTGGAACATTGCCAAAGTCAGCAGGTAATCTTTAGAGTATTTAAGACACGCATTTACTGAACACTACGTTAACGTAGTAAGAGCATGAAGAAGATCATTGAAAATAAAAGCATAAATAGCCTGAAAGAAAGTCTGGTTTGTAGGGTTGATTAAAGATGTCCTGTTTTAGGTATGAAAATCCATCCAAAAGCTGGACATTTCCATTTTTGACATATTCAACTTCCGCAGTGATGTAAGGATTGTAGAACTGCTGAATGCGACATTGTATTCTTTAAAAATAACTTGTCATCCGTACTATCTCTTAGAGAGAATCCGAGAAATGTCCATCCCTAGGGTGTTTTGGTAGTCTGAATCCCACGAGCAGCAGTGCAGTCTACCATTTGTGGGCGGGAACGTTGTCATGATAAAAGAGAACACCGTGACACAAATTCTCGCGCCTCTTGTCTTCCTCATGCTCAGCAGTTATCGTCTTAATTGCACTGGGATAGTTTGATGTGATGGGAGCTCCTTACTGCAGATAATGAACAAGCACAGACTAGAAATCCCAGAAAAGGGAAGAGACATGAACTTGGCATGCAATGGCATCTTTACTTAAATATCATAGAAAGAGAAAATCTAATGCCAATCAAAGTTGGTTGTAATTTGATGTCAAGATAGAAATAATGTACCGATCATTATTATACGGTAATCAGCCGCGATACGTTGTCTCCCATTTAAATGAAGGATGGCAAAAGTATCTCTGTTTATTTACAGATGACAAAAGTTTTCAGTATTCGTGACATCTTTTAAGGTTTAAATGGTCGGATTATATGGTCGCAAGAATTAAAGGCCTCTTAAACATTAAAAACAATAATTTGGGTGGTTGTGGTCTGAATATAACGTTTTATTTATTTTTCATTCATTCGCAGCATTGATTGTTAATATCAGTTTAAATTAAATAAAATTTGTGAAAATGAAGTGATATAGATTTTATAGGGGGGGATATCACAAATTTAAGTACCTGTATTTTCTGTTCTTATCGTTGATGAAAGTTTAATTGGAGGGAGGGGTGGGGTCTGAAAACTTTTGGAAGGACAGACATTTCTTAGATTGAGGGTAAGTATATTTTTGCTAATATACTTTGTTTCTGTTTTTCGTGTTCTTCATTGGTATACTTTGTAACATATTGAAGAAAGACAGCATAGACACCTGTAGATTTTAATAAACAACAGATTATCACACTTACGAAAGTACAAATACAAGTGCAAATGTTGATACTCACATAGTACTAACATCGTAAAAAGAAATGTAATATTTTGTAATATTTCAGTGACACCAAATTGTATTATTTATCAAGCAAGAATGATAATGGAACAGTGAAATTATTAGTTCAAAAACCATATCCATGTAAGGATAATAAACATGGTAATTTTGCTTACACAAAATTGCGATATCCCATTAAAAGTTTCTGATCTCTGTGCATTAGATGTTATTCTAGCTAGAGTATATACAGTAGTATCATTATTATAATTGAAGATTACGCATAAGCCACACTTTCTCATACTATTCCTTCGGATTAGTCCAATCCGAAGGAATAGTATGATTAGCCATTATTCCAATAGCTTGATATGTTTCTTACTTGAGTGAGTTCTCTAGACGGTGTGCAGGTTATGGGAAAAAAAGATGAAATTCCGGAGAAAGAAATCATGCCACTTCTTGTACGAGTCTAGGTTAAAAAGTTCTAAAGCCTTTACAGAATTCCTTTCTAGCCTCATCAATGAACTCGATGCCTTTCCAGCCGAAGGTACGCGCAGTATATTCTTAGTAGTTCGACTAATGTTTAGTTTAAAATTATTCAGAAAAACTTTTTTTCTACTTTTTTAAATGAATTTATATTTCTTAGTGATCTACAATTGTTGCTTATGAAATTTATTACATTGGTTCCACTGAGTATTTTTCGGAAACTTCCGCTGGGTCTTTTTGTTTCGTAAAATATATTAAAAGAAGAAAAGAATATCCAAGAAAAATTGACTTTAATTCTTTCCTAATTGATTTCTAGATGGAATAGTTTCCATCATGCAAAACGGCAATCCACAAGATTACTCCGGAAATAATGAATAATCAAATTAATTACATACATAATTTCTGAATAAAAGAGGAAACTTAAATAAAAGCTAATGCGTCGTTTTATCAAAAATGCTAATTCTGTTTTAAAGCTAATAAAGAAACATTTACCCAAATAACATTTTGAAGAATTCATAACTCCAAAAATAGAACGCAGTAATGTAGAATTGTAAAGGACATATTAAAGAGATAGGAAACCGACGTAAGGATTACCATTCTGAGTCTGCATTTGGCCCGTATTTCTTTTCGTAAATGCCAAGTGAAACTCAAAACGTTATTGTATTAATAATTTACTTTTGGAACTCCGATCGTTCTCCATCAATTGGAAAGACCGGAGTTTTTAGGATACAAGGAATCTTTATAAGGATTCCTCAACTTAAAAGGAGTTTGGCGATCACATATGAGGGTTAAATAGATTTTCCTCTTGCAAACTGAGGTTTTAGTCATCAGAAGAGCAGGAAAATACAGGTGATCATTATATACATGTATAATACAGAAGCCTAATGGCCTCAGCTGTCATCTTAAATGTGAATATCTGTGATTAATAATATACATCGAATTATGATTAAAGAAATTATCGATGATAGTTAAAATCTCGTCGATGTTTTAATATACAACTTCTTGCTACTAGGGAAACATAACTATCCACCTTTCTACTTGCACATCACATGAGATGGTAAGAGCAACTATTGAAATGGGTGGTCGTTGTGATGGGGCCCTTTTATATGAAATGCCTCGAAGCGCAGAAGGGATAGAATTTTATAGTGTACCCGAGGCGATCCTTTATATATAAACTAGTCGCGATAGACTTAGTGGATAGTATTTTTGCTTTAATATAAATAGAATGCGAGGTTCGAATCCCACAGCGACAGAAATGTGTGTAAAACCCTTTTTAACTTATAAAAAAATAACAAGATGGATAATTTTAATCGTGTTATGACTATCATATTGCTTTACGTATATATCTGATGAATCACACAAAAAGATCATTTATAATCTCTACATAGGGCTACCCTAACTTGCTTTACCTGGAAATGTTTCCAACCACTCTTCGCCGGGAGGACATGCAAGTATGAGATACCAACCGATATCGATTTGCTTAACGCAAATTTCGTTTCGGTTCATATTTGTAAGAGAAAAAAATTTCCGCATAACTAAGCTATACATACTGATATTTACTGAGGTATAAGCCTGTTTAGATTTTCGACTAATCATTGTATGTTGGATATTAGCAAACTTAAATTGCAAAATAAACTTCTGTTCTCGTTCTTTGTTATGGAGTGCATGCATATTTCTTAAATATGCATGACATATTAAACAAAACAGACTACAGCTTATGTAATTCACTGAGAGATGCTGCTAAGTTTCAGCACTCTTCGAATGGACAGAGTTCATTAAATGGTGTTATCTTTCAGAAATGAGTATTAGAAAAAAATACTCAACCTTTTGTCTATTTATTTTTTTTAATTAATGCAATGAAATTAATTACGCGAATCAGGATATTGAACTAAGGGCACAATATCAATAATAAGCACACCTACAAGTGAATACAATTTGAAATTAATCAAACGATTTATTAAATTATCCGAGTATGTTAGTTATTCATTGACATCTGAGTCAGAGTTTAGATGATAAATCCCACTTCCTCGAAAAACAGAAAAGTGCATATTCATTTACTATCTTCTGTCACCACATGTATCACTAATAGATACTAAAAATATAAGAATATTCTAAATTAAGGGGATATAAAATCCACATTGTTTGAAAACCGAATGAGAAACTCAAAGATTGGAATCAGAGAGTTTCATGCCGAATATAGTAAACTATAAAGTATCGGCGAACACTGGCGTGAGCTAATGCAAGTGACCCTAGTACGTAGTACGGTACCTGACAACTCGTTGCAAAGGTGGGGAAAGTTCAGATCTTCTTCTGTTCTTAGGTATTTAATAACATTTAATAGTAGTGTTCGCCGATACTTTATAGTTTACTATATTCGGCATGAAACTCTCTGATTCCAATCTTTGAGTTTCTCATTCGGTTTTCAAACAATGTGGATTTTATATCCCCTTAATTTAAAATATTGTTTATATCGCCGAAATGAAGCTTATTAGCTCTTTATATTTAAATAAGAATATTCCTTTTTATTCCTAAAATATGACCTACAACTTCCATGTATTTTAATGTGATACAAGACGAAAACCATGAAATGAAAACCAAATCACAACTCAAATTAATTAATAATTACTTTAGACTATTTATAAGGCATTCGAAGATAAAGTGTAGATAGAAACCTCATTGAGAGGAAAACCAACTACTTGTATTACAAAACGTGGAATTTGTACAATTGTCTAGCAATAAACTGAATAACCCCCTACACTAGCATTTGTTGTAAAATGTCTTCCACAAACAAAATGGCGACAGTACTACTCATTTCGTTTATTCTAAAAGAAGTAAAAATTGTCGATTATTAACGGTTATTTAGAATGAGACAAAACAAGAATACCACATGAAAGAAAGTTTATATCTTAGTTGCTTTTTGAAATAAAAATCTAACAAAATCAATCGATACAATTATGATATTCTATTCATATCTATTCACAATAGTGAGAGGAACAAACGGTCATGTGTCCACCTTAATGTAATATAGGATCTTCTTTCGCTGCGATGATTGCATAAATCCTACGGGCCATGCTTCCCACAAGCGTACGATAGCGAGCAATGAGAATTTTGGACTAATTTTTATGTAGGCATGTAATGAGATCCTGGACTGTTGTAGGGCGGAAGTCCATTGACCTCACCCGACGCGCTAGTTCATTCCACAGATGTTCAATAGAGTTGACATCAGGGCACTGTGGATACCAATCAAATGTGGTGAAGTTCATGTCCACAAACCACGCGTTTGCAGTAGCAGCCTTATGACACGATGCATTGTTTTGCTGAGACGATGGTCAGTTCCATAATAGGAAGCATGCATTGTCCAGAATGTTCACATACCTCTCTGAGTTCAATGCTCGTGGTATCACAACCAGAGGTCCGAGGTAAAAACAACACCATACCATCAGATCACCACCTCCGAATTTCATAGCTGGGGTTGTGCACTCTGATAAAGACACGTTCACCGGGTATGCCCCAAGATCCACACTGGTCATCTGCTCTGTAAATGGTGTAACGTGATTCGTCGGCCCACATCCCGCTGTGCGCGCTCTTTGCAACACTAAAGATGACGTTGCATGTTGATTCGGGTAATATGAGACCTGTATATTGTGGTGCTCATGTTGTGAGCCTCGGTTCTGACTGTTGTTGTGCAGATACCCGAACTCCGCATTCAACCTGTCAGCCGACGAATGGCGGTTTTGCATATTATCCTTCGTAGCACCCTATAATTACATTTAGTGAGTGTAGTAGTTCGTCCACTGGAGGTAGCACTTGCAGTTGACTCCCTGCGCTTCCATCTCACTATGATATCATTTACTATCGACCTTGGGATGGCCAATTTGTTTCTCAATTGTTTCTCCATCTTCTCTGTGTATTTTTTCTCAGCTCTCTCACATCAATGACTGTCTCGACTTGCTATTCTGGAACATGGAGTTGTTTGTATTGAAATGGACGAATAACAAGATGACCTTTGTTGGAGATTTAAATGGCGACAACTCCAACTGGATTTTACTTTCTATTTCTAATGGAGGAGACGGAAAATATTTACTATAAGTAACGAAAGCAAACATGTCGAATAAGAGATTATCATCATCACCACCTTTCCTGGTTCCCTTGATAATTTAATTATCCATATCCCTTCCCATAAGTAATAATCCATAATCTACTTGTCTTTTCTATTCTGAAAATAAATTTTTCTATTCTGATAATCATCACACACGATGATCGAGTTAGACATTACTACCACTAGAAGGAAAACATTCATGATTGCACTCAGTATTATCTTCTGTTATTCAAACTTTGGTTTACCAATAAGCATGCAGAGTAGAGCATAATCAATAAGATATTTTATCACACATGTTTCGAGATCAAACCAAAACTTCCTTCTCTACTCTACTATCGTTTCAAAAAAAAAAGTGTCCAATAATAGTACCTTCTGGATTAAAAGAAAAGGAGTCCTGTTCTGGCAATTGTCATGTATGTATTTATATGACAATTTCAGGAGACCGTTAAGCAAGGCATTGATGTCACGTCGAGCAATTAAAATCAACCATAGAGATCTATCTGACTGCACCTTCTGTATAACAATTTCCATTTCATTTGCATGCAGACGACTTCACAGCTGCGAATTAGCTAAATAAAACTTTGGCCTCCTGACAAGATTTTTCTTTTCAGTGCGATACAGAAAAGTTCAGAATGCATGGCTGATTTGATTACTCTCCTGACTGAAAATAAAGGAATGAATCTTGACTAGTCAGAAAGCATAAGTATTCTCAATGCCCCGATATTTACTTGAGCTACTAATTTTCAAATAGGCAACAGGTACAATTCCATGTATCTATTCCATATAAATTCCAGAGACCGTTTATATATCTTTATATGCATATATGGTAGTTTATGTAGACTATATTTTAATATATAATTAATATTTGAATATATTTCGAAAGTTAGTATGTAACAGTTATATTCATGCAAGTAGAATGGAGTTTGTTTTCTAAAATGGACCCAGTGTTTTCAATTAAATAGTTTAAGAAATTCTTAGGCAGACCCAAAAACATTGATAACTGAGCTTAATTTTGAATTAATATTTACTCTCCTGCCATTTACGAGGTAATCTATTTTCGTTTAAATTATTAGAGAGAAAAGAGCGAGCAGAGTCTTAAAAGAAACAGGTGTTTGTATACATAAAAGAGTGACGAAAGAGTTACCCCCATTCACGCGTCTCTACGATACAAACGAAAGAAGTATACATTGGTTAAAAAAGATCTGGGTTTGACTCTGGTTTAGGACTCAAGGAACATTTATAAGGACGTTCGAAAATCATTACATTGCCACTGACCAGACTATATTTTCCCCCTGATCGAGTATGAATATCAGTATTTAAACTAGTTGTTTCAGGAAAGTTGGGTGTCCCTCTCAATAGATGAAATGGACAAAGGAACATAATCATACATTTTAATCGTAGCTTTATTTGTTTAGGCATATTCGTTAACAACCATTATAACCTCTTCTATATTTTACTGCGTACTCTCTTTGAATGAAAATCGTTCTATATTTGTTCCCTAGAAATATCCCAGGAGTCGCGTATTTCTTTTAATATTATTGACTCCGTGACTTCCAATTGCATTAATAGTTTCGTTTGATAGGTTAACAGCATATACTCTCCCCTCCCAATTTTTTATTTGGCAAGCAGTTATGTTATTGTGATCATCAGTCAAAATGCTTAAGAACTGTTGTTGCTATCGTTCTTAATTAAAAGAAAATTATGAAACTAAAGCCAAGAATCCGTACATTTTGACTTATAGTGTTCTGGTAGGTTTGTCCATTTTTATAGAAATAACAACTGAGTTTCAGGAAGAAAAAACTCAGCTCTGCCATTTATTTATAACACTGGCTAATCCGCCATACATTGAAAAATATGAAAGTTCTTTTCGAACTCTTATATTTTCTGGGTTTTGAATCGAGCTCTTTCCAACCAAAGTGCATTTTCACTACCAAGTGAGTTGATATATGCAGCCTCCTTTAAGAACTGAAACAACTAGTTTAAATACTGATATTCATACTCGATCAGCGAGAAAATATAGTCTAATCTGTGGCAATGAACACAATGCTCTCTTGATTTTCTACAAAAATGGATCACTGACGACCTCTCTTATATTTTCTAATTATTCACCTTACTCTGTCTTACACAGTGTTCCACTTCCTTGCTCATTTTCTGTAATTCGATTGCTAGCATTCAAAAAACGTAACAGTGTTTACTCAGCTTCTTCGGAATTTATGAAATTAGAGTGCTGGAGGCTGAACACAAGCCAACTTTCAGTTTTACTTTACGAACTCGTTCTCTTATCCTTCTTTGATTTCCAACTAATTATCCGTTAATATATTAGTCTAAATGGCATTCCATGATAAAAAAATCGGCATCACAGATATCTAATTAATGCGATGATAGGGTAGGGAAGTTTATTCCATCTACTTAATGGCTTGTTTCTCAGTTGCATGTCTTCTCTGGTTTGGCAGTTTGATCGAACGAAAATCCCGAATTCTCAAGAGAAAACCAAGCCACCATCAGTGGTGCGACCGACTAATTCAAATTCTTTTAAAGAATTATAAAACTTTATCGCATCCTGGATGAAATATTGGAACCAGATCGTTCCAAACTTTAGTTGGTGATGACTGAGCTGCGGAGGCTTTATTCTTTTCCAGATCTACTCATCGAAATAACGATTTGTAGTGTTCCTCTTTTGGATGACACTGTTCAGTACGTTATTTCTATCTACTTGACACTGTGATAATTTATTGTCAGTTCTAAATATCGTGCGAAAATATCAAGGGCCTTTTGTTTAACTAAAATTAAAGAACATGAATAGGCTATTTCATTGAGAACTCTCTCTCTCTCTCTCTCTCTCGATTAGTCAGGAAAGACGATCAGTATTTTTCCTTCCGCGATATTTACTTGGAAGTTCGCCAGTTCACTTAGTAATAAAAGAACACCGTATTAAATGCAACGAACACTAACGTTAAACGTTCTCCTATATAGAATGATGAAATATGCTTCCATTTCCAGGTAGGGGGGGGGATTCGTAATACAAATGCCATATACTAGTAGATAGTCGATTTCACTTTCCCTCCTGTTAATGTCAAAATGAACATATATTCTTTTGGAAGCCAAAAAACGACTACGCTATACTTTTCTTTGCATTTCAAACAAATATTGGACTGGAAAATGTTATAAAGTCCAACTGATGTTTTCTCCTACAATATTGTCAACAAGTGTACTGTAAATTATTTGCCAAGCATTTTTTCTCTATTTTTTTCAAATTCATATGCGTAAAACTTTTTATTTCAAATATTAGTTCACTAAAACCTTACTTTTATGCATACTAATATCCTCATTAAACTGAGTTATTGAGCTCAAAATAACGAAAATACCTCTTCCATTTGAAAAATTAGAATATCTGGACTATGGCACCGTGATGGAAATGTGTAATATTGTTTCGTTAGACAAGGTTTCTGAAATACAATCTTTCCGATCCCTCTTGATACATTTAGCATATATTCAACATACACAGAATCAATACATGAAAATGTCGCCGTTTTTTATACTTAGCATTATGGATGACAAGTTATCCTGCGAAAGACAAGAAGGCCACTGATATTTATAAGAAACAATGGAGCAGCGCTACACTAACCAATATGCAAAACATGCTTAGTGTGTATACCTCCCTCTCTCTTCAACAATCCTGCTGTTTGTTCGAATCTCATTGTCCTTATGGATGTTTGTTAATCTCTTTAGCTAAAGGATAAATTTCACTACCATCCTACATGTTTTAGGCTCTAATTAGCTAGAAGAGTCTCGTCTCATGTTATCTCTAGAGCAGGATTTGTGATTATCTTACATACCCCCCATTCAAAGTACTAATACATTACACGCTTACAACTTTTCGTAGTGACATTCATATAAAAAGACTAACTCAATAATATCCTCAAAAAGTCTCGTACATATAAGTGTTAAAAATCCTCTTTGCGAGTTTATGCATAAAATGAATTCTAGTGACACCCCCCCTTCAATGTTCAAAATTCTAATGATAAAAGTGGCTTCTGATCAAATTCTTCAGCTAACACAGGACTGTGACCTACAGGACTGAGAACGAATATTTATTTCATCCAAAGGGATATTCGGAACTTAAGCTCTTATTTAGGAAGGGATGTATATTTTCTTATATTGTGTAGATAGTATACGAATTAGCTGCTATACTTAAAGTAGCTTTAAATAATTTGTATAATTTTAATACTTTAAATGGCAATACAATCCTAACTGGTTTAATATAAGATTATAATATGGACCTTCCGAAATATGGAAATATGCTTAATAGAGTTAATATTAAGCTTTATATTTTCATTTAATCATTAAAATACATTCCTTTGCTCTTACAAGACTCTTATTAAGATGTTAAAATGTTACTTTTATCTGTTTAAAGATACCAATATAGTAGCCGACATCCTCCACTCAGTGAAACACATCCTTTTAAAGAATTTACAAATTTAAAAATCTAGCAGAAGTTGCGAAATGTAATATTGGTGAGTTTACTGTGGGGTTGCATTGCTTCGTAGATCACATGCACTGATTATACGAGTTTCTCGTGCTTCACTGATTGGGAATTTGTATTTCACTCTAGAAGTCAGTCTTTAGTATGATAAATATTTTATCTATATGGTCTTATTAGAAGTCATTTCTCGAAAAGAAAATAATTAATTACTTGAATACAGATGAAAAATTGACAAATATGCCAAATGAGGAATTTAGTTTTCTTTCAATAGCTAAGACATCAGACACTTGAACGCAGCAACTTCATAAGAGGAAGAAAAATAAAAATATGTTATTACTTCGTACTGCAGAGAAAATAATATCTGTACTTGTTTTTAGTAATATTATCTGATTACATATTCAATGGAACAAAAAATTTTAAAAATTCTAAATAAATCTGCCCTCCTTCCACTCGAAACACAGGGATATACATACCTTCTCACCGATAATTCATACAAAAAGATCTCGTACTGCATCAATTCGAATAGTTTGAAATAAATTACAACAGGTTTTTCAAATAATGTAACTACAGATTATACGTTTTAGCTTTCTAGAATATAATCCCTTAGAAAACTGGATTTCTCAAGCTGTGCATTTGCTTTAATTCCAGAATTCAGTTAAAACTATTTTATTACTTTACCATTGCTATTATATCCTTCTTTGATTTAGTAATTTCAGAATCACAATGATTATTAATATAAGAGCATTACAAACAAATAGTGTTTAATAGCATTATTTTCTCAAAACAATACAAAGAAAAGAGTTAAAAAAAAAACAACGTCATAGCTTATCACACCAAAACATTTACAGTCTGTTTCCAACAAGTGCTGTATGGATAAAGATAATGCCGCTATTTATCATCGGTACTGTATCTCACATGAAAATGAGAGTACTTAACGGATAAATGCCGTCTGCATTAAGAAAAGAATGTAAAGCACAACAGTTATAATTTGAAGCGTGATGTTAGTTTCTCAGCAAGTAAATAATGCAATGCAGAGAAACGACATATACAGGGGACAGGCAATTTACTGTGGGATATTTTTAAAGATTTATCTTCACATATAGAAAAACAATTTGCTTAAGAAAATATTACTATGGTTTCATTTTCACTAAATGTAATTTCAAAATAAGATACTTAAGGAAATCATTGATTTTTTCGTTGTGTTTCGCTAATCGTGTTTATTTAAAACATTTTCTTGTATGATGCCGTATTTCGTTGTTTTTCACTGTATTGGTAATTTTATAAAAAGGAAATTATTAATAAACATTTTATTGCATTATATTTTTTGCCTCATGCCAACTGTTTTGTAACTGCTCCAAGATTTTTTTTTTTGACACAAGCTGTTTTAATATATTAGTTGTTCTGAATTATACACTTTCAAGAGAGAGTTGCTTCATCTAATTTTGTAAGAATTTTGTTTAAAATTAACATAGATTTTAAAATAAAATACAAAGGTTATCTAAAGCCTGAGACATCAGCTCAGTTATGATTGTATCAAATGCTCGAACATAAAAGGTTTACTTTCACATTTAAACCCCGCTTAATACAACAAATTTCAAAAATTTCTAGATACAAGAATTATTTCTTTACCTACTTCAAGAATCATTCTATACAGTACTAGATACTGATATGACGGTAATTAGGCAAATACCTCTTTTTCAGTAAGGTAATTACCTGATATTTGAAACAGTTGCTAAGCGATAGTTTATTTTCTTTATCGGTATCTGTTTGGTGATGTAATGTCTTTGTGCCTAAAAAACAGAAAAATATTAACGATGGTGTCTCTTTGGTAGGATTTTCGGTTAATGCATAGGCTCTCAAAAGTGAGGAAGGCAATTTTTCATGTCGAGAAAATAAAAGGGTAGGAAAAACCTTTCGAAGCACACACGAAAGAGACAGATATGATATTTAGATCTAGTTTTAACATTTATATATCATAGGCATAAGTAATAAACATCTATATTTCCTTTGGCCAGTATCTAACGAAATAATCTTTTGATTGATAATCACCTCTATTAAACATGAACGTGAAATGATAAGAGATTTTCATTTGAAGGAGTATATTCCAGCTTATAATATACCGTTCACTGATTAACATGACTCTTTCTAATCTTAATTCCTAAGTAAACAGCATAAGTTGCTTAATCTGGGATTTTAACAAATGGTTGATTGACTTAATGGAAAAAAGAACAACGACCTCTTCTTTCTTTTCAAGGCAGCAACTTTAACAGAGAGATTTTCCTCAAACGTTGATACCATAACAAAAAGTATAAAAACTGCAGACTTTTTATTTTAAAATCAATTCTGCATTCACCTCTACGTCAGAAGATAATGGAATTATATCTCTGGAATGGATTCATAACTCATTTTCAAATATACGCTGTTTCAGTTTCTTTGAACACCTTGATCCATTACAGCGAGTCTTCGTTGCAATACATACCCGCATCTATTCGTCTGATAGCAAAACGTAATGCATTTTGCTGGCAGACGAGCCCCAGTATAGTCAGTAGATAGCGTTGCTAATATCAAGAGATATTTTCCACATTTGTCTACAGTGTTTGTAGCGAACGAGCACGCAAGAAATGACTGTTGGGAGAGGGAGGGGGAAAGAGAAGAGTACTCTACAAACAGCTGTAATATAAGTTTGGGCACGTTTGCTTGCTGACATCTTTAGAGGCTGTTTCTCTGTTCAGTTCAGAAGATTAGAATCTCTAGCTGGAATATAAAACCAGGAATGAATTTCTGAAGACAAAACTTTGCACAAAACGGAATTATGTGAGAAAACAACAGAAAAAGACTGCAATAAGGAAAAAAAAGATGCCATAGAATAGGTAGTACATATATCAAAAATAAATCAAGAGAAGAAACTGAGAATTTGTTGAAAAAAATCAGGGGGGAAAATCTTTTTAAAAAAGTTACTACAATATGAAGATATTAATTGGATTAAAACGATTCTGCAAACTATTCCAATTGAAACAGCGATTGACGAGACGAATTTGTTTTTCGGTGGACTCCAGGATATAAATTTAACAAGATTTATCCGCCCACTATACAAACGTGCGTTGCCTAAGAATGAAGGGAACGAACCTAGTAGATGCTCGAGCATCTGCTAGGTTCGTTCTTATGAGCAGAATATGCATGATATGAAGAATATGTAATTGAACACTAGTGGAAAGATTATACGGGACTGCTTGGCACATGAAATAGAAAGAGAATGCATCAACGTAGTCTCTGTGACAATCTCCTATTTGTTGAGCAGAAGATAAGATTACGTCTTTAAGGAAGCCTGCAAATCTCCTGAAAAGGAACACAGACATTTGAACAGAAAAAGAGATTCATACTGAGTATTACATGATCAAGTTTAGTAACTTCCAGATCAAGATTAGCCTCATTAAATAATAGGCTGTTTCGACAAGCAAGAAACTATATATGAAAATATAAGTTAAAAGATATATACATATGCATATACATATCGGTTAGACACTGACTGTTAATATCTTTGATTTCTTAAAGTTTGAGATTTCTTTGAGTTCAGACTTTATCTTATAAAAGGGTTCGTTGAATTAGATTATAAAACTACGGGGCATCTGTTCTCATGGCCTTAGATGACGTCTAAAGCTGTGAGGACAACAATTTAGTATGTATGTTAATGGCGTTTCAATATTATGGAAAGATTACTTTGTGGAATTTTATAAAAAAAAATTCCGGGAGGAAATACGTGCTATGTTCATATTAGACCAGCCTATATCGTTTGATGGCTTATTCTAATATTTATCACTCTTTAATTCATCATCATATGATTTTCTTGCTGAAGGAAGGTTCTTACATTTTTATAGTATTCTCTTTTAACTTATATTTTTTTTTTTCTGCACAGCTATCATAAGAGTTGCTCTTTTTGCTTTCTGGTAGTGTTGAGAAGTATTCCATCATATGTCGTGAATCTTCCGACTTCTTTTCAGAGCTTCTATGAACATTTGTTGTTGTTCTTCATTTTAATCCTTTCGTTCATAATGGATGTCCTGTAAGTCTCTACTGTGAAGGTGATGGATGTCTTCATTATATTCTTCAGCAAAGTTGTTCCAAAGATTCAAGATTCTTCATAATAGGTGTGAAAGCTTCACTTTGAACTTCTTTCAATCAAAGATTTGTCTGAAAATGCGTCATCTTCTAATTTTGTTGCTCGGGGGGGGGTCAACATAAGTGATTTCTTATTATCATAATACTTGAGTGAAGCCATTTTACTCCATTTTCAAGATACCCTATCCTATTTAGCCTGCCTGTTAAGCCTTACGTTTTTATGGGCACATGGTGAGAAATAATTATTCATTCTGCTTGTTGAAGATTTTTATCATTAATGAATAACCTGAATTCTTATTCAATACTGAATTATGGTTTTCTCTTCTCCATTATACACTAAACACTACGAAGTATATTTAGGGTTCTTTATTGTATTATTTCCAACAAAGTGAAAGGCAGTATACCAATATTCCGGTTCGGACATCTTCGAGAGTGTCATCATGCAGCATTTATGCCTAGATATTCGGTTTTAAAGTCTACGTAAGAGTTTCGCAAACAAGATACCAAATGTCATTTCAACGAAGGCAAAAAGTTTCATATTTTATTTTTCTGCTTCTATTACTTTTTCGCGTTCAATATACACAAACGAGGAAAAAAAGACAATTGCATAATTTATCAATACCCACTACCAAAACCTGTTTGCTAATCGTGGTGAACAGATCATGTAGGTGAATCATACCGGAAGTATATAATGCCATAAAATCCCTAGATATGAAGGCGATGTCTGTATATCCGGTCAGCACAGGAGGTATTTTCTGGGTAGCGTTATCAACTCGCCAGAGAACATTATATCGGATGGCAATATTCTTCACAATAGGTGTGAATGCTTCACTTTGAATTTCTTTTAATCAAAGATTTGTCTTCAAATTTTATTGCTCAGAGGTTCAACATAAGTGATTGCTTATTCTTATCAAAAAACCGACACACACACACACACACACACACACACACACACACACACACACACACAGTGATGACATAAGTATATAGGAGAACAGAGAGAGAATTAAATATTAAGAAGAATACTGCATTTAAAATAAAAGAAATATGACATTATTAAATATTATTAGTTCATATTATAGTTCAGATGAAGGGAAACCAAAATTAGAAACAGAAAAAATTCACGAAGCGCTATAAATTAAGCAAAATAAAGAAAGAATACATACTAATAATTGGAGAGTAAATACAAGAATTGGCAATGTGGATATATATTCCAGGTATATGAAACAGATTTAATGATGAAATCTAAGTCAATTTTAAGAATAAATGATGTATTGTATAGTGAAATTACACAACGTTAAATAGCATGGGAAAATAGAACATAACATAAAATCTGTAATTGCCTTCGTTATAACTAAAAGTGAAATCATAAAATGAAAAAAAATATTGATATGAGTTCCGAAATCGGCAGATATAAAAAGTGGCCGTCAGTTAGCCCAAGGAAAGATAAAAGTAGTTAATAAACTGAAAGATAGAATTAACCTAAGAAGAATGCATAAGATCCCAGAAAGAAAAAAAAACACGTTAAACTGGGAAAAATTAAAAACAGTAAATAAAAATGAACAGCCTTTAAACACTCTGTACATGAGGCAGATAAAGAAGCATTAGGAGCAAAAATAATTAGCAAAAATAATCAAAATGTTCATTACGGGATAAAAGAGCTTAGCGAAGAAAAAGACAATTGCATTTGACAGATGACTACAAGATAAATCAAATAATTAGTGTATGAAGAATGCAAAACTAAACTAAATAGCGAGTTAAGGATAATTTAACAGCACTATTGGAATAACTGCTCCAAAAATTAGAAAATGATTTCTATGGTACTCAAAGAAATGGAGAATAATACGCACTCAAAAGAAAAACTAAATGAAAGCATAAAACTTGGATCAGATGAGGGAGAAAGTAATATCTATGAAGAATTCTCCTAACCTTAACAAGTATGCTGCCTTAACATACTAGAAATTTGGAAGAGAGTTATCTTATGATCATCTTCAACCTAACAATTTCGTTATACATTAGGGCTTTACATATTTTATAAGTTACTAGGGGGCTCCGCCCCTTGGCGCTTACGGCGCCCCACCCGTTTTTCGGACTGGTAGGCCGGTTCTCCTTGAATTTTGATGACTCGAATTTCGAAGACTCGACACTCAGGGGCTACCTTGAGTGTCGAGTCTTCAAAAGGGGGTTTCTAGCGTCTGCGGTGCCCAAGGGGGGGTTGTGGGAAAGTAATAAGAATTTTCAAAATTCTTATTACTTTCCCACAGTCGTATTACTATGCGTTTAATTTTAGCTTATCTTGGATGAATAAAGAAATTAAAAATCAGAGAAATTTATATGAAACACACACAATTTATTTACTACAATTATACAAGAATATTTTATTTCGAATCTCATGAAAGAGAAGTTTTCGTGCAGTATTAGATATAAGTTTAATTTTGTTCCGGTAACCAAGATTTATTGCTCTTACATTGAAAGAGCAATAGATCACGATCAGAGTTTAAAATTGCAGTTAAATATCTGTCACTTTTTTCTACGATACCAAGCAAAGTTTCCATTGTTGGCCGAGAAAGACATAATTAACGAGTCACCTCACTCGACCAAGTAATTATGGCCTTCATTCATTTGTATCCAAGGTGGAATTTCAACCCTCGTTTACTCTTTCTCTCTCATTCCTCTTGCATGTCGGCGCAGGTAATTAATTTTGGTTAGGACTGCAAGTTGAAGTAACTGATAGTATACCCGAGTCCGCAACAAGGAACTGCTGAAACCTTTGATCAGGTATTTATTCACTGAATACAACCTAACGTTTATTTAACTCTCGCTAAGTAGAAGATTCTAAGTTTAACTTGAAGGTCGGAGGTCTTATGTTTCCATTGAGTACAGTAAGGAATGTAAAGTCAATATTTAAAATAATTTCTGAGCATTTCAATTTTGAAACAGAAGAGTATTTAGGTTAAAAGAATAACTTCTTAAATCATTTAATTAAAGATAAGAAATGAACACGTTTTCTTTTTTAAAGCCATCCCCATTTATTGAAACAATGTATTTGTATTCTTAGAGAGCTTATTCGAAATTCTTATTACTTTCCCACTTAAGTAAACAGAGTGCAACCTTCTCTTATTTGCAAGCGACAAAGATTTCATTTCATAAAACATTATTAAACTAGAATGAGATAACTATGTAAGCTTAATAACTACTATAGTAAAGGGTTAAAAATTCTATTTTTGCACCGCAAACAGCTTTGACATTATCGACAACTGGAACATATGAATAACCAACTTCAATGTGAAGTACGCTAGATGGCTGAAAGAGGTTTTGGAAAAATGTTTCTGACAACGAATGAAGTTCTTTTCTTCCTTCAAAACTTAAATAAAATATATTTATAATTCTCGATTAAGTTTGGAACAAGAAACTGTCAAAATGTTTCTTAAAAAGATTGAAATCTTTCTTAAAAATTTAGGAAACCTGGAGCAGGACATACAGTGAGGAATTCACACAAAGGTCTACTAACAATTTATTGATTAATGTTAATACTGAAGAACGAAGAAAAAACCAGAGAAATCAACATAACTAGATATAGTTCATTTACAGGTACACATTAGAAATACTATGTTTTATAATTAAGTAGTTTTCCATTTAGCAATAAAATCAAGAATCAACGACACACAATATCACATTATTTTATACCATGCTATTTCTGAGAAAAAAATAGTTCAAAAAATGTAGAATAAACATTTTAGGAAATGTTTAAAGTATTTAAATATTGATTTTTTGAAATATTCCTAGCCTGTAATAGATTATAAAAGTACAATTGACCCCTAAAGCAAAGTATTTCCATAAGAAAAACAAATTCACTTTTACATCTACAATTGGCATATTCTAGAACTTGCCATTAGAATTTATCCTTCCCCACCCCGAAGTGATAGACCGTTCTAAATTTTAAATATGGTATTTTCTGTGTTAAGAGAAACTTAACACATATTAGTGTATCACGAGAAATATAGATTCTGTTTACAGGCATGATAAACTCAGTACTACTTGCCATAGTGGTTTCATTTAGTGTTTCATTAGTGTTTTGATATCATTAAAACCCTAATCAACACTCGACAGTAGATTTTTCGGTGAAAATTATTAGATAACTCTGTGTTCTTTTAATTGGGCTCATTTACAGTGACAGTCATTCTCAATTGATGATTTGAGGGTTTAGTTAATTAAGTTAATTGATTATAGCGAAAAATATTTTACTGCTACTTGAGAAAGTTTTATGCAAGTCGACTAACTTCCCTTGCCTGTTCTAATAAATCTCTCTCCTTTTACCATAACTTCTGTCTTCTTTTTTTTAAAGAAGCAAATAATGCGGTAGTGCAAATCTTAAAGAAGCAAATAGTGAAGTATCCTTGCAGTATGGTTAGACAGTCGCTAGCACTTTCATCGTACTACATTCGAATCCAGTTTATTTCACAGATACTCTTAAAATGAGGGAAGGAAAAAATAGCAGCGCGGGCCGAATTCGTAATGCTTAAAGCTTGCTATTCAACACGCCGGCTTAGTTGACCGAGTGAATAGCGAACCAACTCTCTAACAACACGATGTCGATTCGAATCCCACTGTGGGCGGGGATGTTTGTGATTCTGCGCAGAAAAGACTTGTACAACCAACCAGAACACTTCTTCATCTAGCAGTGATTTCACTTCCAATTCTTACCTTATAAGGTGCGAAGGTCCCAATGTGAAACTCAATGATGACATTTCTACATGATATAGTTGCGGAAACACAAATATTAAGTTCATGTTAGCTCAATTAAGATATGTTTATTTAATATTTCTATTAAATAAAGGTAAAAGAAAATTGTGTGAAGTTATAAGTATACTTTACAATTAAATTAATGCAATGAATATACAACAACATTAAAGATTCGAACATCAGGGTATATCTCATCATACAATGTTTGATGTTTTTTTGCATTAGGTTATGCACTGGTGTGTAATAAGCAGAAGTATCTGTGTGCAGATGTTAGTGATTTTATTATATTCTAATATACGCTAATTGAAAGTGAAGCAACCAATTAGACTGAGAATAAATCAACATAACACAGATTTCTGAAGATAATAAATACTGCTCTCTATATAACGAAACGTAGTATACAACCATTATAGTGACTTTGAATTTGTCAAATACTTTACCTCTAAATTATATTGAGATGTGAGCTATCTTGTGATCTCCTTTTGCATTGTATTGTAAATATTTAATATAAACGACGATCTAATATTGATATTTTAGCTTCTAAAAACAACTTTTATTGATGTGACAAGCTTTCATTTTAAGTTACCTCTTCTTAGTACCATAAGCTAGTGAGCTAATTCTTAGAACAGCGGAGAAATGTACAGGTCGACATCTCGAGTGAAAACAGTTTCAATCGATACGTTAAATATGAGGAAAGAACGCCATCTAATGAGAGGCGCTTTGCTACGAGCCGAAGTGGAAATGCGTTATCAAGATAAGACTTCTTAAAATTATGTGTCGGCATTTACAAGAAAAATGATAAAGATAATGAACAGACGGCAAAGATGTCTTATCAGTCAAGAAAGAGTTGATTAAATTTCTGATTGTATTGCCAGACGAAATTCTATTAGAAATTGCAAAGATTTTCCGATTTCAAGCAATACCAAGTCTTAATTTGGTGTTGCAATACCAAGTTGGAAACAAAACAAAGCAATATATCTACGTAAATTTTGCTTTCTTACTGTTATATCTCCAAATATATTTAAGATAAGCCAATGAAATTTTTACGTTTACGGATATGTACTATTAGATTATAACTAATAACTTTTTTTCTAATAAATTCAAACCTAATACTGAAGAAGAAAAGCTGTTTGATATATTTTGTTTTATTATTTTTCATGAGTTTCATTTCATATATATTCTAGGCTGGGAACTGGCATGTATTTTGAAGGCAATACTTCATGAGTAAGTCGATAGATTAGCAATAGTTTGTTTTTACACATGCCAACCCTTAGACAAGACGGTTGTAATACTTTTACCTAAAGATTCCCTCCGTGTTTATCCTAAAGATTTAAAATAGCGTATGATCCTTATAGTATCATTGATTGTTCTTGTTTAATACAAACAGTTATACGGTACCTCCGAATATCCATTGCTGTTGAATGAATGAAATGGAGTGAGAGAGAGACCTGTCATACTTGGAAGATACACACAGCAGAAACCACAAGATATAGTATTACGAAAATTAAAATATTATTAATGCAAACATTTCTGATATCACAAAAACAGTTCAGTTAAAATGACGTCAAGTTGAATAAACATCAATAAGTTACTAACATTAATTAAGTGCCAGAACGATGTTCAGTATATACAGTCTTCAGTTATACGACATTCCAGCAATGGCTTATTCCCCCTGCTTTGCAGATATCATTCTTTACCAAAGCCTTTTTTCACTGAAAAATAGGATCATTTTACTCGATGGTAAAATATTTTGTAGCACTACTTAGCATCTTTCTCTTTTCAGGGTCATTATTACACGTACTGAATAAACGAAAGATCAGAAATGTAGTGAGCTCACGCTGTTTTAATTACGGTGCGTTTTGTGCTGGGAAGTGATGATTTTTTTGGAGTTTTTTAGTTCTATGTCAAGACATTTTCTCTTTAATTTTCTTAGTAGAAACACTCATGCCTTTGGGAAAAAAAGGTGAACTGCTTACTGAGATTGGACTCGGTTTTTCAGTTATTTTCAGACGATCACACGAAATAGCTGCTGACGTCTGTCATGCTATAAATTTGCATCGATGTGATGCGGCGAATCACTTTCGCCAGGAGTAAGTGCTTCCCATCAGAGCAAAGAAATCTTAAGGGTCACTGTAGACTTAAAATGACAATTCGAATTTTTTTTATAGTTACGTTTCCGATCGCTTCTCCTCGAGGAGGTCATCTCCCTTTAACACCACTCGTTTCTTTTATGTTCACCAACTGTGTCAGCCGCATTTTTTTTCTTCACAAAGGAAAATCCGTTCCTTTGCGTTTCAATATTTGGTGGGATAAAGCTAGGACAACAAGTGATATCCATGAAATATCATTCTTTAGTTGAAAGAGCGTGGACAGTTGGCAGTATCGGATGCCATAAATAACCTTTACACGCTGCATCCTCGCAAGATGTTTTGTCTCGTTCGCAGAGAAATAAATAATATATATATAATCCCAGTGCACTTTTTGTGTAGCCATTGTAGTCAACAAATAAATGAGTATACGTTCTGAATTTTCATGCTGCTTGGCATCACCTAATAATGCTTTCATTCCTTCCGTTTTTGTTTTATCGGTTTAATCGCCTTTATTTATTCTTAATTTAGTAAGTGTTGCTTTTAGAACAAGAATACAACTTCTATTAAGTATAATACATATTAACCCTATTTATTTATGCTATTCTCTTTACTTCGAATCAAAGGGAAAATAGTCTCGTTTTTATGTTACAAACCAATCTAGGTTAGTAATATCTACTTTTATTAAAGTTAGTTTTGAGATTTTATGATACAGTATTCGCGCACAGCATATATAACTCAAAACTTTAATGAAAAAAAATCTTAGAATTAAAAACATTTCTCAGATAGGAAGATATTTATATACAAATCTCAAACAAAAGATACACTTTTGCGAATTTGCTCTAATTAAGTTTCGATAAGTAGAAATTCAACTTTTCTCTAAGAAAACGCTTCAAGTTCTGTGTCATCTGTTATCATTCTAGATATATTACTCGTCCTATTAAAGAGTACTAGTCTTTCATGAATCGACTAAGTATGAAATCATTTAAGATTGATTCCCTTCCCAAACTCCTAAGTGGAATGTTTCCCATCAACATGAAATACTCATTCAATTTCATATTTCAGCAATTACGTCTTTATGAGAGATGAAAGCTGCACGAGTAACTTATTTAAAGTAAGCCAGTTTGAATTTGACATACTTTAAATAATAATAAAGCTTGATATACTTACATTTAATTTGAGTATTTACATTTTTCTCGACTTTGAATAGAAGCACTAAGCCACTATTTAACCTAGCTGGCAGATAAGTTACCAACTGAGATATATTTCATTGAAATGGATAGTATTTTCAGCGTAGAAACTAAACTATTATTCATATTCCTGTTCAGAAATATTTTTAGTTTATTAAGAAAACGTTCTACTAGAACTGCGTGATGGTATATTTTGAGTGTTCTCCGTCTTAGATTTAATTACGCCAAATAAATAGCTTAACATTTTAAAATTCGATTCATGATTACTCCAACTGGAAGAGTAACGTCATCCATCTACTATTCATTTCTCCTTCCTACCTCTACTTCTTCCATCAGTATGACCTCCACATCGTTTCGTCTTAGCGCCTCCATTCCATTATTACATCTACCATCATTATCCCTTTTACCCCGACCTTTGCACCTTGCTACTAGTTAACAGGCAGTGTAAGAACAGCGGCAACAGCAGAACCATTTCGACGGAATATAAAGCGAAAACACTCCCAAGAAGTAAGGAGAGGCTAGACTTTCGTCGACGTGATATGTCATCTACGACACATGAAGCCATCATTGTCGCTGCAGGTCGATTTATCGACATCACTTACTAGAGGAAAGGAGTTGTTGGCGTCGAATGCTGGTGTCTTACCTATGGCCAATGAGTAAAAGCATAACCTTACAGCACACTTCACTTCGATTGGTGAGACAGCAGAAAGATGACGATCAAAGAGAGCTTAGCAATGGTGTCGACCTTTTGATGAAGTCTTAGGGGTCTGAGCCTTTGAGTAAGACGTAATCATAAAGAACAACAGTGTAAAGCAGATGGTTCTGTCAATTTTCTTAGTACATTCATTTCGTTTGACTGCTTAAGTGATTTGTGATTAACCTCCTCAGTTAAACAGCTAATGCAAATCAGCATGGCGATTTGCCATCACTCTACTAAGCTCTGTTTTCTTTGATCAGAAAGGTGAAAATTTACCAAAGAATGTTTTTAAATATTCTGTTAATTTTGACAAATTATTCTGAATCGCTTTTAGCACAAAATAATCAGCTCAAGTGAAGGAATATTGTTTGAAAGGTAATTCAAATTAAAATCCCAAATCTGTTTTAAATATCTCAATTTTCTTATCAATCGTCCAGATTTGTATAATTCGTTGAAGTATATTTCTTTGCCCAGTGTAATGGAAAGTTACTTTACCCAAGGCTTACTTCCCTTTCAGTAATTAATAAACTACAGAATCAATTCCTACAGCAAATATTTTATTTTAGAAGAATAAGTATGTTGTGAGAAGCATTTTACCCTTAAAATTAAGATACATCAATGTAAAATAATTTTACATATCGTAAGTGCCGTCATCTTAAACTTTTAAGATATATAGTCAAGTATGACCCTTCAGTTAACATAGAAATTCTCCTTTGCTATGACTTGTGAAATGGCTCATTTTGTTTAAGGAGCGGGTCAGTGAAATTAACATTACTCTCAACGACGGAAACAAATTCAACTCCGAATAAAAATGTAGCCTGATTCCATTTTGAAAATTTCAGATGAACAGCACATTAAACAATCATTAATGATTAAAGGGACGCACAGGGAGCCTAAACCAATTGATATTTATTTACTTTTCAATTTAGTCTCAACTGTACTTATTGAAAACGAAAGAAGAATGTAAAATTACATTTCAATTATAATCAAAAACGTGTAGTGTCATAAAAATATTATTTCATAGAAAAGACAAGATCAGACTAGACTAAAAGAAGTAGTTTGAACTGAAACACACACACACACAGTGTTATAGCTCACTCTACCCATAATTAATCCTTCCTCTCTATTTTAGATGACCTCATTTCTTATCACAAATAACTTCACCCCAAACTTAATTCCTCCATAATTAACTACAAAATAATTTCTTACAGCAAATATTTTATTTTAGAAGAATAATTATTTTCTGAAAAGAATTAGAATTTTCAATTTTTAATTTAAAACTGCTCCAAGTTAATGCCGTAATCTCAAACAAACCAATCTATTCGGAAACCTGGACAAGAAATTGAAAATTGTTACACTTAAAATACAAATTTAATATCATGAGGATAGTATTATGAAAATTCGGTTTAATCAGACTGCCAAATATCAATTCAAAACAAAGTTCAAAACTTCCTAACTTGCTCAAAAATATAATATATTACAGACGAATTATTTGCAACACAATATACAGATAACCGTTTTCTTATAAGGACTAGAATTCACAAGTGAATTATTATTCTTATGTAACATTAAAAACATTGGACGCATAATTGTAAATTGAATATTTTTGGGGGGATCGCACCGCCTGAATTAAAACACATCCTTAAAAATAATTTTGTGTTTCTTACTTCTGAAAAAATATTTTAGTTTTAACAGTATGAAATTATTGCATTATATACTGTAATAACAAGCCATTTATTAGCATATTAGAATATATTATTTCTTTAAAGAGACATACTGTATTAGATCTTCGCATTAAGAAACTACTTTCGCATATTACAAATCTAAAAACAAATATAAGTATCAATGTGTATTTATTTTAATTGCATTAACAATTTTCAATTTGCCTCAAGATTCGTTTTTTAAATCAAGTTAAATTTCACTATCTTTCTGCTTATTTGCTGTATTTTTTTCAGCATATTTTGCCTCGTTACATAGGAAGAACGCACGAGAAAGAAGCGACTCCTAGAGTCGCATACAGGAAACCGTTGCTATAGTTACGATAAAAATACTGTTAAAGCAGCCTTAAAAAAAAAGTCTTAAAAAGCTGAAATTTATCGACAAGGGCACTTAAAACGACAGATGTTTAGTATTTTGAATTCAGAAGAAAGCGTGTTTTCAATATCTTATTCATGATTTAATAATCACCAAGAAAGGCATTTTAAAGAAATAAAAATATGCATCAATATGCAAAAAAAAAGCTTTTTTTTTGTATTTTGGCAATCGATTTTCACTCATTCAAATAGAAATGCGCATGAAGTAAGTAAGTGCTTTGCACATTTTCTAAAACAGGCGCATAAACTTTAAAGCGCGTGTATATAGATTAAGTAGCCTCACCTGAAACTTAATGGATTAGTGAAGGCAGTAAAATTTGTACAACTGAAAGCGTTTCCTGTCAAGAAGTATAACAGAAATGGAATGTTAGACCTGTCGACTATAATTATCAGCTGTAACGTTAGACGAGCAAATACTGTATCCTAATTGATCACTATAATTAAATGTAAATGAGTGTGGATTACCATTAGTCGAGATGAGGCCACAATAAATATCCACCTAAAGCGGAAACCTATGACCATTTTCATGCATTACGACACCCAGCAGAGAGTAAAAGGCTGAGAGATATTCAGATTACATATCGTATTCTGATATAAATAAGAAAATAATTCAATAGAAATATTTCATTTTATTTCATTAAACTTTTCTGTTAAGAAATATAAATGATACTGTGAAGCTAAGTCTTAACGCACAGGTAATGATACTGTGGAGATAAAAAAAAAGGGACATAATCGTCGGGATTTAAGCGATGAAAAACCATCGTGGATAGTTATAGGATATCAAAAGGATATCAAACAGACTTTCTACAGTTGATGTTGCTATGCAACAGAGCGTAAAGGAACAATATTCCAGATAAGAATGAGACGTTCTCGGCACGTGTGGAGTTCGACAACTGAAAGACCAACACACACACACACACACACACACACACACACACACAGTCTCCTCACCGAGAAAGTCAAAAGTCATTGTCGAACGTGGCTGTAATATCATCATCATGTCGCACCTGAACTCTGTAGGAGTTGAAAACGTACACCACGCAGATGGGGGCCTAGCGTATGGTTGGACCAACACGAGTTGAGTGATGATCCCTCGTGCGTGCTTTCCGCTGGCGAATTAACGGGATAGCGACCCAATCAATCGAACACCCATCGACATTCTTACGTGGTGTGTGTCGTATACACATAATCCTCTTCCATTCAAGGGATGTGGTATGCCTTTTGGATATCACGCCTGCAAATGCGCACCCATGCAATGCACCAATAATCAGGCATTTAGTAGATCAATGCCATAATGGATAAAAGCCATGATTCTTGTGAAAGGCGGGGCAATAAAATGCGAGACAGACCATCATAATTCGATGTTATTCCACAGGAAATAAATTAGAAATCTACCTAGGATAAATCCCTTAGTACTATTATAGCCAAACTGCACATTTTAGCTACTCAGACATGAGTAGCTAAAACGCCTCCACTGAACTTAAGTAACTACACAAACACATCGGAACACGATGTGTTTGACGTATAACATAATTTGATTTTATGGCACTTTGGGTAAGAGAGGCGCCACAACGATTATAATCAAAATGTAAATTTTTTTCAGAGTATATGCAATAAGCATCCCCGTCTTTACTGAACAGCATATGAAACTAAATCCTGCATAAATATCTAAATACTGCTATAATGTTTAAGAAATATACAACACATTTGAAGATATTTTCATTTTAGAAGCACAAAAAATGCAATTTCGACTTGGAGTGCTTTCGAAAAAATAATATAATATGTAGGATAAGTGTAATTTCAAATTATGAAACACAACATGGAACTTTAAACACTGAAATAATACACTCACGCATAAGACGTGGTGCTAGAAAATCCAGAAAAGATTTAATAGAGGTGAGAGACGGTTCATTTTATAAACGACAAAAAAGTAACTAACTTTTTTGTATTTAACAGTGAGTTAAATAAAAAAAAAAACAGAAAAGAAATATACCAGTTAAATAGCAACTATAATCATTATGTATAAGAAACAAAAGACATTATCATTTCTTCTTCTTTCATCTATTAGGCCTGTTACTGGTGACCTGTTACGGAGTATCCTTAGCTCTTGTAAGCCGCACCTGTCCCGAGGATAAAGTGGCTAGCCCTATACCTCCCTGTATGTCTGTAGATGCGTGTGTTCACGGGGCCAGTTTGCCTGATTGCGAGGGGAAAAAACCCAGATAAACTAGGGAGAAAAAACCGTGCAGTTCACGCCCAAGACCGGCTAACTTGGCTATGTCTGGGAAAGATCCTTAAGCTCCTCACGTCGGCGACGGGAATCGAACCCAGGACACTCTTTTCCCAGGTATATGGTTGCGACACGCATAGCCACTCGGCTAACCGCGCGGACAATTATCATTTCGATACACGAAATTGAGAATATAAAGCTGAGTGCTGTATAGTGCTATCCATTTAAGATATTTGCTCGCCTAAGATGATCAAAACCATCTAGTCTAAAAAACAAAAGTTAATATTAAGACTTTTTCCAGCAAAAGATGAATGTCAAGTTACTATTGAATTATTTGTGGCTTAAAACTCCTCGTAAAAAAAAAATATAAATATATATATATATATATATATATATTTCGATGCTAAGGGAAATTTCTTTACTACAAATCGATTAGAGGAGTTTTATTTCGATTTTCACGAATTAGCCAACGAAATCTACTAATGACCTGTGGCTGCTGAGTTACGGTCTTTGAAACGGTTCTTTAAGTTCAGAACTGGGATAATAAGATGACTAATTGTCCGAATAAGTTTGAATCTGAAACCATGCTCTTTTACAATGTTCATGTCTTACACGGAATTCATTTTTGTGAGTTGATAACGTCACCACCGATTCAATTTAATTCAGTTCAGAATCTATAGCGAGTCCATGGTCTAAAGCTTCAATGCGACTTTCCTGGGCTGAGAATTGGCTTTCATTAAGTGGTGAGAAGGAAGGATGGATGGATGGATGTTGTTACCTGTATTTCCTTTGAATTTTCTCTTCTGCATCATAGAAGTTACTACGAAAATACGCAGGCATCTGATAAAAATACATGAATAAAATTCATTTATAATTTGATCTTCTGAAATGAATTCGTAATGCGATTCCCTAAATGTCAGAAATCAGCAAGGTAATTCATTCTGGAATGAAATCTTTGGCATCCATCAAGGATAGAGACGATGGACTCTGAACAGCCTTTAGTAGTTTTTACCACATGAAGCAAAAATTACAAAGGATACTAAACAAAATCTCACTTCTGAATGACACAAGCTACAACTCTTAAATAAAAGCGATGATGAGCGACAGATTCCACTATGTATATGTACGACTAGTGAAACACCTTTGAATAAACCGCACGTGTTATCTAAAGATCAGTTTGATCATGCCTAGTTTTACAATTCTCAATACTTTTATAATCGAATTGTAAATTATTCAAATTCTTTTTAATATAACAAAATGAATATTTATAATAAAGGATAGCTATTTTATAGTATTTCAAATTCATTTGACTTAATTTTCTACCTTATTCAAAACACTCTCTCATAACATTCAGCCTGATCGTTGAAGCCGCAAAATTTCTATAACTAAAATTAATTCTTAACATTTCATTTGTTAACTATTACAATCATAACGAAATTACGTATCCCTCTTTTATAGTACATAGATTAAATTTGCTTCAGAAAAATTATAGGAGAATTGATCGATGTTTGTGATCAGCAGAATATAGGAAAATTACTTTTTAACAATGTTTATTAAACTAAACATTTGTGTTCATTGTAATCAATGATAATATAACAAATGCACTTTTTTCAGAGAGAGTAATGTGTAAAACCTACATTAGAAAGAATGGTAATATTCATTTCATTATCATTTTATACTTAAGCTTCTATAAAATGCAAATGGACGGTTTAAATAGTTCGCTTATTACTGCGGTGAAGTGAAGAAGTATGATAAATGTTACTGCAATTCAGATTCATCTGTTGGCTCACATTGTCAAGAACAGAGCATTCTAGTAATCCATTATTCTGCATAACAATTGCTACCGGGAACTGCAAGAGCAAAAACTTAAGTGTCCAATTCTTGTTCATTTAAGATGCTATTAACATGAACAATCGCTTATTTTTCTAATGAGGTAAGACTAAATTTTCATCTAGTCTTACTCTTTTATCATTAAAAGCTATAGAAATTCAAAGAAATCAAATAAGATCGAAATAATTCTTCATGCAGTGCAGGTGTGAAAGAGAAATTATTTCCCCCTTACTCTTGCGTCCCTGACCCCTGAATAGAAAATCTCAGACACTATAATAATATAGAATCTCTCTATTTCCCGTTCTTAAGTGACATCACTTCTTGGAAACACTTCACCTAAGGTTCTTTGGAGGTCACTTTCTCAGAATCAATTCTAATAACAGAATTCAAGACGCATATACCGCACGAGGAGCATTGGTGAGTAGTATACACAGAAGCTTCCTGATCATCGATTTATTTTTTTCATTCTAGTAGACGCGGACAAACGTACAGATTAGTTTACACCCCCGTTTCTGCCTAGCGTACTACAAAGATTGCCTAATCTTTCTCTTTTTATTTTCTGACTTCCGCCTAGCTTTAGTTTACTGATTCAAAGGAGAATTCAGCAACTTGAAATTAAAATAATTTGCAACAAAGTTTTTTTGCAATTACTATTAACGCTATATTTCAAATATAAGGCTAAAAACTCGACAGTCGATTTATCATTCTGGTAGATTTATTTATGTTATTAGTAGATATGTATGCCCATAAAACAAATACGACAAAAATCCAGTATAAACGTGACTTGGAATCAAACGAGAAACCTTTACTTTTTTGTCAAGCTAAATGTCAAAAAGCTACAGGGAATTCGAGACAAAACACGCTTCGAAGTATATAAATCAACATTAGTTAGGATTAGGAATATGGTCTTAATCAAGCACGCAGTAGGAATGTTCTCAACTTTAGCTATGGCGAAAGGTGGAGTTAAAGCTCAAAATAGTACTACCTACTGTATATGCTTTGGGAATGAAAAATGCCTAAGGACCACTCTAAGTATGTCTTCTTCACAAAACCTGATTTTAACATTTAAGACTATTAGTATACTACTAGGGGGCTCCGCCCCCTGGCGCCTACGGCGCCCCCCGTGTTCCGGACTGGTAGGCCGGTTCTCCTTTAATTCTGATGACTCGAATTTTGAAGACTCGACACTCAGGGTAGCCCCTGAGTTTCAAAACGTTTCAAATAACTTGACAAAAAACGTCACACAAAAACGTTATATAAAAAAGGCTTATTTTATATCTATAGGGTAGATTATATTGTGAAGAAGGACCCAGTCAGAGGAAGTTTGATCTTCTCCATAAAAATTCACACACACAAAAATGTTAAATTACAAGTGAACTGAAAGTCAGCACGTTTCAAGAAAACTACTGAAAAGTCTTGGTTTCCTCATATTACTGGTAAACCATCAATAAAAAAAACACAACATTCTGATTGTGCAATAATACGAAAAAAGAATCGGTATAGTAATGGGAACGTTAATGGCATTCGAAATGCAATAGGATCCATTATTCTTGGTTAACTATTCATAATGGCTTCAGCTTAAAATAACAAATGTTTACTTTAATTAACTCAAGTTAATTAAAGTAAACTTAAAGTTAAAATTAAAGTTTTTTAAAGTACTTTAAACACTTCAAATTTAGCATTACCGTTCAATGTGTTTTAAGCACGTTTAGTACTTGAAGTTTTTTTAATCAATACTATTTACTTTTATAAGATTATTTTAGATCTTCGATACGACATAATCTGGGATCTTGATATTTTTCTGGAGGGACGTGGTTTGCAATCTCCGGGATGAAAATTCCGAGTTGAAAAGTCGGGTAAGAAAAACTTTCCCATCCTTCGTATAGAAATCGGCTTAGTGATCATCCGTTGTAAAGCTCTTAATAAAGGCTCACGATATCTTCGGGATTAAAATCCAAGTATTTCGAACCTAAATACTGAAGACATCCACTAACACCAGTGAGAGTGCAAAATAATCGGGATATGAAACCAAATCGCACAACAAAATAATAGTTTTTGACTAGCAAACAAACAAGTCTTATACATGCATGTGAAATAGAGCATTAAATATATTTCCTCTTTATAAATTATTGGCTATAAGTAATAATCTCGTGCATTAATGTTAAACGTGCGCAATTGAAAAACCATGTGAAGAAGAAATACATGTTAATAGATGTAACAGAAATTTCGAGAGAAGCGAAGAGAAATAATAAACACTTATTTTAATCCAAATATCATATAATGCAAGAAATATTTCTAATATATTTAAAACCATGTTTAAAATGTGCTAGAAATCACCGTAATTTTAAATGTATTGAGGGAACAACCATCAGAATGCTGACTACAAGGTTATTCACTATCTCTGTAGCGAAAGCCAGCATTTTCTAAGAAAGTACTGCATTTCCTTTTATCAGTCATTTCATGCTGATAACAGTAAGTCATAAGCTGAAGTCAGCGTGTTGTTACTCCTTAGATTCCCATTATTTAGTCCAGCGAGAGAACGTTCTCAAGAAATTGCCTAACTTCACTGCCTTGTGGCTGTTCAAAAATATTCCGTGTGAGAATGAAGACAGAATTTTAAAATATAAAAGTATGCTTGCTATAAAAGACCTTGTTAAATAAGGAGATCGTTGCAGTAAACATTTTGCTATTTAGTAAATTTTGTGATATTTCTCCCTGCTGACCAATGTTTCTTTTTTACTAGAAAGATGACAAAAATCATGCAGATGGATAAGAATATTAGTTTCTTGATTGACGATATTTTAATCCTCACACCCCCAACTTTCGAGATGTCTAATAACCAGAACAAATTTCTTGAATCGTACTTCAAGAAAATTGACTTTGTGTTCCACTGGAATTTAGAACTTCATAGATAATCTAGTTCAGATATTGTAGTTATATTCTGAACAATTTGAAACAAAAAATATCTGCAGCAGATAAACGAAATTTAATGGTTACTTTGGTTAATAAAGCGCCTGTTTGCGAACTGCATGTGATGGCTTGTATGTCAGTTGAAAGGAAAAACTCTACCAAAATGCTGTCTAACTCACCTTTAACCGGAAAACCACTTATAAGAATTGCTATAGTGAGACAACAGAAATACAATTCGGGTCTTTCAAACCAAACGATGTTATTGCTTCTATCCTGCACTACAAGGCAGGCGATTTTAATAGCACGACTTGAGCCTGTATTTGCAAATTTGAATGACAACCACAGCTTTTCAGTGACCTCTTAGAAAAAGAATTAATTGCCATAAAGTTTAAACAATCGCTAATGATTCGCCCTATTATAACAATTCCATTCTACCTAAATGGATTTTTTAAAATTGAGTTATTTGGAAATCTGTAATGAAATATATCAAGCCATTTGAAATTTGATTTAAACTGAACTATTTTAGTTCCTGCCTGTGGAACAAAGATACATCACAGGTGCCATTTTGTTTATATATAAAAGTATACTCGATAAGCCGAAGGACCTACCATACACTAAGCACTATGTAGGGTAAGAAGGTAAGGAAAAAGAGAAATCGGTTGACATGTTTGGACAGCTAAATGTTGTAGTTTATGTGTAGTGAAGAAGACTAGTCCAAAGGATAGAGGTAGATGGAATGAATGAAGAAGAGAAATTACTTCAGTTAGTTTTGAATTGGACAGTAAATGGATTTTCACTTATGGCTATTCTTGTTATTACAGTCCTGGAAGAAAAGCAGCTTATATGCTCCAAAAGCAGGACATGGACTCGTGTTCAGCTGGGAACATAGATATTTGAGGTGAAAGATTAATTTTATTTTGATCTTTAAAGATCACCATCTTGTTTATTGGAGGTTAGGTGTCTTGAAAGGTTCCATGTTTGAATCTAGAGTACAAGTTTTTGATTATCAAATTCTTAGCTCTTTCATAATCTCAATATACAGTAAATTAATAACATCTTATAGATGGGATTCATATTAAAAATTTAACAAAACTTTTGGCAATAAAATTATGTCTGGTTGCAAGTCGACAACAATTTCATCTTTTTTCTTACAAAACAATCTGAAAGAGTTCAAATATTTGAGTATTTGAATCCAAATGACGCACGTCCTTTATCAAACTACATTGAAAATGATGGGTTCTAGACTATCGTAATATTAAAACGCAGTTCTGAAACATTAATAAATTATATTATTTCCTGTCATCACCTGGAAACTTTTAAAGGTTGCGTAAGTCTATTTTAATTACGGACGTTTTTATTTATTAGTAGTCTGCTGTATGCAGTGAATGTAAAATTACATTCACTGCATACAGCAGACTTATATATTATTTCTATCTTTCAAGATAGAAATAACATATAAGAGGACTCAACCATTCCTACCTCTAAATGACTAACAATGAAATGAAACTGAATTAATATTTTAAAATGAATGTCTGGTTTATTAAATGAAAAACATATAGACACACTTAACATAGCCACAGAATAGTAAGAAATCATCGAAATAGGATGATCGCTTTCCAATTATTATTGACTAAATTTTCATTTAGTCGGTATTCTCGATATACACTGATTGAAAAGAAGTCAACAGAGACAGTCCCATGGGCAAGGTGCATTATGCAACGTAATGAGTTAAGTATCTGTAGCCAGTATTAGTTGGAGGAATATCACTCCCAAGTCGGTGCAACTATGTCCTGTGAAACAGTTGGGAGAAGGCAACTGACGGAGTTTATGAAAGATGCGTTGTGATTGGATGCCATGTTGCAGGCCTATCTGTTCAGCACATAAATTGTTCACAAATTGGGCCATTCCAGGTCAACAATCCGTGATAGCATTCTGAGATGGAAGTGCATGGAGTCAACTACAGCTATTCGCCGTGAACGAGCCCAATACACTCACCGAATATGACTGCACGGTGCTATGTAGGAAATATATATAAAAACCGTCATTCGTCGACCGATACTTTGAATGCGGAGTTCCAGGTATCGACTTGAACACGAATCTGCACAAAAACATTCAGAACCGAGGCTCACAACATTGGGTTTCCATGGTAGGATTGTAATATGCAAGCCCCACATTGCTCGATCCAACATGCAGCGTCGTCTTTAGTGGTGCAAATACTTTGTGTGTGTGTGTGTGCAGTGGATGTAAAAGCTTGTAAAGCTGTGTTATGAAGAGATGATCACACTATACCCTCTCCTAAGAAGATGGACGGGTGTGGGTGTACGGATGCCCGGCGAACATCTGTGACTGGAGTGCGTAACTTCAGCTATGAAATTCGGAGGTGGCAGTGTGAGGGTATGTCCCTGTTTTTGCCTCAATGCACCGTGTCGTAAGGCTTCTGTAACTGAGTGGTTCGTGGACATTAACGTCACCACATTTGACTGGCCACTACAGATCCCTGATCCCAACCGTATTGAACATATGTGGAATGAACTGGAGCGTCGAGTGAAGTCAAGGGACGTTTGCCCCACAACAGTCCAGGATCTCATTACATGAGATCATTACATTACCTGGACAGTTATAGAACCGACATCCCATTAATATCTATCGAACAAAATTCCCGTTACATCCATTTTACATATAGGTCCATTATACCAGAAAATATTTACTAAATATATAAAATTAAAAAAACAAAATTTTGCCATTTAGCCATTTTGAATTCAAGACGGTTCGCGGCTTCATGAATGTGTTGAGTCTTATTTTTTTATAATGAAATAAAGAAAAATGTTCTAACTGAGAAATTAAACATTTAGATGAAATAATTAAGATGTTAAGTTTTATTAAATGAATGACCCGAAATATAACAGAAAGTGCCAATTTCTAAAAATATCCATACTCATCCTCCTAAAAAAGAGAAACGTATTAGTTGACAGGAATATGTTTCATCTCAACCATCATGTGATTATTCTGTAAACATGAGGTGTGTTTCAGTGTAGCCAAAAATTCATACTTTACACGGGATTAAAATCGCTCTTAATTGAAAATCCCATTCTGAAATAACGATAAAATAACATTGGAAGTAATAATCATCATTTACGGTTTACTGGGGAAAAAAATGGAAAGAGGGAAAATGTCAGGGAATTGCGTCACAACTTTTTCAGAATTTAAAAGATTCGCCATATGGTCGTCTGTTATTGTTGAGGATCTAACAATCTCAGTGAACGAGATGAAGGACGGATATTTTTAGACTACGTGCATGCTGTGATGAAATGATCCATGACTGGAGACAGAAGAAGAGCCTTCAGGTGCTGTAGCGTAATTTCTTAAATCTGCTTGAAAAGGTGGAAACAAATATTATAAAAATATAACAGTTTTGTGTTAATATTTTCACTATTGATTGAAAACAAAACATGTCTAAAGTTTTCATATACGAATAAGGTAATGTTACATAGAGTATATCATTTCTAGTGGAGTGAACATACACCTAATAAAACATGTATCTTTAAATTAAACAATTTTAACAAGATACTGACAATTGTATTTAGTATGCATACTATAACTACTTCTGAAGCTAACATAACAACCGTCTATCCATCAAAGATGTTTATGGAATTTCCAATTGCATAGTTATAACGTTTTGGATGTAGCATCAAATTCAGATATGTTACCCAGCTTTTTATTGTATTAAATCTTCATTTTATGTGCTTTAATTTCCGATGTATATCTATTGCCTGTAACTACCGTCTGAATTTCAGAGATGCTATAAATGTGCCCATATATTTATCAACAAATGGAAGGATTATCTTCAGAAACCCAATAATGGACATCTTTTACGTACGTTATGTGACATCCATCTAATTTATCATGTAGTAAGTCGTATAGGGGTGGTTGACGATTCAGATTTTCAGTAGCAATTTTCACAGCTGTGTCAGAGAGTGCTTTCGTTATTGTTCGGTAGCCATCGTTTCAATTTAACAAATAATTAAATATATAACAAATGCTGCAACGCGTTGCGAAGTTTAACTCAAAGTTGGTTTTGAAATGAAAAACGTCAAGAATCTGACGTAATTTCTATGAGATACGAATGTACTATAGGACGTAGTTTCTCTTGAAGGGGAATCAATTGGCTTTAGTTATATTCTAAGTAGGTGTAACAAATAATAAAATACAATAAAATAAGCAATAATAAAACTGATATAGTATAATAATAATTAGGTGACGACACCTTAGGTTTAATACGAATATGCAGACTGCGAAAGAATAAAGTTTGCGCTATAAAGGAAAGAGGAAATAATTTTTTAGTTTCTTTTCTATTAATAAACTGAAGTTGGAAGCTACGGCTAGTATTAATTACAGTAAAGCGGTCTTGAATAAAGAAAATGAACGGAACCAAGCTCCTCCTTAATAAGAATTGATGTTTTAAAGATAAGTAATCAGCTTAAAGGATTGTAACAAAGCATAGATGTGGCTTAATAAGACAAAGCTCACAGAAATATATAAGATGTTATCATTAAAAGTGAAAATTCCATATATGTGGAATCGTATAGCTTATACTAGAATAATGAGTAGTTACTTTTTCAATTTAATTAATATTATTAATTAAACATAGTTTAATTAATAATGGAAGGTATTTTCAAATGTGGTTTATATTATTATTTTATTTTGATATAATACTATTCTCGAGTACTTTAAGATAAGCTTGTTCTGTATCTACTGCTAGCATGATATACCAACAAACGGATGGTCAGCATCAATAAAACCTCAGAGTACTTAATTTGGAATTTTCAGTATCAGAAGACAAATTTTAGTCATGTCCACTCTGAAATAAAGTAGCCTTCCATTAAAAAGGAAGCTGTGAAGTCACTGATACTAAGTGACTTTGGTATGACTCACTATTTTTAATCGTGCTTTTTTTTACATAATTAATAGGCCAAAGAGCAACTATTTGAAATATTTACATGTTTTATATAAACATTAAACAAACTAACTACTTCAGGGCGATTTTACAGATATCGCACGTTTAAGCACTGTTAATTTTTCTGTGCAATAAAACTACTTACCATCATATTTTACCAATAACGCTTCACTTTTTTTAATTTTTCTCTTTCCCTTAATCGAAAATAATGAATTTTCAAGGTGGTAGGTCAATAAGACAGAAACAAAACAGAACTTATGTCCCTCCCTATTTTCGCAATATGTTTGTTTATTTTCATATACTTTCAGCTGGTATTCCTTCAATACAAGGACTGGACATATGGATTAATATTTCCAAGCGTATGGTATCCGATATATCTGCACAGGTGAAGGATTTCCTTTACATTATTTACTCGAATCTCAAGAACCAGTTAACGAGTCACTCGCCTTGTGTTCTTCAATAGAACGCAACTAGTACAAGAAGCATTGATATTTCCACGTGTCATTGCACGCAACACTTAGGCTTTGCATAAACCATGCGTACATTCTCCACCCTTACAACGTGAAGTGATCTCAGTCGAGACCAACTAGAATTTTTCTAGTTTTGTGAATTAATTTCCACTAAAAAGCCATTGTACCCCTCACCTAATTTCTGCATTTATTACGGTTCCAAAATAACTAATGCAAACCGTACAATAGTATGTCTGTGGCATTACACATACACGCAGGATTTCAAATACTTTGTGGTGATTGTGTACAGTACTGTTTTTGATTTTTATATAATCTTCATAATTCTAAGAAGAAAATATACTACAATGTTTAAAAATCATTAATACACAATGAGGATACTAAAGTATCTTAAGAACATTTTTCCCGGTTACAAAGAAATACGCGTGACAAGTAGTCAGATTAATAGATGACAACTGTACAGCCTACTCTTCGTTGATAAGTGGTCCTAGTCGAAAGTCAAGTGGAAAAAGATTCAGAATATTGGACTATAGATGATGGTGATTAACAGAGTCAACTCAGAAATAAAAATAAGATCTGGGTGAGAATTTACATCTGGGAGAATTCGAACATCTGATATATTGCAAAGAAGAGATCTATGAGTGCTATGCTACGAATTCATGAAGTTTATTTCTGTGGACAGTGACTAGCATAGAAAAGTTAGGATATTAAATCATCAAAATTAAACTACTGCAGTAATGAGCCGGTTAAAGCACAAACTGCCGATACTACAACGCCGACGTATCAAGATATTCTATTCGGACCGATTACTGCGTGACGACAAAGTCTAGTGATGAAATGAAGTCATATATACTGAAAAAAAAACATAAACGAAATTTCACCACTACTTTGTCGCCCACCAGTGACCAATTCATAAATTGCTCACAATATGGTTTCTGTTGTACACTGGTAGAACGGAGCGCATTGTAATAATTTTCACGTGACACTATGATCAATGCTATTATCAATCCGCTGCCCTTCAGGTACTGTGGTGAGTTCTTCCTTCCCGAAACTTGGGTTTTTCATATGTAATTGTAAATCAGGTAAAGTGGTCATTAGAACACACGCAAATAACAGACATAATACACTGACTTCGTAGCCTTAGCTGCTTTGGCCGTAAATCCAATCAACCAACGCTGGAGAGGTAAACCCTCCGGCATTAAATGGAAACGATCCTACAACAGGACGAAAGTCATTTCATACAGTCAATTTAGAAATGCGATGGCAATTCTTCCGCAGGGAAAGATCTAAAAGCAACCTGTTGTATATAAATACGGCCACAAAGTCTATTAGTTTCTGGAATGGTTGTAATTGCTAACATATTCTACTACCGTTAGTCAGTAACAAGTATATTAAAGCTCTAAGATGCATCTTTATTAAAATAGAAAAATAAATAAATCGGCTGTATATTCTGCAACTATTAGTGGCCTCATATGATTCAGATGCAAAGACACAGTTGCTACCAAAGAATGTTGCTTATCCAATAGACATCTTCCTGCATTGCTGTCAGGAAAGTCCACCATCGAGAACCAATGTCAAGTTAAGTCAACAAGTACAGAATGTCAGATGTGGGGGGGGGGGGCACGATGTGGTTATCGATTATTTACGGCATCAGCAGTAGTAATTTTGGACAGGAACATTATTCCAAACTCTCGGAGCTTGAAAGCTTATGAGTCTAGATTCAGAATGTATTACAATTAATGTTTAAAATGTTATACGATATTTGTTATGATCTATAAAACCTTTTATCGGAAATAAAAATTAGCCTACAGAACTACTGTACTCTTGAGTCTTAGCTGAGAACAACTGCAAAATGAACCGCACAAATACCTCTTCTGACCATCAATTACCTGAATCTTGTCAAACATTTACGTTGGATATTCTGGAGTATTACGACCACTATCGTTTTCGAGACATACTATTGGAAGAATAGTTCCATAGTTGCCATGTATAAGATAAATTCCATTTCAATGAACTGTGACTAGCACATTGTCTATCCTGTGTGAACCTCGATGCAGAAGCTAAGATAGAAGCAGTCTAATACATTATGGTCAATAATTGTTTTATTTTCTACCTAGGCAGTGTATATGTTACCGCTGAAGTGCGAACCGTTAATGTGCACATTACCTAGCTAATCTGCAGATTAACTGATTTGCTCCATTAACGTGCGGAATCAAGAGTTTTCCGCATTTTACCTAGGTAATGTGCACATTAACGGCTTCCGTATCGTTAAAGTTCAAAAGTTTGTTTCTCTCATTTCCTTTCCCTACTCCTTCCCCCCTCTCCCTCCACTTTTAGTTTGGTTTTTTAATAAGTAAACATAATTTTATCATATGTTTTTTCTTAATTGTAATAATGTTTTAAACCGTTTGATTCCTTGTATTATATTAATTGATTGATGATTGATTCTGTCAACTAATTTGTTGATTGTTTGATTGTATTAACTTGATTCTGTAGATATCGAAAAATAAATAAATAACATTATGTTAATTTAAGCGTACAGAAACGTTGCAGTTGTTCCAGCAAAGATCTTATTTTCACTTTAACGAGTGCCTAGTAGGTAATGTGCAGATTACCTAGGTAATTTGAGAAATGAAACAATTTTCCGCACATTAACGGATCACCGTAGTTAATCTGCACAATACCTAGATAATCTGCAGAATAACTGATTTCTGCACTTTAGCGGTAACATATATACATTATCAATTATGATTACAAAACGTATCTATTCAATTTCAGTAAATCTGCTTAATTAAAAATAATAGTTAGTAAGAAGGTATATTTGACAGTTCGATATCGATTTCAACGACAAAACAGGATATGGATAACAAAAGAAATAAATAACGGAACAAAGTTATCGTTTATTTCGTTAATATTAAATCACAACATTTAGGATTTCACCGCTTCAATGCAGTATGGAATTGATGGATATTTTATTTATAAAATTGACTTAATTTCTGTTTATTTTCTGTTTCTTTTACAACTCTTCGAGAAGAAAAATAATAAGATGTTTTCACGGGTTTGTACAAAAAGACTAAATCGTAGTAAAATGCAAAGTTAAATGGCCGTTTACACGTTTACGATCTTGCAGTGTGTGTAATTTATGGCTGTGAGATGTATGTGAAGTGTCACCCGAATTTCTTCTTCTCTCCCACCTATCGAGAACAACTGACGAAGTGCAAATTCACAGTACTACGAACACGTGTAATAAACAAAAGGTGACGGCCGAAGGAATATATCAGAGACACGTTAGAAGATGTCTAAAGATGTTTGGCGCCCTATCAATGCCCACAGAAAGAATCAAAACTTCTCAGATTATATCTACATGGATTTTAATAATGTTACTACAAATCTTAGTGGATTGTGTGAATGCATGTATTTCAAAACTCTATTATAAAAACAATCATGTTTTATAATAGATTATTAAGTTAAATAATTTAATTATTTATCATAAACTCAGCTATGGAAAAGTCAGATGACTTCCAGCATATTTTGCCTACATTATCATATTTTTCACTAAGAAATGAAACAGACACAAAAAACGAGCGTTACACAAATGATGAATCTAAATGTCACGTGGTGTGGATGGTGTTATCTAAACGTTGAAGGCATTCATAAAGGAATTCTGCGAAATTCCTCTATGAATGTTCATTTATAGATATTCTCTATAAATAAATATATCAAAAACTAAAAACAGTGCATTTGGTGGATAAGGTGGTTTCAGTCATTAATCTCCGAAAATTGGAATCCTTTAAAGATTGCTATTCAACATATCAATCTGAGTGGGCTCTCTAAAAGATTATTTCCTAATTTATCAACAACCGACACATATGTAATGAGCATGCAATATTTAAACCATTATTAAATAAACCAAGATAAGAGAAACAAATGTCTAAAAACAGAACTGGATTGTTATAAGGAGAACTTAAACTGTGAAAGGAAGAAAGAATATCTAAAGTACTATCTGATGTGAGAAAGAATTTTAATTAGCTAGGAATATATGAATTCTATTTCCGAATAGAGCATCATGTACTCTTGCTGATTTGTTTCATTTCTGTGGCTGTTCGAATTAACAATTGTTTCTACTTATTAGGCAAAACGATGATTTTTTGTTCTAAGCGATGATTAATTATATTTGTATAACCCTTACCGTCGAATGAATTGAAAATAAAGTCGTGTTTACGATGTCCCAATTATACGAAGTGAAAATGTGTACTCATTTCTCTTTTATAAGCATCTAATTTGACATTGCATCGAGAATGCAAAGCCCTTTTTACTTTCTGATGTGTTTAGTACTTAATAAGCTCTTACTATGGTCTTTAGTAATCATAACTTGAGATTTTATGTGCAGCTTTTGAACTCTCTCTCTCTACAACTTTAATCCTTCGGGAATAAAACTTAAGAAACAGTACTTAGAACTAGTCAAAAGAATTATTAACGAGGTTTGTTTTAAAAGAATGTGTCAGAAAATGGAAGATTTTATTCCTTAAATGAGCAGTTTCCATTATGTACGTAATATACCTATACTCGATCAAAAATAAGATTAAAAGTATCTGGTAACAGCTCGTAACAGTAGGGCATAAGAAGTAGATGAATCGACTATTAATTAGCTTAACATTAATTTTTGCTAAAATGAATACAGTAGAAATATTCATTACTAATTTTTTTGTTCTTTTAAAGAAATATCAACACAATCTAAACAGTTTCAAAATACGTAACACGTATTATATAGGTATTTGGTAAGAGTGTGGATCTATGCTTATAATTATATTTTTACTGCAACCACAATTCGAAATGTTACAGCAGAATTTAATTAAATTTGATATTTGTGTCACTGAAAATTTGTAGAATGGTTTCAAATAGAAGAAAACAAATCTAAAAGTGTGAAAACGTTTTTTGTTTTTCATTTTTAGAGAAGATGGCAAATTAAATGTGGAAATAGAATACGAAAAGACGATAGGGTAGGCAGGTAAGACAGAAACTAGTGAAAATGCTAAACGAGCAGTATACGAAAAAAATGTTCAAACCCATTTTAAGCAATGGAACTGATAGCTGAAAAAATTATCCGAGGGAACGAATGACATCAATAGCAGAATCATCAAAATGAATATATTATGAGGATAACTTGACATTATCTGCATTTGGAAATGTGTTAGCAGAGCTAATCTCAGGGGATGTGGAAACTTAAACGGAAAAGGTCAACAAATCAGTCATTTTATTGGATGACGGGAGGAAAAGAGCAGTAGGGCAGGAAGACCAAGATGAAAGTAGACTGATGCAGTTGCAAGTGCATTTGAAGACCGAAACATCTCATAATATTGGAGTCCTGATAGGTAACAGACTAATTTGAAGAAATGTCGAGAAGTAATGTAAAAGTTCACGTATCATCTACAATTTGTGGCATAAGTAGGAAAAAATCAAATGATATCATCTTTATATTTTATCATATATATAATGATATATTACATTATATCATTCTAACTTATAGCCATTACAGCTATAGGTTGAGTCCTATCCTCTCCAAACAAGCTTTGGATTCGAATCTTTTCAACCATGGGTAAGGATATTTGTGAATGTCTTTAGGTCACAAGTGATTTCAATCATCCCTTCTATGTGAGCCCATCCTGTTTATTGGAGACCTCAGAAAAAGTCCCGTGTTTAGTTGTTATAGGATTTAGGATTATCTAATCCACAGTCCATCGACAGAAAAATGTTTCTATAGATCGCCAACGTTTTGTGAATTAAATTTAAAAAAACGTTTGTGGCTTTGGAAATTATCAAGCGCGCCAGTGGTAGGATGTTATCGAAACTGGCACATTATAAAAAGGTACTTGGCTACGAGTTTGTCAAGGACGCTAAAAGCCTAGCTAGCCCCCTTAATATATGAATAAGTATTTACAAGACACTATTAATAAGGCAAGTAACCAAATATTTTGATCTGAATTTTACATATCATATTCAGCTAATTGACAATTCAAAAAAAAAGTAGAGTAACAATAATAGATCTGAAACTAAGGGTGATACATATGTAAGATAAAAATATCTACAATTAATGATGATCAGACTTTCCTAAATTAAATTTTTGGTGAACAATTGGTATCATTCCGGTTCAATTTAAGGGGATATTGTAGCGCTTCAGCGCTCTCTCTCTCTCTCTCTCTCCACGAATAAACGATCAAATTTAAAACAGTTGGTATAAAAAACTGATCTTCTACAAGAAGATTCTCCGTGCTACGTTAGACCAGACTTGTTTGGTCTAGCTCTCGTGCTACCCTTGTCCAGACTAGTCCTGTTTGTCCAAAGTATGAGAGAAGCGATCCACAAAGAATAGAGGAGTGAAAGTGGTGAATCCTTATCCTAGATAGATGGTTACATAAATCATAAAGGAGACGTGTGATGGCTTTGAAAAGCTATATTTGATCTTCTCTAGAGTAGTACTTCAAGATCACATAAGATAGAAATAAAATACAAACACTACATAATATTAATTCAAATGGGGGAAAAACTCATCTACCCACCCACAGTATTAAAAGTAAATAATTAAAACTAACATCAAGCATATTCGTTCCTGTATTAATACTGAATACATTTATATTATCAATTTATTCCCAAATAATTTCATAAAATTAAAATACGAGTGTAATATTTTAATATAGTTTTTTCTATTTAATTCATTTATCATAAACAGTATGAGTCATACACCTAAGTCATAATATTCGACAAAATCATTTCTATCAGCGTATCATTTTGCTTTAATTCTTTTGATCATTTAGATTATTATAAATCGAATGCTACCTCATTGATAGTCTACAGTATAAAGAAAACCGATTGTCGCTGCTCAGTTTCTCGCATCATCCGGATTTTGTGCACAATTCTTTCCCTTCTGACACAAGGTAAAGACCACTTTACAGCCACGAGGTCAGCACATATATGGAAATTCCATATAAATGACTCTTTCACACTATAATTAAGCATCTTAGGACATAGAATTTAATTTAATTCACCCTATATAATAAAACAGTTAAGTTTATTTTACGCGTATTTAGCATCACGGACACGATATAATGCTTTCATGTTGTCATTGCAATAATATTCTACGTGCATCTTAAATGCACAGTCAGTGTATATTTTTGTTCTCCACAGAATACGCTCAATTTGTCTTGAATGGTGCCGCCCGAAACTTAGCGGATTTTCAGCGTTGAACATTACGCCACAAATGTGGACAGCACTGTCACTGGAGGATGTTATAAGACTACGGACGCATGTAATAACCATTTGAAATTTTAGCTCTTTTGAAATGGAAAAGAAAAGTTCAATACGCGCTCCGAAACTCTAGCACTCAGTTTATTAATACAATTTTTCTTCCAGATATTCTGCATAGACTCCTTGGATTTACAAAACGGTTGGGAAAATGAAGGCTACATCATTATTTTAACGAGAAAATAATGCAAAATACTTAACTACAGAACTGATAATTACTTGAAAAAGGCGATATGTTTGTTTTTACCTCAAAAGTCAAAAATATATATCGGCAAAATAATTCTATCAATGACAATCTACTTGTGCTGCCATCTACAAATCAGTCGATGGTGTTTAACTTTCATTGAGCGAATAAACGTATAGATTTCGGTGTGAAATTTTCATGACAGCTGTGTCAGGACATACGAACATGTGCGATAGGTTCCCGATATCTGATTATATTTCCGGGATTCGGTGTCCTTTAAAGGAGAAACAGAGCCCCGAGGAAGGAAAAAAATAAGTTATCGTTGTAGCATCCAGAATACGCTGGAATTCCTTTAATTATTAAAAAAAAAAACTTGGAGATTATAACCGCTGTAGTAATAAATCCTATTAATATGTATCTAATCTTTAGTTCGCTTATTAAGCAGAGGACGCCACTCTTCTCTATCGGTTAAAGATCGCAGTTTAAGGTTAAAAAGGTTACACGCATAAAAAAGGGGAAATAGCATCTTACAAAAAAATTATATATGCTTGCTTCCTTTTTAAGCTCTCAATTCCTGACAGACTATTGCTTTGAGAAGTCTCTCTTCAAAGATTAGCAGTGCACTTCTTTAATCCAACGTAAAGTTTATCGAATATTGTGAACTAATGAAATAAGTTAGATACAATGTTCAGATTCAAAATACGCTATTGCTTTGGAGGTTACCCTAGCAACCATTGTACAGAAGTAAGTCTCGAGGTGACTGCAAGGACTCCGGTATCTGACATAGCAGAAATGACGCCAGACTCTCCATTAATCATGTCAAGTGCTGACTGGTAAAAACATTGCCTATTCTTCTTGTTCAGATTGCCAGGTTAATCAAAGGAAGAGTTTATCTAGTACTACAAATCTTCATATTCTTAAAGATTCAGACTTCAAAAAGTCATTTCTTTGCCTCTCAATTGTTATTAAGTGCGCTGCTGTTAATAAAATCTCGAGATGACGCATGACTAAAGGAAAACTTAAAAATAACTCTAGTTTGAACAGAAACATGACGTTTACCAGTAATGCAAATAAATGAAAGGCAGATGCACGGGGTGGGGTAAGCAGTAGCTTGTTCTTCGGTGGAGATTTTTTTTTTTTCAGGGACAGCGATGCTATGATTACACAAGACTCAAACTTGTTTCAAAGGAGGTGAGAAGAAATGAAACATGCTAGAAAGCAGGATATTTGTGCTGTATATAGATGCATGCACTTAATAGGTTACTCATGTAGTTTAAGATGATTAACTGCTATGAGATCCATACGGGGATGTATTGCAGTACCTTATTAAACCAATATCTACTAATTGCAATTTGTTCTCTAGCTAGTTTGCTTGTTTTAAGGGGTAAATGACCAGTTTTAGAAAGAAAACGCCCTACATTAAATATGAAAAAAATAATCCACCTTCACTTGAATAAAACCCATTATAAAAAATTCAAGTTTTGGACGAGATTCAAAGCCAAGTCTTTACAACTAAATGGCTTCGTCGTTACTGATTGAACTATAGCAGTTCAATAGGTAAATATTAATTTAATATTATACATTTAATAGGTTAACCTATAAAATTAATCTTAATAAGATGTGGAGAGCCTCCATAACTAAGTTGGTTTCGATCCACTGGTTAAAAAAGACGTGAGTTCGAATCTCGTCTATGACGCTAAGAACTTATTAGGGTCTTTCGCTCAAGGGGAATTATCTGGTCCCATAACGGAGGTAGAGCGTTTCTCCCGGATATTAGGGTTTTCCCGAAAGCGGGAAACTGGCCGGTAAACATGTATTTGAATTGAATTTGACAAATATTGAATACTGTTGGACAAGGAAGTCAGCGGGAAACCACCTTGTCTAAAATAAATTCCTAATAAAGTAGCATTGCTACCCCACCAACCATTACGTTAAGGAGAAACACTATAGGAGGATGCTAAAGCTCTATATAGTCTGACATCTACGTGTAATATTTGGGTGGAAGCAGAATTACATTACTGCGTCGCTTGTCCAATCAACAGTGAAAGAGAACACAAGATCAACCTGAAGCCATTAGTAACGATTGAAGTCCACTTCATTTTCAGGCACCGATCTATTTTGAAGATTGTCGTCGTTCTATTAGAGATGGTAACTATTTTCTCTTTTCCGCCATCTCAGTTTATCATTTGCAGTTTCTCTTATAAAGAAACATATGCTAATGAGACTAAATGTGTAACGAGAACGACCTGCTTGTTGGCTAATGAATACTCTTTCCTATGTAATAACAACGTACATTATGCATTTACATGTCTTCAACGTCAATTAAATTTGACTGCGCTCCAGAAAGGAGTGTTTCATGGTAACGCCCATTTGTACATAAAATTTCTCTATAGAATTTTATCCTGACTTGTTTGATTAGTTGTCAATATCAAATATAGGATGACTGTTGCTATGGTGCTTGGAGACCAATGAACTTTCAGTGTACTTTGTGGAGGGATATCTGATGCACTAAACTAAGGCGAGACACTAAAAAAAAGGACGTTGACCTGCGATGTCTTGAGGCTATGATGAAAGAAGGACGCTTTAATGATCTCGGTGTTTGCTAGGTTTCCATTGCCAAACAGCTCAAGTCTAGAAAACCTCAATTACAACAGTAATTAATGTGTATGATAATCACTATAAACGCAATACAGTAACTTCCTGTTTCCTGCTTATTGTCGAAATCCTAAAAAAAGCAGGAATAAGGGTTCGACATTTTTAAGTTATAGAACGATATGTTAAAAGAAAATGGTCTCAGTAAAATATCGTAATCGATTTTAAGATTGATCATTTTATACTTTTAAGACTTAAAATCGAAATTTCTGGGAGGGATGTTTGATATCATGTCATCCCGCTGCTAATAACGGATTTTTAAAGTAACACGCAACTAATTCTTAATTTCTTATAAAATTAAATTATAGGGATGACAGCAGATATCCCTATAATAGTAGGTCGTCTTTAACGTTAATGGACTGATTCATTTCGTGACCCACTCATTTTAAAGAAATCCTACTCCAAAAATCAATGCATTTTTCTCCCTGAAAACCGATTTTGTTTAATTACAATTATTAGAAAGCATGAATATCCTCACCTAACAGTTTTAACTGCTTTAGTATAATCCTAAACTATCACAACCAACACTTTTTGAAAGACGTGTGTTTGAATTTCGTCTATGATGTTAAAGAATTTAAAATTGAAGACGAGTTACTTCGGTCTCAGAGCTTTTTCTCCGGATACATTTGGGTTCTTCTTAGGCAAAAACATCAACTGGAAAACAAACAGACGTACTGTGGACACAGGATTAACCTCTCCTCTCAGATAAAAATATGGTTTAGAAAGCCAAGTTGCTTGGTTATAAGCCATTTGGTTTCGCAATTTGCAACTGTAAAAGAAACAGCGATGAAAAAAATGCAGTTAACAGAGTAATATATCAGCTGCTCGTTAAAGTTGTGCAAATCAAGAGGTCTGGTTCAGTCAAATGCAGGACAGATAATATAATTAAGCTCGATTGGATCTAACTAATACTGAAAGGTGATTATCGATGAATGTTCTCATTTCCATGGAAACGCGATGCTTAAGGATACTTCACTATCATATCTGACAAAAAGAAGATAAAAATAATGAAAGAATCCATTTCCATTATTACTTAATTAAATATGGAGGAAATATCGCAGTCAAAGTTCGAAAACTGTCTTAAAGGTGCAGTTGAAATAGATTTGAAGATTCGACTGAGATAGGTTGGTCAGTTGAAATGATAAATTCCTAAAGAAATGAAATCATAGATTAGTTTTATTTCAATAGTCAGGCGATTATACAACCAATGAATCATTAATGTCGTTACATAATTTCAAATTGTTGCTCTTATCTTGTAATGAAATCCATTAAACTGGATCTCGGCCTTGTAAAAATGTATAATTACTTAGACTCCACTAAAATAACTAAGACAAAAAGGTGAGTGTTTGTGTCAGCAAAGCGCACATTTATGCAACATATACAGGATGAGAAAACAGGAGACTCTAGAGAAAAAATCCTGCGCCACTCACCTTCAAATGAAAACTCTTTTATCCCGTATAAAGACCTCGCGTCATAAGATTCGAACCCAGATTTCCAACAAAAGGAGACAGTCGTTCTTCGTCAGCACTCTCGAGGAATTAAAATTGCATCAGTTAAGACTGAGGTCATTTCCATCACTCCCGATCTGTTACAATAGCTTTTTTTCCCTTCCGACCTGATTATTTTAAGGCCATATTCTGTAATTACACTGTCAAGTGAACACTAATTTACTGCCACATTGTGGAATCTTCGTAAGAAGTAAGCCATTAAGAGAGTTCTTAGAGTTATCGACACGAGCAGCGAACTTTATCGTGCCTCGATGTATACACACCCGCCTTAGAGCTCCATCAATCGTTTGAAAACTCTCTGCTCTATTTCTTTTATCGAGGGGGTTGTTAATGGTATAAGAACTAATGGGCTTTTCTTGTGCAAGAGCTGGCAGCCTAGCGTAGCCATTTTGTGTCATCAGATTAATGATCTTCATGTGTTGTATTCATTTTCCCATTTCATCAGTCACAAGTTTATTTCCTTCAGGACACATGCGATGGACATCTCATTTCAAGTTCTCTGTTCTAATAATATAAATGGATTTCAGAATCAGTTGGTATTTGATATTTGTGATTAATACAACACTGACCAATTCAAAAAGAATGGCCACTAATGCTTTCTTGAAGATTAGTTTGAGTGATTGGATATCCATTCCCTTTTGACTGAAGTTTTAAGGCAATGATTATAACCAAGATCCAAGGTGTATATCTCAATTGTACCATTCTTCGTTTTACTCGTTATAATAAATAATTAACCTCACATATTTATAAATGTAAACAGCTAATTACGTTAAGAAATCACTCCTGCATGTCAGGTCAAAAATTATAGTAGTCACTGATAAGGGACTGTAGTGATCCCTTAACTTCGATTGCCCCATTGATACACTTACGTTCAAAAGAAACCGAAGTGAAACAAGCAGAAAGGCTTATGTGTTGGCAGTTCATGTTAATTTATTTAACGTTATTAATTCAAAACATAAGAATTATAAGATAATTTATATTTATTGAGCACTCTAGATATCTTTTTCGGATGCTATCTAAAGTTCTTAATACATATCAGCTCCTCACCACATTTAAATCATACTCTCATCAGTTAACCTAATGGTAAACCATTCTCCTTTATCATCCACGAGCGTACCAAGTGCCACGTGGCTTACTATGGACAAGTAGGAAAGAAAACAAAACGTCAAAAGCTGTTTTACCAAATTATTATTTAGGTATTACTAATATTAATTACTCAATATTATTACACATATGAAACTGCGCATATTTCATACCTCATTAACAGTCTTACCAAATATCAGTTGCAGTCGATACTGATCATGACTAACAATGTTAGCACGTGATGTTGAACTAGAAACTGTCCCACATTTGCCTTGCAAATAGAGTTGCGCATTTTTCTATGTAGGACAATGCGCACGTACACAATTGAAATAAGTATGAAAATGATCGATCGCAGACAATGATGAAATGTTCGTAATAGAATTCTTGCAGCGCAGCAATTCATCATAGCAACCAAACTCAAAGCTGTTTTGGACTTGTACCGTAGACAGTTTAATTATTGTAACGGATATAATTTATTACAAATAATTTTGCGTCGTTTCGAATCATTTGTATTAATACTGTCCTTATAAAAAGGTGCGATTGAAAACTAAAATTAAAATGAATACCGAAATGTTAATGAAGATATCTGGTACAAAATTACAAAGAAATCCCTCAAAACTAGAGCAAAGAACAAAATGATTTTTATGATTCTTCCAGATGCTACACAATCGGCTAATAACTCCGAATTAAGGGCATTCATGTTTACTCAATTTTCCTCAGAATTCTCTTTCAGTGCGCCTTTGTAATTAAATGCAAATTCCGTACAAACTGGCCTTAGTACTAATTTTAGTAACAACGTTGAAATAAGCTGCTGATATGTTTATAAGAATGTTTACTTCTGATTTCGGTTACTTCATGTGCGAAACGTTTTTGTGCTGCTACTTCATCACGTATGCGTTACCATGGAGACGCATCTTTGTTATTGGTCTGAGGCTTTCTTCTTGTTTTTCGACCAGCGACCCATGTGTTACCGGTGACACGGACCGTGACAAGAAAAAAAAAGGGCGACATTCCCAACTCCAGGAGCATCAGAAGCAGGGTTAACACAGCCGACAGTGAAGAAACAGTGTCCTACGGCATACCAGACGTCTCATGGTCGTGTGATGCGGGAAAAGCTGTTTCCAGCTGATCGATGCTAAGACGAAGGTGTTTATGCAAGACTGCTGCTCTTTCAATAGCAAAAGGGTGGTGGGCGTTAAACAGACAGGAAAGGAAAAGGGACCTAAGAAACGGTATTAGAATGGTTAATAGAATCCCACAACTCATTCTTCTGCTCCATCATTTTGAGGCGAGACATCTTGTCACCAGTCTAGAGTAATTGGACTTAACGTTTTGGGATGCTGTTTCTGCAATCAATATTGCAATCCGAAATTTGAGGCATGTACTAAAACTTCTCCAACTTGCTTTTATCTATCATCAAACTTCAGAGACAACTTTTTAAGATATTACTAAGATAGCACATCAAAACCAAAAATAGTTTTGCAAGAGCATGAAATGCATTTGTAAAATAATTCGATTCCGTCAAATGATTTATAAGCCTATTGAAACTATGCAAAATATTAGTAGGAATTACAGACTCCATGTGGTATGTTAACTGGATCATGTAGTAGTAAATATTTACAGTATCCATGGAATGTTAGGGGCGTTAGAGAATATCATATGAATCTCGAGTGAATATCATTTCACCCGAATTTCCGGGTGAAAAAAAAAAACCCTACCATATGAAACTGGCTAACTCACCTTTCATGGAAAGAGACCACGCAAAGGTTCCTCACGTCACTAACGGGAATCGAATCCAGGTCTTTCCTATCCAAGGGCTTCGTCTACCCACTGAGCTACGGAGGTTCTGTGTGACATCAGTAATATGCTCCAATAACGATTTCTATGTTATATGGATTGGAGACAATCCATATAACATTATATTGTTATATTGGAGTTCTGCCTATGAGGATGTCCAATGAAATCAAGATTAATACTGCAGAAATGAGGATGCTTCGATGGCTGTGTGGAGTGACAAGGAAAGACCGGGTGAGGAATTAACACATCAGAAGTACTGTAAAGGTGACTGAAATTAAAACAAAATACAAGAAGCATGATTAAGATGGTATGGACATATGAGGCGAAATGAAAAATACGACGGACGAAGTATCATGATGATGGAAATACGAGGAGGAGGAAGAAGGCCAAAGAAGAGGCAGCATGTAAAGGAAGATTCTGAAGGAGAAAAAAAACTTGGACAAAGATGCAGTCTACAATATAAACCAGTGGAGAAGACTCATCAGAAATAGCGAAACCGTACAGAAATGGGAGCAGTAGAAGAAGAAATGGTTAGAGATCATACCAGTAAATGGAAATTTCATTTTTTTAATGGAGTAATGGTTGAAAGTAATCATAAAAACAGGAACGAGTGCTTTGTTTTGGTTTTCTCAATCTAAACGTGATTTATATGATTGTTTACCATTTTCGCATGCTCTATGGAGGTGAATTAATGACGCTCTTAATATTTTAAGTGTGTCATTAATTCAGTTAAGAAACAAAAGAGTTTCCATGCTTAGCGTCATCCCAATCACAAGAAGTTGGCGTTAAGAGCCGACTTTTCAAACCCTCTTCAAATTTCTGCGAATACAGATCTGCTACGAGGTTACGATAGAAAACGTATTTGTAACATGTAGCTCTGTTGCAAATTTTGTTTCTGCACGTGAAGTGTAGATGAAAGCAATAGGTGGGAACTTAATTTCTATGACCTGCATGGTTTTGTGTATATGATTGCATTAGTAAAAAAGGATGTAATGAAGTCCGGATATAATTAGAATGCGAAATTATCACTGCTGGAAGCGTCATATTTTATTTTAAAAATTCCATTTGGTCAGTAAAGTAAGAAATAGCAAAAGCAATTTTTACAAAAGCAACATTTACACCGATCATGAAATAACGATTGTAATAGGAGATCAAAAACGATACATATTCCATTGAAAAATATTCACGTGCATCCAAAATATATATCACAAATGACGGAAAGTGTATATATCACAAATGATGGAAAGCCACTTCAGTGTTAAAAGCAATATATTTTACAAATGCCAGAATTATGCAAGTGATAATTAAACCCATAACGTTTACCTATCACAAAATATACTGTTTCGAAGAATGGGAGAAAATGGTATCATGTTGATCTCATGTGCGAGTATGTTATTTTTGATAGTTCTTTATATACTAATCCCGAGACATCTGTTATAAATGAATACGGCAAAAACGAGTCGACTTATATTTAACTGCATTTATTTTTCTTGAGTAAAAGTTATTTATTCACATTTGAACGTGTTACGAAAACTACAAAGTAGTTTAACTGAAGAGCAGCAATTCTTGATTATTCGCAAAACGGATATCACACCTTTAATGATTGTCGCTATGCCAATGAAAGTAATCATATCAACTTCCCAAGCACTAAACCAATAATTGTATATTAGCTCTGTGTTCAAAAATCGTATCCAGCAACAGTATCATTGTGGTTTTTTTTATAATAATCTAAACAAATTTTTAAGTCTGAAGAATCTCATTTTCTTACATTAATAAAAATTCACTTTCTGAAGTTTTTAATTAAAGAATACTCACTTCTTCCCGACTAACACTACCTTACCACACCTTCACGCAGTAATTACTGCCAGTGCACAACGGAGAACGTCTAGTGTATATAGACAGCGAATCTTGTGTGGTGTACCTGCATGTATTCCGGAGCATGATGGCAAAGACACGTGACAACCATTAAGGGTGTGATATCCCAAACGTTTAGCAAAAATGGAAGAAGACAATCACTCATCTCCTGTTTAGGCATGTGTTCCTCGAAGACTGGCATACCTCTAAATCACCATGCGCAACCAGTTTCACCCCTATTAAGAGTTCAAGGCTCATGTTTGCGATACTACAGAAAGTAACTGACGAAAGGATATGCCTAATAAGTCATAAGAAATATTTAAGGTGACGTTTTTAAATTTCTAACATTAAACAGAGTCGTTACACATTATAGAAATTCGAAATAACAGTGTCGCATTAATCTTGGAATGCCTAAAAGAGTCTGTTCAAGTCCTCATAGTGAGTATTCGTAATCCTAGTCAGAAGACAAACGTTCCATTTTTCGAATTTTAAACACGAGAGGAATCTTCTCTGCCTATTCAAAACTTTAGTTGAGTAAATATGAAACTCTGGAACCCATCGATTGTCCCTTTTGCAAAACAGGTAAACTGAAGTCGAAATAAATGAAATACGTAGTTATTTCAAATTATTCGAAGTTGAAACTGAAAACAACATGGTATGACTTCGTTCTCATTTAATATAATCTCACATATGGATTCAGAATTTTATTGAAGGCGTGTCCTCTCCTCTCACTATAATGATGAGCTTTTTGTGAAGTTACCAGGAGACTTCCTTCTACCCTCTGATGCCAGACACCCTCCAGTCAATTTTTTTCCTACCACCTTTCACCCGAGTTACTTTTTTTTATATTCGTATATTAGCAAGAGATGATTAATCGTTTGTATTTTCATCAACAGATGCTGCTAGTGATCATGCCAATAAAACGAAGTCTCGTGTTTTTGTCTGACGTGCTATAACAATGTCTGCTGTCTTCTTCCACTAGTTACGTAATAAAGCCCGCCTTATGAGGATTTCTTCATAGATTTTTGTGCTTGTCATGAATAAACCAGGTTATGTTTTTCATTTAAAACGCGAGGTCACTATGGATTTCCTCGAAATCTGCAAGTCACACATGCAACTGACAAAAGAATTAAGGGATCAGGAATAGCAATAAAATGATATTAATTATTATGAAAGAAATAAATATTTTCAAATAGATCTTCTTCCACCAGCTTATCTCCCGAGAGAATCCAATGTATCTTATGCAAGACTGGCTACAGTTGTTGTGTCATTTGACAACAAATTCTAGTTAATATTAATGATTAGATTGGTAGTAATAATGGCAAGTAATTGAGGCCGATGCATGTTATCTGAGAGTTTTTCTCCGGTAGGCTTTACTGTATTATGGAATGAAAAATCTAAATCTCCACGAAGATAAAAATCGTGCCACCACTTCGTACCATTAGTAGACCAATAGTATTTAGTTGCTCAAAAGAATTACCTTATACCTTTCACAGCTGACACGTCTGCAATAAATTGAGGGATCAGTGGATTCAGCATACACTCAATCGAGCTTCTTTCTATAGCACGTGAATAATATATGAATTGGTGCAAATTCTATTAGTCTGTGTTGTGTCACTTTGTATTGTGTCGGTACGTCGTTCGAATTCGGTTGCATATCCTACAGCGATCAACAGAAGTGATGCGTCTCAGTTCGCACTGGAGGAGAATGTTTACTCGTTCATTATCAAACATAAAACGCCCTTAAAGAAATAGTCTTTCTTTAAGAAATGTTCATATTTCAGTTGTTTTATTCTATAAAATATTGAAAATAAAACTAAGCTTAAGCACTTTTGCTACTTGTGATTGAGTCGTTGGTGTTCATAACCCAATCCAATCGAACTGCTTTCTCTGGAATAGTTTTATGAAGTTCCCTTACAGTTACTGTGTGTGTGTGTGTGTGTGTGTGTGTGTGTGTGTGTGTTGCATCCAGGAGTATATCATGTAGTTCACGACATTCATTAAGAGTTAGTGACTGATTTTTATGCTAGAACGCTGCGTTCCAAATGTGGCACTCGCAACGTTCTATTTTTTCCCTAGATTCTTAGCTGATAGAAAGAAAGATTTTTTTTCCTAACAGAAATTCAAATTTAAAGCTAAACTAATGGTCCACGTGAACACTTTATACGTTGCTTTAAATTTGACAACATGCTAGCTCTGGTTAAATGCGAGTCTTTATTACTTTTCTGCAATATAAATTAATTCCTAAAGATTTAGAAATATTCCCATCTAGCTGACTAAATTAATTAAGTTAAGAGCGGTTGGTATGGAATAAACATTGTTAAATATTGATTACATATTTTGGCTATCAATGACGAGCCGTTATTGTACGCCCACAGTTCATAGAACCGGGTCTGTCAGATTGTCAAGAATAGTCAATTCATGCTGAAAGGGAGAAAAATAAAGGGTGTACGAATTGGTCACTAACACACGAAATCACGTGCTTTATACGTAAAATTTTCCAACGGTTATACAAGCAAAATAGTTACCACTTTACAATGTTCATAAAAGAAAAGTTAATTTTCCGACTTGTAATAATAACTCATCCCACAAGAAGGATTGATTACCCTATTATTAGAATGGATTCTCCTCCTGACATACGCACAAGTGTCGAAGGATCTCGCATCTGTGGGCGTACAGTATAACGTTTCATGCTTCTTGTAAACAAAAGAATAATACTGCTGAAAAATTTGTTCGAATGCAATACAGATGGAAGTCTGTAAGTATTAATGAAGAATGTAATAAAAGTACTTGTAGTTCACCTAAGACAGTACATGTAATTTGAGTTGCCGGCTAGTCTTAGTGAGTTACACTACAGACCCACTATTTGACTTACCAAGTCCAGCGAAAAACTAACGTTAGTCGGATTACACGTACTGCGTTAGTAGTGAACTACAAGTGCTTTTCCTCTCCAGCTTGTTTACTAGTTGAAGTGTGTGTGGGATCCAAAGGAAATGCATTTTATCTTTCCTAATAATTCTGGAATGTGACATTCTCAGAATGAAATCAAATATCTCTAAATTATATAAATGAAATGTCTTATCGTTTCTTTGTCACTTTTTCTATGCACATCTCCACTGTGCACAGATATGGCCATCTAGATTTCTAAGGGATAGAGGAGAAAGGGTGACTGATCTGCAGAGTCTTGCTATGAAGAGATACTGAATAATTGTTGTTTACAAATTTAGTTCATTGACAAAGCAAAACAGGAGATATAAAAGAAACATACGACACTGAGAAATGGTTTATATGAAAAGTTTAATATTAAGCACATGGCAGGACAAGAGAGAGAGAATAAAGGGCGTCTCCTGGAAGTTCTATAATAACGTGGTTAGCAATGGAGAGAGGATTAGATTTTATGCTTAGAGAGATTAATGAATAATTGGTATATGTTACACGATGCAGTCGTGAATGATATTTTTTGTCGGTAGTTTGAGGAAAGATATAATAGATATTGTGTGAATAATGGTTACTGTGGAGCCACTCTGCATGAATTTTCGGGCTCCATGGAGGTTCCTTTAATACTTTCTATCTATCTATCTATTTAAGCTTATAAGTGCATCATCTGATCAAACACTATTTGAATGGGACCTACTATATCGCACAATAGCCATAAAACCTGACGCAGATATTCAGTGGAGAATGTGGCACAATATATTACCCACTCCTACTATATTACGAAAATTTAACTCAAACGTCTCAGATAACTGCCTGTTCTGCTACCGATTAGGAACAGTCCGGCATATCTACTTGGAATGCCCAGTCAACACTAAATTAATCAGTTTGTCTCGGGAAACGGCAGCTCTCACCTGTGGTAGTCTTCATACAGAAGAGGAGTATTTCAGTCTCGTCCATGAGGAGTCAAATAACCATTCATTCTGAAATTAACTCTTCATCACCGCGAAAGCGGTAATATACAACTTCTACCTCAGACATACAAGACCAGACAGCCCAGCAATTTCACAGAGAGAGGCAAGTGACCAACTCATTGCAGCTTTCAAACAAAAGGTGAGAAGTCGGATCCTACACGAGCATCACCACCATAGGCAAAACAACACCTTAGATCTTTTCCACCAAGACTGGAATCCACAGAATCAACTCCTGGCTGAGCAGGGCGACTGCATCATAATTCACTTTTTAGCATAGAAGTGACATCATTCCCCCCCAAAGAAAGGGGGAAGAAGGATTGTGGTGCTTAACAGTGCGAAAATTAATCAGCTGGCACTCTCATGTAAATAGATAATATTGTGCTATAGTAACTCTTATGTTCTTCCACATTTATGTTCTTATACAGTATCAATGGCGATTCGAGAGGATAAGTGCTATCCTCTCGAATCGCCAGAAGCAAAAGAAGCAACACTTTCCTTCTCCATTCAAAACTTGCTATGTGCCCACTATAGTGCAGTCAGTAGCTGCGACACCCGTTCGCAGGAATAGCCGAGTTTGATTCACGGTGAAAAAACATGATCTTTTATAAGAGTAACTAAAAGTAATTTTGCCACTTTCATACAGAATTATTCGGTATTATGATCTAGCTAATATGCAAACTGGACAGAGAATGCACACACAATTTACTCGTGTGTTCGTATTGCTTTTGAAACATAAAGGCCTACCAATAGCGCTGAATTACAATGCTGAAAAATAAGGAGTTATAACTTAACCACCTAGATAACGTTATGTGGATAATATTAATACCAAGAATGGTCAAAAGTTCAGTCTTCCACACTAAATCAGCATGTTTGCAAATAGCCATCATTCTATCAACGTATCGTGGATTCAATTACGAGGTGGGCATAGCTGTCCGTCTTTAGGGAAAGTTTTTTTCATAATCATGAGTGTGCCACCCTGCTTACTATAGGCTTGAAAACAGTTATATTTGATATACAGATTATCTAATCCTTAGCCCACTTATGGTGCTAATATATCATAGGTCTACTATCTTTCGTAGGTAGAATCCACCCAAGATATCTATATATGAATAGAGCATTTTCAAAAGCACGTTAAACCATTATCTAAGCATTTAAGAGTCGATTATGAAGTTTCTCATTCCTTAACGTATAACATACGAGGGTTCCAGAAGATCTTAAGCATCAAATAAATGGAAAGTTTATCATAGGGAAAGTACAAATAGAGATGTCACAGAAAAGTTTCCTAGCACTGCAGAATAACTAATAACTATATACTACATTATTACTACAATATTAAAAAAATAAGATTTTTTTAAATAAGATTTCTCGAATTATGCACCAATAGGGAATATGCCGGGATGTTCAGAATACTATGATACTTAACGAATGTATTATTAGTATTCCTCTATATATACTTAATTGAAATATATATAAGAGGTTGTCAACTTTGTTAACTCTAGTCTCTCAAACTTTTAGAGTATATTACCGTAAGAGTATGTGTACAGACACACCTGCACACCGGCCAGGATTGTATGACCGACCATTACTGGACAGGAGGCTACCGTTTGGAGACTCAGATAAAATCATTACAGCAAGCATGAAAAATACATATGCTGCGAGTTTTAGGTTCGTATCACACCAAAAATAAAAGTTAATTATACAGAAAAATAATTCTATGGATAACTAAATCAAATCCTTGTGAAATGTATATTAATGTTCAGTAGATGACAAACTGTCGTTTTCTAATATACTCTATTTTATCCAAGTTTATTGGGACCCAAATTTTTCTCAGTAAATCACTAAAGAAGAATGATCCATGCTCTTCTGGTAGATATGTTATTTTTATTACGTCATTAGTTGCTGTTGGTCCACTTACAAAGAAAAACTGCAAAGCTGACAGTCTTAGTTTAATGCTGTAACGACAGAATAAAGGATGCACGCTTGTCTCTAGGTTAATGCAAGTGGCCTTGAAGAGTGCAGCTAGTGGAAGGAAGTAGGGTTGTGTAATGTATCTATGACAAGCTTAAAACAACAATGTTGATACTTCTATTGTTATGTGTCCTGTGTGTATATTTAGCTCCACTTAAGGTTCACTTCTGCACAGACACTCATATCTCCTTCTATTCATGTTACAATCTTCTACATGATAGAAAGAAGTTAGGCAGCATCACGTTCGGTGGTAGAGTACCAGGAAGCGTTCCTTAAAAGGCAATGAAAATAAACATTTGCATATACGAGAAAGGTATATGTACAGTGCAGCGAGAGCGACAAGAAGTTTCGGAGACCCATGCTACTCAACGCCCGGAAGAAAGATGAATCTGAACGGAGTCAATATTATTCTACAGGAAAGAATTTATGAAAAGAGCGAGAGTATACAATGACGAAAGAAGCAAGAAATGTATTTTAAAATAGTTATACAGAACAGAATATCAACTGAGACGGATAATAGAAGAGTACTAGTGTATAATTCTGTTAAGTAATTGGATTGCATTATTTGATCAAGCTACTGATAAGATTGTCTAATGGACACTTAATAGAGAAATGCTATCGTCGGATACAAAGTGCATCTGCCTAATGAAAGTTTATTGGGTCATCTCAGTTTATGATTCACTGGCGGACTGGCATTAGCTGATCTGAAGCTTAAAATCTTTAAATCTAACACATATGTTAGTATCATAAAGCTGTGGTCACAAAATAGCGATTAAAAAATTCCGCTGGAAGTTACTTCCGTAAAAAGTGAATTTAATGGAGAACTTCAAACTGGTCAAAACTTGGGAAAAAACTTTATTAAAAATAATAATAAGTATCTCTATTTAATGTCAGGTAGTTAAATTCGTTTGCCTTTAAACAGTCCACAGAAAATCATGTAAAAATTGCTTTTAATAAGTATATGCAAACATGAAATCGAATGACAGCAACAACAGACAATGCGATTGAGGCGTAATAACAATTGTTGCAAATACACATCCCCGGTAGTGAATATCATCGTTAAGACATGGATGGACGAGTGGATAGCATCTCAGCGACTAGGGATTCAAATCGCATTGTGGCAAAAATATGAATTTCTTTACATGCTACATGAATTTCATTATTTGGTGCGAGATAATTACCCTTCTTAATGGAAGTCTGATGTGGATTGTAAAACTTCCATATTAAGTCTCCAGGAAAGGGTTTCAGGTTATCTTTTATAATCTATCTACGATACTAAGATTTCACACTTTCTGGGTATACACATTCACGTATATTTTTTACTAACTCAGTGGCTTCATTTAAGAATATGAAAGCTGCAGCAACTAATGTTATCATATGCTTGTACGATGGCACAATAACACCGATTATGTAGTGAATTCGTGCATGTTCGTTGTGAGGAAAGATGACTGAGAAAATACGGAAAAAGTGGAATTTGTATCATTAACAGTATAGCGTCTCTCGGAGAGAGAGAGAGGTGATTTGAAGAGGAACCTGGGAAGGAAGATTCCAGTACAGAAGTATAATTTTAGCTCGAAGCGATCATCACTACAAGACATCAGATAAAATAGCAATCAACAGATTGTCGGTATACGAGTCAAAGCGGCACTCAGATTGGTTAGCGGGAAAAAACTGCTTAAAAATACCCGTGCATTCAAAGAAAGAACAAAAGCATTTTGACTAAAACATGGTTGGTGTACGTTTAAATCCGGTTTAAATTCAGATTAGTGCACCGCTTTTTTCTTATTAGTAAAATATAAGTCTTTGGCTGAGCTACAAATTAACGTGTCAAGCTTTTTTTCCAGACTGTAGGATATAATCAACTTTCCTGCTTCTCAAATGGTATTGGACTCCATTTTGAGTAAAGAAATTAATCAAATATTTTCCTTCAAAGTACACTCAGTGTTGATGGCTTCAGTGTCCTTCTGTAAAAGATTATTATTGACATCATAACTGAATAGTATATAGCAAGCGGAACTTTGGTGCTTTAGTATAGCTCATTTTTAAAAGGAAACCACTGTTCTATGTTGTCTAATGATTTCTAACCACATGCTATTTTCACACATGTCGTCTCCCCGATAAGTCATTAGATGTTACCATGATCTGTTAACAGTGTCGACTTTAATTATAATGAGTACTGCTAAAAGATTACGCCAAACAAGGAAGACAAGAACAGAATGAGAAATATAGGAAACGAACACCGTATGAACTTTTCAGGAAATCTGATTTCCGACATGTCACAAATGTGTGCAATAATAAAGTCAAAAAGTGATCGAACGAGGTATTGAGGATGCACATGGACGGCAATGTTCGTAATTTGATAGAGATCATATAACTGCCGATTTTCTTTTTTTAAAGTTGGGTCTTAATTAGTAATTTTTTACTTAAGATACATCCTGCCAAATCCATACATTCGCCATCTGATTAAGGGCTGCACTAAGCTAACAGCTGTTCCGGAATGCTGGTTCTCATCAAAACAAGACCAAAACCAGTAACTCGATTTCGAGAGAGATATTTTGCATAAGTTCACTATTTATTCGCTGTGTTAATGAATTTATGCTTTCTATCGCTTTATAAATATTTAAAACGCAAATATTGAGGCGTTTTAAATATTTACAGAGTTAGAACAAAACATGTTCCAACTCTGTACAGTTCAAGAAATCTTACATGAATTAAATAGATATAAGATGGAAATAGTAGCAATACATGAGACACGTTGGACTTGAGAAGGAAATTTGAAGAAAGAGAAACATTTGCTACTTTATGGTGGAAACAAATCCGATGAAAATGAATTTGGAACAGGTTTCATCATTAGGGAAAAAATGTGGCCATTATTGATCGAATTTGAAGCTTTTAATGAAAGAATAAAGCAAGCTAAGAGTACAAGCAAAATGGTTCAAGATGGTTTATTAATGCACATGGACCTATAGAAACCAGAAGATTCAATAAAAGATGCATTCCATGACAAACTGTGATTCACCCTAGAAATATTTCCCGGCAGGATATAATAATTTTATTAGGCAATTTGAATAAAAATTGGAAAATAAGAAATATTTAAATTATTGGAAACCAAAGCCTTCATGAAGAGACAAATATTACTGGAGAAAGATTAATTAATTTGGCCACATCCATAAATTTAATATTAAGAGGCACTATGTTCATAAGGAAGAATATAAACAAACATGGAAATATCCTGATGGTCATGCATTCCATAAAATTGACTATATCATATTTAGTAAAAGACAGGAATTGCATTCAGAATATTCGGAGCTTCAGTGAGACTGAGTGTGATTTTCTAAATGGTGCCATTTTTAAGGTTAAAATAAACATTAAATATTTTTCAGCGCACACAAATCAACTGAGATAAAATATTTACAAACTAAATATAAGAGAAGAGAGAAGAAAATATGAGTGTGAATTAAAATAGAAATTGAAAAATATGCAACAGAAGAGAATGAAAACATCTGGAATCATAATAGCAGCAGAAAACTCAACTGGAATTCAAAGCAAAATACAGCGTAAAATGGTTCAGTGAAGAAATTGAATTGGCAGTAAAGGAAAGAAAAAAGAAGCACTTAGCTTAATTTATCTGATATTCAAACCACTCTGAGATACAAAGAGAGCAGCAAGGAAGCCAATAAAATAATACGACGACAGAAAACCAAACGTGTTCATGAATAAATTTAATAAATACAGAAATACTTCATATTAAATCATTTTAGAAAACTTTTAATGAAACTAAATACCAAAAAACAGGCTCACATAAGAAAACCATAGTAACGCAATCAACAATAGCAGTGGACAAATACTAGCCACTAGAGATGAAATAGCAAACAGGTGGAGAGATTACTTAAACTCCTAAAGTCTGGTGAACCTACTGTGTCTTTCAAACAGAATAGTTATTATACTTGTCACCCAGAAATATTTAAAACCTTCAACTATCTGAAGTAGAGGACAGTATAAATCAGCTCAAATACAACAAGGCACCAAGATGGAATAGAGCCGAACTCACTAAATAATGGGTAATGAATTAACCACTCATACATAAGCTGGTAAATTTAATATGCGAAAAACGAGAGCTAATTGCTAATCATTCCAATATGCAAAAAAGGAAAAATGAAGGTGAAAATTACAGGGGAATATCGATGCTGTGAGGAGGCTACAAAATTTTATCTAATATTATACTAAAAATTCTTATCTTATGCTGAAGAAAATATTGTTGAATATCAAGCAGAATTACGAAGAAATATATCAATAGTCGACCAAATGTTTACACTTACAGATTCTAGAAAAAAGTGAATATAATCTGCAGGTCCATATTTTATTTGTAGACTTCATAAACGCACATGATAGCACTAATGGAGAAGGCCTTCGGGGAATGTTAGATGAACTGGAATACCTCATAAGATAATACATTTAATCAAAATTTGCACCAGTGACAGCCGAAGCATGGTATTAGATAATGGAATTAGATCTAAACCTTTTGATAATAAAACAGGATTATAGCAAAGAAATGCCTTTTTGCCCATCATTTTGAATTTAGCATTAGGAAAATGTATTCGAAAAACTGTAAAAGATAACACAAACAGAACTAGATGATATATGCCGTGTTAGAGAACAATCAACACTGACTACATTAGGATATCTTTTAGAAAACTCAAAAATGCTGCTGAAAAACTAGGATTACAAATCAATCAGGATAAAACTGAATGTTTCAAAGTGTGCAGAAATCACAGCCAATGGGAAAATGACCATTTTGCCATCGATAATCTGAAATGTAAAAGTGCTACCACCTTCAAATATTTTTGAACACTGATTACGAAATAAAAAATTAGTACATAAATAAAAGCTAGAATACATGCCTCCACCAGAAAGTATCAATCGCTACATCATTCATTATCTTCCAAAAGTCTATCGAGTAGGAATAAAACAGAAATATACAAGCAATCATTAGACGTACTGTTTCGTATTGAGCAGAAATCTCGAGCATGACAGACTAATATGCAACAGCGTTGCAGATCTTTGAAAATAAAATCATCGGAAAAGTCTATGGACCTGTAAGGATAACACAATAGGTTAATGGAGCAGAAGACAATCGAGAACTATATGAAATCTATCGATCCCTACTTCTCATTGGGATTCGAGCAAGCGGATTGAGATGGCTTGGACATGTGAAAAGAAGGCCGAAGAGAGAGACTAAACAAGCATTCAAGATGAATGGCTGATGGAAAGCGACCCAGAGATAGACCGCAGATGCGTTGGGAGAATAAGATCCAAAATACGTAGGTCAGATGGGAATTCAAAAATGGAATGAAAAAGCTCAATACAAAAAGGAATGAAAGAAGCTGATACATGTAGCAACGAAACTTAGAGGTTCAGCTAACTGAAGGAGAAGACATGGAGATATTTCTTTTTCATAATCCTCACCCTATTTAAATTAAATACTTCATTAGGCCTCGTTTATTAATAATATACTTGGCTAGAGATACGTTTTCGGCATTTCAGAATCTAAGTCTGGAAATAAACAGGTAATAACGCTTCTTCTTCTTAAGGCATTAAACGAATAAAAGTTGGTTGTAAAGATGCTCTAGATTGCTTTGAAGTAAATGCAACTATGAGATCGTGTAATATTTGTGCAAACTGTGTGTTCTGCTTCCTTGCATGTTACGAGAGTTGAACACCTGAGATGTTGACTGTCAGTAATCGAATAAGGAATATTAACTGTTGTTCAGATATATGAAATAAATATTCTTAATTCTGACTTCTTTATATTTGTTACAAAAATAATCCAAATGTTTTCTGAAATTTTAGCACGAATACATCATTTCAAGATAGCTGACTTGTGATTTATTTATAAATGGAAATTTAACTTTCATTTGAAGAAATATGATATGAACACACCGATAAATATAATTTTTTTGCCGTTGCTATCGCTTATGCATTATTTATCTACATTTTCATTTCCAGTGTTTCGGGTCTGATTACATTAATATTTCTAGATAAAATGATTACAAAAAAGATTAAGCAAAAAAGCATTGATTACAAAATAATTATAATAATATCTTGTTGATAATAAAAGATGGTGATAAAAATATAGCTGGATTTCATGTTTCAGATGATTTCCTTATTTGGTTTCTAATGGATTTAAAAATAACAGCAAACCAAGAGAACAATAATGTCGAACGGATAGAAAAAAAACCTTTAAAAGCTCATTCTCACATGTAGTTTTCTGAAAAATGCTTCACGTTACAGCAGTACAAAATGAAGACAGATTTACCAAGAGATGTTTTGACTGAGGTTAACAGATAACAAAGTTGTTTACGAACAAAGGATATTACAAGAGATGATCTAAGTCATTGCAGTACTTGTAGAAGGAAAAACATTTAATCTCGACATGCCGAAATAAACGTGATTGAAGACTGATGGTAAAGAAGGAAAAGAACTAACATCATGAAAAACAGTACGTTCCGTTCTTGTTCTTTATATATTTCTATTACGAAAGCAAAAACGAAAATGTTTTTCAAAGTAAAAACTCTACTAAAGAAGAACACCTTCGCAAAATCACAGCAACGTCACATTAATCTTCACAAGATTTCTCTCTAAAAATGAAATCCTTTCAACAGATGTTCGTTAAATAATTGTGGAAATCGCACTTAGGATGTTTGGTTAATATCTAAGCAAATGGAAGTAATTTTCTAAAGAGGAAATGGTCCAAATGATACTTTAAAAGGATGGTTTTGAAAATTTCATCCGATAAAAATGTTTACACTAACCAACCAAAAAATTAAAAACAATTCTTTTGGTTGTTAGTGAGAATACTTTATGAATACCTAGAGAGGAATGCTTATATAATATCGAAGAGTTCCTAAAATTACATGAAAAAGATCATCAAGTAACACGGAAGTGTCTGAAAAAGAAATGACAGCAACAAGTCGTATACAAGTAATGAAGGAGCAATTTATTGGACTTTGTTTTCTATTCATTACTACTTAAAAGTGAAGTTCGATTTAACCTAAAACACTGAACATCTTACTCACAAATGACCCATGAAAAAGGTATTAGTCAGCAATTAAAATAATGCGTTTATGAATATAAGTCTCTCACGTAAAGAATCCATGGACCAAAACCACCAACGCGAAAGTCATCATTATGCATTGCGAGCTACACGAGGAAAAGAGAAATGACACTAACAGGAGTGTCACCCGATAAAAACTGACCCCTGCAGATGCTGCTGCCTGCAATGAAGTTATTTTCCAGCTTATTTGTAGCTCAATATTTTATAGCACGTTCATAAAATGCGCTTATGATATTCTGTATTCCTAGAAGCAAAATATGAACGTAGCGAGCATATTTTTAAAGCCATTTGCTTTGAATTTATATTAGATTAATAAAGTTGGAGGATACAATTTATTGAAAGTTGGACGAATCGTTAGATATAAAACACTGTATTAATTTGATCTGTTTAATAACATTAGTTGCAGCATGTTTTCTACATTTATAATTTTAAAAATATAATAAACGGAAAGTACTGTTTTACACAACAAACAAACATGAAATTTAGGATAATGAATGAAGAATCAGCTGCTATTCTGTTGTCTTTATTAATCATGAAAGATGGGAGAGATGAAAAGCTACTTATTCTGATACCCAAGGGTAGCAAACAGCTGATTCACTATTAAATAATGTGCATTTATTCAAATTCGTTTTCCTTCTGACGAATTTGAAAGAAAAGTATCAGAGAAGTTTTAGAAAATATATTTATTAAAATCAATTACACTAGAATTGACTGACGTAACAGAAGAATGAAAAAGAAAATTAAATATATTTTATAAGTAATAAACTGATATGTTTCTGATCAGTACGTATGATTCTCATAGGTATACAATTACTCGCATCGCGTATGGCATTAAATGCCATGTGAGACGATCTTCGTAACTTCCTTTCAATAGATTATATTTTCTAGTATTCTGACTCAAACGCATTAAACATATTGAAAATAATTGGTATGAAAATTATTTGTCCTTTCAATTCTACACATGTTTTCCCTATACAAGTTTGAAAAGGTTCTCCAAAAGGTGTGATAAGTGAAGAATAGAGAGATGAAGAATTGGATGAAAGCAGGTTGCTTACCTCAAGTGACTTTAATCTAACACTATCTTTCTTCACACTTTAACACTTTCTTTCTTTTTACTCTTTTATTTCATAGTATCTACCCTGATGACTGCATACAACCTATTACCAAGACATGAGACGGATTTTTACCTTTAAAATAAGTCCCAATTTCTCTCATCGCGATTCTTTCTAAAAGTAATGGAAAGAACCATTAGCACTCAACCCCTTTGCTACCTTAAAGGCTCTCAACTAATAACTGACCGCCCGCATGGATTTATTTCACCAATGTTAATCAAGAGCGGATCTGCTTACTTATTCATCCATCCATCCATCTGTAACAAATGCCACTTACATTGTTAGCGAATCTTAAGTGGTTGCTCTTGATATCTCCAAGGTCCGAGTCTGGCACAAAATTCTATTAAGTTTGCTCTCATCATTTGGACTTCTGCAAACTAGATTGACAGATGTTTGACTGAACATACTCTGAATAATAGTAGGTGATTATTTATCGTCTAATCCTGAAACTGCTGGTTTCAGGATTAGACGCAAGGCCCTGTCCTATCACCAATCCTTTCGGGAATCCAATATATAGTTTTCTCTGATGACAGCAAGTTGCACTCCTTCTTTGCATTTGAGAAACTTAATGGAGAAAGCATTATACCTTCCCGAACACTCAACCTTTACCACCCTAAATTGTTATCGCCAAAACGTTTTTCAATCGGGTTTGGATAATGTTCTTAATTCCAATGATAGCAAACAGAATTCTGTTTTAGAAACTAAGGCAGAATTCTTTTTGGATTCCTCTAATTTTAAATCTCTCTCTCTCTCTCTGCATAAACATTACAATTATTGCCTTAACTTCCAGAAGAGTTAGTTCTATTTCGCTGAAATCTGTCCAATCATTAAAAACTTTTTTTTCACATCTCGATGATGCCCCTAAGAACTCGGTACAAATACTCGATGCAGCCCAGAAAGGAGTGTTTATATGAATTGCATTTCTCTCACCAAGTAACCTTACTAACCTTCACACAGATATTTAATTTCCACTACTTGTGTCTTCTAAAATACCTCCAACTCCAACATTTATCCCAAATGTTATCAGTACTTCCCTCACTTCGTTAAAGGTATTGAAACGTGCAGTAACTATTCAACACTATTAAAGTTCAGAACAGAAAACCCACAGCATTAATTTCTCTTTTCATGATTTGTATTGATCTCGAACGGTCATCTCTCCAATCAATACAATTCTACTTTTCATAAGTCCCTTCTTACTTGTCCATAGCAATTGCAATATTATAGGCTGAGCAACTTATTATTCATGGGATCTTTATAGAAAAAAGAATAGTAATAACTTTCACACCAACAATAAAATCGAACTACAACCTAATTTACTTCTGTATTTCGAGCTCTTAAAACTGTTCTTTTAATGGATTACACAGATATGATAGTATATATATTTCCTAATTTAAATTAATTATATACACAGAATCAAAGTAATTACATTCTCGGAAGGCTGGTAACAACACGAAATACTTTATTACAGTGAAAGGAATTTAATTGAAGTCGGTTAGCGGTGTTTCATATGTTTGATGAGCAAGTAGATAAATTTAACTAGCTCTGTGAAATGCCATCAGTTATGATAGGTGTATCTGAGTAGAGGATGATGAATGCATCTAGTGAGAGAAATTTCCAAGATGATACACCAATCCGTCTTGTATTTCTCCTTATATTACACGAGGGAATACCGTGTCCTGTTTTTTGTCATTCTGTATGAACGATAAGTTCTTGATGAGAATAAAACCAACAGTTTCAGAACCCGGACCTTCCATTACTGATCATGTCTGATTTTTTTCAATCTTCCAATGATACAACTGAGAGCAATAATGGTGCGAAAAATTCTTTTATGGGATTCGTACACATCACTCATCTTTAAGAGGAAATCGGAAACAATCACGTTTTGTAGACGAACAATTTCGCTTTTTTGTACAAATTATTTCAGTCGAATATTGGTTTTAATGCCATATTTCACATCATGAAAAGCGGGATCAGCAACAGAAGTTCAAACTATGCAAGCTTACTGTATAAAAATGGAAAATTTCAAATACAGTTGTATTTAAATAAACTACAACGCATAAAGTTGCTCTGATTGAAGAAAAGATGGGGGATCGTGCTAATATTTTCATAAGCCATTGCATAATACACATTCTTAATAAATACTATTTTTTCGGTCTGTTTCAGCAGAAAAGTCTCACAGATTGCATAAGTTAGCTGAATCTTATTTTTGTTGTACATTTTTGATTATTATACTGCTTACATGAAATGAAACATTGCTCAAATTTAGCCATGTTCCTACCAGTTACATGTTCACGCTAACTATCATTTTATTTCGTGTTCAGTCTGGAATGTTTCTCTATAGCTAAATACCCAGCGACTGCCACAATCAAGACAAATATGTAACTTCCAAGTCCCTTTAAACGTCGGAGATACGTAACAGTCTTACTTGTATTTTTACACATATCCTATTGAAACAGTTTGATTTCATAGTGATGCCGATCTTTTCTTAATATATGTTCCTATTATCTTAACTGCCTTATCTGTTCATAGTATCTTTGCCGTGGAAAAATCAACTCGGATTTTGGTGTAATATTCACATAGATTTAATGAAGAAAAGGAAAGAAACTGATAAATATAGATATATTATTTACAAGGTTAGCCAGGGGAAAACCCACTTTATCTGGATGTGGAAGAGTGGTAGTCACCACACGATTGCTTATAGCGGTATGGCTATCATTTCTGGACAGGCCTTTTACGTGCCTTCTGAAATATTCGTTTGGTACGTATTAACACTGCTTATGACTGTTGGTTTCATTGACCATAAAACGGACGGCATCTGCAGTCTTATCGAGATGTTAATATTTATAAAGCAAGATATTAAAATTTCAACTCAGTGGTATTGCTTATGCAAAAAAGTAATCTGATATTGATTTCCGATCTTTGCATGAAATCGTTTTAAAGCAGAGTTCGTATAACATGTCATATTTCCTTTCCCATTAATCACTTATCTGAAAAAGTCTTACTTTCTTCAAACGATACTCGCCATAAAAAGAAATATGAAAAATGAAGTCCAGATCGTCGCGATAAGGAAGAACGCCACAACTTAATGTATAGCAAGATTAATTCTTAGTTGGTTCGTGTACTGTAAACATAAACAGATTATTTTTTATGTTAGAACTTTTTTCACTAGATATTCAATAAAAACAATCGAGTCGTCATTTCTTTGAAGGAAACAAAATCCGCAATGAGATTTATTGGAAAAAAACAATTACTTGCAAGCTAGCAAAGAACAAAGTTTGTTAAAAAGAATTCTTAAATAATAAAACAAATTTAAATACAAAGCGAAGTTGCATCTGAAAAATTGAAGAAATTACTTCTTAGATTTCATTTGTTTCAATAAAATAGACACAAACCAAATCTCCCTGTCTTCGGATTACTTAAAAAATTACAATTTATGATCATTTACTGACTTTCCGAAGTAGAAATTGTTTACAGCATGCTACTCTTTTGTTTTCTTCTTGGTGAAAATTGGCGTGATGCCCAACTCGCAGTCTGATGTAATAATCCAACAATACCTTGGCAGCCACAGTCTAGATGCGCTGGGTATCTCTCTCTCACACACAGAAATGGTCATTCAAACTATTATAAAGTAAATGCTATCCCTACGACATTTAAATTTACGAAATCGATTGTAATTATGATATATGAACTTACATCTGGAGAATAGTATTAAACGAAGTTGTTTATTTATCTAAAAGGACCCGATTTTTAAAACCGCGCTAAGTGAGAGGAAAAAAAAACGGCTCCTGAGATTTAATTAAAATGCCGGAACTATAACCTGTGAAAGTTTTGACCTTTTGTTAGCATTACACAATTTATAATGAAGTCTGGATATACTGCAACGTTTCAGTCCTCACAGTGTATGTGTTAGCTACTTCTATAACCCTCATTGCTGAAGTGGCTACCAAGCTTACTACTTTGGCGAGTATTTGACCATATCTCATTCAAAAGCACATTCACCTGAACAAAAATAAACACTCTGTCCCTTGTTCTTAAGTGCCATGAAGCACTAAGATGAAAGTTACTTCCATAGATCCAACACTGAAATGGAAAGATAAGCTGAGGGGAATTTCACAAATTTAAAAAATAAATAAATAAAACTGAATTTGTTTTCATCGTAGTTTTAGTTTCATTGTAATTTTTTAAAAAACGTTGGGGATTAAATATTTCAATCCATACAAAAATTATCACAATTATTTTCCTTTGCCGATTACTTAAGTTTATATACCTATATTTTAAATATTCTTCCATAAAATTCCTCAAAATGTTCAATAAATATCAATATCTTACTTATGTAAGGTAAAAAATCAGAGGTCAGTAGATAAGCTACGTCAAATAAATGAGGATGTATCATCAAAGTGTAAGCCATTACCTGCGTTTCAATATTACTATACTAACAATACTAAGTCTATGGTATTGTTATAGAGCTATAGAAATATATTCTATTTCAATATTACTATACTAACAACACTAATTAAATTTGTGAGCTAAATTTGAAAGATAAACCTGGTACTAACTTGTACAGTGAGCAAGAGCCCACGGTAAGAAGAGGTGTTGAATTAAATGATTGGCCTCAGGGTAGAAAAGGAGTTAAGCAAGGTGCCTACCTTTCCTCGCCTGTTTGGTATCTATGCTGAGAACTTCATGTGCATAGCATTGGATGAGCTTAGCAGAGGAATTAGATAGGTAGATGCTGTACCACCCTGTGTCCAAAAAGAAACAGAACTTGTCGAAAATAGAAGAAACTAATGGCGCCTCCTGTTGTATCTTTTTGTTGGCAACCTTCATTAGTGTTGTGTCAACTGTTTATGACATTTGTTTCATTAGAAGTCGAGTTATAGTGCCAAAAGTGATAGTGTGTTTTGACGAACGGTCAGAAAATGAGTTTCAAACCGAGAGCTGCGATTGACGTTTGTGTTAAACTTAATAAAGGTTTTACCGAAAGGCATCAAATGCTTCGAAAAGCATACGGAGATGGATGATTATTCCGTACTCAAGTTTACGAGTGATTTAAGCGATTTCAAAGTGGTCGTGAGACGCTTGAGGACGAAGAAAAGCCGAGCCGTCCAAAACCTGGACTGAGCGAAGTTAACATCCAAAAAAGTACTCGATTTCTTTAAAGAAAATCCGAAATCGTCCGCGCGATTGATTGAAGATGAATTGGGGATTCCAAAATCATCTGTGCACAACATTCTGACCGAGAGGTTGGGCCTTTGTAAATTGAATTCGCGATTTCTTCCCCACAAGTTGACCGACGACCAAAAATGTATCGAATTGAACACTGCAAGGACCTCATTGAAACCGCTCGTAAGGACTCAAACTTCCTTGAAACGATCGTTACTGGTGACGAAACGTGGTGTTTTGAGTAATGAGCCCGAAACAAAGCGCTTGAGTGCTGAGTGGAGACCACCAGAAGAGGGGCATCCGAAAACAAAAAAGTAAAGACAATGCTGATTTGTTTCTACGATTCCAAGGGCTTTATCCACAAGGAATTCGTTTCGCCTGGCCAAACGGTCAATGGTGAGTTTTATTTCGAAGTTTTGAAGCGATTGATAGCGAGAATTCGTCGAGTACGGCATGAATATCGTGAGAACCGACCATTCGTCAAAACAAACTGTCATTCTTGAATTATACCTCTGCTTCTAATGCAACAAATGTATATCATAAACAGTTGACACAACACTAATAAAGGTTGCCGCGTTCGACAATAAAAATATACAACAGGTGGCGCCACTAGTTTCGTCTATTTTCGAAAAGTTCGGTTTCGTTTTGGACAGAGGGTGTAATTACATAGGTGGTACAGCATGCTGATGATACCATACTCCTCTGTAATAACAAGGAAGAACAGGCCAAATCCTTGACACCGTCAAAGAGATCAGTAAGAACAGAGGATTTCGCCTCAATCCTAGAAAGACCAAGATTATGGGTTTCAAAGGAAATACAGACAGGAAAGCTCCTGAAAAATAAGCGTACCTTAATTAAGAAAGAAGTGAGGAAGTCGGCAAGTTTGAGTACCTGGGATCCACTATTAATGCGAAGAATTGCTGTTCTGGAGACATCGGGTGTGAGAATGGATGTGAGACTCGGAACCTAAAGAAGTCCGACAGGAAAAGGACAGCAGCTTTTGAGATGTGGTTAGAGAAGGCTGTTGAGAATATCATACTCGTATACTGAAAGGCGACAAACGGATGAGTGCTAAAAAGGATTGGTAGAACTTTAAGGTTCCTTAAGGACAATGACAGAAGAAAGTCGAAGTACTTTGGACACATTGAAAGGACTTCTCAAAATAGTAATAGAAGGAAAAGTTTCTAGAAAAAGAGGAAGGGGTAGACCGTCAGTGATATGGATGGAGGTGTGTCTGAAGTGATTGATCTTCAGAGAGTTAAAGCCTCCAGAAAAGCATACAAGAAGGCCACCTGGCGAGGACTAGTGTGACACCAAGGAGCGGATTGACCATGTGGCATCTGAATGATATCCAACGAATCGATGGACGGTGGATCTCGGTTTCATTTTTATGAAACAATGACAGACAGATCAAATATAGCAACTACTTTCAATCATCTAAACCAAATGTGTTGTCTGCAAAATATTTTTCCATAGATATCAGATAATTTCACTGGTGCCCGAGGAAGCCAATGCAATTAGAATGATCATATTGTCAATATGTCATTTATAATACAAAACGAAACTGTAGGGATACTATGCATTGTATGAATTTATATTGACAATACAGACGAATTTGTACAGGAAGTAAAAAGACTGTTCCACTGTTCTTCAGAACGACCTAATGGCTATATCATTAGAGCTGTTCATGTCAAGAAGTTAGCTGATTTATATTATCCACCAACATAAATATTTCCTTAAAATAAGTATGCTATATACGGCCTTTCTACTAGGGACATTCATTTCAGTCGATGCTGCAAAAGAAATGTCAAGCAAAGTCGACATTTTTCTAAAGGTTTAGAAAGTTTACAAAGAACCATGTTAAGCACTTCTTTTATAACAGAAAATAGCTAATATTTAGGATACACTTCATATATTTTTAAAAAAGAAAACGATAATAGTCGGCCTTTTCTTGATATGACCACACGCTATCCCTAAAGATTCTTAGATTTCGCTGTGTAGAGAAAACTTCTCTCCCTCATACATACACCCATCCATCAAGTCACAAACGCCTCTCACAACAATACGGCATTTTAACAATACTTATGAAGGAGAAATAAAGCACCATCACTACAGTTTATTCACATCCGTGATACTTTCTCAACCAATGGCTATAATGCACACGGAAGAGAATCAATAACCCTCTGCCTTCCTCCTTTCAGACATACGAAAGTCCATTAACCACACCAAATATCAGAAAATCACTGTAACGTTTACCTAGTTTTAAAATAATGCAATTTCAGTACCTTTAGATCATGGAAAAATCAACATCCTTATATTCTCTGCTAAAGACCGATACGTAGTCCTACCAAATTTCCTCATATATTCTGCTATTGTAATCTATCCACTATGGCTAAACCGATGTGTTAAAAAATGTTAAAATAACACTTGTTCCTCTACTATGGGAAAGGCTTGGGTCTTTCATGTCATATTATGAAACACCTGCCACAAAATTTGAAGAGGAAATGCCACCTTACATTACAGAAGACAATATAGATTTGAAAGACTTCAATGTTTTTCTTCCTTGAAGAGCCACACCTATTTTAATTTCAACAAATGTGGATGTAAATATTGCTACTTATTTAGATAATTCTCATTCTTTGACTCCCCATAATTCCCATTGACGTCCGTGACGGCTTCTTTAAGGACTACATTTTCCCTGAATTCTTACTAGTTTTTTATTACCACGTAGTGCATGAATGATATTGTTTATTGATTGAAATTTGATGATTGCAAAGTATTAAAATAATTAAAGTAATTACAATATCAAAGTACTATAATATACTTTGCCAACTGAATACTAAAAATATCCGGATGAAATTTAGATATAAATTTTCATATAAAACTAATCAGAAAACAACGAGAAAAGCATGAAGTGTCGAATTTGATATTGATCATTTCAAAACATCGACTCGTTAATTTCTTATCACGATAAAAAGAGCACAATAACTCAGCATAGAATAATGAGCGCAACAGAGAAGATATTTGTGTCCATAATTTCTGATTTATAATCAAAGTTACGAGCAATGGAGTTGTTGAAGTAGTCGTATAAACGACTACTTCAACATCTATCAAAACATTACTTCTTGTAATAAGCATTTTAAATATAACAAAAAAATCGTTCCCCCCCATCATGCAAGCAGTTCGTTCGTAATTTCAGAAACATTTTGTATTTTGGAAAATACCAGATACATGATTATCAAGTCTCCTTACTTAGTGAACCTTCTCTAACTGATCGTTGTCCCTCTCGCACACGATCGCTCAATTCTTGCTTCATTTGTTTTTAACAAACACGGATATTCACGAAATAATGGAAACACGTAACTACTATTACTGAATATCCAACTTGTAGCAAGAATGTTTATAATGAGCGCAACGTAACAGGGAATTAGGTTTTAGATCTTGTACAATTCATGCAGCAGGAAGTGAAATTTTCACCAACTTGATGATGGTAGAAACCGCTATCGCATGCTCCACATATAATCACCATCTGCCAAAACAACAGTTAATAACTATTCTAGTCTTACAGAATGAAAGGCTATAGCACTTGAAGACTTCATCAGAGAATAAATGATACCTCATGGGATAATCGTTAGAAAAAAACGCAACCGGTTTATCAGTCTGTCTTGCTTTTAGAACTGAATATTCTTAAATCATTCTTAGAAAATATGACCTGCTGCAATTAGAATGGTTGGAGCTGTTCATTCTAGGAATTCTACCCAAGCGATGCCATAGCTCTCCAGGTAATAGCTTGCCGATCCAGTTTTAAACCAGGACAGTGAAGAATGGATACTAACATATGTTATTTTTCCACCCCAGGATTAGTCTTTTGTCTGTATGCTCCACAAAATTGGAGTGCAGTTGGACGATCGCTAGAGAGTTTTAGACCGGGTTGTCACCGAGGTACAATGGAAAACACGGCCAAGCCCTTTGGATAGTTCGAATCCCATTCAGGGTGCAAGGAACATGTATAACGGCTTTCAAATGAAGGCAAGTCCGGAAACTACTGACAGGCCCTTTTAACAACTCTTATTTTTATCACGCAAATGCAAACCAATCAGGGAACACAAGCATAGTACACATCCTAAATTTGGCAGCAGAATTATTAACAACGCATGTTAACTATTTTAGACCGCATACGTATTCATCTACGACAAAAACCTCGTCCTACGTAGTTTTCCTGGTCATTTTTATCCTGATAATCTTTCATCAATATACACGGCTTTTCACTAAATAAATGTCTTTCCTATCCAAAGCATGTCATCACCTGAACATCGAATTACTGAATACCTCATTCAATCTTGTGCATCCCAACTCTTCATCGCACTGAACCTCATACTTCTTAAATATTCCTCGCTCAACTCTTTTATATTTTTACCACATTACATGTTTCTCGCGATTCATGTAAGTGTTGTATTTTTTGTGACAAACTATCAGTGGCTTTTGCCAAATAGGCTTCCAAGACAGACAATAACTGCGAAGCTAATATGAATACCGACCCAAATCATAGAGAAAGTAGCTTCATCACTAAGGTATGCCAAGTATGAAGCCCGCGCGACATACTTGGTAATGTGTTATGCGGTCAATGTACCTGGCTGTTCCCATTACTACAGCGCTATGCGTGTTGGTTCAGGAAGTTCCTGATCAAAAATTCTGATCACTATGTTCAACAAATATCTCATTAGGAAATTATAATTGTAAGCAATGCATTTATCTAGCATGGTTCAGATTCATCAAATTCTCGCTCAGCGCTAATAATTTATTGTTAACATAAAAAAATCATACAAACACAACGACCCGATTTATAAAGAAAATCTCACCAATAGAAAAACAAAAGCAATGATGTTGCTATTTTATGATATTTTTTAAAAATCTGAATATTGAATGTATAAATACCGATGTAAGAGTGGAAATATTTTTGTTTTCGTTTGAAAAATAGCACAGAATAGATTTTGTTTCAGTAGTAACATTAATTCAATAAATTAATATCCAAAAATTACTTGTTTAATAATTCAGTTATACTAAATAAAATAGTATAATTATTATTAACGAACAGTCAATATCAATATCAATATTCCTATATCCAAATGCGAAAGTAGGTAAACTGTGTCGTTTATTATTAACTAGCTTGTGAAATAATGTCCTCAATAATCATAAAGTTGTATTAGTTTTATTATCTGAATTCTCATACGGCAGACACAGATCCTCCCTACGCCTAAGAGGATCTGTGTGTCTTTCATACACCAGACACCGATCCTCTTAGGCGTAGGGAGAAGACAAAAAAGGGGAAGGGGATAATTCAATAACCTTGAGAGGGGGAGTTTCAATTCATGGTTGTATTTTTAACACACAGTATCAGAACATATCTTGAACAACAAGGATGACTTTCGGTTTTGGTTTAACCTTCTACTTCTAACTCTAGAGTTAGTTTTGGTATTTAATCAGGAGATTGTTAATTCTTCATTTACAGTATTTACAACTGTTTTCTAGTGATTACCAATTTAGTCAAATGGCAGTTAGATTACTGCTGTGAACACAATTCTGTCCCTCACTCGTTAAAATAAATCTTCGGACACTTGACTGCCTAAAGCAGCTTGATGGTAAGAAGTAATAAAAATAATTTGCGTTTATTCCAAATCGGAATAAAATTTTCAAACTTTACAAACCGGTTTGGAATGAGACGGTCAGAATTATGCCAAGAAGATGAGATTAGTGGAAGTCTTTATTATGTTTCTTCTGTTTTGTTGAAAGACGAAAAAGCAATTTACTTCCAACAGGAGAAAAAAAAACAGCAAGGGGCCACCTGGCCCCAGTTAATTCAGCATTAGTTCAGGACATGTTTCACATAATACTGAAAACATTGGACCCTGGGTGTGGGCAACCTCAGAAACCAGTTGTAAAGATAAAATGAATTTGGATATCTATCGAATAATAATTTTGTGTGTAGATTAATCCAGGAAATTGAATACTAGTTGCTTTGGCATGACACAGGAAAAGTTACTTAGATTATGAGACCAAAATCTTAAAGTGCCTATAAATATGCTGAGAGTCGTTTTCTTTCAAGGATTCAATTAGTTACTTAGTTACTATAATTACAGCGTAATTATAATAACCGAGCACAGCCAGGTGTCTATTAAACTGTTCTCATAAGAAATTATTTCAATACTGAAAGCACTATTAAAAGACGGTTGCTACTTGGATAATTCAATTAGAAGTACCATTTATTTACCACAGATGCTGCGGGTTAGAATTCCATGAAGGCATACTGTGACAAATTTGTATAGTTTCTGTAGTTCATACGACTTGTAGCTTCTGTGTAAAAGAAATAATATTGCAGTAGCCATTTATAAGCCTGATTTTTTTTAAGTTCATGTGATTGCAATCATTCTGACTATCAGGATTCTATAATTCTTGTTGACACAATGTGTCACTGTTTGCGATAAACATTTTACTTACTTTGATACACTATGAAAAGATTTTATTATTTCAATTTTAGAATTTTATTATGAATAAAATGTGCAGATATTTTAAATATATAATCCATATTTTGTATATTAAGTATATCTTTAACTTCATTTGAAAAAGATACTAATATACCATTAAAATAAAGTTTGGTATCAACAATTTAATTACATAAACTCATGCATCAATACCATTTTATTAGGTTCATTAAAACCAATCAACGTAACTCCACGAAATAGTCATAAATCGATACTCTCTCAACACTTGGAATGAGCTGATCTAACAGTGCTGCAAAACCATCGATAAAAATCAATGAATCTCAACTACTATAGTGTGCGAAGGTGACTCAGCAAGGTTTGTCTTAAAGGTTAAGAAGTTACTTATAAAATATTACGTTAGTCATCATCTACAAGGGCTTATAAACTTGTTGCGGTGATCTTAAAAAGTCGAGTTCGTTTCCATACCTATTAGCTTACAAATCTTTTGCTATCACCCCATAATGACATCACTTAAGTTAAACTGAAATGTTTATATTTCGTCGGCATATAAAAATGCCGTTTAAAAGATCTAATCGATGTATTCGATCAGGTGTTCAGTTAGCTGAAGGTTTTTTAGAAATGGGTCATCTAGCTTATACTTCAAGGATGGGCTTGGTGACAATCGATTGTGACAATTCTAATCGATAAGTTCATCGATTTTTATTATGACTGCACCTTAACCAGAAACAAAGTGTTATTGTGGCACGCGACATCCTTTTGACCTTTTACAACTGTGGATGAAGCCCACAACGAATGTCGGTATTAGTTGATTATTACATTCCTTTACACTTATATCAGGAAATTAAAATAATCTACACAAAATCCTATTAAAAGAGAAGTTCTTCATCAGGAGACACATTATGAAATGTTATTAAATTTTATCTATATTTTAGAGAATGCATTTATATACAGAATCCGTTTGTGTTCATCTGAAGCTATTCGTTTAAACTGTTTAATCTATTTATATTAACAACATATACGTAGATGCTTACTAGGCTCTTAAGATTTATTTGCATAACCTGCTTTATAAAGAAAATTGACTGTTAAATTATTTATAAATATAAATGAGCAATGATATTTGTATAGAAATAACTTGCAAAAGAATTGCGATCAGTCAATCAACCAACCAGCTGGGATGTAGTTCTAAATATGTTCGCATCTTCTGGGTGGCGCTGGAATGACTTATAACAAACAATATAACAGAAAATTTGTATACCCTTCTTTAATACACAGTGTGCGCATTTGACTTATAAACAGCTACTTGTTGAATGAAATCTGAATAGTTTACTTATTCATAACGATTCAAGATAGTTTTAACGTCGGTGTTCTCTGTTTTGAAAAACTATTTCAACATAGTTCTTTAGTGCACGACATTATTCGCAAGCGATAGACAAATCGTGGTTTATGTATATCTGCGCGATTAGTTCTATAACTCTTATGTGTTATTCTCTCATCGCCACCAGTCTACAGAATGGAGTAAATAGAGCTATTTTATCTCGTATCACATGGCAACAGTAACACCAGCGCCAGCAACTTCAGCTTCTAGCTAAAGAGAACTTTAGATTCATTAAGGATCTTTGCTTTTCTTTCCCTGACTAAATGACAGAAGTTTGCTCGGTCTCCGACAAACTGTACAACTTTAATTGCTTTACTAAGACTTTTAAGAGCTGGTTCGCTTATTTATTTTCTCCCTTTCTTGCTGACGTCATCATTGCCATATTCCCTGTACCTAACCTGAGCTGGAACTGAGCAGGGGGGAAAGCGTCTGCAACCGTATTGATTTTTCGGCGATACGCACCAAAATCGGCTGGCGCCTGCTGTCTGTTCTATGCTTGACATTGGAAGGATGACCTCCGGAGTGCTGACTTGGGGGAAGGGGGGGTAAAAGAAAAGGGGACGCAGATGTCCAAGTTCGAGAGTTACGGTTGCGCTGTCAACATTGGGTGAATAGTTGCTGCAAATTCTAATGCAAAGGATAGTTGCATAATGATTCCGAATCTCGAGAAACACTTCGGGTCCCGAAGTGTTAAGAGAACGCACACTAGTGGCTGCTGCTCACGTACAACTAGAGGAGAATAACCTTCAACTGTCCTCCCGCGTGCTCTCCTGCTACGTCACATTAGCCGACTGAGCATGGAGAGTAACTGTGGACAAAGTGTGCTCAGTTAGGCCTACTTTTGCATTGAAGGCGCTTCAGAAATTATAACAAACTTCGTCGTCATAGGAGCGTCAATATAACATGAACGATTGTTAGGTGATAAATGAATAACGACCTATATACTGATCAATTCAAATAATGCAGTTACGTGTAAAGAGAAAACAAGTGTATGAAAAACTGCAGTCCATCAATACAAATAAACAATGGAGAAAGAAAGATAAAAATATTTCGAGAAAAATATTTAAGTCAAATAGATAACAGATTAATGAAGTTGTCTTTATTCTGACTGTCATAATTTAAACAACAAAGAAATTCACTTTCCTCCTTATGATCATTTGCTTCATTGAGGCAGTCGTCCACTGTTTCAAATTTCATTTAATATTTTGTAAACAAAATAAAAACATGCACGTTTTTGGTTTCAACAAGCACACACAGTCCATTAGTATCGCTACAATGTCTATTATCAAGTCACCTTGTAGGTAAAGTTTTATTTACTTGAGCAATGTTTCGTAATATTGACCACCTGCTGGTAGAAAACTGATATATGTAAGCGCGAAAAATATAATTCGTTTCATATAAAGTAAAGGTTTTGTTTTTAAACGCTGACATAAAACAAGATGCAGTATTTAATCTAAAGACATTCAAGAATAAAGTTCTATAATAAGGGAAGTGATGAAATCAGACATGCCTTAACATTGATATATTCATACTATGCGTTCGTATCCGAAAACCAAACGGTAAGTTTTCAATTGTCTCTGTAAAGTGTTGATTGCATAAGTGAAATAATAGTTTTGTTAATGGACTGACTCTGTATTTACAAGATCCATCCCAGACCTACAGGTTCTTGGATATCTTAGTTTTAACCCTATGTCAATATAAAATGGGTTGGCCACTCACTCCGACACAAAGTTCGTCACAGTGACGTCCTAAAGTATATCAAAGAAGTGCAATCTAACTTTAAAAAAGCAGCAATATGCAAGTGAGGATTCGGAGAAGGTCCATCATGTTCATATGAACCTGTCAGCCAATAAGACCCTGAAAAGTTAAGCCTAAGCAATTGCATGGCTAACCCTAATTACGTACCTACCCCGACACACGCCGTATCGACATCCTGTCCTCTCCTGTCCGCACCCTTAAGGCTAGTGGTGAGTGTAACGTATCGGAGGAGGCTCGGGTGTATATTCCATGATTCCCTCCGGCCGTAGGTGGACACACACTGAGTAAAATACACGATTCATTCACCTCTTGTTAAAAGGAACGCGAAAGGCCACCGAACACAATCCCGTCGTTGGGGAGGTCATACAGGGAGACGATGGCTGACGCTAGGGCGGGCCACGTTCAGCCGCTTTCTCAGCAGCCTCCGGTGGAGCCGCTATGAGCGCTGCTGTCTCGAGCATCAGGCAAGGCTGCGCGTGACAGCATGCGGGGGGACAACTCTTCTTCGTTCTAGAACTATAAGGATATTCACCGTCTTCGAAGCGGGGGTGGAGGCGCCTGTAACTCCAAGAAGTCTTCTACATTATTCCCCCATCACTAAATAACCGGATGTTGAGCAGGATAGCCGAACAGGTGTGTTATTTCAATGTTTAGCTGTTTGTATCAGGTGTTGGCGATTTGTTGTATCTGCAAGAACAAAGTTAAGTTAGTGTTAACGTCCAGGTGAGACAGCAGACTGGAGTTAGTTCTGATCTAGAAACCAGAACTACTAATCACTACTCTATTTCTCTTACGAAGTGAATACTAAGAAGGTGTTAATATGAAATCAGATAAGCGTAGATAATACAATTAAAGGGTCATGCAGAGTAAAATGTCGTTTTGAGGAAGATTTAAATTTCTGAAACATTACATGACAAAATGAGCAATGTTTACTTGATCCAGTTATGAGCATAGCAATTGTTTCCTACTTTTTAAGCAATAATTAATTAAAGTCTAAACCTTAGGATAAAATTCAACATTTTATTACATGTTTGTTACCTCTCTGTAATTCATAAAGGACTACTAAATGCTACATGCTGATGTAAAGTATATTAAAGGCTAATAAAACTGTTCATAATTCAGGTAATTCCATTATATAAATATGAATGTATGCTGCAGAAAGGATATTTTTCATTTGTCTTTTGGGGTAATAACAAATATGCAGACTCCTTGTAGAAAATCCATTCATACTGATTCCAAAGAAAGCAGAAACTTAAAATTTTGAGGGTCTAATTCAGTTTAACTCTTTCATTTTTTACCTTATTGTGCTTCGATATCTTAACCATACTTTTTTTCCACTTTTTACTGTATTGAAAACCATCAGAGGACAAGTACTGATAAAGATTCACTTGAACAGTGAAATATTCGAAGTACTGTGCTAATCCCAGTGATATTCTAGATGGTCACAGACGCATGTTAAACGATTCGCAATGTTAAAAATGCACCTAAATTGAACTTTACAAGATAAGCAATAGAAATATTCATAATCAGAAAAATATTTTTATGAACTTGATTTTTATTGAACCTAAAAAGTACGAAAATCTTAATGTTGACCGAGGAATTCTGAGCTTAAATATCCTAAAATAATATATAATAAATACTAGTATTGTACTGAAAATAGTAATAGCAGTGAATACTTTCTCTATTACTAATAAATCTGTGATGTTAAACTTCGGACGCTTAGTCGTTTTAACTTCTCTGTTCTGTCACAATAATTACATCTCTGGGTGTTGAGATGTTGAGCATATTTTAAGTTCTAGAAGATAGAGTGTAGTACCCATCATTACCGACATATACTCAGAATGCGTTATTCACTTTTGGAGCTTCCATAGCCCAAACAGAGAGAGAGGGTAAACCCTTTTGTTTGAAATGTTCAAATTACTTTTAAGAGTTAAATGAAATATTTAGAAGTCCTTTTCAACTCAAGTTCAGTTAGTTAGCTCATATCAGAACATATATAAAAAGGGTTTGTCATCCCGAAAAAAAAAACAGACAGAGAACATGCAGTTAACATACAAAACTATTGATATGGAATGAATTATGCATAAAACATTAATAAACTTTGCGAACTCCAGTTAGTTCACATTAAAGGATTATGAACTTCCTATTAGCGCATGAAATAATAGTCAAAGACCTTTATGGGAAAATAACAATATAAAATGTTTGCTACAATTACTTGGAATGCTCCTGATAAAGCCACTGATTTAATCAACAAGATACTCTCGAAGAAAAATTACACAGATTATACATCATCAAATAGTCATAAGATATTTGGATGTAGGATTCTTGAAATTATTTTTGACAATAGGGATTGTTACGAAATTATTATTTCGTAAATTAGGATATGGGATAATCTCAGCCACATATGGAATGATAGAGTATCCCATTAATCAGCAATGGACGAAAAATGAAGACCAGGATAACAGGTATTACATATTGTACACGAATATACTTTATTAAATCGATCGTTTAAATTTTGATTTTAAGAATAATAATTAATATTAATTGATAAATTATAAAATGAAGTTATGTTACGCTTCAGTTACATTTCCTTTATCAAATTTAATGCTCATGGTTAATTTCCGTAAATAATTTAAAGTATGTTAATTATTAAAGAATACTGATGTAACATAGCCCCTAGGTTGGAGATCAATAACAACCACAGTTAATTTACTTTAAGAAGTGATTTTTGCATATGATATTATTTACGACACAAAAATGGATGAGTTTAAAAAGGTATTCGATTTTATGACATTCTTCAAAACGAATATCAATAGCAAGGATGATGACAATTACTGTAACGAATACTCATTTCTGATGAAGAGGGCTTCCCGGGTACATAGAGGTGTAATGTGAGGAAAACACCTTTACAGGGACCAAAAAATTTAGAATGGTAGGTGTGCTGTTCGGGTGCTAGTGAACGAGGATTTGGAAATATCACCAAGTATTTGGTAACAACATTAAAAATAAATTCGTGTTTCAGACTGAAAAGAATAAATCTGAAAATTTTTATGTGAATATGATAAATGTAATAGCATCTGTCTTCAAAATCATGCAATCTTCATTGCCTTATCTAAAATCTGCAGAGAAAATTGTCGCATTTTTTTTCAGAATTTAAATTATACTTTCAGATTTCAAGTTTTAAGAAAAAGTAATTTTTTAATTTGAAATTTTTGCTCGGTGTTCTAGTTATTTTAATTATTTGGGGAGAAAATTGGGCTGAAGTAGTTCGAAGATTTATCCAGAGCCTCGAACCACTTTAGCTCATGAGTCACATGTTTGATGTTACGACCGAATTTGTAATGCAATGAAAAATGTGCTTAAATGGACAATTTATCTAAAATTGCGATTCTAATCTACAAATAGATTAGAATCGCATTATACATGTTTTTTCTGTTGCATTATATAATGAGATAAGGCAATCCTTTTAGATTAAGTGTAAATAATTATGTTGTCGGAAAAGAATATATATTACTTAAGCATTATAAAAATTAAATTATTCTTATTTAAGAAGCGCTATTTACTCATCCATGTCGATTAGGTCATATAATAATAACAAGATCTTTATACTGTTAAATGTTGTTTTCATGAGATTTCAATAAAAACTAATAACTAAAGGGAATTCTTTACTACATTAGATTCCCATTTCATCCAAAAATAATTAATAAACAAACTCCTTTTGTACATTAACTATTTTTGCAATATAATCCACTACACTCTTAAATTCTCCATGTGATTTGAGTCAATTTGGCAATCTCTATGTAGTTCGATAAAACCAGTAGAGCTATTTTATTATATCATTATTCTATCTCCTCTTGTTAGTGACATCGTACAGTTTCACTAACTCTATAGTTCTATAAATGCAAGAGACATTGCACATTATGCTTTGTCAATAATTTCCTTCGAATTCTATTTTTACTTCACTGAAGCTAATTCCAGCCGGTGTATGATGCGACAGTTTATTTTATGATAGTACAATTATAACAGAAATACCCTTGCTTTATACAGCAATAAAACATCGGTTATTGCTGTATGACGGGAGGGGTTTAACTTTCTTTCTTTTCGAACAGGGAAAACCAAAGTAATGCTTCCAACATTAATCAAATGATCTGTGATAACTAGAATTCTCCTTCCCATAAATGAATGCAATTAATCCCAGAAAATCAGATTGATATTGCATTTTGAGGTTCCACTTCAAAAGCAAAATAAAACGGTCATGGCTGTTATGACCTCAGTGTGTCTCGCAATACTGAGATACAAGTATTTCGAGACACGCTGAGGTCATAACGGCCATGACCTTTTTATTTTGCTTTTGAAGTGGAACCTCGAGACGCAATATCAATCTGATTTTCTGGGATTATTTATTGCAAGCAGATACAGAATATCTATCGACTGCCATTTACTCGACTAAAATTAAAATGAATACATAAGTTATTTATTACATAGCCGGCTCTCTCAAACTCCATGTATTGAAGATAATGGCGTCTAAATGTAATACACTACCGATATGGGGGAAAAAAGTTTAAAAATTAGCCACAGGAAAAATTTCAATAATGGATTTTGTTTCAAATTTTAAACTTCAGTTGTCTGAAAGGTCGCATGAGATTTATGCAACCTTTTGATCATGCACTGTGAATTTCACACTGGAGTTACCTTTAGTTTCAAATCATACAAAATAAAAGGAAAATTACAATTTTAGCATATAATGAAATATTCGTTGATAATAAAGGATAATAAATCGGCAGAATTAAAGGACTACAAATTAAAATTCACTTACAACACGGGTTAAGTGGTTATCTAAGCGTTTAAATTAAATGAGAGCAATTATTAATCATGACGAAAACGAAAACTAATTTACTGTTATACTGATCACTAGAATTCTTTCCAGTTTATCTAAGATCAAAAAGCAATGAAATTAAAGAACAGTGCAAACGTTTTATATTAATGCCAACTACGAATGGTTTTGATTAATATCGAAGCTATTTTGTAATGAATTCTGATGAATATAAAATACGGACTAAAAATAAAATATCAATAGCCTGGCTGGTTGTAGACCAAACAATCATTTCTTACACTAAGAAGTTTATTTTTGAAATAAAAAATGAAATGTATTTTCGTTTTATTTTTAAGATAATTAGAAGTATAATAGAAAAAAACTGGTTACATTGAATAAATATCGATTTCTCTCAGATTTCTGGAAATGATTCCATACCTTAGGGAGAGTAGAAGTGAACAGTAATGGGATTAATGAAGTTCCATTATTTCACCAAATGTTTCGACATCCTTCCTTCTCTGAAACCACTACGGAAAAGGATAATGTAGCCTAATATTGATGATTCCACATGAGATATTGCAGTTAAGCGAATGAGAGGCTAAGTACAGGTGAAACGTTCACATCACATTTCCCGAGTAATTTATTACTGGAGTATGGGGAATAGGAAAAGAACGAAAACGCTCTCCCACTCTTATCTGCTTAGCAAATTGGAAGAACTATACTACGGAGCTCCCGAGTCTAACTCCCAATCTCTGTCTCGAGGTACATTTATAACGGCTTTTAAAATTAATTTGAGTTAGCTGATGTCTTATTCTTTCTTATCTCATCAAAAAGATGAGAAAAACCATCATTCATGAAAAATTTTAATAAAAATATATGAAAAAATTACTTTTGTTTTCATATATTTTTCAGGTGTTATGTACTTGTTAAGGTACATAACACCCGAACTTTTCGAAATTAACTTGTTTCATTTTTTTATTACACGAATTCAGATAACCTAATTGAAATCATCACTATCAAATCATCAATGCCAACCAGGTTGTCCGAGTGGTAAGTGCACCATCTCCAGTCAAACGTCTGCAGTTTGAAATCCAGCCATGGAATGTCTATTTGTGATCGTATTTAGTTGGAGATGAATTCCGCTACCTGCTGCCCTTATTCGACCCCACCTGAAATGGTTTGGAAAAAATTATGTGTTTGATCTCTGCTAGATAATGCAAGGTTTCCGCATTACCAAAAGTAAAAATAATAATCCTTAGCCCACCCATGGTACTAATGTATCATCATTTGCAAAGTTTTGTGGGTTGGAATTACATAAACATGAAATTAAATTCATCGAAAATCTAACCTAAAGAATATAAACGTCTCTTTATCATATCCAGCGTTATAAATCTCATTTCCCTCCATATTTCTTCCAATTAATCATCTCCTTCCTCTTAGTCCATCGTGCCCAATAAAATATACAGGAAGTGTCTGGGCAATTTTATTCTTTCAGCTTATCTTTAAGCTATTATTATATAATTTCACAATCCTCATCGGTTTAACGAATGACAAGGAGTAAGTTGCTATCAAATTCACAGCATACACGAATTCACCTTCTTGTTTATATCGTTTCGATGTATGCAAGGCATGTTCGGCTTTGTACTATGATCATCATAGGCTGGATTAAATAGGTTACTGAAAATATCCTTATTCAATACTCTGAGAATGAAATAATAAAAATTACAAATCTATGATGAGGTTTGTTATTATAAATACACTTAAAATTTGTGTGTAATTCAGAAATTTATAATTTGTAATTATAAATTCAATAAATATTGAATGTAATAATGTGGAAAATGCCATAAAATATTTTAAGTCGTAAGGTAATAAAAAGTTAGCCATTGACTAGACAGTATTATATTTGGTAACATTTATTATCTTGATATACTGCGACCACCAACAGCATTTTGGAAGAATGTCAAGAAACGAGACGTAGGATATAATTAATTATTACAGTGACAAAAGCCATAAATGGGTGATTTATTTTTTGCTGTTTTTTTCCATTATTGACCTATTATTCTGCACTCCAGTTTCCAACATGCTCGTTAATGACTATATTGCATTTTAAAACAGTTTCTAATAACCACTGTTTATGCATATGCCAACGGTCTAGTTTATCTATCTCGGAAAATGCGAGTGCTTCACTTACGTAACAATTGATTTGGCGTACGTCACCTCCTAAGTTTGTATATTGTATTGCTAGCACACTCGATTGGCAATTCATATTCGACTTAATTCACATTTATGCGAAAAGTGTTAATTCACTTATAATATTCCAAAGGCAAGATTGAATATTCTAAAAAAAACCGCTGTCCTTTCGAGGAATAAAGTAATCACTGGAATTTAAAGGTTTCAGTTCAGTACATAATAATGAAATTGGACTGTGCTTTTCTATTAGTAATTGAAGTAAACAGATCTATCATTAATAACGAACAACAATTTTCTCTTGTCAGTTTAATTTAGGATACTCTCAGTATAATAGTATATGCGTAGGTAGAACTACTGACAAATATTTCCCGTTGATAGCGAAGGCGTTTCTAATAGCCTCAAAATATACACATTCGCATGCACAAAGTCTACAAAAGAATGGAAAACATTGCAAGTAATACAAGTTCAAATAAATGCGAATAGAAGTTTAGGAAAGTTTCACAGATATACATATTTCTGAGCTGTTTATGGTCCTTAAACAATCACGTGTGCTACAGTAAAAGCTTATGGAAACTCCACAGGCCCCGCTACACAAGTATGTAAGTCTTAGTTACTATATTTTCCTTACACCGCTGACTTTAGTTTGTCATCCTAGTAGCGTTGCTAAGTATTAGGTGAAATATTTTTAAGAATCGTAAATTTTTCGTATAATTTGATTTTTTTTAAAAAATCTGCATTGTATGTTTTACTTTTTTTTTAAGGATTTTTGAAGTGTAGGAAGACAGTTTTTTTAGAATAATCTGAATTTTCATAATTTTGTTTGTTGTGGTTCTAATGTTTGGCCTTGCTACGATTGTTGGATAAGCCGTATCGTTAAAATTTATCACGAATATAATACTAATCCAAACGGGTTTGTATTCTTTGCCCATTTTAAACATGCCCGTAGTATAGGAGAGAGGAAGTTGCAGCAACGGTAGTCCTTTAGTTGAAATCCCTAAATTACAATTTAGACTGGAACGCGGGGAAATTTTATAAATGCTTTTCAAATGGAGATGAATGAACCAGTCTCTTATGGAGATGAAGGGAATATTCATCTTCGGGAACCTCGGATTTTTTTCATTTCGCAAAACAGACAAAGCAAGTCAGAGATATTCAATTAATAGATAACACTGGCTTCATAGTCTTAGCTGCATTGGCCATATTTCTAGCCATTCCAATCAAACTTTCACTTATGAGCGAATCTGCTAGGCTCAGCGTTGTACTCGACGCAATACTTAAAAGTAATAAAGGTAAGTGTATATAGTTCTCTCCCATGTTAATAATTAAGCATTTTAAAAGATACTACAAACTTCAAATTTGGAATGAAGTTTAAAATACAAGGATATGAAATATGAAGAGAAAGAAATTAGTAAGAAAATGTCCCAAAACTTTGATTTTTATTCATTATTTTGAAAGAAAACTGTTAACCGTAACATAACATAAGACCTTTAAAATGCATAACTGTATTGCTATATCTCTTTCATCTATTTTGGAATATAGAACGATCAGTAAAGGCTTAATAATAGGCACGGAAGTCTGTTAACTACATCCTAGATCCTGCTGAAGTGCATCAATGTTTTCTGTTTGTTTTCTTTGCGTTGTGGTTTTTAAAACTGGCTTTGCAGCATCAGGCTTGATTGTGCTTGAATGGCCTTTCGTGTTTTACTTTAGTGGGTAACGCAAAGTTGCTCTTAAAGATTAAGGTCGTCCTTAATTAAGAAGCACATATGAGCAGCCAATCAGGAAAACCCACTCTCAAGCAAACTATTGTTTCAATAAGTAGAATAAGCTAGTTTTTTTATACGTTCGCCGGCTGAATGCATAGAGGACATGTTTGAGACGTGAACAGGCTAGAAACATCAGCACCATGTCTGGCTACATGTATTTTACAAACTAAAATCCGGTGTGACATGGAAGAAAATTCACGTCAAGTAATATACTATTCGAGTAAAATAGAAAATATCGAGAAGGTAGTTAGTTAGTTAGTAAATTACTTCCATTGCAATAGGACAGGGAAGATTAGTAAAAATATAGGTTCGAGGAAGTCTCAGTTTATAATTTTCACTCAGGGAAAAAAGCGAGTAATTTGCTTCTACTACAGCGAGTCATGATATCCTCTAATTCTATACCTAAGAGGTGGGTAACTAGATGATATCATGATTTAGTTATGTGCTTCTTTGGCGTACACGATGTTTATTTTAACCATCGTGTCCACTAGACCATGGAAGACAAAATAACGTCCCATAGGTCAGTGATTGATCAAGATACTGGTCCACATGATGCAACAAATGTTTGATGGGATTTAAATCAAGAGAATTAGGCAGAATATACAGAATGCATCCGCACGGTTAGCCTAGTGGTTACTCTCTTCGCAACCATATGACTGAGGAAGGAGTGTCCTAGGTTCAATTCCTGTCAGTGACGTGAGGAGCTGAAGGATCTTCCTTAGCCACAGCCAAATTAGCCGGTCTTGGGCGTGAACAGTAGGGTTTTTTCTCCAGTTTATCCTGGAATTTTTCATCCCGCAAAGCAGGCAAACCAGCCCCGTGAACACACGTGTCGACAGACATGGGATATTACCGAAAATAGGGTGCAACCAATCCATTCCGCGGGATTATTGGTTACGGAAGCTTACGCGGTAAAATGTGTAGGCCTGCGCGAAAGCGTAACATACGATGCCAATGATACAGAATGCTTGGATATACTCTTTGAACCATGCTTGCATCATGCGAGTCTTGTGATACGTATCGTTGTCTTGCTAGAAAAGTTCAGATCCATCAGGCCACATTGTGACCATGTACGATATCTCCCCGAAATCAATCACCAGGTAAGAATTAGCAATCAAGGTGTGTTCAGTGGGAATGAGGGGACCGAGTAATGTCCATGAGAACAACCTCCCCTTCCATACCAGGATACTGCCTCCGTCGACCTGCTTCCCACGAACTGTGCAGTATGATCATGCTGTTTTGGCTCATGGGTATTTCTCCATGGTTTAAAGGTTATGGGTTCGCATCTTGCCTAGAACACTAGGAACCGTAATAAGGACTCTGATGTAATGATCAGTTAGCTGGTCTTGTGCAGACGCGAAGAGGCTTCCTCTGGAAAACCCAGGGTGTTACTATAGTAAAACATACAAACCTACCAGAGAACACAGTTAACAGACATGATGTGCTGATCTCGTGAAGTTTGGTTGCCTTGGAAGTAACGTCTACTAATAGCAGCTTAAAATAAACGAACTAAAATTAATTCTGTGGTGTTCGCTGCTCATCAAAACGTTACAAATGTCTAAAGAGTTCATTACTTTTAAGTCTAATGCTGATTAATTCACGACATTACTGGTTGGATACTGAAATTATTTTCGTATACAGCCAGAATGTTTTTGATATTAACATTGTTATTGAATAAACTGAGAAACTTCCACTAATTATTAGAGAACGAATAAACACATTTAAGTATTCGCAAATACATCTTGGACGTATAATGAATTCCGACAGTGTATTGCTTGCATTTATATTTTCTCGTTTAATTCAGTGGCGCCATCTAGAAATATTTCATGCAACTTCCAAAATTGCTTTCTTACTGTGACGAAGTAATCCGAATCTGATTTAGTAGGACTATACTACCATGTTAATTCCTTTATGAACCACTGAACTGGCGATTTAATTTTAAGATTATAACCTTTGGTATTAAGGAAAGTTAACTCTTGACTGTTTGTTTTTTTTCCCTATTCATTGTAATGCTTATTCTGGTTATTGCCGTGTTTTAATAGAAAACGAGTTTTGATTTTAAAAAATAACCACTTTTGATTACCAACGTCAGTATTCCTCTCTACCGAGATACAAAATGCAGTTTTATAGTTTAACAATAAGCGCTGGAAGCCACATATGCCAATGTTTCGTTTCGCTTTTTTTTTCAATTGCAGGAAATACCATTGATGATTGTATACCAGAATATGTTGGTGTCAGATGTTTTTAACCTCTTTATAACAATAAGTTGGATGTAAGGGAATACAATCACTTATTTGTTACGTGCTGTGAGAGTGAACTGCCTCAATGGCTTTTGAGAAAGTATAAAAATCAGAGAGGAAAAAAAAAGAACCTTTTTTCACGTGTCCAAACAGCTACGAATTTCAGTGAACTCTGTTGTCAAAGTATGTGCAAAAAAAGCCTTTTCCCTTTGATAAATTTCTCCTCGATTACTGAAAGCAATATGAGTCTAATAGCTACCTTCACGAAGTTCCCTCGATCTGATTGGCGTCCTCTGGCTGTATCCTTCGTACGTTTTGGAACTATCGATTACTGTTCCTCGTGATCTGCAACCGTTGCGCACCTTCTTACCTTCCTATACAGGACTGTGCAGTCTCCACCCACATGCGAAATAAAGAAAAAAATCCATACTGGCGACCTCTATCGGCAGAAAATAACTGTATTCGCTGTTATTCCAACTGCTATCGCCAATATCTAAATATTTTCAGCCCCGATCGTTAAAGACAGAAATAGACACCGCACACATGCATACATACAAGGAATGCGTGCTCTGTTACTGGCTCGTGCAGCAACGAACCCTAATCTATTTATTGGTGTCATGATAGAAGTTAACTTTTAACTTCGGGTAATTCGCTCCACGTTTGGCTTGTGAACATAATAAATGAAGCCGTTGACCTATCGCTCTGTCCGCCCACGCCTGTATGCCACAAATACTCAAAGACACTGACATTTCTATCTTTTTTGCTGAAATACAAAATGAACTAATATCTTCCAGTTCTTGGTGAATCGTGACATTTTATTTTTTTTTTCACTTAAAGTTAACATAACCGAAAACAAAAAACAAACCATGATTAAAAAAAAAAAACAATGGATCCACTTTACCATTGCATTACTGTTGAGTTTATCGTGAACGATAATTTACATAAAATAAAGAACCGAAAATCTGTACAAAAGCAAATTAAAACAGTGAAAGATAACATTCAACTAACGAAATGCAAGAGATCTTGCATGTGAATCCGAAAAATAATGTAAAAAATTAATGTGATGTTCATCATTGAGAAATCTGGCCATTAGACTGCCATGCATTATTAAATATCTTTACAGACTTAGGCGACAATAAATTCCCTTTTTTTTGGCGAGTTGTTTTTTGGATGGAAAAGTACGTTTTCTAACTAATATTTGAAAATAGTCTATCTTAAAAAAACAGAAAAAAAAATCTCTTCTTTAAACTTTCTTTCTAACAATTCCTCCACTCGTCTGACTCATTTCGAGATAATAAGACTTCACATTATCTTTAAGCGGATGCTGTAATATCTAAAGGAAGCTGCAAGACGTTGTGCAGGTTGCAGTCCGTTAAGGTATCTAAAAATAGAACTCGCTGCTATTAGAGAGCATCAAGCTGACATGCGTCACCTCCTTTATTTACTGCAGAAATATGAAAACATTCATTAAAGATGTATGATTACAACATGCAGGTCTAGCGGTATACAAAATGGCAACAGTTGAATGTCAAATTAGACATTTTTAAAGTAAACGTAACCAAAATGTGCACATTCAAACTGACGGTGAATTATAGCAAGGTTGGCTTGAAACAGTAATTAGAGAAATAATTATCAGTATTTTAAACACCGACATACACTACAGAAAACGTAACAGTATTATTTTATTTTAAATTCTAGCACTTAAGAGATTACGCTGCATCAAAATAATACAGCGAAAATACTTTTTATTATTTCTTGGGTGTGTGGGCCAGAAGCTCTTATCCGTAGGATGATACAATTTTGAGAACTCAGAATTGTTTATATTTCCACAGTTACTATTTACTACTTCGATAGCATCATATGAAAGAGACTTTAGTCTGATATATTTTGAAAAAAATGTATAAAATGCAGAAAAATATCTTTATATCTGGCCTATTTGTCCGTTATACCTGCACTCAAGTTTCTGGAAAGGAAAAAAAACTAGATTCCTCACTCTCCGGATTGGATTCAAAAAGAAAATGTTCCTGTTCAGAAATATGGGAAATTTCCTCAGCCCGAAAATGCCAACGAAACGTCATTTGCATACAAGGTGCAAAGCAGTTAGTTCAGAACTGCATTTGCTAAAGACCGTTAAAATCTGGAAACTTGATAGCTTGCTTCAAACCTTCTCTCACTCACTACTCCAGAATAATGTATGCCGGTGGCTTAATTATTAATTTTCTTTATAGTTGTATACAACAAATAAGCATTATGTTTCTTATATCAATTCCACACATGACAGATCGCAATATATATATATGATCATTAGTTATTACATTGACTTGGTGATTAGTTATGTTCATCATTTTTTGACTGAACTGACTGAAACCGAAAAAATAGATAAGTTAATTTAATGGAGCACACAACATGTTTCGTCAAAACAATTTCTTCAGGTGTGGTAACACTTAAAGCAAATTAAAAAAAAAAAAAACACTGTGCCATTATAATAACAGACTTGTAAAATGAAGTTAAGTTTGAATTGTCGTTATGGTCCGTTCTGTAGTTCTATTGTTGTGTAAATGCGGGCATATCAGTTCACGCGTACGTTGGTTTCAGTCAGTCAAAAAAAAAAAGATGAATATATATATATTAGTTCTGGAGCACAAGTTGGAAGGATACCAACTTGGCTGGAAGAGTTATTAATATCAGAACTCTTGAGTAATTTTTGATGTCCTTCTATCGAAAGATAAATGGGAAGCGTACTATGTATTGCTTGTGGAATACGAGGAGATTTCCCTTAGTCATCGAAATTCTTGGCATCAGTCTTGAAGACATGTTATCATTGTGTTTACTTATCTTCAAGACATGTTATCATTGTTACATCAGAGAGAGAAAGAGAGAGAGAGAGAGAGAGAGAAACATGGTGGGGCAGAAGTTTGCCCAACATACTTAGAAAAGCAGTGACCAGAAATTGGAGCAGTAAGAATACGAAGTATTTGTCTTGAGGCACTGGGCACATACTGTCTTTTAGCTTGAACTGTTTTTCCACATTTGTCGTAAAATCAAAGGTATTCGAGTACAAGTGGAATAAACGTACTCATCCCACAAAAACAATTCAGTTATGAGGACAAATGTTCGGATGAAGAGAATGGAAGCAATAATTAGACCCCTTAAGAAAGGAGTCTAGAAATCCTAAGGATCACCCTACTTGTAGTGCTACAATGGCTGGGGGAAAGGCAATCTGTGTGGACAAGGTTCTGGTCAGAGGTTCAGCAGGAAAGCTAATATCAACCGTTTGGAAGGAGAGCTAATCAAGAAATTGTCAGGGTGTTTGGAGAATAAGGAGGATTTATATTAAATCATTATTGACAACAATTTGGCTTCTCTTCCAGTTAGGCGCCAGTCGGAAACATAACTTGAAATCTCCAAGGACGATTATCTCACTGTTTGGGTAATTAGATTGTATGTAATAATTTTCAGAGATAATGGAACGTGAAAATAAATAATCAAAAAGGGTTATCATAGTCGTCAGAACTAGAAGAGATGGGTGAAAATAAAGCACGAATATCTTGAGTTAAAGCAGATTAAATAAGGGAGATTCCATTTCTGATAATTTTTGCATAGGATATCAGATCTAAGAAGGGCAAATATTGCGCTGTTCTTGCGGAAGGTACCACCCATGACGTAATGTGAAGAATTTTTAGCAGGGAGAGATGCCAACTGAGTTCATTAATGAATAACAGATTGAATTTGGTTTAATTTTAGGAGGATATTTTTATTACCTTTTTGAACTTTTTGGTTATGTTTTAGAAAATTTTAGGTTTTCATGCAGACTTAATCGAGGTGTGACACTAGTTTTTTATGTTGCCTTTCCTTATAATGGAATGATGGAAAATTTATAAAGTAAAGGGATAAAGAGGGGGGGATCAAGATGGACTCGACTCCCACACTGAAAGTGCTCCCTTCAGGCTATTATATTATATTACATCCTCATCACTCCCTCGAAGCAAGAAGAAAGGCGAGTTTTGGGTAGAAGGTGAATGTCATCGCTCGGTGTGAGACGACTTCCCGCTTATTGGAGGCTTGAACAGTTCTGTTCAAGCCTCCAAAAATACAAAAAATAATATAAATGATAAAAAAAAATAGACAAAATCTTTAGCCCAACCACGGTACAAAATGTTCTATAGGTTTACAAGTAACCTTTCCTGATGTGAGCAACATAAATAAAATAAAAATAAATTAAAAAGCACGATCTGGCAATAAAGGGATCAAAAGGAATATCACAATGGATCAAACCAGCAGGTTGGATCCTTTGTACTATCCAGCGGTCGCCCTTTGAGAACCGATTTTATTTGGTGGACCTTTCAGAACTTGCCGTCCTCTGGTGGAAGGCTGATAATAATAATAAAGCTTGCGCGATTCAGCTACATTACGTTTTATTGTTTACTTCAAAAGGACAACTGACCTTAGAATAGTCGTAATAACGTTCACTGCCCATACGCGTTAGATATTTTGTGTGTACATTTTTATATATACCACCCCTCGCAACTCAATCGATATCAACGCTGTCCTTTGGTTGTAAAGACGACATGGATTCGAATCCTTTCCAAATAAAGGCAGGTTAGCAGTATTCATACGAAGACTGAAGGGTTTTTCCACTTCTCCCAAAAACTCGGTATTTTTATTGCCAAAACGGCCAGAAAAATAGATTCAGTTGAGAAATATAAAATTCGTCTCATAGCTTGAGTTCCTTCGTTCGTCTTTCAGAATCACCCAACATATAATATTCATAGATTATAATTTTCATCCTATTAATTTTATTCAAAGTCTACGCAATATAATAATTTAAAATTATTGTTACAATGACATACTAGTTAAAAGAACACATTTATTGGTGGCTTTAGTCTGATTAGAATTATGGGCCGAGGCAACAAGGCCAGTGTCTTAATCGTATGTGTCTGGCAGGTTTTATTTTTCAGGAGGAAAAAATAAATAAAAAACGAATTTCAAGTATAAAAACCCGGACTGGCGAAATCACTTTAGATGTAAAATAAATCTTTGCGTTGGTCTTAGATTCGTTTGCTGGTTGGATTCGAACCGAGGTGTTTCCAATGAAAAGTCACATGTCACGTTATTGTCAAGAATACACTATAGAATTACTCATCTGTTGGTTATCTTTTAGGTCTTCTATGCTATATTCATTGAGATAATTCAGATATCGCCATTAAATTGCAAAATGTAGGGGTTGTTTTGTTGTTCAGATTTATGGCTGAAGTACAGTAGGTGTATTATGTCTATAAACTGTCTGTATTCTCCTTGGGGAATGCAAAGTAGGGCTGGATTATCATTATCTACTTGCAGAACAGGTACTCCAACTTACATTATTAATTAGATCAATATAAGTTGATTGTTTAACATACAAAGACGTCTGTGACACGTCTTTTGTTTATTGCACCAAAATTGATTTTCAATTTTGGTTAGACATATAAATACAACCGAATATAGACGCTAGACAATCTTGTGCCTATTTCCTTTCAGCCTAGAAAAGTTGCCAACGGCGTGTATCGGCTATTTCGTTTTCACAAATTCATCATTATTTGAAAAATAATGATGAAGTTGATCCAGCAAATCACCCTCGTCCAAAAACATTGCCAGAAAAACGACCGCTTTCTGATTTTTAATTGGCACGTTAAGGGGTTAATAATCATCATCTGAGGCTTTTATTACTTGCGCAAGCAATAAAATTACTGCATGCAACTATGGATGTAACTTAGAGTTAGTGTTGATATGCACAAGTTTTTTGTAATCTGGAAAAACGCACAGATTGTCACTTTTTAGCTACGTTAAGTGATTTCCACATTTTATTTCATATCTCCTGTTCTCTCTCTCTCTCTCTCTCTCTCTCTAACTTTAAAAGCACATTATTCTAAAACAAATTTTAAAAAATGAAAACGCATCGTATATTTCTTTATGAAAAATTAATTTGCAGAATAAAAATGCAGCTTTTCAACTCCTCATTCAATATGCCATTAGTTCTCCAAGCTCCATCAATACTATGTCGCTACCGGACAACCCTCCGTTTTAGATTCAAAGGCGTTATTTCTGTAGTTATACACTGACTGCACGACTGACGACAACTATAAAAAAAGTAATCACCAAAACAACGACACGCATTTCGGTGTATTGTTTTGTCTAGCGGAAGACGTAAGTTCTTGATTGCTGTTCAGTGAATGTATTTCTTTTTGTACACAAACTTTCATTTGAAAGGAGGCCGAGTAGAGAGAATGAGTAGTTTAGGATAGCTGAATAAAAATACGTGATAAACAATCTTCATTTGTGGAAAAAAAAGTGTTTTTTTTTTGTTTGTTTTGAAAATGGGGCTTTTATGTTATCACATAATTTGATGTTCAAAAGAAATTTATTTAATATGTGAATTATTCCAGCGTTTTATTATGGAAGTGAGATGAGGCAAAGACATATCTCACTTTCATATGTTAATTAATATAGTTAATTTTTTCTATGAAAAAATTAATTATATATTTTCAAAACTAATTAGTGAAGTACGCCATATGGAATCCCTAATTCAGATAAATGAAGATAGCTCTTTATTTCCAAAGTATGGTATAATACTGCTTAAGTTGCAAATTAATTGAACTTCTTGATCATGATGTAATCAAAAGATCTGTTCTTTTCAAAGGATGGTATCACCACATGTGTGATGCCCACTTTCCAAATGCGATGTCATTACTTTATTATATAATTACCAGTGCATGAAACGTGAATAAGCAATGTGGTTTAAATCATTAATTAATGAAGAAAGTAAGCCCCATATTACGGAGACAGAACATGCAAAAAAGAGGACGTGATACTATTTATCACGGAAGATCTGCACGATGAGATAGGTTCCTGAATAAAATTTCAAATGATGCATTGGATTCGGATTGAATAGTAAGATACACTGTACGTTTACAGGGAAGTTCAAAAGTCTGGACTTTTGGACTACCAATTTTTAAAAGAACCCTAGGGTTCAGTGTTAGGACCTTTGTTTGATTCGTGTGCAAATCTTAATCGCAAAATTCCTCCCTCGCTTTTCTTATGACTTGAAGTAGTCGATCGATTTTAGGATGGTTTCATGTTCTTTGCAGGATGATCTCGAAGATAAACATCGAAAATTAAGTGTGATTTCAAAATTTAAGTGTATACAATTTTTCAGAAGGTATTATCAAATAGACACGAGTTTAACGGACGGTTTTAGGAAAAATTAGTGAATACAAGGATTTGAATGTTTTGATTAATAGAATTTAAGAAATCATATGAGGAAACTAACTAGTAAAGCTCAGAAGATTATAAGTTTAATTAAAAGCTTCATGTAGCGAATTATAGAAGAAACTAAGAAATAGTTATGGCTAGAGGAATGTCAGTTCAACGATGTTGAACTGACATTCCTTTAATATCCGCTTTAAATTGGAAGGGCTGAGTTCATTTATGTAATTATGCATTAACTGCGTGTTCTCTGGCCGTTTTTGCGTGATTGAAAACGTCTATGAGTCAATAGACGTAGGCCAACCTATGCGTGGTGTGTGTGGGTGGGGGGGTTCTCGTGGGATATATGGTTCATATGTTTGTTTTTTCCGAACACCGAGTTAGTCCGCCTCGCAATCTGAGGAGAGTTTTCTTCGGGTACTCCGAATTCCCCAAAATAACTGGTCTCGACCACATTTAATAGTATTCGTTTATAAGATTTCGTTTTATTTAGTTTCACTTCCATCGTACCGTCTCTCATTCTACTATTCATCCATAAATTTCAACTGTTGTTGATGTTACTCCAGTCAAAATGCATATAATATACAGTAGAATTAATAAGATGATTTTATGGGTTCCATGAATGCTCAATATGTAATTAAATGGCACAGGATTCAGGGCAGCTAATATAAAAATATACTGAGAAGAACCAAACAAAGACACCAAAGCTTTTCAGGAAGAAAACTGGATTGCATTTTTCAGTACAATTAATAATATCAACACGGGATCGAATTCATATTTTGATTATAATAATGAGATCTGAAAGATAATTCGAATAGACCAAAGTTGGTTGTTTCAGAGCCTTTACAATCATTGGAAGAAGCAATTCTGGAATGAAGATTATTTTATCCACCTGTATTTTGAGGGTCAGGGGGAGGTTGACCTAAGCGACAGCCTGGATCTCTTCACTATATAACCTTCATTAAAAATGCAGCAGACGTATAAGTTTGCTGTTCTTTTACAGACTGGAATTTCATCAGGTATGAAAAACCTAAAAAGGACTCCTTCGCCTTTTTAGTGAAAAGCTGTCACAAATGTTCCTCTTAATATAATACCAATATAAACTGGAGTCTTTTCAACACACTAAAATCTAATTTGGGTTCTCTTGGAACATTTTTCCGTTGTAGTTATCATTTACCGTTAGGAAATGAGTATACAAAATAAGCGACTTACAATTATTTTCTGGGATCAAGCAACAAAACTGCTTTTTTTCGGTTTAATGAAATTCGTTTTAAGCCTGTTCGTGCGAACAAAGTGCTAAAGTTTACATTTAAACTTAATCGCAGTTAAGCAACACAATTCAAAGATGAGAAACTGCCTGTTGCTAATCTGTTTTTTTAAATGTGTACGAGATTCACTGGTGAAGTGATTCCAGTACTAGTTTACTTCCTTTCTTTCTCGCATACGCTGTCGACTATTTGGCACCAAATCTGGCAGCTCGCCGTGATTCTGTCGCAAATCTCGGGTGTGTTGATTTGATTATAGGTAATGCCCTCTCCGCGGTTGACCAACATCCTTTGCCACACACTTAATTCCAGTAGAACTAAGGGAGTAATACAATTACCGTCTTTGTTTAGAACCACGGGAAAACCTGAATAAAGAATTGTAAATTATACCTTATATTTGAATTTTTTGAAAGGAACACAACATTTCATTGGGGTGAATGAATGTCTAGTGAATTATGGCAAATATCCAACGCTTTTTCAAACGTTCTTCAGGGTTGAATTAAACAGCAACTGTTGCTGTATATTCACAGAAGGATCAGTTATTTTCCTACCATGTGTTAAACCTCTTATAGAGAATTATTTTATCCCACAAGAGCTATTCTAGACTTGTTTATGTGAAATCCTAGCTCATTATAACTTTGGTGGCTTTAGTATCGATCCTTGACAACTCTTGCTGTTCGCAAAGCATCCTACCACACGAAGCACGTGGATATATTGGATATAAAATCATAATACGGAATATTAATTTAGCTCACGTACATAGAATATTTTTTAACAACTAACTTGTTACTGTTAAGCACTATTCTTAACACGACAGTCGATTAGCTAATAAGCGGCTGCCCTTGATACAGAGTGGGTTAAACTGCTAGTTGTAAACCAGAAGGATTTAAATTTGCTGTTCTCATTTTCTAGAAGGGAAGGAAGGAAACCGCCAGAGGGCCTTCGCCTATGAAACAGGCTATTCTTTACAGACAAAGGAAAGCTTGACCAATCACTTCCTGTACCCAAAGTGAGCCAATTAACTGTGAGGCAAACGGAAGCTGAAACTCACAATGCAGGAAACTTTGCATCTCCTGATTATATTTAGTAACGTGTGGATATAAATTGGCAGTAAATATATGGATTCAGTTCTTGCTCAATGAATGCGAAGAACCTTTGAAAGGATGTTTCACAATCTTAGCTGTTTCGGCTGTAATTCCATAAAACTTAGATCATGGTTTTACCTTTCAGGGACGGATCGAAGCTGGAGAAAATCATCGAGCAGGTTAGATTTATATTACAATTTAATAGTTCTTAAAAAGGGTTGGAGAACGATATGGTGCTAATGCACGACATAGTAATGAAATCCACTTAATATCCGCTTTAATATTACCCTATTAAGCTCGCTTATTTAAAAAAAAAATTAAAGTATATCTTACAAACTGTTGAGCAGTACGATAAATAGAAAGGCATACCTTCTAAATCTACTTGCAAAAGCCAGTATTCCGATAAGTTACAGCAGTAGCAATATCTTGAAAATATGACAAAAGAATTATTTAATTAAATGAACTCTTCAGTTTAATTATAGCGTAATATGGTCCGGTAGAAAGGATAAAATTATCTGGAGAGAAACTGCAATTTATAAAACCAGCAAAATGATTTTTTCCCTTTCTACTGATTAAGCTCTGTTAGTTCACGGTTAATGGTTAAAGTGATTGTGAAAAACGTGATAGATTAAGTTTTATCAAATGTGACAAACAGAGCTCAATAAAATCACCAGTTATCAACCATGAACATCCTAAAATATGAAAAATATGAAGTTTGAAAACGAGGAATAAATAAAATTGATACGGTTCACTTGAAGAAACTGAGTTTTAATTAGACTACAGAATCCACGATCTTCGCTATTTATATGAGCTTATTATATGTAATCGTATATAAATTATTCAAGTGGCTTAATATCATTTAATTATAATTATATTCCAAGTAAAGGACATCGTGCCAATTAACACTAAGAAAATTATCTACTATAAAACAGTACTAAGATATGTCACAACTGTCTATGCAAACACTGCAAGCAGTAATCTGTCCAAATCAGAAACTTTGCACAAAACATTCCGTGGGGGCTTTGGAGAGCCAATACACAAGAAACATATCAACTCGTTAATGGCCTCACAAAATTTTAAGCATATTGAACTACCTGATACTAATATGATCAACAATCTTCTACACAACTTGCACACACCTAAATAATTTAATTTTCGAACACGAAAACAAGAACGATGGAAATGGTATCAACACAATCAGCACAACACATCCACAGAACCGAAAGCGTACACATGATCAGTTATCTAGGAAAGTCAAGGGAAAATGCACGCAGTCACACACCAAAACAAAAACAATAAAGAATAATCCCCTGTCTTCACAAAAGCTTAATCTGGCTTCGAAGACGATGTGATCATAACGCCACATTATAATCCTATTATCACAAATTAACATCTATAAAACATTGTCCTTGATTACTAAAGATTTTGGTTTTCTTACGACAATGATTTTCATCCCTGTTTTGCATATACTTCACTCGTGTGTATTTCACAATACTGTTTTTAGTCTACATCTGCCAGTTCATTATAATCGAATTATCATTAACAAAATTTTATTATCACCTAAGTGATAATTTTATTAATTTAATTTTCTATTTAATTAATTTTACTATTTAATTATCACCTAAGTGATAAGTAAATAGTAATACAAGTTACTTATTTGTATTACTATTTGATGCTGGAAGTACGTATATCCATCTAAAATTTACATTTTACTGTACGTTTGTATTAAACAGAAATCATATGTGAAATGTATATATTGTAAATACCCTAATGTTAATACTTTGTCAAACTCTGAATAATAACAATAAAAAAGTATAAATTGCAATCATGTAATCTGAACTATAATTGTAAACTATTACTGTGATCGTTGTTACTAATAACGATACGCGAATTGAATTGTTCTACTGTATGAACTGCACACTGTGTAAAGAAAGAAATTAATTGGAATCTGAACTGAACTGAACTACATGAAAGAACTTGTAATATTGTTGCCTAAATTGTAGTCTTCTTCATCAACTATTTTCTGTCCGCTGCTGGACGAAGGTCTTGTCCCAAAGTTCCCCATTCAGTCCTAAATTGCATAGATTATGTATGTAATTTATTGGGTGATAATAAAGTGTTAACAATGGATACGTAAACTATGTGTTCAAGATACATATTCCATAACACCATGAGCTCCTGTGTGAACAATGATCTAGTGCATAACACGTGGCATTTTCACGATCTACGACATTGTTCCAATCTCCACTGATGTTTCTTTTAACAGAGGATTACGTGAACGATCTGCTCAGCTGAATAGCACGCAACAGTAAAAGTTGAACTTGAAAGCGCCACATGGTCAGAAGTATGCATGTATGAAAGTAGTTCTAAATATATTGCTGAAATTAAGACGCGATGACAGCTAATTATGTGGACCTCTATATAAATATGGAATTGGTTGGCTATCAATTTTTTTGCCTGCTCTGAGGGGAGTCAACATTTTGCACTGTGTATGAATGATTCTCAAGTACGCATGTTTGTTACTTTGAGCCCTGGTAAAACTTCTTTACATAAAAGTATTCTCTAAACTTTGAATTGTATTAACGCGAACATTCACAAACTGAGCATGCGTAATTGAAGAATCACGTGGTTTTTCCCGCACCGCCTTTTAGTGTTACTATATCTGGAGAGTTATCTAAATTTTTGATGGCTCGTTTTTCCGGCCTCGCAATGTTGCTCGGAGGGGCTTTTGCATTCTTCAAAAGAATGCAGCTATGTTTAGGATGTTTGAAAAACAGCCAAGATATAGCGATAAAGAAAACAGACTGAACAATGGCACGATATTTTTTAAGACTATAGAACATTAAAAATTTGCAGAAGAAATCGCTCTATTAATTCTTCATAATGAGTAGGATAAGTTGAAATATGCTCAAATGAAATATGTTTATAGTTGCTTAATATTGAGATGAGGCAGCTAAAGCTATAAACCAAGTGTTTGCCTTGCATAGGAAAGATATTTTACATCCGTGTTAGATGGGCTATCAGCCTGGTTGCTCAGAGTGAGAGGTAACTCATATTCATTAGATAGGCTGACTCGTGTGAGAAGTACTCAAGGTGAGTCCAAGTTCTCAACGGTTCCTCTTGCAACAAAGCGGGAACCGAACCAAAGTCTTTATCAAACAACGGGCATGTCGATTATTTCAAAGTTACGGACGTCTGCAGTTTTGAATTCGATGGCAAATGCAAAACTGCAAAGTATCATAGCAAAAAGGATGTACTCCGGTGGTGATCTATTCAGAAATGGTAACTTCCGTGCTTGAACAGAAAGTTCCTCTGTTTTAGTTAATGGTCTCATTTAAAAACCATGTAACACACAGAAGTTATCAACATAGCACTAATAAAGAGAATTAAGGGATTTATGGGTTAATAGTATTCGATCCATCCATCTTCAAGGCCCTCTATTGGGTTGTGGGGGCAGCAGCTGCAAGACGAACTTCCAATGATCACAGTCCTCTCCCACCAAGCTCAGGTGTTCTGTTGGGACCAGACATGTTCACCCAAGGTTATGGATATAATCTATACAGCAGATCCTTGGCCTTTCACCCTCTGGCTTGGCTAAAGGGCCTGCTGGGGGGAGCCTCTCTTGTGGCATTCTGACCAGATGCCCGTACCATCGTAACTGTGATCTCTCAACACAGAGAAGCAGCGGTTGAGTATTGAGGGTTTCCCGAATTGCAGAGCTTCTGACTCTATCAAGTCTTGTTAGCCCCTCGAAAGAAACTCATTTCACTCACTTAGATTCCTGTCCGCATTTCTTTCGGTCATTACCCAACTCATGACCATAGGTGAGGATGGAGACATAGACTGTATTGAAGACAGCCAGCTTTGCCTTTTGGCTTAACTCCCGCTTCGATAGTATTCGATAATGGCATTAATAAAGCGATGGTTTATTATATATGGTACACATAAACCGAAGCAATTGTTTATTTGGTGGAAAACTTTAAGAGGGAAAGTTGTCACAGTACATCTTTTTTGCTTATCTCAAGTATTGGACTTTTTATGACGACTGGACCCAAATTACTTTGCCATTCTGTTGTATTCAGGGTGGCAAAGTAAATGCTCATCCTTTGCATTAAAAACTCGAACAGTTAAGATGGGAAATGGATGATTTACAACAAGATTGTATCTTACAATTTTTCTGTATTTCGCATAATATACTTACGTCATCTACCCTATAGATATAAAATGATAAGCCTTTTTATGTAACGTTTTTGTGTCACGCTTTTTGTCAAGTTATTGGAAACGTTTTGAAACTCAGGGGCTACCCCGAGTGTCGAGTCATCAGAATTCAAGGAGAACTGGCCTACCAGTCTGGAACTCGGGGGGGGGGAGACGTAGGTGTCAGGGGGAAGGAGCCCCCATAGTATACTTATAAAATATTTAAAAATAAATATGCACTGTAAGTTTATATGTATTTTCAGCAGCAAATGGAACTGTGTGTGATTATATTAACTCATACATTAGCATTTGAATTAGAGTGCACAATTATTCCATAACATGTGAACTAAAGTGGACGTGAGCGGATTAGAATGAAATTCCCTGGCTGACAACCAGACGACTTATTCAAAAGTTAAATTGTTATTTTGAAGAACGAAACTGTTATACGTTCTTTCTCAAATGAGAACTTGATATTCTCTTTTTCACCTTTCCTCATATATTAGAGAGATTCGAATCCAGGTCATTCGAAACGAAGAAAAAACAGTCTCAATCCTTTGCAAAACAGTACTCATACCAACTAGAGACACACACAGTTACCAGATATATTTTTCAAAAAAAAAAAAAATCAAAGTTAGAATTCAAATTTGAAATTCTAAATTAACTTCCGCAAGATCTTCGATAGCTCCTGCACGGACCAGCGTATTCCATTCAACATACAGTTTACCTAAGCAGCTAACAGATAGAATGAGAAATTCCCTAGTGTCGCGTCATCTATCTGAGTAGCGAAGTACATTCCTTTATTCTTTTACCTCTACGCCTTTTAAAAATGGTTCATTGGTTCGATTTGTTAGCTTCACAAGGCATGATGAGCCTTATTAAGTAAAGAATTCTTCATGAATTCAGTGTCTTCAGACAACTAATGTCTCACAGTAACCTTTATGTAGTATCTGAAGCATGAACACAAGCTAATTTGTCATGTACTGGATCCCTAGCGAACGAGACATTTATCTCATTTGCTTTGTATTAACATTTATTTAGTAAAGAATGCAGCAGCTTCTCGAAATAATACTGCATTGTTCAGCACAACTCAATTGTTCTCTACAATAGGAACTACGATCCATCAAGTCTGCGTCAAAACGAAGAATCTGTATTCTTATGTGTCGGCTGTACCTATATTGCACCAAGAAAACTTGCATTTAATAAAGTTCAAGCCCACATCGACCGCAGTTTTTACGCTTCATATGATAAATTATTTTTAAAAAATTCCGAAAGATAAAACACTCAAGTACACCTCGGTATAAGTTTAGTTCTATTTCGATTTTACATTTGTTTACATTCGTCTTCTCCGTCCAGTATCTAAGATATTTTTTACTAAAACGCCTCGATTAAATAAACAAAACTTTATAAAAAGATGTAAACCTTGAAAAAATGTTCAAAAGATGTAAACAAAAACAAAGAATTAAAATACGAAGTTCTTAAGATATTTTAACCGAAGCGGCAATTTGTATAATTATGATATTAATAATAATGATCACATTTCAGTGTTTCAAAACTAACACCTAAATTAAAGATAAATTTATTGTTGTTTGCGTCTGCTATTCACAGTTGATCGCCATTAAATACTTTCCTGCCATCTGTCGAGAGAAGCGGGTACTTTTTAAGGGATAAGTAGCAAATTGAGAATCTACTATATATAAATAATTAATAATAAATATTTAAGTTAATTCATTTTTTCGTTTACGCTGAATTGATTTGATCGATTTAAATTAACAAAAATAGTGAAATAACGAAAATTAAGTTTCAGAATTTTATGTACGAAGACATCAAATATTAAGTGAATAATATTTAGCTACAAAAAAATAATAAATAAAAAAATACTTTTATTATTTCACATGCACACATCCCGATATTTTAAAGTAGTCTCTATTTAATTCCAGAAATGTTTACAAATAATATATTGTTTTATTTGATATTAAGCAATTAGTTTTTAATAATATTCTGTTTTATTTTATATCAATAATCTCATAGGGATAATTTCATAAGCATCACTAATTATTTAAATTAAGTGCTCATAAACGAACATCCATTCGAAACAACCGATGTCAAATTTTAAAATTAACAGGATAACTTGACTGCCTTATGGAAGAAACTGATAAAATAAAGACTCAGTTTCAGGTTGAGATAAACGATGTCATTTTTATAAATTGCAAAAAAAAACGGCTTTGTAGATGAAGTTTCTCTCTTCGAAGATGAAAACATCTCATCAGAAATTGCATCCGTGCAAGCCAGCATGCATCAAAGGCACACGGGAACCTTCATCGTTCGCTACAGGTGCAAGAAGAGCCGTACAGATGCGAAACGTTACCAATTACTTTGCTGTCATAGATTTATTTTCCTGCATATTTTCCTCTATTCTCTTTCCTACGTCTGTAAACTTCTGAGACACACACATATATAACGCAGCCAAGTATATTTTAACCTCAGAAACGTCTGGTTTATATTTCTAAGAAAGGTTACAGAAAGATCAATATTCTACCAGGTGTTTCTGCAACAGGGAAAGAATTCAGAAACATCTTTTGAAAAATACCGATATGTACAAACAATTTTAGTTTTACATCCCTGCAGAAAAATATTAAGTAGAAAAAAACCGACAAATTAAGAATAAAAAGGCAAAAACGTTATTGCTTATCGTCCAAGTATCTTTTATTTTATGGATGACCTGGAATTTTACCATAAAGTAGACTGTTGTAACCTAATTTATTGTTTCGCGTAAAATAGTTAAAAAGAGAAAATCCATTCATCTAAGACTTCATCGTGTTTTTAGTGTCGATAAAGAAAGGTTTATCATTTGTTCCAAGAGAACTTGTTGAGACTTTACTGCATCTATCCATCACACAACCATCTTCTCTTTGACGATTCTCTCTCCACAGGAGACAATAAACCTTCCACAATGACCGTAAACTCCAGGCAGTAATTGAGATAGCCTACTTACGAAATTAACTGCAAATCTTTACAAGTAACGCAACACATCCTTCGTTCTCGTGTAATAAGCCTAGCTTCAGAAACGGTGCTAAAGCAACTACAGAACCAAACGTGACACGCTTTTGATATCACTCGAGAAACAATGCAAAACGTAACGTCTCGTGCTATTGCTATTCAAGCAATAGAAGGAAACAAAGGGCATGTGACAACAGAGAGAGAATACCAATTAGAGGAGGATCAGAGGTGTTTCTGGAAGAGTTAGGGTATTAAATTAGATATTTTAATTTGAAAGAACCAAATGTGTCTGTTCCTTCCTCGTTTCTCCTTCTCTATTATCCCATGGAGTTTAATCTAAAGGCAGTACCTTCCTGATTACTAATCTTAAGGTGGATGCTAAAGAATGAATTAAACAGGACTGAATTCGATTTAACCTCTTAATGCGAATGCAACGAAATTAACTGCCATTGTAATATCTAGTTTGTATGGAAACGTTGAGTTGGAATTTCTGCTGAAGAAATTAAGGCTACGAGGCTGATGTCTTATGTCTGTTAATTGGGTGTGTTCGTCCGGGCACTTTGGCGGAAGAAAATACGTAGAAAGCAATGAGTGAGAGAATGAAATTGATACATCAAAAATTTACGGGCCTCGTGGTTGACAAGATTTGTTCAAGAAGATGATAAAGGGATAGAAACGTATGTCTTTAAATAATGGTGAGGAGGAGTAAATGTTGTGCGATGTATTCACTCATAATCAAGCACTCAAAACTCTTGGAAGAACACCAATAGGAATAATATAAATATTTCGACTCTAGAAATTTCTCGTGTAATTTCACGGCTTTGTTCAAAGAACATTGGTGCTTAGATTACCATGAGATTATTATCATAATCTACTTCGAATTCACTTTGTCGGAGTTCTCACAGGATTTTCTAATTAAAAACTGTTTTTGAAATTTTAAGTGTTGTCTTGAAACTAATAATTAAATATCATTGCTGACAATAAAAATGCAGAAAGCCTAAAAGCATGATACTGCTGGGTTACTTCTAATTAGGTTGAATACGAACTTTTCCAGTGCGATTAGTTTCAAAATTAGTTCGCATTACGAGCCAGATCTGTTTGTAAACTAACCTTTTTCAAGACGGTCTAGGAAAAATGTCTTTGAATATATATAAGATTATTTTTTTAATACGATTTCTATGCATGTATACTTGCAAGAAATGTTGGAAAAATGCATTAAATATGAACGACGTTCGAACGAAGATCTGTTTATAAAATACTTCACGAAGGTTCATTCTGCATGAAGTATTTTTCTTCTGAATACTTCGAAAAATTGTACTACTGATTTAGCCGTACCTCATAATTTATATTCAAAGCGAGAAAATGTTTGCTTGTAACAAGGAATGTTTGTTATGCAGATTTCGTGGAACTAATGATATGCATTTTAAGTTCTCCAGATGTGGTGGAAATGGTACTTCGAGAAACAAAAATCATGATCTAAGATGTTTAACACCGTCTTTCTCGTGTTCCGTAGCGCGACAATAAAATTTTCTTAATGCTTGCGCCCGGCGATCCATTTTATGGCTGAAACAGACCGCCATATACCTAATATATACTGTGTCAATGCGCAATAAACCAGACTAATACAAACTTTGGATCGAAGCAGACTATCGCCGTATAAAATGACACCTGCTAATGGCGTGTACCTGCTGCTAATGCAACTGTCCACGATACGATTGGAATGACCTACATCATATGCTCCAGTTAAACTGCCCTTGCGATAGTTTGGTCTCCATTCATCATTTACTACCGTTGCTCTGAGATAAACTGGAACGAATTCCGACAGAAATAAATTTTGCAGAAATATGCAATGAAGAATAGCAAGAAAACATTAAAGGTCGTAATGTAAGAAATCCACTGTTATTTCACTTCAGTAAACTGTAGTAGAAGGTTCTATTTCCTTTTTCCCTTCTGCCTTTCGAAGGGCTATAAATTGTGATACTGTCCTGCGCTACACAATTCCAATAGTTACTATTGATTGATTGCAAGCATATATGTATGCGCAAAACTCAATTTGATTGGCTATAGTTTTTTTTCCAGCTGAAACCACTGTCACATTATTAGTGCACTGTTTTATACTTGTTGATGACAGACCAATTCCGAATAACATTTGCTATTCTTCTTATCAGCTAATGCTTTACAACTGAAAACCACTTCCGCATGTCATTCAAAGGACTACCGAACCATGCATGTGTTATTATTGCCACTAGATTCGCTGACCTTGCTAAAAATGCTAATGTAAAAAAAGCCCATTCTTAGCATATTTAAGACGTACTTAAAATAACACTTTTGATTTTTATTTCCTTGTTCTTTTCAGAGTAAGTTCACTGCTTTGGTTATGAACGAGAAATGAATTATTTGAAAAGTTGTACATCGAATTCTATAAGCCATTTTCATTAACTGAAATTGTAATAGCGAAAACAGTAATATAAACCTTACATGTCTCTAATAAATTTCTGACGGCTCTTGCCTACAAGTAAATTTGAGAATAACGATCCTCATCAAACCAATACTGCCCAGAAGTGGTACAGCATGCAGAGAATACGTAATGATTTATTGGCATGTCTATATAGTAGCACATAATTAAATTAACACTTCCTATTAACAATTTTTATCCCGATTATTCTGTTGTTAGACTTCAATATTGCCAGATCTTAGATTCTGGTCTTCCTCTTGCCCGTTTTCTCATCCAGCTGCTTGAGAACCCTTTCCTCCCACATTCTAGTGAAAAAGCCATCCACTTGAGATTATCTCTGCTCACATTCTTTGATGTAATTTCCTTTCAAATATCATTTTAATGTGAATTCCGTCACAGATGCCGTTTGTTCAATTCCATATTTTTCTCAACATTCATAACTGCTGTCAGTTATCTTTGATTAACTATTTCCAACTCAATTTTCAAATCCACAATTTAAAATGAGTTTAAACAAAGACCGTCCTGTATATTTGGCTAATTGCTCGCTTATCCCAGATACATTTATTCAACTGGTTCACCACAAAGTTGAATAGGACATCACTTTTTTTTTTCTTTTTATGAGATTCCCAAAATTTACTTCATCGTTGACAAGCAAAACAGCCTATTGTCGGAGATTATTTCTTACTGCGAAAATAGTTTTTTTCTTTTTTTTTTTTTTTTTTTTTACTTAATCACCAATCAGTTATAAAAAAATAATCCCGGAACCTCGGATCTTTCATCCCACCACGTACAAGCAAATCGGCCATGAGAACACACAAAATTTACGCACAGAAAAAAAAACAAAAACTGTTGTTGGTGGTGGGCGGTAGATGGCATTGGTGGTAGTTGTGTGTAGTGGGATAATTAAGATGTAGGGAGAGACGGTGTGATGTCTGTAGCGGAGTGGATTAGAGTGCCCTCCCGCCATGAGTCCTTGACTACTAAGAGGTGTCATGTCATGATGAAGATAAGTTTCTGAAGAATTGCAAAACTAAAGCGTGGTTGTTGAAATTACTTCGGGTGCAACTGAGACTATAAAGTCAGCGTATTAAGTATACTGGATTCATAGTCTGTCTGGAGGCAAAGAGATCACGTTTACTAGAGTAAAAACCCGCACTTCCTCCTGTGTAATTAGTTTTCACGTCTGACATCTCCTATTGAACGCCGTATGGTCACTTCCGTATTGGATAAGGTTTTGGGAGTGAAATCCATGCTACAAGAAGAAGTGGTAGGATTGCAGCTTCCTTTTCTACACAGGATTAGTAAATTAATAAGTAAGGTAATCACAAACATCCATTCTCATGGTGGGATTCGAACCCACAGTCTATTGGTTGTAGAGAAGGTAAGATATCCACTCAGCCCAATAGTATCTGGCTGAGTACTAGTTGGCTCTCTTCTGTGTATGAACCTCTTAACTCACCTTCAGTTAGGAAATCCTTAGAACTATTTCGATCTGAATGCGATTTGAACCTCAGCGTTTTCTGCCGAAGGAAACTTCGTTAATTTAATTACGTCGTGGAAGCTTCAAAAGCTATGAGGAATTACCGCGTTATATTTAGCGATGGGGCAATTCTGTAGACAGAAAAAAAACGTTTCTAGAATGAAGTTTGTTGCAGGTGTCCACCTGAACATCATATGTAAAGTTCTTTGCATTGTTCGCAAGATTTCAAACTTAGATGTGAACATGAGAGAGCATAGAATGACTATCACAAGTTTTAAGATTTTATTTTTATTCATTTACGCAATCTTTCTTTGGATATTTTATTTTAAAATGCGCTTTTCTGGAACTAGGCGAATTCCAAAATTAATGCGGTGATCCGCGAACGGTAAAGTTAAATACATGTTAATGGGATACGAGTTCCCATTGAGGAGTTGGTTCAATTTCTTTTTTGACAAGATTAACGTACCGTTTCCTTTTTTTGTAAGGAGGCAGTTGGTTTGTGCCTCAAAATGAGTGATTATGTTTACATAAAAAAAGTAAAAAAAAAAAACCATTGTCGACAATGAACCAGGAGTTTGTAAAAGCGAAACCATAAACTCCAAATAATCATTTTAATTACCAAATAAATTCTGAAGGGCGCTTAAATACTCAATTGTTTATAATCATGGACTATCATAAACTGCAATAGAACTCAATGCGGTACATCAAGCAGTTCACATAGTTATAATTTTTAAATACCGGCCGCCCTTAGTTATGCTTTAAGTATAATCTCCACAAAAGAAATCATCCGCTAACACCGACTGAAATTCCTACAGATGGTTTGAAATTTTTGTATAACAAAGTCCCTAACTAGGAAAAAATAACTAACCGAGCTGAGAATATTATAGAGATAGTCCAGTGAAAATATTACCATCCTCCATTATTTCAACAATCGGGATTTCACTCACTCAGGTGGCACTCGTATCGCAGTAAAAGTTATGATGGAGACGTGACGTATATGACTAGTATAAATACAAGTCATTAAAAAGCACGTCCGTTTAGTAAATCACGAAACTGTGTAGCTCTTCGCAAAGCACATCGCACTAGAAAAATGAAATAATATGAACGAAAAATCATTCAGTTAAGGATAAATAACTCGAATATTGATTCAGCATCGCATGATGAACAAACACAAAACAAACAAACAAAAAAAACACCCAAAAATATTTTACATGTGATTAATTAATACATAACTTTAATAGTCAATCAATACTTCGTGTTCGTGAACTCCGCAATACTGGCAGATGTACTATATAAGTAACTACTAAAAAACACCTGAAGTATTCAGCTGCTTTCGGTTTTGTTTGTCTTTGAGATTTCATTTTTTTTTTTGTTCATTACCAGAACTAAATGCTGTACTAGCGTATCACGTGAAAGAATATTTCCTTATGTAAAAGGGAAGTAACAGTCTACAAGAAAAACTTTTTTGCTTGACAAAACAAAAACGTTTTGTCATATAAAGTATGACACATTTGCTTATATGGAAATTTTCCGAATCCAAAATTAGACTTGCACAAAACTGTAAAATGCTTAAAAAAAAAACGTTCCGCTGGTAGATGGCACTGGGAATTGGATGTTAATTGCAGATATATTAAGCAGTGTTGACACGCAAACTTTATACCTCTTCCTGAAGAGAAATAATTCGTTTAGTTCGAATTTCATTTACTATCTGGTTACACTGAAAGAGAATCAACAACGGCTATGAACAAACCAAAGAAGAAAAATGGCGAGTGCAATATACGACCGTAGATGGCTCACGGTCAATTAGTTTTTGAAAAGTTCACAACGATATATGCCCTTTTAAAATACATCTTAGATTTACAACGCGGGCAGCATCCTTGCTTGAATATACTATCTTTAATTGGATACAATCTTTTTATAGTCGAATTTTCACTGCTAGTGCTTCCCGAAATATGAACAATGTGGTAGAAAGCAATAATCAGTTTCTGAGGTTCAGAAAGTTACTTTGATTGCAGATAAATCGAAACAAAGATCTTTCGATGTTTCCACTTTGTCCACTTCAGTATCTCAGCTTTTATATTCTCAAGGAAGATTGGTGGATGACGCAGAACAACAGCTTGTTGTTGATGTGTTGTTCATCTGCTAGTTCTATATGAGACCAGGGAGGAAGAGAGAGTAAGAGAGGAAAAATGCGAAAAGTTATGGAAGAGAAACATAGTAACATTTCTTGTTAGCATCATCAGATGTAAGAAACGGATGTAGCCTAGAATTTAAATCCTAAGGAAGGGAGATATTTGTAAATCTGCAGCAATGGGTATCACATGAGAATATAGAACTCGTATAATTACATACCTATTGATATTCTGTAAAACAAATGCAAAGTTATATTCAAAGAAATGGGGAAAAATCCATCTCAACTTGATGCTGTTTCCAAAGCTGACCGAGAAGGGATTGTGCAGAGGATTGGTATGTAATCTATATAGAATAATCTGCCAAAACATCTAAACGAAATTAGTAGAAGGAATAATGAGCTCAGTTCTCTTCCAGACCGGAAACTTAAACTCCCGCATATACAGTATATGAAGAAGGCTCGAGTAAGCTAACAAGTGATTGCCTTGCTATCGTAGATCTCAATTTCCAGATTTAAATCTCACTGAGTATACGAGATCTAGTTTTTATAACCTAAGAATTTTTTGAAAGTCACAGATTGACGTTGTCTGTACATACCTCATGACTACACATCACAGCAACAGCCAAGCAGATTTATTAATGCCATTAGATGTATAGTACTCCAGTTATCGTTATTCTAATTCGTTGTGTGTCAGGAAATGCCACACTGAGAATCATAGACAACTATGCAACTTCCAGATATAAGTTGAGATCTACACATCAGCGTGCATTTCGTTATCTACACGGAACTCCGTGCACAAAACGTACTGATGGCTATGTAGTGGTCGTCGTCACCATCTTGAATGATCTGCCAGTATACCGTAAGATGTGATCAGGATGAAGTTTTCAAATGAATACTTTCCTACGAATCATGCATATATTTCATATAAACGTGATTTCCAAAGGGCGAAATGGATCAGCTGTCCTGCAGTATGATAAATACAATTTCTGCAAATGTAACAGAAGTTATATTCTTAGGAAGAATTATTCTTTCCTCACATCCGAAAGCCCTAATATAGAAATAAGAGCGTTTTTTCTTGTTTTTTCTGCCAAATTTCATACTGGAGAATGAAAAGTATCTACTTTACTACCTAAAGATTTTGTCAAACATCCATATCACAGAGAGATTCTAATCCATTTTCCTTATGTCAATATCATCGTCCCGCATCTTATTGTTCAGACTTCAATAATAATTGAAAATTGTCTTTAAAGTTCGTGTTAAACTTTTTTTTCTTTAAATCTAAGCGTAACAGTTGATAACCGCTGTTTGGAGAGCCAGTAAATGAATTCAATAAATGGATAAAATATATTAAAAACATTTTCGTAAGCATGCCAAATTATTAGCAAGTTTAATTATGAGAAACAGGAAATTTATTTAATAAATTTAAATTGTAAATTATTTTAAGTCGATATATTTTATTCGTAAAGAAGTGATGACATCCATCTTCGTATCAAACACTTGTATTTATTTTTATAATTTTTCCTTAGAAAAAATTACGACAATTAACTGGCAAAGATGAAAAAGAAAATCCCTTTAGGTTCATCGCACCAAATTACATCGTCAAACTTTCTTGAACCACGAACCTGACGGTTGGCTGCGCTGATTCTGCGACAATACCATTCATCCGTCAAAGGAGGTTTCGGAGCATTTAAAACTTAACACACACTCCGTTCGGAAGTGGATTGTTTTTCCACGTCACAGGAGCGCAACTTTCGACACGCTCTAATGTGGAAACACACTTGAAAGTTGCGCTTCCACTCTCTTCCAAGCTCTGTCATTTAAATAGTCGATGCCTATGACGTCACAGTTTCCATGGATAGTGAAACGCTTAACCTGCCCTTAGGCAGACAAAAGCTATCGTTTCCAATAAATTTTCTTCGCCGTCAATATTCATACGCTTCGCAATAGCACACAAGAATCGATATTTGCCGCTATCAGTTTCCTCGAGAAACATGGCAGGTGCCATTTCAGCCATTGCTTACGGAGCTAAATGTCCCCCCCTTTACGGAAGTTTTTCAGGTGTCAATCAAACGCAAACAGAATCGTGCAACGCGACGGGCGGTGGTAATTGCGTGGAAACTTGGACGACATTTTAGACACAATTATCGAGAAATTGTAAGGACTTTCATTCAGATGCTTCTAAAGTTCCTCCTTGATAACAATGGCGATTACAATACCCATCTTCTGCAGCTTAATTATTCCGACGTCACCTGTTTCTCGTAGCTAAAGTAGCCGACTCAGTAAATGCTATCTTCTAGAAAGCGCAAAGATCGCTCAGTTACATTTGAGTGTCATTACCATACTGCCATCTAGTAGCAATATCGTTAACTAACAGCTTTTATTTTAATAAACTCGGAGGCAAGTTCTACCAAGAAAACTTGCAATAATATTAATACTTAGGTGCCAATGGCTGTATTGTTTTAATTATTCTCTCTGGTTTATTATATTTTTTAATAGTTTTTGTGCTATTTTCTTTTCTGTTCCGAATTTAACATAAAATCTATTTTCACGAAAAATATATTTATAGGATGTATTTAGAATGTATATTTTTTCCATTTGTATAATAGATATTAATACTGATATTAACTACACATTATTTAAAAAACAGAAAATAAAATAGAACTTCCTCTCAGTTATATTACTGCGCTGTTCGAAATTAATTAACAGCTTCCAGCTGAAAGTTAATGTTGGAAACAGAATCTCAGATTTTCACATTAATAAATGGTTTTTAACGTACGATATTGCTTATTGTTTTAATCGCAGTACCTATTTTTTCTCATTGTTTAAATCACCTAGCAACAGAAACTAAGAAACGCTTCAATTATGATAAACCAGTAAATGCAATTGAAAAATCAATTGAATACAATAAACCCTTATGTCTGACCTATATAGACTATGAAAAAACATTTGATTCAGTTAAAACATCTGCAACACTAAAAGCACTTGAAACCCAGGGAACTGAGAAACCATATATTGAAACACTAAAACATATTTACAATAATGCAACTTCTGTAATTAAATTATATAAAAACAGTGAAAAGTTCCCAATAGAAAAAGGCATCCGGCAATGCGACACCATATCTTCCAAAGTATTTACAGCTGCACTAGAGGAAGTCTTTAGAAGCCTTGATTGGGAAACAAAAGAAATAAATATAAATGGAGAAAGGCTGCATCATCTGAAATTTGCAGATGGTATTGTACTGATAGCAGATAATCTTGAAGAAAGGCTAAATCAGCTAAACGAAGCCTCCAGAGAAATTGGATTAAAAATAAATAAAAACAAGAAAAAACAAAAATAAATAAAAATAAGAAAAAACAAAAATAATGATGAATAAATACATAAACCATAGAACTGTCAAAGTTGAAAACCATGAAATAGAACAAGTTACTTCATATGTATATTTGGGCCAATTGTTATCCTTTGAGGAGTGCCAAAGAAAAGAGATTGAACGAAGAATTCACCTTGGATGGATGGCTTAAGGGAAAATGAGACATATTCAGAAGTGACATCCCTGAGTCTAAAAAGGAAAGCTTTCGACCAGTGCATACTTCCTGTCCTAACATATGGAGGAGAAACATGGACTTTAACAGAAGTCCTAAACAAAAAGCTGAGAACAACACAACATCGCATGGAAAGAAGTATGCTAAAAATAACATTAAGAGATAGGAAGACAAATATCTGGATAATATCTCAAACAGGTGTCATGGATATTGTAAAATACATTAAACAGGCTAAGTGGAGATTGGCTGGCCATATTGCCAGATGAAGTGACGGGAGATAGACTAGAAAAACAACAGAGTGGAGACCAATGGATGGAGCAAGACGAAGAGGAGGACCGAGAAGAAGGTGGATAGATGAACTGGAACAAATTGCGGAGTGAGATGGATGGGAGAAGCAGAAAACCGAGTGAGCTGGAAAATCATGGGGGAGACCTTCGTCCAGCAGTGAACAGAACCAGAAGTAAATATCAGGATATTTAATTTCAAACTTTTTTTTTTTTTTTTTTTTTTTTAAGGAAGAGGATCGGGTAACGCTGTGAATAAAATCAAAGAAATATATTCAGCTACGTAATTGCAGATGCCTTTCTGACATCTTTAAACATAAATAATTTTTAAAAAATACTATTGATCTAAATATTATGCGATTTCTGAAATCGCATTAATGCGATTAATCTGAAATACAAACAGTACGCACCATCTAATGAAAAACACGTCCTGTGAAATTAAATCGAGTTTTAAAGGGCAAGGAGTAATCCATTGTAATACTACATGTTTAATTTAAAAAAAAAACGTTTTGTTTTTAAGTCAATTGTTTGATTCGAAACGGGCAATAGAAAAATTTGAGTTTCTCCCGCTAATGAAATGCAAACATTACAAAACAGCAAGTGCCCAGCACATGTTATAATTGTGAAACCAATTCAACAGGCGAGTTTGATTAGTTTGTGTGTTTACGATCCTAATTTATTTCCTTTGAAATTAGAATTAAGTCAGATCAATTTAAATATTTAGAAGGAGCACACGATACGTAAAAAAAGTTTCAACGCAACTATTCGTCAAATCTTATGTACTGATTTGATACACCCGGATGACAAGCTTCAGACTAAGAAAATATGGAGACTGAAGAACATGTAAATAAGACGTTTGGATAAAACGTCTTATTTACATGTAAAAGTTGGATAAAAACAGAAAACTTGTAAACATTTATTATTATTATTCAGAAGTAACTTAAGATTGGCATATACATCTTACGCTTTTGGCAGTTATGTTTTTTTTAGCGGTGGTCTGAGAGCCACAAATGCCTCCTATATGTCGAATGCGCAAAATATTATATTGTCATTACAATGTTTGAAGGAAGGACCTAGAAAAACCAGTAGGAACATAAAATATTTACAAGACAGACAGACCATAAGCAACACGCCAGATTGGGAATATCTTATTTTCCTGTATCGTTTTGTTGAGGAGGCACCTGCTAAAAATTGAATGTCTAATGATCAACGTTTTGTATAAATATGTATTCAAGTTGTGTATCTTAGCTGAAACTCCATATTCGTATCGATATAATACCAGTCGATCTACAAAATAGAATCTTTCAGTATATTTCGAAACATTTAAATCTTTTTAAAGTTATCATTCATTTGAATGATAAGGACATCTATGATTACGTTATCAACTGAACGTCTTCCAGTTGTAATGCATTCTTATTATAATATATGCTTATGTTATACAGTTAACGTACTGTCAAGACATACTGCTTATCATTTCGTCATAGCTAACCGCCTCCTGAAAGAATGATCGTGGAATAAATAAGGCTTGTACTATACTCAGTTTTGTTATGGTTATTTGATTTCTGTGCTTTATATTACAACGGTTTTAACCGCTTCTCTGATATCGGCTTCGTCATGGTCGTGATTCTATTCAAAAGGAAATAATTCATATTTGGTGCCTTTGATCTGTAAAATTCCATCGCCACCATCCTAGTGGAAACCGTATTGTCGATTTATATGCTTTGTCGAAATGTTGTGCAATAAAGCGAAAAAAAGTGTGTAAAATATTGGCAGTTATTTTATGTCATCTATTTCTCGATCATCTCATGCTTAGTCAACCCATGATACTAATTTTACTATACGTTTGCCTTTTGTGAGTGGGAGTATGCAATTTTTAAAAATGAGAAATGGCAGTAAATTATCCATTTAATAAATACTGCACCGCAGATTCTTCAAGACAGAATTAGAACAAAAATATGCATTTCGTAAATTACAAAAAGATAAAAAACGCATCCATGTTAAATTTTATTGTTATTAAATCGTTCAAATTTTTAATTCGTATTTTATATTTTTAAAATAAATGAGAGCACCGAAATTCCATTCTTTTCTTACTATACATTGGGAGTTTTTTTGGTTTCAAAAGACTGATTAATTTTTCAAAGCATTCGTTTATCTTTGGAAAGCATAAAAGTAAACTATGTTTTCAACCTGTAAGTCATAATTAGGTCAGACCCGTGCAATTCAATCTTTACATTAAAATAAAAAATGTTCTTTTAACTAAAAGCTACTCCGTAGAAATCAATCAAAATGAAATACACCAAAGAAGCCCTGTGCTTAGTAGATAGAAAGGTGATATAAATATTTGCGCAAGAAGCCACATTATTTGTTTGCTCAAATACGAAACAGAATACGTTAAGATGGGCTTCGTTATAGAATTTCTTATGTTTAAAGAACATTTCTTCCCAGAACTTTATTAATGAATGCGAAAATAAACAATGTCTAGTAAAAAAATAAGACAGGAAAAGTTTCGCATAGATTAATTCACATTTAGCCGAAATCACTCCAGTAAAAGTTTTTTTTTTCTCCCATAGAAACACCGATAGCTCATTTCTAGTTTTCAAGTAGTAACAGCAACTACTTAAGAAGCAAGAATTTTTATATGTCAAGAAATAAGTTTCAGAGCTCTTCGGGAAACAATAAAAAATAGTTATTAATGAGCTACGTTTCCGCCAGTGCTGCTAGGGAACCAGATGTTCGTAAATCGGAAATTCCCTCACACACAAAATAACACGTATGAACGAAGAATAAAAAAAAATAAGTATCTTGTAAAAGTTTCACTTTTTTTTTTATTTCGCACGCATCTCTTAATTATATTTTCCTTCTTAGTCCCTTTGCAACTCTAGAAACAAACGTCAATTTTTAAATTTCTTAGGTAATTAAAAACTGGACAATACCTAAGCGAAGCAGTGTTGGTCTTAAAGTTGACGTCAGAACCTTTATCAATTCGCAAACTATAAACGACAAAACACTAATTAGCGGATTAAGTTCTCAATTAAATATATTTTTCCTTGAGCACAGTTTCCAAATCAGTGCTGATTGTAAAATCATGGGTGAATTCAGAAATGGTACCGGGAGGGAAGGAACACCCACCCAAGAGAGAGGTTGAGTTAATTAGTATCAACTGCTATTAAGTTAATTAGTATTAAATGCACCTTGCATTAGCTTTTTCTTTTGTTTCAACAATCACAATAATCCGCTCAGCCTTATTTAGGGATAGAAAAACCAAGAAAATGGATGAGAATTTTATTGTAGGGATTAATTGGAAGTATTAAATATTTTAATGGTTTGATCGAAAGAATTTGTTACGTAGCTTAAAAAAAGCAGTGAAAGATATTTAAAAATGCCACCCATTTTTAACTAAAAAAGAGCGACACGACTGCCTCTGTTTTCCTAAGGGGAATTTAATTAACTTAAGTTGAACTTCTTATCGTGTCTCCTGATGCATAAAGTGGGTGGTAAATAATTCGTTGTGATATCAATCCAGTACATAGCGATGTGCATCTGTTCAGATATGAGACATTACGTCATCGTGATGTCGATGTCCGTATACAAACACACACATAAAATTTCCAGTATTACTGCAATAATATTTATTATAGACTCAAAAAAATGAAACTAAGAATTCAAACGACCGTTATATATTATACATCGGCAAGGAAAGGTGTTATCTTTTATATTCCGATAGCGTTATAAGATGTTTCTAGGCTCCTTTGCGTTTTGTATCGAGACTGCAGTTTGTGTCCTTATATTTCTATTCATATTAACACATATACAATTACTTTTATAGCGGGGAAAAACGTCTATACATAAACTAAAGTGTGTAGAATTGTTCGACATAATTTCTCATTGTATAAGCATGTAAAAGGAGTATTTCGATGACTCACTGAGGAACCTGAAATCGAGTACATTTCTAATCGGTGCTATCTGGAAAATGAAAAGTCAAGTCAAGCGTGTAATAGAAATGCAAAATTGAAAATTTATCGAATTGATCAAAACAGATAAGTAAATACCATCGTTTATAACGGATTTTATATTGGTTAAATTGAGGAATAATAGATGACAAAGCATAAAACACTCACAATTGTGATTCTTTTCTTAAAATACCAAACAAAAAAGTTAGAAACTACTTTTTTTAGAAGAAATCCAGAGTATATTAAGCAGTTTAGTCAAATTAAAATACTCAATTGCAAGTTTGAAAATTCAACCACTTTAAGTATGTACTTTGGGAATTTTTAAAATTCTCGAAGTAGTTGCTTAGAATTCGATGTAGGAAATTTTCCGATAGAACCTAATAGCATAACTGGAGTTATTAATGCCCAGCATTAATAAAAGCATGTTGTACGTTTCCTACAATTTTCTTGTTAGTTAACTTACATCATGAGTCTATCCGGATGGAGAATGATGTGGAAAATCAAATTATCTCCAATTATGACTATCTCAGATTGCACGTACGAAAGACCATCCCGCTTGCCGTGCAAAGCATGAATGATGTTAAATGAAGGGGAGAGAGAGAGAGATGGAAAATAAGAATTCTTTCAGCATTTACTTAGCTTCAAATAAACATGGTTAATTGAGTTTTTCAAGAATTACGTGTTTTGAATTATATATAATTTCTATTTTTAGGATTTTGCTTCTGTAAAAATGGACTACAGATTTCTTTAATTCAATTTGCAAGGCTCAATAAATTCCTTCTCTTCTTGAAAACTTTCAAAAGTAAGCAGAAATAGAAATTCAATTTAAGGAATAAGTATCACGAAACTCTCAAAGTCCCAAGATTTGTGTGATGCTTATGATCACTAGAAAAATATTAAACACAACTTACTATATTATGATAACAAATTTAATGGGTTTTTTGAAATAAAAAAGAGAAAGTGATATCGTTTATGATTTAAGCTTTATAGAACACGAACGAAATATTTGTACTGCTTTAATTAAGTTACATGCTGTGGTGGTATCCTCTACTTTTATAACTATCTTACTTGTTAGAATATAGAAATAGAAACTTGTATTTATGTATATTTCGGAAAAAGCTGTAAATAATTAGTAGCCTGATTTGTAAAGAAGAATCCTAACTAACCTATAAACGAGCATCGCGGCTACTGTAACAATCAACTAATGGAAAACGAATAAAGGGAGAAAAATCTCTGCCTATTCATGCTAATAACCCATTTTTATTTAGAAGTATTGCAAGGAAAGGAGGTTATCCGACGTTAGTATTATATCTGTAACTTCCTTGTTTTTTCAAGTCGATGTTTGTTTTGTGTAAAAATACCGGAGTTTTCCGGATCAAAAACTGACACACTTCTGAGACCAGGTACGTCAGCCTTGTTTCAAAGGTCTCAAAAATTACCCACGGGGATTATAATTCACATAGATCTATCCAAATAAAAATTGTACTTTTTAACGGTGTTTAAATCATAAGACCAAAAAGAACGACAACTGTAGAAAATTATTTATCAAGAAAATATGCTGACCATCTAAGACAATTGCTCTGTAAACTTATTGAAATTAAGCTTCTTTGTTTTCAGATATTACATTCGAAATCTTCTATTCTTTAGTCTTTTATTTTAATAGAAGCAAAACAGAACTGAAAGCATTTCAAACCTCATGCCATTGCGTTTTTATTTAAAAAAATACATTCTTTATGACTATTTGTATTCATAAATGTTCAATCGTAAATAAATTTCTTAGAATTCTTTGTCAAATTTCCAATGATTCAAATATTTGCAATGATCGTCTTCGCAATCAACGAAGTAAACGAAACAGTTCCATTTCCTTAGGATACAGATGTTCCGTTTCAGGCGAAGAGGGACTCTAATTGCGTTCTTCAACAAAAGAGCTCACAGCATCCCTTGTGTAATGATTTTGGAACAATACATCGACCACTTGGAATCGCATCACTTGAAGCCACCACAAGCAAATACTCAAAAGACGCTCTGAGCACAATGGCAGAGTTCTGTTAAACTGCAAGGGAGTTGTTAACGCTAGTTCCTTTCGTCAACTTTAATTACATTATTCAGTAATCATTTGGAAAACTTTCGAAAGTAACCAATGATAAATTAAGGATAGCTAAAGCAAAATGCGCGATGACATTCCATCTCTCGCCATCTTTAATTATATATATGTACACACATTAAGAATGGAAATAGAATTTTGAATCACGAACTTGTATTCTCAGTATTTCTATTAAATTAAAAAATGCATTATGTATTGTATTAGAACTGTAGAGGGAGCTCCTATATCATGAAGCTTATTATGAAGAATTTCTGAAATTTGTTTCCACATCTCCTCCTCCCTTCTACATTCAAATATATGTATATTTGAATGTGACTCCAATTTTGTTTTAAAAAATGCTTTGGGAACAAACAATAATATGCTAGTGCACATAATTTGTGAAAATTAACATTTGAATAATACCATAATATGCATGTCCAATATATAAAACTACGATCTCTCTCTCTCTCTCATTCTAGAGAGAGAGAATGTGGATATGATGATAAGTTTCCATGGCAACTACAGTTCTACATGCTTCTATCCGGTGGCGTGGCAGAGTCGTTTACATCGTGAACAGCACAATGTTCTGGCCACAATTTACAAACGTTCCTTATGAATAATACAATAATGGTAATAATTCAGTGTGCCCAAGCATTCATTTTTAAATTAATTTCATCTTATAGCCCTAATCTAGATGGCCGTAAATAGTAATCGGTCAAAATTAACTCTCACCAAGTGCAAGCAGGATATCTAAATATGAGCGCTGACAGAAACGCACAAGAAGAATTAAAGCTAAAATGACCATAAAAATCGATGAAAACATTTATGAAAGTAAACAAAAATGAACCTATTTAAAATATAAATTAAGCTTTGTTTTGAGTATGCTTTCAGCGATATCACACTGCAGGCTAACATATGGCTTGATGACAGGCTACAGTAAAATAACTTCATTGGTAAGGGAACTATTTTGCAGAGCTTGCATTTCTGAGGGAAAAACGACAACAGGAAATCGCAAATAAATACAAGAAAAATATGATAAGGAGGCAAGTAAGGTTTACGAGGCCAATATAATTATGTCTATTAAATGCGTGCATTCACTTATATATGAGTGAACAATTCAAAAGGTTGTGTGCTCCTCACCTGACAGTACTACATGGTATAATTTATGGTATTTATAAGAGCGTCCCTAAATCCTACGAGAACCTCCGGTTATTCAGTTAAAGAACAATCAAAGGACAAACTCAATTACGGATTTACATATAATATACTAGCATCAAAAGCCACAGTTGCTCCAGTCATAGTTCTATCCAAACATAAACCAACCTAACTTAGGAGAAATTTCGGTAATTTCAATTTCGAAAGTGGTGAAGGATTGAATCTAAAATATCACCACATTTATAATTACAAATTCATTTACCAATTATTGGAATCAAAACCACACATTCCAATTCATCTCTCTTCCTTCAGATGTAAGAATTGAAAGAAGCGGTGTGTGCACGCACACATACAAAGAGCTAAATAGAATCACAAAGCGTGAGAGAAAGGTGGAAACGAATAGGGAAAAAAAACTTCTAGAATGTCGTGTTTTATGAAGAGTACACATTAGACTGACAAGTAATTACTGCCTACTACCTAGAAAACCTTTTGATCCTTTATCTTAGGGCTGGTGAAGAAAACAAAAACTCTGCGAAAACAAAAAAAAAGGTAGATGGGAGCAGACAGCTGCACTTCCTATGGAAAAAAAATACGATGTGGTTGTTGGAGAGAAGAAACTTAAGGTAAGTAGTTTTTTTTTTATTTTTCGGTCTGTGTCGGGCAAACAAAAAAAGGAACCCATTCATGCCCATACAGTTAGCTGAGCAAAGCCGAGTATTCTAAATGTTTTCAAATTATTCTTACAACCAAAGAGTGATTAGTGACATTTAAAGTTTATTACTGAGTCAAACTAGAGAAGTTTACATCCTCGTTTACAAAGTTTCAGAAGGGAGCATTTTCAATATTACTAGCCAAGGAATGTTATTAATATTGTTTCCTTTAAATAAATTTTGAGGAATTTTACCTGTCTAATTTCAGACCTCAATTTTCAGGTTATTAAATTTTAATGGCAGGAAACCAGTTAATGATAATGGAAACCAAGCTTTATTCTCTTTCTCTGGACACGCTTCCGTTTTATATCCTTGAAAGATGAATATTGCAAATAACTAGCTTATTTTGTATTTTAAAACAGGATCAAATGACAAACTGAAAATGTTTTAAGTGTGTTAAAATAATAGAAAAGTTTTACAAAGTTTTTAGAAAATTATTTGAGAAAAAAGGCAGCGGATTTTGCAGATTCTTTTTGGTTTTGTAAACTGAATATTTTAGTAAAAAGTGCTAAAACTGATCGCTAAATGAATACAATTCGACAAAAAATATTGTTCGGATTCTATGAGAATCCGAACAAGATTCTGACAAATACAAAAAAAAGGTATCACTAGCCATCATATACACTCAATGAAAATGTAAAAACAACAGAAAAAAGAGAATCTACACATAATTCTACATTTAAGTTTTCGTTTATGTTTAAATTATTTATCTGATATATCATTTCCCAAACCCCTATGAGTGTTTTTAGATGATTATTAGAACCATTTGACCCATATTTGATTTTTTTTTTTGTGACGACCACCACATTATAAAGGAACAGAATGATCATAGTGATAACAGAAGCATTTAAAATAAAAAAGAAGTTGACGTAAAATAAATTGTACGTCAACTTCTTTCTAGAAAACGTAGTTCTATTAGTAGTCATCGACCAAACTCAGATCTTGTTCCTTAACAGAAGACAGACGAAGCAACTTAAGATATCGGTATGTAGTATAAACATCTTAAATATAGCCCATTAAAATTCGTGCATCTGGATCATCACTGTACATTTCAGGACAGTGTAGAATTTCCCAACAGCGTCACTTCTTTAAACTTATTATCGTGAAAACAAACTGGATATTTCGTGTAACTGAGGGCGTATTTTTATTTGCTCATCCCCATCATCCATCACCAGCATGTTCGGCTAACATCCTCTCCACTTAATAACCCCCGCTCGGCCTCACAGTCCATTAGGAGTTATTTCCGCTGCACACCTGGAACCGACTCACACTTACGTTTTTATCGACCTCCCCGCCTTTAAGCGTACTTATTCGTCTAAGTTTTCGTCATCACTTGCCCAGCCAATCCTAATGTGTTCTGTACTTTGGCTAAACTATTCGGCGGATGCTCCTGAAGGAGAAATCCTCATCTTTAATCATACTGGGCGGATGATTATCGCGTAACTAGCGAGTTATATTTAGAAAAATACAGACAGAAAGAGTAAACACTGGTTTGAGATTACCACAAATGAGTCATGCCTTTTCCTACCAGGACACAAACAAAAGCAATCTTCTCGTTCGCCAGATACCTCAGGTTCCTCTTCCTTCAAAACTGCAGCTTATCACGCCCGCAGTGGGTGACGGTGCAATCCTTCACATGTCCGTATGGATAGAAGGGTTCATTAATCTTACAGGTAGCCTTCGATACTCCGAGGAAAAATCACGTAGTTTAATAGAAGGTGGGAGATTGTTTCACTACTGACGGTATCATCTGTCAAAGTCTTTATTGTAATACAGCCGTTTATCTTGTATTGTACACGTAGAAATATGGGCGAATTCACGATGATGCGTGTCTTGCCACACATCAAATAAGTGACCGTGTGGTATGATAAGGAATAAATGTTTCCTATGAGTTTAACTGCTTTAACAGTGTTACTAGAAGACTAAAGAAGATTTAAAAATGTATCGATCTGGTAAGAACTATGGCATTTTACGGTCGGATTCACAGTGATGGATTGATAATGATAAATTCATAATTATGAGGAACTCTGATAGAAGACTGACAAAAACACTAAAAATACAAGGATATCTAATGCTCATAGACAATGTTTGCAAAACGTATAATAAGTTCTAATAGTGATCCTCCATCTTCTTAACGTGTTAGGTTCAATGGCCTGTCACGATGTGAAGTAACTTTACTTCACATCCGTCCACAGTGTGTGTCAATCTTGGATCTACTGTGGTCGGTTTGCAGAAAATGAAAATCTCAAATTCTCGGTTGGCAAAGTTTTCTATTTCGGTATAAGACCGGCTGACTCGCCTTTCAGTCGAAAACTTCTTATGAAGGTTCCTTGCTTTCTAGAAGGGATTTGAAGCTAAGCCAACAGATATTACGACTACCGACAGCGTTATGGAAGTGCGGCAGAATAAAATTCAAGTTATTTCAGTTGAAAGAATGCAAAGCTTATTCAACTAGCCGGAATCAAGAAGGTCACGGACTACTTTTATTACAAGAATTTCTAGGATCCGAACTGGATCTGTTGAAATTTTAGTCACTGATTGAATATAATTGATCCGCTGCTTTTATTCCACACAGCTGTTCAGCGGAAATACACTTTACCTACTATGAATAGTTAAATCCAGGTAATGAAAGAACTGGAGCACTTTAAATATAGCGAAACGCATATCAAAAAAGCGCGTTTTCCTTCTATTTCCGGACGTCTTAAGATGTCAGATGGGTGACGTATTATAAGTATTTCGGAAAAATTTAGAATATAATCGCCTCTTACATTACTTAAGCTCTCTTGAGAACTTCGGCATAGGTGGAGCAAAACGTGAGGGGGGTGAATTGAAAGGGAAAGCATTAGAAAATAAAACTCTGTGCACAACGGAGTTACGTATCGTGAAAGCAGAGATTTGTGAGATTTAAAAGTGAGTGCATTGTTAACTTCATTTTATCTTCTTAAATGTTTCAGTTGTTGAGAATGTTATAATTTAGAAGGTAAATTTTAACAAGAATGAATGAATGTTGAGAAAATATAAGCCAAGTAGCCGTTTCTAAATTGCAGATAATATTCTGCTTTCTTGGTATTTAGATTTTTTTTTAACTTTCAAATAATTCAGAAACTCTTCTTTGGAGACCACTGCAATTTTTCAAGCTACTTCATATCTCCAATAAGCGAGGCGGTAGTCTTATATATGGGTGATGAAGTTCATAAGCATAGGGATCATAGAATGAGTAAATCATAATGCAATACTTTTTATTGAATAATATTGTTAGCATTTAATTTTCTATGGATGTGTCAACGATGATTAACAGTTAGTGTATTCCATCAGAGCATCTTCTTCATCCCATCTCATCTCATCTCATAAGATGAGATGAGATGAAGAAGATAAATCCAGAACTTTTCAGATGAGAGGAAAACGTCACAATCCAGGCACAACTGAGGCTCACCAATAAAGTATTCATACGCATGACTATCATGAATGTCGCCGTTCTTAGCATACGATAATGTTTCAAATGAATATGATTGTAAGTCGGGTGTCGGAACCGGCGTTCGTTTCCAAAAATGCCAAAATCCTGATGTTATTCTGGATATCACGTACAGGTAGGAAAAAATGGTGATTATGTGTTTTTTGACATTACAAATCAGTACACAATAGCAAAAACTGCTCTAAAATCGTCGAATATAAAACCTCAAAATGCTGGACCAACTGTCGTACATAATGATGTGGAACAGTACAGTCCTCTCAACGAAATATAAGAACGAAATGAAAGCGCGAGGAAATATTATAATAAAATATTTTTGTAGCCATGTACGTGACTAATATTTATGTCGACGGATTTTAATTTTTATTCTAACGTTTTTACTATATAACCGTCTATTAAATTATTTGCGATGAGTTAATTCATCTACTTAAATGCACTGCAAATTGAACGACAGTCACTTTTAAGAGTATTTTTCAATACATTGATTATAAGGATTCCACCTATTTTTAAGACAGATTTCACCTAATAAACGTATGCATTTATCAATCCTATGTTTATTAAAAATTATGATAACCAATAGGTAGGTGTGGGTGTGTGTGTTGGGAATGTACGCGTGTAATCTAAATCGCACTATGAACTTTTTGGAAACATAATATTCCACAGGGAATATATTTTCGAACATATTAAACAGAATATTTCAAAACATAAGCTTGTTTCCTTCCAAATACGCTCTCCTAATTTGTTTTATGAAAGTCACAAACCAGAAGCTGTTGTCACAGACTGTTAGATGCGAATAAACCCTAGTTTTAAGAACGACAATGAGATATGCTTTCTGATGCAGTTCAAAGTCAGATCTGCAATAAGATAGAGTTGCAGAAAACTATGGAATCTCTGTCCTCTCACTATCTTGCAAACACAGTCAATATCGTATCAAATGTACATGTATTTACAGTTTCGCGACTTCAAGTTGATGGCTGAGTAGTGCGAGATCAACTCCGAATACATTTTTAACATAATTCGTTATTTTATTAATTTAAAACGAAATTAAATCCAACGTCTTACGTTACTAATAATAAATAATATTTATTAAGACGTGAATAATTTAATCGGTGGAAACGTGCTAAAATATTTAATGTCCATGGATCCCACAATGTTCAGGATTAGGATTGTCACCTCTAAATTACTTTTAATTCATCAACTCAGTAATAAACTTCACGCGGTAATAAAACTACCAAATTACATGTTCGAAATTGAGGTACCTGGAAAAAGCAGCAACTGTCCATTAGCGACGACGAAGACCACATTTGGACGGTGGAACTTAAATGAGACACGCAGTAGAGCTTAAAAAATGCTTGCATTCTTAACTATTCATAATATTTTAGTGCTGCTGCAATCATTATTTGGCCTATTTATTTACTCGTGAGCAACTTCATGCATGTTAATGAATAACAACTCGTAATTAGCGTTGTAATTTATGACTATAGAGGCTCGTTCAGTGACGCTACCAGCATGTGAGTTACTGGAATTTGAAGAACAAAAAACGTTGAGGGAAACATGGTTTTTACACTGAATCTGGAAATAAATTGTTTATCACAAAATTGATTTTTTTTGTTTAATGATATATTCTGTAATGGTAAATTCTTATGTAATATAGTTTTAATTTACAATATGAATGACTATACTAATTTTATACATCCAACTCGATGGACGTATACAATTAGTCCGGTACCTCAGCTCTTTAATAAGCAAGGTGGTAGTTTGTCTTTGGTAATGATGCTCATCACTTGTACAACTGGCAGTTGTGCCTTATGTACTCTCACAAAATGATAATACGAACAATTTATGCTATTTGTGCTTTTCTTTCTCTCTCTCAACCAGATGGCATTACCATAACACCTGCTATCTTTAAACTCTTGCGTGAACAACAAGGCAGATCATCTGTTGCCATTCCAGAAACAGTGCACTATATACCTCGGTTTTGCAAAGACATCAATAAAGCTTAAATGAACTAGGTAACAAAATCTTCTAGTCCTGAATGTATTCCCCCCAGTTGTACTGAAAATGTGGTGCTCTACTATAACCCTTCAATCTTCCGCATATCTGGCCTTTTACTCAACTAGCACGTACTCCACAACATAGAAAACAACAGAGCTTACCTTCAGTTCACTCCAATGCAGAAGAAAAATCCATTCAACTTTAGATCTTTTCTCCTGAAATTTCTTCTCAAAATAATAAAAAGATCATTAGAACCGAGTTGACAATCTGCTCTACCATCTGCAAGGTTTGAAATCCCAATGGCGTGGATGTCTGAATATTTTTAGGTGGTGCCTTATCTTCAATGCCAAATGCGAGACCACGACGAAGTTTACTAGAGGCCTGGAATGGCTGCTTGAAACGTACCGTGATCACACCGCATATGGGAAAAAAAACTTGATTAATTGGCCATCCACAGTACTAATGTTAAAAAGCTATCATTGGTGAGACTTAGTAAAACGTGATAAATTCCACGTATATGATTGGGCAGAAATAATTTTCCTGTGTATTCGATTGATGTTGTCTCGGAAGCAAGACAAATTTTAAACCATTTTTTGTGAGAGAATATATCGAAGGATGAAGTTAATCACAAAACGATCTCGATATGTACAGGCATATTCTGAGCACGCGTTAGGTTCGACAACACTGTCGTATAGAGCGAATCATCCCACCTCTCTTCTTTTTTTTTTACTTGTAGATACATGTAATGGTTTAATAAAGTTTTAAGCAGTCACATACGAGTGCGTAAATGACGTAAATAAAAAGATTTATTTACGTCAGATACGCACCGAAAAAGTTATTCTGAAGAGTTTAAGGAGACACGCAAACCGGTTTTGGTCATCAATCGACACCATTAAAAGTTTTTCCATTTCGATATTAAGATTATCGTATTTACAGATAACCGTAGTGTTTACTAGTGTAGCACGCTACACTCGCCAAGAACTTATATTTGTTTTTAACAGCTGTAACAACAGCAGTGCGAGGTGACTTTAGCCAGCAGCCTATCTCACTGTTCAAAAACCATTGCCACTAAATTTTTCATTATATTAGCATGTAATGTAATAAGTTTAAGCATCTTTTCACTGGAAGCAACAGCACCATTACTTTGAATTTTATGTCATTGTAACAACAATAAAATAAAAGTATAGTTATAATCAGTTCCTAATTCTTAGCGAAATAAAGACACGCCGCGAACAACAGCATCGTACTTAGAGTTGAATACTGAGCATTGATTGCTTCAAGGGATGTCATGATGCTAAATTCGTCGTATGTGCGAATGCAGCGTCATATGAGTGAATCGTCGTAAAGAAGGGTATTACTATGCATTAAATATCACACCAATCATCATCATCTCTCTCTCGATGTTTGTGTGCGTATGTGTTCTTTACATAAATAAAAGCCTATCCATTACACTGACTAACGCTGTTTTAATTAAGCTCACAGTCGTACTTTTAGTGCGTATTTATTTTGCAAATGTATGCGAGCACTATTAATATCAGAAAATATTGCTGTGAGTACGTCATTAACATATGTAGTAACATAATTTATATAAATGATGATTAAGATTAGATTCAGCGATGCTGAAACATAATATTTAACATTTAACTATATTAATGAAAGTTTTCTTCAGTTCTACTGAAAAAAACGGCACAAATATAAAAACTGGGTTATTCAAAAAAAGAAATTAAACTCCTAAATTGCCATGAAGTAAATATTTCTTTATCGAAAAAGCTACTAAATAACGACACTAGAGGGTGCTGTTCATTCATAGTTAAATAGGTGTTATCTTGAAAAACGCATTCCTTGTCATCCAGTATTCAAAGTCCAGTTCAGTGATAAGTCTCGATGAGTTTCATATGTGAAACTCATCGAGGACTTATCACTTATCACTATGCAGAAAAAATCACCGCAATCGATAAATTTATGCTCGGTACGAAAGTTCGATTACTAATGATGCATGAAAAAGCCCTAACTGGCAAAGAATCGGTGCAGTATGTGCAGGCGGAATTTGTATAGCTGGCTGTCATAATGTAGCTATAATTTGAATACATTGTAAACAACTGGATAGCATATTCTCAGGAAGCGTCACATATGAGACCATACAAACTGCTGTTACTACACATCTTCAAACCATACTACAAACAAACTGTACATTGTAAATATCGTCTTCGGCAATCACTTCAAAGTGAAGGCGCGATGGATGGCATGTGATATTCAAGGAGATGCTTTAAGGTCGTTCTAGTCACTAAGGCATTTGGACTTAGATTCTTGTTTTCTTCTTATAGGCTACGAGGATGATGCCATTTTTTTATAGCCAACAGGATGCATCATCACTGACACAAGACAGTTTATATTTGAGCTGAAGCAATCACAAGAGACAAGCTGTGCAAATGTAGAAGAAATTGAATTATCGCATCAAGATTTGTTATGTGACTCGCAATAAAGGGTTATTGGTCTGACGACGTATAAAATTTAAAAGTTCATTTATTTATTAGTATTATTCCATTTTTCAACAAACACCTATCAGTTTTATGAGAGTTATACGTTAAAACAAAAGGAAGAGGTGTCATATTACCAACCGTACAAGACTAATGCTCAGTCTACATTTATACAGCAGAGAAGGATGAGATGGATGCATTTCCTAATTTGGTGATTAACATTGTGATGAATTGTCTGTTAAAAAAATTAAGTATCTAGTCATTAGACCACTGAAAATTCTCAATGAATCTTAGTACAAAACATATATTTTATCCAATTACTGTGCGCGAAGGATTTTCGCTATTTGCATCAATAATGATCCATATACGATACAACTGACTGAACTACTCATTCTTCAGGATAGTTTATTAAAAGTAAATACATTTTACTGGGATTGTTGCACAATATTCTGTATATAGTGAATTCACCATTCAAGGGAGTTCGCAATTACAAATGAATTTTATTCTGATAAAATTATGGATGGATTACTAGAATATACTTTAATATTCGAAATATTAAAATCATTGTATAAATTAAAGGAGGTAACAATAATTAACGAACCCCTACCCTTCTCTCTCACACACACACACTATAAAATAGTTACGTCGTATATGATCTTATGTTATGTTTCCATTAAAATAAGCCGATTCCGCTTGTGTATTAATGGTGTGACGACAAATTAGTGCCTTGCCTACGAAGAAGCTTCAGTTTTGAAAATATTTTTGTTATGTATGCCATAATTAATTAAATTATTATAAAATCAAGATTAAATAGAATTCGTGCGTTTAGTTATAGTCAATATCTGTATTATCCCAAATTCTCAAACTATATTGATTTTGATGAAATCACAGTCCCTTCTGAGAATATCTGATCAAACTAAATATATAAGAAAGCGAAAATGTCTTATTGATGGCAAACACATTTATTTGATCAAATTAAGTATGTAATTTCGAACTGGAAAAAAATAATCATTTTTTAGAATTAGCGCTAATTGTCATTGCCTACTATAGAGCATTTCCTATAATAAAAATCTCATAACAAAGAAAAGATTATTCCCCTGTTTGTAGCAGCAATGAATAATCCAGTTTTTATGAACGCTATGAATTACTGGACGAAGATGAGAGAACATAAAGAGGTTTCCCGTTTGTGTTCCTGATAGCACTAAGGCTACCTTTAGATCCATTACTGGAATCTAATGGTGAGGGAAAAGCAAATGATCTTACAAATGGTGAAAGAAACGCGTATTTGTTTTGTATACGTATCTAAGTAAACGATGTGGCTAATAGTTCCGAAATTGTTATACCCTCCCAGTTGGATCTGCAGCAGGTACTTATTTCAGATTACTCGTATGTCTACAATTTCTGTATGAAGGGTTTCTGTTGCTTAAATGAAAATCCAGTCGGAACTATCCTTGTGCATGGACAAAGATGGCAAATATTTTCGATTGCCTAAAGAAAATTACAGTTTCAAGGTCGAGTTCGATTCGCAAAGGAAAGTGCAGTTCCAACGTCAAATTCAATATTCTTAACGGAAGTGTGGTATTGTATTAAATAAAGCGCGAAACAAAAGGTAGAAAAATGGGAAATGTTGCTACCTGAAGATGCAGCACAGTTAATTATTTATTAATTATTTATCCCTCTATATAACAAAATAGTTTAGTTTGCTGGTTTTAAGACTGATGTAACGTTACTTCCATGAAATAACTTTGAAATAATATATATTAAATGGCCATAAAAGAGCCCAATCAACAACAGAAAAAAAAAGCAATTGTGCATTTCATGATATATATTACCTCGGATAATTGTAACTGCTCCGTATATTTTATGTGCTATTAAGAATTCGTAAAAAACATTCGGAACACATTCAGTCAATGTTGCACACCTGTTGAATTAGTTCCATACGAATTGGTAATCATGCCATATTTTAATTACTTTGATGGACCTGTGTTTCACTCAGGATTTCTCCATGAGTGCAGGTCACAAAGATGCCTCCAACGATCTCGAGCCTCTCTCTCTCTCTCTCTTCATGTTATACCCATAGATTTCACTAGTGGATCTTCCCATCTTGAGGTGATCTTCTTGGTGTTCTCTTTACTCTTGGTTGCTTGATGAGTATTCTATATGTCCATCTGTTATCCCTGAGTTGGCTATGTGACCTTCTCATCTCATCTTGCTTTCATATACTGCAGTTACCACATCTTTTATGCCTGAGCTCTTTCTTAGTTCCGTGTTTCTAACATGTTCCATTTTGCTGATGTTACAAATCCTGCGTTCTATTGCACGCTGAGTTATTCTGAGAGTCTCTTCTTCTTTTCTTGTCGTGTTCCATGTTTCAATGTTATATAAAATCATGAACAGAGTAATACTGAACAGAATACAAAACACTCTCGAAGACAACTCCAGTAGAGAGCAGGCAGGATTCAGAAGAGACGTCTCCACAATAGATCATAATACCACAATAGATCCAGGTCAGCTAATAGAAAAATGCAGTGAATACCAAACCCCTCTATGTTTCCTCTTTATTGATTTTAAAAAAAAGCATTTGATACCATAGAACACCATGCAGTCATCAGTGCCTTACTGGAATTAAATGTGGATCCTACTTACATCTACATAATAAAATAAATTTTTAATTATTTTTTTCAAATTTAACTTGTTTAAAAATTAGCTTTTGTGAAACTTTTAAACCGTAAAAATTGCAAATTAATTCAAAATTACAATATATATTTAAGTGACTCAATTTTGAAGCATATATCTTTCGATATGTGCGTCAAGTTTATTTTTTATGCTTATATTTAACTTTTAGATTGAACTGTCTTTGAAAATATTTAATTTCGATTAAATTTATAAACTAATTTTTCTTGATCCTTTTTCACGAAGAGAAAAAAGTATCTTCACGTGGGAATTTTTCATATTAATCAAATGTTATCTTCCTTAAATTCTACTAAAACCTAACATTTCTGCACTCTACCCATTCCTATGACGCTTTGTAGTGAAACCGCATTTCAGCACGTAGGACTTAGATTTCGCAATACAACCTAAAGAAAATATTAAGACATTTTTCTTATGCATTCTCAGATTGAAAATGTGTTACCAATTTTCTTCTCGCACGAGAGCTATTCACAGACGATGTGTTACGATGCAATTTGTATGACATTTGTGCGATAGTTGTGTGTATGTATCACTCGTAACAGTGGTAGCAAAAGCTATGCATAAGTGACAACCACCAAGGCCACACACGCTCATCGATCACCCAAGGAAAGCAATTCTCTTAATGGTCTGAAATCCTAGGAAATTCCACATGTATTCAATAAGCAGTCCTTTCTGTATCCGTGTGTAAAGTTCGCCAACTTTTCTATCCCAGTACTTGTCGTTTCCAAGTTTTCTCTCCACGTGCACACACATTCAGCGTTTTCCTGCCTACTTCAGCTTCCCAATTTAAGAAGTCCGCTTATTTTCTACAAATGGAAAAGTTTTTTTTTCTTTTTTTTCGGAATAATCTCGTCGGTATATTTGGCGAAAGAACAGGTAAGGGGAAGAATGATAGAGGTAGTCTTTAATTTTCTTCGCAGTCTGTCTCCTGAGACAGATTCCCATTTCCTGGATAACACTACACACTGAGGGGGCTACCTTATACTCTCGTATGCCACGTTAGTTCAGGTCGTAATGGAATCTGTCAACAATGGAATCGGGAGGGAGGCGAACAACGCACCTGCACGGAGAAAGTGCTGATAAAAACGTGCCAGGTGACCAAGGATAGATAGGGAAGCGAGAGTGTACCTGTCGTAGAAAAGGCGAGTAGGAGAATGCATCAGATATCACCTTTGTCTTTCTGTTCTTTCATTTTATTTCTTAGTAATTCGAGAAGTCTAAGTTAATCGGTTCTTCCATATTGGTAAAAGAGGGTTTTACTCGGTAAAACCTCTTTGCTGTAGCTCTGCTAACTTGGATTTCCTATCAAAAAGGCGTGCTCCTACAAGCCAAAGAATATCGGGGCTGCGCTGCCTTTTACTTTCATTCTCTCTCTGTTTTTAACGCTGTAGACAGTAGTGTGGGTATGAATGAAGGCAGTCAGTGGTTAAAATAGGGAGCAAGACGGCATTCATTATCGAGAATAAATCTAAAGTAATATGAAACTACATCACCATAGTTTTGTTAATCCTACCTACAATAGGTTGTAAATAGTACATGAATACTCTGAAGAGGGTCGACTAAAGATTAGAAATCCAGAAACCCTGCTCTAGACCAAACTAGGAACGTTTTCTACCAAGTTCAATTCTCCAATAGGCAAAGAACAGTAGTTTCACTCTGAGCAATGAAATTAAATTCATCTGCTATTTAAATACTTTTACAAATATCCATGCTACAAAGCCTGTATATTAGAATACAGAAGCAATACTATCCATTCCGTAAATCAGACCGGCTATGTTAGTTAAAATGTGCATTTTTTTCAGAGTATAACAATTTTGCTAAGGTCACACAAACATAGTTTAGTCTTTCAGAAAGAGTATAGCTGTTTTTCTCTTCTTCTGTTCACTAAAAATTTGAAATTTCACAGAAGTGTTCTTTTCCTGCCGTAATACTATTTTTAAAAAAATAGCATTTTAATTAAACGAGTAATATTCTGTTTTATTAAAGTTTAAAAGAAAGTCATGTAATACTAATTATTGCCAAATACGGTATCCTGCACGGTATATTTCTATTGTAAACTGTCAAATGTGTGAAAAAACTGATACGAAATAACATCCACGTTTTTGCAGTTAAGTATTCCGACTTCAACTCCGATTGGCAAAATACATAAATTATAAATATCTCATTTCAAAGAAGCTATCCATTTCCTTTGATTGTACCGAAATCAATCTGTTTGACTGGTTTCAGATAAGCATTCATAGTCATAAGCTAGCTGCGTATTTGTAAATCTTATTTTATTAACCCCCCCCCCCACCCTCTTCAGGCAATCAGATTCCTTGAAATAGCAGTAAGGAAGCATCGTTGCAATTTAGTTGGAATGATGCAACAAATTGATATTATTTCGTTCTCGACGTTATTTTTCTAATATATGCATTTGACGAGTTGCTGACATAACTGGTTCCATTTTATTGGCCTGTTTGTAAAACTTTTAATAAATATTTAAGATGCGAGAATAACAATACTCTAAAAATAATGCGTTTTTTTACATATGCACCATGCTGTTTTACGTGTCTATTGAGAAATATTTCACGAAATCACGCTAGCGAATTTAACAACTTGAAGATTCATTCGGTTACTTCAATCTATATGGTTTCTTTCAAGTTGATTTGCCTAGTTACTAGAATACACTCGTCCTGGCCTCTTTTCTACTATTCGGCGATTCCTTAATGCAGTCGAGCAGAGATCGGAACATTTGTCATTCGGCTGGAAAAACATGAATTCGGATCCCATCTAGGTCGACGCAAAGAACTTACGGTGAGTCAGCAAATTTCATGCAATTGAGTCTTTTTTTTTCTTTTTTTAGAATTTCCAGGAGAACTAAAAAAAAGTTTCGTCAAAGAGGCAAATGAACTATTGTAACTCACTCTGTATTAGCGATGCCTTTAGATAAAAAAAAAAAACCTTTGTGGCAATCCCGTGTAGGACACGAAGAATTTTTATAAGAACTTTCAAATGAAAAGTTAGTCGGCCTCATCCGGGAGTAGCAGAGTTTTTTTCTCCCAGAAATTTGGGTTTATCGTCTAGGAAAACAATACCAGCCAAACGAACACTGATAATTAACCTTATAGCCTTAGCTACTTCGACCGTACAAATAACTCAACCTATCTTGTTTGCCTTTGCAATACGAGATAATAATTAACAGATATTATGCAGTGCCTCATAGCCTTAGTATGTGAGGGCATACTTTGAACAATCCAACTCTTAATAATACTGTCGATTGGTTCTGAATAAACTACAACGATGGGAATTAGCACCGCCAATCGCCGTTATAACGACGACAAGTATACTAGTTGCTTAATCAGAGGGGAGAGGAGATTAGATTGACTATTATCGAATTCCTTTCAATAATCAGCGATCAAGAGAATAAAGGTGCGAATAAACTGATGCATATAATTGCAATAGACATGTATTTAGTATCAAAGGTTTCATAAATTATATTTAGTTAATGGATAAAATGCAAAACTAGAGCATTTTAAATTTCGAACCAATCAAACGGAGAAGAGTCTGTCATCTGCCATTATTCTATTAGGTTGTTATATTTCCAGAAGGATTCTTTATCTTGTAAAAAATGTAGTAACACATATCGTGGCCGATCTAAAAATATTTGTGTGTGTGTAGACAAATTATGCAAAATCCCACTTGCTCAAAACTCCCATTTTTGATGATATGTCCAAAAGAGTAAATAAAAGCATGAGCAGCGATGACAGTGAACCCTTAGGTTTTTTTAAAGATAAAAAGATCTCGTTTATAAAGTTATTTTTATTAAATTAAAAAAAAATCTGTTTTGTCCAGTCTTAAGCTGGTTGCCAACTAACAAAACCGGGCAAGCGTATTTGAAGAGCCCTGTATATATTACACAGTCCGTAAATCTTGTTATACAGAACGAACATGGAACTTTTCAAATCCATTTCAGGTCTCAAAGGAGGAGTGATCTCACACTGAGAGATTAAATGCATCTTGCAACCACAATCACAAATATCCATGCCCACGACGGGATTAGAACCATCATACTGTTCACTGGAAAGTAAATATGCTATAGATATTCAGCAATGGCTATCGATGAACTCTATTCAGCAATGGCTATCGATGTTCATTCTATAAACGCTTCAGCTTGAGCTATGCACTTTTGAGATTGAATGCTAGAAATAATTACGATTCGTACAATCTTCAACCGTTAAGGAATTCCTGATTCTTTCAAAGACTCCCGAAACAGAATACGTCGGTCCGAACATACAATTAAAAGTCAAATCTGCTTTCATTAGCAAGTCAATTTAATATCATTTTACGCCCAATACTATGAAACGTTTTGATCTACAACCCTTGGTTCACTGAAATTCAAAAAGCATATGAACTGAACAGTAAACGGCAATCTACTTAAAATATTTTTATTCTAATTCATGGAATATAATAGCTGGTTTTAGTAAAGGTTAGATGATCCGAAAACCCTGTTATAGAGTCCAAACGAGGTACTTTTTAAACCAAGTTAAGTAACATCAGGAGATAAAAATTGTTTATCACTTAAATAAGTAGAATAGTGAATAATAAGCTTTCGTGACAGCCACCTAAAAGGACAATATTCTGAAAGGTTACTTAAGAAAGGAAATCAAATTAAGTCTCTCCGAATCCGAAGAGACATATGCTGACATTATGAGCCTTATATTACATATATCATCTTCATATCCATATGATATCTATTTAAAGGGTACTTTGGGGTTTTGATTAATGACAAAACCCCACAATGGATAACATGTTATCAGTCTACATATCAATAGTTATGTACATATACAGTAACTTTTACACAGTGACGGCTGAAGTGGATAAGGGAAATGGGTTTACAGTGATTCCACTGGACCTTGCAAAAGCCTTTGACAGGATACTACATGGAATTCTAATCAGTAAACTGCAGCATATGGGGATAGATATAGAGTTGGTGAGATGGATAGGAGGGCGGTTGATGGAGAGATATCAGAGAGTAGTTTATTCAGGAGTAGAGTCCAAAAGACGGCCTGTGACTAGTAGTGTGCCGCAGGGTTCTGTTCTTGGACCACTACTATTTAATTTGTTCATTAACGATATAGGAAAGGATTTGAGAGGAAGTGTTCACTTGTTTGCTGATGATGCAAAGCTGGGTAGAGCAATTGTGAGTGCACAGGATGTCCAAATGCTGCAGGATGATTTGAATAGTTTGGAGGACTGGGCTAGGAAAAATGGATGTCAATTTAATGTGGCAAAGTGTAAGGTTATGCACTTTGGGGTGAAAAGAATAGCAGCAGTATGTCACATTGGTGGAACCGTACTCCAGGAGATTGACGAGGCCAGGGATTTGGGAGTGTTGGTGGATAGGGAGTTGAAGTTCAGGGGGCACACTGCAAAAGTGGCTAAATTAGCTCATCAAATCACTTGGTTGCTGAAAAATACTTTAACAAGCAGAGACAAACAGGTTGTTGTTCCTAGGTATCGAGCCTTGATAAGACCCCTATCTAGATTACTGTGCCCCGATATGGGCGCCAGGGTTTCTTCTTGATGGGGAAGAGATGGATAGGATACAGAGACGATTGACCAAGATGATAGCTGGTTTATGGAATGAACCTTATGAGAACAGATTGAAGATTTGTGGGTTGCAGAAATTCGTTGATAGGCGGGAAAGGGGTGATATGATTGAGACATTCAAATTACTAAAGGGTTTCTATAAGATTAATTCAGAAAATATTTTTGAGAATAGGACTGGTGGTGGGAGGACAAGGGGCCATACATGGAAGCTGGGCAAGAATGTGGTTAGCAAGGGTGTTAGAGCTAGGTTTTTTACTTGGAGAGTGGTGAATGAGTGGAATAAGCTGCCAGAGTCTGTTGTGCTGGCTATAACTGTGAATGAGTTCAAGGCCAGGTATGATAGATACTGCGTGAATGTCGAATAGTTATTCTTGACATGATGTTAGGGTCTCCCTCGATGAGTCTATCGACTCCTTGGAGTTGCCCGTAATAATAATAATAATAATAATAATATACACAATTTCCCATTTTAGTCGGAAATAAGCAAGTCCAATAATACATTCTTATTTAAAAATTATATTACTGAACGGTCTGGATAGAAGTAGCGAAATGAAGAAATAAACAAAAATCAGGTGAGCAGACTGAAATCGATTCAGGGATGTAAAAATGACTCGGGAGTAAACTGAAGTAAATATATTTGCAATACATTTTCAGCAGGAAATACCGAAAAATTCCTTTTCCAGTATTCAAACGCGAATACACTTTCACAGTGATAAAAACATCACCCGTTAAAACACTGTTGTTCGGAAACTTAAAGTAAAAGTTTGGGAGTCGCCATTTTAAAGCGATCACCCTGATGTTACATTGAATGAATTCCATTCAGAAAGAAATACTACAAGAGCTACCTTGATCAATTATAGTAATGTTACCTCTTAGGAGGGAAGAACAGTGAAATAGTTTTAAGCAACTATATTCTCCTAGCATCAGATACTGATTTCTTATTACCATCCGATTCGCCTTGCTTTACGCAGAATGGTGGATATATATTTAATTTATCAACGAATGAATACGTCATTTGTCACGCCATTAGACTATTATCATTTGGGAAAAAAAGAAAATTTTACAGGTGTAATTTGAAATACTATATTAATTTCGAATATTCAGTCATATATCTGGCATATTCTGGAAGTATATGTTTTTATTAAAGAATGCATCTGTAATGCCCACAAGAAATTAACTCTCAGAGTCGATCGTATTGAAGAGTTGCCTCAGATTCGACTGTGCCTGATTGTCTTCGTTTCACTTATCCCACAAATGCTCAACTGAGATACTGATTTGGCGACTGGCTATTCCAAAAATGATCGATTCCGTGAACATTAGGCATTGATGTTCATAAAACTTATCGAATGATCTCTTCCTCATTCTCTGGTTAGACGCAACCGTTACCACATGGATCAACTGCAAGGTCAGGTCCTGGTTTGGCAACAATCTTCAAGTAAGTCATCACATTGAGAAATTGCTTCGACTTTATCAGCTGATTTGCAGTACTTTTATATCATTTTGAAGACTATCATCCTCCACCTCCTGTAAGCACACAAAGGGACTTAATTAATCCTGCTGTTACCATACCACAAATTAGCGTGAAGTAACTGGAACAAAGTATCCGTTCGGGCTAGGAGATGCTTTTTCCCCTACATGCGTCCTCTACGTATTTAACCAACAGGAATAGAACTCAGTGAGGCTGTCCCGGAGTTATCCCCCTCATATTCGTAACAGAGCAATGTTCATTCTGATATGGGATTTTTTTTAGACTACTGCTTCTCTGCGTTACCATTTGTCCTATTGAAGTCCGTCAGTTAGCTTGCACGAATTCACTAATTCTTTCGAATTCACAGTAATAAGTTGTCTCCTGCTATTACCTACATTTCTTTTCTGGTTGATTTACCATCGCTGACACATTCACCACTCTTCTACGCGACCACTATAGCAGTACGTCATTTTCATGATCCTAGTATGTCTGACACCGACTATTATTCGTCGATTGTTTTTCTTTATTATCACAGTGAATTACAAAATCCATTGACAGAATTTCACCGTATCTGCTTAGTTGCTTTATTCCGATTGAAATATTCAAGTGACTGTCTCTGACAGAGCGAGTTTGATTCCATGGATAATGAGGTATGATGAAAACCGATATATATAATATCAATGACGAGTCAATCTACTTCCAGATAAATTAAAATAGTTATAAAAGGACGAAGTAGACTTATGTTCATTAATTCTTGGATTTCATGAACGGTCAGACAAAAAAGTCATTTTTAAAAATGTGTTCAGTAATCCTCAGAAAAAGATGAATTTCATGTATTATGAAATGTGGCTAATAAACTAGCCACTCAGTATATACGGAATAACAGTTAACAATTAGTTGAAATACATGCTGGTCTTATTTGATTGAAATAAGCACTAAAATTGAAATCAACCCTGAATTTTGTTATGCGACTTCCAGCCACGAAAGGTTCTGAACCTACAGTAGCTCATCATTAGTACCGAGGATATTCTTAAGGTTACTTAATCTGGAAATCCAGCTTTGCAAACTAAACATTAATTTGCTCAAGCCATGGCAGGTTTCGAATAAGCAGTGTTGTAGTGATCTTGTCCAGAGTGGAACAAGTACCCACAACTTATTGGCTGTAGAACAAAAGCGCTAACCAGGCAGGTAACATAACAGTCAAGTTTCGCGATATTAAATAATGCAAACTTCTAGAATCGAGTTCCGTGTCTGTGCTCCTTTTTTCGTAGTACTAATACCGCCAGTGCTATTATGTCACGTCCATATAGATGACACCGAAACAAAAACTAATTAATTTTGGGCACCACGAATATCACCAGACATCTATTCTTTGTATCTTGTGTGCGCGAGGTTGTCGCAATGGCTGTTGTTACGTAAGTTTTAAGTTAATGAACGTACGTGAGGACACACTCCCTGAAAAAAAGCTTCCAGTAAATGAAGTACGAATAATTTATGGAAGTAAAAAATAAAAAAAAAAGAGAAAAGAATGCAAGCAGAAACAGTTACTATATACAGCGGTAGCAAGGTATACCCCACTAAGGCTACTTCTAACAGGACTTAGGCAGGCACTCCCGAAGTGTGAACAATTCGCATTATATTAGGAAAGGCCATTTCGTCTGTTTACGAAGTACAACTTCTGAACAAATGAAGCATATATTTGAAAAAGTATCACTTTTTTTTGTTTTAAACTTGTGAATGGTTTGGCGCTGGTGAGAGAAAAAGCAAAACTGTAGGTTAAATAGTTTTCTTTTAGGGAAATAAACAAGAAAATTTATGTCCCTAAAAGAAAAATATTTAACCTACAGTTTCCCCAATAAGAATTGAAGCAGAAGTTGCATCAAAATTCTAAAGAAACTTTTTTATGAAGTTTAGAGTCATCAGTAAATTTAGAAGTAATACGACCGAGCAGTATAACCTGTATATTTATTATCTTTATAAGTTCCAACCTAAAACGTTACCTTAGTTAATTTTAATCAGAAAAATTTCCTAGTGATAAATTTTGATGCAGAGAAGAATACAGACAGACAATGTGACACTTAAGTCTCGTAAATATTTTTAACACATTTAATTGAAAACGGAATTTACTTAAATAAAAATACTTCGACGTCAAAAGAAAACCTCATTACGTTTAAAAGCTAGCATTCTGAACACTAGATGTGAAAATCTTGGGATGTTATGCAGAATTAATCTTAATTCAAATTTCAACGTTTTTTTTTAATATTTTGTTTTCCTTTAAACATGTATAACGGATGATAACTGTTTTCCTAAGAAAACTGTATTATAAAAATAGGAGGAAGGGTGCTTGTGTTTTGCACCAAATAAGATAATTGTGAGCATTTGAGAAATAATATTCACTTGTTTTATTGAAATGAAAAACGAATTCTGATTAATACAATCATATACGCATGCAATAATCACAAAATTTATCCCAAGCATTTCTGACATTCTTATTTGAGAAACATACACGTAAGAAGATGAGCCAAGGTGATGAAAGAAAGGTTTATTGCGCAGTGACATTCTTATGCATTAGCGTTATCCATTCATTATCACCACAAAATTGAATCTAGAGTCAAGACTGTCTGTCTCCTTTGAAACTGAATTTGAGATGACCCACAAATTTTACTCCAATCAAATTCTAAATTCCCATAAAATCCATTCAAGGCAGAGTAATGAATAACAACAAACGACAGTAGAATGTTAGCGCGATATGGTTGTGGGATAAAGTTAACGCAAAGTGCGCTGATTCGTGGAAAGGTTCAAAACCGAAAATGAAACCCGATCTTTATTCAAACTAAGCCCCAAAGATTGCTATCTAAAGTTTCAGTTTCAAATAATTACGATGTTCGACCTCGATAAGTAAATGTAACCAATGAAACAATTTAAGAATACAATTTAAATCTGAAATTCTTCCTCGCCGCTCTGTAGTTCAGACCTCGCCTTAAGTAATTGTCTTTTGGAGATTTTAAAAGATTTTTATACGAAAACTTAGCGGGGAATAACCCTAAATCTTTCTCATACAGCATTAAGAACGTTGACTTACAACGTGCTTGGAAGCGAAAGGTAAAACATAAAAAAATAATGAGTTAGTTTATCTCTCCAGAGTCAAAATTGCTCTTGTTTTTCGAATGACCCTCATACAAGATTCGAAATCAGATCAGAAAAAGGTCCAATTAGAAAACAAAACACTTGTCGCCTGACCTTTTAAATAATGTTTAATATGTAAAAATATAATTCTGTACACATTTATTATGAACGTTATCCAAACCCAGAATGGAATTGTTTTAAAATTGCAGATTGGCTGCACTTTGGATTAACAGTGTTTCTCCCAAAGAGCAAAACACAAAAAATATAAAATCTAAACATAACTTCCTTTTTTTTTAATCCTTGACATTAGTAGTTTGTTTCAAGAATTTGTCATCCAATCTAAAACGGCCACTCATTATTCAGAAAAAATCTTCATGGTCAGCGAGTACATATTTCGTACATGTTAATACATCTCCAAATATTTTTAATATAAAATGTTTATATTAGAGACGTAACGGACTATCTGCGAGTTAAATTTTGAACTTTTACTCAGTCAATTCATTCCTAACTTTAGAAATCTAACACCTTCCGGTTCGAAAAAACGAAGTTCTCGCCAGTGAATGTATTGGTAGAAACACTGTGTTCAGCCATTTAGTAGCATGTTGATGCTGTTTCCAAAGAGTCCCAATGGGAACGTACAGTCTTTAAACTCAACAAACGGCACTTCCTCTCTCAACTTTTCTTTTAATCTGAATTACTTGCTACTCGACTATTTCCAATTGAGGCGACTCCGAAACGATTGTTTTCGGCCAAGTTTCTTTTTATTTTCTCTCTTGGGACAGGGAGAAACAGCGCGTGTTGGTAAAACGGAATAGAGATTTAAGTCGTAAAGATCTTTGTAACATTTTAACGTACCTTGAGACACTCTACGATTGTTAAAGTGCTAATTCCATAACAATAATTAGCCATGATTAATTTATAATGATGATCACACAATCAACTAAAACAAAATATCAAAACGAACATAAAATATATCAAAGTATATGCAGTCAAATAAATATTAAGTAACATAATGCCAGCTGTAAAAACAGATAAAATAATTCCTATGAAAATCAACAATCGGTAAAATTATAAGGCAAAGTTACAGGCAAAATCAAGTACAAACGAAAACATACCCGAGTGTAAACTCAGGAATAATGTTTTAGCTTTGACTTAATCTGCACCCACTCTGATTTATGATTCACAGAATGGATCTTTATGTAGCAGCGTATTATCCAGATGTATATAACGTCACTGATGTGCATGCATTAGAGATTAATTAAAGATAAAGTTAATATATTTAAGCAACGCATTCAAAACACTGTTCTAACTCCGCACATTACTTGATGTCAGTTACTGTTTATGGATATTATAATTAACGTTTTTTAGTTTCCTTGAATTTGGATTTACTAGAATCGTATTCAGCCAGTTAGGACTATGTCAAGCACAGACAACGTGTTTGTGCGTTTCTGAAAGACTAACATACGTCAGTTCAAAATATGCTGCTTCTGGTTGTTGACTGCAATGGATCTAAGTCTTTCTAACCAAACTGTTCCGACTCCGTTTATCATTGGCTTACCTGAGAGGGCTTTGGTCTCTTAATAACTAATGCCTTTTCATTTCCCATAGAGGCATTATTTCATCTCTATCTTTAAAAACATGGTAAGCAACTAAATATTGAAAAAAAAAAAATGGAAGATTTTCTTCCACTTCTCCCAAGTGTGAGATCACTTTACTTACTATAGGATTAACGCGGTAAGATAAAGATAAAGACCTTATTTGGTCAATAATGCTGAATTTCCAAAGTATTTCTAATATAATAAAATACAGCAAGGAAGGCAACGGGAAAACCACCTTGAGTCATTATCTCCCTAGTAATCAGCTGCAACCCTCTCAAAAAAAAGAGAGGAAGCCACAGGATCAGATCAGATCCCAGTTAATTACGCTAGTGATCCTGTTACAAGACTCTTATAAAAGGGGTGACAAGGGTGGCTAAACACATTAACATCCTTTAAGAACCGTTTAGTAGCAGCCACTATGGGAAATTGAAGATCATACTACAGCAATACTCAAAATCAGCATGAACAACCTAATATTTCAAGTTGTTCCTCAAAGTCCATTTTAAATGGAAATATAAGAAAAGAAGGATCAATCATTTGATACATTTAGAATTAACATAAAGTTTTGCAAATTATGAGTTTTTCTCTTATGCCTTTGAAATGGGTATATACTTATAGTTATTGACTTGTGGATAATGACAAAATTTCGTTTTGAAAATATTTTAAGATTAACAATGGAGATGCAAACTGGCATTCGGCGACATTTTTGTTGCTAGATTTATCATTCTGACATGACGTCACAAGAACAGCATTTAGCTAATATTCTGAGATTGGTTTAGAAATATGGGAACTCATTCGCCCTCTTAAAATGTATAATTTCCTCCCCTTCTGACTTGAATGCTACGTATACAACAAGATGCCGGCTGTGACTGTTGCTTAGAGAAATTTATAACGAATCAGACAGACAAGATCTTATTTATTATCATCTTATATTTAATCTTTCTGATAGGTAAATAACTTCCTCTCCGGCTCTTCATGTGTTACGTGGATGACTTCGCGGATGAAATCTTCTGATTTCTCGAACCAGGAGTGAATTTCGTGTACTCTTTCTCCTATCCATAAGTTACCTTCTCTCACTGACGTGAAATTCTATTTTATTGTATTACTCATAAAAGCATCATATTCCTCGGGTTTTCATTTTACAGCCCTGCACTCTGATATTCCAAGCTTCAAATATTCCTTAACTAATCAATACCTTAAACAATGATCTTCTTACCATTCTTCAATAACATTAGAATAGCTTCGACTTCACGGTGACCAAAATAGTCCTGTCTTCAATTCTTGCAAAAAATTGAATTTTCGTTTATTTTCATAACACCAAAATTACCCCATAGAAGAGATCAGATCTCTCTTCTCGAGCTGACAAACAACCACATAACATTCATAATCTCTCCCTCCCAATAGTTTAGTGTTAGAATAGCAACAAAACACTAATGTGAGGATTTTTCCCGGAATTTGCAATATCGCTTCAAAAACCTCTGTAGAAATTCTTGATGCTTTAAAAAAACATTCTGGTTAACTGACAATTTCTTCCTTAGTAGGCTCACATTAACACTTACTGAAAGATGTTCAGCAGTATGTTTTTCTGAAAGTATTTTCAAGGAGAGCATTTTTTACTGACTTGACAACACTTTCTTCACTAAGAATATAAAAACCGGAGCAGCTGTCGGTTAAATATCACTCACAGCCAAAATTCAAACCGATGAAAATAACTTCTTTCGTTGCGTCTACCTTTGTCATCTCGAGCAGCAGCCTTCCATATCTAGAATTCCTAAGAGCCATAACCTCCAGCTATCCAAAAGAAAAGACAAATGGATTCCTTTGTCTTTTTTAAATTCTTGGCCACATTTCACAACTATGCTATAGACTATGGGTGGCCAGCTACGCATCCTTTTGGAGCCAAAATAATTCCGGTAAGACTTAGAAGAGCCGCAAAGATGGTACGGGAATAAATGTGCGCATGGCGAGGTTGTAACGAGCTTGTAAGAACTGCTTTGACTAATTACACACCTAAGTTTAAGGAGCTTACTAAGAAAATGAATACAAGGAAAGCCTCTACTAGTAAATAAGTAACTAAAATTATTCTAATTGTTCAAAGTAAACTTCATTTAATGTTTCTAATTAAACGTTTTATTGCAGTAATTTTTATTAACTTTTTTTTGTATTTCGTTCCTCTTTTTTGTTGTTTATTTTTTCCTGATAGATCGTGAAGAGCCGCATGCGGCTTGTGGGCTACGTTGTGGCCACCCCTGCTATAGACTTGAATTTTTCTGTCTCTCTCGTGTGTTTTAGAGAGCGACTGACATTGTGTTCTTTCATCACCTGATGCGAAGTTTTCAATAAATATTAAAAAAAAAAAAAACTATTATCTGGAGATAAGGGCATTTCCTTTTCTTACAAATTTGCCGAAATTATGTAGGATAAGGTTCTCGATAAAAACGCCAAATATCTCCTTAGGTCAAGTATTAAGATAAATAAATTTGAGAGAAAAAAAAATGCATAAATTCTCAGGAAATTGGGAATATTAAAGCAAACAACACATCAATATTTACAATTAACATTTTGGATAAAGTTGGCGTCATTTTAGTCTTCGAAGTTTCTTTAATATTCGTTTTTAAACGGATACACCAATTCCAGCTGTTTTCAACTACGAATTAATGTGTATGCGCGCGCGTATAGTATTACTTTAGAATATTTATATATTATAGTAACTAATAAATAACTCATTTCTAGCTGGTTTATGCATTTGTTAAAAGAGGAAGTTAGTATTTTCTATTTTATGTCCTTGAAGAGGAGGTTGTTCATTCCATCTATGCAAGCCACGAGTTGTCTTTGAAATCTCCAATGACTCTATTTGTCTAACCGCGTTTCGTTTCTCATATTTATAATCTATATTACCTCACAAAGTACACCTATATTATCTCACTCTCTTTATTTTTTTTCTCTCTTGTGGTTTATTTTTTCTGACTCGAATCCCTTCAATTCGCCCATTCAAAATGTCATTAATAAATTAGTCTTGCCTACTAACCAAACCCAGCTGTCATACGAGTGTGTGTGTTCGCCCGATAATGGAACAAAGAACACCACTGACAGGACATTTTCATCTTCGAGAACGTGAAGGTGAGATCGGTCATAATTATTAATGTCCACGCCGTTGTGACCTTTTCGTGATTTCATACTGTCAATCCTCCGTTGGCTCTTCAAACCCCGTTCAATAAAGACCAGTAGCTCGTACGTGCTCATGTCGGAAATTAGAAACATCGGTGAATTCTAGACTAAATATATTTAGTGTATTGTCCACCTTCACTGATTTATATTCGCGAAGAATAACAAAAATGGTTAGGTGTTGTGCTTGGTTGCCATGGATACGCCCCCGCCCAGCTCTGCGGGCGTATTACTCTTCCAATAAGCTATTTGTTCTTTCATTTTTTTTTTTATAAGGGACGAAAATATGTTTGAAAAGATGGCAGGAAAGGTTCAAATATTAATAGGGCGGATGAACGAAAAAACACGACACGATATAAAAATTATTAAATGTTAAGGGGGGGGGGGGGAACAGTGCGTGACTTTCATGCGATTCTTGTTACTCAAGATGCATCGTCCTTTCAAACGAAAGGTGTGGGGATGCAAATTTATAAAACGTTACATGCAAACAATCCAATACAATGAAGCTTTCAACTGTCTGTTCTGTCATCAGGGCATATCAAGCAAATGTAAACGGAGCATTATTCTCAAACCAAAACACGATATTTAATTAAATCCTTCCAATTTTTGAATATCTTTAAAATAGCATCTCGAGAAATGACATGCCATTGTGTTCAATGAACTCTGGCCGATCTTTGTTTCATTCCAAGCAGTAATATTTTCAATTTCATAATTAAAATCATTTCTAAATGGAATAAGCAAAAAGATTCACTCTAAAAAGCAACTTATTAGCTGATTGTTTTGAAGAAGGAAAATTTAATAAAAAACACCACGCTTATAACAAAGTCATTATACAGGGGCTTATCAAAATTCAAATAACTTATTTCCCTGCAAAATATATTCTCATATTCTTTCCGACGCTGCTATATTTATATTTTGGATACACATCGTTGTGTTCCTACCGAGGAGGCATAGTTGAATCCTACTGATAATGGATTGGATTGTTTAGGACTATCTCAGACAATTAAAGCCTGAAAACCAGAAATCTGTGTTATATTTGCTATTTATACATTCATAGACCACTATTTCACGAAGAAAAAAAATATTAAATAAATAAAAAACTATACCTCTGGAAGAAATAGATATTCAGCTTCTCACTGTAATAACCATTCTAGAGTGTATTATTCAAATACAGTACTTTGTTAAATAGAAGGTAGAGATCGTACAGTTTATTGCTGTAACAAAACACCATCCGAATTTTTAAGATCAGACACGAAATTTATAAAGCATATCATGTTAACTTTACACAATCATATACTCCCGCACCTGTATATGTGATACTGCAGACCAGTGGTCGCCAAAGTGGTCGATATAGACCCCCTCAGGGGGTCTATATAACATTGTTAAGGTTCGATTCGTGCTCAGGAGTCGATTGGAGGTCGATAGAAAAATATAAGCCATCAATCTACGGGTAATATTTAATTCGGTTAACTTGGATTACCTCCATCCTGAATGACAACGCAATTAAGAGTGAATCGTGGGAACAATGACATGAATAGGACCTGTAAGATGGAGCAAGGGCATGAAAATAGTTACGGAGGCCAATCAACTAGGCCTCCGTAACCAAAACGACGTGTTTACCAATAAACGGATTTCGGTGGTTCCCGCTTGGCAACGAAGCACACCCTTCACATTGACGTTAGTAAATTGTATACTAAGTTAATAAAAGTCTTATTTTCATATATGTAAGGAAGATTGTATTATTGTTATTTTGTTATCTAAATTAAATTTTATATATTATTTATCCCTCCTATCAAATATGTAATGTTAAGAAGGACGACAAAAACAAAAACGTATCCCTTTGACGTTAAACCAATATAATAATATATACTATATTATACATTCCATAAACAATCTAAAAACTCACATAAGCGTCTTTTTTGCTTGTCCTATTATAATTACGTAATAGTAAAATAGAGGGGGTCGATAAAGAGTCAAGAAACTCTTGAAGGGGTCGACGGTCAAAGAAGTTTGACCGTCGACCCCTGCTGTAGACTATACATTAGCCAACCTAGCAATTATACGCTAAAAATATTTCAATGTTAATAATAAACAGTTGTTATAATGACGTAACTCAGATAACGATATATATTACATAAAAACAGAAGGATGATCTGACTTAAATAGTTGTAAAAAACGAAAACATTGAGGCTCCACCACTACAAAATAAGGGATGTCCATATTTATTTTCCTTTTTGAAACAAAAGGAAGATATAAGTAGGCAGCGCTTTTCTTACTTTGTGGACTAACTGAAGAAAGTTTCTAAACCAATGAACTTTTCTTCACGCGCTTCTCTTCTGTCACTTCATAATGCACGCAAATAAAAGCGAAATATTGGTTTTGTTTTAATCTATATTCATGAAATGAAGTGTTTGCGCTAGCTTATTATAAATTCCACTAGGTGGATTGACACATGACTCGGTTTTTGAATTATTCTGGACTTATGGGAGTGGTTTTTAAACTATTTGATTTTGCAAAGAAAAAAAAAATACACATATTTCTACTAGATTGAAGTTTCAGGAAATTTTCCTGCTATAAAAAGAAGAGTAATATATCACTTCAAACATTTTTATAGTACAAATGCAGAAGAAATATCCCATTTCTCCTGATACTACTGATAATTAAACTGGGATTCTTTGATGTATACCGGAGAAACGGTCCTACTAATGTTAATTATTGTGCTTAAGCATAAAATCAAATTTTTTTTCCGTTCAGAATGAGGGTGAAATGTTTCCTCAAGATACTGATTGTTTTCTAATTAATGTTTTCCTAAAAACTCAAAAAATAAATTAAGAAAGTAAAATAAACGTCATAAATATTGCATTAACAAAAACACCTGAAAAAAAATATACGCCGAGAAATTCAAATTTTTAGATTATTACATAAAAGTTGGTATTTTAATTGCATTTGGGATGTAATTTTTTTGAGGGGGGGGGATGAGATTTAATGGACCTCTGTGTAGCTTGTCACACATGTGTGCTTTATCTCAGCTCTCTTCTTTTCATACGTAGTCTAATATTTTCGAGATAATGGGAACTACAGCGAGTCTGAGTTCTTGACTCTTATAGAAAGATCAATTTCTGTCTACATTCCTCCACTAAACTCAGTATATATATAAAAAAAAGAAAGCTATGACTACAACAAACCGGAAAAATTATTCCTTTTCGGATCACCTATTCAGGAAAATATCCAACGTGGAAATGTCTCATTCATTTGAGGGAGAAAAAAAAAATTCACAGCTCACCGATTCTAATTTTTCGATCGATAAGTTTTTTTTTTTTTTTTTTTTTGTTGAATTGTCCCCAATGGAAAGGGCGCGAAAGCGTAATAATACTTGAAATGTTAAGTATTATTTTGAGGAAATCTGATATTGATGGCAATATCCAATTATCCTTATAATTGGATATTGCCAATTATAAGGATCCAATTATCCTTATTTCCTAATTTAACAAATCCTGAACGAAAGTTATCAATAAATTCACATCGCTATTGCAGGAAGCAAGTATTATTTCAAGCGTATGCAATATTGGCCTTCAAATGCATGTTTTTCAACATGCATTACAGCATATCATTAAAAGTTGGCGGTCCTATTGGATTAGGTGCCTCAGAGTCAATGGTATAAAGAAGTAAATCATGAATGCATTGGTGTCACGACAGACTGAGTACACTTAAGAGATAACCAGTAATAAATCAGATTTAATCAAGAGATGCATTTCCAATAGAGATAATAGCCTCCTCAAAACATTTTAAGTTGCGGATACATCCTTAATGTATCGCGCACACACTGACTGAAAAAAATTCATGGATTACTTGCTATTGAATTTTATGTTTTTGATAACGTTTTGAAATAAATAACCTTTTTTAACAATCTGGGTTATCCGATGTGAACTAAAGACGCAGAAGTCTTCCTTTTCTAAAAATGGCACTTTAATCCCACTCCAGAAGAAATTCAAGAATCGAAAAGCAAAACTATATGGGCTAAGGGATGATTATATTTGTTTTAACATATCCAGATGTCCATCTCTTAGAGACCAATCATGGAACTATTTTCTATCCACTTTCGTCCTCCAGTAAGTGGGATGGTGATCTCGCAATGGCCGATGAAATTACTATTGTCAATATTACTTGACACCACCAGGGAGTCCAAAGACTCATCAAGGAAGGCACCTTCTCAACAACTCTGTCTCCACCACGCAAAACCACCAACTACAACGCCATTTACTGCCCACCACTACTAGTATTTTCACAGACAATCACGAACATCCATGCCCACAGCCTTTTGGCTGGAGAGCAGATATCCTAATCTAATTAAGCCTAATTCATTCACACGATGTCCAAGAGGGGATCTGAACACGCATCATTTTGGTTCCTGAATGGATACGCAAGCCACCCGGTCAACTAAGCCGACCAAACGTTTTCGCTAAGCCAGGAAAAAGTTGCTTCGGTGATTATTTTAAACAAGCCAACAGAGAAGCCATGGCAAAGTGATGTTGGTATCGTCCAACTTCTGTATATTATCTTCTTGGCTTGATTTTTGAAAATGAATAGAACTAATAACAGAATTAAACTTAAACCCGATTATGTTTAAAAAATTAAACTATATCAAAGAACATGGAAATACATTTTACATAAATGATGTTCTATTTTAAATTCCAAGAATCAGTACGCGTTTTACAAATTTGAGTCTGCAGATTACAGAGTAATGACTTTGCAGTTACAATTTGTTCTCTTTTGTTAGTATGGCATTTGGGCTTTGTATACTCTTAATTCAACTGGATGGTTACACTCCAAATATTTTCACTTTCTGCTATTCTGAATGATTTCTTTGCAAGAAGTTTTGAAAATAGACATTTGAGTCCCACATTTCATTCTCAGAAAAGACATTCGACCCACTGAAAAGTCACAACGATTGATAGAAAAATAGAGTATAAGGTACTTTATAGGGAAAAAAAAGTGTACTGCTTTTCAAGTTAAAACTCATGTACATTATTTAATATTTTTTGAATCTTACTAGTACTCCGTGGTGAGGACAGAGTAGGAATTTATTTACAGTTTGTGGGAATAACGAAGATAATATCTTTTCTTGTCAATAAAAAAAGCTCTAGAATAATATGCTTTTTTCGCTCACTACATTTCATATCAACTTGAGTAGAGAAGAACTCTTTCAGGATAACCCTTTTTTTATTTTACTTTTATAATAAATATGCAATAATTCTCCATCTTAGTAATTGTTGGGTAGTTGAGTTACCTCTATCAACGGTTTTCGGGCTTAAGTGTGACAACAATACAGCAGCAACAACTAGTATTATTGTCTAAAATATTTCTGCTGTCGATTGCCTTAGTTGCAGTGTTAAAAACTCACATTTCTGAAAGAAAACACCCACAGAGCTGCGACAACGATTAACTAGCTGAAGAAAAAGCGCAGAAAAAGTTCCTCCACTCGGCGAATAGAATTGATAATTAATTCACGTCAAATTAGTCATTTAAATTTCAGATATTTTAAACTCATAGAAAATTCAGTTGTATTTGAATTAAAATGAACGAAAAAATTAGACAAGAACGCTAATTTTGCTACGTCACCACTTATACTAAGCATTCTGGAAAGAAATTCGACAACCACGATTAGAAATCTCGTAATCAGAAAAACTGCGACTATCATGTTTTCTCAACTGTAAATAACAAGCAAGGGCGGTGTGTTTTCGTGCATGTTACATACTTGGCACGCACGTGGAATTGAAAATAGACTGCATTACTTTATTCAGCTTTGAAATTGTCTGAAGTAAATACTCCTAAATCGATAGAACTCCTGTTTACTAATAAGATTTTACGGAACCCACTAGGCGATTCTTATGGAGCAGCACAGTGTAAACTGTAATCCTAGAATATCATAAGATTCTAATTTCAGTTTTCTAAAGCGCGAATAGAAATCAGAAGATACAGAGCTGTAATCGTATGGCTTATTTTGTTTTCTTTCATATGTCCAATAATTTATATGCACCTTCAAGTTGGATTGCAATGGAAAGCAACAAAGTTTAAGGTACAAAAGTACTCATAACTGTTTGCTCTTAGTCAAGAAATATATATTTAGTATTGTTAATACTTTCGCTGGTGAAATATTCTTAATATGAACTGCTGTTTTCTTTTGTCTTCGTAACATTCATTTGCAAAGTGCACTTCGTTTGGCAACCAAAAGCAAACAGTCAAATGGAAGTTCGGTGAAAAATGTTATCCGTTTTACCTAACTTTCTTGTATGTTTGTTTTATTTCCACAATAAATATAACCCGGTTTTGTTTAAAAATAAGATTAAATACGTCTACTGCAGCAATGTTTCATATTTCCACTGCCACAAAGAAACAGTCACGTGCTCCCACCAGAAGAAGGGGATATTTCTAATTAAAAGTCGGTAATTAACATAAAATATTAAAATCGCAACACTAAAATAATAAAAACATCACTATCTCGCAAACATAAATATCAAGCCACAAAAATCAGCATTCGTCTGATAAAGTTTAAAATATCCTGAATAATCCTTGTTCCATGCGCATCCAAAACTAACTTCAGTCTGTAAATTTAAGTAAGGATTTTCTATTAGTGAATTCATTGATCAGTGTTACTGTATCAGATTACGTCGGAAGTAACAAAACTGAGACCAGTGTATTATGTCTGTTATTTGGCCTGCGAGGGGGGGGGGGGGAAACCTTCCACATTCGTAAGAAAATGGAAAACTCACCATATGAAAATTTCACATATCGGTTCTTTGCTTTGGAGACCGAATTCGAAACCCAGGTTATTCCAACGATACGGCATCGTCTATACCTACTGAGGGAAAATCTATGGAGTTCGAAAGTTTCATATATACATTGTGGAACATTTTACAATCACGTCCACTAAATATTAAAAGCCAATAGTTTCTTTCTTCATGCCCTTTATGCTACCAATAATGCTACTACTTTATGCTGGATGGTTGGTCGAGTGGATAGCGTATCCGCTCTTCACCCAAAAGGCTGCAGGTTAGAATTCCGTCGTGGGCAATGGATGTTTGTGATTGTCTGTGAAAGTACCGGTGGTGATCGGCAGTAGATGGCGTTGGTGTAGTTGCTGTCAGTTGGTGATTGAATGGTGGAGACGGAGTTGTCTAGAAGGTGCCCTCCCTGGAGGTGTCAAATAATAATAAGCAAGGTGGTTGTCTCACACTATCAGACCTATAATGACTTTCGCCAATATCTATGCTATAATATAATCGAAACCCACAGCCCAAGCGAGGACGCTCTCCACTCTTCCTCACAGATACTCAACTAATAATAATTTTACGCTACATGAATTTCATACTGTTACTGAAACAGCTACAATACATCTAGCCTTGGCAAAAACTAATAAAACAAATATTTAAAAATTATACAAAATTGATTAATATTTGGCTGGGTGGCATTACAGCTGAATCAAGTATCCTGATCTATCCAGTTTGTCTGCTTTGCAAGATAAAAAAAAGTTCTAGGCATAGAACTTGTCACCTACGTATGAGACCTGCTGACGTCACCTTCGGAGGTAAAATTCAATACAATGGTTCCATCCATCTTAAGGTCTGAATCCAAATCTCTTGAATATTTAGATAAATTATATTAAGACGTGAATGTAATTAAGTGAAAGCAATTACATTACGGCAATGAAGCGAGTGTATAACGTATTTTATGAGAATTCATCTTATCCATACGTAATTATTCCACATACGTAAGGTGTGCAAGTCCAGCCTAGCAGCACATCAGCACCACGTGGATTAAGAGTTAACTGCTCCCGAAATACGAATCATTTTCAAATTAGTTTGGTATTTCGATGCCGGTTTCACACCAGAAGATGAAATTCATCTGCAAAAATGCCATTGCCTGCTACGGTGGTATTCGAATCCATCCAACATCCCCCGTGATGACCGAGTGGATCTGAGGCGCTATCCAATGGTCGAAGCAAACTGGCGCATGTTCCTCAGCAGGGCTGCGCATTTTAAAAAAATAAATTTTCTGGAAAGAAACCTGCTACCTAGTCACATAAATTGTATTTTCTCACTATACTATTTTGAGTTAAATTCCTTAATGGCGTCTTTGATTTTTAGGGTGGGAAAAATATTATGCAAGAAAAAAAAAACGTTTTATTTATCGCTTGAAAATAAAACTAGTCAAACAGAAAATTCTCCAGATTTGTTGGAAACCAAATATGGATCTACCATGCTATTCGTTCTTTCCTCATGTGGGTTCCACGAAAAGATCAAATATACTCAATTGGTATATGTATATAATGTATTTAATGTTGATTTTGAAGAGCCTAAATAAGGATCATTATTCTGTGCAGGGTAAAGTGGGATTTTAACGGTGTTAGGTAATCAATGGAGAGTTGAAACTCCACTGAAAATGTAAAAGATGTGCAACAAAAGCGTTATTGGCAACAGAGGTCGGACGTGATAAGGCACGCAACGTGGCCGCCTCTATATAGAAAAGATAAGCAGAGATGACGTCTATTCATCCTCGCACTTCTCAGAGGAGCCATCTAAATACGTGGACGAAAACGTAGTCTTGTGATCAATACAGGCTCATAAGAACAAATCTGCATCTTCTTATTTAGCTAATGACCACGAAGCCGGCAATGCATATTCATATCATGCTAATTTATCTTCAAAAGGCAGAATTTGCTAATATTTAATCAAAACTGCGCTCTTCTTATATAATGAAGTAATTATTTGTCTTCTTATAATAAGTTTTGTAATCTTAGAAATATATCTTGAACTACTTCATAAATTTGACTCACACTTCAAGCGATTCCTTAACCAGCACGTCTGAATATTAACTCTGAAGCCATCCTCTTACCAAGAATAATTGTTTCGGCTAGAAATTTGGGTGCTCTTAAGCAATCACTAAACGTCAATCTAGTAACCATTAATGGTTTTGATTAACAAAATAAATTAACTTTCCGCATAGCAAAATCCATAAAATGGTTTTAACAGATCAAAACTTAATATACGTGAAGATCATCAGTCCTGCCATGAAACTTAACTACGCATGTGCAGGATATTCTATATTGTTTACCTTTAACTAAGTTCAGTATGTAACGTCTGGTATAAAGTTACAGTACTGAAGGACGACTTGCGATGAAATTTTAATGGCATTTCTAACAGAGTTTGAGAGGCAGTATACTCGGCTAACCAATTAATGTGTGCATATGCATTGTCTGCTCTAATTCACACAACCAAGTAGGCCGACACAACACATTGCATCGTTCGTCTTTAATGATATTTAATTAAGTTAAATTTTCATTGCATATGGAGAAAATGTTGCCTACTCAAGATGCACGATGTCTTTCAAGAGAAAGTAAACATTTCTGAAGTTAAATGAATTCGAAGACCTTAGGGTTAGGAATAATTGTTTGTAGTGTTGATAACACTTGTGGTTAATGGATGGCATAACGGAAACTAATGCGGAAAATTGTTATTTCTGTTTATTTCAATATTTAAATTTCTAACACGCTCTGCTGGTTATTAAAATCGTGGTTTTAGAAACAATTACGTTTATATTTGTTTCTAAAGTCGCACATTTAAGAGAATACTAATGCTTTTAACACTACGCAATAAGGGACGTTGAGATCGCACGCGCCTCTACTATGAAAACCTCTTTACGGTTTCGAAGAGCTCCTGAATATGACTGTCTTCTAAATATTGTTCTGTTGATGACCTGATGTGCACATCGGATGGGTTCAGATGGTCTATTACAGCAGCAGAAACAGTTACGTTTCCATGGTAACGAAGCACATTTCCTTACGTCGCATTTTCCCACATGGGAAATTTCGTACTCTACCCGTAGGAAAAGTAGCAGAATTCAAGATATTTCCGTGGAGCAATCTTCTTTAATATTACTCTGCCAATTAATAGTGGTTTTTCGTTTTAGGCAAGCACAAAAGTAGCATATTGCATTTCATGTTGCTGATGATGTTACCGACATGCAAAGATTGGAGTAAATAAGCCTACGCACGACTGTTTGCAGAATTCTCTCTTCGTTCCGATGCTTCATCCGGAGTAGCGTTCTCCCTCACTCCCTAGTCTCAGATGTTATTACAGACCTTTTTTTAACTTCCTCCTGTTTTAAAGTATCTTTTTCCACAATCTTCAACAGAATTTTATTTACTCAGAACATTACTCTTTGGAGTAAACAGATTTCTATTATTAACTCTTCTGATAACGTTCTCTGCTTAAATGCATTTTATTCCAAGTGATTTTGTAAACATTTCCACAGATTATGAACCTTAAAGATACGCAGAGCACAATAGATATTTCCTTGTCATTTTAAGAAATATAAATAACTTTAACTACGCCTGCTTAAGTTTATGATGTTGACTTTATTATTATTATTACACTTTTTCATTTTTTTTTTCATTTGGAAACAGAACACAATTTGACCTGAAACTACATGTAAACATATTAACCATGAATACTGTGCTATTAACAATCGAGCGTTTATTTGTATCTCAGTAATATATGAAAAACATAGCCAGACAAAGGTAATTTCATGTTCTATTTCACTTGGGAAAATAGTACAAGCTAGGAAATCAATGAGGCTTTTCTCGTAACAAATATATTAAGTTCTAGACAAAATTAAATCTTCAGTTCCCTTGTTACGAAACATTCCCTCACTTATCCTTCTACAAATACATCATTAAAAATCAACTGTGTCCCATCGAAATGAAAATTACGAAGAAATAAAAAAAAGGGAATAAATTGAATTTGATCTGTTTATTTGGATTCGGAATACATATTTTAATTTTACGTTTGATGTCTTTAAAAGTTAACGCAGAATTTCGACGCCCCAATATATGATTGATGCAAAGAGATGCCGAGTAGCTAATTAGTGAAATTAATTTCAGATAAAGTTAGCATAATTCCAATGAAACCAAGTTATAACTCTTTGGACCATCTCATTACTGTTATTCAGCATGGAACTACAGATGCAAATTAATCCCTTGGGACTTTTCTACATCCCTCTCTATTTATGAGAAGTTCCTTTCTATTACTGTTTTGATCATTAGCCATACTAAAATATATCGTGGCTTTAAGAAACAAGCTAATAAAGATGCATAATGCAGAGAGCATGAATACGTTAGCTTATTTGCATCCCTTAGAAATCGAATCTTCCTCCAACGAGGAAAACTAGGCTATAAAATATAAATTAGAAAACAAGACTATTCAAATATTAGTCACAGGATTACAGCCATTATGAACATGTGATGTAATTCTCCAAGTAATCACAGAGCTCAAGTGTGTTTATAAAGAATGTATTAGTAACAAGGTAGACTGCATCAACAGATTTCATTTTCATTTGCATCAAACGAATTCAGCAATTTACCTCATAATATTTGTGTTTGGGTAGTCCATCCATACGACAAGTCGGTCTATCTCTCCATACTTCTGATAGTGCACGAGAAAGAAACATTATGGCAGCAGGTGTTTCGCTCAAGGGAATATATGCAAAGATGAAAGAAACTTTCATGTTGATCTGGAATTTAGCATAGTCACGTTCACCTGTTACGTGGCTGAAGCTATGACTCGCTTTGTGTCCAGTAATTAAAACGACATCTTCATTTATCTTGATAGTTTTTATTTATGAGGATAAATGTTAAATAGACTATTTTTGAATATTAATGAGTTTTGTTGCTAACACTGAGACACGCACGAGTTTTCGCTCTACAGTATGTTCTCTCCCCTCTAGAACATAGCTTTACATCAAACCTGTGGTCTATCCTATATAATGTGGTGCAGAAATTATCGAAGTTCAATTCTTCCTGTTTTTTGCCTCTCGGTATTGGTGCGTGTCAAGCTTCGTTCCCAGATATTTATAATTGTATTTTTATAGTAATTATGCGTTATAATAAGTTGAAAATAATGATAAGATTCAAAAATAAAACATATTCGACAAAAACAGAACCAAAATGCAGGTCATGCTTAACTGCGTACCAAGTTTTGGTCTAGAAAGGTAATTATACGTTTCATTCCAGTGAATTATTTAAAAGTAAGAGACGACACAGAATTAATCATAGGAATATTTATCTGAACGCTGATAGTTATTGATAGTTTATTATTCATGTAAATATTATGCTTACCAAGCTTAAGAATTTACTACTCATATGAACAGGAAAATGGGATTATTATTATCAGGATTGTGTCCGACAGTTCGCTCAACTGTTGAACATCGGGGAATTCCTAGACAACTGCAGATAGTTCTTTTGTCATAACAAATGGACTGACCCTGCTCTAACATTTGCGAGTTAGGATCTCCCAATAAATGGAGGCCCACATACCATATGCCTAAATATTTTAGTTATAATCAGGTTAAATAAAGTAAGTTCTATCCTCTTATTTTCACATATATACTTTCATAATGACAAAAATAAAAAAAAATAAGTGGAAAGCTATGGTTTTAATGTAACTGAAAATCAGCAAAATATCAAAGATTTTAATTTAATTACTATTGCGCATGTGTGGATATTCTGTTGATATGCTCGCGGTGTTTGAATGAGTAATAAAATAAACATAAATAATTTATAAATTATTATATATTTATTCCATAAAATGCATTTTTCGATAAGACTGATTCCCAATATGTCATTTTTACTTCTTACCTGATATATCTATTTTTTGTTTTTATGATATGTGGGCCTTAAAAACGCGGAGCAATGAAAAGGTGTCCCTCAAGGCAGTGTTCATTTGTCAGGTTTCTAAAAAGACTCTCCGAAAGCATAGTCATAATTGAGTTGAAGAAAGACGATATAAGTAACAATAGACAGACAATCCAACTGCTTGCTTACTTACATTTTCCCTCTAAATATTAAAAAAAAAAAAAATAGCAGATCAGTGATTGAATGTTTTCTTCCTAAAGCTTTATGATGTGTCTAGTTTGTTTACTTATGTCTATAAAAGCATTGCTTTTGGAGTAATGGTCACTAAATAAATTAAGACATTCTTCACTTGGAGAGAACGAATTAATTTGCATTATTTTGCACAGGGAAAAATTTAGCAGTGAATTTTTAGTATTTCTTTCTGGTGGCAGATGTCGTTTTTGCACTATATCTACCCTACGGATTAAGATCAATGAAACTACTTCAGAGTTTATTTCAGTAAAGTTTATTTTTATTTATTTGCGATTCCTCCAAAGCCTCTGATATTTTGTTTGTCAGACTGAATATCCAGAAATCTTTGGTATTATTTATTGGGTTAATTTAGGTTTGAATCACTTTAAATTAAATATCTTAAATGAAGGCATGATGTAAAAACATTTTATTACTAAATAGGGAGGAAACAACAATTAATCATTTTAATTTTTTTAATTGATAGATAAGTTATGCGTTTAATCGAATAATTAAAATAAATACTGGTGAATTAAACTGATTAAAATAATTTAATTTATCAATGCCAACAAATACATTAGCAGCAATAGCTGCAAGGCAACTTCAGTTCGTGATTGGAGCCATGAAAAAACAGACTGATTAAAAATAAACGAAACGAATGACTTTCCAATACAACTTAAGAAACTGCATCGCTTCGGGCTAAGAATTCGTACTGAGATTTTAACTTAAAAGAAGTTTTAATCGTAAAATGTAGATATTGTATTGGGTGCTAATATCATTTGTACGAGTAATTTCGTAACTAAACATTATTGTAACAAAACTTCAAAAGATCGCCTAGTGAATAATGATGCTGCGATGTCGGCCTTTCAGAAGCAAGGCTAATTAATTTCGAATCTGAAAGTTGAAACATTGAAGTTAACATCCTGATAAGAACAAAGAAAAAATTCAATACTAGCAGGAAATAAAGCGATCAATACTATTCAAATATCACGTGACTGGAGTGCATTTGTTAAATGTTTGCTATCTTGACAAAAGCACTGCGTACAAAGAAACGCATTATTACAAAATATAGAGCGAACACATTTGAAATTAATGAGAACAGAACGAAACAGGAACATTAGGGTTAAGAATTATTACAAGCATTGAAATTTAGGAAAACCATTTCGAAAACAAGTCCATTGGATGCAAAGGAATGTCAATAACTGGTTTACAAAACAACGGATTTAGATGTTTTTTTTCTTTCGCATTCTGACACTGAAAGGAGAATAGGTGTTGCACCGTACGAGTTCCTTGCAGCAAAATAAATCGACGTAAAACATTTCAAACCTAGTGGCCAAAGGGCATTTCCATAGCAACGGACAAAAACAGAACATTGATCCATTTTTAAAGTGAATCTACTGATAATAGTGGAGAGGTTGATTAATTTCAACTAAGTAATATTCTGAGAGAGGTTAAAGCAGGTTTTACAGAAACAGAACGAAGTGTTCATACACGAGAGGTATTACAAACCTTAAGAATCATTGATAGAAAAATTAGCTGTGAAATGCATTGAAATCGAAACATTTAAGTCATTACATGCGAGTCATCAACACCTGTGTTATGAGTGACCTCTTAGCTTAACAAAAATACTTCATGCGAATTACCACAACGAATATTGACCCCTCTATACTCGTAAGGAGAGCTGCTACAAATAGACGTCATTTGTCACTAGTTAACAAGGTTCTGTAGCTTCCCCCCTGTTGAATTTCAAAGAATACATTACTGAAAACACTGGCATGTTATCTTACTCAAAATGTATTAAACAAAAGCTGCCACTTGGTTCAAATAATAATACGGACCGAATGACTAAGGGTACGACTATTAGTATGAGACCAGCAAACGATAATATAGCAAAATTATTCTTCCTTTTCAATTTTTTGACAATGACTTTAGACATTATTTCAAATCGAGTTGTTCTCGTTTTGATAAATGCCTTCAGACAACAAACACCATTGTAATACAATCCATGTGGATCCCCTTCCAAGGACATACAGGGATAACTGCCTCTATGTTCTAGGATTCTTATTACAAAAATGCGGAGGTACAGTATATCGGAAAACCAAGTATCAATTTCTATCCCGCATTAGCGTCCATTCAAAATTGATTCGCGGTGCATCAGACAACCGCAATCAACATACTCAAGGCTGAAACAAAATGGTCAATAATATCGTTAAGCAAGCCAATACAAATTATGCTATTCTTCCAAGATTCATTTATAATTTACCCTAATACGTTTGAGGGAAAATCATCGTTGCATGCCGATGAAAGGAAAGAAGTAGATTGAATAGAATTCATGAATTCGGAAAGAGCTCTTCGTGTTTGTAGAAACAAAAGTATGATTTCAGATGATACAATTTTTGTAAACTACAGTTCCTTTCATATTGATGATTTGTTTGTACATCATTCATTCTTAGTCGTTCCACAATATTCTTGAATAGCACTTCTCGCTGAAAGGAAAGGAAAGATTAAAAAAGGTTCTTTTTTAATCTTTCTTTTTTAATCTTTGAAAGAAGGTTCTGTTACTACTCAAGACAAGCAGCAACCTGTAGCTTGATACCCACTTGTTTGACGATCGCATCATTAATCTAGTCTGTCAACTAATAGAAGAAGAAAATGCAATAAACGCATTGGCCAGCTGAGGCGCAGCTCATAGAAATTCAATTAATTACAACTTTTGACAAGTCTTCGTTATTCTAAATTAGAGAATTCCGTAATCAACTCCCTCTCCGCATCTTTACATTTGAAATTCTTAAGACTGTTTACATTTTGATCAAAAAGCATCTAAATAACATTCTAGTAACAGTGTCAAAAAACCGATATTTGTCGTATAGAAGGGAACTAATCGGTATTGGGAGGTCGATTTGAGATGCGTGTGGGATTTATATAAAATCGTTTTTTTTTTCATCTTATTATCTGCTTCCAAAATTTTAATAAATTAAGAACAGGAACTAGGAGTAGCAAAAAAGGCATTTAAAATATTAGGCGGGTACCACATAGTTTACTTTTTATTTTTTTCAAAAAAAGGTGCTGGCATAACCTACAGCGAAAGAATTCTGGACAAGTAATTTTCTACTTCCTACACTTACTCAAGTGAAAATGAAAAGTAAATTTAAGAAAATAAAATTAATTGTATAAATTAAGTGGATATTAAACCCAACATCATTTCAAAGCCGAATACAGAAAACTAAACGTTTCATGTGAAAAATGACCAGAGAACTTGCGGGAATACACTCGCCGCCATACTACGAGTTGCCCTAGCCGAACCTTATAGGTGACACGAAAGCTGAAAGCGCCCATATATTCTATTAGTCCATTTTGATAACGTTTCACTGGTCTGACAGCTGTTTCAAACTCATTGGTTTTCGTCAGGCAGAAGTCGCAGAGAGCAAAAACTCGGTACTAAGGAATTGAAGTATGGCGGCGAGTGTATTCCCGCAAGCTTTCCGGTCAATTTTTGCACGAAACTTTTATAGTTTCTGTTTCGGCTTTGAAATGATGTTGTATTTAATATCCACTTAATTTATACAATTTTGCATCGCCGAAGTGAAGCCATTTGGCTCTTTATTCTTAAAATTAATTGTATTGTAAGCATAATTAAGTTGTGCTCTATATCGCAACTATACTTAGACTGTGTATACTGAAATACTGTCTTACCTAACATCATTTATTGATATTTATTTATCAATTTGATATGTGAAACCAGAACCTGTTTTTTCCCATGAAAATATGGAAGTGAATGCCACTTCCTTAAAACAAATCAGTTTATTACTTGGAAAAATTATTTTGCTTTCATATATTACATTCATATGTAATAATAAATTAAGACTTATGCCCTAATGGGAATGAGATGGCACTGTGAAGCTCTCCGCAAAGCATAGCGCAATCTCTAGCTGGTGTGATTAAGTAACCATCCCTTAAGAAGCGCTCTGAAGATTCTATCTACAGCGCTCAATTTGGTGGATATATAATGGGTAGCCCATATATCACAATGGAGATTAAATATTTAATAACTATTTTTATTAGTTTTGCTCTAATGAAATAAAGAACTAAGCAATTTTAATAAGTTATGAAAAACCACTTATTTTAAACCCCTTAGTGACTTATGGGTCACCCTGTACAAGTCAACCAGAGGTGTGGTCATTTAGTCATCGTTAAAGATCTGGCTTCGATTTTTGTGGTTGATACGTTTATGCCATTTGAAAAGCATTAGGATTATATCTTCGAGGTGTGGAACAGCGCTGCTATGTTATTCACTTCAGGCGGGTCTTCGAGCCGAATTCGTCATTTCACATGCATTAAAGAACACGGTATGCATGTTCAAAAGTACCAACTTTCTTAGTAACTCGATCGCAGTGGGCGACTCCACTAACCATAGGAGAAATGAATCAGTAGAATAATCGGAGCTCGATGTTGATGAGGATGTCCTTCCGATCAATTTTATATATCTTATAGGCACTGGCTGCAACATGGGAATCGAGCATGAAGTTGCACTGAACGGTTACGTTCAACCAGCTATAGTGGCATTTTGTCACCGAATTTCCATCAATTTCGTGAAAAAAAAAAAAAAACTCATTAAATTGCAATCCTACCATCCCATATCTGCGTGGATAATGTGAATAGATTTTAGTAAACCTTGTTAGAAAACTTAGTGATGCCATAAACTCGTGTCTACAGGGTGTTCGGGATAAATTTGACAGTTTCGTAAGGAAAAAGAAAATCTTCTTTGTATCTATTAAATTTAATGAATTGACAAAAAAACATTACAGGCAGAGTTAATTACAATACTATCAACAAGATTTACTCAAAATAACCACCATTAGCATCGATCACAGCTTCAATTCTGCTTCGGAACCTCGAACAAGCTGATGCTACAGTCTCCCTGGGAAGGGCCGCAAAAACTGTTTTAATTTTATCCATTAACTGGGCTTTTGTATTACTGGAAGTGCGATTGGTGTCTTTTTCAACTGCGCCCCATACAAAATAATCCATGGGGTTAAGGTCTGGGGAGTTTGGAGGCCAAACATTTGGACTGGTGAAGTCGTAGAAATTTTCAGACAACCATTTTTGACTTTTCCCAGAGGTGTGGCAAGGGGCCGAATCCTGCTGCCATACATACGGCCTACCATTGGCTACCCTTGTTATCCAGGGCTTGACTACAGTTAGCAACTCCACGAACAAAGCCCGAATTCCAATGCCAGGGTTCTTCAACACCTGTTCCTGCAGATTTGCGAGGAATTCTGCTGTACGAACGCAATCAGATCGTCTGCTAGGGATCTTTCTTCTTGCTACATCCTCGTAGTCACCATTGCAAGTCTCTAGTTCATGCCTGATTGTTTTTACTGTATTCAGGGAGCATTGGGCAGCAGTCGTAATATCCTTATTTTGATGGCGGGCACGAATCATCATGATACAAGTTATTCTCTTCCATGATTCAGGTGGGTTCCAGCTATCCATCCTTTCTGACATCTTGTACATGAATGAAGAAGGGTCCAAACTTTTAAATGAAGAGAAGTGTGTGTTAATACATGTAACTTACGGAAAAATATAATTAATTATAAATATGTCAAATTTATCCCGAACACCCTGTATAAAGGATTAGATGTAATTACGTCAACAGCTAGAATGCACTCTTATGCCCATATCATCATCGGACACAAGAAATGGAAAGGTATATGTTGATCAGTAGACACCCCTATTCGTATCAAAGTTACCGAGGATTATTTTTGCTAGAATAAAAAAATGCGAAGATTTCTCGAGTTAGGAAATTATCGTTGTAAGGCATGTTATTATTTTGAGTGAGACTTCAGCTAATGAAGCGATCAAGGAGGTCAAAAATTAGCCACATGTATAAGTGCAAGTCATTTTAAATGTTGAAAAAAAATTACAGAATCCATAAAATATTTCAAGTCTTTCCGATGAGTGTATTGTTTGTCAATCCAATTATTTTGTGCTTCACAGTCGTGGCATTTTTAACTAGGAAAGAGATTGTACGCCTCCGGAAATTTTTATTGCAAATAGTTCCGTGACATTTATTTCAGTTATTGAAAAGTACTCTCTCTGTTATTTTTATTACTGAATGGAATACAAAAAAAAATGCTTCAGCTATGTTAGATAAAAGTAGCCTTCTAAGTTTGAGTATCTCCTTCACTTGAAAACCATTAAAGGAAAATCAAAAGAAACCCTTATCTTCCATTTCTATTAAAAAAGATCTATAACAAAGCGATCCGGTTCTACTAGAGAAAGAAATACTCCGATAGGTTTGTTTCCAAAACATTTGTGATAGAGATGCTTAATTCAGTTTCTTAGGAGAGATGAAGTTTCACTCTTAATGCTATCTTGAAATATGAAGCCTACAGTTACTTGAAAGAACAGACATTGAAAAAACAATTTTAATGAGCACATTAGTTATACAGTATGTCCTAACACTATCTAAAAGTGCTTTAGATAGTGTGTGTGTCGATAAAGCCTAACTAAAGGTGTTATCACATTTTGCATTTATTCCAATTGCACATTTTCATGCAAATTAAGACCCTTTTTATTTCATTTTTTACTCTTAATGACTGTGTAGAATTATATAATTCTATGCCCATTTTAAAAGAGAAATTTCTCCGTTGATGATTACTATTCATATGTTTATTGTATAACACTCTTACCATTCCCAGTACCTTAGTCAATTCTTACGATTAATTCGTTGCATCTCTATTTTGTGTGCAATCACCATAAAACCATGTTATTGTCAGACAATATGTATCGTCTGGATAAAAGATTTTAACTTGTTAATTACTTGCTTGATTTATGATTTTAATTAAACTGACCATGCTTGGGCTGCTCCGATCATCAGGTCAAAGCTTCTCCACAACAAATTCAATCCATCATCATTGCTGTATAACCTCTAAATTTGACTATCAAACTGGGGCACAACAGTGTTCTTAGAGCATTCTCCAGATCAAAACATATCCATCACACCGGCGCAGAGTGATTCTTCAGTGCATAGGATACTGAATTGTGCTCCATAATGCAAGTTCAGTTGTCTTGATCCATACCAATCGATGATATATTCATTGTTAACAAAAGCTTGTTAGCTGAAACTCTTCCTTGAAAATTCATTACGTGCAGCTCTCTATTTGCATCTTCAAACACATTCTCTAGGCCCAAACAGTAAGATGAGGTAACGAGCTTTCTCAAGGGGGGGGTCTATTCCTATCAGAACACTTTAAGTTTACCCGTTCGTATAATGTGCTAACTGAACTTGAGGATGTTTAAATGCTGCACATAACGCGTGTAGACATTTTCTACACGCGTTATGTGCACAACAACCACACTATCATTCTCTCTTTACCCCCCCCTCCCTCCGAAACGTTAACTGCTTCCATGTCTATCATTCAGCTTACAAGATCAAAGTGCCTTTACAGCAAACCACTGATCTCTAAAGATAACGAAATTTAGTAAGATATCGTGCGTTGCATTTGGTTTATTTACAAATTCAAAAGATTTTCTCTTCTCATTCAGAAGTGATGAACTCAAAATGAAAGGACAAGAATGAAGAAAGAAAATACTTATTCAAATGTCCGATTTTATTCATTAGTATATAATAAGCAACTGTTTAACATACCCCTCAACTACAAATAATTCTATTGGGTGCTAATTACAGTTATATGTAGTGAATTCACCAAAAATTAATGATTTACAAAAATTCCAGAAATAATTTTTGGTTGTTTTGATTCCACAAGTTCAGTCAACTATATAACAACCCTGCTACACTATTTAAATCCAATTGACTAAACCATTATACACTGATCTTTGTTATACCTTTATTTCTTCTAACATTTTGAAGAGATCCGATATTATTATTACGTGACACCTCTAAGGACTTATCGCAGTAGGGCACTCTGCATCACACCCACATCGTTACTATACAATAACACTATACCTCCTACCGCGCACTGATATCTTTGTCTACTAAATGCTTGTTCTCAGGCCGATTTGCCTGAGTGCGGGTGAAAAATTACCTTTTCCAGGAGAGAAAAGGTAATTTCCCTTCTACTTCCGTATGGTATCGTTATCGTACGGAGTTCGCCTCTCGTCACGATGAAAGACGAACCCACGTCTTCCAATCGAGGTCTTATCGTTCTTCTGACTGCGCTAAGGAGATGCTATAATATTACTTTTATTACTTTATCCATTCCCATTCAACCGATCATTAAAGTAACGCGAGTTAAAATCTGAATGGTGTTGGAAGTCACTTAACTGTAGAGAATAACCAGCGAAGAATAAACCTAACATCAGCTACTGGAAGAAACTGTATTTACTATACAATGACAATGGAAATTAACATAATTACAATGGAATTCCACCTAATGTGGAGGCCGACATTAATGTAAACAACACATAGCAGGCCGTATAATATAGGTGAATGATATAACTGTCTCAGTAGAATCTCATGCCACTGCCAAGAATAAAGGTATAGTATATAAATAGCACGCAAGTACACGAGCACTAACCATACACACCTGCTTATATAAAATCGATTACATGGTTGTTTTAACATTCTATCTGAAAAAAAGTTACTTCTGCCTTAAAATCTTATATTTACTTAGCGCATAATATTCGTTTTATATCAAAGTTGTGTTAATCCAATCAAGCTATTAAGAATAATTGAATCCCGAAGCATTTTTCTGCTGCGACAGATATAGACCACGGTTCATTCCGAGGAACTTCTGTGTGAAGATGGAAACCGATATTTCCGTCAGTGTGCTACTCCTAACATTGATGGATCGGTGTTAGATGCGTACCTTCGATTAAATGGGGATCAAGGCTAAGGGGGAGTAATTGGACAAAAATTAAAATCGGTTTTCTACCGAATACTCAGAGGGGACAATATAAGAACACCGATACTGTACTCGTATTTTCTCAAGGCGGATAAGATTTAGATAAAGTTGTTTCAATGTCTGTGCTAGAGAAATAAATGACTAAAGTTTCAGTCGAAGTTAGATTTCAGTTTATTATTTCGGCGCGATTTAATAATTTGCATTTGTAATTCACAAAGGTTGTTTTTCTAATGTAACGGTTGTAGCATCCACTACTTCTTCGGACTGGGTTCGAATTCCCTCAGAGAAATTAATTTTTTTGAAATATTTTCAATCAAGGTCGAAGCGATCAGCTTTGGACAAAGACAAATAGTTTTAGAAACAGTAATCGCTTTTATGAAAACAAAATGTCTAAATATTATAGATTACTTATCCAAACTGTTATTTCTCTAGTTTCAGAATTCCGACTACTTGACAAGCGAGTCAAAACTTGTTATTCGCAATGTGAACCATGAAATTAGCGATTCAAAATGCAGATATTAATTATGACTTAATCTAAGTTGAAAAGAAAAGTCAAATGTATTTTGTTGCAATAATAGATTAAGGTGAGAGATGATTTTCAACGCCTAGCATGAAACCACCATCCTCTTAATAAGCCTCACGTAGCATGAAAAAGTATTATTTGGTTTCTAAAGCAGATTCCTGATGATGCAAGCTATTATCCAACCAGCAATAAAAATGCACGAAACTAGCCTACAACATTTCGCTGATATTATGTACTTAAAATCTTTTAAAACGTGTAAAGCAGTTGATATTCCTCCTCATTAAAAAATTTTCCGCGCGTTTAGCCGTGGGGCTATGCGTTTCGCAACCATATGCCTGGGAAAGGAGTGTCCTGGGTTCGATTCCCGTCGCTAAAGTGAGGAGCTTAAGGATCTTTCTCAGACATAGCCAAGTTAGCCGGTCTTGGACATGAACTGCAGGGTTTTTCTCCCTAGTTTATCTGGAGTTTTTTCTCCCGCAAGCAGGCAAACCGGTCCCGTGAACGCACGCATCTACAAACATAGGACACACCGGGAAACATAGGGCTAACCACCTTATCCTCGGGACGGGTACGGTTCAGAAGGGCTAAGGATAGCCCCCCATAACAGGCCACTAGGCCTAATACGTGAAGGGAATAAAAGATTTAAAAAGTTTCTAAACTTGACAAGAACTCGCTAAGATCAGCACTTGTATTTTAATTATTTTAGATGTTTCGTTTGCTGTAATAAAGTTAAATCAATTCTGTACATTGAAAAACTACTCAAGTCCAAATTAAACCTCCAAAATCGAATAAGGATTCTTTCCTTAGTTTTTCTGTGGGGGGGAAGATTGTCGTTAAGTGAAGGATAGCCTTATAATCGTAATTACAATAACACGTAACACACAAAAATATCTTAGTCATAAATACTGTTTTGTTAGCAACCCTGCTCTTGATTGTCGAACATCAGGAGTTGCAACGCAGACTGTACCATAGGGTCGCCGACGGCTCTCATTACCAGAATAATTAAAGCTCAGTTTCAACCTGCCGTAACTTCTCTTCTAGGCTGTTGATCATTATTGATCCGTCATATTTATGCGGCAGGATTTTATTTCACTAAACGGCTTTAGTGATTCAAACCCAATTAAATGAAAGATCTCGAATACTTTTAAAGTAATAAAAACGACCAAAAAGTGTAGTTTTTGTTTTGCTCCGTTGTCGCCTGTACAGGTTGCACTGCTTAATTGATTTCAACTAAATTTTAGTCGTTTCTTGCATTACTTTAAGGGAGGAAAGAAGCTTCAGCATAATGGAATTAAAGTGGAAGTTGCAAGCAAGAGAAGATAGAAAAAATACCACGGGAACTTCAGTTAACGGGGATCAACCAGTAATTTATCCATACCACTATTTCATTTGAAACAAAATAAATCAGACCTCCTTAAAGAATATCTCTGTGTCATAAAGGAAAAGTAAGTCAAATAATGAGAAAGTAAGATACTGGTTATAACTTAGAAAAAGGTGTCTTGGCTGGTGTTAGTTTTTAATTGAGAATTAGCAAATAGCCTTAAGAAGTTTTAGGGAAAACAATGCAACTAATAAAATTCTGTCCAAGCAGCCACTTCCTGAGAAACTCTTACATTCTTTATACGTGTATGACTTTTTGTCTTTGATACAGACTTGAACCATCCATGAGAAAGACCTGGATAAACAAAGTTTATATAAAAATTAAATTTGATTCCGGTACGAATTAACAATAACAAATGAAAACTAAGCAGTTATGGTTGCATTTTGATTGCCGGTGTGTGTGTCTTCTTATCTATGATCTTATCAACGCATTTGCTAGTATTATCAAAGTGTTAAGACAAGGAACAGAGATAAAAGTTGGGCTGCTGTTGAAAACAAGATACTTTATTTTCAGTTTCAGAATTGTGGTCCCTGTGCGACTTGGTACATTTACATCACATCTGGTTGCAAGAGAGATGTTTGAGACTAAGAGAAGCGATACTTTTATCGCACGTAATTAAAGCCGTTACTACCATTTTACTGCCATTTCAGGAAGCACTCATCTGGTCATAGCTACCGCCAAGGAGAAAGCAAGCGCCCGTAAATAAAAATAATGTGGCGAACGACTCCAAATATGATACTGACGCAATACCGCATCCACAATAAAAGGAGAGATGGGTTTGAGGTATCAAGTCTCCCAAGTTGTAAAATTCGTGCAAGTTCCATGAATGGTTTCAACTATGTGTGTGTGTTTATTCGTCATAAGATGAATTTGCCAACGCTAAACAATGTGATTAGCGAAATAATAGATATTCTCTTAAAACCAGAAGTTGAACCTGTAATTGAAATTCACTGCGCAAAATGCGACTAATCGATGGAATGTTTCAGTAATTACAGAACCTGTTAAAGCCCTTTCGGGTGGTGAAGTGTGGAAATTAACATTTAACAAGAGGCTTAGTGCACCAGTTGAATCTAACTGGCTGAAAATTGAACATTAACAGAATTGTCTTCATTACAGGTGAAACTCCATTCCAAACAATTTCTGACATCGTCATTAACGTTTTCGATTAGAAAGGGAAAATGAGTTGGAAAGGTGATTTAAATACGAGCTATTTCTAGAAAATGTTAATATCTTTAGAAAAAATGTGCAATCTAAGGATTTCCTATTTTTGGAAAGGCTTCGCGAAAATTCTTTCACAAAATTCTAATTAATCCTGAACTTTGACTGGGCGGATTTTATTAAAAGTTTGGGGAATAAAACATGCCGAAATGATATACTGCAAGACCTCCACCTCTAGACTAAATGAAATCTAATAAAATGGTATTCTAAATGTAACCAATTTTAGTGAAAAATGTGTCAAAACGTCACCAAAGTTGATATATATATATACACCCTAAAAACATACTAATGATAGTTCGCCACATGATTTAAGATTATCCTATCAACATTCGTCTTAAAAATTAACCTTATGTGTCCTATATTCAGAAGATCGGTTTTATAGGTCTCTTCTAATAGAATCGACCCACCTACTTCTTAAGTCTTCCTCTAAGTCTCTTTTTCTGACCTCCTAATTTCTCGCATTCTGTTTAAATGACCATACACCCGAGATTAGTTATGCTTGCGCACTACTGAATGCTAGCAGTATAACGTTTCTTTCTACGCCCTTCATTTTCAGTATGATTTTGCCATTCATTCCATCTGTTCAGTGCAATAATATTCTTTCAGGACTCTCATAGGTCTGTTTCTCAAATTCTGTGTTCAGCTATTTTATTTCTAGCGCAATCCTCTGAGCATAACTTAAAATGGATTTGAATGCTAATCTTGAGCGCTGTGAGTTTAGTGATTGTGGCTAATATCACTCTTATTCCATATAAATTCATTCAAATGACTTCCCCCATGCCAGTTTTGTCTATAAATTATTTGTTCTGAGAGGAGAAACACGCGTTTTCAAGAAAACAGTACCATTAGTGTGAAAAACAGACCAATTCGGATTTTTCTTGTTATAGACAGCATTTCTATTTTATATTTAAAATTCTAATTTGTAGTTCTTCTACCTGAGATAGGGGGATATGAAGGGACTTGAACTGGTGTTCAAGCACATTTTTTAGTTTTCATATTAATACAAGTAAATAACAATAACGGATGCAGTACATATTATGGAATAGGTAGAGAAAAAATGCGTGGTTATTAATGTTAGATTCAAAACAACATTAAATTTAAATTAGTGGGAAAAATGTAGATGCGAAGAATTAAGTGACACATTCCATTTGAGTTGGAAAAGATCAGAGTTCAAATCTTATCTTGAGGTTAAATGGTTTACCAACTGAAAGCTGTTATCATAGAGGATGACTGGGATTAATCATCGGCGACGAAATTAATGATTATCCCAAATTTGGTGAGAAAAACGCAAAGAAAATTAAATCAGAATGAAAGGTGATTGAGAGGAATGAAAGGCCTAAATGCTGACTGATATTTTTGAAAAAAAAAAGTGGGATACAGGTGTGAAAAAAGTGGGATACAATGAAAAGAAATGAAAGAATAAGAAAAAAAGGAGTGATAAATCTGATAAGCCAGTCTTCTTAAAGGTGAGAGGTTTTTTTCTCTGAAAAAACAAAACTGGCCCGAAATTATATCGACATTAACAGACAAACATGTATTTAATGGAAGAGTTGTGAGGGGATTTGGTTTCTAATATGAATCCTGAAACGGCTTGAGTTCTTCCAGCTAATAATAGCTTGCTTACAACAGGTCTAAATTCAGTGACAAAGGTGTTCCCCCCAAGGAGATGGAAGATAAGTTGACAGTGCATAAGAATGATGTCTACATAACTTAGTGTGCCGTAAATGAAACAGTAATTAGAAGCAATGTTCTGTGGAAGAAATTCGAATAGCAATCAAATTACTAAAAACATAAAATAACCTAGAAGGCCTAATATCAAATTTAAATGCAATAAACAAATTGAAATCCGAAAAAAAAAATGAAATGTAACCAAGTAGTGGTTTTGTTAGATTTCTTACAAAGTGAAGATGCGCTATATCTTTTGCAAGATTTCATTAGTGGCTTTGATATAAGCAGTACATACCAATGTCGGAAATATTGCATATCTTGAAACAAATGATCTAAAATAAAGCAACAGAAATCAACAGGAGAAATAAGAGTAAAAAAGTGAGAGGAAAAAACCAAAACAAAAGTAGCACTCCGTAAACGCATACATTTTTCTTCGATAGTAGTGAAATTTCAGAAATTCGTTCATTATGCTTTCTTTTTTTTTTTACAAGCAGCATGGAAGCGAATAAACCACAGAAGTCAGGATGTAAGAGAGTAAGAAGAATGAATAGGATTAAAACAGTTCAAATTTGCATAGGACAAAAACATCTGAACTACGAAAAGGTACGCATTTCTGTAAAAATAAACTGCATTTACATTAAACATAGTTCCAGAAGGGCTTTCTGTAAGTAGATTATTCTTCACCTAAGAAGGGGCCAAGGATCTTAAAACCTAATGCATGAAGGAATCTAACGATGATTATGTATATTTCAAAAACATTCAAAAAAGACGTTTTTACAAGACTTGCGTAAGCGCTTCGCGATTTTCTTTTACCGTCGCAGTAAATTTCTTAACATGAATTTCTTGAGACATGGAAAATAATTCAGAAATGTGAGCTTTTTAAATTGATACATCAGTAATATTTCGCCACATAAATGATATTTACAACGAATTTAAAATTGGAGTAAAGACAACATCGAAAACAACATAAAAGGAAAAATATTCGACTAAATTTATGTATCGTTCGTTCTTTCCACACGGAGATGAAAGAGTGCGAACGAGCTTAACTTATGCACTTAATGTACAACAGCTTTCATAAGGTTACACACACAAAAAAATAATTCGCGTGGTCGTATTTATTTAAAGTTACCCATGTTTGTATTTGTGATTTCCATAACAGTCGCTAATCACAGAAAGATAAAGACATTTAAATATTGCCATCTTTGGTGGAGGTCAGACTTCCAAATCCGTTCCAGAAAGTAATTATATCATTGCTAATGTCGTAGATTACAAAATAAAATAAAATTCACCTCTGGATTGTGTTCCTCGTGCAGAACGGCTGTTGTATAATTGCTTCATTACGGTCAAAGCAACTCACGCTATGAGGTCAGTATTACTTCTGTAACATGCGCTTGTTTTTCTGACCAGTTTTTTGCGGGATGATAGTTCCGTGTTTCCGACAGACCAACCCTGCCATTGCCTAATAGACAGGCCACCAAAACTTCATCTGAAACACCATTATCAAGGCTTCTTTGAGTCCTAATAAATTCTAATCAAGGGGCTGTTTTAACGAGTTCAATTCCTGTTCACATAGAATTAGAACGTTCTTATTCTATCACATGATTTATGGAAAAATGTGTGGTGCTCCTCGAGTTCCTGGAGTGGCCACAAGACATATATTCAGCTGGTAATATACGATTTGACACTAGTAAGTACTTCTTTTATCACATGTTGAGTTAATGCAAATCGAGTTTCCTGTAGAAAAAATTTGGTCAAGATCCAAGTTGCTGTTCCTTATCCTCCTTAACACCAGTTTTTGGTGTCTTAGCGTGTGCAATGGGATTACTTGTAAGATGAAAATAAGCAAGTTAAGCGTACAGACTGTGTTTCAGCTAGTTCAGAAAACCTTTGGGTACCAAGGCAATTCATATAAAGTATTCCAACTGCTTTAACGAAAGAGGCAATCAACTAAAAGTCATATTAACCATACTGCACATGCAGTAAATACCTGATAGTTACTGTTAATTAAAAACATATTCCAGAGTACGTCTCTTCGCTGGCGATATATTTCTGTTCAACTATCATCACGTCATTAGTCAATTGCTAATTAACGAGTAACAAATGTGCATTCTGTAAGCATTTTACTCAATTACGTTGATTATTTATTCGTTTTCTAAGAGCATTTCATTTATTCCGCATTCATTATTAATGTACCGTTTAAATTATCTATTAAGCAACATTATTTGAGGCACGCTTGAATTCCTTCCCCGTACGTGCTCATCGTTAACATCGCCATCCTAATACGGATAAGTGAAGCCTATCTTATCCTAGAAATGAAGTTTAGTAGCAGCTCTTCTTTTATGCATGCGCAGCACGTTTTGTATTCTGCATGTTAACGTCAAATGGAGCATCTTTTGGCATCCATTGTGTATGCCACAATACCAACGTAAATTATAATAAACGTGTTTAAAAACTGTTGTCATTCTTATTTGTGCAATTCAAGTGTTTGGAGAGATATTGGCTCACTTTCGAAACCTTATGTTTTCTCGAAAGACACGGAAAATTTTATACAGCGCTGAGAAGTATATGAATAAATTATTATATACAACTTATTTAAAGACTTATATCCAGTGATTATTCCAGTCTAGTTATTTTAGTAACACGCATTATTGTAAAAATCATCTTGAATCTTACAAAGGTAATAGATCTGCGGAAATGGTAAATTGCTATATATATGCGTGGTGCATGATTGGAATGAATTGCCAGTTGTCACTGGATGTTGTGCACGTAGTATGAATGAATTTAGAAACAGTCCATCATTCAATTATGTTGCTAACATATGTGGTTACGGTTCACATACAGTGACTTTCGACTAGATCGTTAGGACGAAACTCCGTTGTAAGTCGATGACTGCATCTATCCTCAAAAGACCCTTCTTGGCGTCATTTGTAAAATAAAAACTATCCTGTTCAGTCGATTATTTCTAATATTTGTAAGTAAATATACATTGTTCATAGCGTGAGACGTAATTTCGCACATTAAACAGTTCTCGTGACATCATTTAACCTCGTGTCTTGCTTGCGCTTTTCACTTCTAATGCATTGAGCGTCTTTTAACCATGAAATCCTATAGCGTGACAAGAAGCAGATGCAACCTTCACGTGATGGATCTCTTTATTAACAACATATAGCTGAAAAGTTAACGTCTGTCACGTAATACGTGTCGCAAAACAGGTATTATGCTTTATTCGAACATGTAACGAATAACTAGATGAAAACAATGGGATCATAAGGCTCTCTTTGAATGGAGCATTCGTTTCGGAAATGAAAACTTATTTGGGAATTTTCGGAACATAGCACTGATATTTGGTCACTGTCATGAAAACTACATTTGCGACTGTTCATCAGTAAACCTCGCATGGCTATTTATCAAATAATCGGCACTTTAGACATGAACTGGGCTCTGTTTTCTATTTCCTCTTTCTCTCTCAAATAAAATTCTTCCTTCTCCGTTTCAATGGAAATAATTTTCTACCTAAAGAAATTCCAAGATTGGGAAGAGAAAGTGTATAAAAATCGATGCAATGCATCTTATCGATAGGTAGGTGGGCGAATGATAAGAAATTCGCAGAAATCGAATATCGACCTTTATTTCTTTTACTGACGGACTGTACTGTTGTGTTCAATCGACTCTTTCACTAGGCTACTACCAGAAGGAAATGATTTATAAATGTGGAGGATTCGTTTTTAGAATTCGAGTTGTGTGATAACTCGAATTCTAGAAACGAATTCATCTAGTTAAAAACTAGCTCAGATAGTTTCAATGAAAGAAACTGAGATTAACCAAAAACTGCAAAGAAAATGTTGACTGCGTTAATACTATTAAAAATTGAGGGAAAATAATAAATAAAGCGTGTTCCCCCCTTTTTGTGTATTTGACCTATTTCCTGGAATATAATAACTAGATACTTGTTCTTCGCATGTTTCTTTTTATCATCTTCAGAGCGATCTATGCATAGGGTTCTAATTTGATCCTCAAATGGAAGCGACTAGTGTTTTCTACATACCCGTCCTAATTCATGCACGGGGCATACTGTGCATGAATTAGGATGGGCATATCATGTTTTTTTCATTTTGCTAGTTCGGAAGTTGCTTGACATGTTCTGCTATAGCAGGTTGAAATTTGGCATTCAAATGCTTCCAAATGAACTTACCATTTCTTATTTCATCAGCAATCCAATCTGCATAGAGCATTGCACTCGGGTGAACAGAAAATGCCTTTGCAGAATATATTGAAGTATTATAAGCACAACGATATATTCTAGCCCATTAAATGGTTGTACTTCGTCACACGTGCATTTAGTGGTTAGAGAACATAGCATAACCTCATGTTATAAAGTTTTTTGTATAATATTAGAATGAGTCATTGGTAAATAACTGTGCAAGTCAGATATGGAGAAGCTGAATAAGGAAAAAACAAAGCAGGTGAATCGTTTGAAGCCATTAAAGGTTTCGTTAACAATTTTTATCGAATATTATATAATATGAATAATTCAAATTTCTAAAAAGGTTAGAACTATGATTCGCTGTTTTTGTCATCTTCTTGAACATAAAAAAGGGAATAATTTAAATAACCGTATTTCACTTTCATTAAGTCTGTGTAGTGAGTGAATAATGGCGTTCGCACAAGGCATTTTTATGGAATGTTTTTTTCATTTATTTTTGTCGATGTCTTAATACTTTTATTTCGTTTTTACCAACTTAAATATCAGTTTTAGTTCCCAGATGGATCATTTTATAGTACTCTGAGAAAGACCACCTGAAAGCTATGATTTTGCAATTCTCAGAAGATCATCTATTGTTGGTTAAACAGGAGGTAAACTGAAGCAACATACATAATGAACTATGCCTTGTGAGTTGAGAAATATATTCTAATCCCATAAAAATATTAAAATATAAACAATGAAACTAGATCTTTCTTCCACGCATGCCAATCTCAAACCACCTAATTAATGGTATGATACGTTAATTAAAAATCGAATTATTGATTCGATTACAGAGTGGGTGTCTGAAATGTCTAAATGGGAAACGAATGTCATCAGCAGGTGTGAATTCACCACTGTTTATTGGAATTCTGAAGTGGCTTGAAACCAGCATAGTTTTCGATATGATTTCTAGAGAAGGATCGGTAGATCATCTACTTCGTAGATTATCTCATCTCACCTATAATTTGGGTGGGTTATAACTGATGGGTTATAAGTTTAAAATGCATAATTAAGACGATTATGAAAACGTCGTTCAGAAAACAGACCGAAAACCAAGAAACAGTCACATCCAGACGAAAAATGAAAATGTAATTGGTTTCAAGGAAAGTTAAAAAAATAATAATCAGCAGGCATGACAGGGATCTCCTGCACGTTATTAATAACGTCTGTACAGCGATTGCACTTTGTTGATATTGAAGTATCTTCACCTGGCACAAGGAATCCGAAAATATATCAAGAATTAAAAAAAAAACTTTGAAATGGAAGGTTCGAACTTCTTAAATGATGTTGCTATGGTGATTGCTATTATTAAATATCAGTTTCGCGTGCTTTGGGACGAAGTTTACTCGCGCGCTTCAAAGAAAATCAAAATGTTACTACTGGTTTTATGAAAATGCCATTCAGCGTACTGATTGATGTGTTCAGGCCGTCTTCGTTTTATTAGTTTTTCCTTAGTCATCGTACATTAAATCCTCTCGCTCTAGCATGACAGATACACTAATAACTTCTTTGCTGCTAAGGAACAAATTGTCATTTCAAAAAGAATCATCGATTTAGGGAAATCCATTAAGATGTCTGGCGGAGGTATTAAGTCATTTTCCTCGTTTTCACTCGATGACTCCAGGAGTTCCTTGTAGAATTGTTTCAAAATATTATTTATATGTAAAGCTGCAAATTTATTTTATTGTTTAGAAATTACTATTAATATTTAAATACCATAGAAAAAAGAAATCAGTTATTACGAATTTGTTTTTTTTTCAGTGTTTCCTCATCTGTTTGATGCAGTTGCCATGCATATCCGTTTCTTCCACATGGTAATTCTTCTTCAACCCATCCGACACTAAATCCGTACAGAAAGTACGCTAAATCCTCCAAGGACAATTATTTATGCCAGAAGATCTGCGTTCTCACCCAAAACCCGATATGAAACCGAATAACTCATTATTTGATTGAAAAGACGAGGATTCCAACTAGGGCGTTTACAATCAAAGGAAGTCCTCTATACGATCCGAATTACGGAGGCTCTACATGCTTATTAGCTAAGGAATATTCGCCGACTTGATTGGCTCTGTGGACGATACGCCGCTCTTGCCCTCTTTGGTTCGAATCCGCTACAATATGGTGTTAAATGAATATGAATTTCTTGGCCTACTTCTAGGACACCATCCCATTTATTGGATAACTGAAGTGTTCTCAATAAGTTCCATGTTGAATTTTTTGAACAGGACTTCCAGATTATGTGAGCGTCAGTCCTTTCCCTATAATAAATTGATTATTTTTTTATTAAATAAATGAATACTGTGATCAAAGTTCTCTTGTCGTATGCCTGCTTGCTTTAAAGAAACCATGTTTAAGATGAATAGTATTTTTTTTTAAATTTATTTTCATATCTGTACAAGTTATGCAAAGCAAAACTTAGGAAAAAGTTGAAAATGTTCAAACAAAATCGAAGCAACGAAGTCAAACATTTGTATTTCGATTCACATACGGATACGGAGTTAAGAAAGCAGACCTATTTATTTTCCAGAAAACTTTCAAAAACTTTCTTTAGGTGTGACAACTAGGGAAGAACTTGTACAGTAGCCTTTCTCTCCTTCGGAAACTATTGTGCATAACTGCAGCACAAGATTGAACTGCTGTTAAATTCTTTGCACACGGTATCTCATATAGCAGAAAAGGTTCGACTGTTGTTTGCGAAGCAGGTATTACCTTGTAAGAGCATCATGTTTGATTTACACACGTAGCTGAAGAGCTGGTAGAATATGAAAATGAATATAGTAAAGTTAGCAAACCATTACTATTAGAAAACTCGCTTTCCAATTTAATATTAAGACATTAAATTCTGTGGTTTATCATCAAGATGGTTAAGAATGTATTCATTTTTATAGAACAGCGGCAATTAAGTAATCCCTATGGTCAACGTAGTATTCAAGAACAATTCCATGGCGATGCAGTTCCTATGATTGATAATAATAGAGTGATACCCGATGAGTATATCTTAAGCTAAACTTTTTAGCTTAAGATATACTCATTAACTTTCTGAATAGCTAAATTCACTCAGAGGAGTTCCCAATAATAAGAGGTTTACTAGCTTTACCATGCTCTTAAAAAAAAAACATGAACAAATTCTTATTCTGACATTTCAATAAAAAAGTAAACTTTTATCATCATCAATTTCCTGATATATACACCCAAGGGGGTGTTCAGGTTACTTCGACAGCACTACATGATTAAGTTTGCATTATTATTAATCTCCTTTCACAGTTTTCCTCCAAGTTAGTCTATTAGTTGTAAGACCTCCAATATTGTCATATCTAACATTTAGTGCTTCTAACGCACTAAATCATTGATAACATCGGTTTCTATCCTATCATTGGTCCTAACGGGCACTTAAGCGCCTACCACTTTTCCAAGTATTCTTGAACTTCACAACCGCAATTCGAGGATAGGGTGGTTAAGGCTTATGCCTCCCGGTGTGTCCTATGTCTGTAGATGAGTGTGTTTACGGGGCAGGTTTGCCTGTTCTGTGGCACGAAAAACCCGAGTTTTCGGGGGTGAAAAAAAAAAACCCTTCCTCCGTATGAGACCAGATAAAGGTTCCTCACAACATTGACGGGAATCCAGTCTAGGTCTTTCCGACCAAAGGGCTTTGTCTATGCCATCGGTTCACTCCCTTAATTTTTCTCAGAACTCTCATATCCGTGATCTCTTGTATTTGAGCAAGTGCTTTATTTCTAACCCAACTCTCTGATCTACAACTTAAAACTGGTTTGAAGTATACAGTTAGTTTGGTGTTTTGGTTAATTTCTATTTTATTCCATATAAATGTATTCAGTTGGCTAACCACCATAGCAGCTTTGCTTATTCTGTTGTCTATTTCCAGATTTAACCTGCCATTTTCATTAAAAACTGTGCCTAAATAACTGAAATATTTTACTTGTTCTATAGGATCACCATTCAGAATGCAGCTGAAGTTTTCCCATGTTCCTGCCTATTTTCATAGTTTTTGTCTTTTTATTGCTGAATTTCATGCCAAATTTGTTACAGATATATTTAGTTAGAGAATTCCGGAGACTTGCACTAAATGTGTTTAGGAATACATCATCTACGTAAAGCATAGAGCTAAGTTTGACATCTCCAATTCTAATATCAGGCCTAATGTCACTTTCTTTCATTATATGATCCATGTAGATGATAAATAGGAGTGGAGATAATGTACATCATTGTGTTACACCTGATTTTACATCAAACCATCTTCCCGTATTTCCTTCAATTCTAACTGCTGACTGACAACTTAATTATACTGTGTATTGTTCTGTATACATAGCTGAAGTATTTTGAAAAGATTTTCTCTGAACCCAGCTTGTTCTTCTCCAAGTTTCTCTTCCACAATCTTTCTCAACTTATTTTCAAGTATGCTTGCATAAATCTTACTTGGAATAAAAAAATTCCCAATGATTGGAATAAGGCCCTCTGTCCAGGCCCTCTGAATTATGCAAAACGTTTATACCTCCATACTTAAACATTTATGGTCAGATATCATCTACTCCAGCTACCTTTCCACATTTCAAGTTTTTGACGGCTTTTTCTACCTCAAGAATTAATTATGCACTCCTTTTTGCGTTCCTCACTAATTTTTTATCGTGCCTGTATATGTTTATAGAAGCGCAGCATATTTTAACCAAGAAGAAAGATTATACTAAGCATTTGAATTGTATGAGACGAATACAAGAATTATATAGAAATAGTGATTTTTATATCACAACGTATTGAAAGACAAAATTAAAATATCGTAAAAAGTTCTTTCATCATGAAGAGAAGAGGGAAAAAACTAATTTACATTATAATTAATTAAAGGATACACAATTTACCACTGTATCTTAAGCCAAAACCAGGTAGCTCAGCGGGAGACAGTGCACGCTGAAAACCACTTGTGCAGTAGTTCATATTTTAGAACTAAGTTACAAAATAAAACTTGATAAACATCAAGACAGTCTTTCTTAACAAGTGTTTTATTAGTTTTATCATCGTTGGCTATGATATATTTTTCTTCAGTAAGCATTTGGTACAGTCGAAATCGTGATTTTATGAAAATGCATGGAGTATTAATGAAGAACACAAAAAATAAACATCTTTTTCTTGTGCTAAATAAATGAATATTTAAAGAAACAAATCACATGTTTCGATATTTATAACTTTTTATGGATGAACGGCTTCATTAACGAAGAATAAACTTCATCTCACTCCAAAACAAGGAGGAAAAAAAATTAAAATCTATCAAAGGAATCCCCTTCAACTTTGTCTTTAAGAGTGCAGTGTGAGAAAAATGCGTCCCCCCCCTAAAAAAAGCAGTCAAACGTTGTGAAAAGGAAGAAACTGTTCTGTATGAGCAATATTAAAAAAAGGATAAGGAAGCCTAATATGAGACGATCCTCCTCAGTACACATCGCTAATTATAAATTTCTTTATTCTCTTAACTTTTTGTACTCTTAAAACTAGATTAAGGATGGCAAATATGTCAAAATTAGTTTACAAATCCTCAGTAAAAATTCAGAGGATAAGAGCAGATCTTTTCCATGTCATATTCAAAAACCCAGAGGACTTTCTTTCTTCTAGCATCGTAACATTTGCTCGAAGGCAATAATCATTAAACAAGATGCATCAACATTTGCTATCCCACCTACGTTCTCGGAATAAAAGCCTCCCGGGATAGTTCTTGTGTTCACTGCTCGATGTATCGAACAAATGTCTACCTTATTATTTGTAACTTAATGTAAGTAGGACCCAAGTTACTCCTTTATCTCGATAGGGTACCGGAGGATGATATCTTATCGTGGTTTTTCTAGTAGAAAAGAAGTTTCTTAAGATCTGTTTTAGTTTGGTTCTTTTCAAACTTCTAAGCTGGATATCGATTATGTTAAAGTGATCCTCGCTACAACTAACTTCGATATACAATTTACAAAAATCAATGATGTTCCCCCATACTTTTTATCAGTAGTAAAATGTAGAGCAACACGTCGTTTTGAAAAATTAGTATTTTTTTCCCCTCCTTCCCCGGAAACTCTACTGCGCTATCAACCTGATCTCGTTGCACAAGGGGGGGGGGGGGTGGATCAATGTCTTCGTGCGTGCACTGATTACGAGAATGTCTAGCAATCTTGAATAGCTTAAAGTAAACAAACAACGATATTTTGCCTTCGGGTAAATATCAAAAAGGAATGGTAAACATTCAGTTACAATACGCATATCAAGCACTCCGCATTTTCTTAGTGGGCAGGTGAAGCGTTATACAAATCAATAAGCAAATTAATTCTTTCTCCCAAAGGGGGGGGGGGTCTTCGGTGATCAGTTAAGATTACGCCTAGCCATGAAGAACCACAGTTTCTGGAAGAGAAAACCCTGTGTTATATCCCACTTTAAAGTGAATACGTGTAAGCGATTCTTTAGTTCTGAGCGGAATTTGAACACCTACCATCCAAATGATACGTATCATCCTTCCAATAGCATCATTCTTCGGATTGATTCAAATTTTCCATACATGCATTTTATGATGGATTTAGTATTTCAATATCTTATTAGGTAAGAGTAACCTAACTTAATAACTATTAAGCATCTGTTCGTTTCCACGATATTTTCACACTTAAACCAAACGGATGGCATTAGCTTATGTTCAGACGTAAGACTGCCTTGTTTCTCTTACTTTCTCGAACTGAATTGTAGTCTATGAAGATTCGCGTATTCGGAGGTTTCAAATTAGTAGGCCAATGACGTTTGAAAAAACGTCACTGGCCTACTAATACGATACGCAACGAGCATTTATTTTTAACAGAAAGTGAGTCGTATTTTATTGGTAAACGGACAAAGTTTACCAATAAAAATACCCTCAAACAAATATCGCGATATCCCGGAAAATATTCCCTACAGATCCCAAATAGTACATTCCAATAAAATCCAGTGAAACTTACAAAAAATTAAAAGCAAAACATCAGTTCGACTTGACTAATGAGATATTTGATGAATACAGCCGACAGCTTCCGTAGCTCGGCATTGAGAATGCACTTCGGCTGGAAAGTCCTTGGGGTCGAATCCAGTCTAGGATGAGAAGAGTTTTTATGAAAGGCGTTTTATAACTAAAGATCAGACAGACGGTATCACAAGGGCTTTCTTCAGCGGAAACACTGCTTTGCTTTTATTCTTCCAAAAAAAAAAAAAAGCAACTAACCAGAAGAGCAACCACAAAGCAAATAAGGTAGATAGGATTAAAACCGCCTTATACGTAGTTTTATTTAGATTCGGAAGAAGAAACTCAGGCTATGAGATCAGTGTTATTATGTCTGTTAATTGCATGTGTTCTAATGGCCGGTTTGTCTGCTTTGTGGGATGAAAAACCCCCCTGCCACTTCCGTATGAGGCCGACTAACTTACCTTCAATCAAAGAGTCCTGATAAAGGATCTTCGTGACCTGGACTGGATTCAAACCCAGGCCTTTTAAACGTAGTAAAAAGGTGAGTTATTTGACCATAAAAAGGTAAGACTGGATGAGTGCAGCAACTGAAATAATAGTTTAAGCAATATCATCATCGTTGGCTTCGCTGGCACTTCTGCTAGCAAACCAGATCGCGGTTTGAATTCCATGCACATCAGGTTTGTGAATGTTTTAAGCAGCGCATGAATTTCAATGTTCGATGTGAAACAACTACTCTTCTTATTGGAGGCCTGAAATGGCTTCTAAAAGTTCCATGTTTGGTGTGTAGAGAAGGGTTTTGCATTATCTTAATCTAACCAACCGATGATCGCATCCTACAATCGATTCACAACTTTTCATGGGTGAGATACAAAATAAAAAGCTTGAATATAAAACGAAAAAATTAAGCTTGCGAAAGTATCTGTCTAATGATATACAACTAAATTATTCTTGTTTCCATCACTGAAAACTGACAACTATGGAATAAAAAAGGTAAACTATCACAGATGCAGAGAAATTTGTTTCAGCCTCAAATGGAAATGTTGTGGTTTCGATCTATTATCGCTTACGCTAATTAAAATTCAGTTTCAATGGTGAACAACAGTTAGTGCCAAAATAGGCCTTCATCGCTCATAACGAACTAATGCGCAATATCATTTATCACCTTTTGGCAAATATATGGCGCTAAAACTTCCCTCATCAGCTTGTCTACTGACGATATTTTTCCATAACAGAGGAAACTGTCACACCGATTAGTGTTAAAAATTTGCTGTTGCCATGGAAACACGAAAAACATCACGGGTTTTAGTCAACAAACATTATACATAGAGAGAGAGAGAGAGAGATGCGAGACGCTAAGAAATATAACTAATGCATCCCCTAATTATTTTCTGGGGATACTCAATGTTAGGTTAGCTATGCATACTACATTAATCTGCTGTAATCCGAATACATAGGGCGTAAGGTGTACATCGAATGAAAGATATTTGAATTACAATTCATTTATTCACTTAGATCTTTCATTCCATTTGAGACTGGAATATTTACTTTAGTAAACCTTTTGATTGGACGTGCAAGACCACTTTTAACGGAAAGCATGGAATTGTGTTGTACTCTTCACAATGCGTTACCTTTCAATATCAAGAAGTATTCAGAATAGTTTCCGTAGACGGTAACCTGAACAGTAGGACCCCATTTAATACCCGAAAGTAAATTTGTCGGTTTCTCGCACTTATGTAAATTACGAATCATTTCGAACGAAATAGCATCCCAACTTCATCTTTGCTAGTTGGTCACGCATAAATTCTATTAAAAAGCAACCAATGAACACCAGTCCTAAATGGAGAATTCTGTTCAAATATAAAGCTTGAATGTAACGTTCTTACTCTAGAAAAGGTCGCCCTCCGGAGCAGCAATACGTGTATCAAAACCCAAAGTGTATTCCCCCATCAATGTCTGCTAACATGCTGATCGCGTGTGCCCCAAAACACATTAGGCACCTTCTACAAAACACCCCGATTCAATTAGGCAATCTTGGGATGGAAATGGAAGAAATACAGCGATAAGAGAGAGAGAAGGAAATCAATAAAACATTAGCATGATGTTGACTACAATAAGAGTACCAAGTTCAGCTCTTGAGATGCATGTTAAGATATTTCTGTGTTCGTTATGGTATACAATCGCTATTTGAAAGAAAGGTAATAACTTCCCACTTCGAATAGCGACCGTTTATTTGGTCATCCTGAAAAATTATAGTGCAGTGTCCTATAAATTTTCTCCATATTTCGAAACTCTTTTTAATCTAGTAAGAGAGTGCATTGCTTTTCAGTTTTGAAGAAAAGGAGAAATTTTTCAAGACAGTTATTATAAATAAATTCAAATTTCTAAGAATTATTCCATTATAGAGGATAAACCAAAGCCAATGGATGACAGGACTGGTTGAGACAATATGCCCATGAGGAAATTTGGTCCTCAGCAGTACATATTCTATGGGCTGTTGTGCTATGCTTTTGGGGAAATGAGTTTCAGCCTTGTATCTATGCACAGTGCTGTCCTTCTCGGGATAGATACAAGACTGTTTCTGGAGAGAAAATTCGTCATCCCTGCCTGAGGAAGAGCACAGACAAGGCTAGCTGAATTACTCGTACAAGTGGCTTAGATATTTCTGATAGTGCTTCATAGTCACCCCTATTAGAGCATTCATAAATAAAGCCATCATTCTTTAGAGTAGACAGTATTCGTGTTACGTGAAAGATCACAGTGTGATCGGGTTAAAATTCGTACAGTTCAAAATCATGCATAAAATGAAATTAGTATTAGTTCATATTAAAACCATAAATCTCTATTTAATATGAATCAATATGGTTAACGTCAAGATATGAAAAGGTCCAGTCGGGTTGAGAACTTCAATATTCCGAAAAATCTTGGATGCTACACTTCAATGCAACGTGGTAAAAATCAAGAACCCTGATCATGATAATCTGTTTGTACAGAATCGTTTACGATATCGCCTATGGCTGACTACACTGTGAGAAGTGGGGCACATACAGTGGGAAAGGGTGGCCAAAAGCTTAATTGAGGTTAAAATGGAGGAAAGGCTTGTTTGGAATTTCGTAATAACAGCCAATACTGTTGCTATCTGGTATTAAGATAACATAGGTGTAATGAGACACGTACTACTTTCGAGTTAGAATGGTTCAATTTAATGAAGTAGGAAGAGTGAAACTGATGTTCCGACTCTCCAGGAAAATTTGAATAGTGCCGGTGAGGAATGGCAAATTCAAATGTTGCAAAGTGTAAGGCTTGGAATTGGAAAAGCAAAGTTGGGATGATGTGTATACAATGGCTGGGGTAAATACTGAATACTAAAATTTGGCCCACATTGCTGAAATTGTGAGGACACATTTTATGACAGTTTATGGTATAGGTGAGGAGGATATTTACATGTGGAAAGAAAGAAAGATGTTATAATTCTATTGCACAATCGATTCATCACATAGCGACTACTGTCTACAGATCAGGTGACTTGGTTTTTGAGGAGGGGAAGAAATTTCGAAAAGGTTATGTCAGGCATCTTAGAATGTTGGACATGAGGAATTATTGAGAGAATGCCATTTATAGTCTAGTAAATAGGGGAGGAAAAGAAGATATGAGTGATATACGTTAAAGGTTTTATTTAAATCAACGCAAAAGGTTTTTTCATAGAGTAGAGAGGAAGTCACTTCTTGATGTGTGTAAGGAGAATAGACTGAGGATAAAGTGTGTTAGTAGTAAAGTGGAATATGCTGTCCGAGCTGGGAACCGAGTGCAGAAGCTTTAAATGAATTTAATGTGCGCTTGAAGAGTACTATTTGACACAGAACAAACAAGAAGTATCTTGTTTGTTCTGTGTCAATTATGTTTCTACATTTTTTACAGGTATCGGTTTTATTTTAGTATGCGTAACAGTTAATTCTGCAATTTGGGTTTTAAAGAAAATTGTTGACCAGAGCAGCTATGCAATAATAGCAGCTTAAAACATGGCATATCCTGAAGTGCAAGAAATCGGAACACAATTTTTTGCTATTTACGTTAGTTATGTGCAAATAATACTACCGAAATACATTTTGGTGATTCGAATATAATAATAATATTCAAGTAGCAGAAAAGAATAATAAAAATGTTCTAAATACCAAATTACGATAAAGTGCAAAAACGTGTTTTCGTATTTTAAGATGTTACACAAAAGTAAAATTACAAATTTGTGATGTCAATATCATTTAAAAATATAAAATTATGATAACTATATAAATTATGACATAAAAACAGGTTGCAGATTTGTTGTACTTTAATAAACTCATTTCTTTCATCAAATTCATGAATTTATATTTAAGGTCTTATTTTAAAGAACTTTTAATAATCCATATAATTACTGCATTAATAATACTAATTTTCAACTATTGCGTCCACTAATCCGCTGCATAAAAGAAAAACGTCGACTCTACCACCACGACCGATGTTGATAAATTTTTAAAATCCTACATTGTCTCATTTACATGCGAAATTTCTTTGATACTTAAAAAACTAATTATGTTTTAGCATTTCATTTAGAATTATGGATTAATAGCTTAAAAATGATGGATAATTTATTGAAATATGCTACGTTTGTTAATGTTTTCGTAACGAATCGATTCATCTAATAATTGCAATAATTTCTAATAGAGAATAAATGGTAATTTACGAGTTAGAAGCTTTGGAAATGCATCATTTAGCTGCGAATTAAATAAATACTATATACGTTACACTATTTTCCCCTTTTACTAACTTTCTATTATTGGAACAATTAATTTGCATAATAATGAACAAAAACCGGATTTAAACGTCCCGTTTTTTTTTTTTTTTTTTAGATATTGAAACAACTTTCTAAATTTAATCGAAATCTTGATATATGATCACAATTTTTTTTGTCTTGTTCAAAAATAAAAGAAGAATTAAATTAATATTTAGATATAACATTGAAGTATTCATCACACTGAGTACGATGCTAAGATATCACAAAGTTCGAAATAATGATCAAGTATTTCGCTATAGAGATATTGACAGAAAACCATTATATCCGACCTAATCACAAAGCATTGGTATTCTTCTCACAAAGTGCAATTGAGTTGAATTAATTAAATATTCCACCTCGTCATGTGACACTTCGGTCTCATTGTTGCCTTGTGGAGCGATGGAAATAGCGCCAATCAGGTAATAGCGCCAATGTATATTTCATCTTCGAAGTGCACAAGAAATGTAGTGGCATGGCCTGGTTTCCATAGCACCCTTGGATAACAATATCACGTAATACTGAAAATTCCGAGAATTTCAGAGGATTTACATGTGATATATTTAACAAAAGAAGGCCTCTCTCTCTCTCTCTCTCTCCCACTCACCAAAACTTTTTAGCTTTCATTTTTGATGGAAAGGTCTCCCATCAACGTAATTAAAATGTTTCATCAGTCGCTATCGCTCTAGGCTAGTCTTTGCTCGTATAACTTCTAATACCTGCCATGTCATCTCCATCACGTGCGAGGTTTTATGTGGCTTAACCGTTCGGATGGCATTACCCAACCAGTGATATAATAACGGTCCTCCATTCCGACGACATCACGAAACCGTTACCGCATCGAATAATGTAAAATACAAGTCCTGTACAACCTGACTTGCAGTTCACGCATGTTAGGTTTGCGTGTTCTGAGATGATAGAACGATATCCTAACTCCTATAAAGCACTAGCCAAGTAACTCGAATACAGCATTGACAAAACCGGAAGCGTCGTATTCCAAACGCTAATTGTTTTATATTATTCTATTCCATAATGTATTTATAATTCAAAACTCATCATGCTCTACTACTACTACTAATGTCTTGCCTTTCTTTTTCTGAAGTGTATTTAACTAGGGCTCCATCGTACAACTACGCAACATATTTTCCGGTAACGGCGTGTTCGTCAACCGAGGAGCACAGTATAAGGTAGCCATTGCCTGCTAATCGATAATGCCATTGAAAGCCTCAATGAGCTACAACAAAGCTTTGTATATCCTATTAAGAAAGACTGAAATAGTCTCTTAATACAGGTGGGATCGCAATTCGGTCAATTTTTTATGATGATTCGAAACACGATAGGTTGTTCAACCGGGTACCGTGTAGATGAATGGATAGGTAGGAAGAAAGATGGTATCTTTTCGTTAGATCTGAATATCTGTAGGATGAATTTCTTTTCTAGGAAATGAAATATTAAAAAAGAACACAAACTATGAAAAGTTAATTATTTTTTCCTTTCAGAGTAGGATTCTTTCTTGTTCATAGGAGAGAAAAGCTTTCGGTTTATTTTTGCTTGAGTGAAAAATCAAGTAATTTTGTCTCCAAAGAAAAATGCTCCATCTCTGTATAATTTTGAGGTTATTTTGAACTTGACTAAACCAAAAATCCAGTGCTAAACACGCCCGTTGTGTGTGTGTATTTAGTTATTACGTATATTCAGTAAATCCATTTTTATAACAAATCAAACATTGGTATTTCCATATTAGAACGAACTGATTTTGAGCAATCGTCGTCTATGCATCCAGTGTGTTCGAATATACTAAACTCAGAATCAAGAATATTTGCGTAGATATTGATTGTGTTATTTAATCACTTAAGTGTGTGTGACGTGATTTGAAGGGAATCATATCTTCTATGAAATTCGGTTAGGGTGTAGGTTAGAATGTTCGACAGTACCATGTAGTCTCAAGTTCTTTTCAAAGTTTTCTATTGGATCATCTTAAAAATACCACATTCATCCTTCCCTTAAAAAATCGATTCTTTATAAATACGTTTGCTGCTTAATTATTTCGGTTATACTAATTCTATAATAATGTGTCTGTGAATAATTCTCAAGAAGAATATAATTAATGAATCGTAAGGTTTATGTAGCATTCTGCCTCTTGATATTTTTACCATCATTCTTTTTTCATTCTTTCCTCATCTGTCAAACCAACCCATTTTTGGAACCATTAGCTTCCTTTAGGTGGTGCACTTTGATGTGTTTCTAACCTTTCTTCTCATGCTTTATCACAATCAAATACTAACAGGTTAACCCGGAAAAAGACTCGCTTGAACTTATAGTTTCTCTCGTTCGATGAAGAACAAACAATGACTTTTCTCGTGACAGATGAACACTGTTTTGCTCTATCACGCCATTTCTAAGAGAAAAGCGGGGAAAGTTCATTAACGACATCTCTCGACTTATCCTCGGAGATTATTTCTACTAAGAGGAGTTGCAACTCTTTTTCACGATGTGTTTCCCGATCTGTTAACGCTGCGTGAGAACATTTCTTAAATTTTGTTTTGTTCCAATGATCATGTGTAACGTATTTTCTAAAACGAAAAAGACAATCTCTATTCAAACAATTTTGAATTGTTCAAAATAAACGATCAATTATCGGGAAAAAAAGAAACGGAATAAATGGGAAAAAATATCAAGTCACCCCCACCTTCAAAAATTCAATTTTCGTTATTATTGATAAGCAGTTATATTATTGGGACATTCATAGTCAATTATTATGATCATGGTGGTAAAGTAGAATTCAACCCTGACAGACTTTGGCATGAACTGTTGATGACAGAAGGCTTTAAATTCGTCAATCATAACAGTTATCCCCTCTTCTTAATCGCACTGCCATTTTTTGCGTTTGACTTTCAAAGCTGAAAGAGACAAAAAAAAACCTCACGTGACGCTGTCAGCAGAATAGTTCTTTTCATCGGGGCTTAAAATAAATTTCAACATAGCAAATTCTTCCTAAGAATTGCATCTTCGACATTCGAATCTTTCGGCATCTCTTTCGAGTTTTTCATGTCCATTGTAATTCTAACGATGAGTACATTGCAGACACAGGAAAAAAAATGCTCTTCTTTTAGAGAAGTGTTTGTCAACTTATACAAAATACTGGATGAAGTTAAGAAGAAATAAAGTAAGCGAAGAGCATAAGAAAGAAAGCGCATTCGCAGTGGGATTCCTTATAGATCTGAAGTTACTTGGGGAAAAAAATCAGTTTTGTTTTCTAGAGTAGAATTTCCTGATTTAACTTTAGTTCATCTAAGGTATTAAAGCCGCGATACCAAAACGTGCGATGTGTTCAAATCTATGGTGGTTTTAATTCACATTAAAAAAAGGGCGAAATTAATTTTTCAAAAAATCGAAATTGAGCATTTTTAAAAAGATACACTTTTATTCCCGGATTTTATAATCTTAGAATAAATATCGCATTCATAAGGAAAAGGCATAAAAATTATCCTTTCAGTAAAACAGTGACATCTGAGTAAAAAGAAGAACACAAAGCTAGTATATTATGCATTCAATATTCTGTTAAGTGTTGTTCATCTATTGGATTACCTGTTTTCCGGAAGGGAAATCCCTGGATGACTTTTTCTGTATGACTCACTCGGTGAACACCATTGTTTTGCTAGTTAAAAAAATGTAGCAACTTACTGTTCAGATAAGACATAATACTAGAGTAATGAAACCAAGGCTTTCACTACTAAGACTTTTAAAAAAAAAATATTCTAATACGCCACTAACCATTCAGGGTAATATCCAGTTTGAGAGAAAGGAAAAAATATTTTTTACCGGTTTTCCTTACTTTATCTTTGTCACTAAGGAAACTGTTTTAGCGTGCTTGGTTAGATAGTTTCTATAAGCTATAAACATCTGACAGCTGTTTTAACTTCCATGTTAAACTTTCTCTGAGAGAAACAACAAACAGTCCACAGTTAGAAACTGTGTTTGTGTGCGTGAGAGAAAGAAAGCTACATTTTTCATTGAGCTTGCAGCTACCATAATTATAGCAAACATTGCTTGATATGTTGAATATCAAATTATTTTAAATCATGTTTAAGAACGTGCACTAAAAGAATTGGCAAAACTATTTTAAACTTCTAAGAAGCATAAATGTGATATACATATACCGCGCGCGCACTCACTCACACACGTGTGTATCAATGCTACACTATTAGGAGATTTTCTAATCTAGCTAGCTATCGAGATTCGTTATCAAAATAAACAACGTTAAGTTAAAAGTTAAGTAAGGGAGAATATATACACTGCTTGGAAAGAAGTCAACGGACATCCCCCCCCCCATGGACGAGGAGCATCGTGCCTAAGTAGCGAATCGCGTGCTTGTAGTCGGTATACATTTGAAAGAATACGATTCCCCCCCCCAAGCCATTTCAACGATGTCCGAGTGAAATGGCTGCGAAAAGAGAACTGACAGTTTGAAAGGGGCATTATGATAGGATAACAAATTTTTGACAAACTGGGCAATCCCAGATCAACAATCAGTGATACCATACTGAGATGAAAGTGCAAGGGGGTCAACTGCAAGTGTTGCCCGCAGTGGACGACCCACCACACTCACTGAACGCGATAGGGTTGCTACGAAGGATAATATGTAAAAAATCGCCATTCTTCTGCCGACATATTGAATACGAAGTTCCAGGCATCGGCTGGAACACGAATCTGCACAAAACATTTAAAACCAAGGCAAGCCCCACATTATCCGAACCAACATGGCGCTGTCTTCAGTGGTGCAAAGAGCATGTACCTTGGGACGTGGAAGCTTGGAAAGCTGTGTTGTTATGGAGCGACGAATCATGCTACATCCTCTACCGAGCAGATGGACGGGTGTCGGTGTGGTGAATGCCCGGTGAACGTCTCTTGCCAGAGTGCAAAATCCCAACTATGAAATTCGGAGGTGGCAGTGTGATAAGATGCTACTGTTTTTCCTGGTTTGGCCTTGGACCTCTTTGGTGCCACGAACACATGCAATGCTTCCTATTTTGTAGTATTTCTATGGAAGTGACCATTGTCGCTTTCAGTAAAACAATACAGCGTGTCATAAGTTTGCTTCTGCTGTAACTGCGTGGTTTGTGGACATGGACACGAACATCATCACACTTGACTGACTCCACAGAGCGAGCCCTGATTTCAACATCTGTGGGCTGAACTGAAGCGTCGGGTGTGATCAACGGGCGTCCGCCTCACAACAGTCCATGACCTCATTACATGCCTACAGGAAGAATGGTAAAAAAAAAAAAAAAAAAGGTTGTTATTACAGGCTTATGAAAAATATTCCCCGTAAAATTGCTGCGGTCATCTCCGCGGAAAGAAGGTCGTATATTTTAATGTGGGAGTCATGGCTATTTGTTCCTCACACTATGGTGTCGTTGACTTCTTTTCAAGCAGTGTATATGCGCGCCCGAAAGACGTAAAAATATCTGGAAGATAAACATTGTCTTCCTAACTTACATTATTGACAACTTTTAAGATGTTAAGACTACTAAGTATTTATTTCAAAAAAAAAGAAAAGAAAGAAACAACCTATATAGCCTTCATAAATACCTGAAACTTTTGTTTTTGTGGTATGTTTTTGCTGAGCTGATTTCGTTTCAAACTTAATAATTTTCAGTAACATTGAATTTGTCGATTCTCCAGTAACACTAGAGGAAACAAAATTGAAAAGAAATTAAAAACAAAATAACCCAAACACAATTTTTAAATTGAAACCAATCCACTTATCGGGCTGTACTATTTTCAGATATTTGAACAAGAACAGCATTTCAGTTTTCCCAAGAAGGATAAAAGTTCGCCCACCTCCAAAGAGAGGTCACTTCCCTAGCTATCTATGAAACGTGTAGATTTTTTTTCAAGATACTGCTGATTGGATGGATGTTTTCTTTTTGATGGATTTACCGAGCTAAACGAAAAATGAAACATCGGTACCGCCAGGGAACCTATTTCGCTGTGATAAAAGTTGTGAGGTTGATTTATTTTCTAAGATATTCCTAATTAATAAGGTAAAAAAGAATTTCTTTAAATTTAATTATTGTTTCTGATATACGTTTGTTTGTAATGACACATGCAAAATTAATTTCGCTTTTAATTTAAGGAGTCAGTACAGTATATTATAATATAAGGAAGAATTTATGTTGTGATTAAACTAGGAATTCATGGAATCAGTTAAAATATAATACAATATATGCAATTATTGAATTTTCTTCGACATTGCGTGTTTAACATAACGATGTCAAATGCTCGTGAAGAAATACACTTTAACATATAATTTAATGTTTTTTTCTGGTCGTTTCATAGATTGGCATCCGCACATACCTCGTGAAGAATTCACATCTCACTCTATAATTTTCTGTGATTATTATTAAGACATGGATTATAAATCTTGTCGACCTGTGGAATAAAACTATTGCACTGTAAAGAAAAAATCGATTTCCACAACTACCGCACGTTAAGAGTATAGCTAACCATTTAGGGTTTTGTATAATACGTAACACATGAGTTGGTATCGTCTAATGAAAATACATAAAAACAGAATTCTTGAAAAAAATTTAGCAAATCTGAAAATACCAAATATCGTCACAGTTTGATTTCAAGCTATACAGGGACAATCAAGCGGCAGTCTTAACAGGTGATATCATTTCGTTAAAAAAATAGGAAAAGTCTTTATGTTGCAGGGCATTACAGAACATCCCGCTATCCTGTAAAGAAAATTGAAGATTGCAAACTAAAGCGAAGGCAGTTTCTGAATTTCTTTTTGTTTTCTTAGAAAATATAAAGGCACTTAACCTGTTAGTAATAAGAAACAATATCACAAAATTTGCAAAACTTACAACTTGCATTTCGGAAACTAATTATAATGAAACTCCTAAAATTTGTGTAAATAACTTACATCGTACCAAAAAAACATTATCAGTTTTGGGGAAAATTTCTTTGCGTTGAGAAAACAATTCTGTCCTTTAATTGGAACGACTATGATTCAAATCCCGCTAAGGATTTACTAATATTTATACGAGCGTTTCAACTGAAATGAGCTGGCAAGTCGCATACAGATCCCCACCCTCTTGAAACTCGGATTTCAGCCTGAGAAATCGCCTTGGAGTATACAGAATATACAAGATTCATTGCCTTAGAGCATCGGTTCTCAACCGGTGGTACGCGTACCCCCGAGGGTACGTGCTGGGCCGTTCAGAGGTACACGAAAAATAATTAGTAATGGTGGAAAAACAAGTAAAGTAAACAAAATGCAAAATGTTAGTTATGGAACAATAAATGTTAAGTTTGAATCGCCGCTATTTTAAAAACAAGGGGTCTAATTTATAGAAATGGGTTTAAAAGGGGTACACAAGTGGAAAAAAGTTAAGAAACCACTGCCTTAGAGTGATTCTAAAGAAGGACCTTCACACTAAGTGCACCAAACAAAGTAGCTAAAAGACAATCTTTTTAACTCCGATTGAGATTGCAGAATGAATTGGGAAGAGGCTTTCCATATGATGCGTTACCCTCTCGTAATACAGAACAGATGAAAACTGTCTAAGTTTTGCAGTTTTGCACTTCTAACTAGATTAAGTTGAGCAAATAATCAACCCTTTCTACGTCACAAAATATTATATTGCACCGATGGAAATATTACCTTGTTGGAATCACTTTTTAGAGCAAAGAAATGTCTCACGTCACGTCTGAGTGTGGTCTGCATCTACACATCACGGTTCTGTCACTACTGACTTATCTATTCATAGAAAAAATTCAGCATTTTCAGACTTGTGATTGAATCTATAAAACTGCTGTAATAGTACCCAAGGCATTTTATGCATACGAAATGAAAGAAGAAACATGAAGATTTAATGCCTGAGGGCGAAGAGAATCTACTGCAGATCCCCTTCGCCACAGTCAACTCTTTTTTGAATATATTGTTACTGAAAAATCAATGTTGTTCGGAGTTTGACATTTGGTTTGTATATAAGGTAAAGCATTCAAAGTACACCGAAGTAATGTGATGCACGGCGAACTCAAAAGGAATTCAGGTGAAAAAAGGATACAAAAGGAAGCGGAATGACATTTCTTTGTGCCCTCCTCTATGCCTTCTTGAAAGATTTTTTTCTCTCTCTCTTTTGTACAACAAGCTATCACCCAGTGCCGGATATTTTCTTGGTTTGCCTAGATGCGAAGCAGTATGCTTCCGCTGAAGATTTATGGCATCATTATATAACAATGTAATATAAAAATAAATAAGAAATGTCTGATATGTCTTCGTTATGACACACTCCGAACGAGCATAAATAAGATACAACATGCAAGTCTCTAGTTATCGTCTTGGACAAACTTTTCGAAACCGAAATTAACTTTTCAAGCAATGTTACAAGAATGAAATAACGCCGAGTTTTCATGGGAAAGTGGAAGTATATCTAAAACTTTGAAATAAAACTCACAGAATAATATTGCATATAGGTTCATAAGTTGCTCAGACTAGTAATTCTAGTAATAACTGTTTTATTTGAACATACTGTAAATGTGTAGAATATAAGCAGCTACAAATATATTTTTTCGGACGGGGAAGATATTGCTATATGCTTGAAGAGCCTTCAGAAGCGAGCAACTTGCCTAATTGATGACTCGTCTCTTGACTACTTTCAATTGTTTCCCCAAAGATACTCTGTTGGTATTATTGGTATTTTCATGGACACCGTTCCCTGAACCTGCAGCTCCCATCCCTGCACTTTCCTCAAATACGAGTAGCTGGTGGTTACCAATATATCTACAGTTCCACTCATATCGAACTCATCGAACCAACTTCTCATCCTGTGCCTTCATTTCTTTTCTTACACTTCTGCTCTTTGGAACAGTCTTCAATAAACACATCAACAAATTCCATAGCTCTCGGAACCTCTCATGTGTGCGGCTGATATATATATAAAGAATATTGTATTTATAGTGGTTTCTATCCAAAGTAGTTGTTCTTGATATCTAAATGCGATAAAGATATCCTAATTTAAAATATCAAGATATCTTGATATCCTAAATATTGTTCAGAGTCACGTATCATTCCCCCCTGATGATACTTGACTCTGAACAGTAGAGAATTGGGGTTTAATTTATGCTACTTGCATTTTCTACAAATATTTTCATGGTCATTATTCGTTAGAACTGGCATTAGAAATGTCATTACGCTTCTCTTAATCTGTTAAAACGCCTTCAACAGTAAGCATTTGTGAAAATATCATCTGTAATCTTTTTTTCTTGTGCTTCGGTAAAATAATAATGAAAACAAAAAAGAATTTGTCAATCATATATACAAAATTTCAAACTTACAGAAAACCAGCTTTCTTCCTCTTCATTTAGTGTGTTATATTTGCTATCCTTTGAAATATGTCGAAGGAGAGCAATGTTTTATGTAGTTACTAAAGAGTACAATAACAGACCTTCAAAAAGAATTGAATGTTCGTTTGCAAATAAAACTATGAGGACCTTGTCTTACAACTGAAAATTTCGTGTGTTCTCCCTAGTTTGCTTAGTTTTCAGGGAAACATCTAAGTTTCCCGAAGGGACAAACCCTGCTACCGCCATGAGATCCAAAAATCCCATGCTAACACGTTTCGTATTTCTCCTTAATGCCTTAGATCAATAGTTTTCAGGCGTTGGATTACTTTAAAAATTAAGTTTTAATGTAAAATAAATTTCTCATCGTACGGTGTTTGTAGTGGGTACTTGCACAAAAGTATATTCGATGCCCTTTGACCTGCTTTGTTAGAATAAGATCTAGGAAAAAGCATTAAAGAGACGAGCTTACAAGGCAGAATTTATTTAAATAAGAAAATACGCTGATTTTGTCTAAAAACTTATTCTTAGCTACACAACTTACACAAGCGATTTAAGAACAGATATTCCTTTTTATATTTTAATGTAATTAATTTAATCAGTGCACTGATAGTGAAGTGAAGACCTTGTCGAATAGCTACGCCTAAATCTGTTAAATACAAGTTCAGTAATAGTGTTTTGCTGTACATGATAGAACGATGGAATCAATAATTATAGTCAGCGATCTTCTTGAATGCCAAGTAATAAATTAAGTGCTCAAAGAAACAATAAAAAATATGGTGTTGAGATGGAACTAATCATTAAAAAACAAGGAAACTACAATGGAACGTTGATGAGACTACAAGAAGACTTTGAAAGTTTTATTGAATTGAATATATGTTTGAAAAGAGTAAATCAATGAAACAAATGCGAGATATTTCTGGAGTAGAGAAACAAAGAAGGAAAGGAGGAATGTGCATGTTTTCAGAGTGTTATAAAAATAATGGGAATTCGTATTTTAGAGATCAGAAAATTTAACGATATAAAAATATAAAATAAACTAAATGTAAGTGCCTAATAGCCCTATATGAAGTTTCCTGTAATCTATCGGAATCTATTTGAAGTCCTGTAATCTATCAGTTGTCAGTCGTTGACTGAATTAATAATGCTGGCAAGAAACCAATTAACCACATTTAATCATTACATACACATAGTATGTAATGATTAAATCGCATCTGTAGACCGTGAAAAACTTCTTTAGTAATAGTTATAAATCATAATGAAATAGATGCAAGAAAATCACATCTTGAGATCTATTAATGCAGTGTCAAATACATTAATATGCATTTATCAGCCAACAAAAAAAAATATCAACGTGTTGATATCAACAGGAGATGTGCCAGAAAGGAAATCCCCTCCTGTAAAATATACGTTAAGTCGTTTTCCACCCGCTTAATATGGTGCAATAGAACTAGGATAACTTGGTGGCTCGAGACTCAGTAACTTTTCATCCCTATAATTACCTGCTTAGCCACTTTCTTTTTATTTCCCGGCTTGTTTGTTTCACAAAGAGAAAGGCGAGAGATACGTTGGCCAGCTGGCACGAGGTCAAGTTTGAAGAGAATGCTAATGAACGCGAGCAAAGCGTCACTTGGGGACTTTCGCGTGATCATGGCATGTTGAATGGATGTTTATCGAGACAAACGCAGAAGGGAAACGATGCATCTTGTTCACCACAAATGTTTTATTTTTAGACTTTGGTTTACTAATATTACAGGAATAAACTAACCATGAAGAAAATCTAAATCAGTTTTATGGTTCACTCATTTTCAAGAAACAATTTATTTCCTCTTAACTTTAATCACGCAGTGATATAAGTACCATGTTAATCTCCCTTTCTAAAACAACCGACTATTAATCTTTCTTCCAACTCTTATACAATCCCTTTTGTCACACATTTTTCTGGCTAGAGGCCAGGTTTAACACCTTCGCTGTCTAGACCAATTGAAGACCGATATAGCGAATTATGCTGAGAAAATGTGTCAAGAGCAAATCTAAACATTACTATAAAGAACTCGGTCATCCTGTTACCTATTCTCCGCACCTGGCTTCAGCAACTTCTTTATTCGTTTACTGGAAAAACATCCGCGTGGAAACCATTTCAAGGATGACGATAAATCGAGTTAGAACGCACAGAGAAACAAAGAGGGTAGATAAAGTAGTACAGTAGTAGAAAAGGAGGTTTGGGAATAAAGGCGACACTATATTTTAATGCATAAAAAGGATGCCACAAGGCTGGAGTATATTATTATATATTCAAATAAGTAATCTATGACTTAATTATTTCACATTTAAAATATCGTTAAATATATTACCTTCCTTTTAGCGACGATCCAGAGAACGGGAATATTTACCAGAATGACTACTGTGGACAGTTAAAGTAAAAAATATATTTAAAAGAAATACTTTAATAATCCTTAGTAGTAGTCTGAAAACTGCAAATAGTGACAAATGTGGTCTGATTTTTAGTATATGAAATGTTTATAACTAATATTCATTCCAAAATATTCAATTATATTATCCATTTGAGCTTTTAATATCGAGATATTTATAAAGAGTAATACTAATATAAAGATCTTATTATAACCTCTAAGTTCTCATCTAAACCATTCATAGTTTAAAGCCAACAATTTGCACAATTAGTTTCTTGCAGCTATTGACAAACGTCATATAAAGGTAAATATCGGAACCAGAACATTAATTTTTTATTAAAATAATACAATTCATTAATATCAGATGACATATTTCTCACTTTCCTAACAAACGTGATTCCATTTAATGCTGAAATTCATCTGCATTGCTAGTGTGGATTTTGTGCATAAAAATCGAGTATGGTATTTAGATGCTATTATTATTTTTTATTTAGGAATGAATCCAAATAAATGGCTAAGAATAATAAAATTATTTAATTAAACCAATTCTTCGTCTTAGTTACAAACATTTTCAAGGTCATAAATTTAAAGTAAGCCTGTGCACAGTGATACAGTAGGAAGGATACTTAGTAGCACTAAACTTCGAATATTAGCTGGCGTTCTCTGCTAGCAACAGTAACAATATGCGGCCGTCAGCCCAACAGTCAATTGTACAGGGTGGCCATAAAATAACTTTTCCTCTTTGGAGGCATCTGTAGCTAAAAGCAATAAGCGGAATGAGCCAAATTTTATATTGAGACTTTTGAAGGCATTGGAAGATGATTTCGCGAAAAAAAGATTTAGTACCAAAAGTTGCCGGTAGGGGAACTTTTGGCGCTGTCGGAGCCGAAAGCAGTCACATGTTTGAAGTGAACGCAGGTAAAAAGGATTATGCAAATTTTACTGTGTGTACGTGACAGCAGCGCCATCAATTCCACTTAAAAATGGATTGGTAACGTTCAGGCAGTTATTCGAATGACTGAAGAATTGTGCTCAATATGTGTCCTACCTTGCCTCAGCGTGCTTTACTTGTTAAGTTGTTTTACCTTAAACAGTGCAACCGTAGCGGCCCTTCTGGAATTTAGAAGGCTTCATAACTTGCGTACAGATCCTATGTCACTGAGAGCTGTGATTAAGAGGTTTGAAGAAACTGGATCACTAGGAGTTAGACCTGGCAGAAGACGGAAAGCAATGCAAGAAGAGACAGTAACAGACGTTATACAAGAAAGGTCAGCACATTGAAAATCGTGTGTTTTATTCATCAGAATCAGTGGTCCAGGGGACCCTGATTCTGATGAATAAAACATTATTTCCTGCGAGTTCAATCACTACATTAATTTCTGTGTCTCTCGCAAGTTGTTGTTTTAGTTTAATTATTATTATTATTATTATTATTATCATTGTAACGCTCCACATATCCAGCTGGAATGAGTGACGCGACTGTCGCTTACACTGTCGAAATATTCTATTTTATCTGCCTTTAATCTAATTATTCGCTTGTTTTCGGCTCCGCCAGCACCAAATTTCCCCTATCGGCGATTTTTGATACTAAATCGTTTTTTCGCGGAAATCATCTTCCCATGCCTTCAAAAGTCTCAATATAAAATTTGGTCTCATTCCGTTTATTGGTTTTTTTGCTACAGATGCCTCCAAAGAGTGAAAGTTATTTTATGGCCACCCTGTAGTTTCGCAACATTCATTTTCTTTGGTGCGCCTGCCATATATTTTTGGAGTGAGAGAAGGGATTTTACAGTATTGTGGCAAATGCCAAAAGTCATAGATATAAATATTCGAATTATTAAAAAAAAATGTTCCGCCGAACTGGAATCTCTCTCTCCCTGAAAAAAGATGTCCACTACTTTTACTAGAGCCGTTTAGCGGATTTTTGTACTAAAGAAAACTTTCGTTATATAGATTATCTTAATCCGAGGAAAATAATTATATTTTATATAGCTGCCGCACTCTACTCGAAATCTGAGGAACTATGAGACCCTCAATCTCAGATACCAATATCTCTTACTGTACTTGTGGATGCTAATGAGGACCATTGTTTTCCAGAGTACATGGGAATATTTTGCTGTGAAGATTCGCTTTGCTGACTAAGACGAAATAGTCTTAATAATAAAATAAAATTTAAAAATTATCTCTAGGCATGCGCTTCTCTTCATCAATAAAAATGACTGCATGATAAAAAAAAGTACGACAATAAAATGAGAATTGGGGCAGTATGGGTGTTAATAAACGCACCCAACAAGATAGGAAGCAGGGAGCTCATGTTACGTAGTTTTGTTAGATTAGTTAGGTATCTAAAGTTACGGCTGAAGCAACAAACTATGAAACCAGTGTCTGTTAAATTGTGTTTGTTTTTCTGCCTGGCATGTCTGTTTTGCGGGATAAAACACCGGAGTTTACCGAGGAAAAATCCTGCCATTCGCCGGATATTGGTAGAGACCAGTGGTGAATGGCAGGATCTTCCTCGGGAAACTCAGGTATTTTTAAATACTCCTTTGGTTTCAATTATCAGTACTGAGTGTCAGTACTAGGCACAAAGTTGATTTGGTAGATAGTTTCCTATTGGTTTTACCCTGATAAACATTAAACCCGTTTCGAGCACTTTTGTATTTCTTAATTTGCAGAGTCTATATCATCACACATCCTGATGGAAGATTTAAATAATAATTTATAAAAAGTCCGTTTACTGTCCCTAAATATAGCACCTCCGATACTAATTTAGCTTCAAATAAAATTAAAGAAAGTAAAGTCAATTTTCTACGACTGTCCACCAAGAGATGTGGGATTGTACTTCATTTCCTGCTTACAAGAACATTTGTCTATCAGATACAAAATTTCCAAGAAGTTTATTTAGCAAGCAAGAATAGTATGGAAGAAACTAACGTTTAAAGATCCCATTCGAAATGCTAAGAACGAAATATCCTAGTTTTTCACCATTAAATAACGATAGTTCTAATGAAAGAACTATCCAACGTTCAGCATGTGTGAAAAATCTAAAATGCACATTTTAAAATGTTCTACCTGATATCCTGTACAATAATAGTTGAACTAATTAGAAAACTTTCCAAAATCAATTTTTGGAGTTAAGATTTGTAAAATCTAAGAACAGCAGCAGCACTAACGAAACTCAAACATCCTCTGCACTAAACTCATTTTTTTCAGTGAAGGACAAAACTTTTTTCACTCTTCTACAAACACTGCATTTACTCTTCTCTTCAGAATATTCAGTTGATTTATCTTGCTTTTTTACGCGATAGAAAATCAAAAGGCATAAAGAGTGAACGAAATTTAATTTCCTTCTTAGTCATGTCAGATATTATTTACTTCGACAAAAAAGAAATTCTACGAAGTTTAATATTCATTTCAAGGGATACCAGCTGGCGACACATAGTGAAATCTTTGCGCAAATGCTTTCCCTAGTAGTTTTCACAGTTTAGCTATTTTAAGCAGCAGACGATATTAAGTTACGTCATCATTTCGTTGTATATAGTACAGTTCGCCTTCTTTGCAAAAAATAAAAATTAGTAGCTCCATTTTTTGCTGGTTGTGAAGAATTTATTAAATCTTTGTATCAGTATGGTAGAGAATTTGTGAGAAAAAAATAAAGTTAAGTATTTGTTCTCAGTTGTCTTTTGCAATACTCTGTATAGTATCCAATTTAAATTAAATCTAAAATCCTCAGGAGAGAAACTGCAGGATGGCAATGCAGAACAAACAATTGATTCTTTAATTGTTAAAGTATAGGTAGCGCTAAATTCGTTTAGTCTGCTCTGATATTACAAAAATGAATAAATAAATAATGACATAAATAAAACAAAGCATAGCAAAGCAAAACAAAACAAAACATAGAGGAAATTTTTCTAAGCCTTTTTTCGACCGGTTCCCGAGTTAGTCGATCTCTGGCACGGGCAAGCAGGTTTTTCCTCCCGGAAACTCGGGTTTTTCGTCCTGTAAACTCAAGAAAATCGACCGTAGAACCCACATTATTTCAGACATTAAATATATTGTGTTAGGGTTAGAGACCACGAGATGGCGGCACATTTGAGCCGTCTCTCTTCACTGCGTACCGCTTAATTAGTGATAGCCTTGGGCCAGCTATCTCTGATTGGGTACCAGTGGAGATTGAACTGCCCACTCAGTCTCCAAAAGTTAGATAGGGCTAAATGGCCTCGCCTACTCCCGTATATACGGGAATAAAAAGGCGTTAGCTGATTTTTTTTTTTATAAAACAAAGCACTAGAATTCATGATGGACGAAAAAAAATCGCATGCCGAACTAGCGAAAAAAAAAATTATATTTTGATTTACTTTTTTTTCTCTTCTATTTCACTATCGGTGATAGAATCCAAACAAAGCTGTGAGAAGGAATTCAATATTTTTCTTCTATATTTTATACCAAGTAGACTAAACTAATGTTTAAGCTATGATACCTCTAGAGCAGGTACAAAATTTTCTATAAAAATTAGACCTTATAGCATGGGTTTGCCTTCTCATCGAATTTTTAAAAAATGTACGATCAACTTATTTTATTAGTGATTTCTTAGAGTTCTGTTGATCTGACGGTATTATTTCGAAGTCCAGTTCATTCTAGTGAATAGAGAGAAACGATATTGAAGATGTGGATGTTGGTAAGATACTATCTAACAATGGGTTGTGAGAGTGTCAAAGACTGTGAAACAATGATAAAATATCTGCCTTTTTATTTTAAACGTTTCAAAACGAAGATGACAATTCTCATACTTTGTTCTTCGAAAACGTTTGAAGATTTTGAAAATAAGAACATTAATTCACTTTTGCTTTCCTCACGTGAAGGTTCAATAAACTTCTACTGAAATGAACCAACTTCTTCACTTAAATGTATACCCAATTTAGCTTCAGATATAGAATTAAAAAAAGAAAAACTGCAGCTAGCTATTCAGAACTATCAGCACCCAACTATATGAGCATTTACTTATTAAATAGTAGACTGCACGCTATTTTTATCTTCATGTTTTAATAAGGTAAGGTCCCATATCAACTTTCACTTGCATCATTAGTTGTAATGGATTAGTCGTATAAATTCTCATTGTTTGAGAAAATAACACATTATGTACCCATAGTGCAATTTAGCTTCCGTAATCAATGACTTAATTAATGAGGTGTGACTAATATCATTAGCATCATGCCGAAAAGAAAGCGCAAACGATTGTACCTTATGGCATTTAGTCGGCACTCTTCTAGGATTACACCTAAAATTATGATAAACCCTTTTCGCTGTTGAAGTCCTCTAATCAGTATGATTTATGAGACTCAATAACAGACAAATTTCTGCATGCTGCTTCAAGAATAAAATAATTGCGATGCTGTAATTTAATTGCTCAGAAAACATTGCTTTAATAACAATGCCTGCCTTTTATCACTCTCTACGTAATCCGTGGAGCGACAGCGAAACCTTCTTATCCTACTCTACAATGTTTTAGTAGTACACAGATGGCAAATAGTTGTTTTTGGATTACCACTGTCTTCTACCGGGACCACATCTTATATAAAGAAAAACTGAACTAGTATCACGCATGAATAAGTTCTTTAGGAGGATAAAGGAAAATCTGGTACGAAAGAGAATGTCCTATTCCATGTCAGAACTAGTATGGTGTGCGACAGCAAAATTAATTTCCTACTCACCGAAGTATTACGGACGTGATAGAAAGAAGTTAAAAAAAAAAAACTGTAGCGATCACTCTCAGTGGCATTCATGTATTTTGCTGTTCTCACATGGAAAGGTTTTAAAGCTATCTCACAATATCAAAAACTTTCCGATAGTGTGATTTTGCACTTCAGGCAATATTTTCGTGTTAAGTCCGTCAGTGCAAGACTTTCGGTTATAGCAAACTCTCCGTTTTTATGAAACTCCCCCATTTCAGCGATATGTCGACAAGTCTCATGACATTTTGCACGTACCGACCAGTAAATTACTTTCTGAGAAACAAAATCTTATTTAGCCTGACATACGGTTTCGTGTAGCTTTGTGGAGGCCGCCTCAGCCAGGTGATTGATATTCTCAGCTCGCGCAGATTAAAAACACCAGCTTTCAAAATCTGCTGCAAAGGTCAAAAGGTAATGTTCTCTCTCTCTCTCTCTCTCTTTGATATGCAGATGATGAAAACTGAGTAACGCAACGGATTCAGAACGAATGTAGAACTGTTTATTTAAGTCTCTTTCCTAACTTTCTATTAAATCATCAAATCTAAAATAGATTTTTTGCATTAGTAAAATAAACTGATGTACTAACTCGTTAATCGATATATTTCGTCATGGAAAAATACTTTGTGTAAAACCTAAAATTCACTGTCAGATACAACTACATTATCTGTATTTTGAAAGAGGAAACCAAGGATCAAGAAAAAAAAACGAAACATGAATATTTGTGGTTAATACAGTATTAAGTCGTACTCATTTGTATATGAGTACGACTCATAAAAGTCTGTAAACTTATACATTCGTACCGAGGAAGGAATAAGGATTAAATAATCCGAAATCCTGCTATAAATATCAAAAATGGTACTAAGCAAGATGGAGGTGTCCCATTGTATGACAATGAAAAAATCGTTTATTACCTCAAGACTTGTACAGACAACCGTACCCATAATATGAATTGAACCCAAAGTCAGTCGATTAGAGAGAGGGGTTTTGTTATTGTTTTTTGGGAATTTTTTTATTGTTGTTCAATTATACATAAATCCATCTCTTAATTTCATAATGTCAATGTCATACTGAATGAACATTTTGATTTCAAACTGATTTTATTGCATTTTCAATGCTAGTATAATTATACTTGTACGAAGGATCTTTGTTGAGATCATGTATACACGCACACATCAAAATGTGCATTACAAATGGTATTTTAAAAACAATAAAACTGTTGATATTCATAAATATATATATTACAACTTCCGATGCTTTTTCACCAACTTATCTTTTCCTGAAGTATATTTTAAAACTTTTCACTTAAGTGTGCATATCTTAGTAGCACCCAATAACAAAATATCCATGCTTTATATATGTCAAAATTCAGAATAAAATTAGCTTCGGTGTATTCGTGGGTAAAGTCCACTAGTTTGTAGTTGAGAATCTCACTTGAGAGAATGCTGTTAGAAAAACATTTCACTTCTGGAAGTGGATTATATTCTAACAAAATATACGTAACAGATGATTTTATCATGCTGTTCCTAAATTATCCAAACTTCGTTCCATGCACTTTATTAATACAGTATACTACACGTCATCCTTTCTTAATCTGGATTGGTATATGAACCCTATTTTGGTTAACAGTTCTACAGTTTAACAAAAATAAAGTCTGTTATATTTTCTATTGCGTGTATATACCTAGGATTATGCTGCGTATATTCAAAAGCATGTATTCTTTTTCTTGCCAGTTTTTCAGGCGAACATCCCTGCCACGTCGGTATGAAACTGACTGCCTCACTCTCAGTCGTCCCTAAATGAATGGTCTCTTTCATCCTGAAATGGATTAGAAGTCGAAATTTTTCAACCAAAGGGCATCACTGATATGCTACGCTACAGTGGTGCATGATGTAATTTCATGTTCCACATATTTTGAAGATTTCTTTGACAGGATCTCAATTTGAACTATTCAAAGCATTGATGGAAGTTCCAAACGAATTCCAACCATCACATACAACAAATAAATTCTCCTTGTTTGGTTCATCTTCAAAGTGACTAGTTAATGACAAGTATTTTCTTTCGTCTCTGGTTTAGAGTATGCACAGTTGCGTTTCAATCGGTCTTGATTGAATGCTATATACTAGGAGATAAAATTCCCAAAGGCATAAACTGCATTGCAAATGTGTGCGTGTGTGTACAGCGATGCAATTAAACAGGTTTCTTGAATCACAGGGGAAACGGAACTGGTAAACAGAACTACAGAGATATTCATCTACCACGAAACACTATCCACATCACTTCACACAGGAAATTTCCAGTGCACTGTATCCTCTTCATTTAGATTTCTTCCTTAGTAGCGCTGTCCCATGTGGGAATAACAGAAACAGCAGATGAAGCAGAAGTGCCATAATTGAATTTCTTTTGGAAGAATGACGATGAAATTTCGCTGAAAACGTTCTACGATCCTGTTTGCGGGGAAACAGTTCGATCAATGAAGACATTTCCGTGTTCATTAGAACGTGATAAATGTTACAAGCTCTTATTTCTAGCATCAATTACAGAAGGGTAATGCTTGATATGATGCGTGCGTTCATTTTCCACCAAAAAATTGCTTTGCTGCAGGTGATAAACATTGACTAAACTCACTTCGTACTGCGAATAACGACCATAGTAAATGTCCAAGAAGTTACCTCAGTTTAATATGGCGCTATCTAGTTTCAAATTCCGTTTTCATGCTTATTGACTGAATAAGTGCTTTGAATTTAAAAAACAAAGGAGAAAATTTAAATACTTTATGACCATCAAATTATGTACTACGTAAATAAACAGAAACAAAGTCGAATAATGGTTAGAGGAATGAACGGCATCCCTTCCATAGATAGATACATTCAACATGTCTTTTCCCCCGACTTTTAAGAGGGGGAAAAGACATTTTCAAAATCTTAAATTTTCCTTTGTGCATGTATTTAGTGTTATTTCTCATTTTAACATTTTTCCTTTTGTGAGCTTGCTTTTGTTTCAGTATATATTAGACTAATATTGCATCCAGAAAAAGAAAAGAATAGAATTGTGGCGTGTAAGACTTTTTCTCTAAAAGAAAATCCGAAGCTTCCAATCTCTTATGGTTTAAATAGAACTTTTATTGCATTGCAAAAATTACGACTCCCCATTTGTCTTGAATACTGCATTCGGTGACAAGCAGAGCAAGGTATTAAAGGCTCACCGAATGACTATTTGTGTGTAATGTCGGAAATGGAAGGCGATTTATATTTAACTAACTTCTCGTGAGGCGTTTTCATACTCTCGTATTAATCGTGAACTGCTTGGTGTCACTGCAGTACAGTATGAGCATCTGTTATCAAATGTGGCTGACGTCATTAAAATAAGGAAATATAATAGCGAAAGAACGAGTCGGGTAAACCACAAACCAACCGAAACGGATAAATATGCAGTCCTTTCGATTCTGTCGATACGAAGATCCACAGTAGTACATTATATTCTGTACTACGGTGGATCTCCGTACTAAACCTCACAGATTCGGTTTGTGGAATTGGAGATTCTACGTTAGATAAATAATACCGGCTAAATGTATTGTCAGTGACGTGTTGCATTTTGAGAAATTTGGTTACCTACGCATACAAATTAGAGAACTATTCTTCCTGCAATCCCTGTTTATGATGGTATTTAAATGGATTGTATTTTAATTTTAGTCCAATATTTCTCAAGGTGATTGGGTAGGATGTCATCTTTTGTATCATGATGCTGCATATAGTATGATCTCAATTTCTTGTGTAAATTATATACTGAAGGTCCATCATATCCCCACCCCCTTTTTTGTGCTTATTTTACCGACACACTCACTCCTGTTAATATCCACAAATTTAAGATTTCGTAAATTTTCACATTGTTAGCCCAAAGGAAGTTCACACAAAAAATGGCTTGTTGCTCTCTATTCGACTATTTGCTAACTCTAACATCATTACAATATGACAAGAAGGGGTGTTATATGCTATCACAATTCGCTATAGTAATAATATTTGCATCACGTATGTTGTTCTTTTCAGCCTAAACGTCCGCTTATTATTAATACCAAGCAAGAGGAGAAGACGTCGCTAATAATTCAATATTCGAATACTGAATTACACGAATCACCGTGTGTGGATGTTTCGAGCGTTTTATGGCTAATTGCTCTCTCATCCAAGACATTACGAAGGCATGCCTCAAGAGTACAGTAACCCTTCATGTGTTCGTCAAGATCAAAATTTCGTTTTTATGTAATTAGTATATCATTTCACTTATGCAGATTAAATCAGCAACAGGTACTTAATAATAATAATAGATTATTTTCTTTACAATACAATTGATAAAGCTTATAGAAGGAGATGATTACATTTATATTTTAATAATTACATTTGAGTGAATATTGGTATTGCAGTGTATGCAATATTTTAAGATTTCTTCCAGGCTGTTTTGACATTAAGTAAATGGGAGACACGTTTCCCCTACTCTACATTTTTCAGTGTTGATGTTGCTGACTGATACATCACTTTATTCACTATCGGATTTTCCTAGTTATTCAGTGTGTTAAGTATGTCATAGTCAATAAGCCAAGCTACTCATGCACACCGTTAAAATACTGATGGATCGTATACATAAGTCTGGATACTCATCTTATCCTGTTCAATATCAGATCCAGTCTATACATTAAGCGTTAGAAAGGTTTCTTACAATAATGGTACTGATGTCACAACATCAACGTAGCCAAATATGTTAGTTCTTAATATATACGGATTGCTTTATATGCAATGTCTTTCTGTATGAAATAATTACACTTACTTAAATATCTGAACATGAAGAATACGATTATCTAATGCTAACAAGTTTAGAATATCAGTTCCGGGTCAGTTATGGAATGGTAGACTAAGGTATTAACGCCTGAAAAAAGAGTAAAATAAAAATCAACATCTTTCGATTTCATGTGTGCATACAAAATCTAGTTCAAGTTTCCTATCCCGATTTCTATTCGACTGCAAACAAAGAATGATTATTTCACAAAACTACTTTAAAATTCTATAGTTACATCTCATTCTGATTGTTATTTTTTTGGTTTCTTAGTAGCTTAGAAAAAGTAATTTCTACTAAGCTATTTTTGCTGAAATCATTTCGTGCATCTCGTACGGATAGATTTTGTACGCTGAAATCAGTTAATATTATGTGTAGTGATATCTGGTTCGTTTTTGATTATTTCTTCGCAGAAAGGTTGGATGAGCTGTTCTTGTATCATATTCTATTCAAGGCATAATCTTATATGAGATTTGGTTCTTTCCTGATACTTCACTTTTGCTATTCTAAACAAAAATAGATTTGTGAATGGAATGAATGTAGCCGAGATCTTCTCAGTTTCAATATTAGGAAATAAATATTTTGCTAGAAAATCAAAAGGTAGAAAGTTACAAATTCACGGAAATATTTTTCGCGAATTTGGAAATGAACTGGGGCAATGACCCGTTGGCACACCTGTTTCTGTTTAATAAGTTTGAAAAAAAAAAAAACCACAGTATTAAGTTTCGTTTGTATACTGCAAAGGAAATTTATGGATAAAGCCCAGATATTATTTTAGTTAATAAACGGTAAGTAGTCACGTTAAAATTTTCAAGAATAAAGACACCAAAGAAGCTACAAGAAAGATGTCAATACTGAGGCATCGTTTAAGAAGGAACTAGAAAGTTATATTTAGGATGAATTTCTTATGGTAAAATTCCTCTCAATGCATTTTTGCAACCACGCAAAAATGCATTGTGTCGATGTAACTCCGAATCAGTTACCCACTGATTCGGAGTTACATCGCCAGTCCATTGAACCTTTCTCGTAACTGTTCGTATTCCCAATACGAAATTCCGCCCGAGGTGATCTTGCGCCATAATGTTTGGGTCACCAGGTAAGATCGTGAATGGCTTAATTCGCAGTCAAGCATCATTTGATATAGTTTTACTTATTTGTTTTTTTTTTATCTCGAATGACATATTACAAGTTAAAGAATTGTGAAAAATTATTACGTATTTCATATTTATGCGTAAACATTTATTAATACAATCAGAGCAAATATACTAATAGAATAGGACTAATTATGGAATCAAAATACTCAACTGTTCAAACATTAAACAACGTATGAAGATAGAAATAGCTAGCTCTGCGTCCTATGTAGAAAACAAATTAGAAAATGAAGACCAAATTGTAATCTGTTAACTCGAAGTATAGACGCCTGCGGAATAGAGATTTGAAGATCACAAAAAAAGCCTCTCAATATCTCAGTTGGTATCGACATTACCCTTTGGAAAGGTCTAATTTCGAATCCCGTATATAACTTGAAACTTTATAAGGTCTCCACGTGAACGTGAGTTAGCTGATTTCAAACCGAGGCAAAAGGGTTTTCCCTTCGTAATTTAGGGTTTGTCCCTTCTGTCGAAACAGGTGAATCGGTCAGAAGAACACATGTGATTAATGCTAATAAATTACTGGAACGAATATAAAAATGCATGGAATCTTTCACAGTGCAGCAATATGAAAGAATAACTTCTGGAAAACGACTTGTTTTGATCCCCTCCACAATTCTGATTTGTATGAATCGCACTTATTCTGGGACGTGTCAGAGTCAAAGGAGAAATGAATACAAATTGCCGCAAAGTGTGAAGCAAATGTGCGATATTGAAAGAAATGTAATGTTAGTATATTAGAATATAATTTGTACTGACATTACATTTCTGATATACTAAGCGATATATAAAAATGTATATTCTAGGAGTTCTAATTTCCACAAATCAAAAGGAAACCTATGAATGCATATAATCATATAGTTAGTAGTTTTCTCCTCACATGTAAATGAATTCATTACACAAGCTTTCTATTTTAACTTAACACTATTTTCCACTGAAAAATATAAATGTATGAAGTTAACATAATTATAATTAAATAATGAAAATATTGATCGAAAACTATAGTTAAAACTCATTAAGTATAAGTAGACAATGTAAGCCGGGATAAATCTGTTATATATAAAAATGAGAAATATTACAGCCTCAAAACATTTTATTATATAAACATTGTTTATATAATAAAATATTTATGTAGTTTCCTACACACATTATTTTTGATATCTGTTCAAAATTAACACAAATGTTTATTGCTGATTAATACGATCAAATGTGTCGAATTACTTCCCTTCAAGTTCCGGTTAGCGCACTAAGTTTTACGACTCGGGTATTTATCTGATGATGAAATAAAGTGGGTCGGTAAAATTTACACCGCAGAGGTCGCAACAAATAGTTCGAATATTTTTTTCACGAATCCAATTTCGATCTCACCTGAGTGCAAGAAACATTTCTCGCAGTTACACTGCGGTTTATTCAAGCTGTATGAGAACAGTACTGTTCACTAGGTTAAGCGGATTGCCATGCTCCGCAGTACGAAGGAAGGGTGTGTGAAGGGGGAACAATGCTTTGAACTAAGAAAAGAAAACTCGTGCAAATAGTAAATAAGACTGTTCTATTGTTTGGAGAATAGATTGAATTCGAATACAAATTCCACATATTCCTTAAATATTTTCAAATTCACGTAGAAAACGAAATGAGGGTTTGACGAAGTGATTGTTTCCAAATGGAAAATGTTTATAAAAAAAATGGCAGAAATTTTTTAACTAAAAATCTACGATAGAAAAGAATGGAGATACCGAAAGTAGGAAGAGTAATACCAGTATGAATGTAAAATATTAATAGAAATAGTTGTGCTAATCATCTCAGAGAACGTTCTTTCTCTGAAAGCACTGCTACTTTTGGCGTCTAGTCTAAAGGTGTGAATATGTGATTGGTTAAATAAGCATATCTTATTTGAGTTGAGATCAGTTCATTTTAGAAGCAAGTACTTTGAATGGTATATTTATATTACATGTAGGACTGTTGATATTTATTCTGCTATATGAAATGCACAGAAAACGTTTCCATCTTCAATAATTAAAACAATAATGCCAGTCAAGGAGCTGGTTCTGAATTACAGCCAGTCCTTTTTCAGCATTCAACACTTTTTAACATACAATATATTTTAGGAATATCACTTATAACAGTACCTTGTAGCTCATTTTTTTTTTAATTTCGACTTTGGAACAATACGTTCAGACGTAACAAAATGAACAGTAAAGAAAGCAAATATCGATGGTTTAGTTTTTGTAGTTAGTTCTAAAACTGAAACAGTACCTCATGGGCATCGCAAATTTATAGTTTCCTGATGTAGAATTAAATTAAGATAAATTTATTTCAGAAACTGTCTGATCAGCGATTACTGCGAGCATTTTGAAAAGAAAGTAACAGTCATCGTTTAAGAATTTTTCCCATTTTGTTTATAAATGCGCTTTTAAAATTGATGCTGCCTCTTTTCATCTTGGTACATAACTATTATGCTCTTTCTGACAAACCAGGACGTAACATACTTTTTAAATCTTACAGACTTCTCTTCACATATCAGTAGAGCACGATGAATGTTTAGAATCTATTTTTAGAATAGTTTTAGTTCTGCATTTTTCATTCCACTTCATAAATTCATAATAAATTAATTGCATTCTAGGTAGGTGGTAAATGATTTTCATTTAGGCGATTAAAGCATTTTTGTTAGTGTAAAGACCATTATTCTACTTACTGGAAGTCTGAAGTGGATTGGAATGGGTCACGTTTTATTTCTAGAGCACTTTGCGCGATAATTTTATCTCATCTACCTACAACACTAATGTGCTACAAGTTCCCCAACTTTCATTGGTAAGATTATCAACTAGTGTATCGAAAAATACAATAACTGAATCTTTAAAGCAGGTAGACTAAGCCCTCACAATGTTCATGTGTGATAATACAAAGATGACGCTCCCAAATACACTTAGAAAACTTAATATCCGTGTAAGCTATTCCCAAACTACTACCAGCCTACATTAGAGAAAATCTCTCTTCAATTCCGGGTACATTTTCCAGGAACTGTTGAATAAACAGATACAAAGATGTTGGTGCTGGTCTTGTCCTTCATGTTCTAACTTTTTTCAAGGCCTTATTGTTTATATCGAGACCCTGTGCTAGCCACTAACTTTTGAATCCACACGCCTTAAATTCACGAACTCTTTACATTGCCACATTGAGCATATTATATTTAATCTCAACTAATTCGTTTTCATGGAGGTGTATAACAGTATAGACAAGGAAAATATCCATATAAAGCTTCGTATTCAATTTTAGGGATCTATTACAAGGAAAGGGACCAAGTTCAAACCAAGAGAGAAATATCCATACAACTATCGTCACCATATTTGACTCGTCTCTTCATATCACATTTGTATCTGTTCATTCACTACTGTCCAACCATTCGAAGATATACAAACGATTGAACACGAGTATTAATATGAGGAATGATATTTGATTGGTGTGTAGCAGCTCGTTCATGAAAACAAAGTTTAGTACGTAATAGTATGTGGTCTGTTTCTATTCACTCTCATGTTTCCATCAGTTTTAATGACATCAGATATACGGATAAACTGGGATACGCAGGATCTAAATCTGCTGGTGTTGAACGAATTTCATAAGAACTAATATGTTAGTCTACGATAACATTTCGCTGGAAGTGTTAACTCTAAACTACATTCAGCTTCCATTATTATTATTAAGAGAGATCTCCAGGGAATCAGAAACTCATCGGAGGAGACCACACTATTCGCACCAGCTGCCATACTTATTCTTGAATTCATTCATGCTACTTGCACACTCAACGTCCAACGGCAATCCATTCCACTCACACACCACTCTATAAGAAAAAATCTAGCCCTAACCCCTTCTTGACAGCATCCATTCTGAACTTCCATGCCCTGGCGTCCTTTCCCCCACCCTCCATAAAATGAATCTTTTATATCTCTTACAGACTTATGAAAGGGTCATAAGTCTGTAAGTCTCAATAATATCACACCTCTTCCGTTTGGTAATGTTTGCAGCCTACAAATTCTCAATATGTCTTCATAATCAGTATTCCACAATCCTGATATCATTTTAAAAAAGTCTTCTTTGCACTCTCCACTGTAAATGAATCACCATGGAAACCAGTAGACCAGACCTGCACACAACAGTCCAAGAGATCTTATCAAGGCCTTGGTAAAGAAACAAAACTTTTTTGCAACACAGTGTTCGTTTACCAATGAAATTAAATAATACTATGATTTACATATTAAAAATAAAAGTAACTAATTTACGATAGTATCGTCACGTATGCCTCAATCTTATATAAAACCAACCATTATGTGACGATCAGTACACACATTCTTGTGTCATTTTCTTAGAAAGTTTAAAAACCTCATTCTATATATACAATGTATAACTAAAGTAAACTGTAGACAAACATTTATCAGTGCTTTCTTTGACTATTCCTGATGTAATTATTTCCTTACACATATTCCCCAATTTCATGAAGTCGATTAGTCTCCCTTTTACATTCACTGTTTCTCTTCAAATGGAAGAATTGGAAGAATGTCCAAATTTGTTTGTTAGTGTGTATTTTTTTATATAATAACTAAGTCTCCATTCTGTTTAACTATAAAATTATTCCAAATTTTATATCTCAAATATTTCATGTCAGAATGTTTCAACCTTTTAAATAGCACTGCTCTAAAAATACAATAAATTTTCTAGTGCTTACTTATCCATTGCATACGTAATGTGTTTTTAAAACCGTAAAGACAAAAAAGACATCGAAATAACATTTAAAACACAACCACATATCCCCCTCCCACAAATCAATATTGTTAGTTTTGTAGTAACTCTCTTTCACACACTAGTACAGGTGCTCAAATGATTTTTTTGGTAGACTATTTGCTACAGTCGATATCGAAGATATGTCATACTTTAGATCAGAGACCAAAGTCGGCATTATTATTATTATTATTATTATTATTATTATTATATAATTGAAACATTACACATAATAAATATCGAACTCAAAATTGTAAACATAAAGCTGAATCCTATTATTGAGTCCTTAGTTTACATTTTGAGTTAAGAATGATTGAATTATTCTTAACTAAAATAAAAATTGATTACACTTTAAATGTATTAGATAATAAAGTTTGGTAATTCAAAAAAAAAAGCTTTAAAACAATGATATCCAAATAATTCTAGAATATGAGTAGATAATGGAATGAGTGTTATATATTGCGTACTTTTTCAGTTATTTGCTGGCAATAATTTTTTTACTTATGTAATTAGCAGGCGAAAATTAGAAGCATTTTACATTACGAAAATATTAATGAATTAACAATTATTGGAGCAAATTATCAACTAGTCAATACACGTTACTCCCCAAGTCATTTATTCACCATAGACAAACTGTATTTGTAGCTACCGTTACTGAGCTTTGGAGAAATCTAATGATTTTGTCGAGTAATAAATAGGAAATCTAGGATTTCCATGGACAGAGGACTGCATGCATATTTCACCGAGCTTCTCAATGAGAACGATGTAAAATACAAAATATTTACTGTCCGATATTCTTCTTATTCATTAGAGCCAAACGAATCAAGTCGATGCTGACTAGACTGCTAAATAACAGGTTCCAAGTATCCAATGTAAAGCCATTTATAATATTTTATTGATGGAATATTGCATTGAACGTAATCCAATTTTAGTTCATTTAATACAAAATATAAACATCTTTGTTTTAAAGACAGCTGTTTAAATAAAAATTAAAAAATCATTATAATAATCTTGGTAAATTAAAAGGAATGAGGCGTCGATTATAAATACAAAACTAATCTATTATCTTATATATCCCAATAGTGTGGAGGAAGAGGGATCCGGTTTCATATCAGTGCTTTATTAGTGTCATAAATATAGTATAATTTATTGAACATTTTTTAACTATAATAATTATAAAAATACTTGAATATTTTTATATCTTATTTAAATACCACTTGATTTAAATTCTGAATAGTTCTGAGATTTCTGTGTTGTATGAAAAAGTTGATTTTTTTTTATTAATGTACAGTCATTGTTTAGAGATTTCTTATATCGATTTAAGAGGTTAAAAAGAAACAGCATTTCATTCGCATTAAAATCCACTGATTAGGTCAGCAATAAAATATAAGTTTCATAAATAAAATAAAAACAAACATGAAATTATCTTTGATATGCCTTTATGTATAATAAAACTTAATTCAATTAAAATTCAGTAACTAGCGTTACAATCATGATGGACGAGTATCGGCTATAGATATGCCGGTTTCGAAAATAATCATAAAATGAATTTGGATGACTAACAAAACGGTTTGGGATTATAAGAAGAGAGCATAAACAACCAAAGTTTGATTGGGTCAAGAGCAGTTAGCACAGGATCACAGCATATTCAAAATATTTGAATCAATTTCAAAGGAATATTAAAAGTAATGAAATACACCGATCCTATAATAGAAGCCTTCAAAATACGACCCTGAATAACAATTTTGTAATCTTTCAATAATAAAAAGTTTCTAAAATATTACGTTTATATACACCGTGTGCTGTACATTTATAAGTAAAAAAACACGCAAACTTCAGATAATACAACTACAAAACACAAGCTGTGCATATTACCCAGCAGAACTGCGCCTGCGCAGTGAATAACGGAAGAGAATCTCCATTTATCAGCTGTTTGCTATTTCCTCCAGTATATATCACATGCTATAGAAAAACATACAGACGCTCTAGAAATGCCTTAGAGCAAATATCGAACATAAAAACTCGCCTTAGAGTACCCTGTGTGTGTCATTATAGAAAGACGTAGGAAAAACGGAAACGTGGTCCTACCTACAATATAAATTTACAACCTTAGCCCACAAAAGAAATATGAGCTTGTCCTTCTACGGTCTGTATTCATGTTAATAGCTTCTGCAAACTACAATACAAAAATGCTGCATTGCGTTCCCATTTTTTTGAATCAGATAACCGAGTCAGAAATGAAATTTTATTATTTCGTTTATTGTACACTGATTCACGCTATTTTTGAGAGAGACTGTCACAAACATACTCGGTTTTGGCATTCTGTCCGCAAAATATTAACTTCTGACCTTTCGAAAATCAACGTAACCTTACTTGATGTCATTCATATATATTACTGTTTTAATTACTATGGCAATGTCTCATTTTTGAAACGGATCAGTCAACGAAAAGGAATTTGGTTGTTTAAGCCTAATATCTATTGTTGGTCCTTTTCTATTATTGAAATTCTTTCAAGCGAACCAAAAGGTCATTCTTGTTTACTAAACAAGTAAACTGTATTCGTATGCATCTCTATATTGAATGCTGTGTGTAACTAGACTTTATTGTTGCTTGTGCACAATAAATGCATCCAATGTCGATTGTGATTAGTAACAAAATATATTTGTTTCTAATATGGAATTTCTCTTCAATTTTTTTTTCACTTGATATCTTAAAACTAAACAAAGCTTAAAAAATAAAAAAAATGCCTTCAATAAGTCTACTGGCAATAAAGGGTGCAGAGAGGTTAAAGGCAGGCAGTGCAGTAGCAAGGTAGGGTGGTGCGGCAGGACCTGGGACAGGTATTGTGCAGTGCAGGCCCTATGAACGAGAGAGAAAAGGCACCTACGCGTTAAATGAACTGTCCACCTGTCTCGGCCCTGGCGGATGGGGATTGTCATGTTGTCTGGTCCGTAACCCTCGTGACACGAGCTCATAGCGAGTAGCGTTGGCCGAGTGGCGTCTCCGGCGACCCCCGGCACGGCGAAAGAAGGAGATAGCCGATCCCCAGTGCCTCATCCTACATCGCTTCCAGCAAAAGACTGAAGTCTGGGTGCGGTTCTCGAGCACACACACACACGATATTAATGTTTAATTTGTCTGCCGCAGACCTTCGTTACCGTGGATACGTAGCACAACTCGCACGCACGTACCAGGCGCTTCGATCGGGATTACCTTGGCATTGTTGGCAACACTTACCTGCCTCGCCTACTTGAAGTAGATGCGAAGGAGGCAAGTAGCCCTATATATGAAGTGGCACATTATATCACAGCAGGTACGACCAATGTATGTCAAAAGGCGCTAGTCGGCACGTGATCAAGAGGATGACCTGCGGTGATTTCGTTAACTCCGATAACCTTCAAGAGTTGCAATGAGCAACAGCAATTTTTTTTAAAGTCGCAAAACAATCATTCGGTACTGAAGATTGTGTACAGGCGTATACAACTGTAGTTATAAAATAGACACGTGAAAGATCAAAGACTAATCTGCGTTGCCATGGTAACTTGCTGCCGTTCTTGGGAGAATGGAAGAATTCGCTATTTCAACCAGCGTCTTTAAATGCACGAATCTCTTTAAAAATAGAAAGAATCCTCTTTAAAGCTTTTGAACTGTACAACTTGTTTTCTCTTCGTTCTCATCATTCATTTATTATTCCCACTCTTCTATTATTCTTCGTCCTCTATCGTGTGCCTGTGTATTTCGTTTTCTCACAAACCATCTCGAGAGTTCGCCATTTTTTTTTTTTATTTCGCACTAAACAGAAAAAGAGCTTATTATCCGCACGTCTTTAACCACACAACGAGTGCAAATGAAAGGATTTTCATTTTCTCCCACATAATTCTGTAAAAGCCTTGGAATTAACTTACTTTTATTTGCATTCATCTCTTGAATGCACCACAACTATTTCCCGCGACTGACAATCGGAAATACTGCATTGATGAAGAATTCTTTGACATTCCTCAAGAGGGTGCAGCTGAATCTCTCTCTTGCGGCTCTCATTCATGGATAGTTTATTAAATCTTTATTAAACAACCAGTCTGATCTTTAAAGGAATTGGAGATAAAGTCGGACATTGCGTTAAGTTAATTTTCTTCGTCTTATCTGAAATATTAGAGAAAAAGATTACATCCTTTTCAAGGAAGTACCGCTTGGGTTCGTAACTCCCCACTGGCTAGTTCCCTGCACTAAAGTGATATGCTCGTGTTCTGAGTAACAACATAAGATTTCGGCACTTAATTCCGCTACTCAGGCTTCGAAATCCTACTTCTTTTTAATTACTCTGACACTCCTACACGCTGCTTGAGATTTCAAAGTTTTGTGATCAGAATTGTCGTTTATTAAAAACAAAAAATAAAACTAAGGTTTCATACAGCAGTGACTAAACCTTAAGTAGCGGATATTAAAGTACAACATTAATTTTAACCTCTATCAAGATCGATTGATTCTCTAAAGGGAAAACTACGCCCGTGCTTATAAAACAACCGCCCGAACCGAAATATTTCTGCAACGCAATTCGTATGTTAATGCACCACTAGAGCCGCGTTTCCCAAACTTTTCCTACGACGGAACACCTTGGTTATTTTGTAATGTATTAATTAATCGTTAATTTAGCTGATTTTTATTATTAATAATTGATCATTAATTATTAAATAATTAAATACACATTAAATTAATTTGTGTCGATTTTCATTGACATGTCTTCAATAATCTCTGATTCATTTTAAAATTTAAATCTGCAGGCCTATTACTTTTAAAAAATCACAGCACTACGGTTTCGAAACTTTTACCCTACAATACGAACTTGCGAAGAAAGTATTTAGTATTACTAGATTTAAGAACCTGATACTGACTACCTTGATCTTCAATTTTACCGTAAAATTTTTGTTTATACTTCCTTGCTGATTGTTCACTAACATTTGCAACACAGATGTTATTTCTTTCAGTTTTGAGAACAGAGGATACGCCGCCCATTGTTGTAATCGGCTTGCAGGCAATTTTCATAAACAGCGGTATTCCCTTTTCCCAAATGTTCCAAGGTTTCGATGTGTGAAAATTAACGATAATTCATGAATACCTCCATGTTTTAAAATACACAGCTTGGTCACTAAACTTTGCTAAACAGATGTTATTAGGCGTTCTGGGTCTGAACTTTTCGACATATTCACGAATATTATTCTCCTCAGGATATTTCCACTATAAAATATTTATTCATGAAAAATGCTTAGAAAACTAAAATGACAAATTCCAGGAGCTTCTCGCGGAAGACAGTTTGGGAAGCCCTGCACTAGAGAATATATTTGCAAAGTCGTTTTTATATAACAAAACCTGTGGTGAATTCATCACTAAAAAACACAGGTACTAACCACAGTGATAACTATTTAATTCATAAATATTTCATCCCAGGTATCTTGGGACATCATCAGTACAGTAGTTCAAACAATGCTAGGAATAACATAGAGTTAAGGCACATGATTACAATGGAATCTCAATATGCGTGCAGTAACGTGTTATAGAAGTAAATTAAATATAACTGAAAAAAAAATATATAAAGATTATTTTACACAATTTTGTATGACAATTTCCCATACTTTAGGAATAGTAAGAATGTAGTTGCGGTTTAAATTTGGTGTGTGTAGTAGGGCTTCAGAACTTTCTTTGTATAAACGTTCATGTTTATATAAAGATCTATGTAAAAGTTTCGACTTTTCCCAATGGATCCTATGGTTTGGATTTTCAACTCCGTATTGGGAGAGACCAGATTTCTGCTGTTTGAAAAGACGAATGTGGTCGTGAAGTTCCGAGATGCATTTCTGAACAGACCTACCTGTCTGTGCAGAGTAAGACAATTTGCAGGAGCACAAGACCTCATAAACGTCAGGTAACAACAGAGGTGAGAATTTGTCCTTAGGAGAAGGTAACAAGTTATAGATTTGGTTGAAAGGTTTGCAAGTAGTGGCAAAATTGCATTTCTTCATAATTTTTGAAAGACGTTCAGAGATGCCTTTGATGTAATGTATGGGAATCCTATGGACTTCTTGTCTGGGTTGATGTGTGGGAAGGTGACTGATTTTTTGAGTTGTGTTAAGTAAATACAGCCATTTACTGTGGCTGTATTTTTGATTATTTCTAGTTCTTGGTTTAGAGATTCTTCAGAGGAGCAGAATTTGTGTGCTCTGGAAACTTGTGATTTAATGATGCCAAATTTCTGAGACGGATGATGACCGGAAGAATTGTGAATGTAGCGACCTGAAAATGTAGGCTTGCGATAGACAGACGTGGCGATGGAACCGTCTTCTTTTCTTTGAATGTGTAAATAAATCTAGAAAGGAGATTCTTTTTCTAGCGTAAAGTTGATGCGAGGGTGAAGAAGGTTTATTTTATCTAGAAACTGTTCTAATTCCTGTTTTCGGGATGATCCCAGACTGCAAATACGTCGTCGACATATCGTAACCAAATTTTTGGTTTGTGTTCAGAAGTGAATATTTTTCTTCAAGGTGTTCTAGAAACAGGTTTGCTAAGTTTGGTGATAAAGGAGATCCAATTGCTGTTCCTTCTTCTTGCTTGTAAATTTGACCTTTCCAGGAGACGAAACCGGATGTAATAACAAATTTGAATAATTCAACTATATCAGCGGAAATTTTTGAGTTAATAATTCAACTGTTTCTTTATGGGGAATGTTCGTAAAGAGGAAGACAATGTCAAAGCTAATTAACAAGTCAGTTTTTAACAGTTCAATGTCTTTTATTTTTGCGTTAAACTGTGGAATTTTTGATTGAAGAGGCTGAGTGACCTATATGAGGACGGAGAAGGTTAGATAAGCATCTTGATAACTTGTAAGTTGAACAGCTAATAGAATCTACGACGCGTCTGAGTGGAACATTAATTTTGTGAATCTTAGGTAAGTTTCACAAAATTAATGTGAAACTTACCTAAAAAATAAATTCTAGGAGGTCTAGCGTGGTAAGTCTTGAGTTTTTTTAATTGTTTCTTCATCTAAGGAGGAGGTTTCATCAAATAACATTTAATTTCCTGAGTTGACGTTTTGTAGTATCATAATCCAGTTTGGCGTAAGTATTACGATCTCAGAATAATAAATTCATTTTTCGATCATATACATAATAAATATTTTAATCTGTAAATCGATCAAAAATGATCACTAACAAATTACCAACGCAAAAATGGGTAGTCAATTTATCTAACCGTCCATTAACAACACACGAATTAAGTGTTCTAGCAAGAGATCATAAATTTGCGATTTCAGCCAAATGTTTCCCATATTTAGATTTCAAACATAACATAGAGAGAAAAACATCGGCCATCTTTCCAGTACTGAAGCCAACAGACTTCGTGTCGAGGTAGCAAAAGTAATCAACGATGCCAAACCTTCGGACAAAGGAAATACCACTGTGGTTCTTGATACCAATTCATATAACCGAAAAATGAATTTATTACTCCGAGATCGTAATATATACGCCAAACTGGATTATGATCCTACAAAACCTCAACTCAGGAAATTAAATAAGTTACTTGATGAAACCTCCTCCTTAGATGAAGAAACAATTAAAAAACTCAAGACATACCATGTTAGACCTCCTAGAATTTATGGCTTACCTAAGCTTCACAAAATTAATGTGCCACTCAGACCCGTGGTAGATTCTATTAGCAGTCCAACTTACAAGTTATCAAGATTCTTACCTGACCTTCTCCGTCCTCACATAGGCCACTCAGCCTCTTCAATCAAAAATTCCACAGAGTTTCACGCAAAAATAAAAGACATTCAACTGCTAAAAATTAAATTGTCGAAGCTAATTAATCTCTTGTTAATTAGCTTCGACATTGTCTCCCTCTTCACGAACATTACCCATAAAGAAACAGTGGAATTATTAACTCAAACATTTCCGTCTGATATAGTTGAATTGTTCAAGTTTGTTATTGCATCAGGTTACTTCACCTGTAAAGGTCAAATTTACAAGCAAGAAGAAGGAACAGAAATGGAATCTCCTTTATCACCAAACTTAACAAACCTATTTCTAGAACACCTTGAAGAAAAAATATTCACTTTTGAACCCATACCAAAAAAATTTGGTTACGATATGTCAACGACGTATTTGCAGTCATGGATCATCCCGAAAACAGGAATTACAACTGTTTCTAGATCAAAGAAACCTCTTCACCCTCGCATCAACTTTACGCTAGAAAAAGAATCTCCACAGGGTATCTCCTTTCTGGATTTATTTACACATTCAAAGAAAAGAAGACGGTTCCATTGCCACGTCTGTCTATCGCAAGCCTACATTTTCAGGTCGCTACATTCACAATTCTTCGGCTCATCATCCATCTCAGAAATTTGGCAGCATTAAATCACTAGTTTACAGAGCACACAAATTCTGATCCTCTGAAGAATCTCTAAACCAAGAACTAGAAATAATCAAAAATACAGCCATAGTAAATGGATATAATCCTAACACAACTCAAAAAATCAGTCACCTTCCCACACATCAATCCAGACAAAACGAAGTCCATAGGATTCCCATACTTTACGTCAAAGGCATCTCCGAAAGTCTTTCAAAAATTATGAAGAAATGCTATTTTTCCACTACTTACAAACCTTTCAACCAAATCTATAACTTGTTACCTTCTCCTAAGGACAAATTCTCACCTCTGTTGTTACCTGACGTTTATGAGGTCTTGTGCTCCTGCAAATTGTCTTACTCTGCACAGACAGGTAGGTCTGTTCAGAAATGCATCTCGGAACTTCACGACCACATTCGTCTTTTCAAACAGCAGAAATCTGGTCTCTCCCAATACGGAGTTGAAAATCCAAACCATAGGATCCATTGGGAAAAGTCGAAACTTTTACATAGATCTTTATATAAACATGAACGTTTATAGAAAGAAAGTGCTGAAGCCCTACTACACAGACCAAATTTAAACCGCAACTACATTCTTACTATTCCTAAAGTATGGGAAATTGTCATACAAAATTGTGTAAAATAATCTTTATATATTTTTTTTTCAGTTATATTTAATTTACTTCTATAACACGTTACTGCACGCATATTGAGATTCCATTGTAATCATGTGCCTTAACTGTATGTTATTCCTAGCATTGTTTGAACTACTGTACTGATGATGTCCCAAGATACCTGGGATGAAATATTTATGAATTAAATAGTTATCACTGTGGTTAGTACCTGTGTTTTTTAGTGATATTTGCAAAATTATTTACATAGCAAAGGTAAAATAACTGCTGTTCTGTCCAATACAGCTCCCATTCATTACAACTGATAATTCTTATGGATATACTAGGGGGGGTATCCCCCCCCAAGTTCCGGACTGGTAGGCCGGTTCACCTTGAATTCTGATGACTCAAAAGGGGGCTTCAACCCCCTTGCGTCTACCCCCCCCCCAAGTTCCGGACTGGTAGGCCGGTTCTCCTCGAATTCTGATGACTCAAAACGTTGAAAACTCAAAACCTGAGTTTAAAAACGTTTCCAATAATTTGACAAAAAACATGACACAAAAACGTTTCATAAAAAGGCTTATAATTTTATATCTATAGGATAGATAATCAATGAATATTTCAATCATCGGAATTCATTTAGAAAAATAAGATGCATGACGATTTACCATAAGTCTTTTACCAACTGGAAAAGACATGCTCGGGTTCATTCTTAAAATATGCGATATTTGTCTGTATAATCCATACGCACATAACTCCTCTCTGGTGACGTAATTTAAAATAATTTTTTAAATGTTAATCCCACCCATTAAAGGTTAAGTCCTATTATCACATTAATAATGTGTCCCGTGAACGGGCTAAAGAGTTAGATAATTCTAAAACATTTTTAATGTCACACTTCAGGTCTCCATTAAACAGGGAGGTGATCACGCACGAATTTGTCAACCACCTAAACACAGTCGTAAACGTCCATGCCCAGTGAGTATTCAAATCCATATAAAATAAACAAATTTATAAGTTTATTTTATGTCCAACAATTCGGTTACTGGAAATCTTCCACCTTATCCATTTAAAGCGTTGCTGATCATACTTCAAGTATAAGCGTTTGGATTTATTTTCATTATATAAAAGAATAATATTACTATCATATGAGAATCCAAATGACAATGTCATGTGTACTGTGTAGGCAATGAAGGAAAAATGAAGGAACACCGAATATCTCATATTGTTGGGCGTAATGTCACTCGATTAGAGGGATTGGCTTTCTGAAAATAAAAGAATACTAAATAACGAAAATGTCACATTTCTTTATTCCTAATCCCTAAATGGCAATGAAGTGCAAGTCGACTATCACAACTACGGGTTTGTTTTTAGGATTAACGTGTACAATAAGTTCAGGATTTATATTCTTGAATGAAAAGGTCGATATAAATTGCCCAAATGAATTTTTAAAATGGAAAGATTCACTTCTAAAGAGACTCTGTATAAAAATATATCCGAGAAAGCGTTTTATCCTAACTTTGATAAAATAGTTAGTCTTCCCATTTCACCACTGCCGAGGAAGAGTTCACTCCCTTGGTTGCTAGATGTAAGGCGATGTTACTAATCCAAACCGGTTCTGAGATTTTACTAAGTTCAAGTTTTAAAATACTTACGAGGTAATTAAGTTTTTTTTTTATATATTTGTTGTAAAACAAAGTGGGTCAAACTCGTTGAATGCATTATATGAAGATTAGCAATTCCTAACCATCATCTAATTCATTAAGACTTTTATTAATAGAGAATAAATAGATGAAGGAGTCTAATCTTGAATTCTGTGGTTCGTGATGCTGGTTAACTAAAGACCAGTGTAAGAGATGATTTCTATGTTAACAGAAAATTTAAGGAATGGAAGAGAAGATTATGTTTATGATAAAGAGGTTATACAATTGAGGTTCAGTGGATGGTTGTTTTCAAGCAAATTTGCATGAAGCCGGGTATTATGTCTTTGAACTGCGTGTGTTCTTTTAGCCAGTTTGCCTATTTCGCGGATAATAAAAGGAAAACTGCTGTCATCTGTGTATGAGATCAGTTAATTTATCTTCGGTTGAAAAGCAGAATATAACTCATCGATTGGTAAGGATGACCACATCCTTTCGCTCTGTAGCATTGAAAGACTTGTAGAAGATTGAGTCACGTGTTACTTATAACATGATAACTGAGAGAGGGATTTTTTAAATATTTCTTCCCGCTCGCTTTCCTCCACAATCCTTACTTCTGCTAGATTCTTTCCTGTTATTACCTCATACTGAGTTCTTCCTTCGTCAACCAGCAGTATGAACCCCATAAGTCAATGAAAGATACCTTTTCTATCTGCTTTAAAAAGATTAATTTAGCGATTTGGAATAACATCCGTCGCTAACCCGGAAGTATTTTTTATCTTATCCTCTTAATTTTAAATATTAAAAACAGTACAAGTGCGTTTATTCCTTTTTTCTCATGATGCATTATTTTTAACTTCTAGAATAATACCCTCAGTTTTAGCTGTTACATATAAGCATGTACATATTTATATGTACATGCTTGAATTCTAATTTTTGAAATGAAAATTTCTAAAAAATGAAAATTTCATTCGTGCGACAGTCTGAAAAATCATCCCAGCCGTATTCGTGCTCGCTTTAATAAAAAGTAGCTCGCAAGAAACTTATGCATGTGCAACTAGAAAGTGCAATGACCTTACCTCTTCCTTTAACAACACTAAACTCGACGCCATTTAGACTGAAGTTTTTTTTTCCCTAACAAACAAACAATATGCCATCGTAGTGAATACATTCCAAGTTTTCTAAAACAACAGACTAATTATCGCTCCAGGATTTGTGTGGGTTCAGTCAGACAATTGAATCATCAATACAGATGCAAACAATTACGTTGTCTACGCCAAGGCGCAGTCATCCCTGTTGATTTGCAAACTTTACTTATTTTCCCAATTCATGAGGACTGTTTTTATTAAATAATTCATTTTAAAGGATTTTACATTTTAGAAACATAAACAGTCCTCAATAATTATGGATTTTCAGTTTGACACAATGACTTAATGTTTCTTACAGCAGTATCGTGTAAATAATTAAAGCTTTCATTTATGACGTTTCTACCTACTCCTGTGCTTACAATTTTCGCTAAGGCAGCTGTTACCGTGGCAGATTGCCAAGTTTCCAATCATTTTGTTGTGACATAATGTACATTACGTGATTGGTGAAGTTTATATTTCAGAGTATTTTTCTTCTTCTGGCTCTTTTCACAGACGCTCTCCAATTTATCAATAATGACAACTAAGAGAGATTCTAAACCGTAGGGTTTAACAATGACGTCAGCATTACGTATTCCCCGATGACGTCACCAATCGGAAACCGTAGCTAAGATACTTTATGCTGGAAAAAAAAAGACAAATACGTTAGTTGTTTAAACTCGAATGGATATAATGATACAGATAGGAATAAATAAATCCTTTCCAAAGTTTTAGATTTTGTCAACCTTAATTTATAACCTCTAACGAATAGATTAATATCTAGTAAGTGACATATCGCATACGTTTCCTTAGATTACAGCATTAGGGATTAGTTATTTCCTTTAACTAATTAAGGAAATAACTATGCGACAAAATCTTATTAAAATTCATACATCGAAATGTTCAAATGCCTTTTGACGCACTTAACGTCCTTATCTTAACGAAATGTATTTAATACATTACGTGATTGCACACATATACATATGTGTGCAGAAAAATCCAATTAGTTTAATATTATAAGCAAAACAAGCGCATCGAATTTAACTTATATCAGACACTCATCCAGGACTACTCTTTCCATTGTAGGTGCTGATCACGATTCCCTTTATATATTGGAAAATTTGAAATAATGAAGGACAAAATTCTAATATGTTGTTAAAAATTATAACATTTTGGTTTTGTTTATTGAACGCAATCATTTTATTATTCATAATTTTGGCCTTATGCAGGAACAGAAATCCATTCATCATGGGTAACGGTAAAAGTCCAAAGAAATTCAAATACTCTCTTACCATATAAGAGATTCTTCTCCCCCCCCCCCACAATGTCAGCTAGCATATGCCTATTCGCAAGTCAACATCTCTCAAGTTTCTCTAATGGGTGGGTGATAGGTCCTATTTACACTTACTCGTCTACATATGTATTTACGAAGACACCACTACTCGTCTTTTTTCCCCATTTCCTGTTCAAATGGCATAGCATAATCGGCATCATGATGTCCGTGGAGTATTAATGCCACGGATGCCTTCCTCATTTGATGATGTAAGTTCAATACCTGCCTATCAAATTCTAATGGTATTTTCTCATCGATTATTTTTAATCTGAAATTACTGCTGTAGTAACATATCTGTTCTTGATAAAGATCTTTCATGTCGATTCTTGTCCGCTGGGCGTAGTTTTTTCTGTAAACTTGTTCTCCCATATTTTAGTGTTAAAATTCATGTTTTGACCTAGAAAAAGCTTTTGGCAAACCTATCTACCTAACTGTTCTTTCCACGATTGAATAAGAGTCATTGCCATAACATGCGAAAAGACTGACCGGGAGCATAGAAGACACGCCAGATAACCAAGCTTTGAAATACACAATTTCCCATTCACTCATTCTTACTCCTTTCATAATAATAATAGTGTAATTCTTAAGTAACATGACTTCGTTTTGCTAACTCTGTATACACACCAATGTAAATAAACCATTTTCCCCAATTTACTGTTTAAAGATTTATGGAATAGTCACATGAAAGTGTACCAAGAAGGAAAACATAAGAGAATGGAAATCTTTATACAATATTAACTGTTTATATTACGAATCGTAATTTCCAACGTAGGGTATCCTATCTCAGAAACTAGCACTTCCTTTCAGAATAAGTCGTGCTAGTATCGGTCTACCAGTAGTAACTTGCAAGTATCGTTGGTACTACTGAAAGACCGGTTGAAGTCATCCTTGGTGCCGAAGAATAATCCGCCACTAACATTCATCTTGATGCAAGTCCGAGTGGGCACACAAGCAGCCTTGTGTTTTCACAGTAAAGCGTCTCTACCGTGCTGTTTACTATCGATTCCCTGTTTCATCTGGAACAACATTCAGGCTTCCTTGAAGTATAATGGAAAGAGGGAAGTCTGGGACGATCGGCCAGATAATGTTACCGGATACTGTTCAGCTACGGTGATCTGACTTACATTTAGGCGATTTGCGTTCGCCAGTTGCGCTCACTCGCTTGCATTCCCACACTCCCTTCCAGTTCTCTGCCACTTGTGACACTTCGTTTTCCCCCCTACCAAAACTTTCTGCTGTCCAGCCACGTAGAAGACCTCGTTCACGATTCGACTGGAACTAAATGTACCGAAACGGTAGCGTAGTGTTTGCTCTGATTGCGAATACAGCTCATGAAACATTTACCGAATACGTGGCGCTCTCAATAACACTGGAAAGGATGAACGATCGCATGTTCATAAAATATTGACTAATGTAGTAGTAGTACTGTTGGCTGTAAGTAAGAGAATTCTTCATAAGCTTTCTTTTGCTAAGATAAGGTATTCAATAAGACCTTTTGAACACACACATTCCAGCTGAGTTATGTTGAGTCAAAAGACTTAATCAAATAATCGTTTGATGTGCTCTTTTACAATTGAAATCTTTCGAAATATATGAAACCGCTGGAAGGAAATGAATATCAGAATAATTTCGAAATAACTTACTAAATGTCTATATTTAATTCAGAATAATTTAATTTCTTTTAAAAATTTGCGTTTTATATATTTTTGAATTTAATTCAGATTTCATGTTTAATTAATTCAAGTATATTCCGATGTTTCTTAATAGAAATCTACGAATTTTATCAAGACAACATACACCAAAAGCTAAACATAGCAGTTACCGATTGAGACTATATTGTCTTCATTTTCTGCATATTCACAAGATTTTCAACTAGGTATTAAATTTTTTTAACTACTACTACTTCTGAAAACTTAATGTGAAGAGTACATAAAATGGATTGCTTTTTAAACAAAGCACCATTCAATTATAAAGAATAATCACATGACATGGGATAAACAGTTTCCCATTAAAACTACCTGCTTCTCTCTCTCTTTCTTTTTGAAATCTCTCTCTATTGAAATCACATGATATGTTCATCAATTATACCCCAGCAAGATATAAAATGCACAATTGTGGAGAAAATTACTGTTATTAAAAGTTGTAGAAAAGAGATTGTATCATTGTGTTTCTCCTAATTTGCTTCACTATTGGAATTATGTATCATTACACAAGTGTCATTTAGTTAAGTTATATAATTACCGTCCAGATATGTGTAGCTGGTCTGATGAGTTGCGAACAGTGGATACAACTGCGTGCTAATAACGGTTTGCGACAGATTTGAGATCATGCGTAATCATATGATTACTAGTTATTGGTTTGGATTAGTACTGAGATCTAAATATGAGATATTCAGTTAGTTATTGCATAGTCTCAATGCCAACAGATAAAGTGTGTTATGCCTACTAATTATGTAAGTTCTCAGGCTAAGTTGTATTTTTTTTCATGTTATCTTGATGAACTACTGCTAAAAAATCATTAACCCGATATGAGTGGGATCGTATTTCACAATTAAAAACAAATTGAAATCTACACGTCCTGTGCGTTTTTCTCTCTCATGCATCTTGTGACTTACATCTGTTGCCAAAGTGTCACTGTCATATTTCAGCGTACTTGGATATTCCATAGAAAACTACACATCCTGTTAATCCCAATATTGCTTAATTTTGTGCTATACGAGCCGCATTTTTTCTGTTAAAAAATGCGTAATATCAGTGAGATTGAATTACACAGCTAAAACTAATTAGGGCATGTATCTTTTTCTCTTATACACGGCTTCACTCATCTGTTAGCAAATTGTCACTGCCTGTCAAACTTTCATCGCATTGAAGTTTTACACTCCATAAAAATGTACATTTTTTTAAATCTCAATATTACCTAGTCTCCTGATATACGAGCTGCAAGTCAAGTTTCTGTATAATATAGTATGCAGCTAACCCACAAAGCTTTCTTTTACCTACTCAGATAAAAATGTCTTTGAAAGCTCTGTATACTTGGAATTCCTCCAGTTTAGACTACTTTCATTTACGGAAATACGACCAAAGATATTTCGGACTTCACCGAAAATTAACAGTGAAATTATAAATAAATAAAATAGATATTCAATGTTTTTTCTTTCCCTCAGTAGAAAGGTCTATTCATTTTTTAACATTTGGAAAATCAGTGAGCTTTGGGATTTCCACTTTCCAGCAACAGCCACAAGCAAAGCGCAGTTTTCCATCAGCGTGCTAAACGAAAGTGGACAAGATTAGCAACACCACATCAGTGTTATTAATCTTGCATACCCGTATGCGGTTGATTTTTCTGAATTGAAAATATTTATTTAAAAATGATCGAGTTTTGCATACGGTAATTGAAAAGATTCATTTAAACTAAATATATTCGAAATTTAAATTATTTTAAGTCTTAAACTGATAAAGAAAGCAGAAGTAAATTAGATTCCTTCTCTGAAAGGAGTATACAATTGCTCTCTGAACACATCTAAATGATGATCCTGTACAATAGAAATCAGCAAAGTGCAGAAACCGCATGCGTACGCATTCTTTAGTCTTCATGGCAACTTTCATATGGTATCTTAATGAGATAAATGTGCAAAGATGGCCACGCCCATGTCACTAATATTAGCATAGGGGCTGTAGAGTAACTTGTGAATTCTAATTGTGTAGACTGGCATATGAAAGGAACAAATCGTTTAACCTTTAAAAGAAAATATATCTAAGCACTGATTAGACTGAAAATTATGAATATATTACGATCTTAAGCTATATCGTGGGAGGAAACTTGGGAGTTTGGATGCATATATCAATACTGGCTCATTGTAAAACAGAAATTTTTCAAGAGTTGCCGTTGAAAGGAGGAACATTGCAAAGAAGCTACTGTGCAAAGCATACAAAGCAGTTGCTGTATTCTATAGCTTACTCTTCAATGATTCCGGAGGAAGAGAAGTAATGTTCACAGAAACTGAACATTCTTGATGTCGAGCGATAGGAATGTGAGGAATGAAAACAAAATGGTGCCTCACAAACTACGTGGTGGAAATTATTTTAATACAAACCTATAAGGGAAAAGTTTCCTGCTTTAATTGATTTTGATGTTTTTAAACTATGCTTACGGAGAATAAGGTATCTTGGGTACAATGGTGCCTACTTAAATATGAATTACCCACTGTTCAAATGTTCCAGTTTCCTCATTATGCGAATAACTTCTGCGATAAGTTGCTCAAATACTGAATTACATCTATATGACTTCGCAGAAAAGTTTAGTGTTCCTTTACAAGATAAACCGAACAACATTTGCAGGCTTTTCTGCGGTGTCAAAATCAATGAGACTGTAACTGGTTGGAATTACGGAAGATACAACTGAAGCCTCAAGGCCTAGAGTCCGAGATTTAGTTCTAATCTATTTCACTTGGGTATTCGTTTATCATTATTAATTCATGAAGGGCTTCTTACAATATAGCCATATGAAAATAAATTACGAGTACTTTCTTACACCAAATGACAATCGAATATGTAAAGTCATTTAGAAACTCACTCTTCATACATATTAATCGATATCTTCATGCGTTATGTATACATATGAATGTATACATAACGCATGAATGTATACATAACACGATTTGAAGAAAGGTCAGGAAAATCTTCATGATATATTCCCAGTATTTAGGGCAAAATGAACACTAGTGATCGCATACAAAACCTAATTTATTTATTCATTGAATGTTGATGAATAGTTAGACACGCAAGCTTCATTTGCAACCAGAAAACTTTGTTCACAATTGGAGAAGTCATGTCAGGGGTTAACGCAGCTACACCCCCCCCCCCAAGTTTAAGAATTCCCAATGTGCCTGTAGAAATTATGCAGCTCATCAAGCAATGCTAACTTTTCCAACTACGAATCAAATCCGTTTCCTCTAAATGCTTTCCTCACCTAACAATGCTGACCTGATCCCTTGTGCGTTCTATCATTACACTGTATTTGCCACCAGTTTCCGATCCCCAAAGCTGATAATTAGCTGTCTAACGCACTCGCTGCCCGTAACAAAATTCCCCGTAGAGTTTCTCCAGCGTCCAGGTGAACTCAAATGTCACGTACAAAACGCGGAGCAACACACGGATGAGTAGCATTGGTGGCGGAGATGGGCTGGGAGTCTCGTGATGGCACACACACACACACACACACACACACAGCTTCCACTCAAATGCTTGATGCTTCAAGATAACAAGACAAAGGATTGCGATGTGACAATGTGAATGTATTTATTCCATCTACACAATGCTCTTTAACTGAGCTAACATAAAAGATATTTGTATAGATGCAACCGTTAGCTATAATGATAGCTATCAGGTAAAGTAGATAAAAACTTTTCTTTTCAGTTTGTATCAAAATAAAGACAAGCAGCCATCAGAAAATAAATGAAAACTTGAACAGAATGATAAGCAACACACGTCTAGAAAAGGACACATTCATTAAGTTAAAACAAAGACTTAGGATAAAGTTAATGTAATATAAAGTTTCGTAACATATGGGAACCCTACTCATGAAAGGTTGATAATCATAGCACGTTTAGTAATGTGTTGATTAAGGGAGTGCATGATCCCATTATACGTCACTCGAGACAGAAATTAAAAACTTTTACAAGCCTTCTTTGACCTCTAATAGAGGGAATGATTGTCACACACCAGACGACAAAGATTTATAAGGTTTAAATACATTCATAAACATCAATAGGTTTCGAATCCGAATCCAGGCAGCTTCTCAGATTATTATTTTGGACTCTTGCCCGTGAGTAGTGGAATGGCAATATCATTAAAGCGCCATTACATGTAAGATGCATTTTAATATGGCTCAATTATGGAGTTCTATTGAGAACCAACATCCGTCCTAAAAATGACAGTTTTCTTTCCTATAAACCGAATAAAAATTATAAATAGACGTTAATGCTTGATTAAAATTTGAAGAAATTTTATCTAGTGTTTTATATGCACATTTTTAAATTCTACTCTTCCAACAAGGTCAGGTTTTTTTTGTAATTAGCTACGAATGAACCAACTTTGTACCTATACCCTGAATTCAAGCATACCAGGTATAAGACAAAGTATTCTTACCTGATTTTTCTGGAAGATTTTCTAGTTTTAATTCAAGACACTCCAATTAATACTTTCGAATAATTTAATTAGAGTGTTAGTGAAGATGGATTTAAACACAACTGCTGAAAGAAGAGTTAGTAAACAACACACAAACTTTAAGATTTAGATAAGTTTAAAAATAGCCAAAAAAGGAAATTAAAAATCTCTATATAGTGAATTACACGATCTAATATGATTAAATGAGATTATAAGAAATGAGATTAATGAGGCGAGTATATCTCTGTACTGCTATTATTTCTTTACTTCTATTTCGTAATACCAACACGATAGTTCACTCTGAAATGATTTCAAAACTTCCAACGCAAATATTTAAGTTGCACTGGAAATCTTTCCTTTTAATGCTCTTTCTTTTTATACCCTGGGTTTGCAAATTATTGCCACATGCAACTGAAGTTTTTACGGAAGCATGTAGTAGATTTCAACGAATTAATCTGGTTTTTGCTATGTCAGTTATCTCCAGGCACTAAACTCCTAGCAATACAGAAGTGCGTACAAGGAAGCGACCTTTCCAGGGGTTCCAGAAAAGTTGTCTTTTATGTTACCTTACAAAGTTCCTACAATAAAATAGCACAAATGTAATAAATAGATGAATCCTTTGTTAACCAAATTTTCCTTTGTTTTTAACTGTTACTGTAGCCTGTTAGAATTTAATTATATATCCATTTTGAATGCATAATAAATGCCTCGAGCATAACCTTATATTTAAGGCAAAACAAAAACAATGTAATTTTGTTTTGCTTCTTTGTTAGAAGCAAAGAATCAGATTATACATTGCAATATAGACCGTAGAATACTGTTGGTTAAATTATGTTATCAATCAGATGATTTGAATCAAACGTTTATAAAATTAATGAAACAAGATAAGCGCGTGAGAGTGCATAGATTTAAGGAGACGAATACATTCGGGATGATAAAAATCGTTTCACCAACTTTTGCAAAGTGCAAACTCTCTAACTGAAAAAGAAAACCTTATTCTTAACGGTGCGTAACCAAATCCCACTTTCAGTAACGAAATATTTATGATAAAAGGAAATACGACTAGTTCACTGCCATCTCTTAAAGAATGTTAACGGATTACCATAGTATACGTAAGTCATTTTTCTTTTCGAAACTCTTCTCTTTGCCATTCACAGAACTGACAGCTACAAACAAAAGAGACATGCGGTCTGTTTCTCTACTTGACACTTTTCTCGGCGTGTACGCTCATCTAGAAGGAGGACAGTGTAGAAAAGAAAAGGCAAATTCATCACACCACTAGAGGAAAGTTTCGAAGTAGAGGAAGGATATATTTCCTGGAGTATCCGAAACACGATCAACTAACTGCGTCTCCTGATGTCAGTTGTGTCGGCATGCGTTTCCAGTTTAAACGAACGGAAACTCCTTGCAGATTCAAAGGAGTCCGTTGATGCAATTGGTGATCGATAAACCTTGATGCAAAGGAGATAATAATGAACATCACTTTCATCTTTTAGAATGTCTCGGATACTCCATATCATTTGTGGAATGCAATTTGCACACATTGTATATTCGCTCTTATATTAGGATGTCTCACTAAAGTAATTTACGTCAAGAATTTTTCTACTTGCAATAATCCGAACCACATATCACATCCCAGCCAGCATTTATGGAAAAAAGAAATGCCTAGCTAATGGTTAGAGATTGGGAATTATGCCCTCGGTTTGGCATAATAGCATGAACAAGTTGGTAATAAAATAACTTGTTAATTTTATGTCTACATTTTCAGAAAGCATACAAGGAATTATGACAAGAATAACTAAAAGTACTGGACCGTAAAAATCTCGTGGATGAGACGAGAAACTGATATGACAGCATTAAAACTTGTATGCCTGAAGTAGTTGAAGCACCTTTGTGGAGTAGTGGAAACTACACTACATTTTGGATGACCAGTTATTGAATCGAATCCCGTCTAGGCTTTAAGGTTTTAAATCATTTTAAAAGCGGAGTTAAGCTCGACTCATACGAAAGTACAAGGTTGATTTCTCCTAGAAACCTGGAACATTTGTGAGCCAAAATCGTTAATCCTTTGAGAATCAATGCCATGTGATTACTCAAATTATTCTGTTTTAGAATTTACTTGTAAGTAACGGCTACGTGAGCAGTTGCAATTAACAATAATAATAACAATGGTAAATTTCAAATTTAAGATGTTTAGTATTTACTTCGGCATGCTTTCCTATTCCTGTAGCACCAGTGATCTTGCTGCTATATGTATCAGGTGGCAAAGTAAATGTTTCTACAGAGGCCTGAATGTATCAATCAAATGTGTGATTTTTATTCAGTTATTTGATATTGTTGATTCCGAATTTTGTTAATTTCAAGCAACTTAATTATGTTATTTGATCTGTCCTGGTTATAAATCTGGTTCTTCTTTCTTCTACATTTTGTCCATTTATGTGCACAGATGCCCGAATCAATGATATGAAGTAAACTTAAGCTTAATTTTTGCTGATCAAAAGTTCGCTTTATAACGTTAAAGTAGAAAATTTGTGCATTTCTCATAGCGAATTAGCACTTTTTATGTATTATATTTTCATTATTCATGCAATGGTCATTCATAAGGGAAATAAAAAAAAACGCAAAAACATTCCATAAATTATACAACGGGTTTTGGTTTCTCTTAAAACCGCAGCGTGACATTTCATACCAATCAAATATGACTTTCTCTGAATGCAAAAACCAATTACCAATAATTGCAGACAATGGCTTTCGAGATGAGAAAAGTAACGATCCTACACATTCTGTGCATTACAATTACGGTCGATTAATAGGAATCTAAATTTAAACTTTTAAATCGTACTCAAATATAACTGGTAATAGACAATCGATACTTAAATATATCACGTAGAATATGTTAGACAATGAGTGGATCGAAGTCATTAAACTGAGAAGGCTGAATAAAAAAAAATAAAGAATCTCATCATAAAACATCGTTATGCTAAAAATTCAGCTTTTCAATGGAATGAATCTTTACTATTTTATTGACTCAAGTACCTTTTAAGACTTTTTTATTCGACTTCTTCCTTTATCAATATTATTAAACTGAGAAAGAACAGTCTCCCCCAAATAAAAGAAAACCGAGGAAAGTCATACAGTATAAGTATTGGTAAACCATTTAACTGCCTATTAAAGTACTGTTACCTCAAGTTTCTGACGAATTACGAACCCCCCCCCGAGTCAATTTTTCAAGATGAGACTTGATAACTTGGAAAAGAGTGAGCGGTCAAAATTGTATGTCATTTCCGATCCACTGGCTTACAGCGAAGAGAGGGGAAAAACATGAGAAAAAAGAGAGAAAGATGGAAAGAGAGAGAGAGAGAATGAAGTAGCTGTACCTTAGTGTGTTATTACTAACCCTGAATTTCCACTAAGGAGAAACTCCGCTGCTCGTCAGTGCCTTCAATCTTCCGGTTTCCGCACACTTCCTGATCACCCCCTCCCATCTAACGGCAGATGCTCCTGCATCATCGTACTTCCTCACTGGCTTGAAGACAGCTGGAGCGTCAGTAAAAGCGCTTTTTCGTTCGAAGAATCCCTCCCAAGTTTCTTTACAAATTTCAGGGATCACCTTCACAAGTCTAATGATGCATATAACGGAGTGGGATGCGAATTACTATGAAATTCCATAGATAAACACCTGGTTTTTCGGGATCGCTTGTGTTGCTTGCCTCTCAACCTAATGTATTCGAAAAGATCTCGAAGAAAAAAAAAAAGAAATTTCAGCAGCTCAAACCGGTAGCGTCTTGCACGAGTTGGTACCATTGGGAGAAAGCGGCACTCTGCTACTCTCGGCTGGAAATTACACGCCTGGAATCGGAAACGAGAACACACTTGAAGGGTTTTAACAGTGTTGTTAAAGTTGACGAGGCACAACACTCGTCGACATTAACTTAACTGAAGTTGCAGCCTGGCAAATAAATTAAATGTAGGTTGTAAAAGCAAGTACTTGTTTTGAGAAATATTCGCAAACTTGTTGCTGAATATATTAAAGCTCTGAATTTGTTCCTGTATATCGCTACGCTCTTTTAAAACTAATATAAGCAGAATAGCTCATTTTTGTCTGCAGCCTAATCATTTCTTTTTCAAAGTTGAGTAATGGAAACCTCTTAGGAATTCCTATTTTTGGAGATAAAAGTAATTACATCTAGATATGAAGACCAAAGGTGAAATTGAGCAGTCGTCATTTCGTATTAAAATCACAAGTAACATTTACAATTGAAAAAGAAATAAAAAAATCTAACGTAGTTGAAAACTTCATTCTGCTGACTTCTTCAAGGAAGCAGTATTTTAATTTAATATGCAATTGTGATTATAATCAAAAGAAAAGAAAAAATGTTATGTCTGAATATGGCTTTCAACTTCTAATTTCACTTTTTCGAGATTCTTCGTAATCACCTGCAGCTCAAACCGATAGCGAACAAGGCAGTGTTGTGTTCTCATTTTTATTCCATTAACTTCTAATTAGATTATGTGTTATGACCAACTTCACTCACTGCTTGGTCATCAAGGTCATCTCAAAACTAATCTTTGACGAGGTGAGGATAATCTATTTCACTTGAATTTTAGTACTTTCCTCTTCTTCTTGCAAACGAACATCCTTAAAGTGATAATACATAGATCAGTTCAGACACGATCACCTTTGTCATCTCCAGTTGAGATTTAATTCCCGTTGTTCCTGGTATATATCAACATATTTGTGGTTTCTTCAACCTTCTAAAACTTCTCTTTTGCTGCAAATGCTATTGTTTCAATACATCTTATTTTTGTGAACATCTCTCAACCTTAGAATATTATTCTCATATTTGAAAATCGACATCAAAAATCTCGGTGGAAAGAAAACAATTCGGTTAATTAGTTGACAACCTATCCTCTCACAGACTCAATCTTTATCGGAATTTTTTTTTCTTTAGGCTTTTTATCCATGAACTTCTGTAAGCACTGCTCATGTGAATTAGAATTCATCATTACTCCAACTTGATATCCGATAATAATGTTATCAGTATTTAATCATCATCCTTATACAATCTATCTTGAAATCTCCCAAACATAACATTTTCTTACGTTTTTCATTTCTCTCTGTTCTCTGGGAACAGCCTTCCTCATTCAACATCTCCATAGAATAGGATTACAACCTGCGTCTGTACAAGAAAAACGTCAATGGATACCATCTCACTCCAGCATTCTGGCACTCACACACAGTTCTAAAGTACTGTAGGTTACAGCGTTCGTTTTATAATTAATATAAGTGTTATACGAGCAGTAACTTCACATAGAGCATGTACAACTTCTTGATCTTCCACTGCCTAGTTTTAAACCTGTTATGTAATATAATTGGTTTAAAATTATAATATTCAATGCTCTGCTTTTAGATGAGTTAAATTCCTGCCATATATTTTTACTCTCTTACAACCCTTTCTTTGTATCGTACCACTTAGTAAATGTACCTAGTTAAGCATTCATAGGATGGTAACTGATCGATCCTTATTATACATATCCCGAACACATGTTTTGTGCCACTAGATAATACATGAGTAGGAAAGAACAAATAAGCTAAGTAATTGCGCATTTAACATATCCCAGAACAATCCTGAGCAAAAGGACCGACTCGGAACAGATATCTTTACTTTTGGGATGAACAACAAATTAATATTTACGCGGTCATAGTACGCATCAAGTCAATTCTAGTAGTAAATAAGAAACAAAAGGCACCTTTGTGCATTAAATTATTCCCGTTCAGTTAAACATGTGTCATTTCTGCACTCTTGCAAACCGAGTTATTAGGGTGGAAACCATTAGATGCTGTTGGATCTCCTCTTACACAGACTTCGTGGAACGTTACGGTAAAGTGTATTACCGAGCCATTAAAATCCATAATATGAGTGTCCATTAAGTCGAAGCTACTGTGGACCGAACCGTGCTTCTCGGTAAGGAGTACGTCAGTGATGTTAGGCGAATGATCAGATTAGTCCAGCCAGAAATGTTAACGTCTTGTGTTGCGCGCTTGTCTTGTCGAATTTCTTAAAGTAGGATTCAACATTGCCTTTGTTTGGCTCCTTTCATTCATTTGTAGAAATTTTCACTTACGACACATGAAATGCAGGTTAAGTGTTTATTTTTGTAACTTATACAGGAGTAATAATATTATCTTCCTTATCTAATTCAGATAGTCAAAAACAAAAACGAAATTCATCATTCGTATCGATTTGAATGTTTTCAAATAGTGGGGAAAATATGCAATGGTAAACTGTACAAAATGCATCGAGTACACATTGCTCAAAATTAAAATTTTTAATTTTAATTTTGAGCAATGTGTACTCGATGCATTTTGCTTTTCTTTTCTTAGGGGACACCACCAAGAGGGAAAGAAAACCCCTAATTCCTTACTTTTCGGTATTTGCATTTCTTGGTGTACGTTTTCAAGAGAAAATAACGCTAGGACGTTGCTAACATAACATTTATTATGTAAGTGTGGATTATTTATGATATGAACGTGTAACTGCACTCGTTGCTATGGTTACCTGAAAACTACGCTGACCTGCGAAATACCATAGTGATGCAGTGGGTCCCAAACAGGTGAAGCATTAAATCGATTCGCATATTATCGGTGCGGCGCAGTCGGAGCATTTAGCAAGCTTACCTTGTTATTTCAAATGTCACGGAATACCGGGAAAATACGTCATTCGTGAAAGAATAAGTTGAATAGACGCAGAAGAGATGCCGAAACAATGGAAACACGTTTTGCAGGTGAAAGAGAAATACAGCTAAACAAATACAAACGGAAGTTTGCAGTCGTGTCAGTCGATGACGACTTGAAAAAGTTTCTCGTCGGATTATCTTCACTTCGGTAATCGATTGCATTTCTGAATACAACGCAGTGAAGCATTGATAATATATTCTCCGGTTTTTTTTCCATTGTTTAACTTTTGTATTCGCCTGTTTTGCATAAATTTAGAAAACGCACTTCTAGCATAGAACATAACTTGTGACGTAATCTTATAATAATTCACATTTATTTCGATCGTAGTCACAGTGAGAGAATTTCTTAAACGAAATCTTTTGAATCGATTAACTTGCGAACTAAATTATAGTACTATTATACAAAAGTATCGCTTGAATAATTTCCTACCCAATTAATAATAATTAGATGAGAGGCTTAAGGGTAATCGATTTGTATGTAAACTACTCTTAAACACATTAAGCAAAGTCCGATACTCAGTATATGGGATTATTATCGTGTCATCATGATGGGGGGGGGGGGGATATGAGTCATTCTTTGGAGAGATGAGAAGGCATCACATAAAGAGAGAGTTTAACTTCCACTCGTGCTAATCTGCTGCCTATGGATCGTATATTCTCCATCCGGTTTCATCTGTTGTGCAAAAAACGGAGGTCTGGGTGAAAGAAAATCCTACATCTCAGCATGAAAATTTAGCTAACACACCTCTCCCGTAAAAGAGCCATATAAAGGCTCCTCGAGTCTTTGACAGAATTTGCTACAGGTTCTATATTTGCGTTTCCATCCGAAGCACAAATATCGTTGTTACTGAGCTAGAATATCTGCTTATAATTACAAGATGGGTATTATTCTTCTACTAGTTTTGTATTTTATTAGTGTGTTCAATTTATTAGGTTTTGATAACACAACGCTTGGCCTTAGACATTGTGTTATCATAAGATGCCTGCCGACACTTCCACATGTTTTAAAGTAAGTTAAATCTCATGAGATTTCAAATTCCAGCTTGTTTACATCAAAGTTTTCATACGAAGCAAGGCCCTCAAAGGAATTGAGCCTTGCCTATAAACCTAGATTTACTAGATACGCATTTTAATAACACCATGAAACTAATATTGTTTAGACAATGTTATTTTTTTAATTAAAATATAACATTTTAAAAATATAGCAACTGGATGTCTAAAATATCTGTCAGAAGTATATTCAGACTGCTGCAGAAATTCTGAATTTCATTACTGCATATAATCAAATACGGAATTAGGTAGTCCGAAGAAAGCAAAATTAAGTGGACGCGATGCAAGGATTATGCACGTAATCTTTGGGTGAAGTTATAGAAACTAACGTCTTTGGCTAGTTCACCGGCTTTAGATAGATATAAAATCTTTTTACTAGACAAGAATTCGCATGATTTGCGTTTGAGCAAGAGTGAAGTTTAGCACTTGCAATACATGCTTTTTTTAACTTGTTGCGAGATGCTGTAAAAGATGGTTTATGTGTTACTTTATCAAGTTACTTTGATATTCTAAATGTTTTTCTTCATCTGACCTTGCGCAATTATCTGACAACCTAAGCTTGGCTATCAGTCGTAGATTTTGAAAGGAATGGTAATCGAGCAATGGGATTTTTTTCAGTTATTCGGTCAGAACTAATGAATCCGACATAACGGCATATTTGAAGAAGTGGTCACGAAAAGGTCAAGCATGTTAGAAGAATGACAAGGATTATCTGGCATGCCGGTGATTGGTTAGTTTACGTAAATTGAATTGAATTTTTCATTCATATTCTCATTCATCCACATTCAAAATAATATGAATATCATCTTTTGACGCTAGTTAAGAACTCCATGCAACTCGATATTTTCATTCCGCATACAACTAGCCAGAGCACACTCAATTAACAGACAAAAATCACTGTGTACATGGCATATTATGTAGACGGTGGATAGCGGCTTAGCCTGTAGGTGAATGATTAAATAATGTCGGCATTACATAGGTTCGTAAGAGTTCTACTGAGTTGATCTCAGTATTCGGTCTACCTGCATTCTGCTACGTTTGGTCTCACAGAGCACATCTCATAGATTTTCAGCAGTTCCATGAATGCTTTAACAACTAACGCTACAGCAATGTTGACGAATTCTTATCATGACAAGTCGTGGTAAAGGCATAATTGCATATTCACCTCCTCCATTTGTCTCTGCTCGTCACGTATGCTTATATTTTCAGTAGCTTTTCATTTTATATTACCAAATAAAAAAAAAAACATTTATTTATGTATAAAGTATACCGTAAGGAAATATAGTGCTTCGTAAGATTTTACTCTTGTATTAATGGCCTAAATGCAGCATCCAAGTCCTATTATTGTATCAGGTCATCAAAACACCCTGCATACACATTTAGTAGACTATCAAAAGATTACTTGAACATCGATAAAGAAACGTTTGTTTGAAATTCATAACATTCTGTTATCAGTTTCATGTAATCTTCTAAAGCTACTTTGTGCCCGAATCATTAGAAATGATGAGTTGCAATTCTTAGTTATTAAGAAGAGGAGTTATGCATACTAAACTGCCCTTATCTTCCATGTTAGGTTATCCATTTGCATTTCGAGGCATACACAACAATACCAATCACCTTTCTTCCTTTCCACACATACAAGAAAACATCAGTAGCAGGCAGTAGAAAGTATGGCACCTACCATAACTGGAAAATTTTTCCAGTGCTTGTTTTGACTCGACGAAATTATACAAACTAATCATGAACACTGAAATTGCATCAACTTAAATAAAAGTGAAATACTTCATCTCTTCGTAAAATATAAATATCTTTCGAAGAGAATAAGACATTGTTTCCACGCTATAAACTTGAAAAACTTCCGATCGGATTTTACTCTGGTTCAATACTTTTTACTTGCCATTTCAGCTATTCCATCTCTGGAATATTCCATTTTCATCCTCGTTGCCTAATGCCCTTCATTTCGTTAGACAAAATATAATTCAACCAAGCTCATGCTTGGACGTATTGGACATTGGAATTGTAACTCTGGAATCTGACAATTTTACTTCCGCTGAACCAAGTTAGCTATCTGAACGAATTTTATCTCCAAAATTTAGCACTTTCTTCTCGATAAAAAAAAAAAAAACTGTTTCTCTCACAAACAAACCTGTTTTTGATCGGGCGGGGGGGGGGGGTTGTATAATTTTTTTTTCTTTTTATCACGCCGCTGCACAAAATGCAATTTATTTCAAGTTCAATTCCTGGACATAATTTAATTTCGTCTAAAAATTAGATAAGTTTACAAAAACAAAATAAATTAAAATTGGTTGTTTCCAGTTAACGAAACAAATGTTAACAACTGAACACACATTAATAAACTACGGATCGAGATTAATTCTTTAACGGATTTGCTTCAAATCGATGATAAGATGAATTTAGGAGTACAGAGACCATCATTCGGATTATCAACTTTCAAAATACAATGTATCCCGGTAACACATAATCAGACTGCTATTTATTATTCACTTCAGCATTGTTATATCTTTAGGTGTATTACAGAAGATGTTTGTATCTACAGCGTGATCACTAAGCTCTCCTTTTCACTATCAGTCACAAGTTAATGCACCCTTTAAAATAATTACAAGACGATCCGAATCACCAATTCGAATATTTCTTTCCTATTTGTATCATTTCGTAGCAGTTAATGACATCCTACTTTTCTTGCCGTCAAGAAGTTTCTTGTTCATGTATCCGAACAAAGCTGTAAGAAATGAATTCAAATTGGTTGTGAAGAAATCGGGTTTTTGAAACGGTGCGTTCTACGAAACGCGCACTTTTCATATGCTGCCTCATTGCAGCTTAACGTTTAACGTAATTTCAGACAGACTTCTTAAATTATATTTAGTAAACAAAAATACTGAGTGAGAAGAACATTGAGGGCAGGATGCTTTCCAACACCAGTGATGGAATACAAAGGTAACGTATATTCCTTGCACGTATAAAGAATGCACGTAGAAGGGGAAAGAATGTTCACTTTAAATTGCGTATCTGAAACTGCAGTCTTTGCCATGTATCTTGGAATCCAGCATCTACGCATTTAATATATAAGAATAGCGATGATTGCGAAACAACCTCCGTTTCCTTAAAATAAAGGGGGGGAGGGGGGATACGCATTTATTCCTTTAAAAAGAAAAGCACAGAAATCGTTGCTTAAGATATACCAGATCACCGTTTAAAAATATTTAAATAAGAGTTTACAAAGAAACGATGTATATTAAGTAAAATTGCCCAAGAGCCAAAACATCATGACCACCCACTTAACAGCATCTTTGGCATCTTCTAGCAGAGATAACACAATTCTTGCTGGAAGAGTCCGAATTCATCCTCCAAAACAATCTCCAAAAACAATCTGATGTCCAGGCCCTCCTCTAACATTTGCGGGACCCGTTTTCAGCTAACCGTGTAGTCTGGTTGGCTGGAAATACGCTGAATAGTCAATGTTTTGGATCACAATTGTATGTTTTAAATTTGTATTTTTGGCTGTTTAGCTATTTATGATCAGGAATTAATCACTAGCGATGAAGCAGGTGATGTTCTTCAAATATTGAAAAGATGGAAGCACAGGTCTCGCATTAAGCGATTTTATTGGCACGTTTACTCGAAATGAGATTGACCAAACTGGCCATTTCCAGTAAAATTAATTCATCGCCAAGTACAAAATTAGATTACATGGCTAATGCCAGTTTCACCTACTTAGAATAATACTGCCATTACGTATAAGCTACTGCTATAAATGGGTTATTATGCTAGTTTAGCAATGTAATGGCCAGAAAAAAATGTTTTACTCGATACATAAATTAACAAACTAGCTTAGTACTTATATGAATAGTGTTTCCTATACAATTAACAACGCTCGCAATTAAATGCAGTAAATAGAAAAATACATCCGTTTAATTAAAGTTTATTAATAAATTAAGCAGGCACGCCCAGAAGGGAAAACTTTGTTGTCTAGGGAACTGGTAGATTTCTACCCAGCAGTTAATTATTACTAAACAAAGCAGGTGTCAACTGTACTTAAAATCGAAATCCTTTACTCAAAAGTCTCCATCAAAGTTAGTGCCGACAGGGCTGAATATTAATACTCTTGAATTAACATTGTCCTCGTAGAGTAACTGAAAACATTTGCATATCAAGAATAATAAATTATTTTCATTAACGTGTGTACATTTTTTTCACCAAAGGGGATTTCTCACCGCTCGAAGTGTGCCGGCCTGACTTTAGCAGGCCGGCACACTTCATGAAGATTACTCGAAAAATATTAATCCTCCACATTGTTCGTTTAATCAAGAAAAATATATTGAAAAGGGTTTGAACATTTGAGTATAGCTGCATAAACACCATTCCTTGTTGGCAAAATGTATTTTTTTTTTGGTTTGGCACTAACCAGCCTCGTTATCGTCTCTATCCACAAATGATATTTTAGTGGATCAAATGTAAAAGTGAATGATAGACATGAATCTTGCGTGATGGAGGTACAAGTGTCCAGCGCGCTATTGGGAGTTACCGTTATTCGAAAATATGAATGTCAGCAGAGAATGCAAAGCGGTTGCGAAGTATTATCATACAGACAAAGCACAAAATGTAAATGATCTTATAGTGCAGCAATACAGTTCTCAGAATTTGCAGCGTTTCGTTTCCCATAAATCACCGCTTCGTGGTTAAGAAGATGGCGACCATTGCTTTTTTTTTTCCTGCGGCAGAAGTTGAACTTCGTCGTAGGGAAGTTGGTGTGATACTAAAGCATGAATGATCGTTTGAGCTTTGACTCGAAATGGTACCTCCATTCTTAGTTACAATTATTAAAATAAAATCTTTCCCTTCTGTCTGTCTCTTGAGAACAACTCGGGAACAATTCCATTTCTCTACACTTTGTATTCTAGTGTCAGCTGTGTCAGACAGGGAATACTGCCTTGAATTACTGGGTTGCTGATTGACGCATCATGAAATTATATCTGTAGTGACATCTACTTGTACCTGACACATTCATGATGAATAAGGAATCCACACGCACGATCTTCAATGTGTATGCTAACGTTGGCTTCCACCGTAATGTTGCTCATCGAGATTGGCTTTCCTTTGATGATCTCTCGAGCAAATTGTCTGTCAACAGACACACCTCCATAAATGTTTGTGAATTTCTCCTCTATTTTCTCCTCATCCTCCAGAAATAATCAACATTTTTGCAATAATGAGACTTGCCATTTAACGGCACCTTAGCAACTAGCTAATTCAGTAATAACGTCAAAAATTTGATAAAAGTAAATAACGAAATTGAATAATATACTAACTGACAACACAGCGCAACAAACTGTCACATTTTTCCAATAAATGTCCGGTTAAAAATAAGCATGGCGGTTTAATTAAGCCTTGTACCACCGTGTGCGAATAGCAAATTACCACATCAATACACATTTTACATCCTCCAACATTACTGACATTTATAGATTTTAGTAACTCCAAATAAGATACGATGTGCAATTTTTCTTAGCAGAAATCAATGAGGAGTGATTCCTTTTGATTGTTGTCTTCTCCATATAAACTGAAATAAATCAATGTGACTTGCTATCTTCTTTCTTCCCTGCCAAAACCCATGTAATTCATCTGGGTGATTGATTAGTTTTACGTAAACTTCACCTTAGGCAAAACTAAACCGTAAACAAGGTTTGTAACTTTAATTTTTTTTAATGTTGAGACTAAACGAACTCCTTCAGGTTTACAGTTTTTATAGTCAAAGGTAATGGTGACTAATACGTTTTTAAAACAATTATTCTAAATTCTTTTGCAGAAAAGTCTTTGTAGTTTCAACGCTGTTGGCAACGAAGTCTGTGAACGTTGTTTTAATAAAATACCCAATGGTCTTCCGTTTCATCTGGCAGGCTTTTTACAAAAAAATAAAAATAATAAAGTTATCTACGTAACGTTTGTGAAACCGCTACTGAACTTTTGACGATAAGGTGTTGCAATGCGCCAGAGCATATCATCATCCATCATTTAATCCATTTATTTTCTGCATTTCATATTTTTTTCCATTTCTTTTGCGTCTTTTCTGCAGCGCTATTTCCAATTCGTGTTTCCGTGGAGCAAGATGTTTTATTATGTACTGAATAAGCAGTTACAATTCATCTCATTTCCACTTTTGAGCAACAATATGTATGTAGGTACCTTGTTGGTACCTTGTTGGGCTCTTCTTGTACAGCTTGCATTCATTGGAAGCGCGGTGCTTAGAAAAGATTATAACTGCCTTTTCCCCCATCGATTCTCTGAAAGATGAAAAGCTAACCATCTTTCATCTTTCAGAGATGAAAGATGAAAGATGAAAAGCTAACCATAAAGCTTTACATTAACGACATTCGAAGTTTTGTACAGGTGTTTTTTACTCATTGCCCACAAGCACACACAAATTTTATAGAGAGAACATGTTTGTTCATGAAAATGGCGCATGTACCAGGATAAGTAATTAAGCAAAAAAAAAAAAAAATGGCTGAAACATTTTGTCTATGTTTCCCTAGCATTATAGAAACTAAGATTCGTTCTCAATTAATACTAAAGATTTATATAACTACTTTATTTTGGTTCGCATATATATCGGTTTTGCAAAATACAAAGTTCTGTATTGGTCTAAATCTACACATCAACATGAGGGTTGTGCTATCAGCAATTAAGCAAATTATGAAAACCAGTGAACGTCGGTTCCGTTCACAAGGAGTATCCCCCTCTTCTTGAGGAAGAGGTATCACTGATAGGTCGCTTCTTCATTCAAAATCGAACCCCAAAAATCGAACCTTCTGAACTAATATTTTTGTTTAACTCTTTTACACACATTGATATTCGGATAACGACCAGCTCACCAGAGGCCTAAGTGAATGTTAATGATACAAAATATCTTAAGTGGTATTGAGAAGATAACCAAACAAATCCAAAGGTATATTATTCCACCCATGAAAAACTATGTGCTGGCAGTATCTACCATGATATGTAATGATGTGAATACCTATAAGTCTCATTTACATATACGTAAACATTTTACATTTAAAAACCTTTCCCTCTAGTTCGTAATCTTTAAAAAAATTAAAAGCTGGACTGAAATACATATTTAAATATTAGTACAAATCAATTTTATATGCCATTTTCCAAAATAAAGAATCTGAAGTATTAAAATCAAAATATTAGAATTGTAAGTCACATCATATATTATCTCACTTCAGAATGTTCTTTTTTTCTGTCATGTTACAAAAGTTGAGGAATATTTCCAATGAAGAACGTAGTGCCTCAATTTTGTAGAATGCATTTTAAATGTAAATATTGAATCTTATGAATATTAATTCAGTAAATATATAATGACAGTTATTGACTTCTTAGGAGTAGATTAAAAAGAAGGACAATTGAATGCACACCTAACTGAATCGAAAATAAGGCGATATTAGTGCAGTTTTGTTAACATGCATCGTGTTTGCCAAAGCATTCGTGTCAAAGGAATCATTTGCATTTACTACAAAGAATAGTTAGTAGACTAATGTTTCCCAAGGCTTTCTCATGGCACGCTACTGGAGTTTGGAAAGTTCATCTGTCCTCAGAAAATATAAAATATGACATTGTGGGATGTATACATAGAGAAAAAAGGGCTATAAACAATAAAAAAAATTAAAATTAAATTAAACGGCAAATGTTTAATTATTGTTTATTCGAGTTTTGATAATTTGCACATACAACCCACAAAAAATGCACGTTTAGTCCTATCAGGTTGTGTAACCGATATCAAGAAAGGTTTCTCGTGTAAACCTGTAGTACATTAATACCGTAGGTGGGTTAACGATGATTTTGCCAATTTTTTTTATTAATTTTATATATTTATATTTTTGTATATTTTACATAGTTCGTAAACTGTTCTATAGACCAAATATGGGCATTTTTCCAAGCCACTTCAGGCCTCCAAATAAACGGGGGGGTCTCGACGGCTGATGAACTTCTCCCGCCTAAATGAAATCAGAAAAATCCAAGCCCACGACGGGATTTGAACCCGCATCCTCTTAGTTGGAGAGCGGATACACTAACCATTTATTTAATTCAACAAATATAGACGCATAATATACATGGAGAAAGACACAAAAATATAATAAACTCGAGTCCAGCTATATTTGTTATAGACTATCAAAATAAACAGTTTTATTTGCGTATATGCCTATAAAAGGTTTTTTTTTCTGCCCGTCCGTACACAAGTTACTTCGGTATCCTGGATGGAGTTATTACTTAAATTTGGAAACTGTTTGAATTTGAAATCATTACAAAGCTCTAATGAAATCATTCCATTTTTTTTGTTTGTTTCAGTTGGCCCATTTACAGGAGCACAAATGAGAAAAATGTGTCGAAATTATATATTGCAATAACTCCCTTCCAACTGGGTGAAATTAGTAAAACTCAGATGTAGGACACAATAAGATGAAGTCTATATGGTCAGTTTATCGATTTGTTCACAAACTCATCAACTAATATTAATTCCACAATGTGTGAGTGGAATAGAATGAATTAGTAATTTAGATTCTCTATTAAAATCTGTGTAATTGTTTCAGTGGGGTTATTTCTTGTGACAAAATCAGGCAAACTAACTCATAGCATAACGTGGCAAACGTTATGCTGCATAAGATTTGATAACCTCACCGGGATTCTTTAAACTAACTACTCGATACACTTCTTTGAATACCTTGGTTGATTATCAATGATAGTTCTAGCTTAACCAACGGAAATGAAGACCGAAACTTTGTATTATCATACGCTATTATACACAAATAGCTATAACAGGTAATAAGCTTTGATGTTAGGATTTAATACTTCTTATTTAATCCAACGGACGCACTATATCAAACAAAGTTTTGTACAGATAAAGTCATTTAGCACAACACCCTGCTCACATTCTTCAAAAATGTGTGCTTTTATTGCAAAAAATATGGTTTTCTGTGCAGGATGAAGACAACTAAGAAGCAATAGTTATTAAACTAGTCTTCTTCACGACTACTTTAGGAAAGTTTTTCTTCTTTTTTGTTTGTTATAATTCCATTTTTACTGGAATTATAACAAAATAATTTGTTTTCGCTATAACTGGACTATATTAATGACACTATTAGGTAAACGAAAATCATGGACACAATACATACACTAAATGGATTTAGGCTCTAATGGTCTGATAATGAATGCCTTTAACTACACAAGAAAGAAATCATGAAACACCTTTTTTATGACTGACTGCATGTTTAAAAAATTTGGTTCATATCCATAAATAAGGGTCATATCACATGCATACTCATTTTTAATATGTTGAACATGCTGCGTCTCATAATCCATTTCATCCATGGAGGGATTATGAATGAATTAATGAAACTAACTTTTGAGATGCTTGAAAGCCACTTTAGTTTTCTTTAAGTATGTGCTAACATGTCTATTAGTTTCATGTAAAGGCGTGGCGTCAGCTTTTTCGTTGTGATTTGATGTCTTGTGTGTTTGTTGGTATCTGGATTAATATTTTTCGTGGTTAGTTAACAATTATACACATTTCTGATAAAGATATTGAATGTTATAGTTCGTACCCTTAAATATTATTAACTTTATTGGATTCTTAGTTTCCCCAAAACTCCGTAAACCAATAAAGAAACCAAATGTCTGACATTTATTGGGAATTTTGCATTTGAAACGTACCGGGAAATTCGCAGAAATGCCGATGAAATTAAAAAAGAAATTGGGAAATACGATTTTCTCTTCTTAGCTAATATTCAACTAAGGTTTGGGTTTAGTGTAAGGGTTTAGTGATTTAGAATTACGGTTATGAAGACAGAGTGTGTCTCTTGCACATAAATTTTCAAAGCTGAAAAATACCTTGCCACAGTGAAATTCCACTCAGTGGCTTTCAGGTGACAACGCAAAATTGGGCTTTTCAACTTTGTGAGTGCACAGAATATTAAAATAACTTTCAAGAAACTGAAGTACTGATGATCAGAAGTATTGTGTATATACAATATTTTACCTTTATTAGCTTCAAAATAATCAGAACAAGCATTAAAAATCTGGACATGAACAATCCTTAACAATGTGTGTGTGTGTGTGTGTGTGTGTGTGTGTGTAGTTTTTATGCGAATTCCACCCACGAAAGGTTGTAAACCTATTTTACATTAATAAAAGTACTTTGGGTGGACTAATGGTTATATAATCCAGAAATTCTGCTCTAGACCATTACGCTTTTTTGAAGCATTTTAGGTTTCTA